>NC_088386.1:76632500-77882500 GCF_037993035.2 Macaca fascicularis
TATAATAAATTTTATTTAATTTTAAATAAATTTAAGAAACACAATCCTTTGTGATTGTGATTTGTGATTTAAAATTTATTTAATTTTAAATAGTAATATATTCACATGGTTTAAACGACAAAACAACAAAATGTCTCCCTTATACCTTAGCTTCCAGCTCACCTAATTCTTCTCCGTTGAGGTAATTTTTCCAGCTTCTTGTCCATCCCTCCAGAGATATCGTACACATATAAAAGAAAATATATATCATTATACAAGGGGTAGGTCCCAAAACATAGGATTACACATCTTGCTTTTTCTTCCACTTTAGCCAAATGTCTTAGAGATTGTGCCATAGCAAGACATAAATATTCACTTCATTTTTACTTATGAATGTACCATAATTTATATAAATAGCTCTACTGATCAATAATGAGTCTATTACAAAATAATGGTATAATCTTGTACTTATATCAGGTCACACACAGGAAAATACAGCTGTAGGTTCTCTAGTGTAAAATACATCTCTAGAAATTCAACTCCTTTTTTAAAAAAAATGAGGGAGTTGTTATATTGACTATAGAATTTTCATGTACTTAATAAATGTATAAAGAGAAATAGTTTTAAATGGTGTTTTAGTTCAAATTGGTAACATGCTATGAATTTTATTAGGAAATAGATCTTAAGATCTGAAAATTATATGTGTACTTCCTTTTGCTTTTGTTTGTTTGTTTTTACTTTCTCCTCCTTTTTTTTTCTTTTTATTTTCATGGTCTTCTCTTTTTCTTTCGTCCTGCCTTTCTTACTTTCCTCCCCTCTCCCTTCCTTCCCTCTTCCTTTCTTCTATTTGGTTTCTATCAATGGTCAGATTGAGAGCCATGTAACCACTAGGTGGTGGTACAAGAACATAGGGAGAAATATTTTTGTAAACAGACTGAGAATTTGTTTTGATTTCCAACTCAGTTTTTAAATTGCTATACTCTTGGGCCCTTAAATACCTCCTAAGGGATGCCATTGTGATTGCTGTTTAGTAGTTGAGCCAACATAAAATTGATGTTGAGCTTTACAACAGCTGTTATAGACCACTTTATGTTGATGCTGAGGCTTTTAAAAAATGCTCCTTGCATGAAAACGTTAACTCTTCGGTAGGAATCTGTTAAGTTTTCTGAGAGATTCAAAGGCCTTGCTTATATTTCTGGCTGATTTACAGATCTTACAATGTTGCAGTTGAGACTACTTAGAATATATATTCCTGCTTTATTTAGCTGACTGAATTTTCAGTAAAGACATGACAGTTTCCTAGCTACTTTCTATGGAAATGACAAAAGGCAGCTGCCCACTATGATTTTACCCTATTGACTAAAATTCAGTGTTTTTGCATGACCTTGTGTCATTGATCTCCATCTTAATGGCTAACATATATTTTTTAAATGTTTTGAAATTTGAGGTAAAAATATTTTTCCGTGTATGAATTACCTTAATTTTTGGAAATGTGCCTTTTCTCTTTTAATATTCTGAATATGTGGTTAGAAATTTTGGATCAGTTAATTCTCTTTAAACCACAGAAGAAAGGAATCCAGTATAAATATTGAAGAATCTTTGCTTACGTTAGAACTGTATGATCATTTCAACACTTAAACTCTGCTGAAATTCTGTTTAATGCATTTAGCACAAGAATGTGGTTGTAGTTATCCTGTAAAACATTCTTCTTAGAGCTGGCACACATTCTCATGTAGTGTCCTCGTTGGATTTGTAGAAAGGGATCTACAAGTGCTTCCCTGCTTTGTCTTAGCGTCTTTATGTCAACTTGCAAATCCCTATCTTCCTAAGAAGTAACCTTACAACAAGGTACTTACTGATTTACTTGGATAAGTCAGTTATTTTTGGATAAGTGTTGAGGCGTATCACCTCATTCTCGTAGTGACTGAGAGTTCTACATGCCATTTTTATTAGCATTCCCTGGGTTAGAAAATACTGTTAGCATTTTAGCTAAGTTGTCTTACAGGTTTTGATGAGAATAGGGCTTTCTTACCATTTAACTTGTAGTCTTCCTAATGAAATTCTATGATTTGGTATCTTTTAACATTAAACTTGAAGACTTCATTTAAGGCATTTGGTGTTTAACTAAAAGGAAAATGGCTTATTTGTACCTGTTTATACGTTAGGAGAAAAACAAAAAATGAGCACAGACTTCAACTCCATGGAAGAACACTGTTAAAAGAAGCATCTCTTAGATGATGAAAGCATTATAGCACTGTTCCAGTAAATAGCACCAACTGCAGCTGATTCTTTGGTTTTATTAGGAAAGATAGCCCATTTTGTGATCTGCAACGTTTAAATCAATTGAACTATAGTGAAATCTCTCCCCTGAAATGACTATTACACAGCTTGCAACCTTTTGTTCAAGAGATTAAGTTTGCATCTCCTCACATTATCTCCTTGTAATTGGAAAACTTTCATTTTGACAGAGAAAATGTGCCAGTATCCCTGTGAGCCTTGCCACAAGCCAATGCAGAATGCCATCTGGAGGATGCATGCCCAAGTCATGCAACAGCCTCCTGTCGGGATGTATCTGGAACTTTGCAACAGAACAACTAATAACATCTTAAGCTCCATTTGTCTAGCTCGCTAGTCCTCTTGGCAGAGGTCATACCAGCAGTGGTTTTGTTGATTTGCTGCATCAAATGTAATTAGGTTAAAGCACTCACTGACAGAGCCTCTGATAACGGCATAAAAGCCTCAGGCTTAAATTTACCCATTGAGTCAAATTTAAGTGGATCAACAAAGACATACTAATTTTATCACTAGAACAATAAAACAATTATGTTTAAAAGTGCTTATTTGGGACAACAAGATTTTCCTTTCTTTGGATCTCATAATTGTTTTATTTTTCTTTTTCTTTTAATTTAATTTAATTTATTTTATATTACTTTTTAGTCGCTGGCTTCCAATGAAGCGGTTAATGTCTCTGGCTAGGAAAGATGGTTTCATGTGTACACAAGCCATAGATCTCTTCTGAATCTTACTCTTGAGTACCTTGTGGAAAATGATAAGATGTTTTTGTCAGGTTGCATCCAAATAACTTTGAACTCCACCAATTGCATACTCATAAGGGTAGCAGTAACATTATTGCTGACCTTTTAACCTTTACTTACTGGAAAACTCCAGTTGTACCAGTGGCCTCTTTATAAATGACTCACTTTCAGGTTATGACTAAGACGAAGAAAGCATTACTTAGGGTTAAATTTAGGGCAAGGCTGGGCCCAGAGCACAAGACAGGCTTTAGCTGTTGTTAAGAGCCGTAAGAAAACTATGAAAAGCATTTCTGTCTTATGCAGAGAAGGAACAATTCAACAGAAATAAGGTTTAACAGTTTCCTGCCTAAATATTGTAAAACAAGTCAGCAGGGGTCTGTGTTAGAGTGAAAGAGAGTTTGGAGGTGGTCTCAGCAGGAAGGTAGCACTTCCCTGGAGTGCCTATATGGATGATCTGAATGAAGCTTTTTAAGAATTAGCAAAGAAATTAAGTATGATGGAATATGCAAGATAATAATAATATGTGAAATGTATGTTCTTAATTCGTTTCTAAATTTTCTCTCGTGTTCACTGTTTTCAAACGTACCACCAGCACCAGAACTTCCTAAGAAATCACTCTGAAATTTCCAGGGCATGGCAATGATTTCTGTGGACTTCGTACCTCATCATGGAAGTTGTCTTAGTTTGAGTTCTAGGTATACTGCTTTTGATGATAGCAATAGGCACACATGAGAACGAGGTTAAGTAAGTGTTTATTTGAGGATTTAATATTGTACAAACTGTAGGAGTAAAGCAATTATCATGCTGTTAATTTCCTATTCATGTATGGCTTATTTATTTGTTGTTTACCTCTCTGCATAATGAAAATGCCATGGAAATCTGCTTCTTCTAGCACTCTAATTTTAAATGAAGCTAAATGTTATGTATAATTTCAAGATACGGATTGCTAATTTCATTCTATTTTAAATACTGTATGCATGAGAAGCTTCTATGTTCTCGCAGAATCCATCTTTAACCAGAATCAAAGCATAATTTTCTAAGTAATTATAGAATAGGTAGTTAATAGATTAAAATATGAATCAGAAGCATCATAGGCATATTTTGAACTGTATAGTTTTCTAAACCCATACATATGTATATGTGTGTGTGTGTGTATTCCCTATCTCAGAATCAACACCTTAGTTACTTTTCTGACAAATATAATGTAGTCAAAACATAATCTCTTATTGCTCCTACTGATAAATTATTTGCGTCTGGCTTATTTGTAATTTGGTGGCAGAATCAATATTTGGTAAAATGATTCTGAAAGCTTCAGGGGCACTACAGTTTTCATTTATTTACATGGTATGCTATTTTTAAAGAACCAGTCATTGCCAGAATTCTATGTTAGTTCATCTTCTGAGAATATAATGGAAAAAAAAGAAAGAAAGAAGTTCATATCTAACATACATGGAGTTTTCTTCTCCAGTCTGAGAAGTTCTTAAGTAACATGCCTCAAGTTTCACTTCCAGGCCCACCCTTGCTCTTCTCTGTTCAATACCAGAAACTAGAGTTGTGTATCATCCAAGTTTTTCTAATTTTCTATTTTTTCAGCAAGTATCACTGTGTGCCCACCATGTGCATGAATAAAGTCCCTATTTCTGGGTGGCTACAGCCCAGTTGAGAAGATAACACATAGATGTGAAATATTGAATAAATAATACAACAAGCCAGTATACATTTAAATATGCCAAAGGCAGAAATTGTTGAGGAAATTCACTTCTGAAAACCCTTAACATAGTCTGTAAAGCTTAATATATGCCAGTTTTTCAATTTCCATTGTTATTTACAAAAATGAAACGTTGAATTAAGAAAAAAAAAGCACCATCTGCCTACCCATGCAATAATGCTTGGTTTTTATTCCCAAGCATATCAACCACTGGCTTGGCATTTTAACGAACTGAAGTACTTTTCTCATTAGATTGTGTCTGTGTCTACAAAATGCATTTTCCTGGTTACTCATTTTAATATTTCTGCTCTCTAGCTCTGCCTATGCTGGACTTGAAGCTTTCTGTCTATAAGTACAGCCACCTTGTTAAATGACTCGTACCTTCTAGGTACCTCAAGTGCAGACTATACCTGGTGCCCCTTCTTTTTCAGTTACTTATTCAATCAATTCCATCAATCCTTTTATCAATTGATTGTTTAGTCAATATTTATATTGATTGCCTATTTTCTGTGGGCACAAAGGGCATGTACAGGCCTTTAAAGATACAGAGAAGTATGATACCTGCCCTCAATTACATTTCAAAGAAAAAGTGCATATAAAAATATTCTGTCTGGGCTGGATGTGGTGGCTCATGCCTGTAATTCCAACACTGTGGGAAGCTGAGGTGGGTAGATCACTTGAGCTCAGGAGTTCGAGACTAGCCTGGCCAAGTTGGCGAAACTGTCTCTACTAAAAATACAAAAATTAGCTGGGTGTGGTGGCACACATCTGTAACCTCAGCCACTCCGATGGCTGAGATATGGAGAATCTCTTGAACCAGGGAGGGGGAGGTTACAACGAGCTGAGACTGTGCCACTGCACTCTAGTCTGGGCAACAGAGCAAGACTATATCAAAAAAAGAAAAAAAAAATCTGTCTTAAGTAGAATTTTCTAAATGTCAGAGGGAATGTTACACATTTATTCATTCAGCCCATCAATTTATTTTGCAAACATTTTATTGAGCATTGTGATATGTAAAGCATTCTGACTCACTGGAGATACAAAGATGAATAAATCGTATATGGTGCCTGCCTGCCTTGTATGAATTTAGAGTAAGTTGATACCATGGTAGGCTAGAACCTTGTTCCTCAACGTTTGTCTGAGAACTGGGAGCACTGGCATCACCTAAGAGCTTTTCAGAAATAAATAATTTTAGGCTCCATCCAGATATGTTGAATCAAAGTCTGCATTTTATCAAAGTGCCCAAGTGATCCAAAGTAAAGTTTGAAAATCACTGGGCTAGAAGGATTATGAAATGCTTTTGTGGAGGAGCTGAAATAAGTAGATATCATCAAGTTTTATTAAAAGAGGAAGGAAGACTTGTTTAAAAGGATTGGATAAAATCTGAAATCTAATTTAGGATATGGGGTTTTCAGAGCTAGTTGGGAATGATTCTTCAAACAATGATGGGAAATGACCCAATAGTTGGTGATGATCCAGAGGGAGAGTAGTGGTGATAATGTATGATAATATGGCATTCAAAGCTGAGAGAAGGATGAATGGTCTAGATTCTAGACTCTAGAAGTAGCAATGGGATACTAATGGTGATGCAGTGGCTAGAGGCCAGACTTTCTCATCCCAGCATGTGAAGGTAAACACTCATATTCTCACACGTGATATTTAATTAACTTTTAGGATTTATACTTTTTGAATCCTAAAATTGTAGTGAAAATTAGTAAGTAGATACAAATCCATCTAGTAAAATGTTTTTATATATGCCAGTTTTTTCAAAATATGTTTAATTTATTGGACCTTAAATATGAGAAGAAAAGGAGGTAATCTTAATGGAGAAAGACTGTTTACATCTTTATCTACACAGAGTTATGTCTTCAGAATCAAGAGAAGTCCCACACAAGATTGTGAGAAAATGAAGTTTATCTGTAGTGGCTTTACATACTTCAATCATCTTTTTGTTTTCTTCCTCTCAATTTTTGTAATCCAACACAAGGAAATCAAGACACCATTATGATTAGAAGTCAATAAGGATAATATTGAGGGATTGGTGACCTCCTCAAATGTATTGGTTTTTGTTTTTGCTTGAGACAGAATTTTGCTCTGTCATCCAGGCTGGAGTGCATTGGCACGATCAAAGCTCACTGCAGCCTCCCAGGCTAAAGCTGTCCTCCCATATCAGCCTCTCAAGTAGCTGGGACTACAGAATCACACAACTGTGCCTGGCTAATTTTTCAAGTTTTTTTGTAGAGATGAATTCTCACTATGGTGCCCAGGCTGGTCTCAAACTCCTGAGCTTAGGTGATACTCCCACCTTGGCCTCCCAAAATGCTGGGATTACAAGTGTAAGCCACCACACCTGGCAAACGCATCATTTTGAATCACAGGATCTCAACTGGCTTCTGTCCTGTGAGGTCAAGTCCTCTACACCGGGATACTTCCCCTCACAGGTCTGAAAGAATTTAAGGGGCCAATGCTGTGTAACCCAAACAGCTTGTGACAATCATAGACAAGGTACCTTTGCTCACTGGGTCCTTAAGACTGCCTCCACAGATGATTTCATTTCTGAGATGCTTTAAAAGTGACAACCATATCTCCTGTCTTTTTTTTTTTTTTTTTTTTTTTTTTTTTACATCTGTTAGTGTGGCTTTAACATTCAGTGTGCTTTAAACACATGACTTATCTGCACACAAACCTGAGCTGACAGGGAGAAGCCTGCAGCTCTCCAATAAATGACAGACTTAATCAGTGAGACATAGAGCCTAGAGCAGTGTCTTGGATAAAGTCTACCTTACAAAGCTCAGAGATGATCAGAATATTTTCATTGCTAATGCTTCAAATGTATCTGCACAATGATAAATTATGTTTTCTCTGAATAGAGTGCTTTGAAATCACTTGAATGGTAAATCTAGAATTATATATTCTTAGCCAATAATACTACCTAAGTATAGAAAGCTGGAGAAGTAAATGGGGCTATGTAGGGGTTTGGAAAAAAGAGTTTGCTAGCTAGAGGTAGCATCCCTAGGTGAAAGTTTTATAGCAGACTTAGAAGGTTAATTATCTAATAAGTCAGAGTGCTGCTTTGAAAGCTAAATTATTTTATTGTAATTCAGATAGCTCATGTTTTGGGGTAAATGTTTTTTTTACATAGCCACAGAAATGTCCTATCATGAAATAAATTAGTAGCTATATTGAACATTAGTAAAGGTACAGTGTTTCAGGGATAATATTTTTTATTACTTTGAGTTCTACAAGTAAAGATGTTTGTAACACCACAAATATGAGTTAAATGGCAACTGAATATTTCACTGATGGCAAATCTTCAATATTTAATGGTAGATTTGAAATTTTACTTATGAAGGTCATCTGGAGCCATATACCGTATAGTAAATTACTCAAATGATTGATTTTTTAAAATATTGTTTTAGGTCAAAAAATAAAAGAAGATGGAAGGAAGGATGTACAGAAGGAAGGGAAAAAAAAGAAAGAAACTGTGACTATGAAGTAAGAACAATTTTCCTCATTTGTATTGAAAATTCTCTTTCATTCCAAATGGCAACAGCACTGGCTTCATGATTCCTTCTTAAGAAACTGTGGCTGGTGGAGTGGCTCACTCCTGTAATCCTAGCACTTTGGGAGGCCAAGGCCAGCAGATCACTTTAGGTCAGGAGTTCGAGACCAGCCTGGCCAACATGGCGAAATCCCTTCTCTACTAAAAATACAAAAATTAGCGGGGCCTGGTGATGCGCCTCCCAGCTACTCAGGAGGCTGAGGCAAGAGAATTGCTTGAACCCAGAAGGTGGAGGTTGCAGTGAGTCAAGATCATAGCATGGCACTTCAGCCTGGGCGATAGAGCCAGACTGTCTCTCAAACAAACAAACAAACAAACACAAGAAACTATCATATCATGGCCACAAACCTTTGAATATATGTGTTCCAGTTCCAATGTGTTGTCCCAAATAGGTTTCACTGTTCTGCAGTTGGTTTCATGCTTATATGTTACTTAATTTTAACAATCACTTATCGATCATTATTTCTATAATGAAAGCCACACTATATACGTTAGTACACTATCTATATTATTACCAATAATATAATTTTTAGCTTTTTTCATGTAGGAAAATGAGAATTTATAAAATAACAGATCATATAATTAGAAACTATAGAGTAGAATATTATCCTTTATTCCTCAAAAGATAGCTGCATTTTAAAAGAAAATTCATTAGGATCAACAAATGTCACTTCTGTAAATATGAAGTGTAGAGTCAAAATTATTTTTCTAACCTTAACGTTAGTTTCATATTTTTTTTCTAAATATGTTGATCTCAAGAAGTGTCAGCTCTATATTTTGTTTCTCTTTTAGCCCATACTTTGTTTTCATTCAAACTTCTTTCCCACCACATGAGAGTACCACCAGTGAGAAGGACTCAAAATAGCTTTCTCAATTAAGGAAAAAAAAAAAGTGGGAGCTGATAGAATAGCTGTTTAGTGACTGGCTACTGGAGTCCAGCCCATGGAAAAGAAAAGTGTGGTAGCAAAGGTGGCACCACAGAAATGATTATCAGTGGAAAAAGTGTCATGCCTCATGTGACCTCTGTTAATTTAACATGATGCATTTGAGTATAAAAATAATGGGCTGTGTCAGCCTTATTAATTATCTATGTTTATTCTAGAAGTCAGGATCATGAAATGCCTCCAAACCACATGATTTAACAGGCTACTTTAGACCTTTACTTACAAATCTCTGAGCAAGCAATTGATAATCCCATTGGAAGGCTCTTCTGTAGTCAGGGATGCTGTACTGAGCTGGACTTGAATAACACTAAAAGTAGCTGCAAGATGGTGGAATAATTGATTTTCCATAGTGGGTTCTTTAGCCTGGTAGGACAAGTTTCCTAGTTAATGAAACTGTTTTGTTGCTGAAGCACTTCCCTCTCTCATACTGCCTCTGTTTGTTCATTATAGTTTAAATACACTGCATTTAGGTTAATAATGGAAGCAAATTAGCCTATTATAACTATTTACATGTTCTTCTTTGGTGTCATCTTTAACACGGCCTTTAAAAAGCAAGAACGCAAGTTGGCAAGATAGTGCTTCAATACTGGAAACTATTAATACCTTAGAATTTACTGGTGGACCATTTTTAGAGGGAGATGTTTGTGAATGGGATACTATGTAGAAAGACCTTGCCATTGAGGGCCATTTTTTTTCTAATTATTCTATCTAGCTGGTCAGTGTGTGTGTGTGTGTATGTGTGTGTGTACACAGTCATATTTACATTTCGACTATGAACTTGCAAGAACATCTCTTTGTTCATAACTTCTCTGGATCTTGGCACTATGTTGGGTACCCAATGACTCTGTAATTCATGTTTATGAGGGGTAGATGTTCTAGTGAAAGCACATGAAGATTGGGATGAGAAGGCTGGGTTTCAGTTCTCTTTGATGCTTACCACCTGTGTGACTTGGGCAAGTCACTTAACCTCTTCGAATCTCAGTTTATCACCTCTAAAAGAACTATAATAATATCTTCTCTATTTATAGCATTCTAATTTGTTTGAAGATCAAAAGAACTATAATAATATCTTCTCTATTTATAGCATTCTAATTTGTTTGAAGATCAAATTCAATTATGAAAATAGTAATAAAATGCTCTATAGTTATAAAATGGTCTTAAGCCCTCTATTATTATTAATAGTAAGTAAACTTTAAAATATGATCTAGCCTTATAAATTTTTCATATTGTATGATCCTTCTTACAAAGTTTAGAGGAGCATTTTGTTGCTAATATTTGCTATGCCTCTACGTTTGTATGTAGTATCCAAGGAATATAATCTTTTTAGATCATTCTGGAAAGAAAAATCGTTATTATGAAGGAAAGAAAGTGGGAGCTTGGTTAAATATCCAGGTTCACCTGCCATCTAAGAGTTATAAAACAATCTAATCAGATGAAGACCATTATTTATATAGGTTCTCGCCATTGTAACTAGATTGATAACCAGATTTAGATATGCCATTTCAATGCATGTCTCACCAACATGAAATAATTAGTAAGTTAATATACATCAATGATGCTTCTTTACTTTTTAACAGTAAAATCTAATTGTTCAGCTAATGTCTGCATTAGGTAAGCCACTTAACCCACTCAAACTTCAGCTTTATTCTTATAAGGTGAGAAAGTGGCATTGAATGATCTCTAAGGCCTTTTTTGGCTCTGAAAAGATTTGGATTTGTGATCTTGTGTGTCTTTGAGTATGTCATAAGTAAACGATGCTTTCACATCAGGAAAAGAATCATTTTAAACTATCTAGAAGTTATTCTTACATTAACTTATTCACTTCCATTATAGCTCTTATCACAGCCTCTAATTATCATGTATATTTATTTATTTTCCTGTTTAGGGTTGGCCTTTCTGTGAGACCTGAGACTGTCTTGATCACAGGTGGCCAGTGTCCAGTACAGTAAATATTTGTTGAATTAATGAATGAATGAATTCAACTTTATCTCCAGGGTGCCATGTCTTTATTCTTTAAAATAACATCACTGGGAGTTCAGTAGGATGTAGCAATGGTTGAATCTACTATTTATGTAAAATAATTAATAGAGGAAATGATTAAATGTTTTGCTTTCTATGTATGAGAACCATCTATATTTTACTAGTTTATGGCTTTATTACTTTAGCTAATCAAGAGTGGGATTTTCATAAGAAAGTTGTTAATGCATTTGGTTTTTTAAACACTAAATTTGATTAGCTATTTTGTTCTTAAAATTTATGATTGGCTCAATGTACTCAATATACTTGAGTACATTGTAATATCTAGATACATTCTTACATTAGGTAAATAAATTTGCCTGTTATTGGCATGTATTGTCTTATGACAGAAGAATGTTTGTCACCATTAAAATTGAATTGTAAATTTTAGAATTCATTGTGAATAGCAATATATCTTGAAATTTCCTATTGAGTTATTAGAATATACATTCTTTTCTACATCTCACTCATGTAGTTTCCCATAACATAAAAATGTTTGAACATCTTGTCATTTATCCTTCACAAACTGACTGAATTACTTTGTCAACATAGATTCAAGTTAAGGTCAATCTGGTTGCTATTTTCTGGCTTTAAATTGGTTGGAATAGTAGATCTCTATTTGTAAGACATTAAACAGTGAGCATCACCAATGAAACTTTTCTCCCAGTGAAGTAAACCTTTTCAAATTAGAAAAAAAAAATCAAATTGCTTTGGAATACAGAATCACAAAAATCAGTGACAACTGAGCCTGTTATTCCCTGTTGTGGGACTTTCTAATAATAAGTCTCTTGAAAAATTACAAAAGGCATTATCTTTCATTGTCATTATTTATATACAACAGGAACTAGTTTTTCTAACAATGCCAGTTTCATCAATGAACTAACAATTTTTCTTCATTGAAAAGCTGTCAAGTTATGGTGGAGTGTAACTATGACAGTTTGTTAGAGGCAAACATTTGCAGCTTTCTATTATGATTTGTTCCCCAATGGATCTGGGAACCATTCCTCACAATAAAGCTAAGCCTATGTGTGTTTCATAACCACACTTTAGATTACAAATTAGCCAAGAGGTAAAAACAAAACCAGTGAGACTTTAAGGAACACAGGTTTTGGTGACGTGGCAGAGAAAACAGGATAGAAAATTATTTGCCTGCCTGTAAGACATTTGTAGTGCCTTGGCCACTGTGGACAAAATCACTCTTCAGTATATCCTTGCTGTGTAGCAAGAGTTGAACAAGAGACTCTCATCATAAACTTCTCTCACTATCACACATGCATGTATACATATTTATGCGATACTTTTATTTTGACTATTTTTGAACTGCAACACATTGCATATTAATTGAGTAAAACTGGTTTTGAATTGTCTTTTTAAAAGGTGCAAATTATGGTTTCAAAGTGACCTGATAGAGGTGCAAATGAATGTTAGCACAACATTTCTAAAATGGAATTATTTTAAATATATGCATATAGATATGAATTCAGAATTGGTCTACTTCATTTTTTGGTTGAGGGTTTACTGCCTTAAAATGGGAAATAAATGTGTGAATTCTATCAAGGGTGTGAAATTCTCCATTTGTACAGACTGGAAACTTGGTAATAATTATGAATATATAGCAATAGCAGAAATTATACAAAAGTTTAGCAACATTTTAATTTTAAATGCAAGTATTTCAAGAGTTGAGAATCTACTTGGAGAGATTTTCTTGCAGTCTTTGATATTAAAAAGTTAGGGATTTCTGAACAGCATACAAATATAATTTACTTATAATTTTAAAACAGAAAGTTGCATTGACTCACCTTTCCTATTTCTAAAGCTGTTTATTCAAAGTGTGTCTGAATCTGATAAACCCATGAGCCCCAACTTCACACAACCTAAGCGAAACTTAGCCTTTCTCTCTTCTCACATCAGTGGACAATGGGCCTCAGCTGCAGGGAGCATTAGAGAAGCTTGCCCAGTCTCAAGGCCAGCTGGAAGGCCAGCTTCCCTGCTTGTCAGCCAAAGAGACACTTGGCACTGAGTTACCTTAGGGCAGAGGTTTAACATGGTTTGAATGAAGCTTGGATTTTGAAGTATCTATCTCTTTAGGTCGATGTCACTGGGAGTCCAAGACCCCTCTTTCATTAACTGGCCTCTCACATAGATGGCAATGATGACAGAAAACAGCCAACCACTAAAACAGTTGGTTCTTTTTTTATTATTTGTAATTTTGTCTGTTTGCATGAGAGCCTGGCAGCATATGGCCTGATGAATTAAAAAAAACAAAACCCCGTAAACTCTCATCTACTGGCCAGAGCCTCCAGCTCATGGCATTAGCAGGGGCTAGTGCTGCTCCACCTGCCACTTGTCTGGAGGGTGGGGGAATAAACTGATGACCTACTAGGCTTCCACAGCCAAATAGCACTCAGCTAATGCCATGATTTAATTCCTAACAGTACTGTCAGAAATGACTAGAAGTGGCAACACCCACTGTTTCAATAGTAAATCTGATTGGCAAGCTACCTGATCTCTGCCCTACCTAATATTCTACACTAATTATACCCTATCAGACCAGCAGGAATTGTGAGGGAGCAGAAGTACTTCTAATCCAATGCACACAGATCAGTTTTGAGTAGAAATACATAGAGATGTGCATTCACATGATCATCTCAGGATAAAACGGAGTAGTAAGTAAACTTAGGAAGAAAGAAACATCTTCACAGTGCATCTATTTACTTAATTATACACTTGATCTTTTCAAAGTCAAATACTGATATGGTTTTTAAATTTTTGTATTTCTGAATTAGCCATTTTTTTTAACCATAAACTTGGAGAAAGGAAATTTATCTTATGATTTATCTTGAGAACTAAACCTTTCTTTGGCTAAAATGAAGAAATTACAATTATTTGTGTTAATACCTTATAATTAAAAACAATCACTAACCATTCTTTCTCTCTGTTATTTTGTGTGTATTTAACTTATGATTATACAGCATCAACAAACCATACAAGTATATAAACAGAAATAATGTATAGCCTTTCATTAATTAAATGAATTTGTGTAAAAGTAAAAAATAAGTCATTCAAAATTCAAACTGAGTCTGCTAACCCATTTTAATCTAGTTTAGACATTTTTTTTGCTACGTTTTAATATTGCTAATTACACTTACACTACAGGCATGGATCAGCATTACCAGTGATGACTGCACATCTTTAGTATAAGTGCAAGAAAGGAGGAAATAATTTGAGTGTAAAAAGCTTCTATGACCTTTTCACGTGAGAAATTTCTTGTAAGAATTTTCACATGAGAATTTTCTTGATAAGCCACAGCAGACAAATCTAGCTTTATGAGATTGGGCAGAGATAAGACAGTAAATCCTTGCTAATCCTAGGTATTGCTGCCTCACTAAGTGCTAAAACAACAAACAACCAACAACAAAACCTCTATGAGGTAGGTAAGAGGGAATTTAAAAATATTTAACAACCAGTAGAAAGGGGACTGACCAATCAGGATAGCAGCACTGGAGTATAATCCCAGAAGCCTCATTACTTGTTGAAGCATTGACGCTTTGGTTCCTGAATTTAGGGAGGTCAAAGGATTCTGGTGTAGAATGGGACATGAGAACTGGTGGGCTTTCATAGCAGCTATTTACCAATGTATGAAACCGTTTCACTGTTGGTTAACCAGCATGGCAGTCAGTACCTCTGCGTGCTGGCTGACCATCAGTCCCAGAGGCGGGCCTTATCCTACAGATGAAGACATTGTGACTTAGACAGGTAAATTAACATGTTCAAAAATCATCCCGTTAACAGGAGACAGAGCCAGGATTTGAATCCATATCTATCTCGCTCCAAAGACTGAGATTCCCTCTGAGTGATGTGGATAAAGACATCAGATACACGCCAGTAAGTCATAAAGGTTGAGCAAGAGCAGAGGAAATCTATTTCAAACTCAACTGGTTCTTTGATATTAGACTGGTACACGTTCCTACATGTAATTGGTAGTTAATAAGTTTGTTAAAATAAAATCTTTATTGCTGCACTTCTACATAGAGAGATGTTTGTAAGACATATGCAAGCCATCTTTTTAGATACGATGCAATTGTAAATAAGAGCAAGACACTATTTTTAAAAAGAAAAACACCCTCTGCAGTACTCTGTAGTATTATTTTTTTTCAGCTGAGGTAATTTAAATTGAACCAAACTAAGTGATCAAGTTTTGCTTCAACTCAAAATGAATATAAATTACTAAATCTCAAATTGTAAGGAAGATTTAAAGCAGGGGTGTGCAATCTTTTGGCTTCCCTGCGCCACCCTGGAAGAAGAATTGTCTTGGCCACACATGAAATATACTAACAATAGCCCATGAGCTTAAAAAAAATTGCAGGAAAAGATCTCCTAATGTTTTAAGAAAGTTTACGAATTTGTGTTGGGTGTGCATAGGACAAGCTTGGTTTAAAGATTTAAGGTTTAAAATATTCATATATAGACGTGAAATTTGTGTTGAGCAGTAACATGTAGTAAGTGCTCTGTGGTGGTCGATTTCTTCCTGATGAAGTAAAAGAGATTTTGCAAAGTAATTTCAAATTGATGCTAATCAAGCTTTCTTCCTTCTTATGGGACTGATCAAAGTGAGACTGTAAACACATGCAAATACATAACCACATTCTATTTAGAAAGATAAGTTCAAGAACATTGATTTCACTAGATAAAATGTAGGTAGTGTATAAACATATATGTCCCTAGATTATGAACAGATTTTGTTCCAAATATTAATTTGTAATTCAGCATTCTAGAATTTTATATGCAAATTTCTATACATAAAAATGAAATGAGTAGTTCCTCAGTTTTACTAGTAAAATTTATTTTACCCATAATGTACTTCAACAATAGAACTAATTCTATTTTAGGTCCTATTCTCCATGTAGTATATTGTTAATAAGGGAAAATATTCTGAATTTTAAATGAATTTTCTGCAACATATTTGGTTTCAGACCTCTGGTCTTGACATAAAATGAATAAACTGAATACCCACAGATTAGAGCACATCCTCCTATATTTTCTCAGAAATAAGACAAAGGTTCATCAAGTAAGGGGCTGAAGGATGAAGCTATTTACTTAGATTTACTATGGGTTTCTAGGACAACTGAAAAACTGCAAATCTAAGAGATCCAAATTCTGACAATCAATGTGGATCATAGCACTTAGAATTTAGGAGCTGGATGGAATTTTAGATATGATTAAGTTCCGCATATCGTTCTAAACTGAACAAGCTGAATAACAACTCTTTCTCCTCCCTCTTCATTTAATTCATAAGCATGGGTTAGGGCCAAAGAATATCCACACCTTTGACTGGCCTATTTTACTTGTTAGTAAGGTACAAGGTAGCCATATAGCAAGACAGTTATAGTTGAAGGCCCTGTGACAAGCAATGCTTATCTTTCATTACAACTTTCTTTCATTAAAGCATCCATTGTTACCAGAGTCTACTCATTGTGCAAATATTTCTTGAATTTCTCTCCTTCGTGCATGATCCCAGTTGATGGGGAAATATAGAAACAAATAAAATGTGGTTTTTGCCCTCAAGAAGATTATCTTTTTGGTGAGAAGATAAAGTCAAATAACAATTCAAGAGTTTAATTAAGAAAGTAAATACATGCTTGCAAAATAAATGATTTAGATGAGCTAACACAAGCTCAGAAGAGGGAAAGAATGCTATACATTAGAATTGAGATTGACTGACGACCCGTGGAAAGGCAGGATCACTGAGGCTGGGATCTAAACTATTTGATTAAGTGTGGATGAAAATGAAACAAAAGTACAGAATGTGGGAAAAAAAGAACTGAATACCAACTGGTGATTTATTGGAAAGAGTCAATGAGAGGGAGAAGTACAGGTTTCATGTGTGAAACCTATAGTAAGCCACAATCATTTTCTAACCAGTTGAGTAGAGGCAGAAATAGCCTGATATAGTCAAAATGGCCTTGGACTTGGGGACGGAATAGTTGTCAGGATACAGAGGTTCATCTCTTTTACATACCAGAAATACAATTTTGAATAAAACGATCAACTTCTCTTATCTAATGTTTCTTGAAATGTGAAACAAAAGGTTTGAATTTAGTGTCTAAAGTGCCACGCAGCACACAATTTCTAAGACCTTGGATTCATTTTTGATGAAAATAGAGAAGTGAAGTAGCTGCAGAACCAAAAGGAGAAAACTTTTCAGAGGACCAGAAGGAAGCCGGAGTGGTTGGTGACATACTGGGAAGTGATGCACTAGGTAGAGAAATCAGTGAGTCTTGAGGGACATTTTGCATTTTGAAATGGTATCTGGGTCTGACCCAGGACTTTGTGTTGCTGCCTTCGATCCCCTTCTGCTAAGCATACCTGTTCTTTAGTTACCCTTTTCTCTCTTTTACGCTTCTTTCCCTGTCATACCTCCTCTACCCCAACTAGATGCACCCGAATGGTAGAAGGTAGAATAAGGAGGAGATGCTCTGCTTCTCTTATTGTGGTTATTCATGGATCTCTTGCTTTTCCCCTTTTGATTTGAGCATTTTGAATTGCCACCAAGCAACTGCAACTGTGCCTCTTTGGTTTGTGCCTCTTTGGCCTCCAAGGCCAATGATATAATAGCTATATCCTTCAAACCTGCCCAGACATACCTAGAGAAAACATTTTCAGGTATCTCTAGGTATGTGTGAGCTAGGAGGAAGGTTAGTTAGGAGCAGAGACCAAAAAGAGATATAATGAATGCAACTCTATGAATCCCAAGGGAAAAAGTCTCTAATTGCAGAAGGAGCAGTAACAGTTTTAAGCTGGAGAGCCTGGGTTGGTGCCCAAAGCATTTCTTTGTTTGCCAAAAGCTGCCTCAATGTGGTATTTCCATCAACACCTATTTGTTGAGAGCCTACTCTGTGCCAGACACTATTATACAGGCTGTAATTTTCTATTGGCTCTAAGCCATTCTGATACATAAAAATAAAGTGAACATAGTTTCTTCAAAAGGGATTAGCATTTTATAATCTACTTCAGCCTCATGTGTTAGCACTTAGTCTGAATATTTGCCATTGTGAAAATATGCAATATCTATGTATTTTTCAGATATGAGCCAAAGTATTGAAAGCATTTCAATACTTTTAATTAACATTGTTCTTTAAAGTGTTCAATCTTTAACCAAAATATTTCTCAAGAAGTATTTCATGGATATACTTGTTATTTATTTTTGTTCTCTGAAAGAAATGCCTCCTGATGTTAAAAATCATTTTGCTGATATCTGTCTTATTCCTTTTTAGAGTCCTCTACAGTCTATCAATATAGAACTAGCTGCAGTTACCAGAAAGTGCTGTATTGTTTTGTGCTTCTGGATCTTTGAATATGCTAGACTGCCAGCTGGGAATGCACTTCCTTGCATGAGAAATGACTACACAATATTCTTTACCACAGTTCAAGAATCAACTCCTTTGATCAACTCTTTTACCCTAATTAGAATGTCCATTTCCCCACTTGGAGTCCAGTGTATTCTGTATAAATTCCTATTGTTGTAATTCTCACATAATATTCATAATTATTTGTCCAGTTTTCTTTTCCCATCTTATGATTTCCCATAAAATCATAAGATTTTATGAACTTATTGAGGGCAGAGATTATGTCTTATTTGTGCTTATATCCTCAGGGCACACACAAAAAAACTCAATATATGTTCAGTAAATTCATTGAATGAATAAATGAATCAATGAACAAATAAGCAAATGCCATATGCATGCATACATTCAACTCCTAGGAACACATTGTACTGGTACAGTAAGGAATGCAAATAAATATAAGACCCTTTCCTGAAGATATTTCTAAGATGTATCAGCAGTACATTATATGGGATGCATATAATGGTTCCTGGATAACATATTTTAAAGAAAGAAGGCTTTCTTTAAAAGGCAGTCTCAAAAAGGCAGTCTGTTATAAAAGTCGTTGTAAGTTGAAAAAAAAAAATGTTTTTTAAAAAGCAGAACTCTGTAGTTAAAGAAAATTCAGTAGCCTAAATTCTTTACTACTCCATGTGTGGGTATAGTGAAACATTAGCTGTCTGATATTACACTATTGTTGACTTCTCGGTTTTAGTATTCAGAGAATGACCTGAACTTAGCTATGTTAAGTTACCTGCTCCACAGGAAACCACCTCTGTAACTGTTGCTTGTGCTTTCTCTTTAGGCAACACCCAAAGCCACTGTCAGATGTCATGGGAATGAGACCTCACAAGGTAAGTGCAAAGAAAACAGGAACAAATACATTTTCAAACAGAACTTGGTGAAAACATTGGCCCAAGAATGATAGGAAGCACCGCCTTTTGGGGATCCTTATTTGGGCCGTGGAAGGGACATATAGCCCTGTTTTATATGGAATCATATATGGTGTGAGGAATATGAGTCAGATCCTGGGTTCCCAAGTGGCCTATCTGAGACAGAAGCAGGCTGTGTTGTCTAGACAAAAGGAAATGCTTTGTTTTTTGAGGGAATGTTATCAGAATTTTAAAAGCCAAACGATGGCTAGAGAATATAACTAAAATTTTATTGACGCTTTGTTGTTTAGAAGGCTTTTTCCCTCTTTGTTTCATTCTAAAAGTCTATCTTTTTGTCCAATATGCAAATTAAAACTTAATTAAATCTATGATTCCGAAGAGATATAGGCCTTATTACACAGCAGGCATTCTCTGGCTTTTTTTCACATCTGGACTTTTAAACTTTGGGGAATTAATGTCATGTCTAAGATTTCTTGTAGTCTTATTTTGCTAAATACAGGATACATAGCTATTTTAAATGAGTGTTTCATAATCATCCAAAAATGCTACAAATTTCAATGTGAAATAGCTTTTTCCTACGTTGTAAATATTGGATGATTAAGCATTCCTCATGCCTTTTGCATGAAAAGGCAACATAGACTTTATTAGATATCTGTGGTTCTTATTCTTTGAGTATTTGCCTCCCTATTGACCTTCAGCCTTTTGTGCTTCTTTAAAGCCGTTTCCATCCCCCTACTTCCTCCTTCACAGAATGTAAGATGTCAATGAAAGAAGATGAAACCAGAGGTTTTAAAAAAAGATTGGACAATAATGACTAAAACAAGCTCCTTTAGCTTTTATTTTTAACCATTTTATGCGTTTTTATTGATATAAATTGCTTTATTATGATTATAGTTGGAAGTCAACATTTTGGCATATTAAAAAGACCATTTCCTTCCAACCTAGAAAATTCTATCTCATGTTGTTACATGTGAGGCCTCTTAGCAACTTATTCTGTCCTATAGCTTTGTGTTGACACTGCCAATTTGGAGTCCCCAGTTCTAGTCCTGTCAACTATTTCTCCATAGGAAACTGAACCAGAGGTTATACCACAATTTTCTTTTATTTTTCTCAGCCGGAGGATTTTTTTTCACTGTGAAACTGTCTGGTTTCCCACTGGTGGGTCTAATATACAGAGCTCTCTGGTTTGACATATGTGATAAACTAACAAGAATATTTGCATTTGTATAGCTTTTATATACAGATATTTCACTCTCCTAATACTATTTCGAGTTATAGATACATGTTTTTTAAAAGCAAACTCAAATGGCTGACAAACAGCTGCTGCATAGACTTTGGTGCCTGACTGCCTATGTTTATAGATTGCTTATAGAAGTGTGAGTTCTGATAGCCTTTTTGGAGATGAATCTAGCAATATCTATGGCTATTTATTGTGGCATTTGCTGAAGTTCCTTCTACAGTCTATCAGGCAGAGCATCACTTGGACCTTGGGCAAGATATATGTCTGACCGCTTTTCCTGCCCTTCTGTCACTCTGCATTTACTGCAGTGACATTCACAAGTGTTCACAGTCTCGCTGAGTATCTCTCCCTCAGAACTCAGGTGCTTTGCTGTTCCTTCTGACTGGATTGCTCCTCTCTTAACAGGCCTCATGGCTTACTCCCTCAAGTCATTCAGGTTTCTGATCAAATACCTCCTCAGAGAGCTCTTCCCTGGCCACCCCCTTCAAAGTAGTAAGTAATTTCATGTAACTTTATATCCCCTTATTTAGTTTCATAAAATATAACATTATGTTACATATTAAATTAGTGCCTGTCCCCTCCACTAGAATGGATTCTTTATGAAAGTGGGAACTTTGTTTTGTTCATTACTCTATTCCTAGAGTTGAACAGGAACATAGAGGGTATTAAGTAAAGGCTTGTTGCACGAATAATTTGTGGTAGCAAATGAATGAAAAAATAAACAAATATAATATACTTGGTAAGAGAATCGTTAGATAAATTGTGGCATATCAATAACATGATCAAGTCATTGAGAAGAATAGAATTAGATCTATGTCATCCAGGGAGTTTCAAAGTTTATTATTCAGGAAGAAGTGGAGATGCAGAAAAGTTTGTATAATAGGACCCTGAGCAATGATCTACATATATACCTATCTATCCATCTATTTGATCCATCTATCATCGCATAAGAATGATGGATATCGTAGGATATTCACCAGGTTGTAAGCTTTAGCTTTGTAGGGAAATTGTGCAGTGTGATTTTGTTGAACAGGGTATGGAAACAGAGACTAGAGGACTCAAAGTTGGCTGAAATATGTAAAATGATTGCCAGTTTGAGATACATCTTCACTTGCTTCTGCTAGATACACTTCAGAGCAACTTCAGTCATATCTTCCTTCCCTTGCCGCCCACACTGTGACTTAGTGTCAAACTCTGACCCATTGTTGCTGCCTTGGCCTTCCTTAATTACTCTCCTTTGGAATTCCGTGTTGGTGCTCAACGCTTCCATGCTGAAATGCAGGTTCCATGCAGTCAACTTGTCTTGTCTTTGACTACTATTTAGAACCTCTTTGCATTCCTTGAAAAAAGGCATTTGTCTCTTACTGATGTGTTTTGCCCGTGTTGCCTATGCAATGAGTCCTTGATGTTGTTACGACTGTTGCTGATCACTTTTGGTGGGTTTTGAGGAAAAACTATGAAATCGATTCTAGACAATTTAGACTTTTGTGATTCACTGGGGCCCATAAAACTCCTGAGCCAGGGAAGTGTGACTAGGAGAATAACGATATTTATTCAATGATAATGTGCTCCACATACATAAAGAGAACTCTGCACAGCCCCCGATGGAAAGTTATGGAAACATTCTCAAGTTAGAAACAGTAAATGTTTTGCAAATAAAGTGGCACTGTCTTAGAAATGCCAGAAGGCAGAGGCAAAATATTCGATTTGATAATTAAGAATATAATTAATGATGAGAAACCCTATATTTTAGAGTAAGACTATATCCCCTTTATCATGGCATTCAGTCATTTGAAATTTTATATTCATTAATTTGGTTGTATTTTCCACCAACTCTAAGGAGGAGCTGGAGGGGTGTGTACTTTTTTCGTTAACATTGGATTGCAATATTCAGGCACCTATCTATTCTCACTTTAAATAAAATAATTTAGGAATGTTAGTTCTAAACTCAAGCTGAGGCAAAATAAAGATTTTGTAGTGATTTTCATTTGAGAAGATACAAAGGTTTTGCCAATATACAAGTGTGTTACTTATATCCTTAGAGGGTTTCCAGCTTATTACTGTTTTAAAGATGAACATCAATGGCATTACTTGTGAAGAACATTAAAGATTATTCTAGTACAATAAGAAACTGTATCAATTCACGTCATAAGTCATTTTGGGTATTAGAAAATTAGTTTAAAAAGTAATTGTTCTGAGTGAGGAAAAAAATATGTTGAAGCCCTGCTGTTGGGCAAAATAATCTGAAGAGTCTATTTTTCTGAGCTTTTCTTTGAGCAGTTTCTTCCATCAACACATTTTTAAAACCAAATTCTTTTCTTTTCTCAAACAATATATATAATGTGCAGAGAAGTCGGGAGTGATAGACTAATGTGATGTAACAATTTTAACTTTCTCACATGCATGCTTAAAAATCATGAAACAGCAACAAATTGTAGCAGTTTGTAATTGTTTGCTTTTGTGTTAAATGCTGGGCTGTGACAATCACTTGTTTAGGACAGAAGTCTTTTTGATTATGTGAACCTGAACCCACAGAACTCAAAGGAAACATGTAAATAAATAAAGAAGTGCAAATACCTTTTTTGCATAAAGAGCAGTCCATCAGACTCATGATGAGCTTTCTCCTTTTGTTGCTTTAACTCTTTCACAAAATGTTTTTTGTTTGTATATGTTTTGCAGTGTCCTTTTCAAAATTAATGACCTGGACTTTTTGAATCATAAAACAATTCTGAAAGCCCACATTATTAGAACCATGGGGGAAGTTTGCATCTGTTGATTAGCTGAGAAGCTTGCTTTCACTATTAATATGCAACAGTACTTTCAGTTATGTTCTGGTAAAAGTAAGTATAGATATTAGACATCAACTCAAAAACTTTTGACAAGACAGGTTTCTACAGAGAGGAATCTCCAGTACTACAGGGTTTTGCTTCGTAGCAAAGTTTAACATCTTTACCCCTTTTAAACTCTTGAAACCTAAAACTCAACTAGATAATGTACTTCAATCTTATTAGTTATAAAAAATGTACTAACTACAACGGCCTTTCATCATGGACATCTAAGGTAACCCCACAAGAAACTTCAGAGTAATTGAAATGAAGATCTTAGCAGGCTCTTCTCTGTATTTTAAATGTGTCTGCCAAGCAGTATGCTCAGGAGCTTGTTAATGGACAGTTGTTTCAGATAATGTTCTTTATAAATATCATTGACCTACCTACTCTATACTTGTAGTCTCTCCACTAAGATTTATAATTTTCTGTTCTCATGTTAAAACTGAATGCATATGATTTATTTCTAGTAAGCTCCATCAAATAATACAAAACACAATGTCTTTATTTCTTAAATGTATATATGTACTGACTGAGAGTGGCAGGAGGCAGCCAAATGCCTAGGCAGATAGGGCTGTGTTTTTGGTTAAACCACACCTCCAAGTCAAAGACAGTTTAAAGCCTGATAGCCAAGCTACAGATTAAATCCTCAGACTGGGTTGAGAACTTCTCTTCCTGTTTGGCGCATTCTTCTGACTCATCCCCACCCATCACCTGTTTTGCATATACCTACCCTTTCCTAATTGGTTTTCTACATTGTCCTGCCCACCTTTGAGTGGTATCTTCACTTTAACCTTTTTTGCATACTCACAAACCAGTTAGTATGCATTCCCCATTCCCAACCCATCAAAGGCCTTGGACCAAGTCACACGGGGAAATTTCCTGCCTTTGGGTAGGGGTACCACTCCCACATCCCCTCTCCACTGAAAGCTGTTTCATTGCTCAATCAAATTCTTCTCTGTCCTCCTCACCCTTCAGTGTCCAGCGTATCCTCATTCTTCTTGGGTGCAGGACAAGAGCTGAGGAACCACGGAATGTGGGTATAAGCTATAACACAAGTGAGCTGGGACACACCAGCGTGGCCTAGTGGGGCCCGGGTGGGGTGTCGTCAGCCAGAGGTCGCTGGCTTGCAAAGTGACTGGGAAGAAAAATCCTACATCATACTGTTTTCTGTTACTATATAAATAAGAAATGCTGAGAGAGGAATAGTAATAAAAATAATTTTTATTTAGAGAGCTTGAAAAATGTTTTCATAGGATTCAGATATAAAAATGATCACAAAACTCAAGGAAAACAGGCATGCTATGGAAAACATAATGAACAGTATACTAATGTTTTCATACATGAATATGGAAATCTTTAAAATAAGCATATTTTAAATTTTATAATTTAAAATTTATTATGCGTAGCAAAATTTCTAGTATTTCATTTTATGATACACAGTAATTATCTTATATAAGAATTAACTTGAATAAATATTTTTAAATTTATATATTATCTATTAAACCCATTCTCTTTTGTATTCTTTCTCTCTGTCCTTATCTCTATCTCTTTCTCCATAAGCACACACATATTTTTTTTAAATCAAATGCAAGAATGTAATATATTGATAGAAATGTAAAAATTGAGGTTTATATGAAATTTCAGATGATGACAGATATAAGCACTAAAATTTTATTTAGAAAATGCAAAGAAAATATTTCTAAGAAATAAAAGCTGATTACTTGGTACAGGCTAATTTTAATGACTACATATAATAACTCATAGATGCAAATTTTACATGCTTTATTGCTCATAAACTGTGATTTAGATGAAAAATTTGTTCAGTGAGTACATTAAAAATTAAGATAAATTTGTTATTGTTGCTTTGTGAAAATAAGACATATTCTTCCATTAGCAGCATCTACAGGAATAAAGCTTCTTCAAAATCTCTGGGTTCCTTAACCACTAAGATGGACCTCACTATAGGAACATCTTGGACCTTGTCCAGTAAATTTCATAAATCAGTGTCAGCACTTTAAGTCGGTTTCATCTACAACAGTGAAGCATCACAAATACTACAAACAGAGCTTCTCTAAGTTTCAGCATAATGCAGTATGCTTTGGTTGCAAATTTTACCTTAATTTACTTTTGTTTACTTTCAGCTAAAGAGCATGTTCAATATAAGATTAATGTAAAATGAGTCCCGGCTCCAGGCAAAGTGAGTTCATACCCTTTCCTTTATTTTATTCTCTAATACCTTTACTCACAGCTTTTATATAGTAGCCACTGTCTGACAACTACAAGTTTATATATTTGTTTGTTTTCCTGAAAACTACCGCTCAAGTAAATTTGTCAAAAATTAGAAGTAACCGTCTGATTGTCATTTTGTTTAGTAAGTTTTATGTTTTGCTAACAGACTTGTTTATCATTGAATAGATATGACTTCTAAGCTGTTAAGAATTCCATATTATGTTGACCTGTGTCTTCCAAGTCCAGTTGGAGTTAGCGAAGAAACTGAGGTAGGCAAAGCTGCTTTGGCTCCAAGAGGAAAAACAGTTTTTATTTCATGAAAATGCAAATAATTAAGGAGGTGGGAGCTAAAAATATGTATAGAGCTAAGACTGTCCAGGAAGAAGTTAGAGAAGAAAAGGAGTAGAAAATAAAACCATGCAAATTCACAATTTAAACAGAGAAGAAAAACTCAGAAACCGAAAAGAGATAATCTGGAAAGTAAAAGGAAGTAACATCTCAGATGACAAAAAAGGGGGGAATTGTGAAAAGAACGGAGCCATCCGCATTATCCATTGTTGCAGAAAGCTCAAGTAGCTGGAAAACAGAACAGGGTTTAGGGATGCCAGCCACTGACAATTCATGGTGGCCTTTTAGAAAGCAGTCTTAGAAGACTGACGTGGCTGCAAGGATGGGATGTGGAGCCAGTGAGTATAAAGTGACTCGAAAGTGTTGAGTGAGAAGCTGAAAGAGACAGAGTACATAGTCCGAGCAGGAAGGAAGATTGAGGCAAGAGATGCATTTGATTTTCCAGTTTTTGAAAAGAGAATTCCATTTCTGATATAAATACATGGATTTAATCTGAAATGTTTCTGTATTATTTAGAAGGTTTCAGGGCTGTAGCTTTAAGATGACATAGTAGAAATAAACAGACAAAATTAACTTAGCCACTTGAAAGAATTTACACTAAGCTTAAATACAAAATTGTAGTCACTTTTAAACTCTCACAAGGTTAATTTAGGATGTACTGGCACGTGTTTCATAAATAATAATTAAAATGACAAATTTCCACATCTTTATTTCTGTGAATATTTAATATTTTATGTTCTATTGATGACATATGCCATCTATAATGCTGTTATTTTAATGTTAAGTTAGAACTCATTGTATCTTCAGAATATGCTAGCATATTTCATAGAAATCCAAGAAATATTTTCATTATTATAGAGAATTTTGAATGGAACTTTTATAAATACTAACATGGGGGGGAAAGGACAACTCCTATAAATTTGCATCAATAATAATTGTAAATATCCTGAACTTATGAAGAGAAACAAGTATGAAAAATCATGAAAATAGTGAAGTTACAAACTATTGTGAATGGATCTGTAGTCCTACTGGTTCAGCCTGTAGTGAACAAAATTATTAGATATTTCACTTGATATTGTATTTAAACCACCTAAAAAAAAAAAAAAACTGAACAGTTTACCATGACCTGCTTCATCCTAAACTTCTACATTTTGGTGTTCTCTTAAGGCAGTATCCTAGGTCACCTCTCTTTTCTGACTAATCTGTCCTAGGTGATTTCATTCATTCCCAAGGTTTGAAGTATCATCTATACATTGATTACTACCAAATTTATATTTCTAGCAAACCACTCTTCTCTAAACGCATATATCAACTTCTTCCTCCTTCTTCTCCACCTCCTCCTCCTGTTCTGCTTCCTCCTGATTCTCTGCCTTCTTTTCCTTGTAACAGCTTAATTGAAGAATAATTGACATATAATAAACTGCACATATTTAAAGTGTACAACTTGGTAAGTTTTTACATATGTATTCACCCATAAAACCATCACTACAAACAAAAGAGTGAACATAATGATCACCCCACAAGTTTCCTCATGCCTTTTGTAATTCCTCCCATTCCCCTGCCCCATCATGAGTCCCTAGGCATCCAAAAATCTGCTTTCTGTATACACTGGTTTACATATTCTAGAATTTTATAAAAATGGAATAATTTGATAAATGAATGAAATGTTTTCATAGTATTTTGAAGGTTTCAAGGCTATCTATAGCTTTAATATTACAAACTGCAAAATACAAAGATGCAATATTAAACAGCCATTTGAAATAGTATTTTAATCATTCTATTTATGGCTTTTTTTCTTCAACCCATGTTTTCATAGTATTTTCAAGATTTCAAGGCTATCTGCAGCTTTAATATTAAAAACTGCAAAATACAAAGATACAATATTAAACAACCATTTGAAATAGTATTTTAATCATTCTGTTTATGGCTTTTTTTCTTCAACCCAATTATTCTGAGATTCATCCATGTTGTCGCATGTGTTATTGAATGTAGTTCACTCGTTTTCGCTGCTGAGTAGTAATATCTTATTGCATGACTATACCACAATTTGTTTACTCATTCATCTGTTGGTGGGCATTTGAGTTGTTTCCAGTTTGGGGCTATTACAAATAAAGCTGCTATGAACATCTGCATATGAGCCTTTGTATGGACATAGGTTTTGATTTCTCTGGGGTAAATACCTAAAACTGGAGTGGCTGGATCATATGGTAGGTATATGTTTACATTTTTAGGAAGCTGCCAAATTGTTTTTTAACATAGTTGTAGTATTTTTTCATTCTCACTACCAGTGTATGAAACCTCTAGCTGTTCTCCATCCTTGCGACACTTGCTATGGTCAGTACTGTAATTTTAATTCTAATAAGTGTGTACTGTTAGTGTCCTGGTTTTAATTTATATATCCCAAGTAACAAATGATGTTGAGTATCTTATCTGTGCTTATTTGCTATCTGTATTCATTTTTGGAGAAGTATTTGTTCAAATTATCTCCCTGTTTTTAAATTGGGTTGGTTGTTTCTTAATATTGAGTTTTGAGAATATGTAATATAGTTTTTTTGGTGGAGATACATGTTCTCTGGCAGATATATACTTTGTAAATATTTTCTTCCAGTCTGTGGCCTGTTCATTTATTCTCTTAACAGTGTCTTTAAAAGAGCAGGCATATTCAATTTTGCTGAAGTATAATTTACCAGTTTTCTGTTTGCTGTATCATGCTTTTGGCATAATATCTAAAAATTGTTTGTCTAAACTAGGGTCAAAAAGATTTTCTCTATATTTCCTTACAGAAGTTTTATAGTTTTATGCTCTGCATTTAGGTCTACAATCCATTTTCAATTAATTTAGGTATATGGTATGAGGTATAGATCAGTTTATTTTCCCACATATGGATATATAATTGTTCCAAAACCATTTTTTGAAAGACTATTCTTTCTCAGTTGAATTGCCTTTTGACTTTTGCCAAAACAGCAGTTGTCTATGTATATGTAGGTCTGTTTCTGTACTCTCTGTTCTATTCCATTGATCTATTTGGGTATTTTGATGTCAAAACTATGCTGCCTTGATTACTATAGATTATCCATCTTGAAATTAGGTACTATTAGTGTTCCAACTATTTTCTTTTTTAAAAAGTTTTTTTTTTTTTTTGTTTTTTTTTTTTGAGACTGAGTCTCGCTCTGCAGCCCAGGCTGGAATGCAGTGGTGCCATCTCGGCTCACTGCAAGCTCCACCTCCCGGGTTCATGCCATTCTCCTACCTCAGCCTCTCGAGTAGCTGGAACTACAGGCACCCACCACTATGCCTGGCTAATTTTTTTGTATTTTTAGTAGAGATGAGGTTTCACCGTGTTAGTCAGGATGGTCTTGATCTCCTGACCTCGTGATCTGCCCGCTCTGGCCTCCCACGCCTGGGATTACAAGCATGAGCCACCGCGCCTAAAAAGTTGCCTTGAAAGTTGTTTTGACTAGTCTATGTCTTTGCATTTTTAGATGAATTTCATACCTCAGAGAAACTCTATTTTTCAATTATCTTTATTTCAGTTTTTCATTTTGATAGTTTCTAATGCCATATCTTCAGGTCCACTAAATCTTTTTTTCTGCGATCACTAATCTGCTATTCATACAATTCATTATATTTTTTATCCTGGACTTTCTAGTGTTTATTTCTAGAAGTTTTATTTTTTAATATCTTCTTCTATGTCTCTACTTGAATTTTTTAAAATATGGAAAATACCCTTGTCTGCTAATTGTAACACTTGTATCATTTCTGAATTGGTTTCAGTTGATTCATTTTGATTCTTTCTTTTTTTAAAATGTAATACTTAAAATAGGTCATATTTTCCTACTTCTTTCCATGCCTGTTTTTTTTTTTTTTTTTTTTTTTTTGACAAGGTCTTACTCTGTCACCCAGGCTGGAGTGCATCATGGTGCACTGCAGCCTTAACTCCCTGGGCTCAAGTTATCCTCCCACCACAGCCTCCACAGTAGCTGGGACTACAGGCATGTGTCACCAGTCTTAGCTAATTTTTTTTAATTTTTTTTTTTTTAGAGCAGGGTCTCACTTTGTTTCCCAAGCTCTGGTAACATTTGACTGGCTGCTAAGCACTGTGAATTTTACCTTGTTGGGTGCCAGTATTTTTGTATTCCTATATATGTTACTGAGCTTTGTTCTAGGGTAGAGTTCAGTTACTTAGAAATAACTTGGTCTCTTCGTATATTACCTTAAAGATTTATCCTCAGTGAAATACTAGCAAATTGAATTGAACAACACATTAAATAGATCATTCACCATGATCAAGTGGTATTCATCCCAAAGATGCAAGGATGGTTCAATACATGCAAAATAATAAACATGAGATATCACATCAACAGAATCAAGGACAAAAACTATCTGATCATTTTAATAAATGCTGAAAAAGCATTCATTCAATAAAATTTAACATCCTTTCCTGATAAAAACTTTCAACAAATTGGGTGTGGAAGACCATACCTCAAAATGATAAAGACATATTTGATGAACCCACAGTTAATATCATACTGAACAGATAAAAATTAAAAGTTGTTCTACCAACATTTGGAACAAGACAAGGATTACTACTTTTACCTCTTTTATTCAACATAGTTCTGGAAGTCCTAGACAGAGCAATTAGGCAATATAAAGAAATAAATGGTATCCAAATAGGAAAGGAAGAAGTCAAACTGTCCCTGTTTGCAGATAACATGATCTTATATGTTAAAAAACCTAAAGATTCCACCAAAAACCTCTTAGAACTGAGAAATAAATTCATGAAAATTGCAGGACATAAAATCAACACACAAAAATCAGTAACATTTCTATATACTAACAGCAATCAATTTGAAAAAGTTATCAAGAAAGCAATTCCATTTACAATAACTATGAAAAACCCCTAAGAATAAATTTAACCAAGGAAGTGAAAGATCTCTACAAGAAAAATTGTAAAACACTGATGAAAAAAATTCAAGAGGACACACCTGTATAGAAAACAAAAAGATAGCCATGATCAAGGATTAGAGGAATTAATGTTGTTAAAAAGTCCATACTACCCAAAATTATCTACAGATTTAATTTGACTCCTATTAAAATAACAATGACATTCTTCACAGAAATAGCAAAACAATCCTAAAATTTTTATAGAATCACAAAAAATCCTGAAATAGTTAAAGCAATCATGATAAAAAACAACAAAGCTGAAGGCATCACACTTTCTGACTTCAAATTATATTACAAAGTTCTAGTAATGAAAACAACATATGTATATACATATATGTGTGTGTCAAGATTCTGTGAGTTGCCAAATATTTCGTACTTAATATTAGCCAGCTAATGATGAGTCTAGCTCTCCTAGAATATTTAGAAATCATAAAAGTACAGCTATTAAATTAACATCAGCCTTTGGGTCCATTTTTTGTTTGCTTACTGCTGCATGGTTACCTGTCTGTTGGAATGTGGGTTCAGGGATTAACCTCTCCACAATCATTTAAAAATGTGGCACACTTTAATATTTGGAATTCCACATAGAAACTGGTTTGTCAAAGTTTATGATCTAAGTTGTTGGCCCTTTTCTTCTTTCAGTGGAGACCAGACTGCACTGACAAGATCAAAGGTAACACAGGCTTATTTCTTCTTCACACTGATGTAACTTGTTGCCCCTGGGAGATTTCAACCAACTATAGCTAGGCATACTCACATTAGTGACAAGTTGAGCAGTATGGTAGCCATGCAATACAAAGGTATGGCTTCTACTCTGTTAGTTGAAAACAGACTTCAAAGCTGGAAATGAATAGATGTATCTGTATTTTGCCATATTTACTTAATTTACTATAAAAAGGAAGTGGTATGATTTGATGTGACTTAAGATTGTATATGCTTCCTAAATTTGCCATCTTTGTAGATTAAAGGAGAACACTGAGATTATGGGTGTTAACAGCCCATCAGAAACTCATGGGATATATTCTGCCTATAAAGAAAATCCTCTTTCTCTCCTTGACTCTGTCCTCTCTTCCTTCCCAGTGAGGTAGGGGTCCATAAGGGATGATGGGAATATAGTGGCTCAGTCTGATGCATGATATTATGAGATGAGAGCCCACACGAGTTTAGGAGGTTGGCTGTGTCGAGGAAAAGATGACGATAGACAGCCTGGAACACAATTGCAGACTGTGAAAGATTTAAGAAGATATTCATTTTGAGGGCAGAAGTAGCCAGGCATAGTGCTGAAAGATTTTACATGTAAGGGACATCGGATTAGTACATATACTGAAGATATTGAGAGCCAGGTTTTTTACTATCCATATGATATCCATATGGAAAGGGAGGACATTAGAAAGAACTTCATGGTGTTGGATTAGAATTGGAAGTATAAATGTAAAGTCAAGGTTTTCAATATATACTGACATGTGCAAAAATACAAATAGGTATAAATATATGTATGCATATATATAGAGACTAGCTCCATTCACTGGGAGAACCTGGAAACATTGATATCCCAGTTGCAATAAATACATCTATCACCCAGATGTTTGTTTATAAATACCATCCTCCATACAAGAAAACAGAGATACTTGGAGAAATAGCTAATCCCAGAGTTTGGGAAGAGAATGTACACCTTGAGCCTTCTTGTGCCAGAATGTAAGAAAGTACTTAATGAATAAATGGGACATACTCAAATACACAGAAGCCAGCATGAAAGAGTTCCTACTGGCCAAGCCAGGACAATAGGCATATCAAAATAAGAAATGGTAATAAATTCAACTGACTTCATGAAAACCTTTTTTTTTTTTAATCATTGTGAGAATACAAACATTTTGTTTTTAACTTTATCCCATTCAATCTAGTGTTTATTTCACTTTTCTGATATTTTCAAGTGGTTAAGCTGTTGAAAAGCCATAGAAGTTTCCACATGAAGTATATTCCCTGATGAAATGATAATATTTCCTTAAACTTTAATAATTGTGGGAAACAATGCCACTGATTCCCCTGCCCTTAATTATCTAGTCAAAGAGATTAATGTCTCTGTCCCTTGACAATGCAAAAGGTAAATCTGAGTGGAAGGGAGGACAATGGCATTTTAGGCATGAGCCTTATTTATTCATTGTCGTTCCCTCTCTCTCGTTCTTTCCAAGCACAGATAATCTCTCTCTTTTTAAAAAAATTCTGGCATATGTTAGTTTCATATATAATACACAAGTGAATCATATAACTTACTAAAAATTTTAAAGATAAGATTATAATTTTAAACATTTTAAAACAATTTACAATTTGGTTTTATTTATGTCATTATATATAGAATATATATAATATACACTATATCTTATGTGCAAATATATATGAATCTCCTTATGCTATAAGAGGGAAATAAGCATAAAAATGAAAAACAATAAAATCACCTAATACAGAAGGAGCAGGACTGAGGTAAAAATGAATAAATAAAAATTTTACAAAAAGAAAATCATTTAAATCATGAGTTTAAAAGAGAGAGAATTTAGGAGAAAATAGAAAAAGTGAAAGGAGAGTAGACTTGAGGACAATTTCAGGTAAGAAGTGTGAAGAGGAACAGCAAGAGTAAGGAGACAGAAAAGTGAATGCAGATGGTCAGGAATGGAGGGAGGAAAAACAGATATGAAGTAGGGCTATCCAGGGAAGAGAAAATCTCAAGAGCTGCAGTTGGTGGACAGTGTATATTGCCACATGAGTCATTGCATTTGGAAATTAGGTGATGGTTGGTGGCCATGGAGAATGGAAATTCAGTTGAATATATGTATAGAAGCCAAATTCTGGGAGGTGAGGCCAACGTGGGAAAAGCAAAGATTAAAACTAGCCCACGTCCTCCTCAAGTTTTAAGCAGCAGTTCCAATTCCACTTCCTACAGGAAGTCTGGGCTGAGTCTTCTGCTGGCAGATGCTTCCTTAGCACCCTGTACTCTTCCTACCATGTCACTGATTAGACCTTTATTTTATGTATTATTTGATTCTGGTTTTCCTGCAGGTATAGGACAAAGACCACATCTTTACTCATAAAGCATCTAGCACAGTGTTTGGCATATAGCAGCTGCTCAATACATAAATTTTAGCGTTAAATCATTAGAATAATAATTTGAGAGAGCCACATAGTTATGTTTTCAACTACAATGGAAACATTCAGAAGCTTCCTCAATAGCATCCTCATGAAAAGAGAAAAAGACAATAAATTGAAGCAAATTTTTCAAGTCAAGCAGTATAATTAAATAGACAAACAAAAAACCTGAGGCACTAATGCCTTAATGTTGAGATTATGGCAAATGTTAAAATGGAGCAATATAGAGAAATGAATGAGAGAGGACCATGGCATGAGACAACAGTAATTTAAATTCAGGCTATGTTTATGAGATTTGTAATGTGAAACTTAACTTGTGTGAGCCTCAATTTTTTCATCTTTAAAATGAAGATTAAAATCTAGTGATAACATAAGGACATGTGCAAAACTTGTATACATAGTAAATGCTTAAGAAATATTAAGTATTATAATAACTACTTCTATTTTCTAGTTTTCATTTTTATGTAGTTTAAAATTGTTGAATTTAATAAACTAAAAAGAAACTTTCCAAATAATGCTGATAGCCAGTATACAAAAGTTTTCATGTTTTAGACTTGTTAATGAGAGAATTGTGAGCTTCTACAGAAAAGACCACTGTCTTATCCTCCAGATTATCCTTCATATTCGGCAAACAGTATGCACTACATATGGAATTTTGGCATCAAAGAGACAATAAATATATGAAATATTCATTTTCCCTTACTTTTTTGTCTCTCTTTTGCAAATATTCTTTCATATGTAAAAAATTAAACCACCATGCAAAAGAGTGCAGTCCCTGATGAAAAGCTGAGATAAGAATGAAATTAAAAGTTTGAAAGACTTAAAATGAAAATACTGAAATAAGCCAGTTATGAGGTGGTTGGTAAGTCTGCACCCTTTTGACATTGCTTGCCAACCCCAGTACTTGTCTGTTAGATAATAACTGCAATTACTCTACCTACCATCTAACCCTCAGAGTCTCTGTTGATTATTATAGATAGTTCAGGTGTCATTTTATAAAAATTGGAAAACAAATTGATTTTGTTTTTCTGCACCACTACCATCAAAATGCAGTCTGTATGCCTGTCATTAGCAGAACTGTGTATATAATTTATACATAAAGCTATCATAGACTTATCCTAGACAGTATGCCAGAGGATAATGTGGAAATTATGCTCTTTTGTGTAACTGGGAAGGTCTCCAAGAAGAGTGCCATTTCTTGGAACAGCAGAAGTCTTTTCTCACATGAGCTACATGACAGAGGAGTGTTACGCAACTCACCCATGGATGCTGGCAGCCAAGTAACACCCAGAGTTCTGATTCTGCATTATGTAATTGGAAATCCCTGCAGTGCAGTAACTTTTCGATGTGCAGGATGATCTAAATTGATGTCTCACTTCTACTCAGGGAGAACTAGACTGCCAATGATTTCATTTGATATTTTTTGTTTTTGTTTTTTGTTTTTTTAGGGAGAGATACTATTAGAGAAAATTGTAACCAATGTTTCTGCATGTCTGTTTTGTGCCATTCCTTTTGATTTACTTTTTCACATCTGTGAGATTGTGTATTTTGTGAGCTTATGTATTTTAGGGGTGTGTGTGTGTATGTGTATATATGTTTACATTTGCTCAGTTTCTGTGAAGTACTAAGAAGGTGCCTTGGCTATTATATGTATCACTTTTGCATATAAAGCATGGTTGCTTAGTGGCCAAAACGTGGGACATATTCTCTCTAAGGCAGCAACTAGGTCTTTTGGCTGGCTCCAAAGATGATGCCTTTGGTTATTTTGCAAGTGTTACTATAGGATCTGTTGCCTGGGACTCTCTTAACTTCCTGAATGTGTTTTCCTTTCTTTCAACCTGAAGTCAAAGGTATTACTACTCTTTCACCTGATTTCTCATAAATGATTGTTTACCTATGACATTTTCATAATAAAAATGTGTTTCAATGAAAATTGTTTCCTTTTGGTTCATTTTCAGTGTTGTTTTATATTAATACTAAACAAGGACTTTCACCTGGAGGAAAATAGTACTGATTATTTTGAAACTGGCATTTTAACTGTTCCCTCATGGCTTCAAATGCATATGGGATCCTTTTATTCGCTATTACCCTCTACTTTGACTCTTTAGAATGTTTTAAAAGGGAAATGTCTTTATATATAAAAAAAAATGTGCCTGGGCAATGAAAGAAAATAATTTATATTTTGTGGAAAACCAAGCTCTTCCTCCATCACTAGCAAAATTTCTAGCTCAGTCTAATATTCCACTTTCTCTTTCTTGAATTCCAGCAACAACCTCCCAACTAGTTTCTCCATAGCTACTCTGATGCCCCCTAAATTGGTTTTTGCATGAACAATTCATATTTGATTATATTAACCCCTTCTTCTCTTCTATATACCTATGCTTAAAGTTCTTTAATGGTGTTCCTTTGTTCTTAGGAAAAGAAAATAAACTCTTCAATATGGCTTACAAGGCTTGGCTTCCTCTTCCAGCCTCATCTCATTTACTCCATGTTTTCCCTTCTCTGAGCTCCAGTCTCACTTTCCCTCTTTCATGCCCTGAAAGCCCCATGCTCGCTGTTACCCACACGTAGCTCCTTGTACTTGAAACATGATTGTTCATAGCTTTTGCTCTGTTAGTTTCACGGTTTCTTCAAATACTAACTCAGTTATGACTTCCGCAGAGCAGCTTTCCCTCTCCAACATAATTTGTTCTTTTCCCACAGAATTATACTCCCATAGCACTGGGTTTTTCTCCTTTATATCACTTAATATAGATGAAAATTTACATTTATTTTGTGTAATTACTTTGATTAATATTGATCTTTCTTATTACACAAAGGCAGGGATTATGCTTTTCAGTTTTTGTTTGTTTGTTTGATTTTGCTTAACTTTGTATCCCACAACCTAAAATAATGCCTGCGATGTGGTAGCGGCTCTATAAACACCTTTTTTTCCTTCAGATAAATGAAAAAAAAAATGAAGTCACATGGCAAGAATTTGAAATAAATCTTTACTAAGTCTATTGTGATTATTTAAGACTAGAAATTATGGGCATTAAGCTACCTAAGTGTATTACAGTTTTCTTGGATCAGATGATTTTGGCAAAAATATTGAACTTGAAAGAGGGGATTGCTGTAATTTCATCTGAACGGACTCTACATGGAAAGTGCCTTGACACATGAAAGAAGACGAATCTGGGATGGATGCTAATCTTTTTGGTCTTCACAAATAGAGATTAGGAATTGATCACTGTGTCCAAAATGCCAATGCGAGGAAATAGGTAGTCATACTGTAACAACATTTGTTGAGTTATAACTACGTGTCAGACATGCTAAGTTCTAAACCTATGTAACTCATTTATATTCTCAGCAGTCTTCTGAGATATTAGTACTGTTGCCATCTATGTTTCAGAGAAGAAGAAACTGAAACAGGTTAGGTAACTTACCTCCTGGTCACAGAGGTAATTGGTGGATTTGAGGATTCACAGGATTCTAAAACCCAGCTGCTCTACTGCTTTCTTTAAAAAATTAACATTTTTGAGTTTTGTATAGGAAGTAGGAGTAGGAAATGAACATTTTGTGTTTTGTCATAAGTAGAAGCATGAGAAGAACACTTATCTTTAAGAATAAGTGGAGTCTTTTTGCTCTCCCCAAATATAAATGTCATCTTCATTATAATTCCAAAAATATAATGAAATAAAAATTAAAATGATAACCTATCTTATTCTTTCAATTCACTTAAAATTTTTTTGAGTTATTTGAATCTATACACTGGAATCTTAATACTGACCTTGGCATTAAGGTCCAGGTAGTATTAATAATATGAATAAGTTACATTTGTGTTATTATTCTACAGTTTATTAAGTGCTTTTACTTATATAGTAGATTTAATTCTTCTGAATATTTCATAATTATATCCATTTTAATAATATGAAGGTGAGTGTTAGAGCTCTCAAGCATACAGTAGATGGCTAAGTTAGGGCTAGCCTATAGATTCTCTGACTTTGGTCCAGTGCAAAGGCTTTTCTATGACAAAGCCCTTTAATTGCATGAAACTTATAGAACAATCTTCTTCTGGAATACACATCTGCGTAGACAGGGTGTGGGCACTATTCAGTATATGCTGAAATATTTTGTTGCAATGTGTTCTGTTTTGTTTGAGTTCTGCTGTGAAATTTTAGTAAAATTGATTAAACAATTTTTCCTATGGAAAAGAGAAAAATGAAATCATTTTAAAAAGAGAATCACCATTCAAGATATACACACACATATATATTTTCTTATATATACTTTATACATGAGCATTAGTATTTATTTTACAAGACTGCAAAGGAATTATGATTAACAACATTTTCTTCAGAGCTCATTAGAATCATGATTTCTAGAAAATAATAAACCGAGCTTAATGTTGCTATTTTCTTATTGTTAGCTGCTGGGAATAATAACAAATACAAAACATCTAAATAGATGGTAAAACAATTAAAATGGCATTTTATGATATGTCATATTATTAAGGCACAAAGGGCAGAATTTGTAATGTAATAATTATGACCTTTATTTTCCTGAAAGTTTGATTTCTTCCAGTTTTCTTTTTAATCTTGCTCTGTTTACATCAAAGTTTTAAAACTTCCTCAGTGTAACATTAGCACAGGAAATGAATGACAACAGGGTAGTTGGTCTGACCTCAAGACCTCCATATTTTTACTTTGAGGGACTCAGCGCTTGCATGTACTGAAACTCTACCAGCATATAGCAAAGTGCAGTGAAAATAAAATCAGAAAAGACTTCCTCAAGGTTGTGTGTTTTTTTTTTCTTAGCCCAAAGAATAGTATGATCTGCATTTCCCATCAGGTTTGGTTTTGAATCTTCCATAGCGTGTTATATTGATACGCTGCTGCAGTGCCTTCTACTATGGTAGGAAGATGGGAAATCTATGGCTGTGTAAAAGTATGATAAAGAAATGAATTCAATTTTATTTTTAATTTGAACATCCCTAGATATAAACTGATAGGTCAGCCAGGAGTTGTATCAGAATTTGCAGTTGGTTATCTAAAATCAAAATCACAGGAGGCAATGTTCTTATATTCTGAGTTGAAAGCTCAAATGTTGCAATCGATGTTTATGTTTTTTAGCAAAATACAGTAGTTCCTTTTTAATGGTTTTGACCTTTTCAAAGAAATTACATTAAAGACCAGAAAACCTCACATGTTGTTGTAGTCCTCCCCCGGTGAAGCAGAAAATGTTATTAAGTATTATATATCTTGTTTCTGGTGCGGTCTTTGCAACACAATTGTGAAAAGCCTTTGCTACTTGGGAAAGGAGAAAAAACCCTGATGCTGAAAAGGACACATGATAGATGATAGCAATGAACATGAGCTCAGAGACCTGGGAGGGAGTTCTAGTCCTGCTACTTACTAGTCTTAAGACAGGCTCTTCACTGCTAAGTGACAGAAAAATATAGCTAATAATTCCAGCCCTACCTAATTCCCATTGCTATAGTGGAGCCACACCATCTTGTGTATGGTGACTCTGTGAAGCTTTACACTACTGTCACATGCTTTCTCAATCATATTTATCTTTTATACAATAGCTCACAAATTAACAATTCTTTTACCTTGCTTCGAAATACCAGCACAGTCACAAAATGAATGACTCAGGAAGTGTAGGTCTAGAAGAACCAGATAATTGCACATAAGTTTGCTGAGATCAGCATGGTTGTTATGTTATGGGTGTACTTTGTTAGCTGTCTTTATTTTTATTCTCAGCCCTTTGTAGTGCTTTAAATGGCAGAGGTTTTGAGAATGGCTGTCCCAATGACGTTACTGAGGGCTGAGGTTAAGCATTATATAGAATAGTGGTACTTAGTTGTTGGCCATTACTGGTTTCCTCACCATCTGTGTCAAAAACTGTCAAAAGTATGTATTATTATGCTGATCACTAGGCATGGATACCCAGGTTCCCTGTGGTGGCCTGATTCTGCCATGTTGCTGTAATTATAAAATAAAATATGACATGTTTTCCTATTTCTCTTGAGTTAGAAAACATACAAGCCAATGCCATTGAGGAGTGTAGTGGTGGAATATGCCAGTAACAAGTGGCATCTAACTTTGGTGTCTTTTACTCTTAAAGCTCACTTTGCATCTTAGCCAAGAATGTACTTGATCTAGCTCACAGTCCCTATTCCACACAAGGACCAAGCTTCTTTCTTTTTTATGATTGACATAGTTTTTGTGTAGGTAATATATTCAAATGATTCAAAACCCAGAAAGTATATAGATATCTGTGAAAAGCCTTCTTTCCTTCCCATCCCGCTGTTTAATTTCTACACATTCTTCCCCATCATGGCCACAGACAGGTAATGTGTGTTATAGGTTTCTTCTGTATTCTTAAAGAGATAGATTTTTTTAATAGCTGTAACTCAATAAAAATATATTTTATTTTTCTTTCTTAAAAAGACTCATAAATGATGTGTATAAATATATTTATATCTCTTACACCTCACCACAATGCTGGTGTAATGATTTGACATTAAAGGACATCACAAAGATCTAGTTAAATTAGCCTTTAATATATAGCTAAGAAAAATCCTTGGCAAAATTTGTGTGCATTACAGAGCTCAAATGCCTAAGCATTGCCTGCCTCTGTTCTCAATAAGCATGTGTTTTATTTAAAGAGAAATCATCAGGTTTATCTGGGTTCATCCTAATGTATTCAGCACATTAACACTTGTTTCCAATAGAGTTTAACATAGCTTCTTTTTACCCATCCCTTTAGTAAAATCTTTTATAATATAATAATTTAAACCCAACTTATAAAATATGAAATTCATAGCTCTAATCAACATTAAAAGTATATTATATGTATAAATATTTAAATATTTCTTAAATTTTTATTCATTAAAAAATCACATACTGGTCTTGAACAGTGTTTCAGATGGTTTTTAGTTATGTAAATTATTTCTCCCCTGACTGTGTAATTACATGATGGACTGGTTTCTAGAGTATCATATACTTAATGTGAGTTTCTAAAAATGCTTTAATCATATAATTGCTAGTTTATCAAGTAGAAATATAGGTTTGAGAACACTATCATTATGTCATTATTTTCCACAAAAGACTGTGAAACACACTGAAGAGGCTATTATGAGGCAAATAACAGTTTTCTGTGGTGTCTAAATTTGCAAGGATTATATTTAAAAAAAGAATAGTAAAGAAAATACCTAAAGGTAAAGAGTTTTAAATCTAGCCTGCCAATTTATGTTGTATCTCTATGAAAAACCAGTCCAGACAAAGAGAATGAATACATTAAGACTAGAATAATGAAGATAGTAGGTTATCTAACTCAATGAGTGATACTAATATTTAATAATTGATTCACTAAATTCTGCAAGAAAGCCTAAAGAAAATGAAATAAAGTGGAGGCATTTTATTTTATTTATACTAGAATCTAGTTGCATTGCTCTTGTACTAATTATTACTGGCTGTACCATGTTCAAATGTGATTGAAATAGATAATCATTTATCTTCAACTGGTCTGCAGCCAGTAGGAACAGGGATATATAATCTGGAAAAGCTAAGTGGTTAAATTCAAGTCTAGTTTTACAGAAATTAAAGATTTAAAGAAATGTTTTCTGATTTATTGAGTAGTCACAGGTGAGAAAATGTTTTTATTTTCAACGAAGTCTAGCAAAAGTCTAAGGTTAAAATTGCTCCCTCTGTGGGTTTAGATGAGAAAAGAAGACTCATAAAAAGTCTCTTTCTCATTATATTTCTGTTACACACACACACACACAGAGTCAGCCTTTCGTGTGCAGGGGTTCCACATCCCTGTGTTCCACCAATGGTGAATGGAAAATATTTGGAGAAAAGAAGTATGGCTGCATCTACGCTGAACAAGTACAGACTTTTATTCTTGTCACTCCCCAAACAATACAACAACTATTTACATAGCATGTACTTGTATTAGATATTATAAGTAATCTAAAAATGATTTTAAGTATAGGGAAGGATATGTGTAGGTTATATGTAAATACTATACCATTTTATATAAGGGACGAGGGCATCTGTGGATCTGGTATCTGTGGGGGTTCCTGGATACCTCCACAGATACCAGATCCACAGACAGCTATATTATTTCTGGATACCCCCACAGATATCAATACATTAGACTGTATATCTATTACCCCATCTCCATTTAAAACGATTACAGCTACAGCTCTGAGCAGAAGAAAAACCAAAGGCAGGATGTTAGATTTATTGATAAATGCCTATGTTAAAGGTGTTTGTATATTGTGGTTTCAAGTTTAGATAGTTGTTGGTTGTTATTTATTCTGTTACTATTTACTCAGCTATTGAATATATGACGAATATATCTAGATGATTTCTATTTTCATGCAATTAAAGCATTTTTCTCCCATAATGAGTTTTTTTTTTTTAATTAGGTTGTTAAATTGCCCCTACATTGTGCTAATCTTTTGGTTTCCTTTTACCTTTTAAAAGAAATTAAAAATAATATTCTAGGAAAATAATACATTTTAAGCATTTTAGTTTGCCGAAATGGTTAACAGTTGATTTATTTCTGACCATTTAGGTCTCTCAGGAAAACCTGAAACTCAGTGGAGGGCGTTAGATGGTGACTTTTGTGGCTTACGCTAGAGCACTGCAGGGTGGTGATTAAGAGTCTAGATTAACAGATCAGAATGCCTGGGTTTGAGTTCCTGCTCTGACTCTTATCTCTCTGTGACTATGACCAATTTAAAAAACTTCTCTGTAATTCAATTTCCCATTGTAAAATGGGGTTGGTAATATTAAGTGCCTCATAGAAAATTAAAGGTCATTATGTGTACCAAATGCTTAGAACTCAGTGGAGCACATGGTATACCCTCATTCCATGTGAGTTTTTCCTTGGTTTTACTACCTAGGGGCCTTTCCTGTTTCCTGAGTCTGTGGCTCTCCCTCTTCCTCTTATACCTTCTTCACTGTTCTATGATTCCCTCTTTCATCAAATAGCCAGTGCTTAGAATACATCCACAATTTGTTTTAAAAGTGTCTCTGCCATTCAATAGCGGGCAATCTTGAGAAAGTTCCTTAATTTCTCAGCCTACTGTGTTTTCTTTTGTAGGAATCTGTTTTCTTGTAAGGATCAAAGGATATATTAATGTGAAAATGCTTTAAAATATGCAAGTAGCTTGAAGTGTGAGTGCTAGAAAGGAAAAGACCATACCCTTGTTTGTTTCTTTTTTAAACAGAGGTTATATTTTCTGTTAGATTTGTTTTTGAAAACTAGAAAATACAGAAAAGCAGAAAGAAGAAAAAAATCTGTATTTCTTCTGCTGATAGATAAGTATTGTTAACATTTTGTTATATTTAAATTTATTTTCCTATGCATTTTATTATATTATTTAAGTCATAAAATAGAAATGTAATATGGTATTGATGTGCCTTGCTTTAATTTTGGCATACTGCTAGCATACCAAATCTAAAACATAATTTAAACAATTATTCTTTCAGTCATGATTGTCAATCTCTCTTTTTATATATTACACAGGCATGTGTATATATACACACATCTGCATAGGCACATCTGGAATGTATGTGTGTATATCACAGAGAGGATAGATAATTATTTTACTTGTGCTATAATGTGTTTTTTTCTGCATGATTTATGTGTTGCTTTGTTTGCCTTTCAGTGTAATATAACGCACAACTTTTGTTTTATACTTGTGGATGATGAAGAGTTTTACTCTTAGATACTAAAAACTATCATAAAGATAGCCATATTTACCTTCAATCTCATCATCAAATCAGACACTATGTATTATAATATATCATATACTATAGTATATGTAATTTATAATATATCTTATGTGATATATAACATATATGATATATAATATGTGATTTATATGTTATAAATCATATATGAACAATCACTTTATAAACAACCAAAATATTCTTCTCCCTAGTATGTTATTTGCTCATATACCTTAATACAATTAATACAATTAAGGAGGGAAAGATAGCTGTGAAAATTTGAGGTTGAGGAGGAAAAGTCAACAAAACTCCCAGCTTTAAGAACACATAAATTTGAAATTCCCATGGATTATTATAATCTGAAAGCAATAGTTAATAAAGCTTATTTATAGAGTGATTTTGATTTTGAGTGTTAAGATGATCAAAATAGATGCAAATACATATACATTGAAATAATTTTGATATAGTTATTCTAACATCTTGCATTTAGAGTTATTTGAAGGCAGTCTTTAAGATTTACATTGTGGTGTAGTTTTTGCCAACTACTCTAATCCATTACTAACTAACCATATAATAGCTATGTTAAAACTTAGATCAAAAGAAAAATGGAAAACAGACAATGTTTGAGAAAAATGCAAAACCAAACCAAAAAACACCCTAAAGAAGCAGAACAATATAAAATTAAACACATACACACACACACACGCACACACATACATACACACACTCTAGCGTTCATAAGAGATACTCTGGTAAAGAAAAGTTGTGATACTAGAATTGAGGCAAACAGCGTCCACGGAGATACGCATTAGCCAAATTGAATCAGCCTTAAATTCAGATGGTTCAGCTGAGTTTTCAATATATTTGATTTTTTTTTTAATTTAAGAAGTACTTACTAAGTGTCTACTATATGCTAGAATATCTGCTATGGCATTGGAATTTAAAAATAAAATAATTTGTGAAGTCCTTGCCCTCCAGATCACAATGTAATGATGTAGACAGATACATAGATAATGAAATACAACATGGCAAAAGCAGTGACGTGTGTTAGACACAGGTTTTGAGAACATTCAAGAAAGAAAATGTAGTACCACCTGAGATAGGGTGGGGAGTACAGTTTCTGGGAAGGAATCCTGGGGAGCAGACACTGAATTGTATGACCCTGAGGAGTCAGGTAATGGAGAGTGGAAGAAGATGTATAAACCAAACTCCGGAAGCAACAAGAGTTTGGTATGCTAGTTCTGTTGTTGGTGCCTATCTGTGAGGTGGGAAGACCGGATATTCTGAAGGGAGGGGAATGATTATTTGAGAATTTTAAACCCTCAACTTCCATTTTAGATAGGTTATCCTGCTATCTCTGGGCAGGATGGAGTTGAGGAAAACGATAAAACAGACAAAATAGTTACGTTTTGTGACATTCTCAAATTTCCTCATGGAAGATCTTTAAAAAATTAATAGAAAAGTCTAAAAATAACAGTCCTTTTGTGTGATAATTCTACTCTTCTCTGTAGATAGAGAAGCCTATTGGGGAAAAATACAGGAGATAGATTACTGGGAAAGAAAACAATGAGACTTCTCCCAGCCTCTATATGCAGTCAGGGGGAATATGGAAGCTATGCTCCTCGGAGACCACATTGGTGAAAACTGCTGAAGGATTATCATTGGAGAAGGGCTTCTTCAGAAGCAAAATTCTGACTTAAGGAACTCGTTTAGTGGTCACTAATTAAATCAATGTGGCAATCCAATTTTTACTTTTTATCAGACGTCATTTATGTTTCCAATATCCATAATGGAGAACTAGAAAAGATAAATATATAGAATGGTGAAATTAAAACAGAAGAGTCTACGATAATAAATAATTTATTTCACTGATTGTAAAGAATTATAAGCTATTTTACAGCCAAAAATTGTATAAATTGCAAAAGAGCAAGTATGAATTTTGTTAATAATAAAAAGTACAAGACAAATCTAAACTAGAGAAAAAATCCTCAAAAATTTCAAGTGATAACCCATCATCTTTTTGTCTTGTCTCCCACACTTCTTCTAAATTACAAATTAAACTGTGTCTTCCCACTTAGACATACTTTTTAATCTCTTGGGAATGAAATGCATACTGTAATTCTTCATGGTTCAAGTGTAAGTTAAACAGAGCAGAGTTTAAAGTTATAAAAACGCTTAACAGGAAATGTCAAAATTCCCCCAGCCAGTAACCCAGTGAAGATTGTAGTTCATAGCCTTTTCAGGACTACTATTATTTGTTACAGCTATGGAAATTACATCATTTCTGGGTAGACAGTATTTTTAAGGCTCCTTGACCTTTACTTAGCCTGGTTGGTGAGTGTTCTTTGAGGACTCACAGTTGTAAACATGGTCTTAATTTATTTGACACTTTGTTTTATACTTTTTTTTCCCCTTCAAGTGTTTTAAGTTATATTCACACCTGTTAATAAACTAATGGCTGCCTATCTTCCTATCTTGCCCCTGTATTTTTTTTGTGTGTATTTTTCTCACCAACTGCTAATTTGGATTCACACTTTATTTTTAATACCAGAGCTCAACAGTTTTCCTTCCTGTATTCTGCCTGTATTCCTCCTTGCTTAATCCCCATAAAACAGCCTGCCCTGCCAAAAACTCTGCAGAAACAATGACATTTCTGTCTGAAATTGTTGCTAGACATGCCATGCTATTAAGGAATGGTAAATATAAGGAATCTCATTTCTGGCAAGTTACAATCTCAGCTTAAAAAATATTTCCAAGCATCAGCTTATGCAAAGAATGTTGCAAACTGTCAAATTTGTGTTTTAAACCTTTTTCATCTGCCACAAAAAAGAAGGTATATTTATCAGTCCTACATATATGTACATTGATGTTAGTGCATACCTTTAAAAAACTAAATAATCTTTTTCAAGATGATCTTAGTCCTTTAAAATTTTGATCTTGAAGAAGTTAGTTCCTCAATCTCCTTTATTTCAATGTCATGTTTCATTAGACTATGTGCTTTTATCTAGCAGAAACAAGCTAATCAAGTCAAAATACTAAGTTAAACTCATGTGTTTTAAAAGTGAGTTGAAGGGACCACAAAGAAACATGCTGCTGTTTCTAAACCAAATGTTTATAATGCATAAAATATGAGGCTTAGGATTATTTATTAAAGCTTTATATTTGTCACTTTAACACAAGAACAGAAAAATTTAGACTATATAAGTATATACAAGGGTTACTATTAACTCCACATGTATCAGAGTTTAGGTTTGACCCTTAATAACTACACTATTTTGGGTACTTTCCTTAATTTCCCCAAGTTTTAGTCTTCAACCTTATAATGGCAAAAATAACATTGTCTTGGGTTTTTTGTGAGAATGAAATAAGGGACATATACAAAATTCTTAGTGAGGTAGTTGGCACTTGGTAAGCATACAGTAAACGGTAGATAAAAGACCAAGGACAGAGGAGGCAATGTTTAGCAGCAGGAGAGAGGGGGCAATATTCAACAGCTGGAGGAAGCTTTGTAAGTGTGGAGATATTCACTGGCATGGCCCTAATTCTAGTGATCACATTGAACTACTTTGTGATATATAATTTGAGTTTTAGAAGCAAAGCATGGATTACAAAATTCTAAGACAAGGAAAATAATTTGAGGTTCTCAAACAAGTACTGAGGTGGATTTTTTAAAGAATAACTTAGGGTAGTAGGATGAAAGAGAAAGAAAATGCCCAATATGAGGGAAGAGTTTCAAACACATCAATCTTACTATGTGGTTTGTGATTACAGAGTTCTTACAGAATGCTTTGTGTGATGGGAAAATACTTATTTAAAAATCACTCTTCAATTTTAAAGGGTTCATATCAAAGTTAACACTAGTGAATGTAACATGAGATGGTTGATGTATAAAACCAACCCACAAAGCCAAAGTTCTCCATACATTATTCGGCTTAGACCCTTTCAGCCAGCAACAGAATTCTCCATGTGGCTTGCCTCAGTTCTAGAGTCGCTACTCCCACCAGAAATGCTAATGGCAATTCTCTGAAACAAGTATCACTGAGAAAAAATTTTTTTCCTTACTTTGATTCTCAAACTTGGAAATCAGTTAGCATTTCTGATTTCACATTCACATGTTTCAGAAAGGAAAATAGGCTTCAGGAATCTTAGCAAATACTCTAAGCATAAAAAGGCCATTACACACTTAGCGTTTTCCTGTCACTAAGGATTAATAATTGTGAAAAGAAAAAAATAAATAAAAAGAAAATTTTATCTGGATCAGATTTCTGAAAAGAAGATTTTTTTTGGTAAATTTAGGAATGAGAGAGGTCAAAAGTGGACATAGTATTGTTCATATTTATTAATATTATCTTCATGTTAAGTTTGTCTAAAATAATGTGCTGTATTTACATGATTATTTTATACTAGGAATTAAAAACATTTTATATAAATTTAAACCCCTATGTATCCACATGAGTGCCAAACAGCTTGCTCTTTTAACATTGCTGTAAAAAACATCCTGAAGTCCTTTAGCATATGGTTCTCAAAATATTGAGGCAACCCAAGGCCTTATCTACCTTTCTTCTTAAGGAAAATATTAGCAGCTTTCTTGTTGGTAGGAAATTAGAGGTTAGAAGCATGCCTCACATTCATAAAACTCAATGACATAAATGTAGCAGATATATAAAACCTGTAGAAGGAGATCTGCAATCCCATAAATGTTATTATTATAATGGGTAAACCAGCAGTTAACCCCCACAATACTGACTGAAGGAGTGGGGAATGCTTTACATTAATAGTTATAAATCTTTAGTCTTTGAGGTGTATTAGGGAAACATTTTTCTATGGAATTCAAGGAGGCAGTGGTAAACCAGAAAATTATTTTTAGTCATAAAACAGAAAATAATTTGGCCGGGCGCGGTGGCTCACGCCTGTAATCCCAGCACTTTGGGAGGCCGAGGTGGGCGGATCACAAGGTCAGGAGATCGAGACCACGGTGAAACCCCGTCTCTACTAAAAATTACAAAAAATTAGCCGGGCGCGGTTGTGGGCGCCTGTAGTCCCAGCTACTCGGGAGGCTGAGGCAGGAGAATGGCGTGAACCCGGGAGGCGGAGCTTGCAGTGAGCCGAGATCGCGCCACTGCACTCCAGCCTGGGCGACAGAGCGAGACTCTGTCTCAAAAAAACAAAACAAAACAAAACAAAACAAAACAAAAAAAACAGAAAATAATTTTTAGGTACCTGGCATTCTGGCATGGTATCCACCAGTGTGTATTTTTCCTTCATTCTCAAATTTCACTAGATATAGAATTCTGGGTTGATAGGTTATTTTCTTTCAACTCTTTAAAGATATTCTTTCTCTGTGTCTAGCCCCTTCTGTTTCTGATAAGAAATTTGCAGTCATTTGAATTGTTCTCCTATATAAAATATATCATTTTTATCTGGCTTCTTTTAACATTTCTCTGTTTTTATTTCATTTTCAGCAGCTTATTACAATAGATTAGATATTTGTGCATATGGGTTTTTTGAGGATATTCTGTTTGTGGTTGACTTCATAAATCTATAAATTTATCTTTTCACCAAATTTCAGGAAATTTTTGCCATTATTTATTCCAATTTTTATTCCATTCTTTCTCTTTCACTTTTCTGGGACTCCAGTTATATCCATGTTATACCTTTTTAATACTCCACAAAATGCGGAGTCTCACTTTATTTTTTTCTAATTATTTTTCTTTCTGTTTTTCAGATTGGATGCTTTGTATTGATCTATCTTCAGGTTCACTGACTCTTGTCATTTCAGTTTTGCTCTCAGGCTCATTCAGTAAATTTAAAAAATTTCAGGTATTGATTTTTTCAGGTCTAGAATTTCCATTTGGTTCTTATTATACTTTCTATTCTTCTGCTGAGATGTTGTTTTTTAATTCATTTTACATATATTTACATTTATGTTCTTGAGAATAGTTATAATAACTTCTGTGTCATCTCAGAGTGGGCTTTAATTCTGTTCTCTTAATAATGGGTTATATTTTATTGGGTTTTATTTGGTATATTAAATAGTTTTATATTATAGCATTATCATCATGAATGATTTATTATAGAAACTGTAGTTTATGTTATGTTTATCCTAAGAACACTGTGTTCTCTCAGAAGGACTGACAGAACTCACCAACAGCTATTATACTCATGGTTTTGGTTCATTACAGAGAGTAGATTCAGATTATAATCAGTGAAAGTCAGAAATGAAACATATACACAGAATCCAGGAGAAGTACCAAATGTGGAACTTCTGTTATCCTCTCCCTGTGTAGTCAGGATGCATGACTCTCCTGCCATTGGTGCATGACAATATACATACAGTATTGTCAACCAGGGAAGCTTGCCTGAGCCTTGGTGTTCAGAGTTTCTATTGGTGGCTCCATTATGAATTCTTCAACCCTTCTGGGCATGACCTAAAGCCCCAACTCTACATTGTAATAATTGGTCTTTCTCACGTGGTTATCCCCCACTCTAAATACTATCTGGTATGGCTTCCAACTTAAATCATATTGTTGGACAATCTGGCATGGCTTAAGGTAAACAAAGACACTTCTATCAGGAGAGACCCTTCACAAATCTCCTGGCTGAAATTACCTCCTAAAGGCCAGCGCTTCTTGGTGGGCAAGATCAAATTCTATTTTTTAACGTATATTTTTAAAAATTTTAAATTGATACATTAGGCCAAATTCTTTACTACACATACTTGTTATTAATGTCAGCTAAATACATTAAGATTAGTGTTGATTCCTGTCTTAGTCTGTTTTGTGTTGTTATAAAGGAATAACTGTGGCTAGGTAGTTTATAAAGAAAAGAGGCTCATTTGATTCACAGTTCTGCAGGCTGTACAAAAGCAGCATGACACCAACATCTGCTTCTAGTGAGGAGTTCAGGAAGCTTCCAATCATGGTGAAAGGGGAAAGGGATTTGCACTACATCACAAGAGGAAGGAAGCAAGAGAGAGAGAAGGGGAGGAAGGTTCGGGGCACTTCTAAACAATCAGTTCTCAAGGGAACTAAAAGAGTGAGAACTCATTACTGTAAGAGTGGCACCAAGCCATTCATGAAGAATCCACCCCTATGACCCAAACACCTTCCACCAGGCCCCCTTCAACATTGGAGGTCAAATTTCAATGTGAGATTTGGAGGGGAAAATTATCTATACTATATCAGTAATACTCATTAATCCATCAAAGACATTGAAGGTACTGTGTTCTTGTCACTGCAGAAACTATTAGTACTAATGAAGTTGATACTTTATCTTCTTAATAGCCTGTGGAAATTCTTGGGAAGCATTTCTCTTTATTTTTCCATGCTTTCTGATTATTAGCCTTTTATATAGATTCATGAGCCCATGGCAGGGGGCAATCCACTTGACAGAAAGTCTGTCCTTAGAAGCTGACCTGCTTTTCTTGAATGAGATATTTACAGTTCTACTTTCTCTTCTCTTTTTTATCTGAGAGACTTCTTAGACAGTCTAGGAGACTGGGTTTCTTCAGGAACCAAGTAGCTATGACTACTCACACTTAAATCCTAGAGTGAACACAACTTAACTTCACCCTAGCACGTGTTCATTAACCACAATTTATACCAGCATTGCACATCAGAAGATTAGTGATTCCATTTGGGTCTTTGTGAGGAAACTTCATTTTTCCCTCATAAGGAAGCTGACCCGTCTGATTTAATGGTTTCAAGGGATGGTTACAAAATATAGTATTACATATTTCATTATGGTGTATTGTCCAAAATATAATAATGTGAATATCATGTATAAGTCATTTTTGTTTATTTATAGGTAAACAGAGAAATATTGTAAATATAATGTCTCACCCTACTGTTTAGTTACCTTGGAAGTCTATCGTATTTCAAAATGAAGCAGAATGCATGTTTCTTCATTTTATTCAAATGAATAATACTGTAAATACTTTTATAAACAAATTATGTATCTTTCTAATTCTAATAGACTACAAGTAATAGTAAAATGCATTTAAAAACTTGATGATCACATGATTACAAAGGTAAGAGAACATGTGTCTTTAAGATGTGGCAAGCAAGGTACCCAGGGTGCACCTTCAGATTCCAGCTCCGCACTTGTGCTAGCCTAGGGCATCTCATTAAATTTTGTACCCTGTACACCTTGCCTGCCTGACCCTAGTCCTGACCCCCAATATATCCCAGTTCTATCATTTGTGGAGTGTGTGACCATGGAAATGCAAGTGACTCTCTCTAAGCCTCAGTTTCCTCAGGAGGAGGTAACAGTAATTTTAATGTAATGACAGTGTGCAGGGTGAAGGGAACACACAAATAGAGTCCATTAACGAGATCTGAAAGTGCCTCAAAACTCACAAAACAATAGAGGTTAAACCGATCTGAGAAATTTAATTACTTTACTTTCCCGAGGAGAAAATTGACACTGAGTTGGAAGGTGCAGGGACTTATCAGACGCTATTCATGTTTTGGGGCAGAACCAATGTTAGAGATAAGTTTCCAGGATTCTGTTCAACATGCTTTCCACTGTACCACACTTACTGCACAGCGTAGTGAACTAGGATGGGGACTCTGGATATATAGAGGAGGCAAATGGATTCAGGAAAGTTACAAAGTAATCACTGACTGGTGATCATTGTCAAGTGTTGGCTAAGACGTCACAGTAGATAGATGTTTACAATTTGGATCATTGATAACTAAGAAAATGATGCCATCAACTGAAATAAACCATGAAAATTTGTAGGAGAGATGGTGAGTTGGCAAAGAATTGAAGTAGAAAAAGCATGCTTCAGCCAGGATATGAAGGATTTAGATAATCTATAAGGAATAATTTTTTTTTGAGAAAGAAGACTGCTAGGGGCTTGTAATGGGATATATAGGCAGACTAAAAACATTATGATGGTCTTTAAAAACAGGGTAGTTTTCTGGGGTGGCTTAAGTATAGCATTGCTTATATGCAAGAATTTGTCTTCAGCGATTTCTCAAAGTCCATCTGAAGCCTGTGGTTCTTTGAAGCTCTTAGATTTAGTGCACTTAGTCTGTTAAATGGATGTTGGATATGCGACATAAAAATACAATGGATTTGAATCGACCTTTTGAATGGTGAGTGGAGTCAGCTATGCTTTATCAGAGGGGTCACTGTGGTGTAACCTTTCCAGATCCTATGGGCTGGGTGCTTTTAAAGACTCAAGCATCTGAAACTTCATCCATGCACTAAGCGTATGTAATCGGCATGTCTGCCAGGGCAGTTACAGACAAGAAAGACTTGTCAGGAGGCAGCATCTGCACCAGAGAACTAGGAAGCTTCTTGAGTTGACTTTTCATCAGTAAAAGTGGGATGATGAACCTGGCCAAGTTGTTACAACATAGATTCTTGTAGAAAGTAACTCCATAACCTCAAGGTTACATTTAGCACCATTTTACTTTTCTGGCTCAATTGGTAAATAGTCACGCATTGGCCATTGTTCATTTTCTTCAAACATATCTAAGGACTCAAAATAATTTTAAGAGAAACAAATTTTAAAAGATGCTATTACATTTCAGCTTTTGTTATTGTGAGAGAAATCAGAGTGGCCAAAAATGGTATTTCAAAATCCTGCTTTTGAACTTTCCTAGGCTAAAACTCAGAAAAGCTGTTTCTACTTTGGTGATATGTGAGTCTTGGTGATTTCAACCAAATACATTTGCTATATTTTAATGGAGTAGTTTATCTATAGCATCTTGATGAGAATTTGGAGGCTGCTTGTCCATTTAATTATGGTGATGGGCACCACTCACAAAGACAGAATGTGTTCAAAGCTATACTCTTTTCTTTATGGTGCATGGATTTTATTTCAATGACTATTATAGAGAGTAATATGGAATGAATATTATTAACATTATTAATTTAGCCAAACTAGAGAAAAAAATATTTCTATAGACTTGTAGCAATGTGAATTCATTACAGCATGCATTGAAATTGGGTATTTGGGGATAGTGACTGCCCTTGGTGTGTATCTATTTGGATGGAATGGAAATGGTCTATAGGGATAAAGTTTGATGTGCTGGATCTTGGGGCCATGGAGGAAGGTGATGCTGAAATGATGGAGACATTACGGCGTCTATGCACAAGACCAGTCTATAGGGCAAAAGTCAGTCTCTTTAGTTTTGAATAAGCTAAAGAAGAATGCGGAACCATTTTGGAAGGTTTTGCAGTTTTGTGAGGAATTGGAGCAGAAATTTTGGTGTACATGTCTCTTAGTCAAATGATGGGACACTGCAAATGAATTAGAAGTGTTCTTACTTTCCCTTGTAGCATTAATTAAGTCATATCCTTGTTCTATAGTTGATGTCCATTTCATGGAGAAATACGGGATCAAACTCTTGAAGAAAAATTACAAAATTTAGTTTTTATCACCACCATGCTTTTAGCAGTAAGAAAATATGTATTTATTATTTATTCATTCATAATATGTTTTCAGCTGGATTCTAGAATATCAAAGAATTGAGAGAAGCATCAAAAGCAATGGTGAAATTGTGGAGGTATGTTAGCTTTATACAGCCTTCTGATCATACCTGGATAATGTTTTAAAAGGTGATATCCCATGACAAGAGTGATGCTTAGTTAGAATATGAGTTGTTTTGCACCAACTGTGCTCTATCTGACACATCACAAATATTTGTGGTTATTGCACATCCCCTGTAGATATTAGTGTTTGCAATCCCTGATCCAGAAGTATGTTTTCAAGGACCATATGGAAATATTATCTCTCTTTTTTTTTTTTTTTTTAGACTGAGTCTCGCTCTGTTGCCCAGGCTGGAGTGCAGTAGCGCGATCTAGGCTTACCACAAGCTCTGCCTCCCGGGTTCACGCCATTCTTCTGCCTCAGCCTCCCTAGTAGTTGGGACTACAGGCGCCTGCCACCACACCCAGCTAATTTTTTTTTTTTGTAATTTTAATATAAACGGGGTTTCACCGTGTTAGCCAGGATGGTCTTGATCTCTTGACCTCGTGATCCTCCTGCCTCGGCCTCCCAAAGTGCTGGGATTACAGGCGTAAGCCACTGCACCCGGCCAGAAATGTTATATCTTTACATTACATAAACATCACCAGGTCTAACCACGCTTCAAGTTCAAATAAAGTCTCATTAATGTTAATACTAATTAATTATGTTTCTTTTATTCTACATATATGACTGTAGAACTTCAGCCCCACATATTTCTGCATATGTCCAGGGATATCTCACACACGTACAAGAAAAAAAAAAAAACACTCATGTTTTTTACCTTGCTGCCAGAAACTCTTTGGAGGGAGTTGTCCTACCACAGCCTCTGCAGCTGAGGTAGGACTGCAGCCCTCGTGAGGAAAGCACCTTCACTGAGACTCCACTGCCCTCAAGGGTGGCTACCACTGCTTGGCCGGTGCCGTTCAGACCCCACCGGATATTGCTACTCTCTTTCAGTCCAGAGGTGGGGATATTCCTTTTCCATATTAGTTTTAAACTTATTACTAGGTGCCAGAGCCCATACTCTTAGAGGTTCACTGGACAACGGCTTCTTTAGTGCTGACTTTGATTATTCTTCCTCATTCATTGCCCAACCCATCCTTAGAACTGTTTGGCAGAATAACACCAGGCCATCCCATTATATTTTTTCTCATATCTTTCCTCATCTTCCTCCAATTTCCAACTCCCACATACTTCCTTTTCCTCCTTTCAGTAAAAAATTACAAAATCTTAAATGCATTTCACCTCACCCAAATAGGCACTCTGAAACATGACCCTCAGTCTCTCAAGCAGATAATGGAACTCATTTTTGGACTAGCAGGATATACCACTAAATTTATATCTCCTAGTATAGTTAGCAAACTGCATCTATTTTCATCTTTTTATGGTTTGCGTACCCATAATCACATCTATACAGGTATACTCACAAGTACAATCTTTGTGAAACCTATTTCTAAAGTAGGGACTATTCTTTATTTATTCTAGTAAGTTCTACTTAAACATTCCTTTCTTGACATCTTTGGTTTACTCATAAATTAAAGTTAAGCTAATCTATAGTCAATTATTTACACCCTTACATAATAAGTAAGAGTTACAGAACATAATATTAGTCTTGTCTTGCCATACCTTTTCCCATATTCTCTAAACATGCCAACCTTTTTCAAGACACAGTTCAGGACTCCTGCCTGTGAATCTTTTTTTGATTAGTCATGTCTTATTTCAGTCACTGCCATCACATTAGTTCAGTTTCAGAAAGGGCTTTTTATGGAACCCTGCACCCTGCTTTTTTCTTTTCTTTCCTTTCCTTTTTTCTTTTTTTTTTTTTTTTTTTTTTGAGGCAGAGTCTCACACTGTTGCCCAGGCTGGAGTGCAGTGGCCCGATCTTCACTCACTGCAACCTCCACCTCCTAGTTCAAGTGATTCTCCTGCCTCAGCCTCCCGAGTAGCTGGGACTACAGGTGTGTGCCACCACACCCAGCTAATTTTTGTATTTTTAGTAAAGATGGGGTTCCACCATGTTGCCCAGGCTTGTTTTGAACTATTGGGCTCTTGTGATCCACTCACCTCGGCCTCACAATGTGTTGGGATTACAGGCGTGAGCCACTGCACCAGGCCGTGAAACATTGCTTTCTTGAAAGATGTTAATAAGTGTTCCTTGGGAGGGGTGAGGGAAGAAATTTGTACCCAACTAAACTTGGGTAATTCTGCTCACTCTTATCTACCTTTCTCAGTGTACCTAAACACATTAAAAGTTTTAAGGTGTGCGGTGGCTCACGCCTGTAATCCCAGCACTTTGGGAGGCTGAGGTGGGCAGATCATGAGGTCAGGAGATCAAGACCATCCTGGCCAACATGGTGAAACCTCGTCTATACTAAAAATACAAAAAAAAAAAAAAAAAAAAATTAGCTGGGCGTGGTGGTGTGTGCCTGTAATCCCAGTTACTCAGGAGGCTGAGGCAGGAGAATCTCTTGAACCAGGAAATCAGAGTTTGCAGTGAGCCGAGATTGCTCCAATGCACTCCAGCCTGGGTGACAGAGTGAGACTCCATCCCAAAAAAAAAAAAAAAAAAAAAAAGTTTTCAGTGCTTTATAAATGAAGAAACTAATTTCACTCTGTATGCAATCTTATAAATATATATATATACTCTAACACTCAGATTACATTTGTTACATATTGCAACTTTGTTAAACTGAAATTTCTTAAGAATAAATCAATGTTCCCTATTTCTATCATTAACTCTCCTTGGTACGTGATTTAATATTGTCTATAGATTCGCTACACTTACTTATCAGATACTAGACCCAATGCTAAGTCCTGGAGATTTCAAGATGAATAATTTTTATAAAGATTAATAGACCAAAGAGTGGGTTCAATGAGCAGTATGTTGATGATAATTAGTATTTATTTAACTGTAAATTCCTTGGAATTTGATCTCTAATTCTAACTATTAGAGTTTACTGTTTCTCTGATCTATTTCAGAATCTGCTGTTGTTTTTTTCCTGTTGCTGTTATACAATTGTAAAAGGGCTTTTAAAAATATTTGAAAACTGGGTCAAGTGTGGCAGCTCACACCTCTCATACCAGCCAGCAGTGTGGGGGGCTGAGGTGGGTGGATCACTTGAGCGCAGGAGTTGGCAATCAGCCTGAGCAATAGTGTGAAACCCCAGCTCTACAAAAAAAAAAAAAAAAAAAAAAAAAAAAAAAAAATTGGTCAGGCTTGATGGTGCATACCTGTAGTCCCAGCCTCTCAGGAGGCTGAGGTAGAAGGATCAGTTCAGTCTGGGAATTCAAGACTGCAGTGAGCCGTAATCACACCACTGCACTCCAGCCTGGGTGACAGAGTGAGACCCTATCTTAAAAAAATTTAAAAAAGAAAGAAAACCGATAGCAAGGTGCCGAAATATTACACAAGGATTTATAGTTTTATTTTCTGTTTCACTGTGATTATGTAAAAGTAAAAATATATAAATATAAGACATAAATACACTTTATTCTTAGGAATCTAATGTCTTCTTCAATTAAAAATGAAAAAATTTCTGACAGAAAGGATCAAGAGATTGGAAAGTAGCCAAATAAGTCTTTAAAACAGCATTTCCAGGAATCTGATATACCAAAAGCAAGGAGCAATAGGAAATACAGATAAAGGCAGGAAAAGGGTAGATTTTGTTACAACGCTATTGTGGTTTCTGAAAGAGTTTGGCCTCATTGGGTGATGCACATTAGTGTTAATTTCTAACACTCAGAAGATTAGTAGCTTTTATACCCAAGAAGTGAAGAGTCAGAGTTCAAAGAACCACCCACCACCCCAGATCATTCAAGAATTTTCACTGGTGCTCTACTATAATTCACTAAAGTGAATTATAATTCACTTGTAATTATGGCCACCAAAAGAATGTTTGTGTGTGGTTTTTTTTCCATTTTGTAATTCAACAAGCACTTGTTGGATCACTAGTTGATGTCATGAATGTATTAGGTGCAGTGGTGGTGATGGTGGTTGGCTGTATTTGAAAATAAATAGTATATTCTGGGGAAAATATAGCATTTTGAGAGAGAAGGTAGGCTTAAAAATATAGAGTGCTTTCAAATACACTAAAAGTGTGTAAAAAATATTACTACTACATGAGGAAAACACAACAAAACTTTAAGAAACCTCTTGAGGAATATCTGGTTTGGCTTCAGTTTATTTAGAAGAATGAAGAGCTAGGCAAAATGCTAGCACACACAACACAGAAACAAAATAAATTACAAATACCTTATAAATAAATTATAAACTACCTCGAGGAGACAGATGAAAACAAATATTAGAGTTAAAATCTTGGGAAGTGAAGATAGATATTATGCCGCAGAGAAAAATTTGAAGAAACTGTGTTTGTGGAGTTTGATGAGGCTCTTCTCACAAACTATAAATTCTGGTCTTTTGATGAAATGGAAGGTTCTCGCATTCTATGGAATAATAATGATTTTTTATGTCAGCCCTGGAGAAAAAATCCTGGTGATATTTGGAGACCACCTGTTCTGGGTAGTTTCCATGGTAAGTCATGAGGCATACCAAGATTCTTACAACCCACCAACTTCTTCATGCTTTTGTGAATATACTGAGAAGAAAATGATATCACTGAGAAAATGGCTTAGAATGTATTTCTTATAAATTTTAATTCTAAGGTAGAAACTGAAAAGGTTGGATTTACAGGTGGAATTTTAAAAACAACAATAAAACTCCTCCTGCATTTGTGAAGTCTGGCATAGAAAGAAGAATAAGGGAAGTGAAACACTGAGCCCACAAATAATGTTGAAGAACATAATTTTTAAAAATGCCATTGCTCATGATGAAAAACACATGGGTTTGACAAGAGGAGGAAACATCTTGTTACAGAATGCAAGTCTGTCAAAATAACCTTAGGTTGGTGAAGAGTATTTAGGAATTGAGAGGGTTTGGGCATAGGGAAACCAAAAAGAGGAAGATACCAAGAATTTCTCAGGAGGAAAAATAATTAGAAACTATTATTGTACCCTCAGATACCTATGTTCCGATTCCCAAATATAGGGAATATAGAATTGAAGATACATGTATTTGTAGAATGTGAGAATAAAATCATTTAATAGAGGAAGAAAATATTTCAGAAGGATGCTGCCACCTGGCTATCTACAGGATGGCCACTGCCAGCAACTCCTGTTGCCACCTACTACAGGTTTGGATCCCAAAGTTTATGGATGTTAAAATGGACCAAGCATGAGTTGACCTCTCTATATCCTTTTTAGAGGGTCTACTTTTGATTTTTACCTACATCCTCTGGAACCATGATAAAGTTAGTTTCATTTCTCAGCCCTAGGTCTGTCATCCCTTTCTTAGGCAGCCTGGGTCTGGGCAAGCCTGATGCTGAGTTGCTCTTACGTTTATGGTTCAGGATTGGGTATACACCTGTCCTAGTACAAACTTAAGGGGGGTTTCCTAACTACTAAGATCATATCTGTTATTTTGTGTTGTATTAAAAACATGAATATAATTAGTTTACAGTGGAGACCTCCAGCTATCTCTGTCTTTAGGGACAGTTAGTAGCAAACTACCTGTGGCTAATTGTAGAGAATAGTCTATAGAATATTTTTCTTGGCTTTCTCCAAGTGCTGAGGACAGAAGTCCTTTGAACTGTGAAGAAAATAATGTAGAATTTGGTGGTGGAGGAGGAAGAGGGGAGGAGAAAGAGGAGGAAGAAGAGGAAGAGTTGTCTCACTTTCTTTACCCCCCTCCATCTCCAACTCCCCGCCTGTATTAGTATGTTCTCATGCTACTAATAAAGACATAACCAAGACTGGATAATTTATAACAGAAAGACGTTTAATTGACTCACAGCTCCACATGACTGGGGAGGCCTCACAATCACGGTGGAATGCAAAGGAGGAGCAAATTCATGTCTCACATGGCAGCAGGCAAGAGAGAGTGTGCAGGGAACTCCCCTTTACAAAACCATCAGATCTCATGAGACTTATTCTCTATCATGAGAACAGCATGGGAAAGACCCACCTCTATGATCCAGTTACCTCCCACCGGGTCTCTCCCATGACATATGGGAATTATGGGAGCTACAGTTCAAGATGAGATTTGGGTGGGGACAAAGCCAAGCCATATCATTTTGCCCCGGCCCCTCCCAAATCTCATGTCCTCACATTTCAAAACACAATTGTTTTGTCTCAACAGTCCCCCAAAGTCTTAACACATTTCAGCATTAACCCAAAAATCCACAGTCCAAAGTCTCATCTGAGACGACGCTAGTCCCTTCTGCCTATGAACCTGTAGAATCAAAAGCAAGTTAGTTACTTACCTGATACAGTGGGCGTACAGGCGTTGGGTGAATATACTCATTCCAAATGGGAGAAATTGGCCAAAACAAAGGGGGTACAGGCCCCATGCAAGTCTGAAATCCAATAGAGCAGTCATTACAACTTAAAGTTCCAAAATGATATTCTTTGACTCCATGTCTCATATCCAGGTCACACTGATGCAAGAGGTGGGCACCCAAGGACTTAGCTCTGCCCCTGTGGCTTTACAGGGTACAACTACCCACCCAGCCCCGCTTCTTTCACAGGCTGGCATTGAGTGACTATGGCTTTTCCAGGCACACAGTGCAAGCTCAGTGGATCTGCCATTCTGAGGTCTGGAAGATGATAGCCCTCTTCTCACAGCTTCACTAGGCAGTGCCCCACTGAGGACTCTGTGTGGGGGCTCTAACCCCAAATTTCCCTTCTCAACTGCCCTAGCAGAGGTGCTCCATGAGGGCTCTATCCCTCCATCACACCTCCGCCTGGACATCCAGACATTTCCATACATCCTCTGAAATCTAGGCAGAGGTTCCCAAACCTCAATTCTTGACTTCTGTGCACCTGCAGGCTCAACACCATCTGGAAGCTGCCAAGGCTTTGGTCCTGCACCTTCTGAAGCCATGGGCCCAGTGGCACCTTGGCCCCTTTTAGCCACAGCTGGAATGGCTGGGACATGGCACTACCTCCCTAGGCTGCACACAACAGGGAGGGACCTGGGCCTTGCCCACAAAACCATTTTTTCTTTTTAGGCCTGTGATAGGAGGAGGTACCATGAAGACCTCTGACATGCCCTGGAGACATTTTCCTCATTGTCTTGGCAATTAACTTTTGGGTCCTCCCTACTTATGCAAATTTCTGTAGCTAGCTTGAATTTCTCCTCAGAAAATGGCTTTTTCTTTTCTATTGCATTGTCAGCCTACGAATTTTTCACACTTTTATGCTCTGCTTTCCTTTTAAATGTAAGTTCCAATTCCAAACTGTATCTTTGAATATATAACATGAATGCTTTCAACAGCACCCAAATCACATATTGAATGCTTTGCTGCTTAGAAATTTCTTTTGCCAGATGCTCTAAATTATCTCTCTCAAGTTCAAAGTTCTACAGATCTCTAGGGCAGGGGCAAAATGCTGCTGGTCTCATTGCATATCGAGAGTTATCTTTACTCCAGTTCCCAAGAAGTTCCTCATCTCCATCTGAGACCACCTCAGTCTGGACATTATTGTCCATATCACTATCAGCATTTTGGTCAAAGCCATTCAACAAGTGTCTAGGAAGTTCCAAACCTTCCCACATCTTACTATCTTCTAAGCCCTTCAAGTCTCTAGGAAGTTTCAAACTTTCCCACATTTTCCTGTCTTCTTCCGAGCCCTCCAAACTGTTCCAAGCTCTGCCTGTTAGCTAGTTCCAAAGTCACTTCCACATGTTTAGGTATCTTAATAGCAGTACCCCACTCTACCAGTACCAGTTTACTGTATTAGTCTGTTCTTACACTGCCAACAAAGACATACCTGAGACTGGGTAATTTATAAAGAAAAAGAGTTTTAATGGACTCAAAACTCCACATAGCTAGGGAGGCCTCACAATCATGGTGGAAGGCAAAGGAGGAACAAAGTCACATCTTACATGGTGGCAGGCAAGAGAGCATGTGCAGGGAAACTTCACTTTATAAAACCATCAGATTGCATGAGACTTATTCATTATCACGAGAGCAGCATGGGAAAGACCCTCCCCCACGATTCAATTACCTCTCGTGAGGTCACTCCCACGACACTTGGGAATTATGGGAAATATGGGAGCTACAATTCAAGATGAGATTCGGTGGGGATGCAGCCAAACCACATCACCACACTAGAGTTAACCACATGACTAATGTCTGGATCCATTCATTTACCATCAAAACCAAATTCTCCTTTGGTTCTACCAGTTCATCTCATTTCTACCCCTTCAATTATAGTTTTCCTAAGGACCTGTTAGTTTATTGAAATCAGATGTGTCTTTTGAATAGTAGGGGTAACTCTGGAGAGATTTGTTGAATATTTGTGAACTCATGCAGATAGTTGTTACTTACATATATTGCTATCATTGCTGAAGTGCAAATATATTTAGAGATAAACAAGAAACAAATAGTGAACTAAGAAGTATTTTATTCACATTTTAAATAATTTTAAAAGCCAGAGTTTGCTCCACTAAAATGTGAGAGGGGAATATAATAAAATGAAAAGCACTTTAGCCTTCTCGGTTTTCTCCAATTAAAAGTATTTTGTAAACTTTGGGAGGCTGAGGCAGGAGGATTGATTATGCCCAGGAATTTGAGACTGGCCTGGGAAACATAGTGAGACCCAGTCTCTACAAAACACAAAAAAACAAAATTAGCCTGGTGTGGCGGCACACATCTGTGGTCCAAACTAATAGAGAAGCAGAGGTGGGAAAATCACTTGAGCCTGGGAGGTTGAGGCTGCAGTGAGCCATGATTGCGCCACTGTACTCCAGCCTGGGTGACAGAGCAAGACCCTGTCTCAAAACAAACAAACAAAACAAACAAACAAACCCCAAAAAAATCAAGGTGGAAAAAACATTTTGCAGTTATTCAGAAAACAAAAGGTTTTAAACACTAAATCCACATTTGCTCTGTAGAAAATGGGTGTGGAATATGCTATGAAATTATGTGCGTATGCGTTTTCAAAATGGCTTAGGTTAGAGTATGCTAATGGCAAGAATTCTATTTATTCTATCTAATATTTTTGGTTTTAGTGTTTAATCTTTCTTTACTTTCTTTTGCTGAGTATTACATAGAGAGATAGATAAATCTGTTGATTATTATGGAAATGTGAAATGACTTTCTTTTCTAGTTGAGAATTCTAATTGATTTCTAAAAATCAAAGGTATTATCATCAAGTATTAATTTTCATAGACAGTAGCTAAAAAGGCTTTAAACCTAGGATTTCTATGTAAAAGATTATTAAATCAAATTTATCCATGAGTGTGTATATCATTTAGAAAAGGTAAGTGAAACCTGTTTCTCTAATCCTAAGCAACCATATTGTCAGAGGAGGGGTAAAATCATGCAATGATGTCACAGGATCTGCATAGAGATCAAATACAATTTAGAAGAGTACTTCTCATACTTTAATGGGCATATGAAATCAGCTGGGGATCTTATTAAAATGCAGATTCTTCTCCAGGAGAGCTGGATAAGACATTTCTAACAAGCTCCCAGGGAATCCCTATGCTCCTGGCCCTTGGACCACACTACGTAATGCGAGTGATGATTTGGAGTAAGTTTCATAATTCCACTTGATTTTACTTTACCCCCCTTCTCTCCCAGCAGTCAGCCTGAGGTCAGAGTAAATTGTCATACTGAAAGGATAAGCTGAGGAAGAGTTTCTATAAAACTTTGCTGTGGATAAGTCAACTAAAAAGAAGTTACATGCCTTTTCACTTAGCTTGCCAAAGTTGATCATGGGCTACAGGAGAAACAAGAGATCATTGGTAACATATGTACTGCATGAAAACTTTTTTAACGATATAGTTTGTTGATAGTTAAAGGCAGGAAAGTGGGAATCTTCTACCAAACTACTAAATATTTATTATCATTAATATGTCTCTTAGTAATATAAAGTAAAAAGGAATTATTGCTTTGAAAGAGAAAATAAAATACATAGGTTGTAAATAAATGATTCAACACCATCATAATGATATATTTCTGACTTTTCAAATTAAATGTATACCTTTCTCCTGGTAATTAGGTAATTTCTCATTTCCTACAAATGTGTGAGCTCCTTGATGGCAAGGCTCATGCCTTATCCCACCTCTGTGTAGTCTACAGGATGCAGTGCAGTTCCAGGTGCATAAAGTTTTGCTAGCATTTAGGACCTATTAATCATGTGCATCCTTTTTTCTTAACTCTTCATTCCACTGCTTTATATTGCAAACAAGGTGCCTAAGTATAAGGCCAGTCTTGCCTTGAAAGATGCAGTTCAGGGTGCACATGTGGTTCTGGTTTTCACTTCCTGAAGCTTGTTTGTTTTGAGGTGATTCTTCTCCTGTTTACTTTTGTGTAGAACTTTGTCTAGAGTTTGAAAGAGAGGCTGACAAGAAATGTCATAAAATTTTCTGGGAAAAAAAATTATCTAACTTTTAGAACTCTAAATGTTTATTAAATTATGGTTGAAGTTTGTGGGGTGAGTTTATTATACTACTCTTTTTTAGGTATATTTGAAAATTTATGTAGTCAAAATCTAGAAGAAATTGGGACTCAAAACAAGGAAAAATACTATTTATAAGGTTGAGCATATATGAGAATAGAAAAACAAACACATAAAGACATGGCATATGTGTTTACTAAGAAATTAAAGCATATGTGTGCAATTCGATAAAACTGAGTTCAAAATCTTACAGGTTTTTTCCGATTAATAAAAGGTTTTAGTCTCTACTTACAGAGACTGAAAAGGCTGAGGTTTTTAGAAGCTTATCACTGTCATGATCTCTTCAAGTAGATTAAAAATGGTCATGTATGAGGGGGTATTTTAAAAGGCTACAGTGATAATGAAATTTCCCTGCTAATTACCAGGATATGAGAACACAGCTTCAGGCTTACTTGTTACATGGGTGCACTCGTTGTTTTGGCAATGCTCACACACTGAACTTGGCCTGTCATCTCAAATGTGCATCACAAAGAAAAACTACATTAGGAGTTTGATTAGTGCAAACCTAATACTACTGTTAGTGAAGCAAGTCAAAGTAAATTGAGTTACTGATTTATGCATTTGTTTAAGCAATAAACATTAACCAAGGAAATAAAGACACTATTTTCTAAAGAGTACGGGAGAAACAAGATATATTGTTCTTTTCCACAATATTTTGTAATTTAGTTGAGAGGATTGACTTGGGTTCTTAACTGTAAGTAATATAAACAGACTGTAGTAAGTTCTACCAGAAAGGTACATATGAAGGTCAAGAGAGGTTAGGAGGTAGAACAAAGTATTTTTGCTTCGAAAGGATGCCCCATTGATAATGGGTAAAAATAGTATCTTGCTGGGCATAGTGGCTCACAGCTGTAATCCCAGCACTTTGGGAGGCCAAGATGGGCAGATTGCTTGGGCCCAGAAGGTCGAGGCTCCAGTGAGCTGTGATTGTGCCACTGCACTCCAGCCTGGGCAACACAGTGAAACCCTGTCTCAAAAAAAAAAAAAAAAAAAAACAGAAAAGAAAAAAGGATCTGCATGTCCAACAGACTTCTAGATATATCAGTGTGAAAAATGTTATTTTCTGATCTGAAAATATCTTACCCTGTAGGCTTTAATTACTTTTATAGACATTAATAAACATATAAGGTCAAAATATAACATTTTAGTTAGTTAGATGGAGGTTACAAGCTATTGAGTATATGAATACAGTTACACATCAATATGTATAGTATGACTCCTATAATACAATAGTGTGTATATTCATATGTATCTACATATATCTATCTATCTTGAATTTGAGAACTTTTTTGAGCAAGATATATACCTTTATACCTAATTCTTTATACTAGACTTAACTATTTTTAAAGAGTATAAAAACTTTAAAAATAGTTAAGTCTAGCATAGAGAATTAAGTGCGTGGAGTAGAAGAAAATTTTACTTCATAGGTGAGTTCTGGGAGATTTTTACTTTTTCTTTTTCACATTTTTCAAAATAAAAAGCTGTAATTTTAGTTTCAATATAGAAAAGATACTTTAAAACTTTCTAGTCCACTTCTGTGCCTTTGGCAAAATAATAAAATCATATGTGGGGACTTTGCTTGTTGGTTTTAGATTTTCCGTTCATTTAAAACAAAGTGCTAGACTATAATTTCATATTTTTATCACACAATACTAGAAAAAAATACACTAAAATTAAGTGTGGTTGTGTGAGAGTGGTCAGGTGAGTGATTTGTTATCTTTTCCTTATGTTCCAATTTTTTGATAATATAATATACTGTTTTGATTAGTATTAATTAAAGAATAAAACATAAATTTATCTAAAATTTATAGGCTTATATAATGGCATGTATGTGCATTTCAAGACTATGTGCAAGGTTAAGCTTATAATATATTTTAAGACTATTACAAAAATAAGTTTACAAAAACTAGGTACCCTTTATTTCTAAAGCATGAGTCAATGAAACATTATACATTATACTATACATGAACAATTAACAGGTTAGTGATGGCTATCTATGAGGAGATTTATTTTTCTCAAAAAGTGATGCATTCACATTAAAACCATAACATACAAGTTGGACATTTCATAAACATCTGCTTAAAGTGTCAAGATGTTTTGGTTATTTTTTTCCCTAAAAGTCAGTGGTAAAAGTAGGTAAAAACATTATCAGATATCAACACGTTTATTAGGAAGTGTTCATCATGCATTTGTCACTCCTACTACCCGACAGCTGCATGTAACACAAAGGCCAAGGACTCTGGTTTCAGACTCAGGTCTACCACGTGCATACCAGATGGATCTTTTACCATGTTACTTAATCTCTCTCCGAGTCAGTTTCTCATTTGTAAGAAACGAGGAAATAGAAAATAATGATTCTTTTTTTCTCTTGGTGGAAATATATCTACTATGTTTTTGTCAAAGAAACCTCATGCTTTCAATTGGGTGGGTGGGGGCCCTAAGGGCTATTAGAGAGAATAGTTGAGGAAGAGAAAGGAACTAATATTTATTAGATGTCTTCTCTTCGTTAGCAAAGCTGATTTCATGGGAGTGTGACCAGTGCAGTCACCCAAAGCTCCATGCCCCCTCAGAAGTGTCCTGAACTTAGTTTAAGGTTGTATAGTCACCATTATAAATTCTTAGTAATTATATCTTTCATTTGCTGATTTGTAAATAAAGTCAGAAATAACAATGGAGCAAGTGCTGGGGGCTTCCCCACCACCCCAGATGTGTTTCTGGCTGCCAGCTCCCCTCCCCTTTGCACCCTGGGCCCTGACTGGCCTCCCTCACCTCGTGGTGCCTGTTGGGACCCTTCTTCCTTGTCAGGGGCCAGGGTGAAGGCATGGGGAGGGTCTTGCGTGTCCTGCAGTGTCTTGGAGTGGTGTCATGGTACATTGCACAGATGGGAATGAAACTTTTACCCACTTGCGATCCAGGTACCTTCCTAGTGTGTCCCATCTGCCTCAGGTTGGAGTTGGGCTAGTAGGAAGGGAAGATGCCTGGCCCAATGCCCCTATCCCCAGAGCTGGGGCATGAAGCCTTGATTGGGTAGTCAGCAAGAGGGGCAATCTAGCACCTGATGAGCTACACGTGTTCAGGTGAGTGCACGCAACACAGGGCGAGACTGGGGACACCTGTGAGCATCTTCACTCGCCTGGTGAGTGTTCCCGTGCCCCAGGAGCACAACATTAATTAGCAAATGAAGAATGTCCTAAGAAAGAGGCTGCGAAAGAAAAGTAAGTGCTTTATATATTATAATCTGTCATGACAATTTTCCTTGCCTTTAGGACCACACACCCCAAATTTTCATTTTGTATTAAGCTCTGCAAGTTATCTAGCTCACACTATGTGTCAAGATGTGCATTAGGTTGCTGAAAAGATTAAATGAGGTAAGGGATAGTAAACATCTAGCAAAGGGTCTGGTACACATTAGGCCTTCAAAAATAGAAGGAATATTGGAAGTAAACCGTGGGCCCAAAACACAGAAAAAGATTAGGAATGATCTTGTGAAAGGGACAAGGAATCCTACCAGCATCACTAGGGAAGGATCCTTCCATTTCGCTCTCCCTGCCCTGCCTCCTCCCTGCAGTGTGAGAGGCTGTTTCTAGGGTGTGATTTGTCTCTTTGATGTTGAAGATTTTTTTTTTTTTTAGGATTTATTTTACCATGTTTTTGATATAATTATTTAGAAAATGGTTTGGCAATGCAAGAGGCCATTTCTAAGAGCAGAGTGAAAAGGATTATATGTTGAACAAATCCTTTGCAGTGCTCCATCTAATCACCTGAGCGGTGTTTTGACATGGGTCAAAAAGGGAGACTAGCGAAATGTTAAAGCCAGAAGGCTGCTTAGAGAAGCACTATTTCAGCCTCTTCTTTTTCAAGTGGATTTGCTGCTGTTCTCTCTTTTTCTGTTCATGTGTGTGTTTGAGCTTCAAAGTGGAGCATGGCAGGAGAAGTGTGAACCTGTGTATGGTTACAGGCTCTCACCAGAAGAAAAAATATATCTGTCTCTGGGAAGAGAACATGCCCTGCCTATTTTTGTATAGTAAGACTATTCATGTAATAAAAGTTTATATAGCTTGTTGAGAAATATTTTCCAGAAAATTAAGCCTCTATTTCTCTTATCTTCTTTTTAACTTTGCCACTAACCCATGAGCAATAAAACTGGGAAATCCTATAAAGTATTATGGCCAATAAAATAATTCATGAATGTAATATGTTTGGTCTGGGGAAATCTATTTTTACCCATTATATGGTACATGAGTGCACTGTAATTTCTTCCAAGTAACTTTTGGAAGATATCAGGCAAAATAATTCAATATGACTAGCAGTTATTTTCTGGAGACTGGTATTGTTTTGACATGGAGTGCATTGAAAACATATGGTCTTTCATGTCTCTTGCCTGTGCTTTCCTTGAAAATGTTTATATTTGCTTGTGATAAAATGCATTAAGTTTCATAATCCTGAACAACCTTCTGGTACATGATTCATTTTCAAACAGTGCAACTGGGGAAACAAGTTTTTACAAGAAAAAAATAAGATTTTCTTAAGTAGCTATGCATTTTGTACAACACAGGTGCCAATTTTGATATTTTTTTCAAATGTTAAAATTTCAAAACAACTGCTAGGAAAAATTTCCTGTATACTGTGCCCTGTCCTTTCCCCAAATAGTCGTATTCTTCAAGAATCGATGTAAGTTTAGCCAGGGCTTATCAGCTTACAAAGCTTACAAAGTCTGTGCTCATTTGATCTCCTGATGTGGTTTCAGTGTTCAGTGACCCTGTGATTATGACAGTAAGCGTTTTCTATGCATGTGGTAGAATGAGATCGCCCAAGTGAAAGGTTTTCCTTGACATAAGATGATCATAAAAAGTTCATTTTTTTTTTCATATTCTTTGATGAATCTACCAGGCATGATTGCTAATGCTTTCTTCCTTTATGTTCAGAATCAGTAATCTTTCTCCTTAGCATTTGCTGTTTTTAAAGAAGTAAAAGGTGATTTTGGCTGTGTTCATTAACAATGGGAATCCAAAGTAAATTTTTAAGACATCTAAATGCACTTAAAAAAAAAAAAAGAAAAAATTTCAGGCCGGGCGTGGTGGCTCACGCCTGTAATCCCAGCACTGTGGGAGGCCGAGGTGGGCGGGTCACGAGGTCAGGAGATTGAGATCCATCCTGGCTAACACGGTGAAACCCCGTCTCTACTAAAAATAATAATAAAAAAAAAGTAGCCGGGCTGGTGGCGAGCGGCTGTGGTCCCAGCTACTCGGTAGGCTGAGGCAGGAGAATGGCGTGAACCCGGGAGGCGGAGCTGGAGCTTGCTACTGCACTCCAGACTGGGCGAAAATGCGAGGCTCCGTCTCAAAAAAAAAAAAAAAAAAAAAAAAAAAAAAAAAAAAAAAAATTAAAATTCAGATACACTGAAATCAAATTTTAGAAATTGCATCCCAGTTATTCAAACTTTATATTTTGATTACTTTCTTTAGATGCATTATAATTTAATAGAACATACACCATCTTTCAAAACCATGTATATTTTTACTTTTTCTGCCTTTGTTTCAGTATATGGCAAATTCAGCTTAATATAGTGGTCGGTGCTAAATTTAGAGTAGTCGTAACGTGCTGGTGGAGGACTTTATTCCAAACTAGAATTCTAAGGCCCATTTGGAAGACTGGAAAATACCTTAGTATATTCAGTGTTGAAAGTCTGCAACTTTTTTCCAAAGCCCCATTGTAATACTTATATAATTAAATGTTCCGGTAATGTTGAAATGTCTGAATTGATTGGAATTATGTCTTTTTTAGAGAATATCAGCACACCAAAGAAGAATTTAAAGAGAAAATCCCTACCCCCAAATTTATGGCAAAACCAACTAAAATATCAGTGTAATTACAATGCTCAGTCATTTTATAACGAATGTAGTTTTCTAAAGCACACAATTTTCCAGTACTTTCAGCTAACTTTCAAAGAAAAAGTATTTAATCTTTATTTGAAGTAGTAGTTAATAAGGGCAAAAACAGCTTGGATACAAGCACGCTGGAAATCATTCAAGATTCAAATTGTTAAAACTGATTCAATCTGGTCACTGTCTTCGGTTTTTCAGAGATTACTCACCTGTAGTAAATTGGAAAATCAGGAAACACTGTATTATTACAACATTTTCCAGTTGGACTATTAAGTACTTTCTGGAGATTTCGTCTCTGAAAAATATGGGCATGACATGCACTGTTTGTTCTATTTGTTTTGAGAAGAAGATAATAGCAACAAAGAAGCAATCGTCTTAAAGATGTACAAATATTCTCATATGGGCAACACATGAATTCTCAAGGTTAAGGCACTTTGAAAGGGATTTTTGACTTTAGGGAAGTTACATGGGCATAGGATGGGAGAATCAAGCCAACCATTATTAGTATGATTAAACCATTCTAACACAGGCACTACCTAGAATAGAAACAAGTCATCCAAAACCTGATTGAATTTTCTTGCTACAGAAGCAAGAAAAATCAGGGTGCCTCCAAATAGCTTTGTTTGATTCGTGTATTAAATTTAGAGAGCTGTAACCTGGAAGGGAGTATTTAGTAGCATTAACATTTTTAGATGCTACTCCAAAAAATCTCACAAGTACTTTGTGACCCAGAGTATAATTCTTATTATCCAATTTCATTGTGAACATTTTATTCAAGGAAGAAATATTAGAACTTGTTAAAAGTACATGCCATAAATTTGTCAGAAATAATATGCCTCTTTCTTGTAAAATATTGATATTCTGGACGTACTTCTTCCTATGATCTTAATTACCTGAAATCAATTTGGCATGCTTTGTAATATCTGTAAGGGGTCCTTGCCCATCTCAAATCAATAAAATGTTTTATGTGTTGAAGATGTTTCTGTTTTAGCAGTCAGATCCAGCCAGCAGAGCAGATTTCTGAGTCTAACATTGAATGGTTTTGTTTTGGAACATTGTGGATTGTGAACATTTTTCTGATGGGAGCCAAAGAGAATAGAACTTTGCCCTACAAATGTATATTCTAAAATTAGTCAGAATTTAACTTATTTAGGTTAAATATTTCAAAATATATTTTCAACTCCTCAACTTTAAAATTATAAAAATATTTTGGACAAATATCCATTTATTTTCTCACCACAAGCCACTTTTCAGTATACTAAGAGAATACGAATTAAGTTCAAAAGAGCAATCGATGTATCTCTGGGAAAAAAAGTTCTGATTATTTTATTTTTTGTGTAAATCTGTTCAAGCTGAATCTAACTTTGTAAAGAAAGCTAGAGACCAGGCCCTGCAACCTGTGCTGCCCTCTCTTTAACAAGGTTTTGGTCAATAACTATAATTGAATCACAAAAACAGAATATATATCCTAATTTAGGGGACTTTGGGGTTTTGTGTTGGAGAATCTTTTAAGCTGCTGGCTCTTGCTTGAATCAGAAAATTCTGACAAACATAGCAAAATCTAGGTAGATGCTGGCTTCTGTCGAGGAACTAAGTAGAAGGCCAAGGGCTGAAACTATATTGTGTACAAGAAGCAGCTGAAAGGGACCCTTCGTGATTCTCTTGGCTAGTTATAAATTTTTCAAAATTATATCTTGTTTTTAGGAGGCAACCTCCAGACTCACACATAATGAGCAGCCTTGGGAAATGGGCTTCATCTGATGGCTCCATTTTTAGTAGTCATTCTGAAGCCTAGCACTGGGGGAGATTAACAGAAATCAAGGTCTTCTGTGAAGGCAGCTGAGACTCTTTTACTTATTCCAAATACACAATTTAAAGGAGTGTAAAAAAAAGAATGTGACATGAACACAATACCTATTGCAGAATCCACATATAGAGATGGTCAGAAATTGTCAGACTTAGAAAGTTCTCAGAGTTAGAGGTCATTTATTACAAATTACTCAACTCTTTTTCTTATCTATTAAACTGAGGACTGGGGTGATTCAGTGACATTCTTGCTAAGGCATACTTATGTGACAAGGTGCAGAAGTAATTAGCTAAATAGCAAAATGAAACTGATATTCCTGTTTGAAATCTATTTTTCTTTTTCAGATTATGCTTCTTAAAACATGTCTTAAATCAGTTACTTAAATCCTCAAAATATTTCAAAGCTTTGTCATTAGCTACCAGATGAAGAACAAATGCTTCCAGCTGGTGTTCAATATCTTCTGATTTTCCTTTATGGTGGAGGTCAGAAAGCTCAAATACCGCTGATATCAGTTACCTGAGAATTGTTGAAGCAAAATTTATGAAAAATGTTTATCTTTATTACAAAACAACAACAAAAACTCAGACTAGTCATAAAAAAAATGGCAGTGGACATTTGCAGAGGGAATAGGAAGTGTTAGGGACCGTGGCCTTCAACAGAGTACCTGCCCTGTCCTCCAGGAGTCTACTTTTGCTCAAATTCATTGATTACTGACATGTGAGGATGCAAACCCAGCATTGATATCAGAATTTTAGATTTTTCAAGAGAAGCCTAACATTGAGAGTTGTACGTGTAATCTCCAAATATTTAAATACTGGTTGTTCTTTCTCTTGCTCATTCTCTCCTTCTTGTTATAGTTAGGAAACTACTGAGCAGCTCAAACAAGTCATCATTTTGCTCAATTCAGCTCTGGTCTGACATTTACTCCCTCGGTATTGTAGTACGTATCTCTTATTCCCTGTATAGGCTTTATGTTCCATGCTCCACCTTTCTCCTATCATAACTTCTACGGTCTTTCCTCTTTGCCTTTGTTGTTGTAGTTCTTATCCCCAGGAAAGCCTTATTTACATCCAGTTTATTGAAAACGTACCTACCATCACAATCTACCTCACATTCTATGTCCTCCATAAAACTCCTCTCAATCCTCTCTGCCAGGCATCTCACTTCCTTATACATTTCCTGAGTAATCTCTTTTGTGGTCCATTGCTTAACTCTGCCTTGTACCTTTGCTGTTGATACTTTTATGCTCCTACTTCACTATAAGATGCATGAGGCAAGACCATCTCTGGAAACTCCACTGTCTGTGCAAATAGCACCTAAATATAGATGAATCTCAAATCTGATTTTGAACTTGCCAAGAGTTGGGAAGGAATATTCTCTGTGTTTGAGAATTTTTGTTTCCACTTAAAAACTGTAGGTCATGTGCTTATCAAAAGTAGGTGGGTTCATCCAATCCCCTTCTTTCTCCCCATAGCCCAGATACTATTGCACTGTGTATGTCAGAACTCACTTTTGTGGCATATAATGTGATGTGGAATCTACTTTTAAGGAGGAAAAGCATCACTGTACAGGAAGATCAGCTGGTATACAGAAAGTTGATTCTAGCCAGGATGATGTGCCTATTCCTTCCTCAATAAAAAGGCAACAGATGTATTCACTCTTCTTCTCATTTAGAGCCCTTTTTATTCCTCTTTCTGATACCATGAAATATTATTCAATATTCAGAGTTGATGTTTTGGGCCTGAACTTTCTTTGCTATACCACATTAAGTTCTGAGCTCCTGGTCAGATAACAGGCAATCAGGCAGGCTGCTGCACAGCAAGTAAATGACCACAGAATACACTGGGAACTTAGTCATGCATATTTAAAAGCACTTAGCCTGAGCACATTTTTATTGATGAATGATAAATGCTTTGACATACCTACACCACCATCTTGCTATTTAAATTTAAACACATCCCGGTAGTTAATCCCTCAACTTTTAACTGTAAAAAAGCCTTTATAGAAAGTCATGCTTTATTCCACTCACTAACCAAGCTGAGGGCTTTAATTATAGTTTAAGAAATTTTACTGTAGCCAGGACATGCCCTAAGCTATATTCTAATGAGCAGAGTTGTAGTTCTGTTTATATCTAGCATAATAAACATCAAGGGACCATTAAAAATATTCAGCATTAAAATTATTTAAAAATTCAGGGATATTTAAAATAAAAATACCCATTTCCCAACCACCTAACACATAGTCATTAATTTGATGTCGTCTAGTTTCTTTCAGTTTTACACCAAATATGCAAATACTTTTTACCTAGTTTTAAGTATACTTTATGTAAACTTTTGCTAGACTACTCTTTTACGTTTCCCATATTCCAGTAGATTGTTGATGGAAAATTATCTATAGATAATAGTACCTAAATATCTATATTTTGAAGGATGCTGTTTTTATAGAAATCAATAAAAAATATAGAATCGTAAATCAACAATGACTATAGGCTCTCCCTAAAAATACAGGCTCTCGCTTCAATAGTGTATTGTTTGCTGATGCTAGAAGTGCAGTCCTGAGATCACTATACAGAACAGGTTCGTAGAGGAGCTGAGGAAATGTTGAAAGGCAGATGCTGGTCAGTATTCATCTTTAAACAAGTGTAACTTGTATTTATGAAAAATTTGACTACTCTTAGAAAAGAATTGACACTGGTGTCATATCAGCCAGTCATGAGTCCCTTATGGTCAAAGAGTTTTCCTTAGGAGGTTTCCTGAGGGAATCCTGGGAATTCCCCAAAGTGGCAAGGCTGGCAGGACCATCCTCCTTGCTGTTAGCTTTAATATACTGTGTAGTATTGCTGTCCTGTGTATGCAGTTAAGTAGCTTTATGGATTGTATGTTTTAATTTGAAAAATTTGCCCTCACAAAAGGGATAAGTGGCTTTAAAAGATTCCAGAAAAAAAATAAAAGTTGAAGATAATAATAACAGAAGCCAAGCAAATTTTAACAAATATACAAATTCTTCACATAAATGGCAGGCGATAAGCAGAGTATCATGATTTGTATCTTGATATGTTATTAAATAGTGTTTTCCATTCTCAATTTCTTTCTACACTATTTTAAAAGCCTGCTCTTATTCCTTGAGTGGGAAGTGGGAAGGAGCAGAATGTCTGCCTTGCATCCAGGAGCAGTGAGGCTGTGATCAGCAAGCATGGGGACCGTGTGGATGGGATGAGGCAGATGCATTAGGGATCTCAGAAACTGACACCCGAAGAAGCCATGTGTTGAGGGGACTTAGTGGAACCAATATGGATTGATATTAGCTGGAAACTCATCCCTGCTAACCCCTTTTCCCTGGTATTTTATAACTCCCTCAATCCCCAAATAAGAAACAACAGAAGCCCTGCATGGCATGGTGGTGTACACTGTAGTCCTAGCTAACTTGGGAGGCTGAGGAAGTTTTGAGAAGCCCAAAAGGTCAAGACAGCAGTGAGCCATGATCACACCACTGTACTCCAGCCTGGGTGATGGAGCAAGACCTTGTCTCTGAAAAAGTAAAAAAAAGAAAGGGGCAACAGAGAGAACGAAGAAAGAAGTCCTGGATTGACAGAGTAGATTTCAGTCACCATGTGGAATAGGAGACTTAAAAGAGAAATTACAGACATTTCTTACACACCTGAGTGTGTGGCCTGAAAATTATACCAGCTCCAATATGTACAGTGAGCAGTTTCAGTTCTCTTTTATTAATCTTCCTGTTCTACACCCGTGGTCCCCAAACTTGTTTGCACATTGTTATCACCGGATGAGCTTAAAAAGCTGCCAAAGCCTGTGTCTCATCGCTAAAGATTGTCAGTTGAATTGATCTGGAGTGTGTGCTGAGCGCTGCCATTTTAAAATGATCCGCGGGTGCTATGGTTTCAATGCATGACTGCTCCAATCCAGGTGCTGCCAATGAGGTGGTATTAAGAGGTGGGGCCTTTACTAAGTGATTAGGCCACGAGGGCTCCTCCCTCGTGAAGGGGATTGGGTGCCCTTTTAAAAGGGCTTTGACGGAATGAGTTCATTCTTTCTTGCCCTTTCCACGATGTGAGGATGCAGCAAGGCAGCAAGTCTTATGTGCAGCTATGTTTGGGAATCACTGTTCTAGAACGTTTCCAATGGTTTGTCAATATATAACTTACATGGCTCATTTCTGTGCCTTTCCAAAATAGAAGGCATCTATCTACTCCTGATGACCAGTTCTGAATTTAAAAAATTCAAATGCAATTTTGATATTATAATTTACTTTCTATTATGTGATAATTGTACTACAAAACAAAACAAAAAACAAAGTGTAAAAAGTTTTTTCCTACAGTCTCATAACCAATAGCTGTCTGCAAAATGCAGTCTTGTTAACACATGAGTTGTATTAAATATAAATTATTTTTGAATTATATATAATTAGATGTATATAGGTAAAATGTATTATGTACATACATACTTATTGGATGGGGAAATATCTAAATATCTTCTTTATCATATCCTAGATTAGTGTTTTAGGCAGAGGATCTTTTCGCACTATTCCTTGTAAGTAGAAGCTAAGCATAGGTTAACATAATTTCTTCCATGTCCTAACTAAAACCTCATTTTATTCTTAAAGCCTCACATAGAGCTTAGCAAGAAAACTTGATTCTCCGCTTTCTTTAACCACTCACCCAGTTCAGTTCATACTACATTTTAAGGGACTTGAATCTCCTGCTTCTCCCTGTTACCTTAGTTCAAACCAGCATCTCTTACCCAGATTACAGCAATAGTTTTCTAACCGGTTTCCCTGCACCCTAACTTGTTCCCTTTTAATCCTTTCTTCACACAGCCACTAGAGTGATCTTCATAAAATATGTATGTGTTCATTTCACTTCTTGATCATGCAGAGATTCCCATAGCCCTGGGATGAAATCTAAACTTGTTAACTTGCTTTAGAAGTTTCTTTATGTTTTAACCACTGCCTCTTCGGGCTAACTCTTGTCAGCCCACCACTTAAGCTTCATTCTTAGGACTCCCCGTTTCTGAGAAGCACCAAGCCCTGAGAGCTCTTCCATGAAGTTCGGCTTCCTCTTTCACGAGGAGACTTTGATTTGGGAATTGTTTGTGGATTCTTAAAGTCCAGATTGCCGAAAGTATTGGAGCACATGGTGCTTCTTTCTCAAAACACACACCATTCTGATCACATTTCTCCATTCACTTGCCTACATGAGGACAGAGGCCTTGCCATGTTTGCCCAACATTACTCCTTAGCATCTGACACAGTTCATGGCACGCAGAGGATAAAGAAAACAATATTGTGTAAGCGAGGGAATGACATATATAGGTTCCTTTTCGTACTCATTATACCTAACTCCAAGCTCCTCCTGAACTAGAAAACTCTCTGGCTAAAATCTGATCAGTCGTGAAGCGTGTGCACAGGAGCAACCATGTGAGCAGACAGATGTACATATGCACCTCAGCTGATTTGATATTACCAATTTGGAGATCATAATTAAATGCCAAGTCTATTGTCATAGCCTGCTTAAGGTTCTGGGGGAGATCATTTCTGCTCTTTCATTTGTGGACCATACTATGTAGAGTGAATCATTAGCTACATATTTATGAATGGTTTTGTAAGGTTGGTTCAAATGTATGGGTTTATGTTTCTATGTTCTCTACATTGGTATGTCCATGATATTTCATCGACATTTTACTGCGTCTCTGAATTATATATTCTTTGTTCAATTGACATGAATTTGATTACAACATCAACTTTGAATTTCAAAGTTAAAATTATCAAGTGCAAAGCATAACATGCCTAAAAGCTGTGCTTTTCTATAATGTTTTAACCTAAATGTGGATAGTAATAATTAGAAGATTAATGAATTTCAAGAGATTTTTTGAGTCTTTTAAAAAACTTATTTGTGCCATACACTTTCTGACTGTATCTGAAAACAAATATTTACATTTATATTTTAAAGTTGAACAGTAGACTTTATTCTCCTCTACCTGATTAATACTTACTACTACAAACATGGAGCACATGGCATGTGCAGCAGCTAATGTATCACAAAATAAGTGTGATTGACAGGAAGAAAAAGAAAGCAAATAAGCTTTTTCAAGTTGTCTTTTTAAAATAAGCTTGTTATTTTTGCCATCTCATTGAGTTTCCCGGTTGCTTGGTGAATCTTTGAAGGGATCAGCAGTAGTGTTTATTGCCAACTAAGTTAGGGCTCACCATAGTACATTTTGTAAAATGTAAAAGGAAATTCTGTGTAATTTTATCTTTTGACATATATTATAAAAAGAAGTAATAGCTTGTGGAGTGACTCACTTAAGATACCAAATACAACACAAAATGGAACATATAAAGTCAGTAATAAAGACAAATAACCTGCTAACCTTCTTAAAGGGAGCTGCCATCTTTTCTGGATGCCCAATATCTGGAATTAGATTAATTATCATTCTTAGTCCAGGATACACTATCATCATTTGACTAAGCATGACCATCTTTTATTTGTTTTAATGACATAAAAATGCCCATGAGCCTACAACCTCCCCCAAGAAGTGGAATTTATATTTATCTATACAATATTATTTATATGTATACACTATTTTTGAATCCCTTTCTCTCCCCTCAGAGATAAGCACTATCCCAAATTTTGTATATATTATTCTTTTAAAAATAGTTTCAGCGCATACACATAAACAAACAGACATGCATATACTAAACAATACATTGTTTATGTTTGTTTGGTTTTGCTGCTTTTTGTTCATCATTGTTATTGAGATTTATCCATGTTGCTGTATCTGTGATTTATTTGTTTTCAATTCCTTTACAATATACAATAAACATATACTACAATTTATTTATCCATTTTCCTGTCAATAGACGTTTGGAGTTTTCAAAGTTTTTGTTAATTTTAGTAGGCGCTCTCTTATGCGTGTCTCTGTGCACACATGCAGCTCTTTCTCTGTGTTTGTATCTTGGAAGGCCAGGGTACGAAATATTAAACTCTACGAGATTTACAACTCAACAAATTATTTTTGACAAACTGATTTATCTTCACTCTCTAACAAACACTTGGTATTGTCAAACTTCTTAATTTTTGCCAAATCTTTGAAGAATAATATTGTGATCTGATATTCATTTTCAAGAGTTTTTCATAAGATTGATCAGCTTTATCTGTTTGTCAAATATATTTATTTTGATTAAAATACATATTATGTCTTTTTCCCAGTTTTCCATTGCATTTTAATTTCTTTTTTTCTTACTGATCGAATGACTTTTTCTATATACTTGATACTAATCCCTTCAGTATATCTGTTGGAGCTATCTTCTATTTTGTAGCCTGTCATCTTTACAATGTCTTTTAATTGTAATATGGTCAAATTTATCAATATCTTCCTTTATGAATTAAGCTGTACAAAAAGATGTGCACACACAAGTATTGGGCATATATATGCATGTAATATGTGTGTATATGTGAATATATTTTTGCTATATGATTATTTTCATGATTCCAAATCTCATGATTCCAAAAACAAGTTATTTGTAGAATGGAGGATACCAAAGCATGTATACAGACTCATTATAGGTTGTTTTTGGAATTGAGAATTGTTAAAAGAAAGAAAAATTTCACCTTAGTATTGAAGAAATATTGCATTCTAGACTTATTTTAGTACACAAGAAACTCCAATTTTAGTCAACTGATAATTTCCTATTTTTCCCAGGCCAAAAAATTACACATTATATGCAATGAGAATACGGGTATTCTTGAGAGAAAAGGTATCTATAACTTCTGGTATTTCACATGTACATATAACCAGATAGCTAATAGTAAATCCAAAATGCAAGAAAGAATTTATGTAATACTTTTAAAGTAATAAAACTAATACCATGACATAAAGTTATATCTAACTTTTCCTGAGTGCTTGCTAAGTACCAGGCAGTGTTAAGCACCTTGTAGATGTTAATACACGCTGTTCTCAGAGCAACCCTATGAGGTAGGCACCACTGTCCTTATTTACACATGATAAAAAGGGGACAGAGTTCCATTTTCTTTTTGTCCTAGTTCTCCTGGAAAATAGTGGAGCTAGAATCTGAACTTAAGCTGTCAATACACTTGATAACAAAGGGAATACTATTCCAAGAACTCTGGGAAACACGTGTAAACCAGCAGGGAATCAGACAAACCAAGCTGTGTAACGACCTAGCCATGCAACAGGCAGAAAGCAACATTTCCCAAGGATTTTTATCACTTTGGAACTGGTGAACATAATCTGCTTCTTGTGAGTGTTCACATCCTTTAATTTGTGGAAACGTGTAGTTAGTTCCTTTCCATCTAGCCTCCAGCAATCATTCATGCATTTAGGTATCAGAACAGTGCGAAACCCAGCACCTGGAGCCCTACCAAAGCAGACTTCAAATTTTCCCCACTCCAAGTCTTCTTGTGAGGCCTGGATTTTGGCCAGTGAAGCCTCATCACTAACCTGTGTGTGTCTCAGGAGAATTGGTTGTCACAGTGTGCTCCCTTTTAGATAGAAACAAATATTATATATCCTAGCCTTCACTCAGTATAAGATGAAAGAAAGAATAATGGGGTTTCTGAAATTTATAGCTCAAAAGTGAAGAGAGCTGTGAAGTTGAGACCAGTGTGACTTCTGAATCCTTATTTGGCTTCTCTGATGACTTATAATAATAAAAATTGCTGCTTAAAAATACATATGATGGGAACAAATCAACACCAGCTTCTTAAAGCATCCTGAAAAATATGCTTTCTGTAAGTGACCATTCTGGCTACTATTTTTGTGAAAAGGTAGATGAATGTAAGGCTTGTCTTTGTCTTTTTGGATTGAATTCATTTTAAGTCCAGAAATTTGAAAATAAATATTTAAAAATCAAGTGAAAAAGGAGAATTAATAGACTGTTCTGAGGTTGGAGAGACTCTCCAACAAACAGCAGCAAAATGTTGTTCTCAGACTTGTTCATCCAACTGTCAGCAGCAGCTAACCCTGCTCCTCAATGCACAATTCATTGTCTGCCATGAATGTCACCTGCTATTGCCTGTGAATGAAGAATGACAACTGTACATAGTAAAGAGAAAGAATGGTATTGCATAAAAGTAACACATTTCTATTAGAATTTGTCCTGATTCAAGTGCCATTCATTTGTAGACAAGCACTAAAATGGAAAAAGATAACTTGAAGACACAACATTTCTTCTACTTAATAGATTTCTTAATCGTGCTTTCATTTACATACTTTTATTGATTCCACAATATTAACCTTATTGAGTAAAGTACACATATAAGAAAAATATGATCATTATTTTATAATGAAATAAAAGAGTGATTCTTTGGCATTCCTCTTTTTGGATTGAAGCAGAAGGCAGTGCATTTGGCTAAACACTTGACTTTTCACTTAGCTATGTCCAGAAACAGAAATGCTTACCTTAAGCCACATTTATTAATTACAGGGGATCTCAGGCTCTTACACATAACAGGTGCTCCTAAGTGTTTGTTGAAGGACAATAGAGAGAGTCATCAGTTATTTTAAGACTGTGATATGTGACCCTTATTTTATTATAATTTTTTTTCTGAATATGGCATACTTGAAATTCAATGGGAGAAAATAAATTGGCTTCTCCATTGTAAAATGACAGTTTTAGGTTGAGTTTCTCTTAAAGGTATTTTTTACTTAATGATTGTGTTTGGCTAATGAGTAATATATTTCTAACCCATTATCAATAACATCAAAGAAATAATTTGGGGAGAAGTACACCTACCCCTACATAATCATTTCAAATTGAGTCTTGGCTACGCATGATGCTATTCCAAAACCCTCATGTTGGCTGAAAATAATTTTATTTGACTATTCACTTGAGGTTTTCAAGAAAATTTGTAGAGACTCTCTGTATTTTGTTTGTTTTTGTGTGTAATTCAAATAAAAATACATTTAATAAAGGCATATCTTAGAATTTTAACAGCTATATAAGTCAGGTAAAAAGCCATATTTATATTAGCCCCACTAGATAACCATAAAACTCAGACATAAAATTAATTTCTCAAAACACACAGAATGAAGAGAACTCCCTGTAGCTTATGTCAGCTGTCAAACAGCAGTCATATGTTGTCCTTCTCCACTAAGTTGGTTCACCACCAGCAGGTTTTAGTTAGCATTATTATGATAGTGAATGACCCTAAAGAGGGCTCCTGCATTCATTTAAAGCTCTTTCCTAATAACCCACAGCTGTGTGAACACCATCAGCTGTGGGAGTTTCTGTTGGGCACTTTGAAAGTGGTGGTATGTCACTCCATATGGTTCTTATGGCTTCCTTTGACTACTCATATATTCCATCAGTCCAGCTGTCAAGAGCTGATTCCTCAGCTGGGCCGATGACTTGAAAAGCTACTCACCAGTCTTTAATTGTTTCTCAATGTTTCTGCTAAAATCTAGGGACTCTTTGTTTGCAGAGGGTAAAAAAAATGAAGAGGAGCTCATTTCAAATTAAAGCAGCAAAGGCTCTGAATGGGACAATCCCCCCAAACTCAGTAAGCTTTTGTTTTTACATACTAAAGTCCTCCTGGTTGTGGGGATCCGAAGTAATTTGGAGAATTGTTATCGCTTCGATTGCATGAAAATGTAATCAGGCTTTTGCAAAGGAAGCCTCAAATGGAGCTTTGGGCACAAGTTTAAGAAGTGATCTTATTTTGTTGGCTTATAATAGAGGTATTTAACTTTCAAACTTGTTTTCTGAAGAAAAGTAATGAAAATAAAGAGGTAATGGCAGTTTTGCTGTAAAACTTTAATTTGAAAAGAATTGTGGGATCATTACATTGTTTATTTGGAAAAAACAAAGGCATTATTGAAAAAATAACAGAATACCTCAACATTTTGTGGAAAATTAAGTAGAAATAAGGGAAAGGGGGTAACTGAATGATTAATCTCATTAATTCTGTAATGAGATTAAAGTTTTTGTTTTAGTCTTTTATATTGACACCACCTCTTAATTTAGAGCCATTCTTACAAAGCCTTAGCACTTTATTGCTTGAATTGTCAGAGGAAAATAATGTGTTGATGTTTATATGTTACCCTTGTTGAAATTTAGACATTTATCTTTTTTAAAATATTGGAAAACCCTTTTAAGAAGCTTGGTAGAAAGGAGACAGTTTCCAGGGAAGATAGCTTAAGATTGATTACTTTTGTATCTTTACCCTTCTCTTACCTATAAAAATTTATTTAATTTTTCATGTTTCTGTTTATCTACTTTCATAGAAGCCAAGGAAACAACAGAGTAAATCCGGATATGAGAAACTCTTTATAAATACTTATAAGTACTGTTGGCTACAATAGTTCTAAAGCCTTAACAAGTGATGTTGAAAGAAAATGAATAATGAGTATTCCTATTTCATTAGGAGTTAGTGTCTGTGAAATCTTCCTAAATCTTCAAAATCAATTAAGATTTTTTTTATAGAAGCTTGAAGCTAAAGACTCTAAGAAACATTAGTGGAACTTCATTTGCCCAAAATTAATGGTCCCTAATAGTAGTTGGAATTCCAAGAAAAGGGGTTCGTTGTGTAATTCTCAATTCTAATTATACACCCACTTTGTTTTAATGCTCTCTTCACACTTCTGAGAGTTCAGTTATATTGTGATAGCCATTGATTACTTTCTCTTACTACTTTATCTTTCCTTTTACATTTTATAGGACAGAAATCATATATAATTTATTAACAAACTTTTATACCTTACAAACAAAATATCAGTAATTGGTCTTTCAAATCTTTTCTTTTTTTTTTTTTTTTTATTATACTTTAAGTTCTAGAGTACATATACACAACATTCAGGTTTGTTACATATGTATACATGTACCATATTGGTGTGCTGCACCCATTAACTCGTCATTTACATTAGGTATATCTCCTAATGTTATCCCTTCCCTCTACCCCCTCCCCACAATAGGACCCAGTGTGTGATGTTCCCCTTCCTGTGTCCAAGTGATCTCATTGTTCAATTCTCACCTATGAGAACATGCGGTATTTGGTTTTCTGTTCTTGTGATAGTTTGCTGAGAATGATGGTTTCCAGCTGCATCCATGTCCCTACAAAGGACACAAACTCATCCTTTTTTATGTCTGCATAGTATTCCATGGTGTATATATGCCACATTTTCTTAATCCAGTCTGTCACTGATGGACATTTGTGTTGATTCCAAGTCTTTGCTATTGTGAATAGTGCCGCAATAAACATACATATGCATGTGTCTTTATAGCAGCATGATTTATAATCCTTTGGGTATATCCCCAGTAAGGGGATGGCTGGGTCAAATGGTATTTCTAGTTCTAGATCCTTGAGGAATCGCCACACTGTTTTCCACAATGGTTGAACTAGTTTACAATCCCACCAACAGTGTAAAAGTGTTCCTATTTCTCCACATCCTCTCCAGCACTTGTTGTTTCCTGACTTTTTAATGATTGCCATTCTAACTGGTGTGAGATGGTATCTCATTGTGGTTTTGATTTGCATTTCTCTGGCCAGTGATGACGAGTATTTTTTCATGTGTCTGTTGGCTGTATGAATGTCTTCTTTTGAGAAGTGTCTGTTCATATCCTTTGCCCACTTTTTGATGGGGTTGTTTGTTTTTTTTCTTGTAAATGTGATTGAGTTCTTTGTAGGTTCTGGATATTAGCCCTTTGTCAGATGAGTAGATTGCAAAAATTTTCTCCCATTCTGTAGCTTGCCTGTTCACTCCGATGGTAGTTTCTTTTGCTATGCAGAAGCTCTTTAGTTTAATTAGATCCCATTTGTCAATTTTGGCTGTTGTTGCCCTTGCTTTTGGTGTTTTAGACATGAAGTCCTTGCCCATGCCTATGTCCTGAATGGTATTACCTAGCTTTTCTTCTAGGGTTTTTATGGTGTTAGGTCTAACATTTAAGTCTCTAATCCATCTTGAATTAATTTTCGTATAAGGAGTAAGGAAAGGATCCAGTTTCAGCTTTCTACTTATGGCTAGCCAATTTCTTACATTCTTACATATTCATAATTGCCAAAACTTGAAAGCAATCAAGATTTCCTTCATTAAGTAAATAGATAAACTGTGGCACATCCAGACAGTGGAATATTATTCAGCACTAAAAGAAAACAAACTATCAAACCATGAAAAGAGATGGAGGAAGCTTAAATGCATATTACTAAGTGAAAGAAGTCAGTCTGGAAAATCAACACACTGTTTGATTCCACCTATATGACATTCTGGAAAAGGAAAACTATGGAGGTAGTAAAAAGATTACCAGGGTTACCAGGAGGTAAGTAAATAGGTGAACATGAAAGATGTTTAAGGCAGTAAAAACTATTCTCCATGATAATACAGTGGTAAATACATGTCATTTATACATTTTTCAAAACCCAAAGAATGTACAACATCAAGAGTGAAGCTTCATGTAAACTATGGACTTTGGGTGGTAATGATGTATCAGTGTGGGTTCATTGATTATAACAAATGGGGCACTGTGGTGCAGGTTGTTGACAATGGAGGAAGCTATGCATGTGTGGAGGCAGGGGGCATATGAAATCTCTGTACCTTCTACTCAATATTGCTATGAAACTCAAACTGATCTGAAAATAAAGTTTATCTTAAAAATAGCTGAGGACTTTTAAGGAACAGGACTGATATTTTATCATAAGATACATGTTAGGCTATGAGCAGCTGTACAGCACCTGTTCCACTGCCTCAGACCATCTACGCAGTGTGCTCTGCGTATTCTCTAGTTAGTGGTAATTAGGAGGGAGTAAAGAGCTTGGAATGATGGCAGAAACCTAGCATGGAAAGGGCTCTCAGGAAGAATCAGGGCATGGCGAGAGTACCTGTCAGAGAAGCAGCTGCCAGGTGGATGGCTCAGGAGTGAATGGAGACCACTTCTCTTTTTCCCAGAATGATACTAACAAACCATTGGATGTTGCATTTGGCATGTTGGGAAGAGAGTTGACAGAAAAGCTGTCATCTGCTTCCATACTTGTACAAAAGATCTATTTTATTTTGCATTTTGTAATGCCTCTGTTTGAATATATGGAGGATAATGTACTGAAGAAATAGTGTTAGGTGGATAATAGATACTGTATAAAGTTGTAAGTGAATGGGGAGAAAAACATAAGAGGCAAACTTGACACCAGATGGATAGGGATAAAAGTAGTAACTATAACCATTACATGGAAATATTTCATTTAATTTCGTTTTTTGAAAGTGCCATAGTAATTTTATAAGAAGGACATAAAATGAGCAGATTTTAAGCTAATGCGTATGGAAATATGAAAGATAAAGATTTTGAGGGAAATAGAAAGTGTTTTTTAAAAAAATTCTAAACTGTGACATAAGGAAATCTCATAGTTCAGTCAACTAGAAGGGAGATAAAATAGTGTCCAGGCATTTCTTAATTAGAAATTTCTTTTTTCTCAGCCCAAAAAGAAAATTTCCATCTGTTCTAGCATCTGCTTATTGTGCTTCAAGAATTTCTTCAGTTTAACAAGTAGGTGTGTCAATTATGACATCTGGAAATGTTTATAAAGACACATACAAAAAAAGATCAGGTGGCTGCTAACTGATTACATAAGCTTTTCACAGATTCCTTGTATATACATAGAGTTGAAATCGCTGATCACATGGCACTTTTATGCTCTTTTTAAAAAGAAGCTTTAAATTTTGTAATATTGGAAATGTACCTTCTTCTTCCTAACCTATTTATCATGAGAAGAGCAGAAGGAGGATTGCCTAATCATGGCCATAGTAGGATTTTAGAGATGTGACTTCCAGGTCTGTTTGTGGGATTAATCCCCTTTGGGGATTTAGGAAAGTGGCTTTGGGAAAATTGCCTAGTTTCTATTTGACTCAATTTGTCCACCGGTTAAAAAGCAAATTTAAATACGTCTTTATTCCAAATATACTGAAATATTAAGAAAGAAAATATGCTAGAAATAGAACCTATGAATCAAACAAAGACCACTACATTTGAAACTTCTATCTTTTATATTATTTACTTTGGCAGCTCTGGATTCTGATACTTTGTAATTTCTAATTTTTATTTGAGGAGGAAAATACTCATGATCTTAAAAGTGTAGAGGTTCTGAAAATGGGTGGAATATGTAAACTTTTCTTTCTACCTTTTAAAATCATTTTCAATGTTTATGTTAATTTATTAAATTATTTTTGTTTTATCTTTATAGCTATAAAATGTCTCTAGTATTTTATGCTTTCAGTTAGCATCAGGCACTCATTGAAGCAGCAAGTTTTGTACAATCATTTTTATCTTTCATATTTGAAAATTGAAAAAGTGAAAGGGCATAAATTTCATTGGTATTCTACCATGTGCACAAAGCAAAAGACCCTTGCCTCCTTCCTCTAATGTATATTCCAATTCTACTTTTGTTTGAAGTGATTTTCTATGGTCTTACAGTACAGATCTTCCTTATGTGGCTATTGGGGTGGCTCCAGGATGTCCTGAGGATTCTGTTTCTGACCAGTAAACTAGTCTTCAAACCGTGACCAGAACTCATGAGCCCTTCAGTCTGTAAAGGTCATGGTCAGTTGTATAGAATCATTATTCTTGATGCAAGACACACTACTATTGTTGATTTATTCAGGGACCACAGTTGGGTTGTCTGCAGTGTGAGGCTATTATAAACACATGCACATGCTTCCTAGTACACATGGCTGTATACACATAAGGAAGTGGAATCGCTGAGTCAAATGGTATATAGATAGATCACTCGGAGTCATTCTGTATTCTGTCCATATATTCCTCTTCTGGTTTGATTGGAATTCTATGTGCTTTGGGAAGAATGAGATAAGATATAGGAAAGGCTGAGAAATTGAGGAATCTGATACAAACTTGCCTAATGTCATATAAGGTGAATGATAGTTGGGGGATCAAAGTGCTGATGTTTCTTCACATATTGCCCAAGAAGTAAAGAATATGAGAGCTCTTAAGTGACCCTCCATATTTTGGTGACTTGTTGGAATATATTCAGCAAGTATTTGCTATTCTGTATCTACCCGTAGCTATAATATTAAGCATATTAACAGAGTCAAAAATGGAGAATTGAAAAAAGCTTATATATTACCAGAAAATACAGGAAGAGATTCTCAAGCTGAATTTAACTAGGTAAACAAATTAAGACCAAAATGAGAACCATCTGACACATACAAAAAATAAACTGGCAAAAATTAAGCAGTCTATCACCACCAAGTGTTAGTGAGGATGTGGTGCAACTGACTGTATTATTCATTGCTGGTAGGAAAATAAATGGGTTCTACTACTTTATAAAATAAATTCATATTATCTTGTAAATTAGAGCATTTATATACCATTTGACTCAGCGATTCCACTTCCTTATGTGTATACAGCCATGTGTACCAGGAAGCTTGTGCATGTGTTTATAATAGCCTCACACTGGAGACAACCCATTGTGGTCCCTGAATAAATCAACAATGGTAGTGTGTCTTGCATCAAGAATAATGATTCTATGCAACTGATGTACATCCAAAATAAAAGACCAAATGAAACAATAGAGACCAAGGGTATCTGACACAGCACCTAACACAGAGAATGTATGTAATCATTTGTTGTATAAATGAATGATAAAATAATCAATTTCAGAGTATTATGTGACTGACTAGGTTTTAAGCAGTCTTTCCTGACTAACCTATTTACCTCTGATGAGTCACATAACAAATCCTTACTAAGAACCACTTTACCAATTATTTTCTCATCACTCAATGATTCTGAGTTATGTTCATTTGTGTTTTGCTATGTGAATAGTACTAAAATGTTTTTACCCTGCCTACTATGCTAACTAGAGCCAACTTACAAACTTTTGGAGAGCAAGAACCATACTTTCAGGTGCCTTTTTCTTTTCTAGAACTACATAGAGTAAGAAGTCAGTAACTACTTTAGGACTTTATGATGAAAAAATTCACTTGAATTTTACTCCTTACAAAAATATCTGTTCGGGAAAGAATAAATCATGATCAAAAGCAGAGTGTTTGAACCAGGTTAAGTGCTCTATGAGTTCAAGTTGGAACTTTTAAAAAATTTAATACGTAAGTTGTCAAGTTGTGACAATTATTTTTGTATGTAGGAACGTTTGTGACAAATACAAAGAAATTCTTTATGTAGTAATTCTACAATGTAATGAAATTCTTAGCACAGAAGGCATCAATGATAGAAAAACATTGTATATCTGATATTCATCCAATTAAAAACATGCTAAACAATGTGCTATGCTCATTATCTTGCTGAGAAAAAGGTAATCCAGAAAGCTGTTGATATTCAGTTCGAAGAGGTTATTTTTGTTTTTGTTGTTTAATCAAGTACTAATCAGGAGAAATGTACTTTATAATAGGAGAGCCAATTTATCTGACATGAAAACTACCCAGGCAGTTAGCCTTAGATGATTATTCTTAGAACCATCTTAGCCTATTTCCAATTAAACTGTACTTCCTGTTGTTATAGTGGTTACAATAGGCACAAGTTTAAAGAGAAAAAGAAAATGTGTGTCCCCACCCTTTCCCTTCTACACAGTACATCACCAATTTGAACCTAATACACAGATGAGTTCATGTGTATCAGAAGAAAATCTTTTGATAGAAAGTATCAGAAATCCCTATCCAAACTAAGTCAGCCAAAAGCGAATGTTATTGTTTAATGGAGTACTCTGTATCTGATATGAGCAGGATTTATTGCTAGTTCCGCTTCCTCTGCATTGGCTCTACTTCAAAGCAAACTGTTTTGTGGTGGGCACATTTCTTATGTAACAGGCACATGTCTTATGTAACAGGAAAGAAAGCTCCTCTACTTCAAGAGCAGAGCTAAAACTTGGTTTCATAGGCTTACATTTAGTCGTGGGCTCATCCCTAACCAATCACTGTGTGTGGGAAATTGAATTGGTTAAGGCCTGAGATAACATGCCTCTAAAAACATGGGAGTGGAGAGTCAGTTGCGTCCAAATACATAGACTACATCTAGGAAGGATTGAGACTTACACAGAATTTAGGGTACCATTACTAGGGATAAATCTATGCTAAATTATCTAGTTATCTACTATATTATACCTTTCAAATCTATTTCACATTTTCTTACAATATTCTAAATCATTGTGGGCTGTATAGTTTCCTTTTATTGGGCTATAGAGGGATTCTTGACAAGAGAGAACAGTTTTATTTTGTTTCTTTGTTGGTGAAGAGGCTGCAAGCCACTTTTCTGCCAGGTGAAGGACAATAAGCAGTCAATTTGCACCAGATTTTTTAATTCAGAGAGAAGAGTTGCTGCGGGTCTACCTGTATTTTGTAAATGAAGTAGCAACCCATTGACTCAGGAAAAGCAGGTATTAGGATGCTTCATGACTTGACAAACTTTTCCCTGTGTATCTTTTGCTATACGAACTCGGAGAAAAGTCCAAGTAAGTTTGCGTCATCAAAGCCTTCTAGAAGGAAATAGAATTTCCTCCCTACTAAATTTGAGTCTACATTATCACAGCATCAGATACATTATGATGATTTCAAATAAAAATTGAGTGTATCCCCAATGGAAACCTTGTTTTGAGGGAAGGCAGATAGAATGATAGTGAATTTTAGGAAATCATGAAGGAAGACTGATTGTGTAAACAGTCTGTGGAAGACCTCCATCTCATAATACGCACCTTGTGGGAATAATGGCCTAGACTTGAAGGGTAAAAAGCTGTAAATTTGGAAGCCTAAGCATGGTGCCATGGTTTAAATGTGTCCCCCAAAACTTCATGTGTTAGAAACAGTCCCCAGTACAATAATGTTGGGAGGTGGAGTCTAATAAGAGGTGATTGGTCCTGAGGGCGAAGCCCTCATGAATACATTAATGTCACTATCATGCGAGTGTGTTTGTTATCATGAGTCTGTAGTTATAAAGTGAGTCTTGTCCCTGGTACTTCTCTCTGCCTCAGTGCTCACATCTGTCTTCTTCTATTTTCCACCATAGGATGACCCTCACAAGGTGCTGGAACCATGCTCTCGGATTTCTCAGTGTCCATAACCATGAGCCAAATAAACTTTTCTGTACAAATTATCCAGTCTGTGGTATACACAGGTAGAGCAGCAGAAAATGGACTAAGACAGATAGTATACCTCTGCAGCTTGTGTATCACTGTGAGAGAAGCAAAAGGGCTCAAAGGAATGTGCTGGACTGAGTCAGTTAGGTGCAGTCAATTCATATGGCAGCGGCAGCAGAAATGGCAATTGGCTGATAAGAAATGGGTCAGATAGGCCGGGTGTGGTGGCTCATGCCTGTAATCCCAGCACTTTGGGAGACCGAGGCAGGTGGATCACTTGAGGTCAGGAGTTTGAGATCAGCCTGGCCAACATTGTGAAATCCCTTCTCTACTAAAAATGCAAAAAGATTAGCCAGGCATGGTGGCAGGCACCCGTAATCCCAGCTACTTGAGGAGCTGAGGCAGGAGAATCATTTGAACCCAGGAGGCAGAGGTTGCAGTCAGCCAAGATCGCGCCACTGCACTCCAGTTTGGGCGACAGAGGGAGACTCTGTCTCAAAAAAAAAAAAAAAAAAAAAAAAAAAAAGAAAGAAAGAAATGGGTCAGATAGCTTGAGATCTTTCCTTCCATTCCTCTTTCCTTTAGTCTTTCTCTTTCCCTCCCTTCTTCTTCCCTTCTTCTTCTTAACTGTTTTACTACTATAAAAGATGAGTAACTGAGATGGTCCCTTTGGACTGTGTTAGCTTCTGTGATTCTTGTCAACTTGGTTAAGTGGAGGGTACGTTTCAGGAGGTAGCCACTGGATTTCCTTTTAAATTGGTCCTGTGGGGGATTGAATGATTAATTTGATTAAAAATATTTATGATCATAATTATACCTCAAGCTTGTAATGCAGGTCACATTGATTTTTACCTGATTAAAAAAAAAATTCAAAACTTCAGGAGTTATTAGTAAAAATTCTGCATTTCCTGTTTTCTCAACTTCAAACCTGATTAAAGATAAAATTTTCTTTAAAATAAATTGTTCCCAGATAATCAAATGTAAGTTTGGATGGTAATAACACAATAAAGAAAGAATGAAGAAGAGAAACAGGGGAGGGATAGTTGGTCAGCAGAGAAAAATGAGATCCAGAGAGTCAAGCATTGGCACTTCCTATCCCTGCAGAGGGAATGCTGGCTCATGGACCTGTCAGACATCTTGGCAGGAATATCTCAGTTCTCTGTCAAGCTCCCTTAGCCAGATGCCATTGAACAATCAAATCAAATAATTAACTCAGTTCATTTTCGAATTTCATGTTCATGAAGCAAACTTCTAATTATATTTTGGGTTCCCCACAGGAAAAGAATTCACTGAATAAGGAACATATTCTTTGGGAATCCTTGGTGTCAAAGGATGGCAACATCAGGCTGGCCTTTGAAAATGCTGATGTAAAAATTATTCAAGAGTACAATAAAAATTGATAGAAAAATACATTAGAAAATATAAAAGTAAATGAAGACAATATAACTCTCAATTCAAACTAAAACAGATAATTGAAGGGCGATAGCTCTCTCATAAAGATAGAAAGAATAGCAAAATTTGTGTTTGGCTTTTATTATTCATTTTTGGGGAGACTTACTATATGGGTCCTGGGATATAGCAATGAACAAGATACTCATGTTCTTTGCCCTTATGGAGAAAAATTATACTGGAGGAAAATTGATTATATTGTGACAGTTAGCTAACTGGTTTTAATTTTTAATAACAGATGAAAACAAGAAATAAAAAGTGCAATTAAAGCATAGAGTGTGGTGCTGGCTCTACTGTGATTTATCAGGGAAGGCTTCCTGGAGGAAATAACATGTGTCCTACGATGTGAAGTCTGAAGGAAGATGAGAAATTGTAGTAGAGGGCAGAGAAGGAGAGTTCTACATTGTATGAGTTAGGGTTCTTGTTTACAAACAATAAGAACCAAATGACTAACCAGTGGATCAAAATGAAATTATTGAAAGAGTATTAAACATGTCACAGAATCAATTGGGGGATTGTAAAACAAGATTAGACAATGAGAAAGGACTTAAAAATGTAAGACAATGGAAAACACAGTCCAGAAAGCATCAGGGTAATTGTTTACTTGGGATGCTATCACTGGCCCTGTTTCCATTTGATATTTGTGATGAACTGTAAGTTTTTACTGTCACTGTGTCCTTCCTTCACTTTCTCATGTTTCAGAGTCCTGACAGGGGCATCTGACTGGCAAGTATGGTATCTATTCTCTAAGATGGCTCACACTGATGTTTGCTGCTTAGTGTACATGCCCTTGTGTGGTCCCCTCTCTTGTGATATTAGGGTTCATTGTTGCGGCCAATAGAATACAGTAGAAGTGATGGCATGTGACTTCTCAGGCCAGATCATAAATAACATTGTCACTTCTGCCTTGCTCTCTCTTGGATAACTTCCTTAGAAGCCAGCTGCCGTGTGTGAGGACACTTAGGCATCCCTTTGGAGAGGTCTACATAGTGAGGAACTGAGTCCTTCTGCCAGTCCTAGCAACAACTTGTCAGCCATGTGAGTGAGCCATCTTGGAGTGTATCCTCCAGCCCCAGACAAGCTTTCAGATAATGTCTTAATCGTAACTTCATGAGAGACTGGACCAGAATGGCCCAGCTAAACTGCTCCTGAATTCTTACCCTACAGATGCTGTGTGAAATAATAAATGTTTATTTTTGTTTTAAGCTGTTATGTTTTAGGGTAATTATTTTCTGTTGTTTCTTTTTGAGACAGAGTCTCGCTTCATACATAACCAGGCTGGAGTGCAGTGGTGCGATCTTGGCCCACTGCAACCTCTGCCTTCCGGGTTCAAGCGATTCTCTTGCCTCAGCCTCCCTAGTAGCTGGGACTACAGGCATGCACCACCATGTCCAGCTTATTTTTGTACTTTTAGTAGAGATGGGGTTTCACCATGTTGGCCAGGATAGTCTCGATCCACCTGCCTCCACCTCCCAAAGTGCTGGAATTACAGGCATAAGCCACAGTGCCCAGCCTAGGGTAATTTTTTTTTGTAGAAATAACTAGTACACATGCTTGATTCTTATTTGTCAGAAAGAGAGAAGTTGATTTTTTTTCTGCAGATGAGAAAATAAACTCAAAGAGATTAGAAAATAATCTCTAATTTTTTTTCAAAATCATTTAATGAACATTTGCATGGCTCTGCTACCTATCAGACACTGTTGTAAAAACTTTACAAATACTAACTTATTTAATCTTTATAGCAGCCCTGTGAGGTAGGCACTATTAGTATCTGTTATGGACTGAATTATGTGTGCCACGAATTCATATGTTGATGCCCTGATTCTCAATGTGACTGTATTTGGAGATAGGGCCTTTAAAGAAGTAATTAAGCATAAATGAGCTCATAATGCTGGGGTCCTAATCCAGTATAACCGATGTCCCTATAAGAAGAGGAAGAGACATTAGGGATGTATGACCATGTGAGGACACAGCAAGAATACCCTGTCTGCAAGCCATGGAGAGAGGCCTCAGCAGAAACCAAAACTGCCAGCAACTTAATCTCGGACTTCTATCCTCTATAACTGTGAGAAATAAATTCCTGTTATGCAAGCCACCAAGTGTGTAGCATTTTGTTGTGGCAGTCCCATCCAACTAATACTAGCTAATGCCATAAGCATGCATGAGGCAGACTATTGAGATTGCTGCTTTAACTGCTATCAATTACAGTAATTACCCCACCCTTGCCCTTGATGATGAGGCTGTGGATAAAGAATCTAAGGCATAGACAAGTTAAGTAAGGTATCCAAGATTACACAGTAAGTGATAAGTTGGGATTTGAACTCTAAATGAACCTATTATGCTGTATCTCAACCAGGTAAGGAGATTTTAAAAGTATGCTTGCCTTAGGAACTTTATACCCAGTACCTTTTTAAAACAGAAATTGTTGGTATAGCTTCTAAATGGGCTTAATAAGAAGTTTAAAAAATTATTTTGGTTTTCACTGGAACAGATTAAATAATCCATTCTGCATTTCTTGGACTATTTGAAAATTTTTATTTTAGAAATGTTTGAATGCATGCCTGAGATATGCTGAGCTATAAATAATCCCTATCACTGTATTCTCTTTTTTTGTTTGTTTTACCCCGTAAAGTGTCCAAAAGACAGAAGAAGCATCTGATGGGTTGAGCCTTGGTCAAACCCAATTTCTATCTGTCATATCCTTGAATAGAGAGGGGAAAAAGAACCAAATGCTAGAATTTACCCTGTTGTGTGAATGCAACCCAAATGTGGTTCAAGAGATTCTCAACACTTGCCTTGTACTGAGACACTCAGCACTTTGTTGGTTCTCTAGAACACATCCAATTGTATAATATACTGAGAAATATATGATAAATTTATATTTTTCTAAAAATATTGTTTATGGAGGGTAGGATTGCTGTTGCATAAAGCCCAGCAGAAACCTTATAAAATTCTACTTTAAATTGTTTCATTTTTATCCTCAAAGTTCCTCTCCTTGCCTTTAGCTTCAACTGTTATTTTTTTTCCTTCACTTACACAGACCCTGAAAAAATCCCTTGGCTATTTGATTCTTTCAGTTCTGTGCAAACATTAGTTAACAAAACGAATGCCATATCTTCAGTATAGCAACAAAGACCTAAATGCAAGACCCAAAAAGATAAAACTATGGGAAGAAAACATGAGGGAAATGCTTCCGGAAATTGGTTTTGGAAAACATTTTATAAATAAGGCGAAAAGGTGCAGACAACAAAAGCAAAAATAAAGAAATGGGATTATGTCAACTAAAAAGCAAAGGAAACAATCAACATCGTGAAAAGACAACCTACAGAATGTGAGAAAATATTTGCAAACTATTCTTGTGACAAGAGATTAATATCCAGAATATGAAAGAACTCAAACATTTCAACAGCAAAAAAAAAAAAAAAAAACAAATTCTGACTAAAAATGGACAAATAAGTGATAATTGAACAGACATTTCTCAGAAGGCATACAAGTGGCTAAGAAATATATGAAAATAAAAGTTCAGTATCACTAATTAACAGGGAATTGCAAATTAAAGCCACAGTGAAGTATCATCTCACCCCAGTTAGGATGGTTTTTATCAAAAAGACAAAAAGTAATGAATGCTGGAAAGGATGCAGAGAAAAGGGAACCCTTAAGCTCTGTTAGTGGAAAAAATAACTATATGAAAGAGAAAATCTGCACTTTCGTGTTTACTGCAGTGCTATTTATAATAGCCAAGGTATGTAATCAACCTAGGTTTCCAGCAACATATTAATGAATAAAGAAAATGTGGTATAGACAATGGAGTAATATTCAGCCATAAAAAGAAGAATCTTGTCATTCAAGTCAACATGGATGGAACCGTAGGACATGTTAAGTGAAATAAGCAGGAACAGGGAGTTAAACACCACATGTTCTCACTCATGTGGAAACTAAAAAAGTAAAGTTGATCTCACAGAAGTACCAAGTAGAACAGAGTATACTAGAGATTGGGAAGGGTTAGTGGAAGGGAGGGATAGAAAGAGATTTGTTAAAGTATATAAAATTACAGCTAGACAGGAGTGTATTAGTCTGTTTTCACACTGCTATGAAGAAATACCCGAGACTGGGTAATTTATAAAGGAAAGGTTTGATTGGCTCACAGTTCCATATGGCTGGGGAGGCCTCAGGAAACTTACAATCATGGTGGAAGGGGAAGCAGCCACATCTTACATGTTGGCAAGCAAGAGACAACAAGCAAGAGCAGGGAAAACTGCCTTATAAAACCATCAGATCTAGTGAGAACTCACTAACACATGAACAGCATGGAGGAAACCAACCTCATGATCCAATCACCTCCCTCTCTATATATGTAGGAATTACAATTCGAGATGAGATTTGGGTGGGACACAGCCAAACCATATTCTGCCATGGCCACTCCCAAATCTCATGTCTTTCTCACATTTCAAAACCAATCATGCCTTCTCAATACTCCCCCAAAAGTCTTAATTCATTTCAGCATTAACTTAAAAGTCCACAGTCCAAAGCCTCATCTGGGACAAGGCAGGTCCCTTCCGCCCATGAGCCTGTAAAATCAAAAGCAAGCTAGTTACTTCCTAAGTACAATGAGAATGCAGGCGTTGGGTAAATGTTCCTGTTCTAAATGGGAGAAATTGGCCAAAACAGAGGGTCTACAGGCCCCATGCAAGTTCAAAATCCAATAGAACAGTCATTAAATCTTAAAGTTCCTAAATAATATTCTTTGACTACGAGTCTCACATCTGGGTCACGCTGATGCGAGAGGTAGGCACCCATGGTCTTGGGCAACTCCACCTCTGTAGATTTCCAGGCTATAGCCCCCTTCCCCGTTACTTTCATGTGCTGGCATTGAGTGTCTGCACCTTTTCCAGGAGCATAGTGCAAGCTGTCGGTGGATCTACCATTCTGGAGGACACTGGTCCTCTTCTCACAGCTCAACTATGCAGTGTCCCAGAGGGGACTTTGTGTGGGGGCTCCAATGCCACATTTCCCTTCTGCACTGCCCTAGCAGAGATTGTCCATCAGGGGTCCAACCCTGCAGCAAACTTCTGCCTGGACATCCAGGCATTTCCATTCATCCCTTGAAATCTAGACAGGGTTTCCCAAACCCCAATTTTTGACTTCTGTGCATACATAGGACCTACACTATGTGGAAGCCACCAAGGCTTTGGGCTTGAACCCTCTGAAGCAATGGCCTGAGCTGTACATTGACCCCTTTTAGTCATGGCTAGGATGCAGGGCACCGAGTCTGGAGGCTGAACAGAACAGTGGGGCTCTGGTCCAGCCCAGGGAACCATTTTTCCCTCCTAGGCCTCCAGGTCTGTAATGGGAGGGGCTGCAGTGAAAGTCTCTGACACGCCCTGGAGACATTTTCCCCATTGTCTTGGTGATTAACAATTGACTCCTTCTTACTCATGCAAATTTCTGCAGTGGACTTGAATTTCTACTCAGAAAATGGGTTTTTCTTTTCTACCATTTGGTCAGGTGACAAATTTTCCAAACTTGCATGCTTTGCTTCCCTTTGAAACGTACTTTTCAATTTCAAGCCATTTCTTTGTGAACACATAAAACTGAATGCTTTTAGAATAATCCAGGACACATCTTGATAGAAATTTCTTCTGCCAGATATTCTAAATAATCTTTCTCAAGTTCAGAGTTCCACAGATCTTGAACAGGGGCAACATGCCACCAGTCTATTTGCTAAAGCCTAGCATAAGCGTATTTACTCCAGTACCCAATAAGTTTTTCATCTCCATCTGAGACCACCTCAGCTTGAACTTCATTGTCTGTATTACTATCAGCATTTTGGTCACAACCATTCAACAAATCTCTAGCAAGTTCCAAACTTTCCCACATCCTCCTATCTTCTCCTGAGTCCTCCAAAGTGTTCCAACCTCTGCCTGTTACTCAGTTCTAAAGTCACTTCCACATTTTTGAGTATCTTTGTAGCAGTGCCTCACTACCTCAGTATCAATTTACTGTATTATTTCATTTTTCCACTACTATAAAAAAATACCCAAGACTGGGTAATTTATAAAATAAAGGGATTTAATTGACTCATAGTTCTGCATGACTGGGGAGGCCTCAGGAAACTTACAGTCATGGTGGAAGGGGAAGCAGGCACACATCTTACATAGTGGCAGGTGAGAGAGAGCAAGCAAGAATGGGAAAACTGTCTTCTAAAATCATCATATCTAGTAAGAACTCACTACCACAGGAACTACATGGGGGAAACTGCCCCCATGATCCAGTTACCTCCCTGTCTCTACATGTGGGGATTATAATTCAAGATGAGATTTGAGTGGGGACACAGACCCAAACCATATCAAGATATCAAGAAGGAATAAATTGTAGTGTTCTATGCCACTGCAGGATGAATGTAGGTAATAATAAAATATATTTCAAATTAATAGAAAGAGGATATTGAATGTTTTCAACACAAAGAAATAATGTTTGAGATAATATGCTAATTGATCTGATCACTATACATATGTATCAAAACAACACTATGGACCCCATTAATATGTACAATTATTATTTGTCAATTTTTTTAAAATTTAAAGGAAAGGTGAGGAATCAAGATGTCCCACTAGATGTAGCCAGGAAGAGCTTCTCCAAATGAAAGAGACCAGACCATCAAGTAGACTGGCATATTCTGAAAAGGTCTCTAGAAAGAAAGCATAGAGACTGGACAGAGGGAAGATTCAAGCCCTGGGCTGAAAGAGGAGGAATTTGGGAACCCTGCATGGGATTGCCTAGCACAAAGACTTGTTCCTGGCTCTAATGTGAAGGGATAAGTGAAATAGGCATAGAGTGGACCATTCTTGCTATGGACCTCTGGGATCTTAGCTGTGGGAAATGCCATGACCCCCATTGACATCTGAGCTGACAGGGAGAACTTCCTGGACAGTTGGCAGAGACAGAACTCCAACCTGTGTGGAGCACAGCCATGAATGCCCATACCCCAAGGCTCTCTCTACTCCTCCTGATGGCTTTAGCATTTGTTAGTTGCTCAACCTAGACAGGGCAGGACTGCCTTGTCCATGGGATGGGGCCAGTCTGATCTGAGTGTCCCACCCCCATCTTTCAGCCTCTGCCAGGGTCACTACCTGTCCCTACTCATTTGCAACACAGACTCAGCTGCCTAGCCAAAGGGCTCACTAGTGGTCACTGCAATAGCTCTTTCACTGGCAGATCCAGCCTACTTGTCAGAGCACTTTTATAGACAGACCCCTGCAAGCATACATCTACCCAAAGCCTTCCCCCAGTGGCACACACTCTCCACTTGCCCCCAGCCCCCTAGTGACTTGCTGATGTGTGCACGGACCTCTTCCTGTCCTGCTGGTTCACATGTGCATGGGGACTCACCACTGCCCTACTGGCACACTTTTGCTGACAGCCCCTACTGAAAGTTTGTTGCCAGTGGACTCGGAATACTTCAGCCACTCCAGCACAGCAGGTGGTTAACCTCAAGGAGCAAAACAACAAAGCTGCAATCCTACTACTGGCCCCCCAGTATTAGATCACATGGTTCAGGACTGCTGAGTTGAGCCTTGGCCCCCTAAATGCATCTAGAAATGAAGCCAATTGACTAAACCCAACTTATACCACAGTCAAATCTTCAAGGGATATTAAAGAATATAAAAGCAGAAAGCCTCATCCAAAAGATAGCAACTTCAAAGACTAAAGGAACATCAACTCACATGGAAGAGAAAGAATGAGCACAAGAACTATGGCAACTTTAAAAGCCAGAGTGTCTTCTTATATTCCAAGTGACTAGACTAGCTCCCCAGCAATAGTTCTTAACCAGATTGAAATGACTGAAATGACAGACGTAGAATTCAGAATCTGGATGGCAAGAAAGCTCATTGAGATACAGGAGAAAGTTGAAACCCAAACCAAAGAAAATAGCAGAATGAATGTTGAAAGACAACATAGTTGTTTTAAGAAAAAGACAAACCAAATTTCTGGAAATGAAAAATTTACTAAAGGAATTTCATAATGCAATTGGAAGCATTAATAACAGGACTGGTGAAGCTGAGGAAAGAATCTCAAAGACTGCTCAAAGACTGCTCCTTTAAATCAATGCAGGCAGACAAAAATAAAGAAAAAAGAATTAAAGAAGAAGAAACCTCAAAGAAATATGGGATGATGTAGAGATCAAACTTGCAATACATTGCATTCCTGAAAGAGTTGGAGAGAGAGAGCAAGCAACTTGGAAAACATATTTGAGGATATTGTGTATGAAAATTTCCCTAACTTCACTAGAGATGTCAATATGCAAATTCAGGAAGTTCAGAGAACTCTTATGAGATACTATGCAAGAAAACCATTTCCAAGACACATAGTCATCAGATTCTCCAAAGTCAATGTGAAAGAAAAAAATATTAAGGGCAGTTAGAGAGAAGGGGTAAATTACATGCAAAGGTAACTTACTCAGGCTAACAGCAGACTTTTCAACAGAAACGTTATAAGCCAGAAGAGATAGGGGGCCTATATTTAGCATCTTTAGAAATGAAATTCCAACCAAGAATTTCATATCCAGCCAAACTAAGCTTCATAAGTGAAGGAGAAATAAAATCTTTTCAGACAAGCAAATGCTAAGGGAATTTGTTACCACTGGACCTGCCTTAAAGGAGTGCTAAATGTGGAAATGAAAGACCATTATTACCTGGCACCACAAAAACACACTTAACTACATGGCCCATTGACACTATAAAGCACTATATAAACGAGTCTGCATAACAGTCAGCTAACAACACAATGGCAGGATCAAATCTTCACATATTAATATTAACCTTGAACATAAATAGTATTAACACTTCACTTAAAAGACACAGTGGCAAGTTGTATAAAGAAGCAAGATCCCACTGTATGCTGTCTTTAAGAGCTTATCTCACATATGATGATACCCATAGGGTCAAAATAAAGGGATGGAGAAAGATCTGTCAAGAAAACAGAAAATAAAAAAGAATGGAGGCTGCTATTATTTCAGCCCAAATAGACATTATACAAGCAACGATCAGAAAGGACAAAGAAGGGCATTATATAATGACAAAGGGTTCAATTCAACAAGAGATTTAACTATCCTAAATATATATGTACCCAACACTGGAGCACCCAGATTCATAAAACAAATTCTTAGAGAGCTACAAAGAGAATTAGATAACCACACAATAATAAGATTTCCACACTCCAGTGACAGTTTTAGACAAATAATCAAGGCAGAAAACTGAAACTTAACACTTGACCAAATGGATATTTGATCAAACAGACACCTACAGAATACTCCACTCAACATTAATAGAATATATATTCTTCTTATCTGCACATGACATGTATTCTAAGATTAACCATATGCTCAGCCATAAAGAAATTCTCAATGCATTTTAAAAAACCAAAATTACACCAACTACACCCTTGAATCACAGCACAATAAAAACAGAAATCAATACCAATATGATTTTTCAAAGTCATAAAATAAATGGTAATTAAACAACCTGCTCCTGAATGACTTCTGGGTAAAGAATGAACATAAAAGAGAAACCAAGAAATTCTTTTAAACTAATGAAAACAAAGATACAACATACCAGAATATATGGGACACAGGTAAATAGTGTTAAGACTAAAGTTTATACTGCTAAATGCCTACACCTAGAAGTTAAAAAGATCTCAAATTAACAACCTTACATCATACCTAGAGCAACTAGAAAAACAAGAGAAAATCACCACAAAGCTAGCAGAAGAAAAGAAAGAACCAAAATCAGAGCTGAACCATATGAAATTGAGATGTAAAAATCCAGACAAAAGATCAACAAAACCAAAAGTTGGTTTTTCAAAAGAATAAATAAGATTGATACACTGCTAGCTAAATGAAGAAAAAAAGAGGAGATCCAAATAAACATAATCAGAAATGACAAGCTAACATTACCATTGACCCCAAAGAAATGCAAAAAAAAAAAAAAAGACCCTGATATGATTATGAACACCTCTATGCACACAAACTAGAAAACCTAGAAGAAATGTACTGAAAAATACAACCTCCCAAGATGGAACCAAGAAGAAATCAAAATCCTGAGCCAGCCAATAATGAGTTCTGAAATTGAATCAGAAATATAAAATTGACCACCAGAAAAAGCCCTGGACAAAGCAGATTTATAGGTTAATTCTACCAGATGTATAAAGAAGAGCTGGTACCAATCTTACTGAAATTATTCCCATAAATCTGGAAGAAAGGATTTCACACTAACTCATTCTATGAGTCCAGCATCATTGTGATACCAAAACTTGGCAGAGACACAGTGGAAAAAAAGAAAACTTCAGGCCAATATCCCTGATGAACATAGATGCAAAAATCTTCAACAAAATACTAGCAAACCAAATTCAGTAGCACATGAAAAAGCTAATCCACCATGATTAGTTTTATTCCTGGAATGTAAGATTTGTTCAGTCTATGCAAATTAATATACACAAATAAATATATGTGATAAATATATGTAAATAATTGTTGATAGCATGCAATGGGGAAAGGACTACCCATTCAATAAATGGTGCTGGGATAACTGGCTAGTCACATGCTGAAGACTGAAAATGGACCCCTTCCTTTTACTATATACAAAAATTAACTCACAGTGGAGTAAAGACTTAAATGTGTAACATGAAATTATAAAACCCAAGAAGAAAACTGAGGAAATGCCATTCTGGACATACCTCTTGGAAAAGATTTCATGACCAAGTTTGCAGAAGCAATGGCGAGAAAAACAAAAATAGACAAGTTGGACTTAATTAAATTAAGGGGCTTCTACACAGCCAAAGAAACTATCAACAAAGTAAAGAGAAAATCTACAAAATGGGAGAAAGTGTTTGCAAACTATGCATCTGACAAAGGTCTAATATTCACAATTTATAAAGAACTTAAATCAACAACAAAAAAACAACCCATTGAAAAATGGGCAAAGGACATGAACAGGTATTTTTTTAAAGAAGGCACAGCCAACAAGCAAATGAAAAAATACTCAACATAACTAACTATAGGGAAATGCAAATTAAGCTGCAATGAGGTACTATCTTATGGCTATTATTTAAAAAAATCAGAAAGACTATTATTTTAAAAATCAAAAAATTAAACATGGTGGTGAGGTTCCAGAGAAAAGGGAACATTTATACACTGCTGGTGTGAATGTTAATTAGTTTAACCACTATGGAAACCACTTTGGAGATTTTTGATAAAACTTAAAACAAAATTACTGTTCAACCTAGAAATCCCATTACTGGATATAAACCCAAAGGAATATACATTATTCTACAACAAGGCATGCATAGGTATGTTCATTGCAGCATTTTTCACAATAGCAAATATATAGAATTAACCTAGATATCCATCAACAGTGGACTGGATAATAAGAGTGTGGTACATACATACCATAGAACACCTCCCAGTCATAAAAAAAGAAAATGAAATCATGTGCTTTGTAGCATCATGGATGGAACTGGAGGCCATTATCCTAAGCAAAGTAACACAGGAGCACAAAACTAAATACTGCATTTTTCACTTATAAGTTGGAGCTAAATATTAAGTACACATGGACACAAAGAGGGGAACAATAGACACTGAGGCCTACTTGAGGGAGGAGGGTCGGGGAAGGGTGAGGGTCAAAAAGCTACCTATCAGGTACTATGCTAGTGAGCGTAGTACCTGGGTGATTATTAGATTGTCTGTACACCAGACCTGAGTGACATGCAACCTACCCATCTAACAAATATTCACATGTACTCCTTGAACTAAAATAAAATTGTAAAAAAATGTGAATAACAATATTTTATTTTAAAAATTATTTAAAAAACTACTGTCTACAGGTAATGTTGGTGTGGGACTGGGCATTGTACAAGAAAGTAGGATGTAGAGGAAACTGTTGAACAACTCCAGGCTGCCTACCTTGCTTTAAAGACACTCAAATTCAGTAAAAAACAAACATCCAAACAAAAAGTAAAAAGCAAAAAGAACATTATGCTAGATAACCAAAATATTTCCATGAGCCAGAATTAGTTGGTTTGCTGTTTGTTCTTCACTGTACCTCACTCTACCCTAAATGATTTTTCAAAATATTCACCCAAGAAATATGAGGCTCTTTCAGAGCAGGAATTCTAGGGCTAAGAAAATATTTTTTTTTTCTGTGCAATGTTTGAATGTGCTCATTTACTTCAGATGTAATGAGATTAAGGTGACAAGTATTGCTTTTTACATGTACGCTTCAACTTCATTTGTATTATGTAGAAAATACTTTGAGTAACAGATGCTTCAGGAGTCAGTTTTAGCACATAAGTAAATTGTCACCAGTTCCTTTTACCTTCCCGTAGCACAGTATTGCTTCTCCTGGAAATTAAATTTCTATGCCTCTATATTATTTATAAGACTCTGTGTTATATTTACAAGTATTTTGAATTCCCTGTTACACATTTTGAGTCTTCCTTTTGCTTCCCTCCTTAGAATGTGCTGCTATTAAATATTTTCCTCCTCAGATCATTCTAAGGAGGAAAATATTTAATAGCAGCGCATAATGACATGTAGGCATGATGAGAGTCAGTTAAATACTTCACCTGTGGTCTTAGTGCTTATAGGTGGGAAAACTGGTTCATCCATGCTGAAATCACAACAGTTTATTTCAGCGTAAATCAGAAAACCAACTCTCAGTTAACAGCCTGCATCCTGATTCTCCACTTATTTTGCTATGTGGTTTTAGGTAACAATTTGGTTTTCTGATCTAAGACTGTGGATGAAGTGCTGACCCTTTCCAAGCTGATGGAGAGGCTTAAATTAAAAAGAGATATGAGTAGAGATTGGCTGGGACCTGGCATTTTGGCAATTTTCTGCTTTTGCTAATTTTAACATTGCCCTTGTTTGAATCACTTCAGGCCAAAATACATCTATTTCACATTTATGCGAAACAAAGCAATGAAATCTTGGTGGAAATGGGGCACAATTATCTTAGTCTATTTTTTTTTCTCAAATATTAGATTTTCAGTCATGGATTTTGTAGCATGTCTGTGTGCACTATTTTCAAAGAATAATGTAACTGAATAGAAAATGCATTTAAAGCTAAACATTGATGATATGTTATGAACAATCTGCTAAATGTTAATACAATTTATCCTTTTTAAAATTTATAAACATGACATATTGCATGCACTTAGTGCTAATCTATTTTAGACATTCATTTGGGTTGACCTATGACCATAATATATTATGTTCCTTAAGATATTTATCTTGTCATTTGGAAACAAGATTACAATTAATGGGACACACATGACTTTAAATTACTACTTCAACTAGAGATGTGTGAGTAATGAATTAGCCACAGCTTTGAACCCCTCTGCTTGTAATTTAAATTACCAGCCTTTAGCTGGTGCTTAATTGTGATCCATTAAATAAGTCACAGATTCAAATAACCACATATTGTTTTTGATGCTAGCCCTATCAGGGATATTTTCCCATTTAATTTACCTAACCCTAGGCTAATTTATCCAAATTCATGTATTAAAAACAAACATGAGAGAGAGCACTTACATGTTTCGGTTAACAGTAAAATAAAATCATAGCCAGAGTCTATCCAAACTAGAGGTACAAAAATTATCCTTTTTTTGCTGAGCTGTTAAGGAGCAAACAAAAAAATGATATTGGAGAAAGTGAGCTCATATGAGAGACTTCATCTGCAAAGCATTTTGCAGTAGAGGACTTCTGCTATAGTTTGAATATTTGTCCCCTTCAAAACTCATGTTTAAACTTGATCCCCCATGTTGCAGTATTGAGAGGTGGGAGTTTTTAAGAAGTAATTGGACCATGAGGACTCAGGCCTCATGAATAGATTAATCCATTCATGGATTAATGTTAGCACATTTTGCCACTTGGCCATGTGATGTCCTGTGCCATTTCAGGACTTTGCAGAGTCCTCACCAGCAAGAAGATCCTTCACCAGATGTAGACCCCTTGACTTTGGACTTCTCAGTCTCCATAACTGTAAAATATAAATTCCTTTTCTTTGTAAATTTCAGGTATTCTGTTATAAGCAACAGAAAATGAACTCATATAGCCGCTTAACAAAAAGTTTAATTTCTTATATTTTATATACTCCTTTCTCAACACTGACTTTCCTAGACTATACATTCTGGGAAGCACAGAATAGAAACACAATAAATATTTATTAAATGATACCTGATAATAAATGATAACCATAGTAATAAATCTCTACAAATCTTGAGTAATGTCAGATTAAATAATGCTTGGTAGCATCCATTTGGTATGACTGGATGGATATATTTTTATTGTGTATATTTAAGATATACAGCATGTTTTGATATATATAATGAAATGATTACTATGGTCAAGCAAATTAACATATCCACTTCCTCACATAATTACTATTTTTGTGATAAGAGCACCTAAAATCTATGATCTTAGCAAATTCCTAGTGTACAATGCAATACTATTAACTGTGGTCATCATGCTATACATTAGACCTCTTGGATGTGTATATATTCTTTGAGCTCTTACTGTGTGGTAGGCACTGCACTAAAATGTATTTTATGTATAAACTCATGTTTTATGTATTAACTCACATACATATATAATACGTAGCACATGTACTTACATGGACCATATACTTTTCTTTCTTTTTGAGACAGAGTCTCACTCTATCACCCAGGCTGGATTGCAGTGGTGCAATCGCAGCTCACTCACTGTAACCTCTGCCTCCTGCGTTCAAGCGATTCTCCTGCCTCAGCTTCCCAAGTAGCTGGGATTACATGCCCGTGCCACCACATCTGGCTAATGTTTTTGTATTTTTTTTTTTTTTTTTTTTAGTAGAGATGGTGTTTCACCATGTTGGTCAGGCTGGTCTCGAACTTCTGACCTCAAATTATCGACCCACTTCGCCTCCCAAAGTGCTGGTATAACAGGTGTGAGCCACCATGCCTGGCTGGACAGTATACTTTCTATCACATAAATAATTTAATATATATGAAACCTCTACAACAAGATCACAAGTTTCTTGAGAGCAGAGGTTATGTTTTAGACGTCTTTAGTATTTTCCCCCATGTACCTGGTAAAATGCTATTCACGAAAGACTTACTGAATACAGGATAAGATGTTCTTTTGTGACTTCACATTTTATAGTGCACTAGAGTGCAAATAGTCCCAAAGGGCTAATAGAACTATAAATTACCCATATCAATGACAAACAGCAATAATCTAAGAAATACAGCTTCCCTTTTATTTGTTAAACTCCTGTAGATTTGCTAGATTTGGTCCATTAACAAATTAAATGCCTGGTACTAGGCTGGGGTGGGGATAAGTAAACTTCTACACATTTATTATCTAACTGAAGAAACCAGAATAGAAATATATGAACCGAGGAACAATTAAACCCTACACCATATGGTACCATTTATAACATGAGTTTAGAGAAGAAAGATCTTACAAGAGGGAGCAACATAACAGAACAGTTAGGGACATAGGCCTTTGAGTCAGGCAGATGGGGCTTGAATATGTTTTCTGCTACTTTTTAGCTGTGTTACTTGAGACAAGTTACTTCTCTGATCTTTTTATATCTTTAAAATGGGATCCTACTATTCTTAATGGAATCATGGCAATTAAATAAGGTCATATACGTTAAGCACCGAAAACATTGCCTTACATAAGGTAAACAACCGTTGGATTTGTCAAAAGGCTTCAAAGGGAAGTGATACTTCAGCTGGACTTTAGAGGACGGGGCTTTGGGTAAAAGAGAAAATGATCAAGACCACTTTAGGTCTAGGAAGACCATAAACAAGAGAAGGCAAAAATGACGACAGCATATATGAGCAAAAATGAGGAAATCTGTTTGTTAGAGCTAAGTAGAAGGAGAGAGTTGGCAGCAGTGGGAAATTAAATTTGTTCTGGAAAATGGGTTCAGAGAATTGGAAGCATTGATTACACGTCAGAGATGTTTCAACTGAAAGTGACCCCTAGAATGGAGGATCCTCAATTGCTCTGATGTCTGTATAGAGCACTCTCAGATGTTTAGATGACATATTATTGTGACTGAAGTATCCCTTAATATTAGCCTTTACTGCCAGCACTTGGTACATTGTCTTCAATATTAAGGACAATAAATATATTGTTTTCGATACAAATTAATGAATCTGCATGCTGACAGTCCTCTGCTTTGCTTTCTGTTGCACAGGTCTGATGTGTGTATATGTATATGCATAGCTATCCCTCTATGAAAGAGGAAGACTATGTGTTTAATAAAGATGACCAATAAGTCCTTAGGAATTATGACTAAAGTTTTGTAGAAGTATAATATACAGTAGATCCTATATAGTCTATATATTTGTTCACTTTTTTCTTCCATTATGGTGCTGAATTCTTTGATATCACTTTCTTGAAAAAGTATTCTGAAATGTCTGGGTTTAATAATAAAATTAATTTTAAGGCATATAGAATACCTATATTAAACCCATTTTCCAAGTTTTAAAATGAGAAACTGTATATCTTTTGACAATTTAAATGTCAGTTTATTGAACGTACTCTAAAGTTTAGTCAGAAAATTGACCTACCCAATGACACAATATGATGCATTATAATAAAATTAAATAGGACATTTTTCAAAATGTCAAGTTTAATTTTAAGTAAAATTAATTTTTTACCTATCTTCTAGAGAGTTTGGTTTTCCCATGCCCAAAGAGTTGGGAATAACCCATATTTATTGAATTTGGCTATTGAACTCTAAAAAAGTCTTTGAAAAAATCAATTGTTATGCTCTGTCCTTTAGAAATAGCTATTTGAGGAGTTGATAGAATTTTCCCAGATGTCTGACTGAAGCTGTCTGATTCTTATGTATATTTTCTCCAACATACAATATTTGGTTTGCAGAGTTGTGGCTCACAGGAAAATGGCTGCCTAACAGAGGCAGAAGTATAATTATGATATCATTAGAAATATTTAAATATAAATAACATTCTATATTTGTCCTTGTCACTTGTCTGGGTTTTGACAGGAGGAGCCAATTTTGATGGGATTCCTGTGGCCCCATAGATTTTTATCCTGTTATCCAATTTTCCGCTGCACTGCTCTCCTTCTGTCAAACTGACTGCCAGCCAGCCTTACATTCTCCCGAGAGGAGGAGCAAAGCTTTGTATTATAGTGGACAGAAGAAGGAGAACAAAAAACTGATTTTTCCCCTCCAAGTGCTATATTCTCTCTTTCTAATGGAAAATTCCATTGTCTGAGGGTTTGAGAGAATAGCGGGATAGGAAAAAAGGAAGACTTCACATTTTCATTCAATAGAGCAAGATAATGTTGAAAAGCAGACTGAAATCCAAAGCTGAGCAGCATACAGATCAGCAGACAGTTTTCCAGGATGCTCAGAGTCACGGGAGTTGCTGAGATGCTGCCAAAGCTGGTTTGTGCTGAGTATTCCCTAACATTTCAAATATTGGCTTGCTGTCATATAAAATGAAAGGATATGTACCGATCATCGTGTAAGGAAAAAGAACATTTTTCTTTCATATGAAGATGTCGCAGTGGAAGCTATTTTACTTAGGGGTTTCCATTGAGATTTGCTAATAGCGTAAGGCTTGGTGCAGAGATCAGACAGGTGACAAAAATGAGTGGATTAGATGGGTCATTAAACAATTGGGAAGAATAAGAAATGGGTTGGGGTGGCCAGCTTAGGTCCTATCTAAATAACAAATACCAAATTGCAAAATACCAAAGCAAACCAAAACATAGTCTGAGAATACCAAATTGGAAAGTTCTTCAAAATATCACATTGCATAACCCAAACTAAACCATAACATACTCCTCAGGCCGCACATATCTTTCAATTGAATATGGCCCATGGCCTTCTGGATGCAATATCTGCATTAGAGAAAGGGTAATCTTATCCTGCAGAGGAGCCAATGATATGTGAGTTAACTGAAAGGGCAGTTTCATATAGCCATGATTACTTAATGGTGAGATTAAGACCTTATTGTGTACCAGGAACTTTATTTTGTTCTTTATTTATATTACTTAAGTCTGATAGTAATCCTTGAAAAATGGATTCATTACACGCATAAAAAGCATAAAATTTAGCATACATTTTTCTTATTGTAATTAAAACTATGTGAGTTGCTATCGGAATCTTGAGACTATATCATGATGTGGGTCAGATTTTTGTATTCATAAGTACAAATATTTATGCAAAATTGAAAATGTTGAACTGTGTAAGAAATTCTGCTATCAGATGTTAAAATTTATAGTTCCATTTTGAATTTAGCAAAATGCCTTACTGCTTAAGATATTATTTTCTCATAAGGGCATGAGTACTTATAATATTGGCAATATAGCTGGGCATGGTGGTATACATCTGTAGTCCCAGCTACTGAGGAGACCGAGGCAAGAAACTGAGGCTTGAGCCCAGGATATCAAGGCTGCAGTGAGCTATGATAGCATCATTGCACTCCAGCCTGGGCAACAGAGTGAGACCCTGTCTAGAAAAGAAAGGAAAATTCTTGGAATGTAAAAGAAATTCATTACTCCGAGTTTTCTTGGTAGTCAGTGCTTGAAACTGGAGGTTATGCAACCTTATGAATTAGGGATTTTTGTTTTTACCCTTAGTTTCATAGAAAATTTAAAAAAAAATCTGCCTTCTGACATTAAAAGGAGGTTTTGATTCCCATTAAAGTTCTAGACTTTGAGGAGTTGCTTAATAAATGTTATGTGAATGTTTGTGTCACTTTAATATTTTAAATCATTGCATCCTCTTCATAAATACATGTACTATATTCTTGATGGTATTTTGAAACTTTTTAGCCCCTTCGATCAAATTAAATTTTAAAATATATAATAATTCAGAAAATTTGGAAGTCCAGTGTACTTGAACTGATGTTTTGCAAATAGTTAAACACCAAAAACACTATATAATTTGCTTTTTAAAAATTATACAAATTTACAGCATACAATGTAATGCTTTGATACATGTATATCTTGTGAAATGATTAAATCAAGTCTGTTAACATATCCTTCACCTCACTTACCATTTTTTGGTGATGAGATAATTTAAGATCTTTTTGTTTGTTTGTTTGTTTTTATTTTTCAAGATGGAGTCTCGCTCTGTCTCCCAGGCTGGAGTGCAGTGGCTCCATCTCGGCTCACTGCAACCTCTGCCTCCTGGGTTCCAGTGATTCTCCTGCCTCAGCCTCTAGAGTAGCTGGGACTACAGGCATATACCACCATGCCCGGCTAATTTTTGTACTTTTAGTAGAGATAGGGTTTCACCATGTTGGCCAGGCTGTTCTCCAACTCCTGACCTTAGGTGATCCGCCTGTCTTGGCCTCCCAAAGTGCTGGGATTACAGGCGTGAGCCACCGTGCCCAGCCAGATCTACTCTTTTAGCAACTTTCAGGTATACAATATGTTATTAAGTATAGCATCATGCTGTACATTAGATCTCCAGAATTTATCAGTCCTATCTGACTGAAACTTTGTACCCTTTGACCAACATCCCACCTCCAATTCCCTGGCAATCACCATTCTCCCCTTTGCTTCTGTGAGTTTGACTTTTTTAGAATCTACATATAGATGAGATTATATAGTATTTGTCTTTCTGTGCCTGGCTTTATTTCACCTAGCATATTGTCCTCCATGTTCATCCATGTTGCCATGAATGACGGGATTTCTGTCTTTCTTAAGACTGTGTAGTATGACACAACATATATATACCACATTTTCTTTTTTCTTTTCTTATTATTATTATTATACTTTAAGTTCTAGGGTACATATGCATAACGTGCAGGTTTGTTACATATGTATACTTGTGCCATGTTGGTGTGCTGCACCCATCAACTCGTCAGCACCCATCAACTCGTCATTTACATCAGGTATAACTCCCAATGCAATACCTCCCCCTTCCTCCCTCCCCATGATAGGCCCCGGTGTGTGATGTTCCCCTTCCAGAGTCCAAGTGATCTCATTGTTCAGTTCCCACCTATGAGTGAGAACATGCGGTGTTTGGTTTTCTGTTCTTGTGATAGTTTGCTAAGAATGATGGTTTCCAGCTGCATCCATGTCCCTACAAAGGACACAAACTCATCCTTTTTTATGGCTGCATAGTATTCCATGGTGTATATGTGCCACATTTTCTTAATCCAATCTGTCACTGATGGACATTTGGGTTGATTCCAAGTCTTTGCTATTGTGAATAGTGCCGCAATAAACATACGTGTGCATGTGTCTTTATAGCAGCATGATTTATAATCCTTTGGGTATATACCCAGTAATGGGATGGCTGGGTCATATGGTATTTCTAGTTCTAGATCCTTGAGGAATCGCCATACTGTTTTTCATAATGGTTGAACTAGTTTACAATCCCACCAACAGTGTAAAAGTGTTCCTATTTCTCCACATCCTCTCCAGCACTTGTTGTTTCCTAACTTTTTAATGATCGCCATTCTAACTGATGTGAGATGGTATCTCATTGTGGTTTTGATTTGCATTTCTCTGATGGCCAGTGATGACGAGCATTTTTTCATGTGTCTGTTGGCTGTATGAATGTCTTCTTTTGAGAAATGTCTGTTCATATCCTTTGCCCACTTTTTGATGGGGTTGTTTGTTTTTTTCTTGTAAATTTGTTTGAGTTCTTTGTAGGTTCTGGATATTAGCCCTTTGTCAGATGAGAAGATTGCAAAAATTTTCTCCCATTCTGTAGGTTGCCTGTTCACTCTGATGGTAGTTTCTTTTGCTGTGCAGAAGCTCTTTAGTTTAATGAGATCCCATTTGTCAATTTTGGCTTTTGCTGCCGTTGCTTTTGGTGTTTTAGACATGAAGTCTTTGCCTGTGCCTATGTCCTGAATGATACTACCTAGGTTTTCCTCCAGGGTTTTTATGGTATTAGGTCTAACATTTAAGTCTCTAATCCATGTTGAATTAATTTTCGTATAAGGAGTAAGGAAAGGATCCAGTTTCAGCTTTCTACTTATGGCTAGCCAGTTTTCCCAGCACCATTTATTAAATAGGGAATCCTTTCCCCATTTCTTGTTTTTCTCAGGTTTGTCAAAGATCAGATGGCTGTAGATGTGTGGTATTATTTCTGAGGACTCTGTTCTGTTCCATTGGTCTACATCTCTGTTTTGGTACCAGTACCATGCTGTTTTGGTTACTGTGGCCTTGTAGTATAGTTTGAAGTCAGGTAGCGTGATGCCTCCAGCTTTGTTCTTTTGACTTAGGATTGTCTTGGAGATGCGGGCTCTTTTTTGGTTCCATATGAACTTTAAAGCAGTTTTTTCCAATTCTGTGAAGAAACTCATTGGTAGCTTGATGGGGATGGCATTGAATCTATAAATTACCTTGGGCAGTATGGCCATTTTCACGATATTGATTCTTCCTATCCATGAGCATGGTATGTTCTTCCATTTGTTTGTGTCCTCTTTTATTTCACTGAGCAGTGGTTTGTAGTTCTCCTTGAAGAGGTCCTTTACATCCCTTGTAAGTTGGATTCCTAGGTATTTGATTCTCTTTGAAGCAATTGTGAATGGAAGTTCATTCATGATTTGGCTCTCTGATTGTCTGTTACTGGTGTATACGAATGCTTGTGATTTTTGCACATTAATTTTGTATCCTGAGACTTTGCTGAAGTTGCTTATCAGCTTAAGGAGATTTTGGGCTGAGACAATGGGGTTTTCTAAATATACAATCATGTCATCTGCAAACAGGGACAATTTGACTTCTTCTTTTCCTAACTGAATACCCTTGATTTCTTTCTCTTGCCTGATTGCCCTAGCCAGAACTTCCAACACTATGTTGAATAGGAGTGGTGAGAGAGGGCATCCCTATCTTGTGCCAGTTTTCAAAGGGAATTTTTCCAGTTTTTGCCCATTCAGTATGATATTGGCTGTGGGTTTGTCATAAATAGCTCTTATTATTTTGAGATACGTTCCATCAATACCAAATTTATTGAGCGTTTTTAGCATGAAGGGCTGTTGAATTTTGTCAAAAGCCTTTTCTGCATCTATTGAGATAATCATGTGGTTCTTGTCCTTGGTTCTGTTTATATGCTGGATTATGTTTATTGATTTGCGAATGTTGAACCAGCCTTGCATCCCACTGATGAAGCCCACTTGATCATGGTGGATAAGCTTTTTGATGTGCTGCTGAATCCGGTTTGCCAGTATTTTATTGAGGATTTTTGCATCGATGATGATCAGGGATATTGGTCTAAAATTCTCTTTTTTTGTTGTGTCTTTGCCAGGCTTTGGTATCAGGATGATGTTGGCCTCATAAAATGAGTTAGGGAGGATTCCCTCTTTTTCTATTGATTGGAATAGTTTCAGAAGGAATGGTACCAGCTCCTCCTTGTACCTCTGGTAGAATTCACCTGTGAATCCATCTGGTCTTGGACTTTTTTTCGTTGGTAGGCTATTAATTATTGCCTCTATTTCAGAGCCTGCTATTGGTCTATTCAGGGATTCAACTTCTTCCTGGTTTAGTCTTGGAAGAGTGTATGTGTCCAGGAAATTATCCATTTCTTCTAGGTTTTTTACTTTGTTTGCATAGAGGAGTTTATAGTATTCTCTGATGGTAGTTTGTATTTCTGTGGGGTCAGTGGTGATATCCCCTTTATCATTTTTTATTACGTATATTTGATTCTTCTCTGTTTTCTTCTTTATTAGTCTTGCTAGTGGTCTATCAATTTTGTTGGTCTTTTCAAAAAACCAGCTCCTGGATTCATTGATTTTTTGAAGGATTTTTTTGTGTCTCTATCTCCTTCAGTTCTGCTCTGATCTTAGTTATTTCTTGCCTTCTGCTAGCTTTTGAATGTGTTTGCTCTTGCTTCTCTAGTTCTTTTAATTGTGATGTTAGAGTGTCAATTTTAGATCTTTCCTGCTTTCTCTTGTGGGCATTTAGTGCTATAAATTTCCCTCTACACACTGCTTTAATGTGTCCCAGAGATTCTGGTATGTTGTATCTTTGTTCTCATTGGTTTCAAAGAACATCTTTATTTCTGCCTTCATTTCGTTATGTACCCAGTAGTCATTCAGGAGCAGGTTGTTCAGTTTCCATGTAGTTGAGCAGTTTTGACTGAGTTTCTTAGTCCTGAGTTCTAGTTTGATTGCACTGTGGTCTGAGAGACAGTTTGTTATAATTTCTGTTCTTGTACATTTGCTGAGGAGTGCTTTACTTCCAATTATGTGGTCAATTTTGGAATAAGTGTGATGTGGTGCTGGGAAGAATGTATATTCTGTTGATTTGGGGTGGAGAGTTCTATAGATGTCTATTAGGTCTGCTTGCTGCAGAGATGAGTTCAATTCCTGGATATCCTTGTTAACTTTCTGTCTCGTTGATCTGTCTAATGTTGACAGTGGAGTGTTGAAGTCTCCCATTATTATTGTATGGGAGTCTAAGTCTCTTTGTAAGTCTCTAAGGACTTGCTTTATGAATCTGGGTGCTCCTGTATTGGGTGCATATATATATAGGATAGTTAGCTCTTCCTGTTGAATTGATCCCTTTACCATTATGTAATGGCCTTCTTTGTCTCTTTTGATATTTGATGGTTTAAAGTCTGTTTTATCAGAGATTAGTATTGCAACCCCTGCTTTTTTTTATTCTCCATTTGCTTGGTAAATCTTCCTCCATCCCTTTATTTTGAGCCTATGTATGTCTCTGCGTGTGAGATGGATCTCCTGAATACAGCAGACTGATGGGTCTTGACTCTTTATCCAGTTTGCCAGTCTGTGTCTTTTAATTGGAGCATTTACTGCATTTACATTTAAGGTTAATATTGTTATGTGTGAACTTGATCCCACCATTATGATATTAGCTGGTTATTTTGCTCGTTAGTTGATGCAGTTTCTTCCTAGCCTCGATGGTCTTTACATTTTGTCATGTTTTTGCAATGGCTGGTACCGGTTGTTCCTTTCCATGTTGAGTGCTTCCTTCAGGGTCTCTTGTAAGGCAGGCCTAGTGGTGACAAAATCTCTAAGCATTTGTTTATCTGTAAAGGATTTTATTTCTCCTTCACTTACGAATCTTAGTTTGGCTGGATATGAAATTCTGGGTTGAAAATTCTTTTCTTTAAGAATGTTGAATGTTGGCCCCCACTCTCTTCTGGCTTGTAGAGTTTCTGCCGAGAGATCTGCTGTTAGTCTGATGGGCTTCCCTTTGTGGGTAACGCGACCTTTCTCTCTGGCTGCCCTTAAGATTTTTTCCTTCATTTCAACTTTGGTGAATCTGGCAATTATGTGTCTTGGAGTTGCTCTTCTCGAGGAGTATCTTTGTGGCGTTCTCTGTATTTCCTGGATTTGAATGTTGGCCTGCCCTACTAGGTTGGGGAAGTTCTCCTGGATGATATCCTGAAGAGTGTTTTCCAACTTGGTTCCATTTTCCCCCTCACTTTCAGGCACCCCAATCAGACGTAGATTTGGTCTTTTTACATAATCCCATACTTCTTGCAGGCTTTGTTCATTTCTTTTTCTTCTTTTTTCTTTTGGTTTCTCTTCTCGCTTCATTTCATTCATTTGATCCTCAATCGCTAATACTCTTTCTTCCAGTTGATCGAGTCAGTTACTGAAGCTTGTGCATTTGTCACGTATTTCTCGTGTCATGGTTTTCATCTCTTTCATTTTGTTTATGACCTTCTCTGCATTAATTACTCTAGCCATCAATTCTTCCACTTTTTTTTCAAGATTTTCAGTTTCTTTGCACTGGGTAAGTAATTCCTCCTTTAGCTCTGAGAAGTTTGATGGACTGAAGCCTTCTTCTCTCATCTCGTCAAAGTCATTCTCCGTCCAGCTTTGATCCATTGCTGGTGATGAGCTGCGCTCCTTTGCCAGGGGAGATGTGCTCTTATTTTTTGAATTTCCAGCTTTTCTGCCCTGCTTTTTCCCCATCTTTGTGGTTTTATCTGCCTCTGGTCTTTGATGATGGTGACGTACTGATGGGGTTTTGGTGTAGGTGTCCTTCCTGTTTGATAGTTTTCCTTCTAACAGTCAGGACCCTCAGCTGTAGGTCTGTTGGAGATTGCTTGAGGTCCACTCCAGACCCTGTTTGCCTGGGTATCAGTAGCAGAGGCTGCAGAAGATAGAATATTGCTGAACAGCGAGTGTACCTGTCTGATTCTTGCTTTGGAAGCTTCCTCTCAGGGGTGTACTCCACCCTGTGAGGTGTGGGGTATCAGACTGCCCCTAGTGGGGGATGTCTCCCAGTTAGGCTACTCAGGGGTCAGGGACCCACTTGAGCAGGCAGTCTGTCCCTTCTCAGATCTCAACCTCTGTGTTGGGAGATCCACTGCTCTCTTCAAAGCTGTCAGACAGAGTCGTTTGTGTCTGCAGAGGTTTCTGCTGCTTTTGTTGTTGTTTATCTGTGCCCTGTCCCCAGAGGTGGAGTCTACAGAGACAGGCAGGTTTCCTTGAGCTGCTGTGAGCTCCACCCAGTTCGAGCTTCCCAGTGGCTTTGTTTACCTACTTAAGCCTCAGCAATGGTGGGCACCCCTCCCCCAGCCTCGCTGCTGCCTTGCGGTTAGATCACAGACTGCTGTGCTAGCAATGAGGGAGGCTCCGTGGTTGTGGGACCCTCCCGGCCAGGTGTGGGATATAATCTCCTGGTGTGCCTGTTTGCTTAAAGCGCAGTATTGGGGTGGGAGTTACCCGATTTTCCAGGTGTTGTGTGTCTCAGTTCCCCTGGCTAGAAAATGGGATTCCCTTCCCCCTTGCGCTTCCCAGGTGAGGCGATGCCTCGCCCTGCTTCAGCTCTCGCTGGTCAGGCTGCAGCAGCTGTCCAGCACCGATTGTCCGGCACTCCCTAGTGAGATGAACCCAGTACCTCAGTTGAAAATGCAGAAATCACCGGTCTTCTGTGTCGCTGGCACTGGGAGTTGGAGACTGGAGCTGTTCCTATTCGGCCATCTTGCTCTGCCCCATACCACATTTTCTTTATCCACTCATCAGTTTAAACAACACTTAGGTTTATTCCTTATCTTGGCTATTGTGAGTAATGCTGCAATGAACATGGGACTGCAAGTACATCTTTGACATGTTGATTTCAATTCCTTTAGATATATACCCAGATGTGGGGTTGCTGGATCATATGGTAGTTCTATTTTTAATTTTCTGAGGAACCTCCATACTGTTTTCCATAACAGCTGTGCTAATTTACATTCCCACCAACAGTATATGAGGATTCTCTTTACTGTGTCATCACCAGTGTCTACTTTTTGTCTTTTCGACAAAAGTCTAACAGGTTAGACTTTTCTAACAGGTGTGAGGTGATATCTTATTGTGGCTTTAATTTGTTTTTCTTTGCAAAAAAGAAATTAGTGATATTGAGAATTTTCTTTCATATATCTATTGGCCATTTGTATGTGTTTTTGTGAGAAATGTTTATTCAAGTCTTTTGTCTATTTTTTAATTGGATTGTTTTCTTGCTATCAAGTTGAGTTCCTTATGTATTTTAGACATTAACCCTTTCTCAGATACATGGCTTGCAAATATTTTCTCCCATTATGTAGGTTGGTCTCTTCCCTCTGTTGATTGTTCCCTTTGCTGTGCAAAGCTTTGTAGTGTGATGCAGTCTTATTTGTCTGTTTTTGCCTTTATTGCTTGCACTTTGGGATTATATCCAAAATAATTATTGCACAGTCCAATGTCCTGAAGCTTTCCCCGTTTTCCTCATTTTAGAGTTCTACATCTTAGGGTTGAGTCTTTAATGTATTTTGATTTTTATATATGATATGAGATAAGAGTCTAACTTTATTCTTCTGCATGTGGAGATACGGTTTTCCCAGTACCATTTCTTGAAGAGACTGTCATTTCCCCATTGTGTATTCTTGGTATTCTTGTTGGAGATTCTTTGGCTGTGTTGGTATGAGTTTATTTCTGGGCTCTCTATTCTGTTGCATTGGTCTATGTGTCTGTTTTTATGACAGCACCATGCTATTTTCACTACTATAGTTTTGTAATATTTTGAAATCAGGTAGTGTAATGCCTCCAACTTCATTCTTTTGCTCAAGATTGTTTGTCTATTTGAAGTCCTTTGTGACTTCATATGAATTCTAGGATTGATTTTTCTATCTCTGTAAAAAATGCAATTGGAATTTTGTTAGAGATTGCATTGAATCTGTAGATCACTTTGGCTCCTCTGGACATTTTAGCCTTATTAACTCTTCTAATCCATGAACATGGGCTCTCTTTCCATTTATTTATACCTCTTCCATTTCTTTCATCAGTGCTTTATATTTTTTAGTGTAGGGATCTTTTTACCACTGTGGTTAAATTTATTCCTAAGCATTTTTAAAATGCTATCGTAAATGTGATTGCTTTCTTGATTTTTTTGGATAGTTTTTGTTCCTGACTTGTTTTTGACTCACATTAGTTGATATAGTTAATCATGTACCATATTTTCTCCTCCATCTTAAAGGACATGAATGAGACAGATTAAGAAGAATGCGTTATTTGTCAGTAGCAGCATTTTATTATCCACACTAGCTTTTAACAAAGCTAAAATCAGGTAGTCATACATTTGTAGTAGAAGTGACTAAAAACCCAACTATTTTTAAAAAGTATATTTTTTGTTGCTGTCATATCTATATGTTAACTTTACCTCCTGAAAATGAAAAAATATATTTTAGTATAAAATGAAATAAATATGCTTACATTCTACTCTCTTCTATGAAGTATTCTGCTCATTGACCATCTATAGTTTATCAAAAAACAGGATAAATAAGATAGATTGAATTGCCTGGATATCTACTTAACATTGTACTAAAAACTTGTGGACATATATACAGAGAAAAAGAAGTTATAAGTTTTGACTCATATTCTCTGCCTGTCTTAAAGAGCAGAAGGATCATATACCAATATTTTCTGACTTTAATCACAGGGGCAAACATACCCTGAGTTTTACAATTTTTTAATGAACCAAGGTTGTAATAAAAGAACTCAACTGCACAGTTTCAGGGATCTGTTGAGGTGGATTTTCCTGCTCTTCTCTTGAATAAATTTAGAACCAGAAATAAAAAAATCATGAAAAACTACTTCCAGTTGTATTTGTGTACTTTTTAATAGAGTTGAGGCCATGGAAGATCTCCCTTAAGATTTGCTGGCTTCCTGTTTTTGTCCTGCTTGTATCATTACACCCTTAACCTGCCCCATTTTTCAATTTATGGCTTCCAATAGCATTTTAAAGGTGTCTTTTTTGCTGGCCCGTATGGAGGATGTTGATTCTGTTGTTCCAATAACAGTATGAAATATAGTTTGTGGTTGCTTTTTGGGCTAAAAGAAACTCATTACAATTTCCTGTCCCTTTGTGTGTCGCCAAAAATGTTATTGTTATTTTCAGGTCTGGAGATGTCTTTTGAATCTGTGCTACTTTTTAGACTTTTACATCAGCACATTTTTGTAAATGCAGCAAAATTTGTTGTAACAATTGAACTCCAATTAATCAGCAATCTTCATTATTACCAAAGGCAAGTAGGTAAACAAACCAATCAAACGTTTTAGGGGAATTCTTACAAATTTCTAAGGAGAGTCCATGTGTGCAGTTCTTTTTATGTACTATGCAACATAAAGTGCTAGAACTCTTCACTCCTCTACAAGTTAAGATTGTAAAAGAATAAATCACAAATCAGAGAGAAAAAGAAAATGGAAAATATTTAACAAAAGGTTCTAGTTCTCTAAAGCCTTGCTACTCAAAATGTGGTCTGTTTCACATCAACTGGATGTCCAAAATCAGAACCTTAGGCCTTACTCCAGACTTATTAGTAAAAATCTGCATCTTAATGATCTCAGGTGATTTGTGTGCACAGTCAAGTCTCAGAAGCACGTAGTTTCTATTCAGTCAACAGAGTAATTCCAAACTTATCTCAGATGATCTTCTTATAAAGCATTGAAGTTTACATAGTCAAACTGCTTTGTAAGTACAGCCAGAATTATTTTTGTTTTAATCTGCAACACAAGTAAATTAATCTTAGTAATATGGTCAATTTAGTTTTAAATTGCTATGGAAAGTTTAAAGATAGTTAAGCTTAGAAAAGAATGTACAAAAGTTAAACGTCAAAGGTTAAATTTAAAAAACCAAAATACCTACAAACATGCTGTAAAATGTCCATGTGTGTTTAAGTGTGTTAATCTTCAAATTCATGCATTTTTTTATTACTTGAGTTGTTGACGGGATAGTTACTTTTGACTTATATGAGTGTAAAAATGCCACTGGGGAAGCAGACATATGTTTTTCTGTTCTCATAATTCAAACTGGCTGAATGAATTAAGCTCAAATTTATGAATATAATTTACCTTCAGGCTGAGTCTTTCTTATTAAAGTGGCAACCAGAGTTGAGAGTGACTTGAGTGGCATCTGTGAACACCTACAATGATAGGTTTTAAAAAGGGACACTTTCTCCCTTTAGCATTCACAGTTGATCATTATTTTTGAAAACTGATCATTGGTATTTGTTCTATGATTTTCAAGCCTATTGATCTGATGGTAGAGAGAGGTTTGTTTTCTTGAATGTTTTCATTTTTCAGTTTTTTCCTCCTTTCCACTTTCTTTCTCTCTTTCTCTCTTTCTGTCTTTCTCTTATTTAATTATTGATTGCCCCTTATGTGCATGGCTTTGTTTCAGACTACAAAAAGATTTAAAAGAAACAGAAAACATAACTCTTGTCTTCAAAAATATCACAAGTTCCTAATATTTTCCTGAGTTAAAATGCCCTCTAAACATGCTTTACCAAACTGTTTCTCTTGTAATAATTATATATTCAGGGCCAATTACTTCTATTTTTTACTTTGTTCTCTTTGTTTCTTCTTCCTCACCACCCTTGTTTTTTTATAAGTAGATCAACAGTTACTATGGAAACATATCACTCTTCTGGGTGTGGTGACCACCACAATTTATACATGATACTTAAAATGTGAGTACACGAAACTAAGATCACACGTTACCCTTTTGATATTCATGCTTTGTTTCTAGATGTGCTTAGCCTTGACTAAGACATCTGTCATTCTATAAAACAGCTTTTACTCAGTTCAATACATTTGAAATTTTATTTCAGACATACAAAAAATATTACGTTAATCACAAACATATTTGTATTAAGCAAAAATTCTATTATTTAATGTCTTGCATAATTAACAAGATATAGTAGACGGACATACTGATATGGTCCTAAAATAGATGAGTTGTATCCAATTCTAAAACAAATTTGCTAATCCCATAAGTCCTGAAAGAGAAATCAAAGCAAATGAGTGTAAATATTAAAAATATACTTTAAAGTATATATTTTCAGACCTGTGGAAGGTTGCCTATGGAATGGAAGGGGAAATGATGTTTTCCTTCACTTCATGCCACAGAGTGAACAGTGTTAGTAGGAAAAATTCTTTCTCTAGCAATTTAGGTTTGAGTGATGGGACCTGTGAATTAATTGACAGTAGAACCAGTAGTTAAATAAATCCCTAAATAGAAGGGTTTATATATCAGTTTAACAAAGTGGGTCAGGAAATTTAGAGTTACAATGACTATGGAAGGTTCTATTGGACATTTTCAGCCTGATGACAATAGACAATCACCTTCTTGCTTAAAAGCTCCCCTATATGGGCATTAATGGCAGCTGTGTTTTCCAGGAGACTCAACTTTTGCCAGATAAGTAAAGTTTAGATAAAATGTATTTCTCCCATCAACAACTTTTCCAAATTTTCCCATTGCGCTTTTGTTTAAAAATCCATGCTTTGCATTTTTAATACAAGCTGAGTGTCCCTAATCTGAAAATCCGAAATCTAAAATACTCCAAATCCCAAAGCTTTTTGAGTTCTGTTGTTATGTCACAAGTAGAAAATTTCACACCTGATCTCCTTTGATGAATTGCAGTTGAAGCTCAGACAAAATGCTGTTTCATGAACAAAATTATTAAAAATATTTTATAAGACTACCTTCAGGCTACATGTATAAGACATATAGAAAACATAAATTAATTTTTTGTTTAACCTTGGTTCTCATTCCCCAAGATATCTCATTATATATGTGCAAATATTCCAAAATTTGAAAATATTCAAAATCCCGCATTGATCCCAAGCATTTCAGAAAAGAGATACTCAACCTGTATACATCAATCCTCATTACAGTTGACCCTTGAATAACATGGGCTTGAACTGCACAGATTCATTTATACATGGATTTTTTTTCAATAAAAGATACACCAAGTATAACTACCTTTCCTGCCTTCCTTTCCACCTTCTCACCTCTTCTGCCTTTGCCACTTTTAAGACAGCAAGATCAACCCCTTCTCTTCCTCTTCCTCCTCAGCCTACTCAACGTGAAGATGATGAGGATGAAGACCTTTTTGATGACCTGCTTCCACTTAATGAATATTAGATACATTTTCTCTTCCTTACAATTTTCTTAATATTTTTTTCTCTAGCATACTTTATTATCAGAATACAGTGTATAATAGAATACACAATTTATGTGTTAATCAGCTTTTTATGTTATTTGTAAGGCTCCTGGTCAACAGTAGGCTATTAGTAGTTAAGTTTTGGGGGAGTCAAAAGTTACACATGGATTTTTTGCTGCACAGGGAAGGATCAGTGCCCCTTACCCAAGGATTGTTCAAGGGTCAACTGTATATTCAAATAAACTTAGGAAATGTGTGTTGGTGTATACTTCATAATTATATCTCTACCTCAATAAAGAATTTGAATTTATTCTCTGTACTCTACTATCAAATATTAGAATTGATTAGAGTGGTAATGGGATTCAGGACATGTTACCCAAAATATGGCATCTTGGCATTTGAGAAAACAGCAGAAGCAGGAAGCCCACTCTCACCTTCTTACTCTTCTCACCTGAAGCATATCATAAAACCTAAGAAGATCACTCTCTGACTTTCTCCTGCCCTTCTTTTTGGAAGCAGATCATGAGACCTTCATTTGAGAGGTGCCCTTCCTAAACCCAGAGGAAAGGAACATCTTTATCTTTGAAGGCACAGGGGCACAGATAAGAATCAGAACAAGCAGGGCTTGCTAAATTCCCCGCAGTTTATTATTATTAGATTATACCCACTTTATCCAATCATACTTCTCCATGACTATCCATCTCTTCATCAGACCTAAGCATAAAAATATACTAGTTACCTGTTGTTGTTTTTTTGTTTTTTTTTTTTTTTTGAATCTTTGTTTCCTTATGAAGGCTACAGTGTCACATAAAGCTTACATTAAATAAATATGTATGCTTTTCTCTTATTAATTTCTCTTTTGTTATTGGTGCCTCAGCCATGAATCTAGCAATGAGTGAGGAATGAAATATTTCCTTCCCTATAGCTAGCATAGCAACTTTGTTAAAATTATAGCATGAAGATGCATCATATAACCAAAAGTGATACCAATGTGCCACATTTTCCTTTTATAAAGGATGCTTTAAAAAGCCAGTTTAAGGAATGAACACAAATGGAAACACCGGCAATGGTAGAAGCATTTGTTTGGCTCCAGTCTATTCACTACAAGGTCCCCTAGATTTCTGAACTGCTCTATGCTGCTCAGTTTTCCTCTTGGCTTTTAGATTTCTGTTCTCTTTTCATGATCTCTTATTGTTTACATGACTGTCTTTCTTCTATTGGACACTAGCTCCTTCAGGGAAAAGAGTGAACACAACTCAACTCTCCCCACCATATTTAGTGCCTGGTACATTGTAAGTGGACGACATGTTGGGTGAAATATGTGAGGGATCAAATTCTTATTTGTCCTGCAAGAAATAACCAATGTTGGAAAAATTTAGGTATAGGTATATACCTTGGATTCTGAAATTATTAAATGATTGTATTCTCTGATTATGCCTGTGACCTGAGTTGTGGACAGAAGATATTTCTCCCTCTTATGAGTTCTTTTCTCACACATTTATAGAAATTAAGCCGGGAGAAGCAGCTACACAATGCAGCTACCCACTTTATTGACAGAGATCCAGGGATACTAGGGAAGCTGTGGCTATTGTAACATGTTTTTCCCACCCCTGCCCCAGCTAGCTTCTACATGGAATAACCACTGCTGCTACATACATTATGCATACAACATACATAAATTACTATTGCAATCACAATTACTAACTACTGTGAGCATTCACCATTTATAAATACCAAGCCTTGTGCCTGGCACCTTACATATAGTGTCTTGTTTATTTTTTCCATCATCCCTAAAAAAGAAATTAGTTATCCCCATTTTACATTTGAGAAGACCAAAGCTAAGAGGGGCTAAACACAGGTCAGTTAAAAAGCATTCCAAGTCTGGGTGCGGTGGCTCATGCCTGTAATTCCAGCACTTTGGCAAATCGAGACAAGAGGATCCCCTGAGCTCAGAAGTTTCAGATCAGTGTGGGCAACATAATGAGACCTCATCTCTACAAAAATTTTAAAAATTAGCCTGCATGCTGGCACACACCTGCAGTCCTAGCTACTCAGGTGGCTGAGGTGGGAGGATTGCTAAACCCAACAGATGAAGGCTGCGGTGAGCCATGGTCATGCCTGTATTCCAGCCTGGGCAACAGAGTGAGACCCTGTCTGAAAAAATAAAAATTAAAATAAAAGTTAAAAAAGGATTCCAAGGCAGTTGCCCTAAATCATGCACCCAGTTGATGGGAGTGACCTCCCCTCTGGATGATTCTACAGTCAACAGAGTGCTAATACAGTTGAGAGCATAGAGTAGGAACTCAACATGTTTTGATTGGCAGTTTTATGTTAGCTCTGGGAGAATGCATGGCTAGGGATCTATAAAACAATGAAGAATGGCCCTCAAATGTAAGTTTTATTATTATTATTTAATCTTTAAGTTGCTTTTTAAAGTCAAGTCCTTCAGAGAGTGAGTTAGCTATAATTTTATTTTTTACCTTGAGATCAGCCTTCACTAATAACTTGAAATTATTAGAGTTGTGCAAGTTTTAGGGGGAGTTTAAACAATCTAAGTAAAATCAAAGTAACACATGAATGTAGCTATACATAAAAATATCTATATGTATTTTTCCTGATGAATTCAACCACCCTGAGAAAAGTGTTACATGATTCAAATATGGTATATAAAAATGGTGATTCCAATGACTATTCTTTTTTGAAAGTATTAAGTCTTTATCTGTTAGCATGGCTTTCCTACTCTTCTTTTATAAGATAGATTTGAGTTTGTAAATTTTAGTCTTTGCAACATTATCTACTCCCGAGCACAGAGGAAGTGAGAAACTCCAAAATGTGTTCCACTGTTATGTGAGCCAAAGCCTGGTCAGTTCCTTGTGGTGACAAGAGCAGCTAAAGTGGCTGTTGCCCTCCCTTGTGAATCAGCCTCAGGAGATGAGACAGCTTGAATGGAGAGCTCTGGACTCCCTGTTGGGGGCAGATCCCAAGCACAAATGTCATCCCTAATTCCTAGGAGATTCTCACCTAGTGCTGCAGAAAGCCCCTTTGCAGCTTCTGTCCTTAAATAGAAACACCTACATCCAAAACAGGATTTTGTTGACATTTTCTTTGAACAAAAGTATCAAGCAACATGCAATTATTCATTAAAACTACACATTTGAGTAACCCATTTTATCTAGGAGTTGCTTAATTGTAGACTTCTAGATTAATTTTAATGTAAATAAGTTCACAGTAGAGCAAAAAGGATGCTAAAACTAGTTCAGAATTAAAAACTGAAAGAAAATTGGAATAATTTACTAGTAATTTGTAAAATTTTTATGTTTAAGAGAAACATCATGTTAGTTTCAAATATATGTATTTTTTCATTTGCTCAAAATTTATGACTTGGTTAATATCCATATCCATGATTTGTGACTAGTTTTTAAAAATATGCGTAATTAAAATAATGAGTGACTTTTGTAAGGTTACCGTCAAATATTTTTATTCTCTTCTCCCTTTTTGATATCTATCACTGATTCTTTATCATGTTTGCTAGTATTAGCTACTAGCTGTGTAACTTGCATATTTATATTATGCATAAGTTATCTAATTCTCTAGAATCCTGTATCTATGAATTTTCTGAGTTAATACCCAAGTAATGCCCCAAAAATACCCAAGTAGTTTTCATTGATAAGAAATGAAGACTATGTTTTTCCATCTGAAACTGTTATCAAACACAGGGTGGCATGCCATCTTATCATTTCTGGTGAGGTGGATCTAGAAAGAGGGAGAGGGAAAGCCTTCTGCTCCTCTCACCTCCTCCTTTCACATGCATTTCCTCTACAAGCCTGGTCAGTGCCAGAAAGTTCTTTGTCCCCAGATACGAGCCATATGCCTTTTAATTCCCTATAATTGCTTTGTTGCCTGGGGTCCAGAAAATTTTCTTGGGTTCCAGTGTCCCTTTCCTTAAAAATGAGAATTCTTTTGAGATGGCTTAATTTACCATGACCTCCTTAATAAAACAAAGTTGACATTAATAGAGAGTAAAATGGTACTAAGAACAGGCATGATGTTAAGGGAGGCTACCTGAGGGTGGAAAAGTGAGTGGTCATAGAGACTGATTCTGATAATTCTTTATCATATGTCAGTCAATGTTTTCTATTTAGAATATTGATACTATACATAGCATAAGGTTTGACTGTTGTTGAAGCATATTGAGGAGAATCTCTTTATATTTGATAATTGTCTTGGAAGTAATTTTATAGAAATATTCTGATATGGAACTGATGTCATAGGTATATATGTCAGACTGCCTAGAATAATAATATGGAATCACCAACTAGGAACACTATAGACCCAGGAGGATACGGTAGTTTATATAGGCCTCCATTTGGGGGGTATTGTGAGCATGTTGTCAAAACCAGATGTGATTCTGAATTACCTGATCAGTTCAGTCTGAAGAAGAGGTAAGTAGGTACCTGCCTCTTATTACCTTCACACCCCAAGCCTCCACCCCAATTTGGGGGAATTCTATGTCTTGAGACTACCATAAAAATTATTATTTGGTATGTTTACATGTAAAGATTCTTGAGACTCAAAAATTCCTAGTCTAGCAATAAAATAAATTTTATTCTTTGTCAAAAACTTTGCAGTATTGTTACAGCTCACGTTCCTCCAACCTTTGGGTGAAAAAGGTTTACAATGAATGAATATCTGGACTAGTATGGTTGAAAGCAAGATTGGATGGAGAAAGATCTCACACTGTGAAGCAGACCTGGCAAAGCCTTGGCCAACCCAGCAGGTGTCTCTAGAGAGAATATTGCTGATGAGTCAGGATGGCTGGGCTTTTGCGCAGGCTGCCTCAGACAGGGTGAGACTGCAAACAAGGTGGCTCCCTGCAACTAAAGCAGATCCCAAAGGAGCCCCATGTTAGAGGCTGCCTCCTGACAGCACTCCCTGCAGCTGCACGGGGGATGAGGGCAGCACATCTCCAGGTCTACCACACATCTTTTCATTTTCTTGATGACTTAGTCACCTACCTGATCATTCTCCACATGCATGAATATTAACTTTTTGGGTTTCTTTATCATTTTAATATATTTGCTTATTTCCCAAAAGTGTTAGTGCTTGTAACTTCTACCACAGAAGTCTTACATAAAGATTAAGATTGGGGGCTTAGTTCCAATTATCCGCCTCTACCTTTTTGACCAGCTGTTTAGCCCAGGGTACATGTATTAACCTCCCTAAACTTCAGCCTCCTCATTTGTGAGTTGTCGGATGATTAAATGAGGAATATATAAAAATCCATTGGCTTAGCATCTGGTATATTGTATGTACCCAATAAGTGTTATTATTGAAGAGTCTGAGAAATTTTCTAAATGCACTGGTCAATATTAGAAGAAGAAACTAACTGTCAAATGTATCTGCCTATTAGGCATCACGGCAGCAGAACAAAAACTATGTTAAAATAATTAAATAAATGCAAGGCAAGGGGTGAGAGAAAACACCATCTGGCAGCTCTCAGTGAGTCATTTAGGAGTGAGTTGGAAGATAATGAAGGCCATTGCATTCTGGTCATGGATGGGTCCTTCTGCTTGGCTGGTGTTATAGCCTTTCTCTGAATAAAAATAGTACATGCATCCTTTACTGCAGCTCAGTAAACATAGATTATGTGAATAAAAATAAAAGAATGCACAACAAAATCTTTGGGGAGAATTGACAGTTTATTTTGTTTCTTAGTGTACCCGTGAATTTCAGCACAATCAACAGTTTAATCTGAACAGGAAGGAATTTGTTTTTTGGCTGTTTGAAGTAAGTTTTATACTGTTTTTCTAGCAGAACTGACCATATGAAATACTCATCAGAGCCAGGAAAACAATCTTCAGATTTAAAGCTGCATGGTGGCTGGAGTGCAGTACTGTATATAGAATCATAACAAAAACTCTGATTTGGGTTTGGTCACTACCTGGGAGGACATTGAGTATTCCCCAAGCCTTAGTTTCTCTTCAACAAAATGATTATGGTAATAAACCTTGTAATACCTAAATGAGATCAGATGAAAAAGGAGTATAATCTTCCTTTTTAAATACTTTGTAAATATTAGTTTATTATGATTAAAGGTAAAATACTGCTTTTGAAGGACAGTTTCATCTTGTGATTTTAAGATTAAACTTAAAAAAAAAAACAAAAAAACTAAACTGACTACCAGTTCCTAGCCATGCAAAGTTTACCTAAATTGTGGGAATTCATTTGGGGAAATAAATTTTGGTGCCTGGCTTTCTTATCTGTCAAACTGAGATGATAATAATATATGACCTCACAGAGTTTTTGCTGAGATGCGGTGAGATGGTCTGGGTCCAACACTCGAATACAGTTCCTTCCACAGGGTGATGATTTGTCTGCTATTGTTATATTTTAATACAAGAGTAAATAGGAGTCTTTCTTTTGGGTTTTGCACTCTTGGCGATTCTGGAATGGTTTACTAATATTTTTATTTTAATCCCAGAGCTATACAGTGATACCTTCTAACACACAGCTGGCATTTTGGAGAGATTACAGTGACAAAAAATAAAAGATGGGGACAGACCCTTGAAAAGGGGATAGAAGAAGAGTAGTTCTGGGTTTTGTTTTGTCTTGTTTTCAAAGATATTTCTATTGCCAAATTAATTTTATTTTTAAAAGTATGTATTAAAGAGGTATTAGTAAACTATAAAAGAAAATGCACAGGTGTGGGAGTTTTGAGCCTGAGCTCATAGTCTCCTCCCTGTCACAAATAACTGTCTATGGACATTGAACAAATCATTTAATATCATTGGCTCCAAAAGAGATGGATAAACAAGATTCGTGCTTCTCAAGCTTGACCACATATTAGAATAACCAAGACTACTTTTGTAAAACTGTATATCTCTCTCCACCAGGTCCACCTCAGAGCAATGGAATTGTAATTTCTCTGGTAAAGAACCAGTCTGCGAGCTCGTCAGATGTTTAAGATACACAGTGAGGGTTATGGACCACCTGACTGGGTGATCATTAGGGTCTCTTCCCGCTCTGAAATCTTGTATATCTGTACATATCTTTTTACTACATTAAAAAGTACTTCTTAAAATGAAAACATATGTGGCATATTTAGAAAAGGTAAAGGAATTTGATTTAAGCTATTAGCTTCTGGAAATAAGCAAGCGATTTTCTTGAAGTTTATTGTAAACTATCAACCTCCCTTCCCTTGTGAGAGATGTAATGATTATGCTTCAACCTACAGGCTGTATATGGGACTCAGCTATCCCCTTTTCAGTTTATCCCCGGTTTTTTTTTTTCTTTTTTATGTGAAGAGTTCTGCCATTTTAGTAGCATGGATCTAATAGAGGCAAAATTCTTATGCGATATTTAAAAACCATACATAAGGCCTCACCCCTACTTATGGACTACAGCAAGTGAGAACATATTTCCAGAGAGGGATATTTTCACTCACTGATCTTAGCATAAAGCATCAGCCTGAAAAAATGTTTTTTCTTAAACAGAAATATTCAGTGAAAAACACCAATAATTTCCATTTATATCGTTAAAACGATGGAAGGAACATATGGCTACGATTAGAAGAATGAATGTTAGTTATGAGGCTGCATTTGCAAGAGACATTAATTAGAACTGAGAGTACCTCAAGTACTTGACTTGGGAAACAAATTTGTTTAATAAGCTGCATGGTCTGCAGATGCCTTTCCCTCTTCTTTCGCCGTGATTCCAAATAAAGCAGTTTTATCGTGCAGAGCTAAGCGCACTTGAGGAGTCACATGATTTTGTCCTTCACTTCATTTATGTTTGGAAGCAATTTGACATGACCCTCATATGGGTAAGGTATCTCTTACAGCAATATACAGCCAGGTGAGGACATAATCATGTTAAATCAGGATCAGATTTTAAACTTTCTATTCAGAGATTTGCCCTTAAAGAGAACTCCATTCATTTGAATGCTACAAGCGAGTTGCTGATGTGCTGTCTCAATTCCTAGAGACGCTCTGCTCTGGGGTGTACTTGAGTGGAGGACACTCCACACGCCCTTTCTTGTGCTTGTATCAGCTCCTGCTGCTTCCTTTGATCAGTGGCTGATAAAATCTCCCCTGAGGTTTGTGTAGCTGATGAAAGCCATGTGTCTAGGATAAGGCTTTGGAATTTGATTTTTGGCATTATCATAATGTTAATATCCATTAGTACATTTTAAAACATAAGCACAAGGCCTTAGATGCAGGGAATTCTCTGGTGAATACCAGCTGGGGCAGCTGACATGTGGGTTATGTGGAACCCTCAAAAGCATATACTGTATCACTTTCTTAAGCTAGGAGAGCTGTAATGACTCTCTTGGGACAAATAAACATTTTCTGTCCAATCTCCACTTACTTAATTGCTAGCCTTGAGTTTTAGAGTCCTTGCTACCCTAAGTAAACTTATTTTAATAAAAGTAAAAATTTTCAGCTGTTTTTGGCTCTTGGTGAGGAAGACAAAGGTCAAATGGGAATTGAGGAAGAGCTTGATCACTCAGTAAGCCTACATTTGTAGAGTAAAATAGAAAGGTGGGATATGTAGAGAAGAAAACCAGGGTAAAAGCGAGGTTCTGGAGACAGACTTCCTGGCGTTTAGCTTTACTGCTTGCATGTTATAAATCTCAAGCAAGCTACTAAACTCTCTGTGCCTCAGTTTCCTCATCTATAAAATGGGTTTAATGACTGAATGAATTAATACTTGTGCTTAGCATAGTGCCTGTACATCAGAAGCACTCAGTAAATGTTACTGTTCATAAGCAGAGCTCTGTGCTGGTAGTCCCTTTACTATCAAGTGGCTATCTTTCCTTAGAACCAGGTCAACTTTGTGAGCCTAATTTAAGATTCTTTTACTTTCCTGAGGCTGGTGCCAAATGGTTTGGTGATGCTAGAGAAGCGTGAACCTTAAATGCCAAACAGTCCTTGCTTATAAAGTGTAGAATAATTTAATGCCGCTTATAGGTATGTTGGAGGGAAAAAATAAGGACAACCTTGTAAATATTTTCAGCTCCACTGGGTGCAGCAGAATCAGAAGGTGGAATGTATAATAATTTGGCCTATCAGTCAAAACTTCAAAAACAATATTAACTCCATGATGTGAGCCATTTTCTTTTTTCCTTTTTTTTTTTTTTTTTTTTTGAGGCAGAGTCTTGCTTTGCTCTGTCATCTGGGCTGGAGTGCAGTGGCGCGGTCTCTGCTCACTGCAAGCTCCGCCCCTGAGTTCATGCTATTCTCCTGCCTCAGCCTCCCGAGTAGCTGGGACTACCGGTGCTAATTTTTTTGTATTTTTAGTAGAGACGGGGTTTCACTGTGTTAGCCAGGATGGTCTCTATCTCCTGACCTCGTGATCCACCCGCCTTGGCCTCCCAAAGTGCTGGGATTACAGGCATGAGACGCCGCATCCGGCCGTGAGACATTTTCTAGTAGAAAACTCTTTTAGTATTTAGATCTCTGAATCACAATAAGAAATGCTATTGAAGTATAACTGATTCCCAGACTGTGAATCAATACAAGTATTAAGTTTCAGCCATTTATTAAAAACAAAACAAAAACTCATTTACTTATGTATTTTTAATATACCCCACCTAGTTCCAGAAAGTATTTAAAGCCACTGAAAGGCACATGTTGAACAGATTCAGAAAACAGGAGTTAGATACTTTTATCATCTTGTGGCTTTCAATATCACCACTTAATAGAAGTCAATAATAGTCCTCTTCTATGTTACACTTAAACACAGATCTTTGACTGCCACAGGTGTTACTCATTAAAATCCAATAGAAACAAAATAAGAAACTGTCTCCTAAGGAAAAGCCACTTGTTAGGGAGTTCAGAATTCAATAGCCATGTTATTTATTATTATAAATGAACTATACATTGATACCACAGTGGTCATGTTATCGCAGTTCTTGACACCTCTTAGAAGGCCGTTCTTTGTGACCCCACCCAATCTTCAGTTCCTCTAATGTGTTTGTGGTTACTTTTCTCATAACCTAATTGGATCCTAAAGTAAGAAATGAATGTATGCTGGTAAGGGAGTTGTTTCCTTTGACACATACTAGGACTTTAGTAAATGGTGGTGGTGGTGGTCAATGTTTCTTTCATACAGAACATAATAAGCTTGAAGAAAATTGAAGGAGCCCAGGGAGCCTGAGGTATATAGTGCTACCATTCAACTAACTGCAAGAACTTGGACCAGATACTTGATTCCCTTCAAACTCAGCTCTTAATCTACAAAATGAAGAGAATGAGCTAGTTCTGTATTCTCCTTTCTAACATGCAGTTTTCTTAAGATACTATGCATCAGCATAACTGTAGACCTTTTAGCAGTTATATTATGACCTAAAAAAATTCTTAAAATTGTGTTTAGTTTGTATATATAACACAAAACCAAATATTGAGGTTTTAATATCTATAGGTACCTGACACAGGTAATCAAAGCTTTTCATTCTTTTGTATCATTTTACTGTTACACTTATTATTATGGGTCCCTTATCTTCTACCATTTTAATATTCTTGGAGGGAGGTTTATTTATGTATGTATTTACTGCATGAAATGCAGACATTTAATTGAGAAGGAATATATTCTTGTCAGGCAAGTTGCTAACATTAACATGCATTAATTCAAGAAATATTTATTCAGTCATCTAGTAAATAGGAATAAAACAATGAATAACACATGGAGCTTGCCCCAAGAAGCTTATGGTCTAATGAGAGTACTGAAAAGCAAATAGATAATTATAAAACTGTGTGACACAGATGATGACTGGGGAACAAGCAGAGTGCAAGATGAACACAAGTGGAGACCTCATCCAACCGCGGAGATCAACACAGACTCCGCAGAAGACATGGCATCTAAGCAGATGACAACCCGGGTTAGTTGGAATATAGGATTATTTCAGGCAGGATAAGCAGCTCATGCAAGAGCCTGGAGGTGTGAGAGAACCATGCTTTTCCAGGAACTCACCGTATGTATTGAGCAGGAGAGGAAATAACTCACCGTATGTATTCAGCAGGAGAGGAAAGAACACAGCAGTAGGAAGAGGTGAGGATTTAGAGGTACACAAGGAGTTTGGGTTTCATCCTGAGGACAATGAAGAGACATTGGAAGGTTTTCATAAGAAGGGTAACATACAATATTAAGATTTAAGAACAAACCAAAAACGCAAGAATGTGACAAATGTTATGGAGTAGAGCAGAGCTGGAGACAAGGTGATCAGTCAGAGAACTGTAACAATTAGCTAGGCTAGAAGGGATAATGGGTTAAATCAAAGTAGAGGCAATAGGGAAAGAGAAAAGAAGATGGATTCAGGAACTATTAAGGAGACAGAATCAATAGGATTTGATGATTGGTTCATTCAAAAATATATGTTGGAGCTGGGAGTGGTGGCTCACGCCTGTAATCCCAGCACTTTGGGAGGCTGAGGAGGGTGGTCAGGAGTTCAAGACTAGCCTGGTCAATATGGTGAAACTCCCCCTCTACTAAAATTACAAAAATTAGCAAGGTGTGGTAGCAAGCGCCTGCAGTCCCAGCTACTCTGGAGGCTGAGGGAGGAGAATCGCTTGAACCCAGGAGGTGTGGGTTGCAGTGGGCCGAGATTGCATCACTGCACTCCAGCCTTGGTGACAGAGGGAGACTCGTCTCAAAAAAAAAAAAAAGTGTTGAATTTCTGTTTCTGGTCATTATGTGGTAGCTGGTGTTGGACATATGCTCCCACTGTAAATAACTATGAGGTCTAGACCAACTATTTAAAACACTATTTGTAGGCACTGGATAGCAGCTCAGTGCTGGGCTATGATCCTTGCACAAAGGAAACATATAAGGAAAGCTACAGATACACACACAGTTTCTCTCATAGAGCATTTTTCAGGCCATAGCATAGGGAGATAGACTCCAGTAGAGAGCATCAGTTGGATATAGAGATCAAGATATAGGAAATAGCATGTGGCTACTAAGTGGGCTGAGATTTGGGACAAGAGCATCAAAAATAGGAAGCTGCAGAGAAAAAAATCCAAATAAACAAAAATCTAAGTGAAAATTCATCTTAGGTATTTGGCTAACTCCTGGACTATGCAAGCACAAGATGAGATTTCAGAAGGTTTGGAAGAGAGTCTCTTCTGAGAGGCTGAGGGCTGAGAAGACCACCCTGTGCAGGAAAGATGTTGACGGGCAAGCCCAGCTGGAATGGAGAGACCTCGATGAAACACATAAGCAATTAATTAGATCCCAGAAAGGCCACACTGGACAAGTAAGTGCTATGTCTTAAGAGTAAAAACTAGAATGGGCCACCCTAACAAAGCCTAAAACCAAGACTTAACAAGATAAGTTACACTTTTAGTAATTTAACTGCTCGTTGTAATAAAACTCAACCTTCCTCAGAATAAGAACATAATACAGTGCTTCTACAGTATTTGTCTACAATGTTCACTATTCAAAAAAAGTTATCACACACTTGAAGAAGGAAAAGTATCCAAAAGTATCCGATAATCAAGTGATTAAAACTGTCAATAAAAGCAAACCTAGAGGCAGCACTAACAAGAATTTCGTATTTGTAGAGCATTTCCTATGTGCAGATACTGTCTTAGCTATCAACAAGGCAGAAAAATATTCCTGAAGATATTCTTTCAAGCTTATCTTCTTGAAAGAGAAAACAGTATTTAAGATAAGTAAAGTATGTGGTATATTAGATGGTAGAAAATGTCATGGAGAAAGAGAAAGTACAGAAACAGCATAGGGAATGTTAAGAGGGTGGGATTTTAATAGAGGACCAGAGAAAGAATAAATGTGTGGGGCGAATGAAGGGCAAAATGAAAAGATGACATCTATGGTTTGAGCTTGTGCCTTTATATTGCTTTGAGACAGGCAATTTAAAAGGTGGAGGAGACTTACTTTTTAAAGGATGATATTTAGAAAATGTTTACTTTGAGGTGCCTATGAGACTTTAATTGGAATTTCATAATACGCAATTGGACACATTAATTTGGAGAGAAGAAGACATCTATTCTAGGGATGTTAATTTGGAAGTGATCAACATGTGATAAAAACTATAACAGTACAAGAAGGGAAAAACCCAGAAGTGCTTCAGGATTTAAAATACAGACCTGAGATGTAGAAGTAATAAGTGATAAATAACTGGATAGATGGAATAATGCAATAGAATATGTCATCATAAGAGTCAAGTGTTTTAGCAAGAAGAAGTGGTCAGCAATTCCAAACACTGAGGAATCAAATGAGCACTAAACTCTTTTCTTGGATTAGTAAACAAAAAATGTGGTGAAAATGATTCTGATTACAGTATGGGGCAGAATTCAGATTGTACTGAGATGAAGAGAAAGTAAGATGTAATTCTGTTAAGATATTGACAATGGTAAATGTGGCCATAAAGGGCAGTATTTGAGAGAGTTGTCAGGTTATGGGAGTGGAGTGTGTGTGTGTGTGTGTGTGTGTGTGTGTGTGTGCATATCTGTGTGAGTGTATGAGTGTGTGTCTTTTGAGATGAAAGACTTAAACACGTGAAGTATACTTAAATACTTTTTGAAGGACTACTTAACTATGCAGTCCAGATTAGAAACTAATGAGAGCATGATAATGCTAGGTTAGGCACATGGTATTTTAATGTCTGGGATGATTCTTCATTGCTACCCGAGGCACCGAGGAAACCGCTTTAGTGCTTGTTATACAGTCTCTCAGGTGATATTATTGTCAAATCTTGCACACCAGAAATTCTAGCTTTATCTCAGATTTTTTTTTCATTTAATTTGATGTAAGTAAATTTTTTCCATCCAAAATATTAAAAAGAAAACAACTTTATGACAGTTTTTGTTAATGAGTTTACTTAACATTGGCTCAAGCAAAGTTTTGGCCCAGCCCAATTTATATGCATCTCAAATTAAAAGAAACTTTTTAAATTACCACAATTACTATTTTTGAGATTGGAATCTAAAAATGGTTTTAAGTGGATAACACTTTTCTCTGCATAATATTTCTTTGTGTTTACACACATTATTTCTTAAACAAGGAGATGTTTATTATAATCTAGCTTAACCACAGAGCCCACATTATAATAAGTAATATCTTTGTTAGTAATTAAACACTGCCAAAAGTTTTAAGGAAGAATTCTGTGCAAAGAGTTTTTTCTGTTAATAGATGTATATGAACAAAGTGTAATTACTCTTAGAAGCCCATTATCTTTTTCATTCAGGATTAAACTAAGAAGTATTCAAGATGACCCTGATTAGATTTTCAGGAGTAAAGTGATAAAAAGATTAGAATATATTTCAGGACTGGTGCCATATATCCCAGGAAAAAATAAAGGGAAATTTTGAAGTGAATGTTTATGACAATAGAAATGAATTGTGACAAAAACTTTATACCCATTGAATGTATTAGAATTTATGAGCTTGTTCTGATGACAGAAAGACATCAAAATTAATTTTATCAACTACCTTTTGCTTTGAAAAGTGCAAAAGATATATACTTGAAATACATATTTTTCTAAGAATCACTCACTGATATTTGAGACATTCAAATTTTCAGCTAATTTAGGACATTTTCCTGAGTTTTAATGCTTTCTGCAGACTCTTTGTTACTGAAATGTCATCTTGACCTCTTTTGTGTTAAAAAACATCCAGTTATCCTAAAGTGTCTCTTTATTCGTGAATAAATGCAGATCATAAAGAAAGATAAGCTATTTTAACAAGTCATTTTGAAGGATTAATTATTGTTTTATTATACTGCTAATGCTCAAAGTGATCATACGACACTTAAGCTATCTTGGTCCAGATAGATTTGAAAATAACCAAAAGAATTTAGTGGGAATAATGACAGTGTATAGTGTTGCTGGAGGGAATATATTGAACAGGATAACCTGCTGTGCTCCTCAAACCCAGGAGGAAAAATTATTCTTAACAGGGCATGAAACCAGATACTGATCTGAGTTCAATTAGCAGCTCTGAAAGTCTGGCTACATCTTGAAATACAATTATCATTTAGTATGTGATTTATATTTGTAAAGTTCATATTTTAAATGTGAATATGATTTGTTGTTTATTAAAGTCATATTTTCCTTGCAGTAGACTAAAAGTACTTTATAGAGATGGGCAATTCATATTTTACACACAGATATTCCTTCTGAGGAAACTTACCTAAACTTACGTGGTATAATGTGAGATTTGTGTTTGAGATTAGAAGCTGACTCTGCATTGTTGGAGGAAGGGGGAGAAATGTAAATGTCTTTTTCACCCTGTTCTCTAGTAGTTGTCCACCATCTGAAGTGTGGCTGTTTTCCATCCTCAGATGGTCTGGAATAAGGTCAAACAAACCAAGGCTATTCAAAAGAGAGCATTATCCTTGGCCTCCCTCCCTCTCCCTATTTTCTTGTCAAGGTCTAGAATACTACAGAGTTCTTTGTTTCAAACTTTCAGCACTTTTAGAGAACACTAAATAGCCAAGCACGCAGGCATTATGGATGCCTAATATCCATACAAAGATAACTCAGTTTTGGGAGTAGAGTCACTAAGGCTTTTCATCTGTCATTGGGAAGTGCTTTATACAAAGGCTGTTGGATTAAAAATTTCCCCTGTTGCTAAGAATGGAAACCTAAGTGCTGTCACCTCACATGGCAATTTGCATGAGTCTCTGGATTTTCCTGGATTTTGTGACAACACATTAAAGAATGTTTACAGCTCTTTAATACTCTTTCGTACACATGCAAGTTACTAATCTTTTTAAGTGTTGGCGAGTCCTAGAGAATGAGCCTACCGACTAGTCCTACAGTCAGCCATCATCAGTGAAAAAGGAACCAAGAACTCGTTCTTGAGGTTTAAAGCCAAAACTGACATTAAAGATATTTCCTGGCTGGATGCAGTGGCTCATACCTGTAGTCCTAGCACTTTGTGAGGCTGAGGTGGGAGGATCCTTTGAGCCCAGGTGTTCAACACCAGCCTGGGTAATATAGCCAGACCCTGTATTTCCCAGCTACTTGGGAGGCTGAGGCGGGAAGATCACTTGGGCTCAGGAGTTTGAGACCAGCCCAGGCAACAAAGCAAGACTCTATCTCTACAAATAATAAAAATAAAAAATGATAGCTTCTGACCTAATTAGTGACCTTGCTTATGATGGATAATTTTATGTGACACTTTGGCTGGCCATGATGCTGATATTTTGTCAAACATTAATCTGAATGTTTCTGTGAAGTTGTTTTTGGATGAGATTAACAGTTAAATTGGCGGAGTAGAACAGATTACCCTCCGTAATGTGGGTGGGTCTCAGCCAGTCAAAGACTGTAATAGATGAAGACCAAACTTCCCGCGCAAGTAGAAATTCTGCCAGCAGAGTTCCTGCGGGCTCAGACTGCTTCTTTCCCCAGTCTCCAGCCTGCTTTCTTACCCTATTCGATTCTGCCCTCGCCAAGCCTCCACAATTATGTGAGTCAAGTTTTAAAAATAAATCTCTTTCTCTGTTACTCTCCCTCTCTCTCTCTCCACACACACACACACAGAGAGACAAGTATATACAAATACATATGTATATATACACATCTTGTTGGTTCTGTTTTTCAGAAGAACTCTGACTAATATGCTGCTTAAAAATACAATTAAAATAATGCCTGACTCATGAAAATAACCCTGAATTATTAAATGAGTCAATGAATAAAAATATGTACCAGGAATTTTGTTTGTAAAAAATAGTTTAATAGTAAAATCTTTGGGGACAAAGAGTGGTTTTTAATACCTTTGAACCCCAAATAAATTGAAACTAGGTTAAGGTGCAGTCTTCCTTAGTGAGTTGTGAAACTTGAAAGTTTAAAAATGAACTAGTTCAGGAAAAAAAAAAAGAAGGTTTGCATTCTAGCCTCAGCATTGCATACCATTAGCTTTGGAACGCTTGATCTCTATAGGTCTCCAGTTGTTCAACTGTAAAATGACAAAGGTGGGTTAGTTGGTAGGTTATACAATCTCTTAATTCCATGATTCCCTCTAAAGACCTTTCCAGTAAGGTCATTCTGATTATATCACTAATCTAGAGGGATTTTACTAACCAGATCCCAATGCAATATTGTAGCACACAGCAAGTCCTCATGGTTAAATGGTTAATGGGAAATTTAAAGAGTGTAGTCATTGGGTGCAAGAAGGTATTTCTTTTCCAGTAGGCATTGTAGAGGAAAGCTCAGAGATAACAGAAGTTTCTTGAATTTACAGTTGATAAATGAATGTTAAAATCCCCTTCGTACTGTTGTTTGAGAATGAAGGAATCAAGGCCTCGTCACTAAATTGTATCATGAATAAAAGGTCTCTCATTTACATTCATTGCTTTGCCTACGTAGGAACTTGGTTGTTTGCCAACAACTTAATGTCTTGAGAAAGCTATAGGTCATTTTGCAGCCCAGCATTTAATAGCACCATCTCACAAATCTGATTAAATCTTTTTATTTTATCACCGGTTTGGGAGTACAATACAAGCTCCAAATAATAAAACTTGAATGACCCAAGCAGCAGTTCATGTCTCATCTCCAAACATCTTTCTTTTATAGAAAATTCTGTAAATTTTCTCTGCCGTATTCATTGAATGAAGTGATTTTTCTAAGCTGAAAAATAAAAGATCATTGCAATTGTGAATCTTGTGAAAGGAACAAAGACAAATATGTTCCTATAAAAATTTTCAAAAAGGATTCTTAATTTGGATTCAAATTATAACAATCTCCAGAGTTATTCCTCAGTCTGGTGTAGGTTTACTAAATATTTGCATAGTCTCAGAATTAAAAAATAGTTCTTCCAACTAAAAAAAAAAAAAGAAAATGTGTTTTTATTTTGGATAAGGCATGAGTTACAGAGTGCTTGCTTTATTGAATAGCATAGGAAACAAATATCAGTATGATCAACATTAACTGGAATTCAGTTAAGATTATTTTTTCCTAAAATAAAGTTGCTTTTTGTTGAAAACTCAATACTTGATATTAGAAAATATAGACAAAAGAACATTTAAAATGATACGAATCCCACCACCTAACAACCACTGTGCATAATGAAATACTATATATTCTTTCATATGGGTTTTTATAGATGCCTCTCTTAACTCCCTAGCTCCAAAAAACAAATATACACATAAACCAGATGTCTTCAATACTGACTAGTCTGTGAAGTCAAAATGAGGCCATATTTTCCTTGATGTTAAAATCATGATACTCCCAAGCCCCCTACATGCCTATAATTATGAAGCCCTGATTTTTCCTTGCCCATTAGTGGTTTTATCGTTCATTTGTTTTTGGAGATAGGCTCTCGCTCTGTCATCCAGGCTGGAATGTAATGGTGTGATAACAGCTCAGTACAGCCTCAACCTCCTAGGCTCAAGAAATCTTCCTGCCTCAGCCTCCTGAGGAGCTGGGACCACAGGTGTACACCACCACACCCAGCTAATTTTTTAAATTTTTTGTAGAAATGGGATCTCCCTGTGGTGCCTAGGCTAGTCTCAAACTCCTGGTCTTGAGCATTTCTCTTCCCTCGACCTCCCAAAGTATTGGGATTATAGACATGAACCACTTTGCATGCACTGCTCCCCGCCACCCCCAATGTTTTCTATGGTGCAGGCAAGAATTTCACGATTTCTAACTCAAGCCAGGGGATTCCTCTGGTATATTTCACCTTGATGCACAGATTGGCCAACCTTTAGCATGCCCTGTTTGCCTTACTGTTTCCACTCCACACAGCAATTCTCTGGAGTACCAGAGAGGAGCAGCCTTCCCCAGGTGTTAAGTTCAGTGATTGACACACTTCTCAAACCTGTAAGCCCAGAGTTCAAGCTCTTAGTAGTCAGTTTTCATTGCACACAGGGTCATGTTTTATTTTTCTCAAGGTAGCTTTTTAAAAAAAATCAGGTATGCCCAGGTGGCTGGATCAGGCATTAGTTTTACACTGCTCTCAAAACCCACACTTCTGATGGCCTAGATCTTGACGCTAGTGTCAAGAGAAAGTCCACCAGTCAAGACTTGCTGGATATGGCTGTGTAGGTTGCTCCCAGGTTCCAGTTGTGTTTTTCCTCCATTCAGCCTCAGCCAGGATCTCTCCAGTTCATCAGACCTATTCGAATGTTTGAATCTCAAAAGAAATTGAATTTTGATTTTCATCCTATTTCTTCTAGAAATCATCTTGACTCCTACATGAATTTGTGGATGTAGATAAGTTCCTGGGGGAAGGTTACTATCTGGTTTCAACCATCAAGAGGATCTACAAGACAGGCCTTGCCATGCCCAAACATATATAATTATCATTCTTTCCTCTCAGAATTCAATAAATACTGGCCTTGCAGTGATCCTTCTACTAGGGAAGATCTACATACAGAATAATGGTTACATAAGCCACCTCTGGATTCATGTGGCTAACATTTAAAGCTCTGACCTGTCATCTTCTGGTTGATGATCTTGTGAAATTTATTCAGTGGCTCTGTGCTTAATATGTCTTCATCAGTAATATAGGACACATAATAATCACGCCTTTGTCGTATGTACTTCTAAGGATTAAATATATGAATACAGAGTTAACAGTGTTCCTGGCACAAAGTTTGTGCTCAATTAATGTCAGCCTTTATTACTTTAGTGGTTCTAAACGTGGTTCCTTCCAGAACAATGAAAGGAGAAATGTCATCATCATCACTAATGGTAAAAATTGCTACTGAATTATTTTTTTGTTTTTTTGAGATGGAGTCTTGCTCTGTTGCCGAGGCTGGAGTGCAGTGGTGCTATCTTGGCTCACTGCAACCTCTGCCTCCTGGGTTCGAACAATTATCCTGCCTTACCTCCTGAGTAGCTGGGATTACAGGCGTGTGCCACCAGACCCAGCTAATTTTTTTTTTTTTTTTTTGTAGAGACGGGGTTTCACCATGTTGGCCAGGCTGGTCTTGAACTCCTGACCTCAAGTGATCTGCCCACCTTGGCTTCCCAAAGTGGTGGGATTACAGGCATGAGCCACCACGCCTGGCCTGCTACTGAATCACTTCTCTATTACATAAAAAAGTCTAATTCATTGGTACCCCACCTTGCATTACCTAAATCTATAGAGATATGATTTTTTTTTGAATCCATATTGTTTTGTAACTGCTCTCCACAGCAATACATTGTGAAACTCTTCCCCTTGTCAACAGCTATACTTCCAGGGTGTTTAAATTTTTATTATCCTATTTATAAGAGAACTATATATTTACCAATCACTTCGTATTTTCATGTTTTCAATGTTATCAGTGATGGGGAAAGAAGATCTCAGAGCTACGTGGTCATATGACTCCTTAATTATTTCCTTGGGACAAATATCACAAAAGGAATTTCAAAGCTTTTAAAATATGCTGCTAAATTGTCCCGGAAGCATTTACCTGTTTATATCAGTCAGCATCTCTGTATCCTCACCAACATTTTAAAAAATGTTTAATAGTTCGGTATACAAAAATGCATGTTCCTTTCATGACTACGCTTTTAAAATTAGTGAAGCTGAATGATTTTTATATGGAAGGTTTTGAATTTGTGTGTGTGTGTGTGTGTGTGTGTGTGTGTGTGTGTATGAGTTAACATTCTTAGCCTTTTGTTTTTTTGAGATGGAATCTCACTCTGTCACCCAGGCTGGAGTACACTGGTGGTGATCTCCCCTCACTGCAACCTCCGCCTCCCAGGTTCAAGTGACTCTCCTGCCTCAGCCTCCCGAGTAGCTGGGACTACAGGCGCCTGCCACCACGCACAGCTAATTTTTGTATTTTTAGTAGAGATGGGGTTTCACCATGTTGGTCAGGCTGGTCTCGAACTCCTGACCTCGTGATCCGCCTGCCTCAGCCTCCCAAAGTGCTAGAATTACAGGTGTCAGTCACTGCGCCTGGCCTTTTCAGTTGTTTTTAAAGAACTTTTTGTATATGTAAAATAATCACAAATTTCCTTACTGCTCTCCAGAAAGAAAGGAAATTTTGCTTATTAATTTTCTGTAAATAGTCCAGTTTTTCTCATGAGCCCCCATCTGGAGAAGGCAGTTGGTAGATGTAGCGGTGAGGAAGAACTTAAACTTATCAATGAAAGTATCTCAGATATTTTTAGTTTTAATGACTTTTGTTCCCCTGATAACTCAATCTCAAGTAAATGCTCAGGCTGAAGATATACTTTCCTTTTCCCTGATCCTTCAAGTGATATCTGATTATATTTTTGTGTTGGTGGTGAGTACTTAAGTGATTCCATGTAGTGGGAGGGGAGTATGTGGATAAAGGGTACAAAGGCGTCTGTGTAATCATCTGCTAGGTTTATTGCCTATCTGACTCTTTGATACTCTTGGAAGCTTCTACTGAAGCTGTAGCTGGTCTCTTGTCTTGTTCAGAGCCTGGAGCCCCCTTGCCTGCCTCAGTTGCATCTGATTTGGAGCCCTGTCACTGTCCATTTAGCTCTGGCTTAATCCCTCCACTCTTCAGGCTTGGAAACTTCTCAGCCTCAAACAAGAGTCAAGGGAAGGCCCTTAACTCAGGGCTGTTTCTCTTTCTGACCACTTCAGGTGGCCACTTTTACTCTTTCATCTCTGTTTCAGAGTTTCAAATTAAGGGTGAGGCACAAGCCTCTTCTGTTGTGGCTTTTCTCTCTACCTTTCTAAAACCCCACTCCTATCTGTGATTTTGGTTCAGGAGGGAAGAGCTAAGATACTTTTACCTGATTCCTTACTTCCCCACTTTTCCCTTTTCCACAGTCTACTAGGATAGAATTGGCAGATTTTCTTCTTTCTCTTCTGGTCGGATTTGATCTCCTTTATGTCATATTCTGTTCCTAGGGACAGTAAGCATCAAGGCATGGAAGAAACCTCCTGAACTGAATTGACTAGTCTTGGCAAGGTAGAATGGGTGCCTCAGGGCAACTACGAACCAGAGATTACACAGGGCAAAGATGCATTGTGTCAATGTTCCCCAGACATTGTTTGTTTTATAAATATATATGTACATATAGATTCAAATGTTCAAATTAGACAGAAGCGATATCTGTTATGTATGTTGCAAATGTTTTTGTCCTTGTTTTTCCTTTTTTAAAAAAATTTATGATGTTCCTTGATGTAGACAAGTTTTACATTTTCATGTTGTGAAATCTACCAATTACAAACTTTATGGTTTCTAAATTTTGTAAATCTTAAAGAGTCTTTTCCCTCATCAAGAAAAAATTATATTTACATCAATTTTCTCCAAATATTTTTATGGCTTTTCAAAATTTTACCTGGAGGCATTTGGTAGCTATATATACATATGTGTGTGTTTTTACATACATACACATACATATATACATATATTTCATAACCAACCCTTGAGCTAAACATATTTTGTTGAATAATCCACTTTTTTCCTCACTGATTTGAAGGGTTACTTTACCATATATTAAATTCTTATTTGTTTTTTTTCTGGCCTTTGTTTCATGTTCCATTGATATATCTGTTTATTCCTTTACTAGTTCAAAAATATATTTTCAAAACCTAGCTTTGAAATATTTTAATGTCTGTTCAAGCTATTTCCCCCACTGCTTTTATTTGTCAGCATTTTTGGGATCTTTTCATGAATTTTCCTCAGATGATTTCCAATTGGCATTTTCTTCATAGTATGTTAAAATTTAATATTAAATCAAGGGAAACTTTTAAAATAACAAAATACAAATCTATTTTTCTTCATAGAATTTGTTAAAATTCATTAATTTGGAGAATGGAAATAATTACCTCTATCTCCATCTTCCTCATCATTCAGTTCTGTTAGAAACAAAATGCAATTTAAAAATTGCAAAGTAGAATGAAATGTCAAGGCTTATCTAGGTAAAAAAGCTAGAAAAATATTTGTGACTTCAATATTTGAGAATCAAACCAAAGAAGGTGGGGTTTTTTGCCTCATCCAGATAATATACATTTTATTTGTACTTGTATGAATTTTAGCATTTCTTTTCTCCGGATTTCAGAGTTTGTGGGTTTTTTTTGTTTTTTTTGTTTTTTTTGCTATAATGATTAAGTTCCAAGACTTTCATGTGACTTTTTCAGTCATTTTAATGATGGAAAAAATATAGAAGTTGGCTATCAAATTTATCTTTATTTCTCCTTTTTCCTTTATCTCTTTGTTTTGATTATATCAAAATTTCATTATTGTCCTCAAAATTACTGGGTTTTCCCCCCAATCAATACTTATTCTTTTAGGCCTAGATTTATAAAAATAATCCCAAACTAATCAATGGATTCATTTTCTCCTGTAATTATGTATGCATGTATTTATGTATTACGTATTCCCTTTGAACTTAATCTTTTCTCTTAGGAACTATCTGTGGTATGTGACTTCAAAAGAAGATTAAATATTTATAGTTATTGGAGGGACTTGGGGGCCATGGATTTTGCAGAGTCTCCTCTAGTGATCTTCTGCACCACGAAGAGTCAAAGTCATTGCATTGGCTACTTTTGTCACTCTCACTCTTCATGTCCTCCACATATACAAGGGAGATAGTGCAAGGACCAATGATTTGGGTGGTGTATTGTACAGTCCTCTGTAAGAACCAAAGAAGTTTGTAATCTTTCAACTTTGAGGTTACAAACAGAGCAAACGATCCAGTTGCTTGTTATATAGGCCCATTTCCTGCTGTCGATGATCCACCTGGCTTAATTTTGGAACATAAAGGAGCACATCAAACTGAGCTAGAAGGGAGAAAAGATGATGAATGCCAAAGAATATCTTCACCTAAAGAGAATCAAATTAGCTATGCCAACTAGAGATGCCATCAATTACAGGCAAGTAATTCATGTTATCCTCACCTGTAAGGATTTCTGTGATATTTTTATCTAAAAGATTTTTAAAACTAATCCTTATTGAGTTTTACCAAAACAGATTATAATAAAGAAAACATAATATATTTTCATATAATTGGTTATGTTCTGTAATTTTAGCACCTTATTTTAAATTTAAAAACTGTGTTATAAATGTTAACTCCTGGTAATAAATTAGCAAAAACTGAGATTATTTGGTAGTATAACTACCCACATTTAGCACAGATGTTCAGCAAAAAATTTAGGAACTATTTTGGAAGCTCTCATTAGCTGAGGTAAATTAGCAGAATATTTATGGGTAATATTAAACTGTTCAGATTCATATTTTCTTTCTTGATCGTTTTATAGAAGTCTCATAAATATCAACAGCTGGCTTAATTGTCTTTTAGAAAGTTCTTGTGTATATCAGCAAGACTGAAGCCCAATATTTAAAGGTTCTAAATATCAGAGCAGTTGAATATTTAGAATATTTAGTGGCCTGGCCAGAGGTCACTCAAGCAAGCTCAATCCAGCTCCAACTCCGTCCCCCATCCCCCACACATGGGGCTCCTCTCATCTCAAAGACCTTGCCTTTTCCTAAAGTAGTTCATGGAATTGGTATAGTCCTAAGTTGTTTTTCCCAAGTGATCTAATTTGCTATGGGTTCTCTATCTCCTAGTCCAAAAAGCCTCTAGGAGCCTAACTGATATTCAGAATATAAGGGATATACAGACTGAATATGTGAGAAGGGAATTAGAAGGCATTATTATGTTTGCCATGGATACTTCTAATCCAAATCAGTACCCTATATGCATGCCTTCTTCCTCATCTGACCTGGTTCATTCAGAAGCCCAAAAGATTCAATACAGGCCAGCACTAGATACTAAATTAACAAAACATTCAAACTACGTTTAGAACTTGTAAACATTGAGTACAGTGTGAGAACTCAAAAGTCAACTGTATTGCTCAATGACTATCACTGTATTGCTCAATGAATACAGTCAACTGTATTACTAAATGATGTCTTTGGTAATCATCTTCCAGAGAAGTAAACCATAAATAGTCTAACTCCTGATATTCAGATGACCAGATAACAGGTTTTACATTTTAGGAAGGAGTAATAACTACCAATGGGAATGTATATTTTGACTGACTGTCAAGATCTTAAATGCCAATCTCAATTTGAACTGTCCTATAAGCAAGTGGTATGAGACAAACAAAGCTTAAGATCAAGCACTATGAAAATGATATTAAGGCTGATTAAACTTTAGATGTGGTCAATGGGAAAACTTAGAGGCAGACAAACCGGTCCAGGTAATCCTCACAAAATCATCCAGGTGAAGGTGAAGTGGGCCTGAGGTTGGCAGTAACGTTGAAAGAAGAGAGGAATGCAGGGAACATTATGAAAATTAACTATTGGTGGCAACTGATTGCTTATAACAATAATGATGAGAGTGGATTGGAATTATACTGTAGCATTTTGAGTACAGTAAAGATGGCAAAAATTCACTGAAAAATACAGGCTAAGCTGGAAGGCTTCTGACTTTGGGGGATGCTATCATTTGCATGTTTGTCTTCTCCAAAACTCATGTTGAAATTTAATTGCCATTGTAACAATATTAAGAGATGAGACCTTTATTTAATAGTATTAAGAGGTGGGTAGGCCACAAAGACTCCACCCTCATGGGTGGGATTGGTGCCATTATAAAAGTATGAGGATGAACTTAAGTCAGGCATGGTGGCTCATGCCTGTGATCCCAGCTACTTAGGAGACTGACATGGGAGGATCACTTGAGGCCAGGAGCTCCAGCTTGGGCAACATAGTGAGACCCATCCCTCTTAAAAAAGAACAAGCTCAGTTTCCTCTTGCTGTCTTTTGCCTTTCTGCCTTCTGCCATGGAATTATTCAGCAAGAAACCCATTGTCCAACTGCCGACCACTTGATCTTGGACTTCCAAGCCTCCAGAAATGTGAGCCAATTAATTTCCGTTTTTTTATAAATTACCCAGTTCTAGGTCTTCTATAGCAGCAAAAATAGATAGAGACAGAGGAAAATGACAATTTGAAGCAAATAACTCTGGGAAGGATTCCACAGTAAGATATTGTCAGATATTAAGAGTGTGGGTTCACTTTTGGATTACTTGCCAATGGTACTCTGAGAAATCACATATTAGAAAAAGAGAAGGATGAGTCATTAGTACTTCTGCAAAATCTAATGATACTGTAACCACTGAAACACTGAAAGGAGGCACTGAAATAAGTTGTAGATGCAGCATGAAAGGTAGGAAATTTTGTAAAACAAAGTGCTTACTTGACACTCTTGGCAAGAAAACCCTACCCAACAGCATTTGGGTTAAAGCATTGTGTAGTGTATCAGTCAGAGTCCAGGTGGGAAATATTCAATGTGAACATTTCAATCAGAGGGACTTTAATGCTGGACACTGTTTACACAGGTAATATAAGAGCCAAGGAGACAAACAGGAGATGGTGAACAAACCCAGAGATTGGCAACAGCAGGAAATCACCATACACCTAGGACTAGAGGGCCACAGAAGATGTGATGTGGTGTGACCAGAGCCCAGAAACTGGTGCTGTGGTCACCAGCACAAGATGCTCCTGGAGACACAGAGAAGGGAAAAATACCCTGTCCTTGCTCTGTAGCCTGCCCACCAATCTTCCATCATTGCCTCTCATTGGCTGAGCCTACCTCCATGCTAGAGGGCAAGGGATCCTGGGAAGTGTGGTTTCCTGTAATGCCGGGCAGAGGAAGGACAGGGCTGGAGCAGATCTGTCTGAGCAAAAAGGGGCATATAGTCAGCCTGTTACATGGTACCTAACACAGAGTAACTTAAGGTTTTGATGGCAACTTCCTGAGAAACTTTTGGAAAATAAATACAAATTAAAAAGTTGATATTTATTTCTCATCTGTAACTGCAATCAGAACAAAATTGCAACTTTCAAATGCTACTGAAAGCAGAGAATGTAATGGCTGTCTAAATTAGGGGCACATGAGTTTTCAGCTGCTGGACTAGCCTTAAGTCCAGCCTTCCCCCTCCATTCCATTACCGTATTGATATCACCATGGGCTTCTTCTCTAGTTATCATAACTGCTGAGCATCCACAAAAAAACAGTTCTGTCATTTAAAATAAAACAGATGAAAGTTTTCCATGATGCAAGAGTGGGTTTTTAAAGATAATTGTGTTTCTTCTCTTCTGTAATTAGGACTGGACTTTATTTTGTATTCTGCAAATGATTTATGATCTCCTAGCTAGAAGAATGAAAAAGACTCATAGTTTTAGGTGTGTTGCCTTTGACCTACTATAGGTCTCTCTGCAAGTAACTGTGCTTACATAGAAATAAAGAACACTTGTGGTGTGTGGTTGGGTCAGTATTTGCACCTTGCAGCTTGTCCTCAGAGCCCGTGCTATACCCGTCATGGTGTGCAGTCAACTCTCTCAAGTAGTCTCAGATGTGGACACAGGACAATTAACACAGACTTCTCTACAATTACAAAGAATTTGGTTTGGTGATACCCTTCTGAGGCTCTATTTGGACAAATATGCTTGACTGACTGTCAACTGTAGGGGATGAAGAATTATCTGATGACCAAATGGGAGGCAAGAGAGTAGTAGCCAAGTAGTGAATGGAGTCTGGTCCATTTCACCTGACTTCTTAGGTATTTTACTTGGATTTGGAGTGTTGGTTACTTCATGTATAAAATAATATTGTGTAGCCACCTCATAGGGCAGTTTTAAGAATAAGATGAAATAACATATGTAAAGCACTTGTCACATAGTGAGTAGATCTCAATATATAGTTGTTATTACATTATTACTATGATTGTTATTATGAACCTGGAACCCAGATTATATACTGTTTTACTATGATACATCCTAATTTACCCCGATACACTCCCCAAATCTGTGTTTTCATGTAGGCATCTAACATTAATAAGCCCTTCCAAAGGCTATAGCTTTAAACTATGGTTTAGTTCTAAATCTTCTGTCTTTGTTTAATAGCAAAATAAATGGGAATCAGCTCCCCACTGAAAACTTCTTCAAGATTAACAGAAACATTAAAAAAAAATCCTTAGAGCGTTCAAGCTCTTTCAATATTCACTATTGTGAATATCGTTACCAAGTAATGTCCTAATAGTGTCTCCCTTTGGTATTCTCTTTGTATGCTAAGGTCCCAATGCATCTAGGCTATATAATGGCTCCCATACTTGTTCCATGCCTATGTCCCCCAGTCATGTGTTGTTCTTCTTTCCCATCTACCTGGAAAATCACACCCTTCCTCAACCTATTAAAATGTTAGTCCATCTTACATGTTTATATTTCACAAGGCCTTTTCTTATCTACTTAAATAAATGTATCACCCTCTGATCTCTGAGCTTCACAGTGCTTGTTTGTACCTCTCCGACTGCAATCACTTACTACCTTGTATTGTGATTGTGAACCTGTCTGAGCCTTCCCTGCTATGATGTAGATGTAGGAACTGATATTACATCTGGACATTCATTGTCACAGCTTTCATTGTGCTTTGTGCAGAGTAGTCATTTTAAAATTATGCAGATAATTTAATATAGAAAAAATGGGGAAGAATAACATTTTCACTTCAGTCCCCTTAGCCTCAGCTCAGCCATATTCTGGTTGGACACTTGGTTCTCTGATTTTACATTAAACATTGTCTAAGTAAATTATGCATTGCAGATATCATCTTTGAAAAATGATATTCAATGAGAAACATACTCCCATTTGTTTTCCTGTTAAATAAAGGCAAGAGAGTTTGGAATTAAAACCCAACCTACTACAGCCTTTGGAATGGCTCTTTAATTGACTGTTACATATGTACATGGGGATAAAAATTCTCTTTATTGAATTGAGGAATATACCACCAAACAGTGCTTGTTTTCCCAGATACCAAGGAAATAAGCATGCTTTCAGTGAATCAAAATCTTCTGCACTAACTCCTTCCTTCTGCAGGAGGCCTGTTGTTTGAGAGGAGGTAGAACACCCAAAATTCATTGCTCAGAACACACATACACCCACACACCAAATTTTACTTTTTAAAATTTTTCAATTCATAGACATTATAGAAATTGACAAGTTCGACCCAAGGAGAAAAATTCTGATTTTCATATGTTTAAGTATGTGTCACGATAAAGATGAATGTGACTAGAAAAGCAAACACATTTTGAATCAACAGGCCATGAATACTCTCTTTTATACATCATTTGGCATTGGAGTTTGCTGGGAGTACACAGTATATGAGTATGTATTAAATAATGTGGTAAGAACCATCCCGTGGGAGAAAACAGAATGAAATAAAAGCCCCAGCTTTTGAGACTTGTTTCTGCTGAGGGTCTCTGTGACAGTGTGGCAACTGTCCAGGCTTTAAGCACTTGGCCATTGCATTTGGCTTTTAAAAGAGCCCAAGCCATAAATTCTGGTGCAATTAGAGCTGGTGAAAAGAAATATACCCTAGGAGTTATTAATATGTAAATCTAGTAATCTGGGAAATTGAATGGTCTCAGATTAGGGTTTCTGAATTTATGCAATCTAATTTTGACTGAAATGACACCACACTTCAACAGTTCTGTATAAATTTGACAGCAAATTGCACAATGTTTCTTTAAAATTAGTACAGAAAAAGAATGCTTCAGAAGAGTATAAGGTAACAACACACATAGCTACAATGCATCACACCAATGTTCCATGTAGTCTGAACTCTCATTTCCAAAACAGCCAATGCCATATGGTGTGGTAAATTACAAGATCCAATAGTAAAGGAGTTCATGCCTTTATGAATGGGGCCAAATGGTTCCTTTAGTTTATCTTTGTCAAACTTAGAATGTTTTATCTCAGTTCTGGTACAAATAACCAATTTTTCTTATCTCTGCCAATAGTCCTGCCATTTAGAAAGATAGCACTGATAGCTGGAAATGTTTCTTGAAATTTCTCAACAGCCATGCCTGTAGCCACAGCTGGAATCAGTTGTGAAATGGGATACATGGGTAATCAGTTTACAATATGGACGTGAGTTTTCACTACTATTACTCTGTTTACAAATACTTAAAACATTCTCAAGTAACCCGAAATAATCAATTTGTTTTGAAACCAAGTCACATAGCTCTTTTGCCTGACTAAAATAATAAATTGGTATAGTTAGCAGGCTGCATTAATCATTTCATATCCCCCTAGTACTACAAACACCCAGGGCACTCCGCATTCATTTTATCATGCTGAAATGTAGTTGAATCAAATATTGGTTCAGACCCAAATCCATCGAGTCCAATTACCTGTCTGACAGTCACATGAAGGGAAGATTTATGGGTAAGCACGGCTTTCTCAAAGTTAAGTATTGTGTTTATATATTTCTTTGCTTTACCTGCATACTGTAATCTGTTGTGGATGTGCTATATAAATGAATGTAATTGTTTAAATTATATTTAAATTTAAAGTTTATTATATTTGTACCTCTCTATAAAAATATCTCTTGCTTTTAAAAAATCAATCCAGTGAAAGCTCCAAGAGTGTCATCTAATTTGAATATTCAAGGATTTGGTTAGTAAGTTCATGTGAGTAAGTCTATTTGGAGAAAGAGTATTGATCTTAGAATAAGAAAACTTGGGTATGAATCTTTGCTCTCCTACTGATAAGTTGGCTGAATATGAGCAAGCAATTTAAAATCTGAGCCTCATTTTGTTTTAAAACTTAGTAGTACCTACCATATTTTCATTCATTATTTCATTTATCCAATATTTATTGAGCATCTACTATATGTTAGACACTTTATAACATTCTAGTTACACAAAGATTGAATAAGAACTCAGTTCTACAGTCCAGGGATTCACCCATAAGTAGAAGCATGTTGTAAAAAAATAATTAGGGCACCATTGTGAGGAGTATCATAACTGAGATATCCGGACCAATATGCCAGGAGATTAAAGAAGAAAGTACATTTATTTATTTGTTTTGAGAGAAGATATCAAAAAATAAGTAATATTTAATTTGGTCCAGAGAACCAAAAAGAGAATGTACAGTATGGAAATATGAAAGGACATGGCTTAGAGAATTATGAAAAACATTGTGTTACTGGTATATTAATAGAATGTGGGAAGTGGAGTGAGAGGGAGTGGACATTCCTTTGCCATAGAAGACTAACAATCGTATCCACTGGGTCTCACATCATTTCTGCTTATCTATCCTTTCACAAAAAGGCCATTGGATTATACAGCCATTTATTTCCTTTAAAAAACATGATCCCCCTTTTTAATATTTTTTTGTGCTTAAATGTTCAATAATATTGCTTTTTACTATAGATTTAACCAAACTTCCAGGTGTGGGACAAGACTCAACAATCTATTTTCCAGAATCTTCTTGAGAAAGTGTCTTTGTGTAGGGAGTTGTATTGGCCACCCATCATTCTTTTTTAACATGGTGGTCTGAACTGCAAACATACATCTTTTGGCCGACGATTCTACAATTTTACTGCCTAGACCTCATAATATTCTCAGGTAGATACCTTTAAGCCCCATCCTGTGAACGTTAAGGCGGTAAAAAGTTGTTCATAGCTGTGGAACCCCAGAAGGTTCTGTGGAGGACATAAGCTTTGATCTAGATCTTAAAAGACAATTAGAAAATGAGTTGGCATTGCAGGCAAAGGAAATCTTATAAATAAGGTACAGAGTCAGGGAAACTCAGTGCTTGGAGCATGAAAGAGGAGGCAAGAAATATCATGAAGCCATTGAATGAGAAATAATGATTGCCTGCTTGCAGTTGGGCTTTATTAAATAGATAGTTCAAGGGTAATCAAAGATTTTAGATCATAATAATCTGAATTGTTCTCTAGGAAAATGAATCACAACTCAGAATGTAGAGGGAGATTGAGGATAGGGAATCCAGGTAGCTAATATTTAAAGAGTAAATATATAGTAAAAAAGAAAGTATTGAGTTGTGGCTGCAGCATTGAAAACAAACAGAAGGGAACAACTTGGAGATGTATTCTATGTAGAATCAATTGGCAAAGCAACTGATGGGGGAGGGAGGGATGGTGTTTAAAAGATTACAAACTTTTGAACTGAAGTAATGCTAGTTCCATGAATAGAAAATATAGGCACAGAAGGAAGAGGAGGAGAATGTTGCTGGGAAAATATAATGAGTTAATTAGCTACACATATGTAACGTAAGTAGCGATAATAGACTACTTATAAAATTAGACATATGGGTCAGAGGAAATAAAGCCTTCGCTAATTTTCTGACATCTGTGTCCACTTCTCTTCTGGTTTTAACTATAAAAGCCTAAAGTGAAAGATGAATTATGATTACAAACCTATCCTTCCAAGTTTACTGGGAATTAAGTAGACTATTGTTCTAACTAACTATACCACACCCTCATCAATGTGGTCCCTTTTCATACTAATATATCACCCGGGTCTTTAACCCAGTAGTCTCAATTAGATCCTAAGCAAATAAAGAATCTCTATCTCTCCACTTTACTCCCATATGACAGCTGGAAAAGGTTATTGGTTCTGAACCCAGATAACTTCTGTGTAAGTCTTTCTCTTTCTAAACTCCTGTAATTAATCATTTCCAGATTGACAATAATTCTACTGTCTTCGTTTCACAGACAAACTCATATGGTTTTGCAACACTTCAGATAAATTATTACTAGATTAGAAAGGAATGGAGATACCCTTTCAGGCTTCTCCAGTTTTGCTATGTGCTGTCAGGTCAACATTCTCAACACAACTAAACAGGGACAGATGGTGCCCATTCCCTCAGTGACAGTATCATCCAGCAATGTCAAAGGCATTTACATCCTTGAGAGAGAGATGCTTTATGACTAAAAGTTTCCCACCATGTGTACTCCAGAATACAGAAATAAAACTCCAGTAACAATCCATGTCCAATTATATTAAACTTTAATTACATAAATCATTAGAAATAGACTCAGTTACTTTGTTCTATTATCAGTTCTCCCATGGAATCTTTCTAGAAGGGCATTAGTGTGCTTGACTTGAAGGTACTTACACTAATGATTATGTAAAATTCAAAGGTGGATACATGTCCTAAAATGAAGGCTGTATATTTTAAACCGCTATAGTAAAATTGAAAAAGGAAGGTGTTATTCAGGAACATAGTCATTAATTTGGATAACATAAATTAAATCTTGTTTATTTAAACAATTTTCTTAACCTTTATTTGGTATATTACCAAATTGAATTTTATCTTTTCTGATTCTGTAAACCTGGACATAAATAACTTATACATTTGATAATTAAAAGATTTTAATGATAAATAGACTGTAATTATACAGTCTCATCCTGTCCATTCCCTCCTCTCCTTTTAAGGGTACCTAGTATTCATTTTTAAAACTATAACTTAAAATTCTTAAAGAATCTGTTGATCTGAATTATAGTTTTAATTCTGGTATTCACTATTTGTATAATCTTTGCTAACAGTTTTATTTTTCTGAATCTCAGATTCCTCATATACAAAGGACAAAGGTTATTTAGCTAAGATCTCTTCTATCTTTGAATTTCTGTTGTATTATTGTTCAGATGAAAATAGTAAATAAATAATGATATAAATATAAAATAAAGATTAGAGACATATGAACATTTATTTCCATCATTGAAGTTATATTATTTGTATCTAAAAGTATAAAGTGTTAAAACCTGTAAAGTTTTTTTGTCTTTGCCTTAGTTGAATATGACCATATTCTTATCTTGAAAATACCAGACCTGGGAGTACATCTCCATATCTTCTATACTATTTTTACCTCTGGATATTTCCATCACAGAGGTTATAGCCTCTAAAAATCCTCCATTGTATTACAATTATATGTACTATAATACATATGCATTACATGTATTAATTCAGTTACCCTTTGTTTATTGATTTCACTGTAATAAGTATGTTTAAAATATTAAGCAGTGAAGAGGAACAAAACAGTGGCTCATTAAACCCACAGACTTCAAGGAAAGTTAGCCAAAGGGAGCTGTTGCTTATTCAATAGCAGATCACTGTGTTGGAATAGACCACTGCTTTGCTCCATTACCTCTGAGTCCCTCTGCCATTAAACGTCTATCTTGCGATCTGACAGCTCGAAAAGTCACACATTACTTTGTGATGGTATTAGATTGTGGTCACATTATAAAGTCTGTCAACACTGTAAGTTTTCCTTGAAGTACTTCCTAACTTGCATCTCATACGTTTTTGGATATTGTGTCCTCATTTACATTTATCTTGAAGTATTTTCTAATTTTCTGATTTCCTCTTTGACTCACTGATTACTTAGTACTATGTTGTTTAATTTGCACATACTTATTTATATCTATAGATGAGCTTTGAGAGAATTCATATCTTAATAAAATTGAGCTTTTCAATTTATTAAGATGATACATCTCTCCATTTATTTAGGTCTTTGATTCCTTCCATCAATACTTTGTAGTTTTCAACATACAGATCTTACACATATTTTGTAAGATTTATATAAAAGTATTTCATATTTTGGAGCTATTGTAAATTGTACTTTTAATTTTAATATCCAATTGCTCATTGCTAGTATATAAACTTGTGATTCATTTGGGGCTATTTAACCTGCATCCTACAGCTTTGCTAAACCAACCTAGTCATTATAATAGCTTTTTAATAGATTCTTTGAGGTTTTTCATGTGGACAATCATGTCATCTAAAAAAGGAGACTGTTTTATTTATTTCTTTCAACTCTGGGTGCCTTTTATTATTACTTTACTATGCTGGCTAAGACGTGTAGTGCGATTTTGAATAGAAGTTGTCAAAGTAGATATCTTTGCTTTGTTCTTGATTTTACAGGGAAACAGTCGTTTGGTATTAAATATAATGTTATGTATATGTTTCCTTTTAGATATTCTTTATCAGGTTGATGGAGATATCTTCTATTTCTAATTTGTGGAAGGTTTTTATTATAAACAGATGGTATATGGTTTTAGACTTTTTCACTATTGAGATGATTATGTGGTTTTTCTCTTTGATATGTCAATATAGTAAATTGTATTGATTAACTTTTGAGTATTGAACCAGTCCTGCATTTGGGGAACAACCTTTACCTGGTCATGATATATTATTCTTTTTTATATTGTTGAATTAAATTTGGTATTATTTTTACAGATTTCTGTGTCCACATTTATGAGGAATGTTGATCTATACTCTTCTAGTAATGTCTTTTCCAGTTTTCATGTCAGGGTAATGTTAGCTTCACAGAATGAATTTCAATTTTCTGGAAATAATTTGCAAGGAATAGATATTGTCTCTCCCTTGAATTTTTGGTAGAATTTACCAGTGAAGCCATGATAGATAGAACTAGCTTTTGGGTCATTGAAAAGTATGCTTGAGATGCTAGAGAGAGAAGAAAATGGGCTTGCTGCAAATTTCCATAATTTCATGCTTAAGATATTCATGACATGTGAGAGGAATGACCTGAAAGACAAGCTTCTGTTCACATTTTATCTATTTTTAGTCAATGATTTTAGCTTCTAAATTTAATATGGAGAAAAAAATGGCATCGTCTTGTAATTAAAAAGCAAAGAGGTACCTATCTCCTTAAAAATAAACCCACATCATAATACAACCTTTTTAAGAAAATGTCTTGCTAAAAACCACAGCAAGAAAACAAACCACCTGGGGCCTTTTGTAAATCTTACTTCAAGTAATAGCTCTAAGAGAGAAAGGTTGATTTGTTATTTTAAAACTCCTCAGACTCAAATATGTTCCTATTGTTCAGGAGGCCATAGTCTCTTGCTATCTATTCTCTAAAAATATTATCATACAAAATACTTGTCATAATGTAGATTAGGGAACATAACCATAATTTTATATAGGAGAACTTACAACTGAACTGTAACAATAGAAGAAATATTACAATCATACTTATAAAACACATGCAAATTCATTATTTTGAATAGGAGACAAATAGAGTCTCTTTTGTCTCAGGACAGAATAGAATCTGCAGCATCTTTTTTGCCCAATCCTAAATTGAAGTAAATATTTTTTTTCTGACTCTTCTCCAGGTGGTTGGGAATAGATACCACATAATCGAGGCATTGGATGGAGAGGAGCACCCCAAATAATTTCTATGTGGAATAATTCAGTTACTTCTCTCTCCAAATAAACTTACCTCACATTGATGATAAATAGCCCCTTTGCTTCACAGTCCTGAAGCTCCATACTATATGAGGACCTCAGGCTAAGTTTGGGGAATAATACAGTAACTAGAGCAGACAATTGCTAATTTCATAGTGGGATAATCATATTTCAAACATTTGGGCTAGTGGACTTCTAGGGAAGATGCACATTTATAACTTTGAGGCCAGTGAAGCCCATAGAAAAATATAAAATAGATGAATATATAAATAATATGAATAATTATAAAATAGATTGAACCATAGGAGAAAAAAATAGAGTTCTTTTCCCTGAGTCTGGGTGAGGCTATGACAAAGAGGGAACTGATGTTTTGTGACTTCAAAAGCTTGTTCATAAAAAAAGTCAGCGCTTTCCCTCATCTTTTTTCTCTTGGGATGCATACTTTAAGAACCTGGAGGTAACATGAGGAAATCCATATGCCCTGAAGTTAGCATCCTGGAGGCATCATTTGGAGAGACTACAGTGCACAGAAGTAGAGAGGCCCAGTTATGCCTGTCCCCAAGAGATGGAGTCTTCTCAGTATCAGTCACCAGACACGTGAGTGAATGAGCCTTCAGACGATTACAGGTCCCCATACTTCAAACCAGAGGAGGTCAGATATAGTGAAGCAGGGGCAAGTGGTCCTTGCAGTTCCTAACCCTAAAGAATTAATAAGCACAAGTCACTGCTTTATGCCACTATGGTTTTGGAGCAACTTGTGACACAGCAATAGACAGGTAAAATAGATAGTCATCTGATCTGAGGACAGCCAAAGATAGAAAAAGGAGGTAATTTACTATAATAACTTTTTCTGATAGAAACAATTAGATTTTTCTTTTGCTGAAATTTTGACTGGAATTACAGAGAGAGGGAAATCAGTTGTCAATGGGAACAAGATCATAAAGATATTGATGGAGAAAAGTCAGTGACAGAGGCTGTGAAGTATAACCTCGTAACAAATGAGAGTGTGTATAATACCCAGAGCAGAGGATGAGCTGGTTAGTTGGTAGTGACAAAAGACAGAGAAAAGTTAAATGACTATAATAATAGAAATAAATGGCTAAAAGTAATGGCTCTGGAGCTAGACTCCTATGTTTAAATCTTGGCTCCGTGTACTTGGGAAGTCACCTAAATTTTCTGTGCTTAATTTTCTTCCTCCTGTGTACAAAGTATTTAGAATAATGTCTGGAATGTAGTATATGTTTAATATTATTATTGATATTGACACAACCCTTCTGCTGTGGGTGCAGTAAATTAATTGAATAGAAAGAGCTATCCTGTAAAACCGATGATCTTCAAGTTCCTCATTTTTTTAGACTCTTGGGTTCCCATAGTACTCTAAAGTACTATTATTTAAAAGTTATTTTTAATTTTCACCAAAGATATTATTCCTAACAGCAAGGCTCACAGGGTGTTTATAGTAAAGTGTGTGTGTGTGTGTGTGTGTGTGTGTGTGTGTTGGCCAGATGGATGAATAGACAAATAGAAAGATTTCCCTGTCTATATGCTTCAAGTTTCATTTTTCTCTTTTGCAAAGCTCTGTGCACTTGAAATAATTCACAATTGCTTTTAAAATATATATATTGTTTAATGTCTCCATGATTACTAAACTGTAAGTTCCATAAGGGCAGAGGCTGTCTTTTGTTCACTGCTGCATTACCAGAAGCTAGCTGCAAGGAAAAGCTCTCAGGCCGGCTTCATTTAACCTGCTAGGCATTGGAATGCCTGGGACCTTTGGTTCACTGAGTCTCACAGTAAATGCTTCAGGAATATAAAGGAGTGTTTTGTGTTGGTTATTTGACCTGGTGAGCAAGCAGGCATAGAGCCAGTCTCTCTAGGAGCAGTCCTGGGGGCAGAGATTTTATTTAAAAATGTGAGAATAGCAAAAGTAATCATCTCTCAGATCTGACAGACTCCTGATCCCAACAGGATGGTATCGGTCATTCTTTGGGTATCTGAAGGTAATTGCTCCACCACAAGACTCCTACTATGTCCCCAGTTCTGGGGACTGTTTGCTCACAGGTGAGTTCTTGTATTCTTCACCTGTACCATTTTGCTCTTGGTATCTTTTCTTCGGTTGCTATCACCCTGTGACAACATCCACTAGCATAGATGTAAACCCCTAAAACACATTCAACACATATTTGTGAACTGACCAACTGCCAAGAAATTTCTTTACAACAAAACCACTGAGTTCTATAGAGAGTGTAGCTGAGGTTGAATAAGCCTATCTTTCTATTCCTTTTTCCCTTGTCCATTTTCATATGGTTGCAAAAATTCCTCACAGAGGAATGTATCCTCTGGATTTCTCCTAGTTATTTGTTTTTTTGTGGGGGGCAGAATAATATCCCATTGAGCTTATTAAAGAAAACTGCTGGCTAGGTGCGGTGACTCATACCTGTAATCCCACCACCTTAGGAGGCCAAGGCAGGCGGATCACGAGGTCAGGAGATCGAGACCATCCTGGCCAACACGGTGAAACTCCGTGTCTACTAAAATACAAAAAAATTAGCCGGGTGTGGTGGCAGGCACCTGTAGTCCCGGCTACTCGGGAGGCTGAGGCAGGAGAATGGCGTGAACCTGGAAGGCAGAGGTTGCAGTGAGCCGAGATTGTGCCACTGCACTCCAGCCTGGGTGACAGAACAAGACTCCGTCTCAAAAAAAAAAACAAACAAACAAACAAAAAAAACTGTTAAGCACATTTACAAACTAAACACCAGAATTAGCATGTCGCCAGCAAATTTACTCTTGGAGGTCAGCTCAACAGGTCCTGTAAAGTGCCCTCTGTCAACTTCCAGGCTTGTCAATGGAAACAGTACTCCAGTCTAGTGATGAGATTTGGCTCTGTGTCCCCATCCAAATATCACTGTGAATTGTAATCCCCTTGTGTCAGGGGAGGGGTCTGATGAGAGGGGATTGAATCATGGGGGAAGACTTCCCCCTTGCTGTTCTTGTGATAATGAGTGAGTTCTCAGGAGATCTGGTTGTTTGGAAGTGTGTGGCACTTCTTCCTTCATGCTCTCTTGCTCTTCTTCTCCGCCATGGTAAGATGTGCTCACTTCTCCTTCGCCTTCTGCCATGATTGTAAGGTTCCTGAGGACTCCCACCCATGCTTCCTGTACAGCCTGCAAAACAGTGAGTCAATTAAACCTGTTTTCTTCAAAAAGTACCCAGTCTCAGGTAGTTCTTTATGGCAGTGTTAAAATGGATTAATACACCTAGCTACCTCTACTACCCAGGTCTTACTCACGAATAGAAGAAGACAAAAGTCATACTTCTTAGCATTGTATTACCACAAACCCTGGACATTTATGTTGTGTTGAATGGGAGATGCTACGGAATGAGAAGTCAAATGCAAACCTGGCCTTTATGGCAAGAAAATCACCTAAGGTAGAAATTCTGGATCATCTCACCAGGAGAGCAGCCAGAGAAAAGGAGAAGCAGTGTGTGCTGTGACTTTAGGCAAGTATCTTGGCTCCTCTGGGCCTCAGTTTCATCTTCTCCTGAGAAAATGGTTGTTAAATGGTACCTTATTTTAGACTTATTATGAAAATTTTCAAACACACAGAGAAGTAGAAAAAGGGTGCAATGGACATCCATATACACACCATCTGGGTTCCACAATTGCTAGCATTTTGCCATATTTGCTTCACTAATGCATGCATATCTATCTAAAATGTGCCAAGCCATTTTAAAGTGAATTTTAACTGTCAGGGCATTTCATCTTAAATACTTCAGCTTGTATATTCAGAAATTGAGGACATTTTTCTACATAACCATAGGGATATTCACAGGATAATTCTAGAGTCCTTTTATCTCTGGGTGTCTTAGACATCGTTTTTACCAGACATATGTGAGGAGATAAATAGGAACAGAGACAGATATACCATGAAGTGCATGCAACTTTAACTTCAAGACTTCTCACTTATTGACAAGGAAAATGATCTTAGCCATAACTGGCTAAGACCATTATCTCTTTTCAGTCTGGCTTCTCCTCTCTTACACCTCAACCTCCTATACACGCACATCCCCATATCAGGAAACATAGGAAGGGCTGTGAACATTTTTGGGATTCCATATAAAAAAAGGTTGGATAAATAATTTTTTTTTTTTTTGCCATCACTGGTGTGCATAGTGAGATTATGGCTAGCTCTTCAGAGGTACAAATGACTTCTAAAAATACTCTTACTGTCCATGGCTAGAAGTCTTAAAACACCATCCTGCAGTGGCTGGTGCCAGAAATGTAAGGCATGGAAGAAACACATAGATGGACATGAATGGAACTGCAGTGAATCTGGGAAAAGACATCCAGTCAGTCAATATGTAGATCGGAAAGGTGAGGGTTTGGCTGTCACGCATGCCTAATGAAAATGCAAGTTCTTTCCTTTCAGGAATATACTGGCTAACATAATGCATACAGTTAAATATGCACTATACATACTATTTGGGGAATTGCACAAAATATAGTTTATCATAATAATCAGAAAACCTGTTGTTGTACTACACTGAATGCCTCTGAATGAGATGTTGCATGTTTTATACATCTAAACATGTTCTAGAGAATCTCACTCATTTTTACCTAAGGAAGTTTGGCAGCTTCAGAGAAAGTATGCAAAATTTTCAGTGGCACTGTGAAATGTAAGCATAATATGTTAATGATGTAAATATGGCAAAATGTTAATAATTGTTGAATCCAGGCAGTGGGCACATAGATGCTTGCTGTGCTATTGTTCTATATTTGAAAGTTTTCATAATGAAAAGTTAAAAACACCACCTTGCAAAATCCATTTACTTTGTAGGAGAGGAAATGAGCACATATATCAATAAGTTGATATGTGGTAAAAAAGGAATTTGATTATACAATCATACTGGTTCATACTACACGGTGGCATTTCAAGAATGGATTTGGTTTGCTATAGTGTATTACTTAATTTCAGCTTAATTTTGTATGTTTTTCATGATTGTTCATCAGCTCAGCATTCAAATATGACTGAAATGAAGTATGTTGATGGAAGCCAAAAAAACAAAGTAAAAGACAGAATACTGGCAGAAGCTTCAAAATGCCAAAAACTCACTTAGCATATTGTAATGAAATTTAGAAACTCAGATGTCAAAATCAATTAAAAATTTTCTATGTTATCAACTAAAAAATAACCTTTTAGTCATACAAAAGCAAAGACTAAATCTACGTTCTCTATAACATTGTAAAATCATTATCATATGGTGAAGCAATCAAAGAGTATGCAGCCAAAAAGCTGGGGAAAATAAAGTTGTGTCAGGTGGTTAATTATTGAAATACATTTTTTTGAATTTTTGATATCTATGCTATTTTCTAACTTTTCAATTATGTAACTTGTTGCATTTTTAACTTTTCAATTATGTACCTTGTAGCATTTATCTCATTTAAATTAATATTTACCTTTGTAGTTTTGAATTTATAATTTTGTAATCTTAAAGAGGGCTGAAAAATTTTATATACTCAAGGTGTCAAGATCGATCACTGGCTATCTAGATTTTGTACAAAATGCAAATAGAAAAATTGTGTTTTCTACTCTTATTTCTTTTCTTGTGGCCAATGTGTAATATTAAAGCTAATGTAATATTATAAGTTCAAATATTTTAGTATTTTAGTGAGGAAACTAAAGCTCAAAAACCTGACACATTTTCCAAGTCAGATCAGTTGGCAGCAACACACAATAATCATGTTCAAGGCTCCTGATTCCTGTCCCTTGTTCTTTTCATCATATTATGTGGTCGGTCTTTAGTTAAAGAAAAGTGTTATAAAACAGAATGCTCAAAATATGGCATTGATGAGATGACTCTGTGAAGTTCTTACTATTAATTTACTCAGTCACTAACTTATCTATCAACCATTCAGTGAGCACTGGGCATTCACAGGTGGCTCCTGACCACAAAGCCCCTGACCTTAAGCAGCTCCAAGGAGCAGACGAATACAGTCCAGCAGACTAATCCAGAAAAATGTTGCAAGATGCATAGTAATTGTACATACTGGAAATCCACCAGGGAAAGAATGTGAATCTTCTGATCCATAATATTATTTGTGACCCTACATATTCCTTGTGGATATGTTGGAGGACTGGTTCTGGCTCCGTCTACTACCACAGAAATAATCTCTGTATTGTATCTCACTGTCCTTCCCACCACACACACACTCTATTCTTACTCTAATTCTTACTCTGTTTCACACACACACACTCTATTCTTAGTCTAATTCTTACTCTTATTCGCCACACACACACTCTATTCTTACTCTAATTCTTACTCTAATTCACCACACACACAGTCTATTCTTACTCTAATTCATACACTCTATTCTTACTCTAATTATTACTCCAATTCACCACACACACTCTATTCTTACTCTAATTCATATACTCTATTCTTACTCTAATTCGTACTCTAATTCACCACATACACTATTCTTACTCTAATTCATACACTCTATTCTTACTCTAATTCTTACTCTAATTCACCGCACACACAATCTATTCTTATGCTAATTCATAGACTCTATTCTTACTCTAATTCTAATTCAGCACACACATACTCTATTGTTACTCTAAGTGAAGAGTATTAGAAATAATTTTACTTCTGAATCCTCCACTACACACACACACACAGACACACACAGAGAAAGAGAGAGAGAGAGAGAGAGAAATGTATTAAATTGGATCATGCAATTCTGGAGTCTGAAGACCTGATAACCAGGAGGGTCAACAGAGTATGTTCCAGTCCAAGTCTGAAGGCAGGAGAAGACCCGTGTCCTAGCTCAGAGACCATCAGGCAGACAGAGTGGATTCTCTCTTTCTCGGTGTTTTGGTCTATTAATGCCTTCAAGATATTGGAAGAGACCTACATTGGAAGAAAATATGCTTTACTCTATTAATTCAAATAGTAATCTCAGCCAGAAACATTATCCTAGACACAGTCAAATAATACTTAAATAACTGGGCACCTGTGTCTCAGTCAAATTTACACATGAAATTAACCATTACATCCATCTTTCTTCTCTGTTTCTTGATCTCTTTCTTCATTGCTACCTTAGATTAGCGCTCTTCAGAAGCAGACTCTCAGATGAGAATTTGTGGAAAAGTCATTTACTAAGAAATATTCCCAAGGGAAAAAAGATAAGAGGAACAGACAGTGGGACTGGGAAGGAAAGGAGGCCAAGCCAGGGTGGATTAAGCCAAGTTCCAGTGAGATGAAGAAACTCTGGAAGCATGCAGGCCATACCTCAGAGATCGCCCTGGCAAGTGCTGGGGAAATGGGGTATTTATACCCACACAAGTCCCATTAGTGGTAAGGATATAAGTTTTCAGCTAATTTCTGTTCTCTCTCCACAGCAATCATAGGCTGTGGCAGCCAGAGAGTAACCCTCTGAGGAAGTATCACAGGTATGGCTTTTGAAAATGGAAGCACCATACCCAGGCAGATCAAAAGAGATTTGAGAGAGTTGGGAGGAACACAGACAGCATGTGCTACAGTCGTTGTCATCTTAGTAATAGCCACAGTAATCTCAATGTCATCAAAGACTCTGCACAAGACCCTGAACTGCCTATTTTCCATATATGCTATTAGCAGTCAATCATCACATCAGATTTATTATAATTAGTACAATCTCCATTATATAGAGGGGAGGAATGGGGCTCAAAGGAAAATAAGTGACCGCAGGAACAGCCGGTTGCTGATGCAGTCTTTCCCACCCGCAGATGCTGCCAATTCCTTGTCCCATGTCGTTGCCCACTACCTCAAATTATCTGCTGAAAATGCCATGTACTTGCCATGTGTATTAGTCTGTTCTTATGCTGCTAATAAAGACATGCCTGAGACTGGGTAATTTATAAGGGAAAGAGGTTTAATGGACTCACAGTTACACATGGCTGGGAAGACCTCACAATCATGGCAGAAGAGGAAGGGAGAGCAAAGAAACATCTTACATGGCAGCAGCCAAGAGGGCTTATGCAGGAGAAGTCCCCTTTATAAAAACCATCAAGTCTCATGAGACTTATTCACTATCATGAGAACAGTACAGGAAAAACCCACCCACGCATGATTCAATTACTTCCCACGGCTCCCTTCCATGACAAGAGGGGATTATTACAATACAAGGTGAGATTTGAGTAGGGATACAGAGCTAAACCATATCATCATGTAAGATAATTGGATAGAATGCCAACATGTCCATGTGTGGTAGATAAAATGTTTCATTAGTTATAGTTGCGCTCACATATATTTTATTAACTGCCTAGAACATAACCCTGCATTCATTCAAAACCCTCCTAATATTGATGAAAAGTAATGCAGGTCTAAGCTGGCAAACAAAAACAGCTGCAGTTTCTCTAAAAGTTTATTTTTAAAAGCTACTTAAAAAATGCAATAGTTGGCTGTCATGGACCTTTTTACACCCAATTTTACACTCTGGGTTTCAGAAATTTGCTGAATATGAAACAAGTCTTTGGACTACCAAGTGTAGTGCTATTTTTTTTTTAGTAACAAGACACAGTATTTCCAGATTTAGCCATTCACTGCTAAGTGTAAAGAACAAGTGGTGGAAAAATTCTGTGTGTAAGCTGTAAGTGCTAAGAACGTCCCATGTTGGGGAGTCATATAACTTCACCTCCTAAAGGCTCTCAAAGAGACAGCTGCATGTTTTTTAAACAAAAATAAATGGATTTGTATACACTACTCCAGAGTTAGCAATTACTTTGATTTCTTCATTAAAAATGCATATAAGTAAAGACATAATTAGGAACGTTTAGGAAACTTTGTGTTTTCTGTAGTTATTTAATTTTTTGCAAAAGGAATACTATCAAAAAAACCCTTTCTCAATGTTAATTTGGAAAGTGGCTTAGTAAGGGATAGTTGAACCAAACCACAGCATTGTTTTAGGGTGGATATCAGGTTGTTTTTCTTAGTGAGTGATTTCCTCGCCTATCATAAATTAGTATTTTCAGCTTCTGAGATTTCTCAAAGAATTGAACAACAGAAAATTTATTTAAAGTGATATCTTTCAAATTAGAGCTTTCTAATCATGTATGTGGGGGAAACCAGAAATTTGATAAATGTGCACAATTGTACAATATTTAATGTGTTTAAAAGATACTAAAAATACTTTCTTATTAATTTTAACCTTGCATTTTAACACATTTGGCTTCTTTTATTGTGGTGTCTAGCATTATTTTCCATAGAGAATTGCACTTCCAGGAATGCTTCAGCCTGTGTGGGTCCATTTAAAGTTACCTTATAATAATGATGATATGAATTCATGCAGTAATTAGGAGAAAGATAGCTTGAGGCACCTAAGTTATGTGGATCCAACTGGACTTCTTTTGGAAAACAGAGCTAAAAAAGGTTATCATCTTCATTTTGTGAATGTTTTTTATTTAAAAGGAAAGCAATGCTCATAAAAGTTTTAATATTATATACTAGAAGAAGAGCGAACTATTTCAATACAAGTTCCTTAAATTTTCAGGCATATTTATTTTGGTTTCCTTCTGGACACTGGTGGGTGATGGTTATTGTTTTCACATAATGGTATCATATGTATGTGACTTCTGACCCTGGAGACAAACCCTCCCCCCACACACACTAGCAAGGGACCCACACAGTTTTCTCTCCAGTCCCAAGGAATCTCTCCTCCCCGTCTTAGTCTTCTCAGAGCCATCTACCTCTTTCCTCCCCTCCCCATCACCCAGAAGAATCTCTTTAGGGAGAGAAGGAAAGGGTTTCAAGTATCTCTAAGCAAGGAATTTAGAAGTGAAATCTGCTTAGGCCGGGCACGGTGGCTCACGCCTGTAATCCCAGCACTTTGGGAGGCCGAGGTGGGCGGATCACCTGAGGAAAGTAGTTCAAGACCAGCCTGGCCAACATGGTGAAACCACATCTCTACTGAAAATACAAAAATTAGCCGGACATGGTGGTGTGCGCCTGTAATCCCAATTACTTGGGGGGCTGAGGCAGGAGGATCACTTGAACCCAGGAGACGGAGGTTACAGTGAGTCAAGATCACACCATTGCACACCAGGCTGGGCAACAAGAGCGAAATTCTGTCTCAAAAAAACAAAAAAGAAAAGAAAAGAAATCTGCTTAGCATCTGGAAATCTGAGGGCAGAAGAAAGGAAAAATACAGTCATGTGCTGCATATCAATGTTTCAGTTAACAACGAACTGCATATACAATGGCAGTCCCCTAAGATTATAATGGAGCTGAAAAATTTCTGTCACTAGGGACATGGTAGCCTCATAGTACAACACATTGCTCAAGTGTTTGTGGTGATGCTAGTGTAAACAAACTTATTGCAATGCCAGTAGTATAAAAGTCTAACACATTTAATTATGCATAGTATGTAATACTTGATAATAAAAGGCTAGGTTGTTGGCTTATGTATTTATCACGCTTTTTATCATCATTAGCATGTACTGCTTTCATTTCTTTTTTTTTTTTTAAAGTTAACTGTAAAACAGCCTCAGGCAGGTCTTTCAGGAGGCATTCCAGAAGAAGAAGGCATTGTTATCATAGGAGATGACAGCTCCATGCCTGTTATTGCTCCTGAAGACCTTCCAGGGGGACAAGAGGTGGAGGTGGAAGATAGTGATTTTGATGATCCTGACCCCGTGTAGGCCTAGGCCAATGTGTGTGTTTGTGTCTTCATTTTAAATGTAAAGTTTAAAAGTATAAAGATGAAAATTTTAAAAATTGGAAAAAAATTATAGAATAAAGATATAAATAAAATATTTTTGTATACCTATACAATGTGTTTTGTTTTAAGCTATGTTATTACAAAAGAGTCAAAAGGTTTTAAAAATTACAGTTTATTTAAAAATTAGGGTAAGTTAAAGTTAATTTATTATTAAAGAAAGAAAAGTTTTAAAAATAAGTGTAGCGTAGCCTAAGTGCACAGTGTTTATTAGGTCTCCAGTAGTGTACAGTAATATCCTAGGCCTTTACATTCACTCATCACTCACTCACTTACTCACCACTCACTCACTCACTCACTCACTCACTCACTCACTCACTCAGAGCAACTTCCAGACCTGCAGGCTGCATTCGTGGTAAGTGCCCTGTGCAGGCATACCATTTTTAAATCTTTTATATTGTATTTTCACTGTACCTCTTCAATGTTCAGCTATATTTAGATACATAAATACTTACCATTGTGTTAGGATTGCCTACATTATTCAATACAGTAACATGCTAGACAATTTTGCAGCCAAAGGAGCAATATGCTATACCATATAGCCTAGGTGTATATAGGCCATATCATCTAGGTTTGTCTAGAATACTCTCTGATGTTTGCACAAAGATGAAGTCACCTAACAGTGCATTTCTCAGAACATATCCCCATGGCTGCCTGACTGTATGTGGAAAAAAATGATTCAGTAAAATTTTTTAGAATATACTGTTCTCTTTTGTCCCCACCTATGATATTTTACTATGAAGTTTTCATCTTCTAATGCAGCATATCAGTAAGTCTCTCAACCCATTTTGCCTCTTTCTTACGTTTTTGGGAGTCACAGACTTCAGCTGGATGGAGTTCAGGGAGACAGAGCTCTGGCCAACCCCCAAAGCAGAACGCATGCAGGAGGGTATGGTGTCCACATTGCCTCATCCGAGGCAAAACTACAGCTATGTCAGGAGGGCATGGTAACACCTGAGTAATACTTTGTATCTTCCTTACCACCTTGCTAAAGAAAAGCCAGTTTTAGACACAGCGATATAGAAAAGCTTCTTTTTTTTTTTCTTAATTTGGTGAAGATCACCTTACCAAGTGAGGATCACCTTACCAAAGTGAAGATTTACTCACTTTGGCAATAAAACATGTTTATTAGTTTTTAAGCACAGAAAACTTATTTTAAAAATTTTCTTATCTTTAAGAATACAAATCAAGGTTTCAAAAACATTTTCAGTTGGAAATCTTTGGGTAGGAAAACTGCAGTAATGAGCAAAAGGGATAAAAAGGTAAAACATGGCCGGGCGCGGTGGCTCAAGCCTGTAATCCCAGCACTTTGGGAGGCCGAGACGGGCGGATCACGAGGTCAGGAGATCGAGACCATCCTGGGTAACACAGTGAAACCCCGTCTCTACTAAAAATACAAAAACTTAGCCGGGCGAGGTGGCAGGCGCCTGTAGTCCCAGCTACTCGGGAGGCTGAGGCAGGAGAATGGCGTGAACCCGGGAGGCGGAGCTTGCAGTGAGCTGAGATCCGGCCACTGCACTCCAGCCTGGGTGACAGAGCGAGACTCCGTCTCAAAAAAAAAAAAAAAAAAAAAAAAAAAAAAAAAAAAAAAAGGTAAAACATGTGCCAAACAGATGTTGCACTTAATTTCATGCCAGAACAAATTAAAAATCAGAATCTTGCTTTATGATTTAAACAATGGACAATCTATACAGATGTGTGTAGGCTGAAAAAATTCTCCTTGTGAAACTGGACATTTTTAAATTGTGAGCATCTACTTTCTAAAATCAACTGGGCTCAAAATTACTAAAACAGAAATCTCTTCTTTTGCTTGGAGATTGTCAACAGTATCCAAACCTTACCAGCAGATCAGCACCACATGGAATGAAAATAACTTTGAGGTTCATGCATCAAATGTAAAAACATGATATAAAAATTTGAGAACATTTTCATAAAGATGAATAAGATCCATATAATATATGGTAATTTAAAATGTATTAAAACACACGAATTGGGCATCAATTAAGTTAGAAAGAACTGTGTTAGAACACCAAGCAGGTGGTCAAAATGGTAATGAAATGAAATAAAAACACAGATAGTATGGAAAAGGCAGCCTGTAAACACCAAAACAGTGTCAGAGACACAGAGTCACTGCCTGGTGGAGAGGCTTGCAGCGTTTTTTTTAAATGTAAAGTATTTCCACCCCCACGAGGAGATTTCAATGTAGTTATGATATATTTGAATTAATATCTTAGAGATTTCAAGTATCTTCTTCATAACCATCATCATTAGACAAGAATAGAAGTTTTTAGATTTGAGGTCTATTTGCTTTCCAGAAGGGATCTGTAGATGGCTACAGAAGATCTCTGACTCCTTTACAATTGTATAAAATCATATATATATATATGTGTGTGTGTGTGTATACACACATATATAATTTATATATACACATATGTAATTTATATATATACATATGTAATTTATATATATATGTGTACATAGAGAGGGTACATAACTTTCATATATTCTTATGAGGGTTCCATGACTTTGCAAACATTAAGAAACCATTGAAAAGAGCAGAGCTCTACTAGCAGGAGACATGTCGATTTATCCTACATAAAAATGACCCATGCAACCCAGGAAAGCTTTGCAAACAGCCAAAGCATAAAATGAATTAAATGCTTTGTTTATCCCTTCAGAAAAGTATAGCACAACAACTCCAGTCATACAGTTTTTATTTACATGAATAAATTACATGATTTATTACTATAAATCCAGCTATTTGTCATCAGACACTCTCTCTCTATAATCTGAAAAATTTCAAGAGCCATGGGAACTAACCATAGGTTATATTATGTTGCATATTACTGGCAAGTGCTCAAGAAAGAACTGGCAAGAGACAGTAAATGAAAAATAAATATGTGGCTCAATCTGATGGTCAAGGGACAATAACATAGGTAACAAGGAGGGATTAGGTCAAGCACATATTGTGGGTTGTAAACACCTGGTTTCATGTAATTCAACTTATTAATATTTATGAGCACTTACGGTATGCAGAATACTGTGTTTCTGGTGAGAAAAAAAAAGCTAAACTTGAAACTTTGTAATGTTATAATTTTTCTTGTTTTAACCCAAGAATAACTTGTCAAATCAATGAGGAAGATTTGGGCTTTGTTGGTATTTCACCAATAAGAGGATGGTAGCAAGCAAGAACCACAGTGTGGTAGATTTACGTGATGTTGAGTTAACTAAGCTGGAAGGATATTTCCCTCTATTCTTTGCCACATACTTCCAGGTTAATGTGAGATGCAAAAGACACAGTGCATGAGATGTGGTAGGTGGAAGTGGAAGCAAAGCAGAAAGCATGTTCTTTTATGCTGGGAAGGTCAATTGAGGGCACTTCTCTGTTTGCAGCCTTCTAATGTTGCTGTTTGTTTGAGGGCTCACCTTGTTGGTGCTGAGCAGTGGTGGGCCTGCAGCTCCTCCAGCTCCTGGCAAGGCCTGCAACTTCTGACTCCCAAGTAAGGTGCATGTTGAGCTCTGTGATAATGAGCACCAGCTTTTCCCACACTAGTTTATTAAAATTTATAATGCAGAAACCATTTTTAAGTAGTTTTGTGCTTGTCTGAGCTTAGGGAATAATCAGAAAAAACACACACTCTTATGAATCAGTTGTAGTTTCCATCACAGAACGCCCACAGCATTGAAGTCGAAGGTCATGAGAAGCTGGCCTCAGATCCAGTTTATCCTTGCCTTCCGCTCTCCATTGAGGTCCATCTTTCCTTACCGCTGCCTACCCTTTTTCTTATTCTATGTCACTCATAATGGTTCTCCTTTTCTAATTGATGTCATATACCAATGTATACTCAAATAACCTGATAGATATATACAGAAAAAGGATTTAAAATTAGGGGATCAATTGTTGATGTCAGAAGCAATATTTCTGCACGTTTTCAAACTCAATGCAACCCAAATCATTCCCATGCTGGTGTATTAAAATTTGTAATGCAAAAAGCATTTTTAAGTAGTTTTGTACTCTCAGGGCATAAGAAATTATTAGAAATAACAAAAACTCTTATGAATCAATTGTAGTTTCCAGCACTTTTACATAATATATTTTTCCTAATCACAACTAGTAGAGCAAAAACTTACTTTCTGCAGAAAAAGTAGAGAAAGGGAAAATCCAGGATCTCACTAAAGTCATTCTTTGGCTTCTTTTTATTTTTGGAAGTTGACTAGAAAGAATATTGATCTTTCACAGTGAAAGAAAAAGAAAAAAAATCACATCACTTTTAAATGTATTTGGTGCCGAGCTATCATTTATGGAAATAGATAACTGTTTCATAGTTAGTGGAACCCACTTATCTACTTTTGCAAATATAAGTAGTAGTTACTAGATACCACACTGACCCAGTAGTAGAGAGTTTAGGGAAAGAATCATGAACTGATTCGAGAGTCATTAGGTCTTATGGAAAGATAACTTACAAGAAAAAAATATCAACTCAAATTAGATTGAATTAAAGAGGAGAATTTATTGGGATGCATACTTTTTAAAATACAACTCAAGAGTAGAGATATAGCTCTTTATCTTTCTTTTTAAGTCTGAATCCCCACCCCTATCTTTGTCTCTTTCACTCCTCTCTCTCTTACTCTCCCTGTCTCTTATACACCCCTTTCTCCCTTTTTACCCCTCTCATTCTCTGTTTCCCTCCCTTCCTCCATCTTTCTCTTGATAGTTCAGGGTACATGTGGTACCCACTCCTAGCTTACATAGACTTCCAGCTTGAGTGCCACTGACCAACTAGCTAGTGTCTCTTCACCCAATTACTAGAAATATTCTTTGTTATAATTCAGCCAATGGATTGACTATGCAAGGGGAGGGTTTCCACTTACAGTCCAATCAGCTGTGGACAGGGAGCAAAGTACAAAAATGGCTACTAAGGGCAGTGAGTGACCCTTCTCAAAGAAGGAGAAGTGGGATGGGCAGACATCCTGGGATATTTTCCACTTTACAATGTTTGACTCTTCACCTAGTGGAAAGCAGTTGGATTCAGTTGCTGTTCTTGAGCAAAGAAGCAGGTAATTCTTGGTGCTTCAGCTCCATCACATTAATTCATGTAGAAAACCTATTTCTACTCTGGAGCCTATTTTTGAAAGCATGGAGTCTGTTAATGATAAGTACTATATAAATATTATTTATGGCCATTATAAGTCTTTTAATTTTTTTGTCTTTAAGGTCCAATTATTTTTTTTAAAGTGTTTGTTCTAGTCAGGTGCGGTGGCTCACGCCTATAATCCTTGCAATTTGGGCGGCTGAGGAGGGCAGATTGCTTGAGCTCAGAAGTTGAAGACCAGCCTGGGCAACCTGGCGAAACGCCATCTCCACAGAAAAATGCAAAACTTAGCTAGGCATGGTGGCACACGCCTGTAGTCCCAGCTACCTGGGGGGTAGAGGCAGGAGGTCACTTGAACCTGGGAGGTTGAGGCTGCAGTGAGCCTAGATGGCACCACTGCATTTCAATTTCAGCCTGGGGGACAAAGTGAGATCTCAAAAAAAAAAAAAAAAAACTTTGTTTTAGATAACTGTTTGGTCTCCTTATCCATCTGAAATAAAGGGTTCAGACTCCCATTCTCAAGGTATGATCATGATAAAAATGTGACAATAATTGTGAGAGATATTATGGTGTATCTCATCCCCCTGAGGTTGTACTCTTCTTTCTGAATAAGAAGAAAATGTTATGCTCCCTGAATGTTTATGCAAATAAAATATTTATGTTAACATTGAACCACAAACAAAATAAATAAGACATTTCTGATATATGAAAAGTACCACAGTGGAAGTGAGAAATTATGTACAAAAAGCAAAATGAAATTGCAGAATGCTGTAAGTTGAAGGGGCTTTGGGGAGCATTCAGAGATTAAATGGTCCAATCCAACCCTTTTAATTTCCAGGTTAAGAAATTGAAGGTTAGGGGAGATTAGGTAGCTTTCTAAAAATTAGTTTGCATCTGAGCTAGTGCTCGGTCTTGTAATTCCAAATACAAGCAAAATAGCAAAATCTTGCCTTAAAAAGTAAATCAGGGAAATTAAAATCTTTATGTTCTCTGTCTTTCTTAGAAATTATTGTTCACCCAATAATTCATCAATATGACATCACTTAAGGGTGTAAGAGAGAGAAAATTGTTGAATCTTCTTTGTCCATATAAACAAATTATGAACAAATTATTTTATTCATAGTAACTTTGTTTCTACCATGAAGCACTGCATAGTATATGCTTTTTAATAAAATTAATTAAAACTTATATTGTTAAGGATGCTTATAACAAATGATATCCTTGACTTTTACCAAACCAGAACTGGAGATTCAAGAGGGAAGAGAATAGTACAAGCCTTAGTTTCCATCACATTTAGCACTGAATATCCAGGACAGAGATCACATATAATTTATTGTATGTTTATAAAATATTGGGGAGGCTAGCAAGAACAGAAGAAAAGCAAAGAGAGATTTAAAGATTTCAGAAAGAGAGAATCATAATTCACTGTTTAAAACTTATGTGGGCCTGAAATTTATTCTATGATGAGCCTTGTCAAAGGGTGAAATGAAAAAGTTTTAAGATTCAGAGTGAATGATACATAAACTTATAAGACAAAATAGTTGCATCCATATGACAGGGGGAAAAGACTGGAGTTATTTTAACATGGAGTCATATGCAATTGTTTGTATATTGCTTTTTTTCCCCCTTGAGACATTCTGGCTGCCTTACCCTTGGTCGAGTCTCTTGACTCATTTGTAAAGTTAAATTTCATCCAGGGAAAGCCTTTCATGTCTATTTATATCACATTCTACTTTCATTTGGTTTATTTAATGATTTATTAAATACATTAAGCATAGCAGAATTTCCTATGAGAGTTGAAACATATGACTAAAATTATTTTAAAATTATGTTTATGTTGTGATTTATGAAATTGCAAATTGTCAAAGACATAAGGGATAATGGTAAAATAGCACACATTTGCTTGAAGCCTACACATTACTCCAAGACCTCACTTGAAAGCTGGTAATTTCCTTGAAATAGCCCATAGGGGAAGCATATGCAAGGCAACTGACAGCATATGGTTTGAATAGATGTGCCTATATAGTGAAGGACCAGACTGGGAGAAGGTATTAATGAAGAATATGAATACAGGAACAATTCCTTAACTTGGTGCAGAGACCAACCCCATTTTTATCCAATTTTTATAATCTGTATTATTTAAGGGAGAAAAATGTTTTACTCAGGGTTGAACACTCAATACTTTAAGTGTGCTCTAATGGATGTATCATGTAGAGAGCAAGGCAATTGCTTACCTCTTTTATTATTTGGTGGATTTATAAAGTAGCAAAAAATGGTTCAGTAGTCATAGCAGCTTGTATTGATAGTGAACAAGTCACTTAACCTTTCTGTGTATCAATGACTTAAAACAATTCAACCATTAATTCAACATACTGATTGTCAACTACATGCAAAGCATTTTGCTAATTCCTGGGATGAAGGAGTGGGAGTGAGTGATAGGAGATGAGGCTGGATGAGTAGTAGATACCAGATTTAAAATGGCCTTGTGTGACATAATAAGCAGTTAGGATTTATCCTTTATAGTCTTTTGGGTGTTATTAAAGGATTCTAAACAAGGGAGTGGTATAATTAGGTCTTAGAAATAACACCCTGGTAGTAATGTGAGGCATAGATCAAAAGAGGATAAACTTGGCCCAGTTAGGACAATGGTAATTAATCAGACCAGAAATGATGGTTGCCTGAACAAAGGCCATGTCAGTGGTGATTGAGAGAAAGGACGGGTTTGAGAAATTGTGAGGAAGTTCGCTTGTAATTGATTAGATTTGGAGGCCAAGAAAGAAGCCTGCTTTGATAGTGATCCATATAATAATATTGATTTCTGACTTGTAAAATAAAGCATATACAGAACCTTGCATAACTTCAATTTGCTCTTATAACAGTAAAAGTAATCGTTAAAGATTATTAACTTTGTCTATCAAGTTATACATGTAAACAAAGTACATTTTCAGACTGTGTATGTGATACAAACAAGCTTAAAAACTGGTTTTTGTTGTTTCACTTTTGCTAATAAATAGGTTGAGAAAGCTGGTCTAAATTGACAGTCTATAGTTTATATTTAAAGGATAGCTTTCGCTTCCCTATGGGAATGAGAAACAGCACTTATAGAAAATTCCATACAAAGCTTTGAGGTCTAACATACCATGATTTGATAGACTAGGGCATCTGAATATTTAGTTCCTGACTCCAGAGAGCAAATGTTAGAAGACAGAATTGATGAATATTTGACTTAAACTAATTCCTTGAATATCTAGCCATGTATTTTATACCATCTATCATTGTGGTTTCTCAGCACTTAGAAATATGAGCTCTGAATAAAAATGTAGAGAACCACCTGTCTACATGGCAGTCTTCCAAGAATCCACAATCTAAATTATGCTTACCACTAGCAGGAAATGTAGGCAGCCACCTTCTTCTTGTCATTCTCAGATCCATTTTTCAAAGGAAGACTATTGCAAGGAAACTAACTTTATGTTAAGACTGATATAATAGAGTACACTTCTTGTACATGGCAGCTTAGAATTAGGTGCTAGGATTTGAGGGAAATCAAGTGAGGCAGAAACACTATACATAACTTCTGACATCTCTTTCAGGCATTTGATTTTGGAATCTAACACAGTATGAGTTTGCTAGTGACCAAGGAGGCCAATGAAGCAGAGTAGGGTTATTAAGTTTCAGTCTTTAATAGTCGAGTAACACAAGAATAGTTTCTTTTTGTTTAATTACTAGGTTTTTGGTTGTTTTTGTTAAGTTAAAAACTTTTTGATAATTTTCTGCCTTACAACTGTGTATAAGCCCCTGAATTGTTACGGTGTGAGGTACAAAGATAGAAGGGATGGCCTTTGTGTTAGGCTGTTCTTGCATTGCTATAAAGAAATACCTGAGATAGGTAATTTATAAGAAAAGAGGTTTAATCGGTTCATGGTTCTGCAGGCTGTACAGGAAGCATACCACCAGCATCTGTTTGGCTTCTGGGGAGGCCTCAGAGAACTTTTACTCATGGCAGAAGGTAAATTGGGAACAGATATGTCACATAATGAAAGCAGGAGCAAGAGCTGGGTGAGCAGTGCCACATTTTATAACAATTAGATCTCATGAGAACTCACTCACTATCATGAGGACAGAATCAAGCCATGAAGGATCTGCCTCCATGACCCAAACACATCCCACCAGGCCCCACCTCCAACACTGGGTATTACATCTTAATATGAAATTTGGATGGGACATCCAAACTATTAGGTTGGTGCAAAAGTATTGTGCTTAACCTAATATATCAGCCTGTAATCAATAGAGTGAGTATTAAGCTCTATTTGTGAGATACAAATATCACTGACTAAAAATGGAAAATAAAGATTGACACATAACAATGGTTTATGATTTCAAATCAGTATACTGTTAAAATTTCTATTAGAGAATTTTTTTTTACTAATTTCTGTTAGAGAAATTAGTAAATTCTATGTTTGTTATTTATAACATACCACAGTGGTTAAATATATGAGATTAAATTCGATCTAAGACCTAGCTTCAAAACTTGAGTCTGACATTTAATAGTGGTGAGGCTGTGAATCAGTTATTTAACCCCTTAAACTTTAATGACTTCATTTTTAATATTGAAATAGTCCTAGCAATTGAGCTCAAAGTAATTCTCATTAATAGTTGCTGGATAGTATTAGTATTGACAGTAGTAGAAGTAGGAAATCTTTTTTGTCCCACAAAATAATTGAGGTGAATTATTTTTAAAACTTAAAAAATGATAGTAGAAAATAATCAGGATATTTTTCTTAGTATATAAGAGTTAAGAAAGGAAAGACTAGAGTCAATATGTGTGAATTTATGTATATCTGTGTGATTAAATATGAGAGAGAGGTATCTTTGTATATTTGAGCTTTCAAATTTAAGCTTTAAATTTGGCTTTAAGATTCATGACAGCCAATTTAAAAGAAGAATATATTCAGTCATGTCATTTCTCAGTATCTATATGGGAAAAGTATGCCAATTATTCAGATAAAGCAATATTTTTCTTAACAATAATTTGTTAATGGGATTTCTTATAAGAGGATTTATATAGAGAGCATATTACAGTAAATACACATTATGGTTTCAAACACTTGATTGCTGAAGCAAAAATATTAATGTATTGTTTTCTGTTTGATCTTTTGATAAAAGCCCGTCCTACCACCAGTGGACAATTCAGTGATGCAAACTCCATGAAGGATAAAGTTCATGGAATTCAACTATGTAGGTTTTTGGTAGTCCAGTTCATTGATCCAAGGAAGAATTTAGAGCAACTTGAGAGATAGTTGGAATATGCAATTATCTTATTTAATACAACATTTTCATTGGCTTTCTGATGACAGCTGGTGGCAGAAGCTGTGAACCCATCGTCTGAGGTGAGGGTAGATTCATGCACTTTAGGAACAAAGGAGCAATTGGGATGATTGGGTTCCTAAGAGGACCAACCAAAATCCTCAGTGGACTACTCAATATAAAATACTTTTAATAATCATGGATAAGAAGAATTACTTACAGAGGGGAAAACTAGCCTTTTCAAAAGTTTTAAAATAGCAAAATATTGTTTTCTGAATTTTTTTCTAATATAAAGTCTGTTTTATTAAATTGAATATGTACATGGCTTCAGAATCTCAATATGAGACAACAGGGATACTTCATTAAAAAAAAAAAAAAAACCTGTTTCTGTAACAGTACCATGCTGCTTTGGTGAAATTGATTCTGTAAAAAGTGATTTTGGTAGTTTGATAGTAATATGTTAAATCTGTAGATTGCATGGGGGTGGGGTATGGCCATTTTATTGATACTACCTCTTTTCATCCATGAGCATGGAATGTTTTTCCATTTGCTTGTCTTATCTCTGACTTCTTTCAGCAGTGTTTTAAAATTCTCCTTGCAGTGATTATTAACTTCCTGGTTAGATGTAATTCTAGGTATGTTTTTATGTGTTTGTGTGGCTACTGTAAATGGAATTACATTCTTGATTTGGCTCTCAGTTTGAATATTACTGGTGTATAGAAATGTTACTGATTTTTGTACATTGATTTTGTATCCTGAAACTTTACAGAGTCATTTATCAGGTCTAGATGCCTTTTGGCAGAGTCTTTAGGGTTTACTATGTATAGAATCATACCATCAGTGAAGGAAGATAATTTGACTCCTTTTCTTATTTTGATGCCTTTTATTTCTTTCTATTGCCCGATTGTTCTGGCTAGGACTTCCAGTACTGTGTAGAATAGGGGTGGTGAGAGTAGGCATCCTTGTCTTCTTCTTGTTTTTTGTTTTGTTTTGTTTTGTTTTGAGACGGAGTCTCATTCTGTTTCCAAGCTGGAGTGCAGTGGCGCCATCTCAGCTCACTGCAACCTCCACCTCCCGGGTTCAAGCAATTTTCCTGCCTCAGCCTCATGAGTAAGTGAGACTACAGGTATGCACCACCACCCCCAACTAATTTTTGTTGTTTTAGTAGAGACGGGGTTTCACCATGTTGGCCAGGAGGGTCTCCCTTACTTCATCTGCCCACCTCAGCCTCCCAAAGTGCTGGGATTACAGGCGTGAGTCAACGCGCCCGGCCATTCCTGTTCCTAAGGGGAATGCTTCCAGCTTTTGCCCATTCAGTATGGTGTTGGTTGTGGGTCTGTCACAGATGGTTCTTATTATTTTGAGGTACAATCTTTTGATGTCTTTTTTGTTGAGGGTTTTTATCATGAAGAGTTGAATTTTACCAAAAGCTTTCTCACATCTATTGAAATGATCATCAGGTTTTTGTTTTTAATTCTGTTTATGTAATGAATCACATGTATTAATTTACATGTGTTGAATCAGTTTTACATCTTAGGGATAAAGCGTACTTGATCATTGTAAATTAAATTTTTGATGTACTGCTGGATTCAGTTTGTTAGTATTTTGTTGAGGATTTTTGTGTCTATGTTCATCAGTGATATGGGCCTGCAGTTTCCTATTTTTTTTTTTTTTATTGTGCCTTTGTTAAGTTTTGGTATCAGGGTGGTGCTGGCTTTGTAGAATTGGTTATGGAGGAGTCCTTCCTCTTTGATTTTTTTGGAATAGCTTCAGTAGAATTGGTACCAGCTTTTCTCTGTACATCTGGTAGAATTCAGCTGTGAATCCATCTGGTCCAGGGCCTGTTTTGGTTGGTAGGGTCTTTTTTAATGACTGATTCAATTTCAGAACACAATATTGATCTGTTCAGGGTTTCAATATCTTCCTTATTCAATCTTGAGAGGTTGTGTATTCCAGGATTGTTTCCATTTCCTTTAGGTTTTATAGTTTGTATGCACAGAGGTATTCATACTATCTCTGAGGATCTTTTGTATTTCTGTGATGTCAGTGGTAATGTTACATATGTTGTTTCTGATTGTGCTTATTTGAGTCTTCTCTTTTCCTTGATCCTTTGGATTTTTGGGTTCTCAGTTTCGTTCAGTTCTGCTTGAATTTTAGTTATTTCTTTTCTTCTGCTAGCTTTGGAATTAGTTTGTTTTCATTTTCCTAGTTCCTTTAACTGAGATGTTACATTGTTAATTTAGGATCTAGCAAAAACATGAAATCAACCTAGGGGCCCATCAATGGTGGATTGGATAAAGAAAATGTGGTACAAATATATTATGGAATACAATGCAGCCATAAAAAAGAACAAATATATATCCTTTACATCAACATGGATACAGCTGGAGGTCATCATCCCAAGCAAATTAACTCAGGAACAAAAAACCAAATACCACATATTCTCACTTATAAATGGGAACTGGGAACAATAGACACTGGAGACTAATGGAGGAAGGAGCTGGGGAATGGGGAAGGACTGAAAAGGTACCTATTGAGTACAATGCTCAGCCCCTGCATGATATAATCATTCATATCCCAAACCTCAGCATCATGCAATATACCCATGTAACAAACCTGCCATAGGTACCCCCTGAATCTAAAATAAAAGTTGAAATTATAAAAAATAAATACATAAATAAGTTAATTTAAAAACCTGAAAACCACTATATGCTAATTATATAAGTAGCAGTGCTGCATGTTAAGAATTATTAAATTGTTGGTTTGGAGAAGATTTTGGAAAATGGAATAACGGGATGGGATAACAAATGTATTTCGGGGGGCGGAGCAAGATGGCCGAATAGGAGCAGCTCCAGTCTCCAACTCCCAGCGCCAGCGACACAGAAGACCGGTGATTTCTGCATTTTCAACTGAGGTACTGGGTTCATCTCACTGGGGAGTGCCGGACGATCGGAGCTGGTCAGCTGCTGCAGCCCGACCAGCGAGAGCTGAAGCAGGGCGAGGCATTGCCTCACCTGGGAAGCGCAAGGGGGAAGGGAGTCCCTTTTCCTAGCCAGGGGAACTGAGACACACAACACCTGGAAAATCGGGTAACTCCCACCCCAATACTGCGCTTTAGGAAACAGGCACACCAGGAGATCATATCCCACACCTGGCCGGGAGGGTCCCACACCCACGGAGCCTCCCTCGTTGCTAGCGCAGCAGTCTGTGATCTACCGGCAAGGCAGCAGCGAGGCTGGGGGAGGGGCGCCCGCCATTGCTGAGGCTTAAGTAGGTAAACAAAGCTGCTGGGAAGCTCGAACTGGGTGGAGCTCACAGCAGCTCAAGGAAACCTGCCTGTCTCTGTAGACTCCACCTCTGGGGACAGGGCACAGTAAACTAAGACACACAGACACCTCTGCACAGACGCAAACGACTCTGTCTGACAGCTTTGAAGAGAGCAGTGGATCTCCCAACACGGAGGTTGAGATCTGAGAAGGGACAGACTCCCTCCTCAAGCGGGTCCCTGACCCCTGAGTAGCCTAACTGGGAGACATCCCCCACTAGGGGCAGTCTGACACCCCACACCTCACAGGGAGGAGTACACCCCTGAGAGGAAGCTTCCAAAGCAAGAATCAGACAGGTACACTCGCTGTTCAGAAATATTCTATCTTCTGCAGCCTCTGCTGCTGATACCCAGGCAAACAGGGTCTGGAGTGGACCTCAAGCAATCTCCAACAGACCTACAGCTGAGGGTCCTGACTGTTAGAAGGAAAACTATCAAACAGGAAGGACACCTACACCAAAACCCCATCAGTACATCACCATCATCAAAGACCAGAGGCAGATAAAACCACAAAGATGGGGAAAAAGCTGGGCAGAAAAGCTGGAAATTCAAAAAATAAGAGCGCATCTCCCCCGGCAAAGGAGCGCAGCTCATCGCCAGCAACGGATCAAAGCTGGACGGAGAATGACTTTGATGACATGAGAGGAGAAGGCTTCAGTCCATCAAATTTCTCAGAGCTAAAGGAGGAATTACGTACCCAGCGCAAAGAAACTAAAAATCTTGAAAAAAAAGTGGAAGAATTGATGGCTAGAGTAATTAATGCAGAGAAGGTCCTAAACGAAATGAAAGAGATGAAAACCATGACACGAGAAATACGTGACAAATGCACAAGCTTCAGTAACCGACTCGATCAACTGGAAGAAAGAGTATCAGCGATTGAGGATCAAATGAATGAAATGAAGCGAGAAGAGAAACCAAAAGAAAAAAGAAGAAAAAGAAACGAACAAAGCCTGCAAGAAGTATGGGATTATGTAAAAAGACCAAATCTACGTCTGATTGGGGTGCCTGAAAGTGAGGGGGAAAATGGAACCAAGTTGGAAAACACTCTTCAGGATATCATCCAGGAGAACTTCCCCAACCTAGTAGGGCAGGCCAACATTCAAATCCAGGAAATACAGAGAACGCCACAAAGATACTCCTCGAGAAGAGCAACTCCAAGACACATAATTGCCAGATTCACCAAAGTTGAAATGAAGGAAAAAATCTTAAAGGCAGCCAGAGAGAAAGGTCGGGTTACCCACAAAGGGAAGCCCATCAGACTAACAGCAGATCTCTCAGCAGAAACTCTACAAGCCAGAAGAGAGTGGGGGCCAATATTCAACATTCTTAAAGAAAAGAATTTTAAACCCAGAATTTCATATCCAGCCAAACTAAGTTTCATAAGTGAAGGAGAAATAAAATCCTTTACAGATAAGCAAATGCTTAGAGATTTTGTCACCACTAGGCCTGCCTTACAAGAGATCCTGAAGGAAGCACTAAACATGGAAAGGAACAACCGGTACCAGCCATTGCAAAAACATGCCAAAATGTAAAGACCATTGAGGCTAGGAAGAAACTGCATCAACTATTGAGCAAAATAACCAGTTAATATCATAATGGCAGGATCAAGTTCACACATAACAATATTAACCTTAAATGTAAATGGACTAAATGCTCCAATTAAAAGACACAGACTGGCAAACTGGATAAAGAGTCAAGACCCATCAGTCTGCTGTATTCAGGAGACCCATCTCACACGCAGAGACATACATAGGCTCAAAATAAAGGGATGGAGGAAGATTTACCAAGCAAATGGAGAACAAAAAAAAGCAGGGGTTGCAATACTAGTCTCTGATAAAACAGACTTTAAACCATCAAAGATCAAAAGAGACAAAGAAGGCCATTACATAATGGTCAAGGGATCAATTCAACAGGAAGAGCTAACTATCCTAAATATATATGCACCCAATACAGGAGCACCCAGATTCATCAAGCAAGTCCTTAGAGACTTACAAAGAGACTTAGACTCCCATACAATAATAATGGGAGACTTCAACACTCCACTGTCAACATTAGACAGATCAACGAGACAGAAAGTTAACAAGGATATCCAGGAATTGATCTCATCTCTGCAGCAAGCAGACCTAATAGACATCTATAGAACTCTCCACCCCAAATCAACAGAATATACATTCTTCTCAGCACCACATCATACTTACTCCAAAATTGACCACGTAATTGGAAGTAAAGCACTCCTCAGCAAATGTACAAGAACAGAAATTATAACAAACTGTCTCTCAGACCACAGTGCAATCAAACTAGAACTCAGGACTAAGAAACTCAATCAAAACCGCTCAACTACATGGAAACTGAACAACCTGCTCCTGAATGACTACTGGGTACATAACGAAATGAAGGCAGAAATAAAGATGTTCTTTGAAACCAATGAGAACAAAGATACAACATACCAGAATCTCTGGGACACATTTAAAGCAGTGTGTAGAGGGAAATTTATAGCACTAAATGCCCACAAGAGAAAGCAGGAAAGATGTAAAATTGACACTCTAACATCGCAATTAAAAGAACTAGAGAAGCAAGAGCAAACACATTCGAAAGCTAGCAGAAGGCAAGAAATAACTAAGATCAGAGCAGAACTGAAGGAGATAGAAACACAAAAAACCCTCCAAAAAATCAATGAATCCAGGAGTTGGTTTTTTGAAAAGATCAACAAAATTGACAGACCACTAGCCAGACTAATAAAGAAGAAAAGAGAGAAGAATCAAATCGACGCAATTAAAAATGATCAAGGGGATATCACCACCGACCCCACAGAAATACAAACTACCATCAGAGAATACTATAAACACCTCTACGCAAATAAACTGGAAAATCTAGAAGAAATGGATAATTTCCTGGACACTTACACTCTTCCAAGACTAAACCAGGAAGAAGTTGAATCCCTGAATAGACCAATAGCAGGCTCTGAAATTGAGGCAACAATTAATAGCCTACCAACCAAAAAAAGTCCAGGACCAGATGGATTCACAGCTGAATTCTACCAGAGGTACAAAGAGGAGTTGGTACCATTCCTTCTGAAACTATTCCAATCAATAGAAAAAGAGGGAATCCTCCCTAACTCATTTTATGAGGCCAACATCATCCTGATACCAAAGCCTGGCAGAGACACAACAAAAAAAGAGAATTTTAGACCAATATCCCTGATGAACATCGATGCAAAAATCCTCAATAAAATACTGGCAAACCGGATTCAGCAACACATCAAAAAGCTTATCCACCATGATCAAGTGGGCTTCATCCCTGGGATGCAAGGCTGGTTCAACATTCGCAAATCAATAAACATAATCCAGCATATAAACAGAACCAAAGACAAGAACCACATGATTATCTCAATTGATGCAGAAAAGGCTTTTGACAAAATTCAACAGCCCTTCATGCTAAAAACGCTCAATAAATTCGGTATTGATGGAACGTATCTCAAAATAATAAGAGCTATTTATGACAAACCCACAGCCAATATCATACTGAATGGGCAAAAACTGGAAAAATTCCCTTTGAAAACTGGCACAAGACAGGGATGCCCTCTCTCACCACTCCTATTCAACATAGTTTTGGAAGTTCTGGCTAGGGCAATCAGGCAAGAGAAAGAAATCAAGGGTATTCAGTTAGGAAAAGAAGAAGTCAAATTGTCCCTGTTTGCAGATGACATGATTGTATATTTAGAAAACCCCATTGTCTCAGCCCAAAATCTCCTTAAGCTGATAAGCAACTTCAGCAAAGTCTCAGGATACAAAATTAATGTGCAAAAATCACAAGCATTCTTATACACCAGTAACAGACAAACAGAGAGCCAAATCAGGAATGAACTTCCATTCACAATTGCTTCAAAGAGAATCAAATACCTAGGAATCCAACTTACAAGGGATGTAAAGGACCTCTTCAAGGAGAACTACAAACCACTGCTCAGTGAAATCAAAGAGGACACAAACAAATGGAAGAACATACCATGCTCATGGATAGGAAGAATCAATATTGTGAAAATGGCCATACTGCCCAAGGTAATTTATAGATTCAATGCCATCCCCATCAAGCTACCAATGAGTTTCTTCACAGAATTGGAAAAAACTGCTTTAAAGTTCATATGGAACCAAAAAAGAGCCCGCATCTCCAAGACAATCCTAAGTCAAAAGAACAAAGCTGGAGGCATCACGCTACCTGACTTCAAACTATACTACAAGGCTACAGTAACCAAAACAGCATGGTACTGGTACCAAAACAGAGATATAGACCAATGGAACAGAACAGAGTCCTCAGAAATAATACCACACATCTACAGCCATTTGATCTTTGACAAACCTGAGAGAAACAAGAAATGGGGAAAGGATTCCCTATTTAATAAATGGTGCTGGGAAAATTGGCTAGCCATAAGTAGAAAGCTGAAACTGGATCCTTTCCTTACTCCTTATACGAAAATTAATTCAAGATGGATTAGAGACTTAAATGTTAGACCTAATACCATAAAAATCCTAGAGGAAAACCTAGGTAGTACCATTCAGGACATAGGCATGGGCAAAGATTTCATGTCTAAAACACCAAAAGCAATGGCAGCAAAAGCCAAAATTGACAAATGGGATCTCATTAAACTAAAGAGCTTCTGCACAGCAAAAGACACTACCATCAGAGTGAACAGGCAACCTACAGAATGGGAGAAAATTTTTGCAATCTACTCATCTGACAAAGGGCTAATATCCAGAACCTACAAAGAACTCAAACAAATTTACAAGAAAAAAACAAACAACCCCATCAAAAAGTGGGCAAAGGACATGAACAGACATTTCTCAAAAGAAGACATTCATACAGCCAACAGACACATGAAAAAATGCTCATCATCACTGGCCATCAGAGAAATGCAAATCAAAACCACCATGAGATACCATCTCACACCAGTTAGAATGGCAATCATTAAAAAGTCAGGAAACAACAGGTGCTGGAGAGGATGTGGAGAAATAGGAACACTTTTACACTGTTGGTGGGATTGTAAACTAGTTCAACCATTATGGAAAACAGTATGGCGATTCCTCAAGGATCTAGAACTAGATGTACCATATGACCCAGCCATCCCATTACTGGGTATATACCCAAAGGATTATAAATTATGCTGCTATAAAGACACATGCACACGTATGTTTATTGCAGCACTATTCACAATAGCAAAGACTTGGAATCAACCCAAATGTCCATCAGTGACAGATTGGATTAAGAAAATGTGGCACATATACACCATGGAATACTATGCAGCCATAAAAAAGGATGAGTTTGAGTCCTTTGTAGGGACTTGGATGCAGCTGGAATCCATCATTCTTAGCAAACTATCACAAGAACAGAAAACCAAACACCGCATGTTCTCACTCATAGGTGGGAACTGAACAATGAGATCACTCGGACTCAGGAAGGGGAACATCACACACCGGGGCCTATCATGGGGAGGGGGGAGGGGGGAGGGATTGCACTGGGAGTTATACCTGATGTAAATGACGAGTTGATGGGTGCAGCACAGCAACATGGCACAAGTATACATATGTAACAAACCTGCACGTTATGCACATGTACCCTACAACTTAAAGTATAATAATAATAAATAAATTAAAAAAAAAAAAAAAAAAAAAAAAAACAAATGTATTTCTCTACTTATTTAAATTAAAACACATCTTTATCAGATAATAGCAGTATAAAGACATGCTGTGACTTACAGTAGTCCATTTTTCCTAGCATCATCACTGACAAAATTATAATAGTAGATTACTTAAAAAGCACATGACATAAATTAATCTATTTTTGGCTTTATTTGTACCCATTAAAGTAATGTGAAATCTGTTTTCTCTTCGATCTTGTTTAGTCAAATGAACATGGTTTTCTTTATTCAACACTGAATGGTTAGTTATCAGGCTGTGTTGGTAAAGTGCAAGGTTGAGCAATTAAGATTAGGAAAGTGTTTGTCAAACCTATCTTATCATAAGACTCACTTGGGGTGCTCCTCAAAAATACAGATTATGCCACTACTCCAATCCTACTGGATCATAATTTGGGCAAGGTGAATGTTGTTGGAAATCTGTATTTTTAACAAGAGTGTAGGTAATTGTTTTATAATTAGACAAGTCTTGAAACATCGGACTAAGTCAATTCTTCTCAGAAACATTTTGGAGATGATCTTTGCTTTTGAAGATCATTTCCTCCACTTCCCTACTCTTTCACCTTTCAGAACCAAAGAACAATCCACATATTCTCCAACAAAATATCATGACCAACACTTGGTCTTCTTTTTCCTCCTACATGCAGAGTTCATTAGATTACAGTCTGCATAGATCTCTGCTGTGTTTTGGAATAGCAAGACTTTTAAAGTATATTCTTCACTAACAACTCCTGTGGTCAGGGGTTCATGTTGCCGAGGCCTCCGCTTAGCTTTAAGGAAATATAGAAGATTAAAATTTGGTTAATTCTGGCTTTACGTTTAATACATTGGGATAGGCCTGCCATTTTCCATAATAAATGGATACAGGACATAAGATGTTGGAATAATTTCCAAACACTCACTTTTTTTACATTGTATTTTCAGGTACTACTGAATATCAAACATTTACTTCTTGGCTTCTAGTTCATTTTAGAACTTTTGCACATTTTAAGTTTTTTAAGGTATGATAGGATTTTAAGATCATATTTAAAAATTCACAGTCAGACCTTTTCATTTAGGACAGCTAGCAACTCAATATGGTGTTTCTATAGGCTCTATGTTTTTCTTCAAAGTGATTTTTCTGCTAAAGATCTACCTTTAATTTTAAATAACATGTGGGCATGGGAAAGCAAGACTTTAATTTTTACAAAGTATCTACACAATGCCTTGCAAAAATAATGTCAGGAGAACAAGATCTACCTCACATTTCTAACTCACAAGATCTTTTTTTCATGTAGGTATGCTCAGTTTTTAATTGATTTTTTTCTCTATAGTAAAAATAAATTCATTCTTTTTGGATACTCTTATTTAGTACTAAGTAGCAGGGACTGTAGCTAGTCATTCAGTTCATCAAAATCTTATGTTGCGACTCAGCAGTGTTTAGTGACGAAGAATTATATTTATTTATATCTACTTAATACATGAATTCTGAATCAAAATGGCAGTGTTTTTAGGGCTAGAAGTTGACATATCTTGTAGCATGTAAGTGCAACATATTCATAAAAAATAATTCATTTACAAGTTGGACTCCCATATCCTTGAATGCATAGCCACATTTGTTTTAGCAGACCATTCCTGGAAGATAGTACAGAAATTTACAAAGAAAACATTACTGTTTGTTTTTTGACAGACACTTTCACACTAAGAGCACTGTGTTTAGGAGGGTGAATTGATGTCAAACGTTGAAACCTTCAATCTGTTGTATCTGTGATTTTAAAATCCACATATTTCTGTACATGACTTCAGTGCAAATTATATGACAGGTTTTGATATTTCTTTTCTAAAGATATTGGAGGCCTTAATCAAGAGGATCCTTGAAACATATCCACCTGACAGTTGGAGGACAGTTCTATACCCCTAGAGGTGAGAACTTTTCTTGTTATTTGATTTCATTTGATTAAATGGGATGATCTTTCCCTTTAGTGTTGAGGTGGTCATATTTCATTACACCAACTGGCAGCAAAAGATAGCAATACAGAAAAGCTGAAAGTCAAACTTTGAGTTATAAATGTTTCTATGGCGGTGACCCTTTGTGAATTTAAAAATTGAATTTAAGACCCCTTTTCATCATTCTCCATATTTTCAGTCTTGGTCAACAGGTCTGCCCTAGTGTCAAAGTGTTTTATTACCCTACAAAGCTTTTAATTATGTGTTTGTGAGCCCAAATATATCTTAAAACAGCATGGTGGAAGCAGTGGCCCAGTGCCTCCTTGCTGGAGGCATTCTTGTAAAACAAATGATTTTTCTTATATGATCTTAGAATATATCCATTTCAGAATATATATGTTCAAGGTGTCCAAAATATGTGTGTGTATACATGCTTGTGTATAGTATGTAGTTTATAAATTTATTTGAACTTCACTAAAGACATCGAATAAATATTATGTATATGTTTGAAAATATTAAATGTCCAAAGAGTTTTTATAAAAACTAAAACTGTACTTTTGCATATTATTGAAAATAAGTATTTTATGAAGAAAAACATATTTTTTAAAACTGCATATTTTTATAACATTAATTTCTTAACATAATGGGAACTAGAGTCAACTTACAAAACCTTATCATTCCCAAAAGTGTCTAATAAAAGTAACTTGTCATTCAACTGAGCCACCGTGTATTAATAATTTTTCATGTGAAAAATCTAAGATGAAATACCAAGATGAAAAAGGCACTATTTTTGGTAAAGTGGCTCGTATCAAAATTATAGTTAATCTTGTGAAAATAATGAGTAATATTTTTGGTGAACAGACAAAATATCACATATTTTTCTCTCTTTCTCCCCAAATGGAAATATCTTGATCAATTTTTTCCTGATAACAAAGCAAATATATGTCCATACTAAAAAAATTCAGGCAATCCTGCTGAACCTTACCCCTTCTTGAACCTTTCTACCTCCCTACCTTCCTTCTCCACCCACCCTCTACTCCAGCTTTCCTACTTCATAAAGATAAAAATTGGATGCATGTGTATACATGTATGTGTGGGTGTGTGCTTGCATATGTGTGTGCTTACATCTGTAGCACTTGGTATGTAGTTTAGTGCTTGGTACATGACAAGCACTAAATAGATGCAAGTTTAATTATAATTTATAGGTGACTCGATTGCATATTTGGTCTCATAACTTTTTTGGTAACATGCCTTTTACTCTTTATATACTGTGGCAGGGATTTTTTCACATATAATCATATAGATCTCTCATGTGTGTTGATGAATATTTTGCATTCATTTTATTGTTATATCTTAACTTGTTTTAATAAGTTCTGCTAGATGGTCATTTCAATGGTTTAAATTTATTTTTGCAAAAATGACAATGTTAAAATAAATATTGCTCTCCAAAAATATTGAACTCATTTATACTACCAAAACCAATAAATATGAGAAAACTGATTTCTTTCTACTCTCATCAGTACTTGGCATTACTAGTACTTTCTTATCTTTGTTACTCTGAGGAATGACAGATGATATCACATGATTGAATTAGCTGGCATTTTTGTTGATTGTCTTTGATGTGATTATTAGTCATTGGTTTTCTTTGAGATTGCCTTTCTATGTCATGTAACCATTTATTTTTATGAAATTTTTGTATGCTTTTGGTATGTGCTCTTTCTTTACATATTATGAATATTAACTCCATTTCTCTCACATAAGTTATAAGTCTTTTTTCTTCAATTTATCATTTGTCTTTTGATTTTTTATATTATATGGTATATTCTTCCATGCAGATATGTGTCAACTCTCTTTTTCTTTATGTTTTATAACCTTTGATGTCAAATTAGAAAGCTTCCTACTTCAAGACTTAGATAATACTTATTCTTATGGTTTTCCCATTACTTTTACAGCTTTATATTTTTATGCTAAAATCTCACCCATCTGTTTCATCTGAGAACTATGCTCATGCATTTATGCCTTCAGATAAAATAACCATTTTGGATTTTTGGTCAAAATGAATAATATATATGAATTAATTTTGAGATAATTAGTATCTTATCAATTCCAAATCTTCCTACCCATAACAAATATGCTATGCCTTTTCATGTATTTAACTTTTCCTTTATGTCTTTTTAGATATCTTTCTAATTCTTTGTGTGGTTTTTGAACATTTCTGAAATCATATCTCTGCAGATATTCCTGCCAAAACTCTTGGAAAGGATTAGCTTTGGTTACTTTCCTCCCCTCTGAACAAATCATCATGGCCAAAGGAAAGAAGTGTTCTATTTGGCTAGGTCCAGTGAGGCCCTCGAGTGAAGCCAGGGAAAAGGAGGGCGTACAGGTTGGCGCCAACCCAATCCAAACTACGGGTCTGAGCAGGAATGCTGTGGGTGGGGTTTGAGTTCTAAAACAAGAGATGCTAGGTAGAAAAAGTAAGAGAATTTTATTTATACTAAATTCTTCTTTCTTTCCCAAAACTATGATTCATCTAAAGCACTAGCTCATCCCCATCAATGCACTTTAAACCAGACACCCTCCCTCTTCTCTCCACTTTGGTATTCATGACTTCTGCCTCCACAATCTCATCAAAAATTAGCAAATTGGAATTAACAAACCTAGAATGTCACAACAAATCTTTGTCTTCACAAAGTTTTATATCAAACTGAGATTGCTTTTGAAAGTGATTCTATTTTTATATCCATTTACTTAATGTTAATTTTTACTTTACTTTTTTTTTTTTTTTTTGACTTGGCTTGGCTTGGTAAACACAAGAAAATAAAGGTTTTCAGATTTCTTCCTTATCTTGTTCTGATATAAGATCTCTTTTTTGTTCTTTGTTTACATGACACTGCTTGGAAACTTTCTTGGGGCTCTATTTTAATTGTAGGATTCAAATTTATTATAATTTGGGGGTTGAAAATATGTGTCCAGAGACATAGGATGAGGGGTAAAATTAAATCAATGTTCCCATTTCGATCTTGGGTTAAGCATAGCAATGAAAAGAACTAAACATTCTAAATGGTTACAGTTCCAAACTAGGTAATTATTAATGATTAATTGCTTCTCCATGGAAATCAAAATGATGAAGGTCAATCTATACATTGATTTCTACAGACCTGGAGTGATAAATGGATAAATGGATTCTTTTGAATAGTTTGTGAAATTTATTATTCAGCTTTTACTATTTAGAAAATGTAATAGTCATATTTTCAGATTTCAAAATGCAATGACTACTGAATGTTTACACATATATTAATACTTATATTTCCAATTTCTTCTCCTAGTTATATAATCTCTGACTCCATGGTTTCATCTCCAAATTTAGAGCTCTTGGGAGCTCCATGGGTTAGATTTACTCACATCTTTGATGTAACCTGCTCAGGTACATTTTCCAGGATAAAGTTCCTCTGTGGCTTGCACATCAATATGAACCCATTTGTTTTCAGATTTCCACATAGTTTAGGAAGCTGCTGTTTGTTGATGTCACGCTCACTCTTATTTTCAGCACTATCTACAGATTTGTTCTTTTTGGTATAGCTTTACTGTCACTGAATGGCATCATGGGAAAGAAGTGAAATACACCTGGGTGTTCAGTCGACCATTTTGAACCAAAAGTCCAGTTCCCTTTTAACAACAAAGAATAGGGAAGAAAAAACCATACTACTTTCAGAAATGTTTTTTATTTAAATTCATATTTTTTCTGTCATTTTTGAGGGCTTTGCTAGGAACTATACTCAATGATAAATGCTTTATATGCATTTTCTCATTTAATCTTCATGTCACCCTCAAAGGTAGAGATTACCTTCCCCTTCTTATAAGGAAGAAAACTAAAGTTTCAAAAAGCTAAATAATTTGTCCAAATCATACAGGTAGCAAATAACGGATTTGAGAACTAAACCTATAGTTAGTTGTTGCCAGAAGCTATACTCTAATCACTCTACATACTGCCTTTCTATTCTCTTTCTAACTTAATGCCATCATTATCCATTTGGTCTACTATTTCTAGTACATTTAGCTGCAAATACTTCTTATTGCCATTGTAAACTCAGCAGTTTCCTAGATGTTGTATTTGTAAAGATGAATAAGGCAGTCTCTGTATACGTCCTAATTCTTGAAGAATTTCAAAGGAAGGGGAGCAAGATGACAGAATAAAAGGCTTCGCTGATCCCCCTACTCTGGCCAAGGACACCAATTTGACAACTATTTACAGAGAAAAAAGCACCTTTTATAAGAACCAAAAATCAGGTGAGCACTCATGGCACCTGGTTCTAACTTCATATCACTGAAAGAGGCACCGATGAGGTAAACAAACAAACAAACAAAAAAGTCCTGAATCACTGATGCTACCTTTTCCCCAACCCCAGCAACAGCAATTGATGCAGATAGTATCTCTGGGCACTGGAGGAAGGAGAAGACAGCAATTGTGAGGCATTGAACTCAGCACTGTCCCATTAAGGCAAAAAGGAAAATGGGACCTAACTCAGCCGCCACCTGCCCATGGAGGGAACATTTAAACCAGCACTAGCCAGAGGGGAATTGCAGTCTCAGTGGTCTGAACTTGAGTTCCCACAAACCTCACTACTGCAAGCTACAGTGCTCTCTGTCTCCAAGTAAACTTGAAAAGCAGTCTAAGCTATAAAGACTGCAATTCTCACGCAAGTCTAGGGCTGAACTGGGTCCAGAGACAGTGGACTGGGTGGGGTCGGGGTGCACAGGACGTACTGAGACATCAGTTGGGATGGCTAAGGGAGTGCTGGCATCACCCCTCCTCTAACAGCAGGTTGCACAGTGACTCCAAAAGAGATCCTTTTATTCCTTTCTTCTGCTTGAGGAGAGAAGCAGAAAGTGTAGAGAGGACTTTGTCTTGCATCTTGGAGACCAGCTCAGCCACAGCAAGACAGGGTATCGGTTAGAGTCATGAGGCCTCCATTCCAGGCCCCAGCTTCTAGACGATATTTCTAGACACACCCTGGGCCAGAAGGGAATTTGCTGCCTTGAGGGAAAGGGCCCAGTGCCAGCAGCATTTATCACCTGCTAACTGAAGAGGCCTTGGGCCCTGAATAAGCAGCAGTGACACCCAGGTACTACACCAAGGGCATTAGGTGAGCCTCTGAGACTTGCTGGCTTGAGATGAGACTTGGTACATTACAAGCTGTGGTGACTATGGGGCAAAACTCTTTCTGTTTGAGAAAACCAGAGGGAAAAGTAAAGGGGACTTTGTCTTACACCTTAGGTATTAGCATGGCCACAGTGGGATAAGCACCAAGTGGGCTCTTAGGGTCCCTGGTTCCAGGTCTTGACTCTTGGATGGCATTTCTGGACGTGCCCTGGGCCAGAAGGGGCCCACTGCCACGAAGTGTGAGTCCTAGGTCAGGCAGCATTCACCACAAGCTGACTTAAAAGTCCTGGAGCCATAAGGTAATTTTGGAGGTAATCTGGCAGTAGTCCTCATGGCCTGGATGATGGTGGCTAAGGGTTGAGGCTCCTCTGCCTTTGGAAAGGGGAGGGAAGAGTGGAAGGACTACATCTTGTGGTTTGAGTACCAGCTCAGCTGCAGTACTATAGAATACCAAGTAGACTTCTAAGGTTTTTGACTCTAGTCCCTGACTCCCAAACAGCACCTCTGGACCCAGGGAAGAATGCAGGCCTGGCTGACTTTGCCACCTGCTGATTATAGAGCCTCAAGGCCTAGAGTGAACATAGGCAGTAGCCAGGGAGTGACTACAGCAGGCCTTGAGCAAGACTCAGTACTGTGCTGGCTTCAAGTCTGACCCAGTGTAGCCACAGTGGTCGTGGCCACAAGGATGCTTCTGTCACTTCACTCCTAGCTTTAGGTGCCTCAGAACAGAGAGAGAGGCTCTGTTTGGGAGAAAGTATGGGAAGAGAACAAGATTCTCTGCTTAGTAATCGCAAGAATTCTCCCAGATCTTGCCCAAGACCATCAAGGAGGTACCTCTACAAGTATGTAAGAACCTCAGTGTTACTGGGGGTGGGATGCCCTCTAAAGCAGATACAGCTTAGATTAAAACACATAAGTCTTTTCAAATATCTGTAAAGCATTCCCAAGAAAGATGGGTACAGATAAGCCCAGACAGTGAAGACTGCGATAAATATCTAACTCTTCAATGCCCAGACACTGAAGAACATTTACTAGCATTAACACCATCCAGGAAAACATTACTTCACCAGTTGAGGTAAATAAGACACCAGGAACCAATCCTGGAGAAACAGAGATATGTGACCTTTCAGATAGAGAATTCAAAATAGCTGTGTTGAGGAAACTAAAAGAAATTCAAGGTAACATAGAGAAGGAATTCAGAATTCCATCAGATAAATTTAACAAAGAGATTCAAATTATTAAAAAAAATCTAGCAGAAATTCTAGAGTTGAAAAATGCAACTGGCACACTGAAGAATGTATCAGAATCCTTTAATAGCTGGTTGATAGCAGAAGAAAGAATTTGTGAGCTTGAAGATAGGATATTTGAAAATTCAGTCAGAGGAGGTGAAATAAAAAAGAGTGATAAAACAATGAAGCATGCCTACAGGATCTAGAAAATACCCTCAAAAGGGCATATCTAAGAGTTATTGACCTTAAAGAGGTAATAGAGAAAGAGACAGGGTAGAAATTTTATTCAAAGGGATAGTAACAGAGAACTTTCCAAACCTAGAGAAAGATATCAATATCCAAGTACAAGATTATAGAACACCAAGCAGATTTAACCCAAAGAAGGCTACCTAAAGGCATTTAATAATCAAACCCCCAAAGATCAAGGATAAAGAAAGGATCTTAAAAGCAACAAGAGAAAGGCAACAAATCACGTACATTGGAGCTTCAATACATCTGGCAGCAGAATTTTCAATAGAAACCTTACAGGACAGGAGAGAGTGACAAGATACATTTAAAGTGCTGAAGAAAAAGTGCTTTTACCCTAGAATAGTATATCCAGTGAAAATAATCTTTAAACAGGAAGGAGAAATAAAGACTTTCCCAGACAGACAAAAGCTAACATCAACACCAGACCTGTCTTATAAGAAATGCTAAAGGAATTTCCTTGATTGGAAAGAAAAGGATGTTAATGAGCAATAAGAAATTATCTGAAGATACAAAACTCACTGGTAATAGTAAGTACATAGAAAAGCATGGAATATTAGAACAACTGTAACTGTGGTATGTAAACTACTTTTATCCTAAGTAGAAAGAGTTATTAACCAATCACAAATATTAACTACAAAACTTTTCAAGACATAGTTCAATATGATATAAATAGAAACAATAAAAAGTTAAAAAGGAGAGGGACAAAGTTGAAGCATAAAGTTGTTATTAGTTTTCTTTTGTTTATATGTTTGCTTGTTTATGCAAACAGTGTTAAGTTGTTATCAGGGTAAAATAATGGATATAAAATAGTATTTTTAAGCCTCATGGTAACCTCAAACCAAAAAACATACAATAGATACAAAAAAATTAAAAGAGCAAGAAACTAAATCATATGACCAGAGAAAATTATCTTCATTGAAGGAAGACAGGAAGGAAAGAAGGAAGGAAGAGAAGACTACAAAACCACAAAATAATTAATAAAATGGCAGGAGTAAGTTCTTATTTATCAACAATATGATTGAATGTAAATGGACTAAACTCTCCCATCAAAAGACATAGAAAAGCTGAATCAATGAAAAAACAAGACCCATTGACCCCTTGTCTAACAGAAACACACTTCACCTATAAAGACACAGATAGACTGAAAATAAAGGGTTGGAAAATGGTATTCCATGCCAACAGAAACCAAAAAAGAACAGGAGTAGCTATACTTACATCAAATAAAATAGATTTAAAGACAAAAACTGTAACAGACAAAGAAGGTCACTATATAATGATAAAGGGGTCGATTCAGCAAGAGAATAAACAAACATATATGCAACCCTCACTGGAGCACCCAGCTATATAAAGCAAACATTATTAGAACTAAAGAGAGAGATAGGCCCAATACAATAATAACTGGAGACTTCAACACCTCACTTTCACAGTGGACAGACATTCCGGACAAAAAATCAACAAATAAACATTGGACTTAATCTGCACTACAGACCAAGTGGATCCAATAGATATTTACAGAACATTTAATACAGTGGTTGCAGAATACACATTTGTTTCCTCACCACATTGATCATTCTCAAGGATTGACTATATGTTAGGCCACAAAACAAGTCTTAAAACATTCAAAACATTGAAATATGTCAAGCATCTTCCCTGACAACAATGGAATAAAACTAGAAATCAGTAACGAGGAATTTTGGAAACTATATAAATACATGGAAGTTAAACAATATGCTTCTGAATGACTAGTAAGTCAATGCAGAAATTAAGAAGGAAATTGAGAAACTTGTTGAAAAAAATGATAATGGAAACACAATATGTCAAAATCTACGGAATATAACAAAAAGAGTACTCAGAGAGAAGTTTATAAGTGCCTACATTAAAAAAGAGGAAAAAACCTCAAATAAACCATCTAATGATGTACCTTAAAGAACTAGAAAAGCAAGAGAAAACCAAACCCAAAACTACTAGAACAAAAGAAATAGTAAAGACCAGAGCAGAAATAAATAAAAGTCAAATGAAAAAAAAAATACAAAAATCAATGAAACAAAAACTTGTTTTTTTAAAAAAAGTTAAACAAAATTGACAAACTTAATAGAATAAAAGAGAGAAGATACAAATAAATAAAGTAAAAAATGATAAAGGAGACATTACAACAGACACTGCAGAAATTCAAAGGATTATTAGTGCTACTGTGAGCAACTATATGCCAATAAATTGGAAAATCTAGAAAAAAATGGACAAATTCTTAGACATATACAACCTACCAAGATTGAACCAGAAAGAAACCTAAAACCTGAACAGACCAATAATAAGTAACAAAATCAAAGCCATAGTAAAAAATTTCCCACTAAAGAAAAACCCAGGACCAATGGCTTCACTGCTGAACTCTACCAAACATTTAAAGAACTGTACACTTCCTAATTCCTGAGGTGCTGGTTCAAAGGAAAGTAGTTAAGTAAACTGTTAAGTTGTAATACAAAAACTGCCATATAAACAGTTCTGTGGGAAGCTAGAAGTGGAATATTTATAACAAATTAGCTGATCAATATTTGACATTAAATAGAAAGTAAATATATTTAAATTTTAAATTTTAAAAATCATTTAACATCTAGGACAGAGAAAACATTTCGCTTAATTTGGACTGAATAGAAAGTAAAGAAACATTGAACCACCAGAACCAATTGAAATTACTGGGTTTCAGACCTGCTCACAGTCATCATCATCATTTATCAAGCCATATGAAATTCCATTACAGAAAGGTGATACTAAATAAGATAACCCAGTTGGAGTATATGGGGCATAGTTAATATGCTTTTCTCTTGTTTTTATTATGGAATAAATACTTCTATTGATTATGAAGAAGCAATTCAATCCTTTTTAGCATCAAACCAAGGTAATAGCTTCTCTACCATTTTTCTGAGTTTGAATATTACTATATTTAAAAAAAGACAATTCCTGAAAAATTTTACCTAGCTTCACGTTTTATTAGAAACACAGCCAGGAAGATATTTCAAATTTATCCTACCTTAATAGTTTCTTCACACTGCTGTAGCTTAAGATTTTCAGATTCTGTTTCTTTCTTAAATATCCTAAAGGTACATGCCATTTTGGTTTCCTTTTAGATGCAGGGATGTTTTTAAAACACCAGATATCACAGACATGTGTTCTCCCCTTGCCATTATGGTGAGTATTATGCCCTCTTTGTAGCTTTTCCCTTCAGAAATAATCAATATGACTTTCTTATAGGCACATTTTAAGTCATAGAATTTAATGATATTATAGCTGAGAAGGAGGGTCCAATAGCTTTTCAACAGAGAATGTTACAATCTATGAAATTATGAATGAAGATTTCTGTGTAGGGGGGTTAAGTATTTTCATAAGGTCACCAGGCTAGAGGGGTAACTTTCTTTTACTTGGAGACCTGGTTTCAATAACATAGGATAGGAATGGTTTGTAAATAAGATATGAGTCAATTCAGATCTCTTGAACATTTTTTTTTTAAATTTTACCAAAAGAAAATGAACCAACCTCTTAATGGTATATAGCAATTATTTTGATGCTTAATGGTCTCAGAAAATAGTTTAAGAATTACATAAAATGATATGTATGATCTTGGATTATTTTGTTTGTGGCACATTGGTTTAATTTAACATTCATAAGACATATATGGAATCCTGCTGCTTTGGTAAAGCACAATGTAGAGCTTAAAGATATGTCTCTTGTAATCAGACAAAGAACAGAGATAAAGATTCTGTGTCCAGTGAGCTCTTGAACTTTCTTAGAAGTCTTCATCACATGAGATTAGAAACAAAGCAAAAATTTGAATCAGTTATGTTTTTCTTTTTGGCTGATTCAGAAGAACTGCTTAGTCAGGAAACAACAGATGCTGGAAAGGATGTGGAGAAATAGGAACGCTTTCACACTGTTGGTGGGAGTGTAAATTAGTTCAACCATTGTTGAAGACAGTGTGGTAATTCCTCAAGGATCTAGAACTAGAAATACCATTTGACCCAGCCATCCCATTACTGAGTATATACCCAAAGGATTATGAATCATTCTGCTATGAAGACACATGTACACGTATGTTTATTGCAGCACTATTCACAACAGCAAAGACTTGGAACCAACCCAAATTCTCATCAATGACAGACTGGATAAAGAAAATGTGGCACATACAAACCATGGAATACTATGCAGCCATAAAAAAGGATGAGTTCATGTTCTTTGCAGGGACATCAATGAGGCTGGAAACCATCATTCTCAACAAACTAGCATAGGAACAGAAAACCAAACACCGCATGTTCTCACTCATAAGTGGGAGTCGAAAAATGAGAACACATGAACACAGGGAGGGGAACATTACACACTGGGGCCTGTCAGGGAGTGGGGAGCTACCTAATGTAGATGATGGGTTGAAGGGTGCAGCAAACCACCATGGCACATGTATACCTATGTAACAAACCTGCAGGTTCTGCACATGTATCCTAGAATGTAAAGTATAATACAAAAATAAAATAAAAGAAAAAAATAAAATAATTATAAAATAAAAAGAAAGGAAGTTGATAAATGTAATCGTGAAATGTGTATTAAGCAATCATTTCCCAGGTAATTTTTCTATGAGAAATTCAATGATTTTATAATTCCAATTGAATTACTTGGTTATACAGGCCTATTTTTGACAAAACATGAGTAAATAACGGGACGTGTGGTTAGGAGGACTGAACCTCATGCCACATGCTTGTTTGTGTCGCAAAAAGTGAAACCAGCTGGGTCTGTTTGCCCATGGAGTTGTGCGTGTGGTAATTTAAGGAAACCACACAGTGTAGCAAAGGATGTTGGAAGGGGTTAGAAAGCAAAATTAATTTACAACCATGCCAGCTTTACATTGTTGTTAAAACACCACCACCTGATGCTATCATAGCACGTTGTTAATATTTCAATAAAGCAATACCTTTTAATGACCAGTTTAATAATACAGATGACCATTTTCCTATGCTCTTCCTTCTTCTTACTTTACATGGTCTTCCAGAGTGACCTTTTACACACACATGGCTTCAGTGATTGCATATGTTCTGAACTTGGAGATCTATGCTCATGGTCTAGTTCCTTATCATATCAATGATATCCTGCTTACTGAATATTTCTACTTGGATGTCCATGCACACCCCCAACTCTTCCCAAACTATACTCATCTTCTCAGTCTTCTTGCTTCTCAGCTCCAAACCTTCTCCTCTTCCTATGCTCCTGACCTCAGTAAATATCACTTGCTACACATGCAGTCAAGCAGAAACCTGATTATCATCTTTAATTTCTCCACCTTTTCTACATGCCTAATGGATCACCAAGACCTATCAATTCTAACACCAAACTGTGACTCTAAAGTGTCTCTCTCCAATCTTAATACCATTACAGTAGTTCAGGCCCTCATCCAATTTCCCTGTATCATTATAGCAGTTTTCTAATTGTTGAAAATACCATTTGCATATAATTGTTAAGGATGCTTATATAACGAGGCAGTTATTATTATGTTACGTAGTTATCCAAAAGGAAACTGTATCTTATGCCTTGGTTATAAACAGGGCTGGTATTGGTCTTTCGCTGTGAATGACAAATTCAGGCATGCAAAACCTATCCCTGCATATGGCTAAACCTCTATATGTATAATGTGTGTACATTACACATCAGTGATCCCACATTTGAACTGTGAAATGAGCTTATTGATGTTTCCCAAAATATGCCATTTTAGAGCTTTGACTTTAATTCAAGTTCTAATTCAATGTTAGACTGCTTTAATAGCTAGAGAACCATTTTCAGTTTATGAAAGAAATGCCAGTCCAAGAGGAAACTAGGTAGGACAACTATTTGTGTGTGTGTGTGTGTGTGTGTGTGTGTTTTAAGGAATAGTGCATCTACTCAAGTCGAGGGTCGAATAATTCTCAAGGAGTACTTCTTATTGTTCGATATAGAAAATAACACTAAATTTTTCAGCGTATAATTTTTATCAACATGTAAGAATATATCAACTTTCTAAATGATTACTTTCTCATGTTCGAAAATAAAGATATTTAGTACCATACAACTATGTCTCAAATAACATGACCATCACTTCAGTATATCTGTGTTGTTCAGCACTTTTGATAGTGAGCTGCATATCTGGACTCTCAATTTGCCTAATTTGTGTTAATATACTTTTATTTAGTAAATAATATATGGTAAATACTCTGGGGAGATTTAAATACAAATCAGACATGACTCCTACTCCGGAGGAAACTAAAGTAAAAATTGGTTAAAATGAAGAATAAGATAGCAGCATGCCCTTCTAATCAATAAGAAAAATATCAGACCACTTGGGTGGACTGATTTCATTTAGTACCAAATGAGAACACACTTACTCCGTATTCTTCACCTCTATAAATCTGTCCATAAGTTAAAAGAAGAGCTTTTGCTTTTGAAACACCAGGCATAGAGCTTTATATATTTTATATATTTTAGAAACCAAAAGTTAGTTTAGTCTGTTCAACCAAACATGAGTAAAAAAAATGAATAGTCACTTAAACTGGTGTTGTGGTATATGGTCTTGAATAAAAGTTATTGATTTGATATTTTTTATTGTTAAATTGATCTTTAGGTTATGATTGCTTATTGTTCCCTTTCTAGGCATAATCTAGTTTCAAACATACATTTAAAAAACAAATAGCAAAATATCCCATGATGCCTCAAATATAGATGTTCAAATATCCACCAGTAGGTCTATCAACAGAAACATGACACTCATTTGCAGAGGAGAAAAACTGCATCAATTGCCAGCTCTGTGGTACTAATCATTGAAAACAAGACTGAAGAATTTTGAATTTTACATGTGCAAACACATAGTGAAGGTTCTTGGAAATTATGATAGTGCCTATGGCCTATGTTTCATTACCAATCATCCTCTTACGATATTTTTTATGAAAGAACTGTATCATGTCACCAAAAATCGTAAAAGAAAAAAATTCTTGGGGACCACAAATATTGTTATTTCAAGCAGAAACCACATCATAATTTAGTTTCTTTGCATGTAGATTTTTTAGAGCATTACTCTACTTTGCACAGACTGCTTTCTAAAATCAGATACTTTCTAAAATCAGATATTACTTGAAAATAGTATGGTATAATGTGACAGGTCAATCATAACTTTAGTGATTTAGCTGTAGAAGTGTTATGAGTTGGCTGGGCATGGTGGCTCACGCCTGTAATCCTAGCACTTTGGGAGGCCGAGGTGGGTGGATCATGAGGTCAAGATCCTGGCCAACATGGTGAAACCTCCTCTCTACTACAAATACAAGAATTAGCTGGGTGTGGTGGTGCGCACCTGTAGTCCCAGCTACTTGGGAGGCTGAAGCAGGAGAATTGCTTCTACCCAGGAGGAGGCCGAGATGGTGCCATTGCACTCCAGTCTGGCGATAGAGTGAGATTCCGTCTCAAAAAAAAAAAAAAGCATTATGAATTATACAAGAACAATCTATTTTCTTACACACACATATATATATATATGTATATATATATAGAGAGAGAGAGAGAGAGCGTGCACGAGAGAGTAAACATCTTTCCATTCATACCTTGGAACTTAACTACACTTAAAATTAGAACCCTGGGGCACCGAAGATGGCCGAATAGGAACAACTCCAGCCTCCAGCTCCCAGCATGAGCGACAAAGAAGACAGATGATTTCTGCATTTTCAACTGAGGTACTGGGTTCATCTCACTGGGGCATGTTGGACAGTTGGTGCTGGTCAGTGGGCATCACCTCACCTGAGAAGCGCAAGGGGGAAGGGAATTCTTTTTCCTAGCCAAGGGAATCTCCTTTGGGGATATACCCAAAGGATTATAAATCTTGCTGCTATAAAGACACATGCACATGTATGTTTATTGCGGCACTGTTCACAATAGCAAAGACTTGGAATCAACCCAAATGTCCATCAGTGACAGACTGGATTAAGAAAATGTGGCACATATATACCATGGAATACTATGCAGCCATAAAAAAGGATGAGTTTGTGTCCTATGTAGGGACATGGATGCAGCTGGAAACCATCATTCTCAGCCAACTATGACAAGAACAGAAAACCAAACACCGCATGTTCTCACTCATAGGTGGGAACTGAACAATGAGATCACTTGGACACAGGAAGGGCAACATCACACATTGGGGCCTATTGCGGGGAGGGGGGAAGGGGAGGGATAGCATTAGGAAACATACCTAATGTAAATGATGAGTTAATGGGTACAGCACACCAACATGGCACATGTATACATCTGTAACAAACCTGCACGTTATGCACATGTACCCTAGAACTTACAGTATAATAATAATAAAAAAAAACTTCTTTCTTATAAAAAAAAAGATCCGCTTGCTAATAATCAAAAAAAGTAGAACCCTATACATTAGCATATTAAATAAAATAGATAAGCATTGTATAGTAAATGTGATGTATATATTTGTGTATTTATGTATTTTAAATATATACTAATATACATTTAGATATTTAATAATTCTATTAAAATAATAAAAGTAATATATCAATATTATATTGATATATTTATTTAAATTTATGTTTAAAAACTGGGTTATGTGACTTATTGCCTAACTGAATTAAGATTTCAGCAAAAATCAGAGATAATTTTTTGAATATCTTGGCGACATATATGGGGGGATGTACTACTTTTATTTTTAAAACTCTATCAAAGTACCTCCTGCTGACCAGGCAGAATTCTAAATACTTTACCAATATTAACTCAGATAATCATACTGACAACTCTATTCAGGATCTACTAGTGTGATGCCCAAATTGCAAATGAAGAAGTTAAGTAGCTTATATCCAAGGTCAGACCACAAAGTGGCAGAATAGGATTCAAAATGACTCCAGAGTCTATGTTACTGTTTGAAAAGAATATTCAGCCATATCTGAGCAGGTTTTATTTATTAATTAGAGGTCAAAGGCATGGAAAAGATTAGCCAAGTCTTGGTAGCTTAGTGGCAGGTCATCTAGGGCCCTGGAGTCTCTCTTTCAGCTGTCCCTCTGTGTGATATTTTGGAGCTGGGGCATGCCTTACCTGCCTCCTCCCGGGGCCCTATCTGCTGAATACTATGACAGTAGGCAATAAAGAGAAATTAGCATCAAACAGCAGCCCTTCTCTTTATGTAACATAGAAATGACCCTTTCGTTATTTTTGACTGACCACAGCTACCTTAGTACTAGGTTAGCCTTGGTTACAGACTGGGTTTTGATGATAAGTAGGACTTTTGTAATTCTTTGAAACCTCTGCAAGGCCTCTCAGTTGCCCTAGGAACAGTGTAAATTTGGGAGTGTAACTAAATACAGATCTTCACAGATTGGAGTTTGAGCTTGCTTCTTCAGCAAGGGACTGGGACTGCTCTTTACTACTACAGGATGTTTTTCTCATCTTCTAGAGCTTAAGTCAAAAAAAATCTAGTTTCTCTTTGGGTAGTGATGATGAACTGTAGATACTTCTTCACAAGCTCAAGGAAAACACATTAGACTTTTCTGGTCAAAAACGAAGGCTAATTATGCTACAGGAGAAAACAGAGTTTTAAAAGACAGTAACCATACTAACTCTTTTTTAATTTTATCACTGAACTTTGAATAATAGAACGTAAGCAGTTGTTTGGATTTAAATTATTCTTGCCTCTTGAATTAGTATTCGAACTCCCTAAGATCACCATATGTGTTATTTCAGAAAATGAAGAGCCTTAAAAATTGCCTCAGAAATTTTATTTCCTTATGTTATAATTGAAATTTGGTAATTTCCCTCAAGATTAATAGAAAAGTTGTCCTAAAATCAACAAAACATGTTCACTTAGTTTTTTCCCACCATACTATGGGTAGGAGCTAATATTTACTGAGGGTCCAGCATATGCCAGGCATTTTACCTCACTTAAGCCCATGCTCAGTATATGTGGTGAATATTACTTCTCTTTATTTTATTGGTGAAGAAATGGAATCTCAGAGGCATTAGACAAATTACCCAAGGCTACACAGGCTCTAAGAGGAGTCCAAACTGGGGTTATTCTGACCTAAAAATAATGTGCTTTGCCCATCACAATACCATAAACTTTTTAAAATATTGATCATTTCCACATTTCAATTCACCAGCATCAATGATGTACTTTAAAAGAGGAGCTTTTTTTAGAGGGAGCTATTTACTCTTTCGGTTGAAGGCATAGAAATTATGCAGAATATTATGCATAACTTACTTAGGCAAGTGCAGTGGTTAAAACTAAGTACTAGTGGCTTAAATACTTCCTTGTTAAACAATTATAATGCAGATTAAAGCCCAAATGTGAAATGTGAACCTTTACACCCTGAGCCCACAAAGGTCGTCCCCTCCTTGTGGACCCAATGCACAAAGTACAGTTGCCTGCACCTCGGAGCCCTCTTACGAATGGCTGGGCGGGATTACACAGGAATCAGCAGGTGAGAGGCATCAAAGGTTACAGCTCACAGTGCCCTTGACCCTCAGTCGAAGGCGGAGACTCAGAGTAGCTGTCAACAGAATGGAAACCCTTGTATGAGAGAATTGCTTAAAATACTTCAGTTGCTCTCTGTGCATAGTGGAGGCACTGTTTGTGGTTTGGGAAGCTATAGAGACAGTTAGAGGCTGTTGTCGCAATTCACGAGTGTATGTACTCATGTATATCTGTAATGTGGTGTGCTTTCTTATCTTCAAGACCATAGTTAAAACAGTTGGATTATGTTGATAAAATGGACCCTATAAGGAAAGTACAAGTTTTGACATTTCCTCATTTTGTAGCTTGTGTTCAGTTGGCAATGTGAGTATTAATAGTGAACAATGTTAACGCCTGCATGTGATGTGAACCTGCCAGTTAGAAGATGATAAATTATGGATTTATTATTCTTTTTCTCAATCTCTTGACAGCTGTGAGCAAGGCTGTTCCAAATTACCACTAAATGGTAGAAAGTTTATTACTTCCCTGGTCAAATAAAATACAAATACAATTTTACCCTGCAAAAATATTATTGAGTTAATGTCGCAAAAATATTATTACTCTTATTATAGTTAACAGTGCATAGTACTAAAGGGCAACTTGGGAAATTCAAGATAACTTGATTTTTAGAACCTAACAGTATCTAGAAAATCACATATTAAATGTCTAATAAATATTTGTGAACTAAATATACATGAAGACAGTATTAACATCTCTCCAAGGGAAAAGTGCCTGGCTAATAACTTTTAATAAGTTAAGTGCTCCTAATTAGGAGTTGGCATTTATAATAGGGAGATGCTTTGTGATTTCACGTATGTAGAGACCTAGAGACAGAGATTTTATTGTGAAATAAAGGATGTATTGTGAAACAAAGGAGATGATCAGAGTAGGGTGGGTAAAGAAGATAAATAAGGAAAACAAAATAAACTTTATTACTTTAAAAATTTTTGTAATGTCTTTAATAGAGACACATTTTAAGGAGATTTTTGTTCACAGCTACAAAAGAGAATCATAAATGAGTGAGAGAAGAAAAAATAGAAATGATAGTGAATTATGAAAAAGGGCAAAATGAGAGGAATAAAAATTATATAAGAAAGGTAAAAGAGAAATGTCTAGAAGAAGAAAAGTATTTGTAAAATGGTTATAAATCTGCCCTTTCTTCAATGTTGAGGATCCTTTGGTTTCATATTCTCTGCTTTTTTAGACAGGATGTACATTTATAGACTGTTTACTTAGTAACTGAAACCTTTGCTTTTTTCCTCTTTGAACAATGAAACATAAAGTTAGAAGGGAGAAGTTTGTTCTTAACTACTTAAAAATGTAAACCTCATCTGGGGACAGAATAGAGATTCAAAATATTCTTTAATAACCTAAACTGAAAAAACTTTAATACAATTAGGTTATTCTTACTGGCTATTAAGATTTCTTAGAACTTACTCTGTAAAATATTTTGTGATATTAATGACATTTGAGTGAAAGCCACTTCTAGTACCATTAATGGCATTTTTATTTTAGAATTATTTCTAAATAGAATACATCTAAGGAAACCATGAATATGTTCCCTGAATTGGAGAATCGTCTGTCTACTTGAAAACTGTCTCTGGCAGCACTGTGGCAGAGGGGTAAAGTGGTGTGCTCTGAGGCCAAACTGTCTGGGCTGGAGTCCCAGCTCTGCCCCTTACTGTCCAGGTAACCTTGGGCAAAGTCATTTCTCCTCTGAGAAGGTACTCTCTTTGAAGATGCTATCTCATGTGTTGAACTATAGAATAAATTTACAGATGCAAAGAACTCAGAAGGATGACATAAAAGAAGTATTTAATAAATATGTTATTCTGACACATTATCCAATGTAGAAACAAGTAAACATCACTTCAAAACATAAAAACAGAAAGCCATTTAAAAAACAAATATGTTTGTAATCAAAGGTGAAGATTATTTCTTAAAATGAATATATATATATATATACCCACACACATATATATACACACACACGCACACACACACATATATATATATTCGTTTTTTGAGACAGTCTCATTCTGATACCCAGGCTGGAGTGCAGTGGTATGATCTCAGCTCACGTCAACCTCTGCCTTCTGTGATTCTCAAGTGATTCTCCTGCCTCAGCCTCCTGAGTAGCTGAGACTACAGGTGTGTGCCACCACGCCCAGCTAATTTTTGTATTTTTAGTGGAGACAGGGTTTCAGCATGTTGGCCAGACTGATCTCAAACTCCTGACCGCAAGTGATCCACCTGCCTCGGTCTCTCAAAATGCTGGGATTACAGACATGAGCCACCATGCCCAGCCTAAATTATGTATTAAATCTATCAGAGTATCTTCCACGTAATAGCAGTTCAATAAATATTTGCTGAAAAAAACTGGGTAACTAAAATAATAAAATATAAACCTAGAGATATTCACCAAAAAATATTATTGAGATCTAATATGAGCTTATAAATGCATTAGGTCTATTTTGATTGAAGAAGAAATATAAGATGTAACCCATGCTCTCAGAGTGGTTTCAATTAGTTGAAGAGAGAAGACCACATATATAACAGACATAGGGATTATATTTTGCACATAACAGGTTCTTAATAAACGCTGAAGTACTTGAAATGATTGAGTGAAAATATCTGAAATAATTATAAATGATAATAGCAATTTAAGGCACTGTAAGGTAGGCATTCCGGAGATAAGAGCCAATGGGTTGATGTAGTTCACAATGTAGGGCTCAGGCTGATATTTAAAGAATATATAAATTTAAGCCTGTCATTCTCAACTCTGGTTTCACATTAAAATAGTGAGTGCCCAGATCCTACCACAAGAAAATATTATTTAATTGGTCTGAGGTGAAGCCCAGGCTTTTATGTGGTATTAAAGCTACAGAGGTGATTCTCATATTCAGTCAAGGTGAGAATCTCTGGTATAAAATGGTCAGTGAAGACAGAGAAGAAATTCCAGGAAGATTTAGGGGAAGAGGGATAGTAATGGGGGATGATTTGTGTATAGGGCCTTGAAAGGATGTATAGTGGTTCAAATGGGAGCTGTATTGAAGCTAGTCTAGATTAAGGTTGTCGTAACAAAGTCCCTGACTGGAGTGGCCTAGATGGGAATGGAAGTAATAGACATGCAGCTCTCTCATATACGTGGGCTTTGATTTTTAGATATGCCCAACTTAAATCTCCCGGGAAAGGTTGCATAATCTCTATAGGCCTTAGACCTCTTATCTATAAAATGTAAAATAATTCTACTCCAAGTAGCTCTCTCATAAGGTGTGGGGACAAAAGGACATGGTGAAAGAAAGAGATGAGTTAAAGATGAATGGGAAAATGGTGGTGTTCCCACAGAAACAAGAAGATGAAAGTGCCTAAAAGGGAACAAAAGCAAGTCATATGCTTCACATATAGTCCTAGAAAAATAATAATTCAAAAATTTATAAATAAAATACACTGTGAATTAATAAGCTGCTATTTTATAAAACAAATCTCAGCTACCTCCCAAAGACTACTAATGTATTTTCCCTCAAAACCGACTCCACTAACTCAAAAATCAAATTAGAGACTCATGAGCCAATTTGTGCAAAATAAGAAATGACTCTGTTGAAAGTTTACTTAGTGTTTTTAAATGTTCCTATTAAGAAGCAGAAGTGTGTAAGTCCCGTGAGAAAAAAGTCAAATGAAAATAGGAAGTACTGAAAATGAAAGCCACATACGTTTTGTAAGAATTTGTCCTTCCAAATTCTCTTGGTATACTTTTTCTACAGCAAAATAATTGAAATTGTTAGACTTTTAGATAAATACTATCTACATGGCAGCATATATTAGTGCAGCTATTTTTAAATTAAGCGTAGTGGCTTAGAAACACATTAAATGACCATTAGGCACCCTTTCTGGCTTAATACAAATAAAATGAAAAGTACTAAGTGAAGCAGAATGATCTAGGAAGAAGCGTTGACCTGTAATTAAATTGGGTTTTTTAAAAACCTGAAGCTCATTAATTTACCAGGCCAACTTTTGAAATGGTCTCTAGGTATCATTGGCCTGACTGTATTTCTTTTATCTCCATATATTGTTATGTACTGTCATTCATTTTATTGCCACAGAACTTTGAGAGATAAACAGACATTCAATGCCATTTCAAAGTAGAGAAGCTACAGAGAGGGATTAACTATCCCCCAAAACATGGCTGGCTAAGCAGTAATAATGACCAGGCTGGAACACAACTTTCTTGAGTCTGATATTATTTCACTGTAGACTATCATATGCACTTTAGTGGTCACTGACCATTTAAAATCACATTCAGTAAAAATAATTACTATATCTTTCTTCTGCTTGTTATAACACAACTGAAACCAAATGCATTCTCTTTATGGAATCTTGTATGACTTGGACTCTGATAAATGTTACTTTATAAAATAAACAATAGTTCACATTTTCAATATGTGCAGGGTTCTAATTTTAGATAGACCCAGCTTAAATATTCTAGACAAGTGGCTTAATCTCTACATGCCTCAGATTTCCCATCTATAAAATAGATAATAATTTGTGTTTTATATTTGTGAGGATTTAAGAATACATATAATGTTCTTAATATAAAATAGGCTCAATAAATATTATTTACATAATTTTGATGTTGAAAACAACTATTTCCTATGGCACACGTTTACCTATGTAACAAACCTGCACCCCTGCACATATATCCCAGAACTAAAAATAGATAAATAAATAATGATAAAAGAAAAAAATGCTAAACGGAATTCTTCATGTTGAAAAATGAAACAATGAAATAATATGATTTCATATGAAACCATATGAAAATATAAAGCTCTCTATAAAAGGCAAATATATACACAAATATAAGACTGTCATCCTAATGATGGTATATAAAATTCTCATAATTCTATGGAATTAGTATAGTGAACTACCAAACTGTACACTTAAAAAGGTATAAAATGGTATATTTGTTGTTTTAGTTCAATTAAAATTTTGTAAAATGAAAAAAGAAAATAACTATTTCATAATATGGATGTATTTATTAATTTATTATTTATTTAAAAAGTTGCATTTTATAAAGAAAAATAGCAATCTATGTTATAACCAAAGATACTCTGAAAAAAAAAATCAGGTTACAATGGGGAAAAATATTTCAAACAAAAATATGTGAAAAAATGAAAAGTACAATAAAAATATCAACATGCATTTTTTGTGAAGCTAGACAAGTTTATTTTAAAGTTTATGCAGAAAAATAAATATACAAGAATAGGGCCTGGCATGGTGGATTATGCCTATAATCCCAGCACTTTTCGAGGCCATGGTGGGAGGATTGCTTGAGCCCAGGAGTTTATGACCAGCCTAGGCAACATTAGTGAGACCGTGTCTCTACAAAACATTAAAAAAAAAAAAAAATAGCCAAGCGTGGTCCCAGTTCCTCAGGAGGCTGAGGCAGGAGAACCACTTGAGCCTGGAAAGTCAAGGTTGCAGTGAGGCAGCCAGTGAGCACTCCAGCAGCCTGGGTGACAGATTGATGCCCTGTTTCAAAACAAACAAACAAACAAAAAAACACTAAAAAGAAAAGCTATAAATGGGAAGTAGTTATAACAAATGTTAAAACCTAGTATAAATCTTTTATAATTGAAACAATGTGTTACCAGCTCATGATAAAAAGACTGATGAGCAGAACTGAGTGGAAATTCTAGAAATAGATCCAGGTACATATTGAACTTGGGTATGTATGTGCATGTCTGTACATTTGTGCATATTTCCAAGTTCTCTGCCAAACCTGAAAACCCATTTTTGGGAATTTCTCTCCTGCACTGACTTGGTGTTACTGTCCTGGCAGGTGAACCTTGATTTTATTCCATGCTTCTAGTGATCGATTTTACCAGCATTGTACATTACAACTTTCTGTATTGATGGAAATGTTCTAAAATCAGGGCTGTCCATTAGGGAAGTCACTGTCCATATGTGACTATTGAGTCTTTGAATTATAGCTAGTGTAACTGGGAAACTTAGTTTAAAATCCTATTTAATTTGAATTAGTTTATGTTTAAATAGTCATACAAGGTGTGTGGGGACGCTACTGGATGATCCTACCCTATACTCTAAGCTCCTCCAGGAGAGGTCCAAGTCTGTTTAGTTCACATCAGTGTCTAGCATAGTGCCTGAGGGATGACTGGTCTTTTTATTTCCAATCCATATTAATTCTATTACAGATGTATAGCAGGAGGGCTGGTTGCACCCTGATGTGCAGCTCCAAACCAGAAGATTAAATGCCCCAGTGCTGGATGTAGATGCTTAGAAGCATCGGAAGCAGCTGCTAAGGGTGGGGTAGGATGGGGCATGATCAGGGAGGAGAACTGCAGCTTGTAATAGGTATTTCTTGCAAAGGCTTTTCCCTCTGCAAAAGTTCACTCTAATTTACATAAAACTTGGAGTATTGTTTTTAGATAATAGGGAGTAAAAAACAAGAGCAGACATAAACATATGTATTCACCTGCCTCAAGAAAATGAGAGCTTTCTTAAAATAGTATTTTCAGCCTTTCTCTGGAGAAATATGTCTTTGAGGAAACATACACTCTCAATGGTTTAAGTAAACACTGGTTTCAGGAAAGCAGAACATCAGATGGAGGGCTCAACAGCAACAAAAGGAGGAAATTAGAATTTTATAAGAATTTCTCATAATCTAAAGATTATTTAAATCAGATCTTCGGAGACAATTTTGGGCAAAGTCGAATAAAATGTTAATGCTGGTATAGAGACAGCAAATGCTCTATGGGGGCATAGATGACTGATTGGACTTTCCGCTTTTCCAATCCCTCAACCGAGTAAGGAAAGCTACTCAACTTCTCTGAGCATTAGCTCGTTTATCTGCAAAAAGAGAAGAGTTTTATTGGGTAAGTGTGGTTTCCGGGGATGGAACTGTGGGTCAATGGTCAGCAGAGGTGAATTTCCCTCTACTAGTGTTTCCTGCCACACTATAGCTACCCCAAAGAGGTTGTCATACAGGGTTAAAGAACGTGAGAGCTGGAGAAGATTCTAGAAACCACCCAATCAAATGAGGAAATTGAGTAAAGAAACAAAGACAAAAGTGATACCAGCAGCAGACTCTTAAAAAAGAACATGGGAAAAGTCACCAGGCTCACACCTGCTCCATGCTCTGGGTCACCACCTTCAAAATTGGGACTCTGCTGAAAGTTCAGAGATGCTAACACTCAAGTACATATTTCAAGTTCAGCTTTCTCACACTGTAATTTCCAATATTTGTTTTTCTTTAGTTTGTTAAATGTATTGCCAGAGTGGTGAGATTTCTTTATTCGAGCAAGTGATTACAATCACTTTACGTTAAAAAAAAAAAAAAGTCTCAACATTATGTAGTAGGAAGACAAGCTCTTTGTTCAGTCTTCTACAGTTTTCCCTCTTCTAATGCGGCACTTTGGCTTATCTTAAATTCCAATGAACACAAACAACTTTCAGGGTTTCCTTCCTTCCTTCCTTCCTTCCTTCCTTCCTTCCTTCCTTCCTTCCTTCCTTCCTTCCTTCCTTCCTTCCTTCCTACCTTCCTCCTTCTCCTCCTCCTCCTTCCTCTCCCTTCCCCTTCCCTCCCCTCCCCTCCCCTTCTGTTCCCTTCCCTCTTTCTTTCTCTGAGTGACCTCTTTAGCTTCATTGTCTTTTCTCTTAGTGATCATAACACACAGCATAGAGATGTCTGATTGTGACAAAGGACTTGTGAAATTACACATTACAGACAAAGAATAGTTACATCAGTTATGAAATTTTGTATTTTATAGTACAGTGCAGAAGTGCAATATCAATGTGTAGATCAAATATTTGCTAAAAAGAAAATTCCCTAAAGTCATACAATTTGGAAATTTGTTTTGTTCAGATTTGACTATGCTTTTGAGTTACTTTACAGCAACTATAAAATCCATTTTATTTTCTCCCCTGTTTCCTGATTTGGGTACTTAATTTTACATAGCTAAACATCTACAAACATTTTCTTGTGTCAAGTTAATCTTCTCATATAGAATTTTATTTTTTTTAGCTCAGCTACAATTTTATGTAATGAGAAATAATTTTAGGTCTGGTATTCAGATATAATAAAATATAAGAGAAGACAAACTAAAGAACCATAATTTTTGTTATGAGGTAATGTAACCTAAATATTATGTGTATGTCATGACAAAGAAAAGAATATACAACTGATATTTTACCAAATTTGGGGATATTACCCCGTTATGTCACTCTGGAGACGAACACACAGATCACTCCCAGAAGGCATATGACATGGGTAGTTTTATCATTATCCATTATTAGAGACTCTAGACCTGTAAATATTATTAACAATGTGCTTTCTTTTTCAGTGAGTCATCTGGTCTCACTACCCTTTTCTTTAGCTATTATTTCCCCAGTGTTCCTCTTACTTTTTTATTTTTAGGATCTCACTCCCTTTCTCACTCACTCGTCTCGTATCTGTTCCATACGTTACTTATTTATTCATTCATTATATTCAGAAAGAACTTATAGGATGATAAGGTTAATATTAATCATAAAGGAAGATTCTCAGAGAAGACATTCATTCTCAGTGCTGAATTTTTGCCTCTATTTTTTCCTTTAAGACATTATTTGGACAAATTCCAAAATGAAACCTCCACTCAACAATAGCTCTTTAAGTGAAGCTATTTTTTAGTTGATTTTCTCCCTTTATAATTTCATGCTTTAGTGCAGTATTTCTGGACACTTAACCTGTCCCTCCTTCTCAACAGGAATCTCTTTCTTTATTGAGAGTAACAAAGCCAGAAGGGGAAGCAGGTGCTCAAAGCTTCAGTGGCCACAACTGGAAAAAAAGAAAGAAAAAAAATCTTCACCCCCAATCTATCTAGAGCATAATCTTTTTTAAAATATGCCTTCCTAGATATTATACTGTAGGTTTATTCAGTTTGCTTAACTGGGAGTGCATACTACCTGCAGACTTGCCAGAAAATTTCTGGGACATACTATTTTTTCTCATTCTTCCTAATGAGAGGGAAGCCCTAGGCAGCAAACCCCTATGGCACAGCTCAAGCTCTGACCCAGGGGTAATGGGCCTAACTAGAATAAAGACAAAGAGGCCTCCCAGGGGCTTCATCATTAGTCCTTTATAATCATAGTCTGTAGGAATCCACGGATCAGTAATCATAAGTCCAATTCTGAGACAACTTATTTTTAATAATATGAGCTACTTATAAAACCATAATGTGGTATAAATTAAATTATAATACCAGAGGTCCACTACTTTTATTTTCTAATTGGATGTAAAGTGATCTAAAATGATCTATAGAAATAATTAAACTTTATAAGGTGATAAATTAGTGAATTTAACTTGCTAATTATTGTGAGACATTGAAATATTAGTACTCTCCATTCAGATAGAAAAAAATATTGGACAAATTAAGTGATGATTTTTTTTTCTTATTTTTCTCCTATTTTTTCTTCAGATAGAAAAAAACTATTGGACAAATTAAGTGATGATTATTTTTTCTTATTTTTCTCCTATTTCTTTTTTCTTCAGATAGAAAAAAATATTGGACAAATTAAGTGATGATTTTTTTTCTTATTTTTCTCCTATTTCTTTTTGCTTAATTCTCCAGGAATTCCAAGATCTACATTTTTAAAATGGAGAATATTCGATGATTTTCTTTCATTCAAAGTCAGTTCAATATGTTTTCTTCATCAAGCACAGAATGTTTCTCAAACCCAATTGCATTTCATATGTCATTGTAAAAAATAGCCTTTCATTTGTTAACATACTGGGGAAAAAGAAAAGCATTCTTATATATTGTTGTTGGGAGATAAATTGTTGGAATGTCTGTGAAGAGCAATTTGCCAACATAGATCAAAGGGAAAAAGCACATAAAATGTAATCATGAAATTCCACTTCTAGATATTTATTTAACCTCTACATATACAGGTTTATGTGCACAGTGATGCATATATGATGATATTTACTTGTGCATTTTTATAATTCCAAAAATTAGAAACAACCCAAATGTCATTAATAGAAAATGTGTAAAATAAGTTTTTCTATGTCCATAGTGTGGAATGACATAGACATATTAAAAAAATAAATAAAACAAATAAAATGATGCAGCTATTAAAATTACAATACCTAATATTTATTGAGTAGTAAGAATTTATTAAATAAATATATAAATTCATTTAACCCTCATAATATCCCTATGATGTGTATATATATATATATATATATATATATATATATATATATATATATATATAAAATAAATCCTGTTTTATAGTTAAGAAGACAGAGAAATGGAGATGTTTCCTATAGTGATCAAGATAGAATGCAGGTAGGCCCTTATAAAAACCCAGGTAGTTTTATACTGTGTTATACTATATAAACAACTATCAGGTATACAGAGTGAGTGTCCATTTGTAAGAGAAATACATTTGGAAAGAAAGAAGGAAAAGGACAGAATCTGCATTCTTAATTTATTTAAAGAATACAATTCTTTTAAAAATATGCCTTCCTAAGTATTTTATTATTTGCTAATGCACAACATTTTTCTAATATATTCAATAAATAAGTATTTTTTTAATTAGAAGTTAGGGTTTCTATAAGTCATGCATGGCAAAGCATTTGTAAAATTCTGTGCTCTTCAATATTGTAGCCCCTAGGCACAGGCTGTTCTTCAACATTTAATATATGACTCTTCCAAATTGAGATATGCTGTAATGGTAAAATTCTTCCCAGGTTTTGAAGACTTTAGTGTTGAAAACAGAATGTAAAATATTTTACTAACACTTTTATAATGATTCATGTTGACATAATATTTTGATTTTATTGGATTAAAGAAATATATTGTTAAAATACATTGTCCAGGAATAGTGGCTCATGCCTGTAATCCCAGCACTTTGGGAGGCCGAGGCAGGTGGATCACCTGAGATCAGGAGTTCGAGACCAGCCTGGCCAACATGGTGAGACCCCATCTCTGCTAAAAATACAAAAATTATCCAGGAGTGGTAGCGGGCACCTGTAATCCCAACTACTCAGGAGGCTGAGACTGGAGAATCGCTTGAACCTGGGAGGCAGAGGTTATAGTGGAGATCATGCCATTGCACTCCAGCCTAGGCAACAAGAGCAGAACTTTGTCTAAAAAAATAAATAAATAAAATAACCTTTTTCTTTTTACTTATTTAATGTGGCTCCTAGAAAATTTAAGATTACTCAAATTATATTTCTATTAGACAACAATAATTGAATGCTTTCATGTTTCATTGTACTTAACTTGCTTCTCCTCCAGCATGATTTCTCTAGCATGGAGGTTCTTAGTCCTTCATGTACATTAGAGTCACCTGAGAAACATTCAAACAATACCTGGGCCCCACTACCAGAGATTCTAAATTAATGTTCTGGTCTGAGGTCCCAGCATCACTATTTTTCTTTCTTTCTAAATGTTTTGAATTTTGCATTCTAATACGAAGCCATTGAAGAGAAAAACTGCTCTAACTATCTGAGCCTATTTGGGTTGTGCAAGAAACTTAATTTTTCAAAAGGTATTTCTTTTAATAATATGTTGATGCTAAGTTTTGCATTTCTTAACTAGGCAGGGACATTTATTTTGTTGAATGATGCCAAATATGTTGGAAGATTGGACTTTTTAACTAAAGGAATATTTTTTAAAAATTTAGCCGGGCGCGGTGGCTCACGCCTGTAATCCCAGCACTTTGGGAGGCCAAGACGGGCGGATCACGAGGTCAGGAGATCAAGACCATCCTGGCTAACACAGTGAAACCCCATCTCTACTAAAAAAAATACAAAAAACTAGCCGGGCGAGGTGGCGGGAGCCTGTAGTCCCAGCTACTCGGGAGGCTGAGGCGGGAGAATGGCGTAACCCGGGAGGCGGAGCTTGCAGTGAGCTGAGATCCGGCCACTGCACTCTAGCCTGGGCGACAGAGCGAGACTCCGTCTCAAAAAAAAGAAAAAAAAAAAAAAAATTTAGTCTTTGCTTGGTTAAATTTGTTCACCAAATTTTGGAACAAAGAGCCTTATCCATATTCCTGTTTGTCCTCCAATTTTGGCCAGGAAGAAGCATTTAAAGCACTTTGAATAGAGCAAATAGAAGTTGTAAATCTGTTTATATTATGACTATGATAAATTAAAGGTAACCAACAGTACTGGTTTAAAGAATATGCCTTTACAAGTCACAAAAATAGATCTTTTTGTCCCCTAATATTCTCAGTGCTATAAAAGTGAACTGTGATAAACATACTAATAAAATTTTTGTGCTCTTCTGGATAAGCTCTAGTTTTATAAAATACCACTAAAAGTTGATTCTTACTATACGTCATTGTATTCCATGGAGCCAATGTTCAGCCTCTCAATTTTTCTATCATTTTTCATAATTTATTCTATTTTCTGTCACAATGTTCAGCTCCATATTTCAACACTCATTGCTGATTGGATGGTAGTCATAAAATATGGGTGATTCAGAAATAAGGAAATGAAATAAAATAAAATTGTGGCTTATAAAATTACCCAACTTCCAAAAGGAAAAAATTACTCATAGAATATGGGATTTTTTTCTGGAGTCTTTGGTATCAGCTACATAATTGTATTCTGTTTGTAAGATATCAGAACCTAAACCATACAGCTCTCAAAGTTTTATTAACATTTAAGCTATTAAAAAGTTACCTCCTTTATGATTTTATTTATTTTTTCCAAAATACTGAAATTCTCTTATCAGTTGGCAGTATTGGCAAGTTAGAAAATACGTTCCTTAAGGACAGGCACCAATCTGCCTTGTTCACTACATTTCTTCAATGTCCAGTAAAATAACTAACATGCTTTTTTTTTTTTTTTTTTTTTTTTTTGAGACAGGGTTCTTACTCTGTCAATGAGCCTGGAGTGCAGGGTTGCAATCACAGCTCACTGCAGCCTAGCCTTGACCTCTCAAACTCAAGAGATCTTCCTGCTCCAGCATCCCACAGTTATGAGATTACACACATGACCCACCATGCCTGGCTCATATGCACTTTTTTTAATGAAAGAAAATAGAAATTTATAACAAAATATTTCAAAGTACAATATAGCTCTGTTACAGTAAAATTCCTTAATGATAAAGTGAAGCTGTAATTCAATCACCCTGAATTTTGTCCTTTTTCTGTCTCTGTTTACTCCCAAATAATTCTAAAATTAGATTACTGAATTAATTTAAAATATAAAATAATTTTAAAACCAAAAATTATTTTCACATTTGGGGAAAATTTTCAAGCTATAATGTAAGCTTGGCCCACCAAGTATTCTTTCCATTGGCAATGGCAACATGGCAGCTATTTAACATTTTGAAACAGATACCGCTACTGTAACTTTCAGACAAATTGTAGTACTATATTTACCCATGTTATAGAAGTTGGGTGATTGTACTGAGTAGGACCTAGCATTCCACAAGCACACCTTCAGTTAAAGCCTGTGAGCTGTGCTACAGTCACTTCATCCTGTAAAGCCTGTTATGATAGCATCAGCCTAGTTCTGAACTTATGGGCAGTAGTTCAGAATCAAATGCTATGTGAACTAGCTCCATTGTTATTGAACACATGGATATAGGAGCAGACTAAAATATTTGCCAGTAGATTGCATGCAAGATCTTATTATCTTGAAATACTCCTTCGTAAAAAAAACATATGAATGTAAATTATAGACACTTGTAAAAAAAACTCCATTCTTTTGTGTAGATGATAGCTGAAAAGAATTTGAATTTGTGAAAGGGGGCATGCAGAACTCAGTTGAAGTGGAATTTGCAAAACAAGGCAGGCAGGATTTGACTGATTTAGTAAACTATCAGCACATCAGCTAAAAATATAATTTTTTGATCAAGTTAGCCTCTTGCAAAGGTTTGAAGTCAGAAACTTGATAATTGTTTGCAGAAGGGACATCTCCCAGGAGTACAAAATGCTTAGCAAAATAATCCTAATGATTGCTGGGAATTATTCAAGTCTCTCTGTCATTTATCATTAATATATCTGTATGCATGTACTTCAAAGTGAGTAAAACTTTCAACAAAGAGAAATTCATGCGTGTATTAAATTTAAAACAAAAACTATAAAATTATCTCTTAATTATAGAATAGAACTTTTTTTAGAAACTTCAATATTTTGGAAATATTTTGGAAACTATTAAATCCTAGGGAATATGCAGCTGAATTCTGGGCATTGTTTTCTGCTAAGTGGCCACAAAATAGTTACAACCTCATTTCCTGGGATTATAAATGAACTGTGTTTGAATCATGATTCTCTCCCTTCCTAGCTATGTGGTTATGAGCAAGTAGCATGACTTCTCTACCCTACATACAGATACCTTGTTTTTTAAACAGGAAAAGTAATAATACACACTCAATGTTGGGGCTGTTGTAGAAATTCATTTGGATAATAGATATGAAACAATAGCCAGTGTTCATTAAGTATGAGCTATCAATATTAATGATTGCTTGACTATGGAAAAGTATATAACTGTGTATGCAAATAAAACTGTGCAAAATCCTTGGCAATAAAAAGTTCAGCTCTAGCCATTAACTCCTCTGGCTGGAAGATGTTTTTGCACAGCCAGACTAGTTTGTCTTTTGTTCTCTGAATTGCTTGCTGCTTAATTACCTAGTTACTGGGGTTGAGAACTAATATTCAAATATGAATCCTGATACTCTTAGTTAACAAAAAAGTCTATAAAAAATCTAGTGTCTATGTTATAATTTATCAAGAATTTGTGATCTTCCAGGTACTATGCATGAATAGTTTCATCTAATCTTTACAATAACTCTGATAAAAGTACTATTTTTATTCCTTTCCTGGTAAAATAACTAAAGCTTAGAGAAGTTATGCAGATTATTTATTTAACTTTGTGTTTTTAAAAGTTAAACTTTTAATGAAACTCATGATTTCAAAATATTTTTGTGTGGGATGAGGCTAAGGTAGCTAGCCCAGTGGGCAATATGCCCTATGTAAGCCAAATAAATTTCATGGTGGTGCTCAGGTGTACCTATTAAAACCTTTACAAGTAAAACTATTAGGATGTAAGTATAATGTAGATTGTTTGGTTGCTAATACGAATTTTCATATACTGAATTTCCATGTTATTATGCAGTTCTTTTCAGTGATGTACTACATATCACTTAATATGCAAAGTATCAATTATAAATTGCAGTTGGGACTATACACTCTTTGACTTCCTTTTCTCTTAAACCTATCATAGACCAGTCCTTTATAAATAAGTCCTTTAAGGCATAATACTGAAGACATTGATGGAAGTATGGGTGCTATGGCTATTGCAGTGAAATCAGTGTATGCTTTCAGAATGGTAGGAAGACCAAATTAATGAATCACCTGAAACCATGTTACTGTTATAAAATCACCAGCTGCAAAGAAAATAAAAATAGACAAATATATTGAAAATTATTTGAAATTTGGATTTTAGTAAACTGTCAATGAGTGTAAACTTCTTCATTAGATATAGTGTGTTTGGGGGACACTCAAAGTTCTAGTTAGAAAGCATTTTGTCTCAAACACCAGTTTTGAAATGTACAAAGACTACCATGGGAAGCATTGAATTTTTAAAAGCCAAGCAGGTGGATATTCAGGCACCACAGAAACATCATACAGGGTGGTGGGAGAAGAAATTTCATTGTTGCAGAAGCACTGTTTATAATGTTGGTTTCTATTGCCCAGGATAGTGATACTCAATTGGTGAGACACCAAATCAGCTGTAAAAACAGTCGCAAGTGATGTTGAGTGGGACAAAGCAAGGGGAAATAATATCTTTTGGGGCAACTCCATCAAATACAACAATTCATCAGACAGTGACAGATATGACCTAAATGGAGAGCAGTGTTTATTATCCTGAGTACAATGAAGTCCATGATATTCACTGGAGACTCTAAGATGAATTGATTGACAATAGCAATTCAGCTGATCCTATCATGTTTGTCAGATATGAGCTGAATAATGGGTTCCAAGAAGACATGTTGTTTGGCCAATCTTTGTTAACTCTTACAACTGCGAAAGAGATTTTAAAATTATTGATAATTTCAAGAGAAACAATGACATGCAAGTAATATATTGGGTATGCACAGATGGTGCTAAGGCAACGGTATCCAATAAGAATGACTTGTTCCATGTATTCAAGCTGTTGTACTGGAAACAACATCTACTCACTATCCATGCATAGGGGAAGCTCTCACCACCAGAGATGCTATTTAAAATTTAAGAAACAGTCATGATGAAGCTATATAAAGACTATTAACCATGTTAAGGATTGGAAATTGAATTCTCTATTTTTTCTCTGTTTTGAGAAAATATTAGCATTGATTACAAACAATTACTACCTCTCACAGTAACTTGAAAAAAAGTGTCATGTCTTTGGTAACAAAACTTTCACAATGTAAAAGAGTACATGCATAATTTAATTAACTTTGCCAATCAGCATATTGAGGTTATATTTTGTCCTTTAAATAACTCATAAACTTATCATTTCAAGGTAAGCAAATTTTCACTATTATTCCACATGAAATTGAAAATGAATGTGGTGGTTGAAGATATGAATCTGTGGGACACATACCCTGATTGGAGTAAACTGAATTATTATATTGCTCTGAATGAACTTATTTAAGAATTCATGAAAAGAAGTAACTGAAAGTATTCTGAAAATTGGGAATATTAACTTGATAAATATCTCCAAAGAGAATGACTTTGGCGAATGGGTGAGTGCCGCATTTTTCCATATTACCAAATATTACTGAAATATTCATATTAAAATGAATTCTGCAAATGAATTTCTACTAAAAGTCTGTTGAGCCAAAGTTATGGAATGTTATTGCACTGTGATCTATGAAGTAGCTCATTTTATGTCCACATTAGGATATTTGTAAAGATTTTGAGGTTACTACCTGTTGTCAATTTTTTTCGTAAATTTTCCATAGACACTTAAAAATTGGTGAATCCACTCTTTGTAGAGTATAGCACTCATGATGTAGCTATTAAATAAATGTTTATAATATTATTCATGACTTCTATATTATGAATTTTTATCTGGTTGTTCTTTCAAAGCCTGGGGGAGCTAATGGTCAAGTTTCAAGTTTCCCTTTACTCTTCTGTTTTTTCTTTCTTATTTACTCACTCACTCACTCAACAGTTCTGCTTTGTAAATACTTGCTAAGTTACTCAGCATATTAAGGTTACAATAATGCTACCTTCATCTTAGACTGTAGCTATCTTTATAACAAGTTAAACTTTTTGTTCATAAAGAATGTTTAACCTTGAGCTCTACATTGTTCGATTTTAGTATTGTTTCCTATGCTTTATTTTTGTGTCTTTTATGTATACATTTATCCAACATTTTCTTTTTGTCTACTCTGAATTGACTTTGTCTTATATATCTTTTGTAGCTCTTTCATACATAGGGTAGCATACAGATATTCATTTTTGATCAAATTTGGGGAATCTCTATTTCAATAATGAAGGTATCCTACTTATTTTTATCATTTTTATAGACTGTTTTCTCTCTGTGTCTCGTTTCTTTTACTTTTGTCTTTTAATTTATTACATCTCACTATTTCTTCATTTTATTTTTGTTAAACTGTATTATTTCAGATTTTCTGTTTCTTCTTTAGTAATTTTAAAGTATAAGGTTTGTATTTAGATAGTTTAACTGTTAAATCATTTTTGAAAAAGGCCTTAAATGTTTATTTTTCTAAATTATTAACTTTAAAAATTAATTAGCTATGCCTGTGATCTCACGGCAATCCCACCTTCTCAGTAGAGTGATACTATTTATCCCTCTTGACTCCCCACTTTTTGTTTATTGTCACTCTCTCTTCAGTTGTATGGTTCTTATCGGTTTTTAAGTATGTTCTAATTTTATCCATAAAAAGAAACTTCTTCGCTTGACTGTACATCTCTGTCCTGCAACGGCTTCATCTCCTTCTCACTACCACATTTCTAGAAAGAGTTGTCAATTCTAGCTGTCTTCATTTCTCACCTCCCTAGGCTTCTGCCACATTACTCCCTGGATTTTCCTTTTACCTCTGGGAGGCTGCTTCTCAGTCCTCTTTATAATGCCATCCTCCTCCACCAGACCTAGATGTGTGTAATTCCTTAAGAGTTAATCCTAGGTCCTTTATTTCTTCTCTCTGGGACATTTATGCCAAGAGTTTCAAATGACACTATATACAAATTACTTGCAAATAGATATCTCTAGTCCCAGGCCTCCTCTTTGCCCACCCCAGGACTCCAGATTCATACTTGCAACTGCCTTCTTGACATCTCAAGGAACTGTCAAACGTGCCTTACAATCAATGCATCCATAACCGAATTCTTGATTGTTCTCCCTGAACCAACATATTCTTTCATCCCTGAACAAATAGAGCTCTGAGAAAGCCAAGAGTGAGTGATGAAAAGAATAGTTGGAAAGGAGCTGGGAGAAGTTGCCCAGCACCTGATCAAGACAAGCCTTGGAGGTCATGGCAAGGACTTTGGATGTTACCTTGAGATGCAAAGCCATTTGAAACTTTTGAATATGGAAGTAATAATATTTGTGTATGAAACGGTTCCTTTGTCAATAGTATGGGCAAGAGTGGAGAAGAGAAGTCAGTAGGAAATATATCACAGAAGCTTAGGTGATAGATAACAGAGGCTTGAAAGAAACTGGTAGAAATGGAAGAGACTAGATGTGGTCAGATTCTGATACCTTTTCAAGGTAAAGTAAGGAATATTTGTTGATGGGTTAGATGTTGAGTATGAGATAAAGAGAAAAATCCAAGACAGCTCATGAGATTTTATCAATCTCTAGTGATGGAAACTTAGAGGGAAAGACACATGGGGGAAGGAACTGGAATCAAGAGTTGAGTTTAAAATCTGCTGATTTTAGATGCTTATTAGACATCAGGTGAAGATGCTGAGTGGGCATTGGCATTTACAAGTTAAGTTCAGAGTAGAGGTGAGACAAGCAGATATAAATGTGGGAGGCATCAGCATATATAGATGATAATTTAAAACATGTAGGAGTCAATGTAGATCAAAGATGAAAAGAGGTCCAAACACTAAGCAAAGAAAATTGGTACAAAATGGGCTTCCTCTTTTTTTGTGGCAGCCACCTCTGATTAGTATTTATTAAAGACAAAGAAAATACACCTTCAAGTAGGGGATTGGTCAACTTTCTTTCATAGCTTTACAATTTAGTCCCCACTTCTTCGTATTACAGGCTTACTTAATGATGTCGAAAGAGTCTCTTAATATAAGCCAGACCCTTCACAATATTGAAAATCCAAGTCAAGAGAAGTTATGCCACCCCTGGCTTTGAGTTGGATGGGGGCCATGCATTTCTCTTCTTCTAGCTCCAATAGGGAGTTTAAGAATGCTATTGATCCACAACAGAAGGAAAAGTTCTCCAAGGTTGGTGGTTCTTATCTCTCCCGTGGCCTGCCCTCATGTCAGCTCTCACCTCTCCTAATCTAGATATTTCAATGAGTACCTAATTGGTTTTGCCAAAATGTATGTCATTACTTTCATTCACAATTCATTATTCTCTTAAGAAGATCAGTCATATTTTATTCCATTTGGTCCTATCTTTGCTATATTTAGCCATATTTCATTTAGGTATATGGTTTGTTAATCTTGTTCCCTGGTGTCAGACACTGAGTTAAGTTCCTTAATAGATACAACCGGCCTGTGAAAACACAGAGGCATATGGATGTTAAGTAAATTTCATCAAGATCACATAGCTAATAAGTGAGACCTTGTTAGACTTTGCTTTCCACGGAGTCACAAAAAGTGATTAATTTCTAAAAGGTATAATATTCTTATTCTTATGTTTCAGGTTTTTTTTGTTGATGTGACAGAATTTTTAGTTTTTTAGAATAAAGGGGCAAAAAAATCCAAGATGTCATCATCATCATCAATAATGTTGTAAGATTACTTTAAAATATTCACAACCATGTTTCACAGATGCTTAGATTTTATAGATAACTTATTGGCACATGTGTATGTGATCTGTGAGTTTTGAATTCCGTAGAAATATAAAAATTTTACCTTAGTAAATACCTGCTTGAGGAAACAAGAGGGTTTTCACTTCCTAAAATTTAAATTCATAAGTATAGTATATAAGCTCTCCATGAGCTGAATCCTACCTAAATCTTCAGCATTCTCTTTGCTGGTCTCATGCTGATGCCCTGCTCTCCAGTGTATTTAATTACTCACATTCTTTAAACATACCAAGCTGTTTTCTACCTCTATGCCTTTATTCGTATTCTCCCCAGTTCTTGGAATGCTCTTGGCCTCATTGTTTCCTGTGGGAAAAAAAAAAAAAAAAAAAAAATTCTACTCCTCCTCCAAAGCTTAGTTCAAAATTTTGAATATCTTGTTCAATACTGAACAAGAAATGACCAATCTGAAATGATCAATTGAACATCTAAAGGGAAACCTTACTGGGGCATATCAGCTTAATTTCAGCCCTTCAGATTTCACTTTATTTTCATTTCATTCCTTCTTTCTTTATAATTTTGATCTCTGTGGATCTGGTGAAATAATATATAACCAATGATTTTATAGTTAAATACATATTTCTTTTCAAAACATATTTTTTAAAAAACAGTGCTGGTCTGACCAGGCGCGGTGGCTTACGCCTTTAATCCCAGCACTTCGGGCAGCTGAGGCGGGCGGATCACGAGGTCAGCAGATCAAGACCATCCTGACTAACATGGTGAAACCCTGTCTCTACTAAAAAATAAATAAATAAATAAATAAAATTAGCAGGGCATGGTGACCTGCGCCTCTAGTCCCAGCTGCTCGGGAGGCTGAGTCAGGAGAATGGCGTGAACCCGGGAGGCGGAGCTTGCAGCCAGCTGAGATGGCGCCACTGCACCCAGCCTGGGCGACAGAGCAAGACTCTGTCTCAAAAAAAAACAAAAACAAAAACAGTGCTGGTCTACACTCTTACACTCTCTTTCCTGTCCTTTATAACATGTCAAATTCCATGACAAAATCTTACCAGACCTTTATATTAACACATCTTCCAAATTATTTAAAAGATCATTGCTTTTTCCATTTCTAAAGTGAGGGTTTTGGCACTCTTCCTGTACTTCTTACAGGAAGTGCTTTTTTTCTGGCCTCTGACACAGCTGAGATCAATGAAATTATAAGCCTTTTACTGAAAGATTATTTATACAGAACTCAGAACTATCTTAGCCCTTGACAATGTTAAATAAAAATCCACTAACTGACAGTTTATATTCCACCTTATGAAAGGTGAGAAACCAGCCTATGAGACCAAAGCAACTGCGCATGCGGGTAGGAAAAGAGCTAAAGTATGCAAGGAAGGTGCTCTTTTTTGGCCTCCTAGATTTAGTGATGTTCTTCTGCTGAAGGCACTTAACTAAACAAGAGTTAAGCTGAAACTCAAGTGAGTGAGTGTATGATGATATTTTCTGTGAATCCCCAAAGAAAAGTATACAGCCATATGTTTTAGCCATTATGTTATGAGATAGTGCCTTTTAGAATTTCAGTGTGTGGGACCACAAATCATCTGGAATGCTAGTTAATCTTGAGAAAGTATTTACAACAATCTAATGCCCCCTAGAATAAAAGAGAGCATTTAATGTGGCAGACCATGATGGAGGGGAGGCAATAAAAGAGAAAGCACAGCTTGAAGTGCAGTATAACTGGGTGACTTACACCTCCCTGCTGAAAGCAGCAGACTTGCAGTTACGGAACTGCTAATCTGTTCTACTGTTTTTTAATCAGATGTTGGCATTATCTGCCACTAATTGCTTTTTCATTTCCACTTGTAATTATTCCATTGCATGTTTGTAGTGAGAAGCTGAAAATGAGGCAGATCACTGAGAAAGAATTAATTGTTAATGAATAATCATCAGTAGGAAGCCAATTTCATTATCTTCAAAGAGGTAGCCAGAGATTAACCACTAGCTGTGGTTCTCCTACTTTCTGTGCATGACTGTAAAGTAATCACAAATAATCACGCCCTCCAACTTCATCAATTATTTTCTATTATGTGGACTGATACCCATTTTTGTCTTTGTTGTTTAATGATAATGGCAGTATTCATGCTGGGGAGTGCTAATTGGAAGGTGTTACATTCAGTGGGCTCTAGGCCTAATTATTAGAGCATCGTCTTCATTAGCACATGATCCTACAAGGGTGGCATGGTGGGAGTTACTAATTTCTCCAAGTTACAAGAATATCATGTTAGGAAACTTTTGCATGTCCTTATTCTAAGTAACACATAGAAAATCTTATGTCTAGTGAAAGTTGTATAGCTACCAAGAGAGATTTTCCATTTAAACAAACCAAATAGGAGGATAATAGGAATCTTTGAACACAAAACCTCTTTCTGCCCTAGAAGCTGGATCTGCCCAAGACTGTTGATGAGCTTTTGCTTCTGCTTTGTTTCTGCCATTTACCGACACACATTCTTTAGAATGACTTGCACAGGCCCCTGGGATTATTACAGCTCCTGCGGAGCTTTGCCATCTATTAATGGAAACATCATGAGATAAGTTTGAAAGTCAGGACAGAAGGGTCCTAATATTTGTTACCTCAGTGACTGAGTGACACTACTGCCCACAAGTAGGGAGAAATAAATATTTTACCCTCTGTGACACTTTTACATGTGCTGGCTTGCCTTGTCCTTTAACAGAGAAGTACAATCCCTTGCTGATAGACTTGCTGTAGCCTCAGAAACTCCTTTGGCACAAAACCCCATGTCCAGCATAGCATAGATACATTCACCTGCCTCCCCTCTCCATAATGGTCTAGATTTTTTAATGAGTGTGACTAAATAGGCATCCTCTCTAATTTGAAATACCTTCCTCAGTGCTTTTAATCTTTCCCAGGCACCCAAGGCCCTATTTCCAACTAAACCCACAGATGAAGAAAGGCATAGCATTCCAGAATCTCAAGGTTAATAGAATACAGAACATATTTTTAAACATCTCCAGGAAGAAAAACTAACAAAAGGATAGAAATATCAGGTGTAGTTGAAAGAGTATGGGCTTTGAAATTAGTTCTAGCCATTTTGTTGGTGTGTGAGCTAGTGTAAATTATTTAACCTCTTGTAGCCTCAGTGTTCCTCATTAGGTTGTCATAAAAAGTAATGAGTTATATGAAATATTATATGTAAAGTGCTAAACTTGGGGCCTGGCACCTAATCAGTGCTGGCTTAGATAGGAGTCAATCATGAAGAACCTTAAATATCTGAAGTAACAACTTTTTACTTTAGAGGAATATGAATGCCCTTCAGAGGAGAATCACCAAAGAAAAGGAATAATGGAAGCCTGAAAATAGTTCAGACATTAATTAAAAATATCCATCAAGAGAAAGGAGTCACAAAGATAAAATTACAATACACCAACAACAGCCAAGCCAAGAGTCAAATCAGAAAGGCAGTCTCCTTCATACTGCCACAAAAAGAATATAATACCAAGGAATACATCTAACCAGGGAGGTAAAAGGTCTCTACAAAGAATTGCAAAATGCTGCTCAAAGATATCAGAGAAAACACAAAGAAATGGAAAAACATCCCATGCTAATGGATAGGAAGAATCAATATCATTAAAATAGCCATACTAATAAAAGTCATTTACAGATTCAATTCTATTCCTATCAAACTACCAATGACATTCTTCACAGAACTAGAAAAGAATATGTTAAAATTCATACAGAACCAAAAAATAGCCCAAATAGCCAAGGCAATCCTAAGCAAAAAGGACAAAGCTGAAGGCATCACATTATTCAACTTCAAACTATACTACAGGGCTACAGTTACCAAAACAGCATGATACTGGTACAAAAACAGGCACATTGACCAACAGAACACAAAAGAGAGCCCAAAAATAAGGCACACTTATAATCACCTGATCTTCAACAAAGCTGACAAAAAAAAGCAGTGGACAAAAGACTCCCTATTCAATAAATGGTGCTGGAATAACTGGCTAGCCATATGCAGAAAACAAGCTGGAGGCCTTCCTTACACCATATACAAAAATCAACTCAAGATAGATTCAAGACTTAAATGTAATACCCCAAAGTATTAAAAAAAACCCTGGAAGATAACCTAGGTAATGCCCGCCTGGACACGGGAATGGGCAAAGATTGCATGACAAATGTACCAAAAGCAATTGCAACAAAAGCAGAAATTGACAAGTGAGATCCAATTAAACTTAAGAGCTTCTGCACAGCAAAAGAAGCAATCAACAGAGTAAACAGACAACTTACAGAATGGGAGAAAATATTTGCAAACTAACATAAAGATCTAATATTCAACATCTATAAGGAACTTAAGCAAATTTATAAGAGAAAAACAAACCCCATTAAAAAGTGGGCAAAGGACATGAACAGACACTTTTCAAAAGAAGACAAACATGAGGCCAATAAGCATATGAAAGAAAGCTCAATATCACTGATCATTAGAGAAATGTAAATCAAAACCACAATAAGATACCATCTCACACCATTCAGAATGGCTATAATTAAAAAGTCAAAAAATAAGAGATGCTGGCCAGGCACGGTGGCTTACGCCTGTAACCCCAGCACTTTGGGAGGCCGAGGTGGGTGGATCACGAGGTCAGGAGATCAAGACCATGGTGAAACCCTGTCTCTACTAAAAATACAAAAAATTAGCTGGGCATGGTGGCGGGCACCTGTAGTCCCAGCTACTCGGGAGGCTGAGGCAGGAGAATAGCGTGAACCCGGCAGGCGGAGCTTGCAGTGAGTCAAGATTGCACCACTGCACTTCAGCCTAGGTGACAGAGCGAGACTCTGTCTCAAAAATAAAATAAAATAAATTTTTAAAAAAGAGATATTGGCGAGATTGTAGAGAAAAGGGAACACTTATACACTGTTGGTGCAAGTGTAAATTTGTTCAGTGATTATGGAACTTGGCAATCATACTTGGCAATTCCTTAAAGAGCTAAAAGCAGAACTATCATTTTACTCAGCAATCTCATTACTGGGTATATACCCAGAGGAATATAAATCATTCTACCATTAAGACATACGCATGCAAATGTTCATTGCAGCACTATTTGCAATAGCTAAGATATGGAATCAACCTAAATGCCCATCAATGGCAGATTGGATAAAGAAAATGTGGTACATATACCATGGAATACTATGCAGTCATAAAAAAGAATGAGATCACGTCTTTTGCGGGAACACGTATGGAGCTGGAGGTTATCATCCCTAGCAAACTAATTAAGGATTAGAAAACCAAATACTGCATGTTCTCACTTATAAGTGGGAGCTAAATGGTGAGAATTTATTATGAACACAAAGGAAGAAACAACAGACACTGGGATCTACTTGAGGGTGAAGGGTTGGAGGAGGGAGAGGAGCAGGAAAGATAACTATTGGGTATTGGACTTAATTCCTAGGTGATGAAATAATTTGTACAACAAACCCCCATGACAAACCTTCACATGTACTCCAAAACCAAAAATAAAAGTAAAAAATATAGTGATTATACAGAGAAATATTAGCAATGTCTGAGAAAGACTGGATTTGGAGGATGAGAACGGGAAAACATGTTGAGTGCTATTCTAAGTAGACTAGGTTATAGGTGCCAGCTGCTTGATCATCAAGAGGGATACAACCATAGAGAAGAGGAAGCTACACCTGTGAGAGACCTGGGCTGTCAAAGGTTGAGCAGAAAGGTTGAAATGTCTTCTAAGTTTTCTTAGTAGTCACTGGTGAATGGTATAAAGCCTCCTAACAAACTTGGTGAAAATCATCCTCAGAACTTTCCTCTTGAATATATTAATTAGATAATCCTTTTACACAATGATCTTTCCCTAGGAACAAAATTACTTTATCTTTCATGGAAAATAACACTAGACTCTTGGCTTATCTATTTTTAAATGAGAATTTGGAAAGGAGATGGTGAGAAGTAGGGTAAAGAGGACAGCATACACATAGCTAGCTATCCCATATTCTCACAGTATTTGTAGTGTTACATGTGAGAAAAATGATTACCATGGGATGAACCTAATAGATTCTCTAACTTATTAATAGGTAACATCATTTTGGCATTTGCGCATAGGATTATTCCAGGATGGCGAGCCATAACCTGATGCTATCGCATGAAATGTGTCTTTTGTATAAGTCATCATAACTAAGACCTCTTGTTTACACAACTTGTTTGTCTGACTTGTCTGACTTGTCTTACATGTGTAGGGCATTTCACAGAGCACTGAACACACACTTCAGGATCCTGACCTTATTGTGATGTAGGCATTACAGGTGGTTCACTGATGACTGGTTGCTGTTGCCAAATGTTTTGTTTCTACCTTTCACACCCTTCTCAGCAACTTAACTAATGCCTTTGACAAGAGAAGCATGAGAGAGAGTAAGTGGAAGAAAGTTGAACTCATCCTTTTATCAGGAGCCCACTCCTATGGTAACTAACCTACTTCCATGATAACAGCATTAATCCATTCATGAGGACAGAGCCCTCATGACCTAATCACCCCTTAGAGCCTCGCTTCTCAACACTGTTGCATTGGGGGTTAGGTTTCCAACACATGAACTTTGTGGGGCACATTCAAACCATAGCAATAGGGCATGGGGAACATCCCAGTTCCAAAATACACTCTCTTCATGACCTAGAGATAGGAATCACATCCAACATCTTTTTATTGGTATTTCATATTTATGTAAAATAATAATAATGTTATACATTTTAAAGACTGTGACACTTTGTTCATTAATTCATATATCTGACATTGTACTAAGGAGAAGATATGTTTTTTGCCCTCCAAAGCTTAAAGTCATATATGTTATCATTTAGTGGAGGTCTTATTTCAGAGTGCTTTATAGGTGAGCAAGAGAAATCCAAACTAGGGATTTTTGAGGCCTCTGAGTATTTTCAGGGATAAAAATAGTTTTAAAAACTAAATAATATGATCTTACATGTCATGAAATTTTCTGAGGTGAGAGTCCTGAACTTCAGAGTAAAACTCACAAATTATATTGCTCTTTAAAACATATAAAAGTAGGTGGGGCTACAACATATGAAAATAAAACTTAATGAAATTAAGGAAAATACTAAACTGTCTTTAGGTGACTTCATTCTGTCATCAATTCAGCCATCATATATTTTTACAAATAAAATCTTTCTAGCACTTAATACATTTTCAGTACTTTCTATAAGAGATAAGAGCTCATTACATAATACCAGGCTCACATCCTGTACATTTCCATCTGAAGTATTAGATTCTGAATCAAACACAAAGATTAACAGATAGTCTCAGGAATGAAGCCATAACAGAAACTGCCCATGACAAGTGAAAACAATACCCCTAAAATGCTATTCTCTCATTTTGTCATCTCATATCAATTTTAATACCTTATGTCTCATCAGAGAGCGGTTATACTCTGACACATTCCCTCTAGGTGCAAGATGGCAGCTACTAAAATATAAATCACTGTAGAGAATTACTGGATTTAGAGCCAATTCTTCTAATCGAAAATAACAGCAATGTTAATTTCAGCTTGAGAATGATGGCTTTTGTATGGTGATATAATGGTACAGACTATAATAGTGTCAACTACCGCAATAAAATATGCTTCAAATGGGCTACCTTTTTTACATTTAGACTAGGGTGACTTCTGTCACATTTCTTTTTTTGGCATGAAACTGACAATCTATTAAATAAATATTAAACCCTAGCAGTCTTCAAAGCAGGCTGAACCATATCAGGATTTTAAATAACTTCATTAATTGCTTAACTACCTTTTCCCTAAATTCCTAAGGGATCTTTTGATGCTAGTCACTCTAATGAGTTACCAAGTGATTCATGACTTCAACCTGTTATCATGCAAAATACATTTCCAGTTGGAAATCTTTGCAGATGGTTTTGCCAGAAAGTAGGTAGCCTTCCTAGACTTTAAAAAGAGCAAATTTCAGTTATATATTTTCTTATTTGGTTTTACGTTAGTACTCTAAGATAATATCATGTGTCCAAACATTTAGTTCAGGCAATACGTGAACAATTGAAGGGTCTACTTGAATGGTAAAAGAAGATCTGGAATTATCTGTGGATGAATCATCCACGACAATTTTTTACTACACACTGGCTAGTCGTTGCTTTCCCATAAACTTTCCTGTTCTGTCTTTCCAAAGTATTAATATAAAACACAGAATTTTTTTAGTAATCTAGACAAGACATAATTTGTAAGGTAACTATTTTTCAAAGGACAAGAAGAAATAAGCATTTGTTTTTTAAAAGCTAGGTCTGTTTCTCTCCACTTGAATGATATTCAAACATTGAGTATTCTTTATTTTTAATGGCATATATTTTTATCATACTAGCACATATGCATACTTAAAGAAATACAGTAAAGCTAATAAAGATCATTCCTGGAGAAGCCCTTCTGGCAGCCCTCTGTTCTCTGTTGCAGTCTCGACTGACTGCTCTCTGGGAGTGGTACAGATCTGCCTTTTTAGGATTTCCTTTGGCCTCTGCCCTGTATTGAATCACCCATTTCCAGTGTTCTGAAAGCTAAATAGAAAAGGAGAGTTAGAGGAAACCATATAGATTTTCTTTTCATCTTCTTTATAGGAAGATGTCCTTGAGTCTGAGCCCTCTCTAGAGATTAAAACTTATAATTCCTGGAAGAATAATTAAGAGGTAGTTGCTTAATAATCGACTCAAATAATCCTCTTGTTTTTAACTCTACCATTGACTGCTGCTTTCAGTATCTGGTGCTTCTAATTTCTGAGCTTTTCAGGGTCTCTGTGTCATGAATCAATTCATGTTCCTGGGACTTAGAGATTTCAACTTTCTTTTTTCTTTCTTTCTTTTTTTTTCCATCTTCCTATTTGTTAACATTGGCTCCTCTTCTTTCTTTTTGTCCTTGTGCATCATGATGACAATGATTTTATCTATCACTTCAGTAGTAGTAAGGAATGAAGCAGTGATAAACAGATTTGTTGTCTGCTATGTTAACTAGATGTTGATTATTTTGAAGCTTTGTCTTTTAGTCAAGCATTTGGGCAGTCAACAAATAGTAGGTCTACTGGGAATAGAAAATATTTCCAATCTATATAATGGAAACTCCCCAATTTATTTATAAATGTTTCAGTAATTTTTAATCCCTTCTCCTCAGAGTTATAGAGATTCCACAGCACTTCTCTGGGGAACTACCACATAGGAAAAGACATAAAAAGGCTGCTAGTAGGTGGATCATTGGGCCACCAACCTCTCCTCCTACCCCAAATCTAAGAAACTCCATTTTTACCTGTTTCAGATAGATGTTATTTGTTACATAACATTTTAATTTGACAAAAAGTTTCAGAGATACAAAATGTTTCAACCCAATTTATGTCCAAAAGCTTAATAAATATTCAGTATTACTACTAAATAAGTTAAATGTAGACTATCTAGCTCTCTTGAGAATGAGTGGCTGAGTTTTATGAGAAAGTGTCATCTGATGACACTTTATGTGCAGAATTATTCATTTTAATTGCTTTTTCTTTGCTATTACTTATACGTAGACTCTAGATTAGGCAGGCCCCTATATCAGCATGTTACTGGTGGAGGGTGTCCAGGTTCTTGGCTTCTTGAACAAAGAATTGGAAAAAACGCACAAACAAAAGAAAGAATGAAGCAACAAAAGCAGAGGTTTATTGAATGAAAGTACACTCCACATGGTGGGAGGGGGCCCAATCATAGGGGCTCAAGAGCCCTGTTACAGAAGTTTTTGAGGCTTAAATACCCTCCAGAGGTTTCCACTGGTTACTTGGTGTACACTTTATGCAAATGAACAGGATGAAGTAAAGTTACGAAGTCATTTACTTGGTGTATGCCCTGTGTAAATGAAGAAGATATTACCTCTCTTAGCTGAAGTGTTGCCATTTGATTCAGTTCTAGGAAGTCAGCATGAATTGGCCATAGGTTCCCTACCTCCAGACCCTATTCTCTTGCCTCAAGTGCATAGTTGCATTCAAAGTAGATGTTTTTATACCTTTAAAAGATGCTAAACTGGGACACAAAGTAGTGGCAAATTTCCTCAGACTGACTGCATAGTTGCTCTATTTTATAATTGTATTATTTTTGTTTGTTTGTTTTTTTAGAGAGAGAGAAAAAAACTAGACAGTCTTCCTCTGTCACACAAGCTAGAGTACAGTGGGACAGTCATAGCCCACTGCAGCCTCAAACTCCTGGGTTCAAGCAATCCTCCAGCCTCAGCTTCCCACGTAGGTAGGATCACAGTTTTGTGCCGCTACAAAACAGTTTTTTGTAGAGATAAGGTCTCTCTCAGTTTCTTCTTTTTACTCCTGTCTTCTCTCGTCTTCCTTACTCTTGTAATAGCTTATCCAGAAGTGCATTCTTTTTGCGTTAACTCTCTAGCATATTCAGATATCACAATCACATCATTCATTCATTCCATTTATAAACTGTCAATTATTCCATGTTTCCTGGAAATCATCAGGTAATTGTTTCCACATATTTAGTGCTCATTTAAATACCAAAGAGTTTACTTTTCTGGGCACAGAGCCGTTTAAAAAGTTGATATATTTTCAGAAACCAGGATTGTTTATCTTAACAGAGAAAAACTGACAGTATGGGAAAATAATTGATATAGGTTCTTCATTTCATATAGAACCAAACTAGAGGTAGGCAAACACCTAATTTATTTCACAAAGAAGCAAATTCCCATGTCCTTCTTTCTTTTGTTGTAAGTGTTGCCCTTGAGTAGAAGATAAGCGGTTCCCATTTATGAGCTAGTTCTTTGTCCATTCCTGGCTGGTATAACTTCAGAATCCAACTGCATCTATGAAATTTGGAGGCAAGCAACTAATACCTGGCTCAGTGTTCACCAACTCTTAAATCATATTTTTATAATATATAATTTCTCAAATACAGAAAAATTATCACTAGACACATTCCATTCTATAAAAAGCCCAATATGTTATATATTTGGGGGCCATTGGGTTTTTACCAAAAAAAGACCTGTAAGCCTTGGAATAGGACCAAATTTTGAATTATTAAAGATTTGAAGCATGAATTCTCTGGGGTCATCTTTATGCATTTATGTACTCTAGGAAAGAAGCACACATACCAATTGTTCATAATTGCTATACTATTGTCAAATAATGCTTGATGTTTTCTTATTCAAAGGCATATGAGTTATAAAAAACTTGCATAATATTGAAAAAAGATGCTTCCAAATAAGAAGGGTGTTCATTGATATTTTACAACAAAATTTTGCCCATAGTTTCCTTTTTTCCCGTTCATTCTTTCTTTCTTTCTTTCTTTCTTTCTTTCTTTTTTTTTTTTTTTTGGAGACAGAGTGTTGCTCTCTCACCCAGGCTCAAGTGCAGTGACACGATCATGGCTCACTGCCACCTTAAACTCCCGAGCTCCACGGATCCTCTTGCCTCAGCCTCCCAAGTAGCTGGGACTACAGGCATGCACCACCACTTTGGCTAATTTTTGGCTAATTACTAAATTGTTTATTAGAGACAGGTTCTCACCATCTTGGCCAGGCTAGTCTCAAACTGCTGAGCTCAAGCAATCATCCTGCCTCAGCCTCTCAAGTAGCTAGGACGAAAGGAGCATGCCACCATGCCCAGATAATTTTTAAATTTTTTGTAGAGATAGAGTCTTGCTATGTTTCTCAGGCTGGTCTCAAACTCCTGGGCTCAAGTGATTCTCCTGCCTTGGCCTCCCAAAATGCTGGGAATACAAGTGTGAGTGACCATGCCTGGCTGCCCATATGTTCTTAATTTCTGGACTATTTTATCAATTTAAAACAAATATTAATAGGTAGAAGTTCTATAATATATATATTTTTAATACCAAAATGAATTCCTCCATGAGTCAAACATTCTGCATTATTGCTAGGTAAAGCCCTACTCAAATAACATTCATGTTCTTGATGCCACTGCAGTCATTCCCATTGCTGTATCCGATTCAGTAGTGACTCAAGGTTTACACTGGGTTTCAGTGTCCTTTTGCTTTTTGTATCTTTCATTTAGGATAGAAGATATGAGTTATGAGTATCTTTTTTCATATAGCATGTATATTAACAAACCAAATCATTTACTAGAACCCAAATCACACAGCATTTTTTCTTAATCAGATAGAATAAATTAAAAACCAAGAATCAGGTATCATGTCAGTATGTAAATACAGCAAATGTGAAATGAATCCATTTGATCTATACCACGATTCACATTTATAGCCAGTGTTCAAACACGATTCAAATCCAGATTATAGCATTTTCATCCAGTTCTGATAATGTCATACTGTGGCTTCACCTGAGCACATTGACTGCTTAAAACTGATGTGTGATGGTTGAGGAAAGTCATACATTTTGGTTTTCATGGTTTATGTGTTTCATAGTGCTTTTGCAACTGGAAAAATATATTGTGGTATCAGCACTCAAAAGGGCACCCATTCACTCACGTCTTAGACAACTACAGCTTAAGTTTTTTAACATGTGATCAATTAGGCATTTTGGAGAATAAATTGTCTTTTCTCATAAGTTGTATTTTTTAAAAGGACTATAGTTAAATGGGTAGAAAGAAAATAAGGACAAACAGATAAAATATTTATTTATTTATTTATTTATTTATTTTTATTTTGAGATGGAGTCTCACTCTGATGCCCAGGCTGGAGTGCAATGGCACCATCTCAGCTCACTGCAACCTCCACCTCCTGGGTTCAAGTGATTCTCCTGCCTCAGTCTCCTGAGTAGCTGGGATAACAGGTGTGTGCCACCATGCCCGACTAATTTTTGTATTTTTAGTATAGATGGTGTTTTACCATGTTGGTCAGGCTGGTCTCAAACTCCTGACCTCGTGATCTGCCTGCCTAGGTCTCCCAAAGTGCTGGGATTACAGGCGTGAGCCACCGCACCCAGCAAAGATTTATTTTTAAAGACTTCATCGGTTCTAATAATATAGATTGGTACCAAAGGATTTGACAAAAAGTATAAGGAAATGGAATGACTTTGGAGCCAAATATTAAATGAGGAAGCAGGATAGGAACTCTTCATTCATGTAGCAAAAATGATTACTTACTCAAGTAATTCAAAGCGTTTTCCAAGGTACTTGGGTACTTTGAAATAACTGAACATGATCTTTGATCTCAAGATAGAAGGACATAGTAGTACTGAATAACAGAAAATGATATGAGTATAAGCAGGTTATTACAATATTTGCAAAGCTATGTAGAAAGAAAACAGTCATAGATAAAATTGGAGAAAGGAGAGGGTAATTTACTAGAAAATAAAACTTGGTTCTACCTAAAACTCAGATATATGACTGATTTCTTTCATGAGCACAAAAAGGAAGAGGAAGAACATAATCCATGAACCACCATTGTTGCTGCCCATATCCTTTGTATCCATTGCTGATAATGAAAGTATCACATACACTTAAGAAGAAAATAATTTGTAAAAGAAAAACCTCAAAGATTTAAAAAATTCTAGAAATTACATTTCAAGCTATAAGAAGCATTTGTTTTATAAAGGGTGGAATATATCATATTTCTTGTATTTTCACAATATGACAAAAGTATGTTTAATCATCTTCCCTTCTAACATGCTCCCTCTCCAATATTTCTTAGTTCCAATCATTGTTATCACCATCCTCTAAGTCATCCAGGTCAGAAAAGTAGTCACCAGTCTTGATTCTTTCCTCTCTTTCAGCCTTGATGCCCAATCAATTCCTGAATTTTATACTGTTATAAGAATTTGTGAATCCTTTCTCTTTTCTTCATTCCTGTTACACTACTTCCATTGGTCTTTCCATCAATTTGGTGTTCTCCTTCTCTAATCCTACATAAAGAAGCCAGGGTAATTTTCCTGAAGCACAAATTAGAATGGATCACGTCTAGTTTAAAACCTTTTAATGGCTCCTCATTATCCTGAGGATAAAGTCCAAAACCCTTAGAATGTTTCCCAAGCCCAGCTGGACCTGGACTTCATTTGCCTCTCCAGCACACCCCTTGTGACTCTATGCCCTATTCCTTCCTCCATGTCAGCTGCAGTAATACTGGGAATGTACCTGGGCACCCTTTGTTTCTGGGCTTTCAAACAAGCTATGTCCTTAAACAGAATATTCCTTTCCTCTTCCACAACCTGCTATCACCTGCCTTTCCAACTTACTCAGAGTATTCACCAGGTCCTCAGTTTACTTGGGATTTCCACAATAAAGACTTTCTTGACTCATATGCTGAAGTCTTTTGTGGGGGGTCAGTTACTGTGGTAGTAAGTGTTCTTTCTATTGTTATTGCATGTTTACTTATACCTCTCACTCACAATGTTGCAAGTTCATTGAGAATAAAAATGGTATCTTGTTTATCATTAGATATATCCCCAACATGTAGCATGATACCTAGCACTCAATGAATGTCTGTTGGAGGAATTAATTAATAATAGACATTTTATGCATTCCTCTATAAAGTTTTGTTTAAAAGGAAGCAAAAACTGAACTAGTGTCACTAGACAAATCAGCCACAAGCCACATTAAACCTCCTTAATGCAATTTGTACAGTACTTTGGTACTGTTCATACTGGGCACTCTACTAAACACACTTTAATCTAGGCTCACTACAAATGATGATAGCTAACATTTATTGAATCTATAATGTTGGTCAAGCATCATGTTAAATTCTTTACAAGTACTATCTTATTTAATCTTAGGTACTCAATCCAAAAGAATGGCAGTCATTCTTAATTTTTCCCTTTCCCTCACTCTGCTTCTAGCAAGTACTGTCAACTCTCCTTCAAAATATATTCAAAATCCATCCACTCCTTCACTTCTTTCCATTTCTTCTCTTATGACCCTGGTGTAAACTACCATCATTTCTTTTCTTAGGTCAAGTTTATTAAGATACAGGTTACATACAATAAAATTTGCATGTTTAGTTCCACAGTTTGATGACTTTTGATAAATGTGAACTGCTGTATAACCATCATCACAACTGAGATTCAGAACATTTCCATCACTTCAGAAAGCTTTCTCATGCCCCTTTGTAGCCATTTCCCTCATCTCATTCCAGTCAGTGGCTATATCTGGTCTGTTCTCTGGCCCTGTAGTAGTGCCATTTCAAGAATCTCATATAAATGGAATTTTGAAGTATGTAGCCTTTTGTGACTAGCTTGTCACTGAGCATAATAATCATGATATTTATCTATCTTGGTGCATGTAGCAGCTGTTTTTTCCCTTACTATTGCTGAATAATATTATTATGGATAAACCAGAATTTGTTTCTTTATCGATTAATAGATATTTGAATTGTTTTTAATTTGGGGGTATTATTCAAAAAAAGGTTCTATCAACATTCTCATACAGATCATTGTATGGACAAATGTTTTTTCTCAATAAATATCTAGACATGGGATTGCTGGGTCATATGGTAGATGTATATTGAACTCTACAAGAAATCGCTTAACTGTTTTCCAAAGCCTCTGAACCATTTTGTATTTCCACCAGGAATATATGCATGTTTTAGTTGCTCGGCATCTTTGTCAACATTTGGTATTTTCAGGGTGTTTTTTAGTAGAAAACCATTTATCTGAAAGGCATTTTCAGTTCTTAAAATGTTAGTTAACCTAGTAGAAATGTAGTACTAGCTCATTATGCTTTTAACTAGCAATAATAATGTTGAGAAAAATTTTGTGTCCTTATTTTGCTACCTGTATTTCTTCTCATGTGAAGTATCTGTTCAAATCTTTTGGAAATTTTAAAAAATTGTGTTATTTGTCTTCTTATGGAGTTATAATTGTTCTTTATATATTCTGATGAATTCCTTTAAGAGGTAGTTGCTTGGCTAACAGTCTGTGGCTTATCTTTGTTCCTATATTTCAAAGAGTAGTTTTTAATTTTAGTAAAGTCCAATGTATCAATTTTTTTATGACTCATACTTTTTGTTGTTGTTATTGCCCTAAGAAATCTTTCACTAACCTAAGGTCACAAATATATTCTCATGTGTTTTCTCTTGGAAGTTGTATAGTTTTAGGTCTTCTGTATATGGTATGATATAATGCTAGAGGTTCATTTTTTTTTTTTTGCATAAGAATGTATTCCTAGGCTATACTCCTTTCCACTGTACAAAAATCTGATTTGTAAGAGCTGACAGGTATTTAATATCCACATTTGTTTACACGGTCGTGATCCCCAAATTATTTGCTTTTATGGTAGGCATAGGCCAGGACTATCATACTGACTTCCTCCTAGACATTATGAGTAACCCTAATTTTAGATATCACAGACTTGTCATCATTACCTGGATGCAATGTGCCATATCACTGTTCTGTGACCAACAGACACTGAAATAAGATGGTGCTAGTAATATCGTAGGAAATTAGATCTAGATGATGTGGTATAGTCTCTTCTCTTGCATACTCAGGTTAGTGATATTGGCAATACCTTCACAACTTCCCTGATAGAAGGCAGCATCCATAGTCCTAGTATTGTTTTATGAAAAAAGCTTCTCTTCATTTTGTAACATCTACTTTCATCAAAACTGCAAGATACTAAGTCACAAAAATGCATAATGCCTTATTTTACATATATTTGCTGTTTTATATTTTAAATCAATGCAGATTTCACAATGGCATATAAAGAATTTAGTTGGATTTTCAGAGTTTTCAGAAAACTAGAAGTGAATTACCCTTCTGGCTAGAAGTCTGTTCGGGTTTCTCTTTCTGCCATCTTCCTATTCATGCTGCCTTTACTCCATGTTGATTCTAGAGATTTTATTTAAATTACACCAACTTACAGAGACATATCTGCCCTAGAGAAGTTTGAGTCTTTTAACATTCTAGTCACCACTAATGTTCCTTTTTCATTTAGGCTTTTAATTTGGATGAATTCCAAATTACTATTTATTCAGATAGAAACACTACTAATTACACAAAGCATCTTAATAAAGAATGGAAACACAATTCAGTACATCCTCCTTGTGCTTTCTCATGCCTAATAGTTTTAAAATAGCACTAAGGAACTTTCTTTTATAGCTGTTGTCTAGTGGTGGTAAACCTCTTACTCCTTGTTATTTTTCTAATGCTGAGCAAGCTTTAGATTGAAGGGCTTTATGGAGAGTTCTTGATCTCTCACATAGATTTTAAATTTGACCAACTAGGAATGTGTAAGGAAACATATTTGCCTGCCACTAATGTTTTAAAATAAGTCTCCAGAGTTATGCTAAAAACAGAGTATAGAAATTAAGGAATAAGCTTGATTTTCTTGATCCTGATACCCGTCAGCATTTACTGGATCCTAATCTTTTGTTCTTTGCTGATGTTACTATAGCAGATGGCATTGACGGCCCCAGCTCTTCCCCTCCTCATGCCTCCATCCTTTGCTATGTGATTTTGCAGTTTCTCTATCAAGATGTGAAGTGTTTTCCTTACTTCTTGATTCTGAGTTCAGGCATGTAATTGGCTTTGGCCAATGGGATATCAGACAATGTGATGCAGCAGAGACTTGAAGATGCACTCCAGAGACTAGGTTTATTCTTTTCTGCTGCAGCAATTGCCATGAAGTTGCAGTCCCAGCCTAGCCTGCTGGCCCCAGAATGAAGGTGAGAGACATGTGAAGTAGACCTACAATTACCCAGTCAAGACCAGCTTAGATTACTTTGCCCTCAGATAACATTCAAACACGTGAATGAACCCAGTGTAGATAAGCTGAACCTCACAAACACATGAAAAATAATTGTATATCACTGAGGTGTGAGGGTTATTGTTACACAATCACCAACCAAATTAAAAACTTTTTGGGAACAGGGCCTTTGTTTCACTCATTTATTAAATCCCTGGTGTCTAGCACTCAGTAGAGGCTTATTTAATCTTTATTGGATGGTTTCATGAATAAAGAAGTCATTGAAAATATTTTCTCTCTTTTTTTGTTGTACTTAGATACCATGCTAATAGCCTTAACTGAGAGCTTCTATGTGTAATAAATAAAAAGGGCCATTCAATGAACTAACCTGTAATTAATCATCCTAGAGATGGTGGCCTATCTTTTTGTCCCAAGCTGTCCTGAAATAATTTCCACAGCCTCTCCTGATGCCCTGACTTGTTTAGTGTTTAACCGTTCTTTCTTTCTTTTTTTTTCTTTTCTTTTCTTTTTTTTTTTTTTTTTGAGATGGAGTCTTGCTCTGTCGCCCAGGCTGGAGTGCAGTGGCGCAATCTCGGCTCACTGCAAGCTCCACCTCCTGGGTTCACGCGATTCTCCCGCCTCAGCCTCCTGAGTAGCTGGGACTACAGGCGCCCGCCACCACGCCCGGCTAATTTTTTGTAGTTTTAATAGAGACGGGGTTTCACTGTGTTAGCCAGGATGGTCTGGATCTCCTGACGTTGTGATCCGCCTGCCTCGGCCTCTCAAACTGTTGGGATTACAGGCTTGAGCCACCGCACCCAGCCTTAACCATTCTTAATAGTAAGAAATTCTTCTGATAAAGATAAGTAGCCGTCAAAGAATGATCTGCAGACCATAAATAAGCACTGAATAAAAAAACTTTTTACAACCTAGCTAAATATAGGTAGTACTGTTTTGTCTCAAGTCAAGCTCTAGCGTAAATGGAAGAGTGAGCCATTTGTGTTTCCTTTTGAGCTCACCTCCTCCTGTCCTTCTCCGAAAATAAAAACTCTTAAAATATATACCTTTATCCTCTTCCCTATAAAATCCTGTTCTTATGAAATAGATCTGAAAGACAGCTAAAGAAGTAACTACCGGTAGTATTGCCTCTCATAGAAAACTTGCATGTTAAGATTCCTTCATTTATTCATTCATTCCATAATGCTGAGTGGCCACTCTGCCCATCACTATGGGGAGAAATGAGGATGCAATGGTGACAGATACAAACATAGTATGTTCTTTCATAGAGCTGATTTGGAGATCGGGGCAGGTTGGAAAACAGACACTGAACAAGAGTACTACCTGTTGGAAAGGAGAGCTAAAGAGGATGGTGGAGTGTATGGCAAGAGTTGCTAACCTAGTCTACAGGGCAGGAGATTCCCCTGGGGAAATGCTGTTTACACTTGAAGAAGTTGACTTTAGTTAAAAAAAAAAAAAGCATGGGAAAATATTTCCTGAAAGACGAACTGTGTATAGAAAGGTCCTAAGGAGGGGCAGATCATAGTTTGTTCCAGGAACGAAAGGAATGCAGGCTGGCTGAAAGGAAGAGAATAAGCCTTGATGATAGTATTTTGAATTGAGTTCAAAGTTTTGTGTTTGTACCCAAAAGATAATTTGTGTTTTTATAACCTATTTGGGTGATGGTTTCAGTAGAACCATCACCATTATACATCTATGTAACAAACCAGCATACGGACCTCCTGAATCTAAAATAAATAAAGTAACTACTACTACTACTACTACTACCAATAATAATAAATAGGCCAGAGTCTACTATTTTTTTGGCAAGTCATCACTGATTCTATGAAGAAAAGCACTGGGTCATATTAAGCAAGCCTAATAATACTAAAATATTCTGTCTTAAGGCAGTATACTTGATATGAAAATATGAAATAATTTTTAAGCAACTTTAGCTCTAATTTGCATGTCACAATAATTCTTGGGAAGATGCTGGAATAAAATTACCATGAATGTTTTCTTAAGAGACCACCCCCTTTGACCAAATTGCTAAACTTGCCAACTCTGTCAAGTCTCCCTGACCTATAGCACCCAGATGCTGTGGAAATGGGCTTTCTTAAGGATAAAATGCATACCTCTGCTGCCACTTACTGAGTTTTGTTGTTAACATGAATCAGTTGTGTTTATTCTCAAACTTATTTATGCTACTTATTTCTCATTTTGTAATTTTAAAAATTTAATTATCAAATAAAGAAATTTAATTGTTTAAAAGCTATGATCTAGATAAAAATCAAATTTAATGTTTTGGAAAGTACTGAAAATTGCTTTAAAATTGCTTTCAAATAAATTACAGGTAAGAAAACAGAAAATATTGGGGAAATACCATGAAAACCTAAATGAATTCTGCTTTGGATTGCTTCATTTATGGCTTTAAGTTTTTAATTCACATAAATAAAATAAAACAACTGGCATTTATTGAGGATACATAATGGATTTGTTTGTGTAACATGTCAATGCAGATCTCCAGCCGCTGGCCCTATACCAAAGAAATGGCATTGGCCCTACATTTGAAGTTTGGCAAATGAATAGATATATATCTTAAGTTAAACTAATATGTTATGATATGTGTGTATCTTTTTATTATTTTAGTTTTAACCTACTTCCTTGATTAAACCTAAAGTAGGTTTGATTTAACCTACTTCTTTGATTGTTGGTACCTATCTTATAAGAATTCTTTTACTCTATAAAGAATGTGAGTATTCATGCTCTAACATATAGGAAAGTTGTTACTATCCAAGTGTAGAGTGGCTACATCACTAGCTCTAGCCCTGTTAGAGTATGACTGAGATTATATATGATAATGAAAGTGTTATATATATATGTGTGTGTGTGTGTGTGTGTGTGTGTGTGTGTGTTATATTTTTGTAATTTTTGGAGACAACAGAAAGAGTGTTACAATACAGGAATCTGGAATCATTTTCTCTTCTGGAAGGATGTATTATTTGCTCCTTTGATTTATTTCTTCTACAGTGCAAAGACAGAAGCACATTTATTTCTGCTTAAAGTAACCCAGAAGTTAAGGATGCTTTTCAGAGGTGTTTCATGTTTTATTTTTTACTCTCTCTGATCATAACGGTAGGTGTAGCAAGAACAGGAAACTTCCAAATACTGCTGCTCCCTCTACACTCATTATCCTGGAGACCCTAATTCAGACAAGAAGAGTTTCCTTTCTGACTAAAGCAGGCCTCTCTCACTAGCTCACTTTTATAGCCTAAGAAAGGAATATCAGCCAGAGGTGCTTGGAATTTAGGAACACCCTCTTGGGGAGCAAGACTTCCTGGTTCCTCACTGGAAGGTCGCACATAAGAGGCTGACGTCAGCCAGCAATAATAATATATCTAGTTTCAGCTTTTCAACAGATGTAACTAAAGAACTTAACATATTGAGAAAAAGTAGCCTCCACCTCCAGTGAGTGACCAAGAGGAGCTCATAAAATCTGGGTTTCATTAAAGCAAGATACCACTATGTACCTACTACAGTGACCCACATCCAGAATACTAACAACAAATGCTGTGAGGATGTGGAGGAAGAAGAACTTCCGTTCGTTGCTGCTGAGAATGCAAAATGGTACAGCCACTTTGGAAGACAGTTTGGTGGTTTCTTACAAAATTAAGTATCTTCTTCTCATATGATCCAGCAGTCAGGCTCCTTACTATTTACTCAAACTTATGCCCACACAAAAATCTGCACACAGATGTTTATAGCAGCTTTTTTCAAAGTTACCAAGATGTCCTTTCGTAAGTGAATGCATAAATAGGCTGTGATACCTCCAGATAATGAAATAATACTCAGCACTAAAAAGAAATGAGCTATCAAACCACGACAAGACATGGAAGAGTCTTACACGATTTTTATTAACTGAGGGAAGGAAATCTGAAAAGGCTACATATCTGCCGGTGGTGAATACATGTATGACTCCAACAGTCTGACATTCTGGAAAAAGCAAAACTATGGAGATGATAAAAAAGATCAGTGGTTACCAAACTGGGGGTGGGGGAAGGAATAGGATGAGCATAGAGGATTTATCAGACCATGACAATACTCTGTATGAAGTATAATGATGATACATGTCATTCTGATACATTTGTCTAAACACACTCTGTGTGACTGTGCACATTTAAAATATGGACTTTATGTGATAATGATGTGTCAGTGTATTTTCATCAATTGTAACAAACGTACCACTCTGGTGGGGGATGTTGATAATGGAGGAGGCTATGCATGGGTGGGGACAGGGAGTATATAACAAATTTCTGTCATAGTTTTGCTTCCTCTTAGATTTGCTTTCAACCTAAAACTGCTCTACCAAAAAAAAAAAAAAAAAAAAAAGATTTTTTTTTATACTCAGAGTTTGTTTTGTTTTTTTTCTGGGATTAAGTTGCTTCCAGTGATATGCATTTACTAACTTCCTCTTTTCTTATTTATTTAGCAATCATATACAATAAGATGTACCTCAAGAATCCTTAGAAGTGGAGCAAATGAACAAATAAGCGAGGGCTACTCATGTCATTATAATTTTGTGGCTGACCTGGAAGTTATCTTGGTGTAGCTCTCTGATTATTTACATAATCTACTACTAGCTTCTCTCATTCTCAGGGTCTCTATTCTTAACCACAAATATTTAAACAATGTATTCATTGGCAATTCTAGATGACAGATGGACATGTGCTAAGATGATCAGTGTGCACACCTGATTTTTCTAAACAGCCCACAGTAAATGAAGAAGTGAATGTTCAGAAAATATCTGCCATGCTATATTTAAGGTTCTCATGCATATTTTATTTAGCATTACGAATTGATTGTCTAACAAAATTAAGTAGGGAAAATATATATCAGATCCATGATGTTTTGTGAATAATTGACTAGCCACACAGGTGCATAAGATTTCAGATGAAAATTCCTTCTTTTGTGTGGAATATGTACTATTAAAAGATTATAGCGGGAAATTCTATGGGTTCCTTGTCATCCTTTAGAATAACGAGATTTTGTGCATAGTTTATCAAATAGCCAACAGTTTTCTAAATTTCTTGCCATTGTTATAATATTACCTATATCACACTTATTCTAAGAAAATAAAATTTTAGCTCTTATTCTGACAATCATTATGCTTAAACAAAACCGCCTCTACTGTCTTCTATTCTGGGGAACAGGATGCTGCTTAAGCATAGCACCCTAGCCTTGCTCTCCTATTAGCCCTCTGCACTTTCACCTTGTAGCACTTAGCACAATTATAATGGTATAATGACTCCTGTAATGATTCATTTTATATTTGTCACCACTACTATATTATAAACGATATGCAGTCAAGGTTCATGGCAGAAGTTTTTAACTCATGCTATGGCCTCAGCCCAAAGCAGGTAATCAATGAATATTTTTTAAAATTAAAGAATGGATAGACAGGGGTGGGGAATCCATATTTTCCTCTACTCTTTGCCTTAGCTTTTCTAGGACTGCTGTGAGTAGTTGGGGCTAAAAGGAGGCAGAGGGGACCCAGGCAGCAAGCTCCTTTCCCACCAAAACCTCTGCTCAATCTGTCCTCAATCCCTCCCACTTTGGCTCTAGGTGTCAAATATCCTGCCATTGTGGACATACACAGATGAGGATATGATTACTGTGAGACTAGCCAAAGTTTTGGTGCACTGCCAAAATTTAAAAAAAAAAAAAAAAAAAAAAAAACCCCACCTCATTACCTCCTTTCTTATGCACATGGTCAAGGTCACTGTCACACTTCATGCCAACATTTATGTAGCACACACTTAGCCCCTTTTGTAGACAAAATTTATTGTGGACAACTATACTACTTTGAGTATATCCTCAACCTTTTGAAGTTCACCTCAGGGAGGAGAACCAGCAGGATAATTCACCCAATTCTCTTTAGTGTCATTGTCAGAAATAGAACATAAGATGGCTGGAATACAATTCTAGCAGAGTTTTATATTTTACTGTTTTATTCTGATTATTTAACATAAATAACTCACCATATACAGTACAGCTTAAAACAAATCATTAAAACTATATATGTAACATACTAAGTCTAGGTGGGTCCAGTGATGAAGCAGATATGAGGCTTCAACAAACAAGGTGAAAATACATTAAAATGAGCATTAACCACTATTTAAGGAAATGTATGTCAAAAATCAGGTTGTAATAATAAAAATAATATTAAATAGTCAGGAAGACAGTAATCAAATCTGATGATGGAATGTGGACTCAAAAATACCTAAAGATTAAGAAATTCAGACCAGGCATGGTGGCTCATGCCTGTAATCCCAGTACTTTGGGAGGCTGAGGAGTTCGAGACCAGCCTGGGCAACATGATGAAACAAAACCCACAAAAATTAGCCAGGGGTGGTGGCATATGCCTGTAGTTCCAGCTACTCAGGAGGCTAAGGTGGGTAAATCACTTGAGGCTGGAAGGTGGAGGTTGCAGTGAGCCGTGAGCCGAGGTGGAGCCACTGCACTCCAGCCTGGGCAACAGAGCAGGACCCTGTCCAAATAAATAAATAAATAAAATCAAGCAAGAAAATTCCTAATGGGATGGAAATGCTAAATGATAAATAATATAAAGAAAATTTCATATTATGACTTGGTGATTCAAATACTATAACAAAATAATTTATAAGAGATGGTAGAAGAATAAGAAAGTATATGTGGCCGGTTAAAGTCAATCAATCAAAAAATATCTTGGTCTTTTTCATCTGTGTCAACTACTGCAATAACCTTTGAAATGACTTTTCCCATTTCTGATTTCTTTGCTAGTCCATCAGGCTCCTTTCTTGACTCTGTGTTTAAGTCATTTTCTCCTTTTCACATATTCATAGTTTTTAAGGCCCAGATGAATGCTAACTGTTTTCTGTGAGGTCTTCTCTGATAGCTACCTTTAAGTAATGTCTCCCTCCACCGAACTGCCATAGAATTTTTTCAGCACCTCTCTTATTTATGACTCTTTGAACTTTCTACTTTGTAGTTTAGTGACTAATATACTTTTTTAAGTTCCTCATTTGTTCATAAACTTTTGAGAGTGCAATTTCTTTTTGATGGCATACTCCATACAGTTTATTATAATATCCAGTACACAGTAGGTGCTCAATTGATAAATGTAGACAGTACACAATTTTCAAGAAAAGTTCTTGTACATGAGATTCTAGAGAGCCTCCATCCTTCTCTTTTCTCCCCCAGTTTCCTTCCTTGCTTTTCTAAACTTGGCTCTGAGTCCCCATTCAAGACTTAGCTCCTTAATGAAGCCTTCCGTGACCCCTGAGTTCAAAGTTGTCTCTTCCCTGACAAAAACTCATGTATTCAACATCTAAAAGGTTCGAGTCTTCATGTGCTACCTTGTGGTAGGTCACCATTTTTATATTTACCAACTATTAATACCCCCATTCAAGATTGTAAACTTTTTGAGGGCAGAGATCACATTTTACACATTTTAGTACTTACTGTCCTTTAGTACTATTTATATATTTAGTAGTTATTGTCAGTCTCAGAACAGTGCTCCATATCTATTGATTCTATTTTGTTCCTGAGATATCTTAAACATCTAGAACACTATCTGGCACATAATAAGTCAGTAAATATTTGTTGAATGTGGTTGGATAGATGATTAGTAAAACTTCTCATAATTTTTGAGTGAAAAGTTGACTCTTTGGCAGAAACTTCCAGGAGCTGATTTTAGAGCTAAGAAAAAGTAGAAAGCAATGTCCACTCTTGGTTAAGCTAGGCAAAAACAGGCAGGTTAAGTAGACACAGGCATCTTCTCCACAATCCCCATTTCACTTTATCTTAGGCATGTCTCCTTCAGGAACCACAGCCAGATCAGAGAGGCCTCCACTTGGAAATGTTCCATCTCAGTGGTGTGGATGGATTAGACCATTTCTCCCACAACTAAGTGGTTTTTCTCTGGCCATTCTGAGGTATATGCCATGTGCCTCCTCCTTTAGAAATACCCTTTTTCATGTGATGATTTCCAAAATACATTTTAATCACTTTGTGTTTAAGTGAATAACTATGTCTCCATTCACTTATCATTAATAAACATATAATAATTCACCTAATCATGGAGGTGTTGGTTAAGCCAGCATATTTTGAGTTCATGTAGCCAAATACGGTGGTATTTAGTCACATGAAAGTTTAGCTTAGAACACAAATCTGTGCTTTGTTTTTTTCTGTTGGAGCTCTTATTTTGCAACATCCTTCCTCCTTTCCTTCTTTCCTTCCCTCCTACCCTCTTTCCTCCCCCCTTCTCATCCTCCCTCCGCTAGTATCTATTGACAGCCATCCTATGCAAGGTGCAATACTACTTGCTGAAGATATAATGAGGAACAAGTCAGAAGTGTCTCTTCCTGTTCTATTAGAATTTACACTCTTAGAAGAGATTCAGACATTAAACTACTATTTTTTACTATTTTAATTCCAACTATTATAAAAGTTGGATAGATAAAGAAGTACAGATAACTCTGGGAGCTTAAAGAAATCTATCCTAGTTTTCTGGGAAAGGGATGATAGGTTTTGGTGGTCTGGAAACGGTCACCTGAAAAAATGGTGTTAAGACTGAGTCATGATGACAAACTAGTAGGAAGGGAGGGCTGGGGGAAGGAGAGAGAGAGGGGGGAGTATTCCAGGTAGAAGAAAGCAAATGTGTGGCCTTGAGTGGTCACTTCTCTTTGGCTTACTGTATATATCTATCGGTTAATGAGAATGAAAATTCCTTTTTTTCAAATTGTTAGGTTAGCTTAAAGAGATATTGACTCATTAAATATAAAGCACAAAAATACATTAATATAAAATTGTATACATGTTTTAAAGCCTATATTTTTTCCCTTGAATTAAAAATAAAGTGCAACATGTTGAACCCTGGCCATATGACTAAATTGGAAGTCTCTCTTTGCTTACACCTTGGGGCAGGGGCAGGCATCAGACAAAATCCTTTTTATTTTTTATCCTTAAGAGTATTTCAAGGTCAAGTTAAATGAAAAACTAGTCCTTGCCTCTGTTGGATTTTCAAATATATTCTCAATAAAATGTACACTATTAATCATTTTCATATTAGTGATTTTAATCAACCTTTAAATAGTTGCTTTTTAGAAAAGTTTTTCACAATTTCTGGTTTCTAGGGTAATTGAAATTTCAGTATATAAATTATAGTAGTATAAATATACTTAAAAGTAACATTAAAGGGCATTAAAATATTTTTTAAAACTGGTAGGGCAAGAAGCCTTTACTACAAGTTAATTAAATAGGGGTAATTTAGTTGAAAAGAAACAAAATGATTAAAATTAAAGATTACTATTCTGCGGCAATCTTTCTTTAGTCGACAGTGAATAAGGTAGAGTTACTGTATTTTTATTCATATTATGATTTGGCTCCTTTCTAGAAAAGTGAAAATTTTATGTAACTCTGATACATGGAATATATTTTGAAATTAAGAAATATATGCACATATGTTAGTCATTGTTATTAATGCAACTATTCCTAGTGAAAAACTATACCTCAAAGAGAAAGATAAATTTCAACAACTGTTATATATGCACACTTTTTGCCCATAAAACTAAGCAAGCCTAATAGATTAAAATTTATCTAAGTCACAACTATCCAATTAGGAGCATTTTCTTGCAATCAGATTACAAAGGATATTTTTATCTCTTTCAATTTAGCAGTCAGGTTAGGGCTCCCTAATAGAAGGCTGCATCACTCGTTAGTCCTGCCACTTTGGGTGGCTTTTACTCTTAACTTCATTCTCCATAACTCAAGGGGAGTCAGTGTGTAACTGTGGGTGCAGAGCAGCAATGAGGATGCTTGAGTCTTCATTCTGCAGGGATCACATGTGGAAAGAATGATCAGCTTTCAGAAAACCTCATCTGGTTAAGTCGTATTTCTCTGCTTTAAAATGTTACAGGATTTCTCATTGCCCTTATCAGAGTTTCTCCAACTTTATTGAGCATCAGAATTACTTGAAGGGTTTTTGAACTCGTGGATTATTCGGCCTTGCCCCAGAGTTTCCAGTTCAGTAGGTCTTGGGTGGTGAACATACTTTGAGAATTCTGGACTATAGGATAAACACTAGAGTTCTTATTATGTCTTACAAGGCCCATCATGATCCGATACAAGGTTGCTGGTGGAGGATGTGAGCTCTGGAACTGGATTTCTTTGATTAAAAGCTCTGCCACTTACTCACTGGATAAGACCATTTAAGTTATTTCGTCTGAAAAATTGAGGTAATAATAATATCTCCCTCTTAGGGTGGTTATGAATATTTTATGAGATAGTACATTTTAAAATAGGTAGATGCCAGAAGAATATCAGCTATTAGGGTTATTATTAACTCTCCAGTTTCTTCTCTTGGTTGGATGCCCTAGTGCCAACCATACCAGCCTACTCCAGACCATAGCAACATCACGGTTTTCCATTCTTGAAGCTTCAGATGTTCAGTTTTCTCAATATAGTTTTTACCCTTTTCCTACATCTTTCCCACCTTCATCTAGCTAACTCCTACTCAGACTTGAGAGCTCAGCTTTTACGTCACTTTTCTAGGAAAGCCAACCCAGCCATGGTTGTATGTACTTTACCATTAAAACACTGATGTCCACATACATGTTTGTATCTGTCTTCTCTACTGGACCATAAACTCAGGAGGGTAAGAATGATCTGTTCACTGGTATAATCCCCATGCCAAATAGTTAATAGGTATCTGCTGAGTACATGAAGGAATCATCATTCATGCTGTCTGTGGGACTCTGGTCTGGGCTCACAAACAAACAAACAAACAAACAAACAAAAACATGAAAGTTTAGCATAGAACACTGGAGTGGAGAGATCTCTGCCCCTTTACTGGAAAAATATGCCAAGACTGGAACTGAATGACAATAGATACCTAGCACATTTTGTGAAGTTATGAATATCAGAAGCATATGACATACAATATGTCTAATCATATTATGTTAATATAGGGATTTTAATTTCTTTTATATTTAGATATGTCATTCTACTACTTAAATCATTAAAAAATACTAAAGTTAAGGAGAGCTCTGGGAAGCAAAATACAACATAATAGTTTCTTTAGCAGGTTGGTATGGCTATTTTGTCTAACCAGTCGCACAGTGGTTACAAGTACAGATTCAAGGACACAATACTGCTTGTATGACTTACTTGCTGATGACTTTGGCCAAAGTTCTTACCTTTCTGGGGCTAGATTATTTTCCTGGTAAAATGGGCATAATAGTAATTATCAATTAGAATTATTACAATTCAAATTAAGTACCCAAAGCACTTAGGCACTTATTCCTAAGAAGCTATCGTGATATATTTTAGCTATTCATTGTTTTATGAAGTGGCCATTATAGTTTCCTTCTCATGGAGATTCAGTCCAAAACTAATAGTGTATATGTCTGCATTGACTTGATTTTATAAAAGAAGAATGAATTTCAACATTTAATCAGGGGAGAAATTGGAATGATGACTAAACAGGGTCAAAACCACTTCAGTGATGAAATCTATAGTAAATCTCCATAAAACTCCCACTCAGAATTATTTGGGGAGCTCTAAGTATAAAACACATAGGATCATGTAAACGAATCAGTGGGAAGGTTTGGCTGAGTTTGTTTTTAATGAACTAGAGTAAAATTTATTTCCACATTTACCTGTGAAGCAGGGTGCTGGGTTTTGGCACAAGACAATCACCAGTCTTACATTAGCTTTCTGCTATGATCCTTTTGTATGGCATCAGATAGTCAGATGGGTCGGATGACTTCCCCATATTTTGCAGGGAAAATTTCAAGGATGCTGGAACAGTTGGGAACACTTTCTGGGCATCTCCAACTCATTTTTCTACAAGTTGTGCTAGGAGGCTTTCTTTCCGCACATCACCATTATTAAACCTCCTGCTTCAGATGACAATTGCCCATTTCAGTTGTTTGTCTGCCCCACAGATTGTCAGGTTCTTAAGGACATCAACTATGTGTTATTCATCTGGGTGGTGCCAGTGCTTAGTACAGTAGCTGGCCCAGAATAAGGGTACCATTGTTGAACTGAACTTCAGTTGAACAGAACTGAATGTTCCTTCACATTTTAAGATTAATAAACTATAGGCTACTAGGGAAATATCCAAGTGGTCTCCAAGAAAGTCAGAACTTGACAGTGAACCATTATGACCACAAGGTCGGAAATCCTAAGGCCAGCAATCCAAAAAGGATCGAATACAAGTGTAGAGTTTGGAGCAGTTTGGGTTATTGGTTTCTCTAGGGAGAAGTGATTGGACCTTTGCTTCCCCCATCCCTGCACCCCCACCATTTTAGTAGAGAGCACCAAATTGAAAAAACTAACAAACTTTTAAGAATCAGAATGTATGAATCAACTGTTACTGTCAAATTCATGGAGAGTCTTAATAGTGTGCATGTAGCCTACATTAGTGACATTCTTGATGCTGTTCAATGATTTAAGAGGGCAAAAACTTTGACAAGATGGGGTTCCAAATAATCACATATCTAAAATGGCATTGAGATAGAAGTGATTCTTTTTCCTTAATATTAGTCATCTAATAGTTTCAGCAGAGAAGACTTGACAAATTCCTTAAATTTCAAGAATTGGAACTCTGCTCAGAAGGAAACCTGAAATTGCATGACATGAACCCAGCCACCACAATTATTCCTTCAGAAGCTTTAGAAGCTCTTCATTGAAACTTAGCACAGAGTAGTAGCTCTAATAGCAGAAATCTGAGATCCAAAGAACAGTTCACAATTTCAGCTTCTCACTTCTTGAGCCTTGAGGAAAACAAGCCCTTTATTCATTTTGTATTAATAAGAGGAACCTAGCCATAAGTGATTTCAGTTTTCTCTGTAAGTTGTAGTCATGGTGAATTCCCTTCTGTAAATCACAAACAGGGCTAACCTTCAAGTTAAAGTGACTTCTCTTTAAAATAAATTAATTAAAATTCTGTCACTGTATACCTCTCTGAGTTCTTCCTCCCTCCAAATACATTCTATATACAAATTCAAATAGATTAATATTTTATTTCTAATTAAAAATAACTGCACAACAATGTCACAGTATGTCACAGTGGACATACATCAACAATGTATTTCAACTTGGACTCTAGGGAAGAAAGACCTCAAATTATTTGCATGAATATTCAACAAGCCTATGAATCTTTCAGTCACAGTTAATGTTCAGAAAGGAGAATAGGTATTCACAAATCAGAAAATTAACAAATAAAATGAAATTCTGTGTTACTGTCAAAGCCACAAAATGCCTGTTATTCTTTCGGGTTATGTATCTACATTACCCATATATCTAACTGAAAAAGTTAAAGAATGCAGTTTAATTGTTTTGCCATATAATACTGAGCAATTTTAGAAATTTCCCTTTACTAAAGAGACAAGTTTCTAGTAACTTGAACACATTCAATATTGTATAAAGACCCTGTGTAGGAGAATCTTTTCTAGGAAGGAATTATTATTTTTACCAAAACTGTTTCTGAAGAAAGTGATTGTTAATGCCCAGTGATAATACAAAAAAAGCTTTTAGCACTTGTTTTGGGAGAAATAAAAACTTTTCTGCTTGTAGCATAAAATATATATTTAACTTACAAATTGGAATAGTATATGAAGTGCCTAGAATACCATCATAAAAAATAAGAAAACAATGGATTTTCAATAAATGAAACAGAAATTATGGGAAATTGACATTTTAGATATTGCAACCTCAAGGATAGCTTTGGTTTACAAAGCACCATTAAACTTACTACACTTTGGTAGATTTTTCTAAATAAAGGATTGGTAGATTTGGGTTTTATAGTCTTTGATCTTGATCTGGACAACAAAGCTACTTGGAAAAAGCTCCAGAAAAAACAATAACATATTTTTTGGAAGGAACTGAAAAGATCTCCAAAGGAAGTTGAAAGCAAACTTTATTTTCTTAAATCCAGTTTATGTGACAGTCTGTGCAAACTGACATTGAAGCTCAGTTAAAATACCATGATTTTGCACATCAGATCCTCAGACTTACTAACTTTATAACTGAAACTTTGTTACCTTGACCAACATTTCCCCATTTCCCCCACCCCCAGGCCCCTGGCAACCACAGTAGTATTCTCTGTTTTAAGGAGTTTTATGTGTTTAGATTCAAAATATGAGTGAAATGATGCAGTATTTGTCTCTCTGTGTCTGGCTTATTTCACTTAGCATAATGTCCTCCAGTTTCACCTATGTTGTTACTAATGGGAGAATTTTCTTCTTTTTATGGCTGAATAATATTCCATTATATATACGACATTTTTAATCCATGGTGCCTATAATTAATAATACTATATTATTTACTTGAAATTCGATAAGAGAGCAGATTTTAAGTGTCCTAACACCCCACCATACACAAACGGTAACTACGGGTGGTAATGAATGTGTTAATTAATTTTATTGTGGTTATTGTTATGACGTGTACATGTATCATCATATTTTATACCTTGAATAGATAGAATTTTTATTTTTCAGTTAAATATTTTAAAATAAAAAAGCATAAAAGAAGGAAAGAGAATCCCTTTGGAAGGGAAAAAAAAGCCATGATTTTAATAAAGAAAATGTAGATGCTGATCTATTCTATAGGCTGTCCATTCTACCCATGTTTCTGAACTTTGTATAGTAAAATACAGAAATGAAAGCAGTTTGGAAGGAAAGTAGCCATGAAGACTATATCCAGAGTAGACCAGTAACCCTTACAAAGATTCACAAAAGGTTTACATTCAATCAACAAAAACTGTGGCTTTATTCACTCTTGTTCTCACGAATGTGAAATTTTTCCAAAGACTGGAATGCTTTTCAGACTGTAGCTTATTAAAGAACATAATCTGTGGATCAAATTCTGTCATTTAGAACACTGCTATTTTAATTCTATGGGCGCCCTCTCCAAGTAAGTGATGTTCCTAATGAAAAATGGTGCATCTGTACAAAATAATTTAGACTGTCGTATGTAGTTATTGGTCCACTAAAATTTTTTTGCCGTGAGGGCAGTTTGTCTGTGTTGGGTGTTTTATTGTCCTATACTTATGAATATAATGATTTAGAATTTCAGAAGAGAATGTCAAGTTGGAATATCCTAAGGAATTTAAACAAAGGAATAAGTACAGGGTAGCATCAAAGCTTAAACAATAGTAGAGTTTTTTTGTTTTTTTTTTTTGTAAAACACGTTTTAAGTCTTTGAGTAATATCTGTGCCAGACTGAAATACAGAATGGCAAAAGGTCAAATCTATGTATCTGCATGAACCACTTGGGTTTATTCACACACCAGGTATGAAGTGGAAGAAATATTGCCTCTTCAAAAAGGGCTGCTATGCATAGCAGTTTATAGAAAGGGCAACATGAAATCACTCACAGGCATTTAGAAAGGCAGATATATACAGGAATTTTTTAAGAGGCAAAATGGTTTATCATTTTACTTAAGAATTATTGTCTAGTTGGTGTCAGTCTGCACAGTTGCAATCATGTCAAACAAAGACCTTGCCCCATGGATTTGCATTCCATGTTCAAGAACTGACAAAATGGAATATAAACCACAGACAATTGGTGTAGTTCTCAGAGGATGGGGAGAGGGAGAGGTGAGCAGAAGGGATACTATCGTTAAAAAAAAAAAAAGGACTTCTTAAGAGAGTGGGTGTCTCACTATTAAATGTTCTCATACTACTAGGTTGGGATAATAATTCATTATTATTATTATTATATCTTGAAAAGGTATTTGTTAAGCAACCTGAATTCCTGAAATTTCTCTACCAAGTCTATTGTTTTGGAAATTATTTTGGCCAAATCATTTTATAAGTCTAATGGTTTTCCATCTAATTTGCTGGGGAATAGACAGTCCCTGTGGGCTGGGAATCTAGGACTGGGGAGTAGCCGTGGCTTCTGTGCAAGAACAGAGAATTTCCATAGTGTGAAGAAAGTAGTATGAGGGGCAAAGTCTTTTCTGTATCAAAGAAAGGAATTACACTACTATATTAGTCAGAAGAGGCAGAATGATTAAACTATATGCTTTTAATCATTTTAACTGGCAGCAGTCAAAACTTCAAATAAAATAAACCTTAAGAATACTGCTATAACAATAGATTTAAATGACCTTGAAGTTTTTTTTAAATTCTAATTTATCATGAACAAACCCATACTGAGTTCATATTCAATGTATTAATCATCTGCCATATAAAATAAGCTATGTAATAAAATTAAATTAAATCTCAATTTATCAAATAACAACTATCAACTTTGTTAAGTCACAGTGTAAAGATGAAATGAATAAAACACTAGAATCACTATACCAAACAATGTAATTGAAGTTAAAATGCTGTTTTCTGTGGTTCTTTTTAGAGAAAATAACAAGTTGTTTACTTTAATGCAGTGACATTTTATTTTGTGATTAATTTTAAAATAACATTGTAAAAACTACAAACTCATTTTAATTTGACAAGCATTTGGTAATTAATTTTCAAACAATGCTATGGGAACCCAGAAAGCACTCTTCCTTTGACATGTATTTTATAATTTATTTTAAAACAATGCTGCACAAATCTGCAAAGGCATAATTCATTTGGGAGTTCATTAATTATGCAAATGAGTTGCAATTAACAAATCTGTTCCAAGGATGGCATTTGCATAATAATGAACTTCATGTTTGTGACATTATTTAATAAGATACCTTTGTGCATTTTTAAAACAAACACTCCTGTGAATATTGCATGATGAGATGAGGTTGAAAATGGACATCTAGTCAATGAGATTCAAAAGTGTATGCAGAAAAATGTTAAAATAAGCAGAATTAAATATAATTCAAATAATAATTATGGATATTCTTTTTAGAGTACAGGGGTTTTGATTAATCTCAGCTTCCCTAAATAGTGTAAAACTTTAATTAATTTACATTTATAAGGAGCAATGCACAAATTAGGCTAAAGCAAGATGAAACAAGCAAAACTATAAACTTCAATTTAATATTTCAAGTGAAGGTAGATCATACACTACATCGAAGTCCCAAAACATAAACTTTTAATTAATACAGAAAATACAACATTGAGTCAAAATGCCCTATATTTCTCAGTGTTATGACAGGATGACCACAAAACTTGGTTGACATTCATTTACTCAACCAATAATGATTTACTAAGCATCTATAATGGGGCCAAAATTGGGATTAAATTAGAGCAAATAAAAAGAAGAATAAGATGTATTTCTGCTTTCAAGTGGTGTGAAGTCTAACGAAAAATACAGACATATTAGGTTGGTGCAAAGATAATTACGGTTTATATTAACATTAAAATTCAAGGAAAGTTATCTTGTAAGTGAGATAAATGCAGTGTTCTAAAAGTACAGAGGGCTAGAATAATTAGCCTGGTGGAATCAGAAAGGTGTGTAAGAAAGGAACAAAATGTTTTGAGGGATAGGAAGGAGTTCACCAATGAGCAAGAAGGTAAAGAATATTTGAGAAAAGGAAACTATATACATAAAGTCATGAAACAATGAGTGTTCAGGGTATGGGTTGGGGGATAAATGTTTTTGGAGCAAGACTGTCAGAAGATTTAGAGATCCACTTTGAAGTTCTAAAAAGATGATTAGAAGAGTGCTATAAATAGATGGCTTGAAAGGGACAGAGCCACAGGTAAATTTCTCTGTAGCTCATCAGTTGCAGTGTATTGATTGATTGGTGATGCATCTTGAGTAAGAAGATGAGATCAGATGAGTTTATGAGCCAAGTATTTGCTATCCCAAATCAATGTGATTCTATGATGACCATAAGATCTTGTGGTTCTGTCATATGTTTTTCCGATTTGCTCTTTACTTGTGCTTTTAGCCTCTCTCATCACATCTCAGTTCAAAACCCAAGATCTCCTAGGCGTCACTCCATGCTCCAACTGCACTGACTTTCTGGAGCTAGAGGGGTCTTCCAAACCCAGTCTTGTCTATTGTCCACTCAACTGAAGTCTACTCAGCCTTCAAAACTCTATCATCATTAATCTGTCACAGAAGTAGAGTAAAAACAAACAAAACTATATCATCATGGCTTAAAAATAGAGGTACAGTAGTTCCCCTTTATCCATAAGGGATATGTTCCAGGACACAACAGTAGATGCCTGAAACCACAAATAATACCAAACCTTACATGTCTATATTTTTCCTGTATATACATATCTATGATAAAGTTTAATTTATAAATTAGGCATAGTAGAGAATAACAACAACCAAAATAAAATATAACAATTATAACAAAATGATAGCATTATGATTCTTGAGTTGGGGGCCATTATTACGTATCATTAGTCACTTGAACACAAACACTGTGATACTGAGACAGCTGATACAATAACCAAGGCAGCTACTAAGTGACTAAAGGGCAGGAAGTGTCTACAGCATAAACACACTGGATAAAGGGACAATTCATGTCCTGGGCAAGAAGGAGTGGAACAGCATGAGATTTCCTCACACTACTTAGAATAGTGAGCAATTTAAACTTTGTAAACTGTTTATTTCTGCAATTTTTCATTTAATATTTTTGGACCATAGCTGACCGCAGGTAACTGAAACTGCGGAAAGTGAAACTGCAGATAAGGAGGGACCACTGTAAATAAGTGACATGAATGGTACCGCAAAGGACCATAGCCTAACCGGCCAAGCAAATTGGAAATACCTTTAGACTCATGCTTTGCCAAGTTTTGTTCCAGAATCACATGATGAAAAGAATGATGGAAAAAAAAAGAAAATGCTTGTGATATTAAAATTGAGGAAATTACTCCAACTCAGAGGTAGGTTTTGTGTTTTGATTTATTTTGTTTTGGTTTGGTTTTTATTTTTAACATGAAAACACCATGTTCTTCATCTGCAAGTTTATTTAATAAGATTTGTTATTTCTATTTCTTCAGTGTATGTCCCTGCTGAGAGGTAGAAGTCTTGTCATCTATCCCACAAAAGCAAAAATACAGACGGGGGCATTTATTGCTTCTTGGCCATCCAGCAGCCATTCTCCATTCTTATCAGTATGCTATTTCCTTTGGGGAAATATCTTTTCCCCATTGTGTGCAGTGCTGGTGGGGTTATAAGCTAGGTGCTTTCCCTCCTATTCTTTTCTATAGATTGCTTTAGGCCTAGAACTAAATCCAGTCAATTACTCTCTCCTCCCCAACTTTGAATCTTTATCAGAGTGTTGCAAAGACAGAAGAAATGGTAAAGTTTCATTTCCTCATTTTTGGCAACTGGAAGACAAATGACCTACTTGTTCCAAACCTGGTTCACTAGCTATCCCTCAATTCCCATAAGCTTCCCTCTTATTTTTCCATAAAGTTCCTTTTTTGCTGTCATTACTGAAGCAATACAGAATCACAAAATTCTAGTGTTAACCCTCCAAAAAACAAGCTTTTTCTTGGAAAGAAATAATTATAACTTCTAAAATGATATAAGAAAACAATCTAAGGAAAGTGTTACTTTGAACAAATGAAGCATAAGCAGAAGACTCTAGGTAAAGTCTCTATACTGTTAATGATAGTGTTTTTTGTCTGTTTGTTTTTTGTGTTTTTTTTTTTGAGACGGAGTCTCGCTCTGTCGCCCAGGCTGGAGTGCAGTGGTGCAATCTCAGCTCACTGCAAACTCCGCCTCCCGGGGTCAGACCATTCTGCCTCAGGCTCCCGAGTAGCTGGGACTACAGGCACCCGCCACCACATCCAGCAAATTTTTTTGTATTTTTAGTAGAGACGGGGTTTCACCATGTTAGCCAGGATGGTCTCGATCTCCTGACCTCGTGATTCGCCCACCTCGCCCTCCCAAAGTGCTGTTAATGGTAATTTTTAATAATGGCATTGATCTCTGAACTTTGGGAACTGGAAGCAGAATTTGAAATCCCTAAAAAAATTTACAGAGATACCAAGAATTCAACTATGTCTGCCCCTTCCACCTTCATACCATCTTCTCAATCTAACCCAACCTGCTGCCTTCAAGAGGAGTAGGCAAACAAGCCTATATATTGTGGTATCTTAAAAGTAGAAGTGGGTAACTTGAACAGACAGTAATGCTGCTAATATTGAAATAGATATGCCCCCATATCAGCCACAAGACCTTCAACATCAGGGTTATTATATCTTCCCAGGAAAATTAGCTCACCAAAAATAACTTCCAACTGTGTCTGAAATCCACCAGATTCAAAACTGTGAAAGAACAAAAATATATTTTTAAAATTGTGGCAATGTAGTAATTACCACAGTGATTATTAATATATTAATATGTAACTTAAACTGCAGGGAGATAAGTATTTGCCCTGATATTTTTAATATTAATTATTAATTATTACTGTGTAATTATTATATAGTAATAATTGCCATAGTAATGCTATGGTGATTAAAGTAGCACTTATATTTTTGATCCTGGCAGGTATTATCTGACTAAATAGATTACAGAATGAAAAGTTGCATCAAACACTTGGATTTTTGAAATTTATGGATACTAGGCATTGTGATGAAATGTCATACAGAGAATTGTTGAGAAAGAGATGACCTGCATTGTTGAGCAAAGAAAAATATCAGGGCAAATACTTATCTCCATGCAGTTTATATTACATAATATATGTGGAAGGTGGAAGGAAATAGTTTACAACACATATGCCTGTCTAATAATGCCAATAAAGCTGCAGCAAAAGCTTTGCAATTCTTTTTTCACTATTTATGTTTTCCAAATCCACATAAAGCTTTCCCTACATACTCGGGATGTTGTCAATGCTGTTCTCACTATGTGCCCATGACGATGAGGCAGTGATCATCCTTTTCCCAGGCAAAGATATCAGCCATAATCTATTACAAAGGACTTTCTTCTCATATCCTTTCTCTCTTTTGCAATCCAGTTGCCAGAAGTGGTTAGTCTCTTGGAATTAAACCTGGCTGCTGTCAGCAGACATTTTAAAGTGGATATCTGAAAGCTTCATGGAACATAAGCATCTTCTCTAGTTTTACTTTATATGCATCTGGGGCAAAATAAAGTTTAGACCCTCTTGTTACTAGATACAAGTTCATTTTTTTTTTAAATGATTAAGCTAGAGTGCCTGATTATTTACACTAGCAATTCTCCTCCCTGGCTAAACATTATACACACCCAAGGAATTTTTTATAAATACTATTGTCCCAGCCTAACAGAGTGTGGTCATTAGTACTTTTTTTTCTTTCTTTCTTTCTTTTTTTGAGGAGGGTGGGGGGACAGAATCTTGCTCTGTTGCCCAGGCTGGAGTGCAGTGGCGTGATCTCGGGTCACTGTAACCTCTGCCTCCTGGGTTCAAGCGATTCTCCTGCCTCAGCCTCCTGAGTAGTTGGGACTACAGGTGCCCGCCACCACACCCAGCTAATTTTTTGTATTTTTGGTAGAGACAGGATTTCACCGTTTTAGCCAGGATGGTCTCGATCTCCTGACCTTGTGATCCACCTGCCTCAGCCTCCCAAAGCGCTGGGATTACAGGCGTGAGCCACCGCGCCCAGCCCTGTCATTAGTACTTTTTAAATGCCTGCCTACCAAGTGATTCTGATGTGAAACCAGGGTGCAAAAACACAGATCAGGTAGATCAGGTGATAAGAAGTATGTCAAAATACTGCTAACAACATAGATTTTCTATCTCACCAGAAACTTTTTGTTCTAGTTATCTGTTAAAAAGTTAAGAAATATTCTGCCCATAATGATTCTAGTACCTTTCTTTCTTATTTCCTTTGATATCTCCTTGCCTATACTGATCTTTAAAACATGCTAATTATACACAAGGATGCTTTGTTCATGATATCTGCCAGTTTCAGCACAAATATGTGCGTGTACAGACATACGTGTTTTTTAAGTGACACTGCTGCACCTTAGTCCAAATAAATTAATGTTTTTATCTAAATTGCATCATTTAGCCAAAACATACGTGTCTATTAATGAAGAGCTACCAACAAGTGAAGAAGAGAAGTAGAAAAAGTAGTAATTATAACCAGGAACCTTATTTTATTCAACCTATGAAGGCCTGGTTGCTTATATGAAGCATTTCCCAACCATCCCCAAATAATCAATCACAACTCCAAATTCCTACCAGTGGTCCCTGCCTTTTCTACACTCTCCCTTGAGAATCTTTCATATCACTGCAGTTAGATGTCAGGTGATACTAGAGTCAACTGACGTCTCAACTGGTGGGATATCCAAGATGATTCACTTATGTGACTGGCAAATAATATTTAGTAGTCTTTATTTTTCCATGCCATATTTCCTCACAACACAACAGAAATTGATTGCATGAAGCTGTCAATATAATGTTTATTTAACAATATTAATTGACTGATTAATTAATACGTGCCAGGTTTTATGTTAGGTGAACCAGATACACTCTTTGCTCTCAAAGCGCTTACCTTTGAGTGGTGAAGCAACAAAAGGAATGGAAAAGAAAATACAATACAAAACAAAAAATAAAGCAAGAAATATTTGTGGAGATGTTAAGATCTATTTGAAAACTGTTAACTATGGAAATACTCAGGAAAAGCATGGGATTAGTGAGTCAAGCAAGAGTTCTAAGAAGATGTATTATCTAGTCTGAGACTTGGAAGTTGTATAAGTACTAGCTGTGTGAAGAAGGGAGAGAAATAGCTTCAGGTGGAAAAAAATAACAAATATCAGGTGCAAATGTGAGAGAACACATGGTCAGTTGGAGAAACTACAAATACCACAGTATGGCTGAAGTAATCTACATATTTTATCCTCTAAGACTGTGGAAGATTACTATATTTAGTGTCAAAATATTCACAGTCCCTCCTCGCAGTGCCCGTTGTGTGGAAGCATATGTCCCCACCCTATTGATATTAGTTTTAGCGATGCATCTGGCTTTGTTTTGAGAAAGATAAACAGAAGTGACATGTATCAATTTTGATCAGCAGTTTTAGGCCAGTTAGTGTTTTACCATCATTTACTTTCCACTGCCATGACAGTAGCAACGTCTTAGAAAAAGGCTTCTTTATCAGCCTCCTGGGTACTGCAGCAAAAATGACATAAATCCAAGCCCCAGGTTGATCCATAATGGACAGGAAATAAGAGTAGAAAAATAAACATTGAGTGTTACGGGCCTCTGACATTTAGATATTTTTATTTTTCTGTACATGACCTACAATATCCTGACTGATACATATTTAAGTGGTCTATTATTCTATGTATATTTTGATGGTGTTCCATGCAAAACAAGTAACAGCAACAACCACCAAAAGCAAAACAGGAATTGAGGTGAAGCTTTCATTTCCCATGGCATTATTAATTCTTCTAAGCAAAATAATAAGAGTGTGACCTCTTAACATTTTACAATTGGAAGACAAAATAGACCTGAATAAATATGATCTTTCAGGGACTTTTATCCAGCCTTCCAGGGTTGCTTCTTGATAAGTATGTGCTGTTACTGCTGTAGTCAAGCAGATTCTGAATAGAATTCTGGGAGGCAAATGCTTCGCTGTTAGTTGGTGTTCCACAGTGATATGATATGGTAGGTTACTGAGCACTGCCCATTTGGCCTGTACTCTCTCCTCGCCCCTACTAAGGCTAGCAATGATAAGTCTGTGGAGTCATTTTGATAAGCTGGTTCTTCTCTAAGGCTCTGTGATTAAATCTATTAAGATAAGACTAGGAATCAATATATATACATTCTACTCTGTGGAGTTTCCATCTTATATAAAATGGGTACTGATAGTAAAGTAATAAAAAATGAAAATATTGTATTTTCAGGAGAGAAAATGCTTAGGAGATAGCTCATTCCTTCCTTCACTGGGAGGCAGCATGGCCTCATGATTAAGACCAAAGACTTTGAACTTTAATTCCCAGCGCTGCCACTCGAAAGTAACTCCCTAAGCTTCTCAGTTTCCCTGTTTACATTACAGGGATAATAACACTACCTACTTTTCAGGGTTGTTTTTATACACACACATGCAGACACTAACACAGACACACACACGCAGTCATGTGTCACATCATGACATTTCAGTTAACGACAGACTGCAGATATGGCAGTGGTCCCATAAGATTATAATAAAGCTGAAAAATTCCTACTGCTTGGTGATGTTGTAGTCATTCTAATATAGTGTAACACATTACTCATGTTTGCAGTGATGCTGGTATAAACAAATCTACTGGCTGCCAGTCATGTAAAAGTATAGCATATACAAGTATGCATCGTACATAATGCTTGGTAATGATAATACATGACTATGTGACTGGTTTATGTATTTCCTATACTTTTATCATGATTTTGGAGTGTATTCCTTCTACCCATAAAAAACAATGTCTACTATAAAACAGCCTCAGGCAGTTCCCTCAGGAAGTATTCCAGAAGAAGGCATTGTTGTCATAGAAGATGACAGCTCCATGCCTGTTATTGCCCCTGAAGACCTACTAATGGGACAAGATGTGGACATGGAAGATATAGTGATATATTTCTGATATATATATAGTGATATTGATGATCCTGACCCTGTGTAGGACTAGGCTAATATGTGTGTTTGTATCTTCATTTTTAACAAAAAAGTTCAAAAAGTTCTTAAACATTAAAAATTTCCAAGAATGGAAAAAAGCTTATAGAATAGGGACATAAAGAAAGAATATATTTTTATGTACTCATACAATTTGTTTGTGTTTTAAGCTAAGTGTTATTACAAAAGAGTCAGAGTTTTTAAAAATTAAAAATGTATACAGTAAAAAAGAGTAAGCTAAGGCTAATTTATCATTGAAGAAATAAAACAATTTGAAATGTATTATAGCCTAAGTGTAGAGTGTTTATAAATTCTACAGTAATGTATAATAATATCTTAGGCCTTCATATTCACTCATTGCTCACTGTCTCACCCAGAGCAACTTACAGTTCTGCAAGCTCCGTTCATGGTGTGTCCTATGTAGATGTACCATTTTTAATCTTGTATACCATATTTTTACTGTACCTCTTCTATGTTTAGGTATGTTTAGATACACAAGTACTTACCCTTGTGTTACAGCTGCCTACAGTATTCAGTATAGTAACATGCTGTATAGGTTTGTAACCTAGGAGCAATAGGCTCTGCAATATAACTTATGTGTGTACTAGGCTATCACACCTGGGTTGGTGTGAGTACACTCTATGATGTTCACACAATGACAAGATCACCCTAACAACGCATTTCTCAGAACAGATCCCCATTGTTAAGTGGCATGTGAGTGTATGTGCATATACACAGACACACACACACACACACACACACACTGAAGTGTGGTGTAGGTGTGGTAATTAAGTTAAAAGACTGTAAAAAAAGAATCTTGAACAGTGACTGTCATAAAGCTTTCACTAAATGGTAATAGTCCCATTATTATCATTATACCCTGTCACATGTGGTCCAGGCCAACTAAGGTCTACTACTCTTACAGTTTCTAAAGAGAAGCTTTGGAGGTCATACAGCTCTTCCCAGGAATAGCAAAACTGAAATAAATTTCCCTCTTCTAACACCTTGAATTAGATTCATGTAATAGAAAACCCATACTAATAGTGACTTTAAAAAGATAAAAGTTTCTCTCTCTCACACATATAAGTCATCTGGTGTTAGGTGGTCAGGCTGGAATGACAGAAACAAAGGCATCAGGAATCCACACCATCCTTCTCATTTTTTGTCTCTCATTCCATTCTCAAGTTTACCTAATAATTCCAGATGGCAACCAGAGTCCCATTCATCACATCTGCAGTCCAAACAGCAGGAAGAAAGAACAGAAGTTAAGTATCCCTGCTGAGTCAGCTGACTTTCAGCAGGCTACCAAAAGACTGTTTCATCTCATGGACCAGGAGTTAGTCATTTGGACACACCTAACTATAAGGAAGGAAGACAAATGTAATCCTTAGGTTGTTTGCATTCCTATGTCAAATGAAAATTTGTTCTTGAGGAAGAACAGAAGAATGGATACTGGAAGGCACCTAGCAGTTTCAGGCCCTTCTTCACTCTCAGTGGGGAAGGTAAGGAGTTGTATGTGAGCACAGATGTATATCCTTGAACTGCTAAAATGCTGATCATGGGCCCAAATGTGGTCCCTAGGCTTGCCCTACAAACCAACCACTTTTACTGGTTTAATTGACCCAGGAATAAAAGGGTTATAGAAGAATGTTCATAATATAAAGCAAGAAACCAGAAGATTCTCTGCTTTATACAATGACCCCTTTGTACCCTTTAGCAATTCCATGATGTGGCTTTTTCTCTATATTGCTTAGAGCATTTGGCCTTATTGACCCCTGACAAGTTATAAATTAGCCCATTCATCCTAAAGAGAAAAAGTGATACCCATTCTCATATAGTACATTTTATATTTCTTTATTTCAAATGTAATAACTTTTCAAAAGAATGTATTTTCTCCTACAATTATGTTGTCAGCTTACTGAAGTATCCGTAGACTTAAGAATACATATTAACCAATGTGGTTGTAAAATATCTTCCATGAGAATTTTTTTCTAAATATTTACGAGTACTAGAAATTGAGCTTAATTCTTCTTAACTGAATAAACATAAGCAAATTGTTGCTTCATTTTGAGTCGAACATATAATCTGAAAGCGGAAAATTCAATTCTAACTTGCTCCTAAATGATGTTTGAGATTAGGAAGAAGTCATAAACACTTAACATTTTTAATTATTGAGAAAAGCTTTTATCATTTTACTATTTTTGTTTAGCCTATGTAAATATCTGCAAACTACCTTTTGAGGAATAATTGATACATTTTAAAAAAAATTGTTAGTCCTAATGATCTCAAATTAACAATTACTCAAGGACTATAGATTAATAAATGAGATACGTTGTGAAAATGATTTATAAGATGAAGAACAATATACATATTCTTAATTCTTGTTATAATCATGTTGGCAATTATTACATTCATTTCATATTAGCCTAATGAGAACAGAAACTGTGGATATGAGTGAAATGAAAAAATATAACAGCCTATTAGGCTGTTTCCACAAAGGACATGATGGAATCATTGAAACTGTTTGTATCTGAGATCCAAAGATGGGGAGGGAAAAAGACCATCACCCTACACTGGAAGTCAGGTTAACGGGCACATATGAACAAAGGGCAATTGACAGTGAAGTAAACCCCACAAAGAATGAAGAGATCGTGAGTTCAGAAGTCAAAGGCCTTCACTAAAAACAGGGTCCCTTTGCTTCCCAGGGCTCCACCACCCTCCCTCCAGTTCCCTGACAAAAGGCTGTTCTTACACTTGCCTACCACTTTTCTTTTTTTTTTTTTTTTTTTTTTTGAGACGGAGTGTCACTCTGTCACCCAGGCTGGAGTGCAGGGGCATGATCTCAGCTCACTGCAAGCTCCACTTCCCGGGGTCAAGCCATTCTCCTGCCTCAGCCTCCAGAGTAGCTGGGACTACAGGCACCCACCACCACGCCAGGCTAATTTTTTGTATTTTCAGTAGAAACGGGGTTTCATCGTGTTAGCCAGGATGGTCTCGATCTCCTGAGCTCGTGATCCGCCTGCCTCAGCCTCCCAAAGGCCTACCATTCTTTTACAACCCCACTTCCTCCCTGAAACTTAGTCTGAACTCCATTTTCAAAGGGAAAACATTTTGCCTTCCACAATCTTTCTCAACCTAGGTGTGCAGACTAGAAATTCTCCAGGAACTTATGTTTTGGCTCACATATTTTAGAAAATCCCATTCTATGCAAGGAGAACCACTTGAAGTCTCAAAATTCAATGAAGAGTGATACTGTCAGATGCTTGGAAATAGGCGGAAAATTTTCTGGGTCCTGGGACACCTAATTCTCCACCCTTTAGAAACATCATCTAGTCAATAAAAATTTAATTGAAACTGAAAAAGTAGAACCTGAAATTTTGATTAAATCTAACTCAGGGCCTTTCAGATGTTGACTGGGCTAAAAGCAAACATTTTCTAATGAGGAAAACCACATCCTTCAAATAACAAAGGCTGTTTTCAAAAACCAGAGGACCAGCATGGTTAAATAGGCCATCTTGGACAGCTGTTCAAGTTCAACAGTGAAATAATTAGACATTCCACACTGCTGCCATTTGATATGAGGTGTCCAGACAAGGTCTTTGAGGCAGGGAAACAAGGGTCGGTAACAGGAGACACAATGAGGAAAAAAAAAAATGGTGTGAATGGAATGAGTAATACTGAATGGAATTAAGATTCTACACTTGCTTCACCAAAGATCTATTCTCAAAAAATCCTAAACCTAAATAAAGTAAGGCCTGGAATGCTGGAAAGCTTTCAGAGATGGGAATGTGTGTGAGGCTGCCAAATGGGTCATTGTTTCTAAAAATGATATGTCCCAAGATGACAGCAAACTTGTTTTTTTCAGACAACTGGCATTCGTCTGTGAGATTGTACCAGCACTTCCTTCTGTCTTGATTTGTCCAGAATCTGTTCTGTCCTGACAAGGCTGGAAAGTAATCCACATGTGTTGCCAAACTGAAGACTATGATCGTTTGGGGTTTTTTGAATTTTATGAATATAATTTTCAGTTGGTAAATGCTACTATAATATTTAGGAAAGGAAGAAGAAATAGGTCAGCTTGAGCATTTCATTCAGCAGGCATTTGACAAACCTCAGAACCTTGAGGCTTTAAAGAACTTCCTGTTAATGAGGTCTTTTTATTTGAGTTCATATGACAAATTTATCATTTTTACATTTTCATTATTTTTCTTCATGATTATTCACCCAAAGAAGTCTTTCCAATTGCATTTCCCCTTGATAAGCATCTGTTAGAGTTGGTTTGTTTCGCTCTGGTTTGATTCATTGGCTTTATTGATGATTGTGGGGAGTGATGTGGTGAAGAGCTACTCCTTATTCTCCTTAGAATGATTTCTAGAAAATGTCCATGTTGCTGTCCCCTATGTCCTTGCAGTCTCTTCACTCCTACTCCTACCCCAGCCAGCTGCCTCTGTTTTTGTCTTGATTAAAGGCTTCACCACTTACACAAAGTTAGAAGTCATCCTTTATCATATCTGTTTTACCCCTACATGCAATCAGTCAACAAATTTTGACAGTTCTGTTTCCGAGATATCTATCTTTAGAGTCTGTTGCTTCTTGTCCTTTCTCGTCGTCTCTTTATGAGGCTATTGTAATAACATTCCCACTGGCCTTCCTGTAATGATTCAGCACCCCTTCCCTCCCCACTCCCACCCCTACCCTACAAATGGCCATCCTAGGCAATAGCAACAGTTATTTTTCTCCTCACAAGGCTTCAACTTGTCCCTAGTTTCCTGGAGGATAAACTCCATAGTCACCTAGGCACCAAAGCCACTTCTTATCATACCCTAGCTCACCTCTCCAGCCTCATCCCCTGCCACATCCTCCCAGGCCCTCTGCTTCCAGCCACTGACCATCTCACTATTCCCTGAAATTTTATATATTTTTATTACTCCACTTCTCTACGCATGCAGATTTTTTGTTTTTTGATTTTTGTTTTTTTAACCAAGATGCAGTCCAATGTCTCTTTACCATGACATCTTTCCCTGCAATACTGTGCAGAGCGTGCTGCTCCCTGAAGTCTGTTGACACCTGTATTATAGCACGTGTCTTGTTTTTTTGGACTCACCTTCCCACACAGAAACCTCTCTAAACATTCCATGATCTCTGTGATAGCAAAATCCATGCTTCACTCATTCTTTTGTCTTCTCCTCCAAGCCCAGACCTGGCACAAGGCAGGAGCTCAGAAAAATGTTAACTAAATGATTCTGTAAGGCATTTCAGATTGCTTATACCTTAAGAAAAGCAAGTCTTCTATAGTACTCTCTGAGAAAGCCCTACACACAGGCAGTGATTTTTAGTGGCAGAGAAGTTCTCCATAAAATCAATAAATGGAGCTACAATAGCAAGGCCAAAAATAGGAGTATGCCCTACTGACACTCATTTATCTACCCATTCATTCACTGAACAAATATTTTCTTGAATATTCACTGAGTGCCTGGCACTATGCTGAACACATCAGCTATAATAGCTGTAGGAAAAGATGGAGTTGCCTTTCTAAGCTTATCTGGAAACTCAGATAATTCTACCAGAAATATTCTCTGGGAAAATAAGCAATAGATTTTGTATGTGTGTACATTGTAAATATATAATAGATATAAACAAGAGTGATACTCAAAATATTTTAACCACCAGTAGGGCATAGACACTGACTAATCAGATTGGTACATATATTTTGCCCTAAAGCCTTGCCCACAGAAAAAATAAAGTGTACTGAACTGACACAGAAAAAGGTAGGAAAAGCACAATGAGATGACCTACCAGCAAGCCTGGAGCCTAGATTGCAGCTTTGAAGAGATGTTTTAAGTTTCTCCATCTTTGTTTCTTCCCAGCTTCAGAGAAAGAAATATCAGAAATGAATCAGAGACTGAAACATATTATTTTGCTGGGTACGGTGGCTCATGCCTATAATCCCAGCACTTTGGGAGACCAAGGTAGGCGGATCACCTGAGGTCAGGAGTTCAAGACCAGCCTGGCCAATATGGTGAAACCCTGTCTCTACTAAAAATACAAAAATTAGCTGGGCATGGTGGCAGGTGCCTGTAATCCCAGCTATTTGGGAGGCTGAGACAGGAGAATGGTTTCAGCCTGGGAGGCAGAGGTTGCAGTGAGCTGTGATCACAGCACTGCACTCCAGCCTGGGCGACTGAGCGAGACTCTGTCTCAAAAATAAATAAATAAATAAATAAATAAATAAATAAATAAATAAAGTTTTCTTGTGTAAGTAGCCACACAAAATTGGTATCCATTTTCTAAAGACTATCAATCCCTGTACACTAAAAACATGGCATTCCTTTAAAAAACAGTGGCTTTTTGTGAAAAGCAGGGCAGTGGTCAACTAAGGGAGATAATAAACCCAACCTTTACCAGCAAAGCTGATAATGAACAGTCAGTTGCTTGCTATTTCACAACTGATACCTTTTCCCACAAAAAGGAAAAAAAGGGGGAAAATGATATTAATTGCAAAAGTTTCACAGATGTCGGCAGCAGTTGACCAGAGCTCCTGGGTTATTGCTTGTCAGACTATTAATGGGTTTGCCTAACCATGACAGTCATTACTTTTCCCCCTCCTGTGAGCTACTTTCTGTGTAATTTATGCATAGGTTTTGCCAAGATTTGACAACTTTCAGGATATTAACATAAAATTAGACTGCAGAGCTGAACAATGGGTGGCTTTAAAATTAGTCGTGGTGAAAACCAATCAAACAGAATTGGCTTTTCCTTTGCATTGCTCCTAAATTTATTATTGTTGTCTTTCTCTTCCACATATAAGAGTTCATGTTGACAGTTCTGCACAGAATAGAGAAATGAGAAAGGGCTGAGAGGGTATGACATCCCATGACCTTAGAGAGGGACTCTTTGTAACCCAGGCAAGCTCCCACTAGATGCAATGCCCGATAGAGGCTTAAACGAACCTCTGCAGCAACCACTCATGAAATTTACCAAAGCACACACATATTTTGAAGCTCATCTGAGAGGAGAACTTTTCCTTTGCCATCTCTCGGTTCCACACAGCTTGCTCAGTGAATGCCATTACAGAATGCAATGTGCGTGTTAATAAGCCAGGACATCTGGTAACCAGCTTTTTTCTGATTCATTAACTGACTCTGCTTTTGTGGCCAGGGGGGATGAGAAGAGAAATTGAAAGGTTTTTCTTTTAGCAAATGGGCACTTGATGTATGTCTTGCTTCTTTGGTCTAGCCTCAACTTTTAAACTTTACTCCAAGGTTAGTATTTAAATGCAAGCATCCTTTGGCAAGCAGTGTCTAGTCCTGTATAGAAAACAAATAGGACTTAAATTATTCTATATAGTATGAGAATGTAGGTAAGATAAAAGGAACCTTAGGGCTTATAGACTACATCCTATTTTAAAGCAGAGAATGAAGGAAGCGAAGAACATGCTTAAGGTGACGCAGTATAGTGGTGGCAAAGGAGGGAGCCAACTCCAGGTCTCTTGACCCTCAATCCAGTCCTCTTTTCTACCTCAACACATTGCTTAACTAACAACTTTGGGATTTTTGAAATTTATTTTGCTAGATTTTTTTGGTCAGAAAACAGTGTCTGTTTGATTTTTCTTTTTCTGCCTCCTGTGCATATGCCACCTGAACATCTGAGCAGATGACAGTGCTGAACCGGTCCTCCTGCCTCTGCTAATAAGTGATTAGGGACCCACTCGAGCATTTATAAGAGGTACTTAGGGATAGTTAATTTAAACTTTTGAAGAATGGACAATTTCAATTCAGGTTGTGAACAACCCTAGGGAATACACTTAATGAGAATACAATGAAAAAACTCACACAGAAAATAGAACAAGGTTATGAAAAATCTCCCAATGATTAAGATGAAAAAAATTAAAAATACTATTATTCTATCCAAAATTTTTTTTAACTTCTTATTGAAGTCAATTAGGTCCAAATGCTCAAGAGGGTGATTGAGTAAAAGAAGTCTGACTTGATGGTACATGTGGAGGGATGAAATGGACAATGAAGTTTCCATATGTTGTTTTTATGCAGTAATTAGAAACTGTCACACACGGTTTCATTTTTTCATTTCCTTGGGCTTATTTGCATGTTGGAACTTCCTTTGGAACAGGATGGAGAGTATCAAACTGGCATCCACTTGAAATGAGGAGCAGTGGCTTGTGGACACCCTCCCCACCTCAGGGGCAGGAAGGAAGCCAGAGGCAGGTACTGTTGAGGCACATTGCACAGGAGGCAGCGAGCAGACAGCTGTCCTGGATGCTGCTAACGTGGTGCTGCATCCTGCCTGCTTGCCCTCCAATTGGTCATTATGGAGCACTTTGGCTACCCTGAGCTGATCTCCCTTTTAAAGCACTTTCATTCCAGCCCAATTATCTTTCCTTTACTATTTGCATGGTCGAACTTGAAGTCAGGGACCCTATTACCCCTATTGCCAGGCACACAGTGGTTCCCATGGGTCCTTAGCAAACCTAAATTAATAACCTTTACATGTCTGAACCTTCATATGAGATTTTTCTATTTCTAGAAATATTCAGCCTTGTTTAAAAAAAAATAGAATAGGCAAGGCAGTTTTCGTTGCATAAGAATTGTGACTAGGAGACAAAAACTAGAAGTCTTGTCAATGTCAATAGTATTCTAAAAATCTGCTGCTTGCTACTACTAAACTATTACTGGTGAACTGACAAATTCCAGGAACTGGAGGCTAAAAGAAACTTCACTTGTCTCAGATGGATTATCTATCTGGACAGCTACTCTACTGAATACTTAAATGACCTGGAACCATAAAAAGAATTGAATTATACAAGCATAATTTGACTTATGACACAGTAAAGAATTTTCCCAAATCAAATTTTGGTCAGAAAGAAATTTCTTGATAAGTTTAAAATGCCATCTTATCTAAGTCTTTTAAATAACTTATTTGATTAAAAATACAGATAAGCGTAAAGAAAAAAAACACAGAGAGAAAACCTCTAATAATCCCTATCTCCAGAGGCAAGCATTATTACTATGTTGGTATTTGTCCTCTGAATTTTTTTTAGTATGGGTATAAATATGTTTTATATGTAATTTTTTAATGACCAATAATGAACCTAGTGTTTTATAATACTTTTTCAGCATAAAAGGCAACAAGAACATTTTTTCATTATAAACATTTCTACTACATCATGTTAATAGCTGTATAGTATTCTAGACTATAGGTATTCCACATTTTATTCAATCTCTTTTTTAAGACATCTAGATTGTTTTAGTTTTTTTTTCTATTATAATTAATGTGATGATCATTGTCAAATATTCATCTTTGGCATGTCTTTATTTGCTTGGGATATATTTTGAGAAAGTGAAAGTGCTTAGTGAAAGGCCATACCCATTCTTAAGGTTTTTGATACATATTGCCAATGGCCTTGCAAAAAAGTTGTATTAATTTAGAATCCCACCAGCAGAGCATGAGGCATTTATTTCCTGGACCCCTTGCCAACACTCAGCATTATGGTTCCTTTTAGTCTTTGCTAATCTGAAGAGTGAAACGGTGTTTCTTTTTTGTTTTAATTAATTTATTCTTGAAGCCAACATTTCTGAAGATAGAATGTCACCCACTTTCTCAATTATATGATTGCATATGCCAGTAGTTATACCTAGAATTCATTAATACCTGTATTTTATAGTTCTGTCATTTTACCGTAGGTAAAACTAATCTGTTTAGTCCCCCCAAAAAGCTGTATGATTTGCTGAGATAATACAGATATATATAAATTAAACATGGAGCCTCTTATTCCTTGTATCTGAGAAAATTCAAAAGACAATGCAATTTAAAACATAATTTGGTGCTAAAAGAGGAAGGAGCGAGATAGCTGGAAGGTAATATTATTGGTCAACACAGTGGAAGACGTCCATTGGCTAGAGTGCAACTGCTGGAGGTGACTGTGTTGGTATCTGTAACATGTTGATGTGTGAAGTGAAAAAATGAATCCTATTCCTCAGGAGAGTCCTGCATATGTCAAGTATATTGTCTCATTAAGCCAATCCATTTATCAACCCACTGAATGCCAATTAAATTGCACAGGATGGTGCAGGTATATGGTGAGCTGTTGGTGCCAAACTTTATTACAGCTGAGCTTTTCTGGCGCAGTATGTTCCACCCAGCAAAATGGCAGGCATATCAAAGCCAAATTAAATGTTCTTGAAATAATGCCTTTAAAGAGGACGAAATGCCACAGCCTGGCAGAAAAGAATGTGAAATGTAATGTCAGTTCTTAGTGTACTTTTAGTTCCAATGAAGATGTCAAGGCTCAGATCCAGCCAGTGCCAAATGTCTTCACAGCGTGCAAATTAGATCAGTGTAATTTCATCAGGAGAATGATCAGACTCTGCTGTAGTTATGGCTGAATTCACCGCTTCTGCCGAGGCCTAGGCTGAGGATCATGGGGCCCAGCTGAGTTCATGCTGCCATCCTTAGAAAGAGAGAGAACCAGATTTAATGGATTGCTCTCTTGATGCCACAGTGGAAAGTCAGTCCCACCTCTCAGAGATATTGCTAAATGAGCATCTAACATAGATTACGATGCATTTGTTTGGAATTTTAAAAAATCTGCTTAGTGAAAATTAAACCCCAAGTCATTGAAATACCAAGCCAGCTGCCAACGGGCATTACAAGCAAAAGAGGTTTATGTTTGTTACTAAGCATAATGTTTGTATGAAAATTTACAGATATTGGTATTAAATACTTAAAGCATTCAAATTCCAGGTATGTTTAGAAATATATATAATCCAATACGTTGATATAATAACAAATATTCTTAAGGATCAATACAGAAAAATAATAGGTAATATAAACTGAAAACCTCTTACTATAAAACAGAAACCCAATAAGAATGTTGTGACTAATTTTTAGTGTTAAGCAGAGGAAAATGGTATAAAGATCTTGGGAAGGAAATGATAAATGATGTAACTTACAGGCTAATGTTTGGAATAAATTGGAATAAACCAATTTTATGGCAAGATAAGTCACTTATTACCATGAAATTGTTGCCTGCTTTGAAATGGTTTCTTAATGCAACACTGTCTAAAATACTCCTGAAATGTTTAAGAACAGATTTTTTACATACTTTTTTTTTCCACCAGAGCAATGGTATCAGGATTCCTCTTTGAATTTGTTGGTGTATCCTTAGTAAAGACAAAGGATTCCCAACACATGGGTGGAATTTTTAAAAATAACCAGAATTCTCAGTTTCATGTTTAAGGAAGTTGTAGTTGATTTTCAACCTTTTCAAACCATGTACATTCTACTGTAATAAAGCACTCTGTTTTAATGCCAATTTGAATAATGTTTTACGTTTATTTTATAATCCTTATAAAATATATTTCCAATGCTAACAAATATAGAAGAAAATAAAAATTACCCATAACCCCCCATCCAGACATAACAACTGCTATTACTTTTATATTTCTTCCAGTGTTGAGTATGTGAATATTTTTTCCCAAATTGAGGTCCTATTGTTTACAAAGTTTGTCTTCTGCTTTAAATATAACATGAGCATTTTTCTATGCCATTAAAAAGTCTTAAAATTATTTTAATGATACAGAATATTGTGTGTAAGATCCCCTATTATTGGAAATTTGTATCAGTATTTAGCTATTACCTTCATGATAAACATTCTTATAAATAAACATTTGTCCATATTTGATTAATTTCTTTGGACAGACTCCTAAGAAGTGGCATTACTGAGTTACTGGTATGAGTTTTTAAAGTTCTTGTTTTTACTGTGTTACTTTTCAGAAACTTCTTATACACCTGTAGTCTGTAGCCCCAAAATAAACAATACCTTTATGAAATCAGATCCATATAATTCTATTTTCGTATTCTAACAGCCATATCATGACTTCTACATTTCAAACCTTAATTTTATGGAAATGGGATAAAGAATAGGGAAAACACTCTAAAACTGTAAGATCTGAGGTTGTAGGAATGTGGCTGCCTTTCTTCTGTTGTTTTTCATTACTGAAGGATGTGCTATGCATTCTCAGTTACTGGCAAATAATTTGATTGATTGATACAATTAGCTTAGAGCATGCTTAAAGTCAATGAAAAATTATTCTCCCAAGCATTGAAACTATTTTAACATTAACTATATATTTAATCAATATAGACAAACCAATTATTTACCATAAGCTAGTGTTACTTTGAATTACTTTCATTCCTCTATATCACTTCAGAATTAGTTAGACCCTCTGCTGTGGAACTTTCTTTCATTTCCTATTTTAGCTATAGGCACAGGACCCAAGGCTATCTCTGGGGCTTGCCAAGACCCTAGATGCCAAGCTTTGGAACATTCTAGTAGCAACATCTGGCCTTTTGGTAAGCTCCACAGGCAGTTGTGCACTCAGCTCAGAACTGCCTCTGGGGATGTCACATGGCCAAATGATATACTGATATTTGGGCTAGCATGCTCTCTGAGGAAACATTTTTCTTTCTGCTCACTTTGAGTAGGTAGCAGATAAAATTAGAGCTATTATGTGGAAAAATGTTTTCTACAAAAAAAGCATTTGTTTTAAAATCTTAATTCTTTAATTCATAGAGTTGCATTGCAGCTTGGTTTCCAGCTGTTTGTTAATTTTTTCAGGAATCAGAAGAGACACTGACTAGTTCAGTTCAGGATAAATTTTGTACAACTGCACCAAATTCATAAAAGATGGCCACGCTTGCATTCAGGGTGGCTTAAAATACTGATGATAATTGGGGGAGAAAGTATTAATACCTCCAAGACACTTCCTCAAAAATAACCTTCTCGATTTACTGGATCAAGGACATTTCCTAAGCATAGACAATGCTGTGACCCAGTAGGATATTTGTTTACCTAAGTCTTTAGACTGCTGTAGATCTTTTTAATGTCTTTTTTAAATCAAGAGATTAAAGCCTATGTTCAAATAATACCAGTAATTTTTTTAAGTTATTATCAATTTAGCATAAAACTTAAACTCAAATGTTCCCCTTTTGGGGTAAGCAAGATTAATCAAGTACAAGGAAAAAATGCAACTAAATTAACAAATTGCCTCCAATAATTTTCTATTTGTAAGGGAAAAGAAAAAAATGTATTTATGAATATTTCACATACTATGTGGAAAATAAGATCTAATACCACATCAAAACACATGGAATTCTTCAGATATGTATATCTTTATGGTATCTTCTTCTTTATGCTTCTTTATGCTTTATGTCTGTTTATATTATGTTATCATTTTTAGAAATTGCCAGATCGGCAGCTTTTGTTAAATTCTGTTTATCATGATATTGCCATGTAGTTCATTTTCATTATTAATGAAGTAGTCAGAATTTCACACTTCCTTATATTTTTGCATTTTAAAAGCAAAAATTTGTTTTCATTTATTTTGAGTATTTAATTTTTTAGTGTTGTTGTTAAAGAAAACATTATGTAATCTTTGAATTAAAACATTGAATGAGTGGTTAGAATTTTCTATAAGACTCAAATTGTTTACATGTAAATGACTTATTTCTGCAATGAAATCAGAGGGTCTTCCTATTAGATATTAACTGAATATTTACTCACCTTTCAAAAGAAATTTTTAAAAATTCCTGCCACAAGGACAACTTAGTAAAACATGGCTACTAAATTATTAAGATTGAAGGACAGTATGATAGTCCTCGACTAAACCCAATGCAATGGGAATCATTTATTAGGGGCTAAAATTATAGCAAATGGGCCAGGTGCAGTGGCTCATGCCTGTAATCCCAGCACTTTGGGAGGCTGAGGCAGGCGGATCACCTGAGGTCAGGAGCTGGAGACCAGCCTGGCCAACATGGCGAAACCCCATCTAGCCGGATATGGTGGTGCTCGCCTGCAGTCTCAGCTACTCGGGAGGCTGAGGCAGGAGAATCACTTGAACCTGGGAGGCAGAGGTTGCAGGGAGTTGAGATCGCACCACTGCATTCCAGCCCAGGCGACAGTGAGACTCCGTCTCAAAAATAAATAATATAAAATAAAATTATTGTAAATGGTTTCGATATTGCTTTTTTATTAAAAAGGCAATAATTTCTTTTTAAACTCAGGACCTTGGAAACAATCAAATGAGTCAAAATTACGTGAGTTACTATATCCTGTTTTGTAAAACTATCAACTGGAACAAAATTATATGTAATCACCTTGTAAATCTGGCAACTAAGAGGGGGAATTTCTAGTTTGCATTTGGCAGCAGGCTCAGATTCAGCAACAATGCAGAAACTATTAAACCACATTTAACTTTGCCCCCTTCTCTTCAAACCTATCCTTTTATTCAATTCTACTGACCACTCTGGTTCTGTGTAGTCTAAACAAATGGGGAACAACTTTTTACCCTGTCCTTATAGGAAAAAATAATATATCTTTGAGCAGGAAATCAGCAACCCAAAGTGGTGGCAGGATAATAATCCATCAGAGCTTTGGCTCTGTCAGTGATGTTCCTTCAGGCCCATGCATTTCTCCTAGTTGAGCGTGTGGTAGTGGCACCAGTGTGTCAGTCTCCAGCTACTGCCTTAGGCTATAGCAATAAACTGCAGCATGGGTATGGAGGGAAGGTAGGACAGGGAAGTAGAGACATGGGTAAGAGGCTGGCACAATTGGAAGGGTGGCTGCACTGTAAGAAATAGAAAACAATAGGACAGGCATTGTGGCTTATGCCTGTAATCCTAGTTCTTTGGGAGGCCAAGGCAGGAGTTTGAGACCAGCCTGGGCAACAAAGCAAGACCTCATTTCTACCAAAAAAAAAAAAAGTGTTTTTAAATTAGCTGGATGTGGTGGGATGTACCTGTAGTCCCAGCTACTCAGGAGGCTAGGGTGGGAGGATCACTTGAGCCCCTAGAAGTTTGAGGCTGCACTGAACTGTGATTGCACCACTGCACTCCAGCCTGGGCAACAGAGTGAGGCCTCATCTCTAAAACAAAAAATTAAAAAAAGATACAGGGAACACAGAGCAATAAAGTTGCAAGCAACATTCAGGTCTTGAATTTATGCCAGTAGAGTTGGGATTAAAAAGTAATTATAGAAATTGAGGCAATAATTAATAGCCTACCACCCAAAAAAAGTCCAGGACCAGATGGATTCACAGCTGAATTCTACCAGAGGTACAAGGAGGAGCTGGTACCATTCCTTCTGAAACTATTCCAATCAATAGAAAAAGAGGGAATCCTCCCTAACTCATTTTATGAGGCCAACATCGTACTGATACTAAAGCCTGACAGAGACACAACAAAAAAAGAGAATTTTAGACCAATATCCCTGATGAACATCAATACAAAAATCCTCAATAAAATACTGGCAAACCAAATCCAGCAGCACATCAAAAAGCTTATCCACCATGATCAAGTGGACTTCGTCCCTGGGATTCAAGGCTGGTTCAACATATGCAAATCAATAAACATAATCCAGCATATAAACAGAACCAAAGACAAAAACCACATGATTATCTCAATAGATGCAGAAAAGGCCTTTGACAAAATTCAACAGCCCCTCATGCTAAAAACGCTCAATAAATTTGGTATTGATGGAACGTATCTCAAAATAATAAGAGCTATTTATGACAAACCCATAGCCAATATCATACTGAATGGGCAAAAACTGGAACCATTCCCTTTGAAAACTGGCACAAGATAGGGATGCCCTCTCTCATCACTCCTATTCAACATAGTGTTGGAAGTTCTGGCTAGGGCAATCAGGCAAGAGAAAGAAATCAAGGGTATTCAGTTAGGAAAAGAAGAAGTCAAATTGTCCCTGTTTGCAGATGACATGATTGTATATTTAGAAAACTTCATCGTCTCAGCCCAAAATCTTAAGCTGATAAGCAACTTCAGCAAAGTCTCAGGATACAAAATTAATGTGCAAAAATCACAAGCATTCTTATACACCAGTAACAGACAGACAGACAGCCAAATCATGAATGAGCTTCCATTCACAATTGCTTCAAAGATAATAAAATACCTAGGAATCCAACTTACAAGGGATGTAAAGGACCTCTTCAAGGAGAACTACAAACCACTGCTCAACAAAATAAAAGAGGACACAAGCAAATGGAAGAACATACCATGCTCATGGATAGGGAGAATCAATATCATGAAAATGGCCATACTGCCCAAGGTAATTTATAGATTCAATGCCATCTCCATCAAGCTACCAATGAGTTTCTTAACAAAATTGGAAAAGCTGCTTTAAAGTTCATATGGAACCAAAAAAGAGCCCGCATTGCCAAGACAATCCTAAGTCAAAAGAACAAAGCTGGAGGCGTCACGCTACCTGACTTCAAACTATACTACAAGGCTACAGTAACCAAAACAGCATGGTATTGGTACCAAAACAGAGATATAGACCAATGGAACAGAACAGAGTCCTCAGAAATAATACCACACACCTACAGCCATCTGATCTTTGACAAACCTGACAAAAAAAAGACATGGGGAAAAGATTCCCTATTTAATAAATGGTGCTGGGAAAACTGGCTAACCATAAGTAGAAAGCTGAAACTGGATCCTTTCCCTACTCCTTATATGAAAATTATTTCAAGATGGATTAGATACTTAAATGTTAGACCTAATACCATAAAAACCCTAGAAGAAAACCTAGGTAATACCATTCAGGACATAGGCATGGGCAAGGACTTCATGTCTAAAACACCAAAAGCAATGGCAACAAAAGCCAAAATTGACACATGGGATCTAATTAAACTAAAGAGCTTCTGCACAGCAAAAGAAACTACCATCAGAGTGAACAGGCAACCTACAGAATGGGAGAAAATGTTTGCAATCTACTCATCTGACAAAGGGCTAATATCCAAAATCTACAAAGAACTCAAACAAATTTACAAAATAAATAAATAAATAAAAACAACCCCATAAAAAAGTGGGCAAGGGATATGAATAGACATTTCTCAAAAGAAGACATGTGTACAGCCTACACACACATGAAAAAATGCTCGTCATCACTGGCTATCAGAGAAATGCAAATCAAAACCACAATGAGATACCATCTCACACCAGTTAGAATGGCGATCATTAAAAAGTCAGGGAACAACAGGTGCTGGAGAAGATGTGGAGAAATAGGAACACTTTTACACTGCTCGTGGGATTGTAAACTAGTTCAACCACTATGGAAAACAGTATGGCAATTCCTCAAGGATCTAGAGCTAGAAGTACCATATGACCCAGCCATCCCATTACTGGGTATATACCCAAAGGATTATAAATCATGCTGCTATAAAGACACATGCACACGTATGTTCATTGTGGCACTATTCACAATAGCAAAGACTTGGAATCAACCCAAATGTCCATCAATGACAGACTGGATTAAGAAAATGTGGCACATATACACCACGGAATACTATGAAGCCATAAAAAAGGATGAGTTTGTGTCCTTTGTAGGGACATGGATGCAGCTGGAAACCATCATTCTCAGCAAACTATCACAAGAACAGAAAACCAAACACCGCATGTTCTCACTCATAGGTGGGAACTGAACAATGAGATCACTTGAACTCGGGAAGGGGAACATCACACACCAGGGCCTATTATGGGGAGGGGGGAAGGGGGAGGTATTGCATTGGGAGTTATACCTGATGTAAATGATGAGTTGATGAATGCTGACAAGTTGATGGGTGCAGCACACCAACATGGCACATGTATACATATGTAACAAACCTGCACGTTATGCACATGTACCCTAGAACTTAAAGTATAATAAAAATAAAATAAATATTTTTTATAAAGTCATCAATAATAAATGCCCCTTAGGAATAAATATTGGAATATTTAGACAAAAACTTTAAGCTATTTTAAATATGTTCACAGAATTTTTAAAAATGTTTTAAGTACTAAAGGAAAATATGAGAATGTCTCATCTTGAAGGAACATTTTACTTGATGTAGAATACTTGGATAGCAGTTTTTTCTTTCAGCTTTTTGAATATATCATCTCCCTGCCTTCCGGCCTCCATGATTTCTTATGAGAAATAATCTGTTAATCTTGTAGAGGATTCCTTGTATGAGATGAGTCATGACCCTCTTGCTTCTTTGAAGAATCCCTCTTAGTCTTTTTCTTTTGAAAGTTTGATTACATTGTGTCGAGGTATGTATCTCCTTAGAGTTTATTGAGCTCCTTGGATGTCTTTGATTAATAAAAGATTAATGTCTTTTATTAGATTTAGATAAATTTCAGCCTTTTCTTTTCTTTTCTTTTCTTTTTTTTTTTTTTTTTTTTTTTTGCCCCTCTGGCTGGGACTATCTTTATGCATATGTTGGTATGCTTGATGATATTTCACAGGTCTCTGGGGTTATATTAATTTTTATTCATTCTTTTTTATTCTGTTCTTCAGACAGAATAATCTCAGTTGACCTGTCTTTAAGTTCACTGATTCTTTCTTCTGCCTGCTAAAATCTGGTGTTGACCCCTTCCAGTAGATTTTTCATTTCAATTATTATACTTTTCAATTCCAGAGTATATATTCAGTTCATTTTTTTAAAAAAATCTACCTATTGGTATTCTCTGTTTGTAAAAGGGAAGCAGACAATATGAATACATCTATAACAAGTAAAGAGATTGAATTGGTAATTAAAAACCTCCCACAAAGAACACCTAGGACCAGATTACTTTGCTGATGAAATCTACCAAACCATTAAAAAACATCAATCCTTTGCAAATTCTTTCAAAAAATGTAAAAGAAGGAATACAACCAAACTTATTGTAGGAGATCAGTTTTACCCTGATACCAGAACCAGGCAAGGACAACACATACACAAAAACAACTACAAACTAATATTCTTCACAAATATATATCAAGAAAAATCCTCAACAAAATACTATCAAACCAAATTCAGTGAAAAAGTATTTTACACTATAGTAAGGTGTAATTTGGAATGTAAGGTCAATTTAGCACCTGAAAAATCAATTAGTATAATATACTATATTAATAGAATAAAAGGTAAAACCTCATGATTACCTCAATAGACACAGAAAAAGCCTTTTGACAAAATCCAACATCCTTTTCTGATAAAACACTGAACCAACTAAAAAGTAAAGGAGAACTTCCTCAATCTGGTAAAGTATATCTATTTATTTAAAAACCCACAGCTAACATCATACTTAATAATAAAAGACAGAATGATTTCCTCCTAAAATCAGAAACAAGATAAGAACATCTGTTCTTACCACTTCTATTCAATATTATACTGTGACGTTGTAGCCAGAGCAATTAGGTAAGAATAACAAATAAAAAGCTTGGAAAGGAAGCAAAACCCTCTTATTTACAGATGACATGATCTTGTACATATAGAACCAAAAGACATCCACTAAAAAAACCATTAAAGATAATAAACAAGTTGGCAAGATGACAAAATACAAGATTAATATACAATAATCAACTATATCCCTATACACTAGTAATAAACAATCTGAAAATGAAACTGAAAAACCAATTCCATTTACAATAGCATCAAAAAATGTTTAATACTTAAAATACTTACCTTACAAGGCTTACACACTGAAAACTATAAAACACCGAATGAAATTTAAAAAGACTTAAGTAAAATAGATTTTTCATATTTATGGATTGGAAGACCTAACATTGTTAAGATGGCATTACTCTTCAAATTGATCTACAGATTCAATATAACCTGTCAAAATCCTACCTGCCTTTTTTGCAGAACTTGACAGACTGGCACTGACATTCATATGAAAATGGAAAGGAAGCAGAATAGCTAAAACAATTTTGAAAAAAGAACTAAGCTAGAGGTCACACATATTCCAGTTGCAAAGTTTATCCTAAAACTACATTAATCAAGACTATATGGGACTGGTATGAAGACATACATACATACATACATACATACATCAGTAGAATCGAAATAAAAGCCCAGAAATAAGCCAGACATGTATAGTCAGTTGATTTTGTACAGGGATGCCATGGCAATTTAATGCAGAAAGGATAGTCTTTCAAGAAATTTGGCTGGGACAACTGAATATCCAGTTGCAAATGATAGAAATTGGACCCTTTGTTCATTTCCTAGAAAAAAAATTAACTCAAAGTGAATCATATTTATGGCTAACTATAAGAGCTAAAACTATGACTCTTGGAATTAAACATAGGTGTATATCTTCATGACCTTGAATTAGGCAACGTTTTCTTATGAAAGACAAATAAAGTACAAGTAACTAAATAATAAATAGATAAATTGGACTTCATCAACAATGAAAATGTTCATGTTATATGTACACTGTCAAGAAAAATGAAAAGGCAATTCACAGAATGGGAGAAATATTTGCAAATCATCTGCCTGATATATTCTAGCATCCAGTATATAAAACTATTACATGTAACTATTTAAATAAAAAAAGCACACACTAATAAAAAAGGGAAAAGATTTGAATAGACATTTCTCCAAAGAAGATATGCAAATGGCTAACAAGCACAGTAAAAGAAGCTCAACATCATTAGCTTTCAGGGAAAAACAAATTAAAACTATGAGATAACATTTTACATCCACTAGCAGGGTGGTAATCAGGAAGTAGGGCAATAACAAGTAATGTCAAGGATGTGGAAAAATTAGAACCCTCATACTTTAGCTGGTGGGAATGTAAAATTATTCAGCCACTTTGGAAAACAGTTTGACTGTTAAGTTAAACATGAAATTATCAACTGACCCAGGAATTCCATTCTAAGAAAATTGAAAACACATATCCTTATAAAAACATGTACACAAATGTTTATAGCAACTCTGTTTATAATAGTCAAATGATGGAAGCAACCTAAATGTTCATAACATGATGAATTCTTATGCAAAATGTGACATATTCACACAATGGAATACTATTCACCCATAAAAATGAATAAAGTACTGACTTACAGTGTAGGTGAACCTTCAAAACATGCTAAGTGAAAGAAACCAGATGCAAAAGGCCACATATTATTCCATGTATGTAACACATCCCCAAATGGCAAATCTCTAGAGACAGAAAATTAATCAATGGTTGCCAGGCACTGGACGGGGGAAGTGGGAAGGGACTGCTGATAGGTTTGGGGTTTCTTATTGAGCTGATGAAAATATTTTAGAATTAGATAATGATAATAGGTGCACAATCTTCTGAATATATGAATAATAACTGAATTGTACACTTTAAAATAGTGAATTGTATCATGTGAATTATATATTAATTTAAAAAATTCTCTCAGTGTCTCCATCCACCCACCCCGCCCTAATGGTCGTAGTTATAATTATTGGTAAGGAATGGTGTTACATTGTCAAAGAAGAGATGTCTTCAGCTTCCTTTTCACCCATATCAAGCCTTTCAGTAGCCCATGTGCAGAGGAAAATCGTATTGCACCTTCTCCCAGCCCTCAGCACACCAACATTTTATACAACTAAAATCAAGTCATTAATACCACAGATAAGCTAGAAGAGAAAATAAATTTTAAAAAGGCAAGACATTATGTGTGTGAAAAGAACTTGAATCTTCCTGAAAACAAGGATGATGATGTCATTCCTGCTTTGAGAACCTCCATGGGCTCCCATTACCTTTACAAAACAGCCCACATTTCTTTTTATGACCTGCAAAACTTTACACTTCTAGCCCAATTTCCTAGAATCATACATGCACTCTTTAAACCCTACTCACATTAAATCTCTGTATTTTCTGAACATACTACGATTTTTTTTATGATTCAGAACCTTTAAATACACTTTTACCTCCAACCAGAAAGTAAGATTCTTTGCTTGAATTTCCTTAGAATGATTTTATATAGGTTTCTCATTTTGAAAAACAGAAATTAATGGCTCAACCAATGAATTTGTAGGTCTGTTTCCTTTGATAAACATCATCTTTATAGACTATTTCAGGCATATAATGTCATCATTCTGTATATTGTGTTAGGAAAAATTATCAGAAACTTAGGACTAAGGAAAAAGAAGTCTGCATGTCCTTTCAATGTCATACTGGAATATTGTCCAGGAGATCACTCAAGGATTAATCATCTAGGGGAATGGAACTTTGGTTGTTTGATTATTAACTCCTGATTAAAGCCTAGACTGTGAAGTTTCATCTTACTTTGCAGATTTTTATTTTGAAGAGATGCAAATGAACCCTTCTTGGCAAAAAAAAAAAAAAAAAAAAAAAAAGTTAAATATTATTGTTTTATTGACTATAGATTATTATTATGCTGTTTTATATTTAATCCAGCAATTTTATTCTGACTTTCTTTCATCATTTTCTATAAGCATTCAGTTCCCCAAATACTCTTTGAAGTAATTTTATCTTGGTTGTTCCTTCATTAGTGAGTTGAATAAATCTTTGACTTGTTCTTATTCTGTATTCATATACAACTTATGTCATTTCATTTTATAGCAGTTTTACATTACGTACTAAATTAAGTTGCCCAGTTTTCAAAAATCTTCCTAAAAGTTGTACCATAATTAATTTTTCTCAACTCCACAGTATTTTCCACAAAAAAACTATATTGAAATTAAAAAGAAGATTTGTACATTTCAAAACAACTGCTTTCTCCTGGCCCAATGCATTAAGTGTAAGTAATGAGCAGAGAGCTTCCTAGGCACGTGCCCCTTCCTGCATGTTTCTTCAGAATGATGTAAATGCAATGTCCTATTTTTACCCACAGGCAAGTCCGTGATGAGATATTATTTATGAAATGGTAAAATAAAGAACCTCAATTTAACTTAAGTGTAGCAAAAGTGATTAATGGAATCCATGCAAAAGTTTGACTGATTTCTTTGCCTTAATTGAATGCCTAATCATGACTCACAGATGTTAGAGTTCATTTTTTTTTTACTGTGGGCATAAAATATGCAAACTTTTTGTCTAGTCCAGCTTCTTTTGGAGACTTAATATTCATTTTGGGATCCACTTCAATTGTACTGTTTCCTCAAACCACTTCTTGCCCAACAAATGTTAACAAAAATGTTTTTGTATAAAATCTACTCACTAATATTTAAAAAAAAAACACAAAACAATAAACCAAAAAAATGTAGCTTGAAGTTTTCATAAATATTCATTTATAATGATTACTCAGAAAAACAGTATTAAAAAACAAATTAATATGTGCCCAAAAGGGATAAAAGCTTCACAAATGTGTTTATAATCTAAAAGAAGATGACAGACACAATGTATTTGGGTTTTAAGAAAAGGAAAAGAAAGAAAAAGAAAATTGCCATCAGATTTATTTAAGGTATGAGGCATCAAGGTAACTCTAGAGCCAGGTAGACTTAAATTAAATATATTCTAGTCTTTGGCTTATTATCTTTGGTGCAGTAACTACAAACTTATTCCTGGTGCTATGTTTATTTTTTAAAATTCTTCTGTTTTATGAATTACCTGGATTTTTAACTTTTTATTTTCTATCATATTTATCTAAAACACCAATATTATCCTGCCTCGTAAGTTTTTCCTTGAGTTTTGCTGCTTTGTTTTTTTTTATATTTTACGTAAGAATAAAACTCTGAATTAAATAAATACATTTAAAATGGAAACTTAAAATTCCCTACAGAAAAAATACTATTTTAATAAAAATATAAATAATGTGTCAAAGAAAAATTACATTTTAAGTTAATTTGCATCCTTTGGATGTTGGGAAACTGATCTTTGGTTTCAGCTTTAATTCTTACAAGAAGCAAATGACTATATTTATATAACATTGTTCAATGTGGTTAATTGCTACAGTTGGAGGTTCTTGTATTTCTCTAATGAATTACTTTTCTATTATGAAGAAATGACTCTCTCAAAGGACAATCATTTGTTACACCTGAGCCTTCCTGGTCCCAATTGTGCCACATGCTGCTTAATAATTTGCAATGATTTAGGAAGATTGCCATAACCACTCAATTACTTAAACAACAGCTTTGGATGCAATCTATATAGCATGAGACACATCCTTAGCCCACATTTAGAACTGTCTTGTTAATTACATAGAATCCAGCAACCACTATGTTCTGAGTATTTCACAGACAGCAGGTAACCTGTCCTAGAGGACTAAAAAAGATGCTCATTTTCTTTGGCCTGTCTAGGTAGGTGTGGCACAACCATACAGTGGAATACAGCAGTGCCAAAAAAGAAGTCAACTAAGGTTTAGGAAACCTGATTTCTAATTCTGGCTCTATTGCTTTTTAGGTTTTGACCCTCAGATAATGATATTCTCTGACCTTCGGCATTCTTCTCTTCATAGAATGTGTGCTACAGCTGATAGTTTCTTAGACATTTGCCTAATCAATGGTGTATTTCTATGTAACCTAAATTAAAGGTGTAAGATATTTTGCAAATTGTACCAAAATGTTTATTAAAAAGTCTCAGTAACTTATTTTTATGCAGCATTCTGAAGCAACAAGATGAAAAATCAGTCCATCACTGTAAGACAGGGTAGCTCATTTAAAATTGTGATTGTCAAAAATGTTAATTACTTCTGGGCCAATGAGATAGAATTGCTAGGAAATTTACTTGAACTAACATAGCTTTGTGGCCAGAATTAACCTTTCTATAAGGAAAAGAGACACATGTTCATGTGTCTAGGTAATAAAATTTGAAGGACAGGTAATATGAGTGAGTTCTGAAAATAAATTTTACTGAATTCGCAATTATACCTTGGACTGGTCCTCCACAATTAAGGTGTAAAATATAAGCCCCTTCTGGTTATATTTTAGACTGTTGAAAATAAGTACAGTGTATTAAAAAATATAGTTATCTAAATGAATGAATTATCTTGGTACATAAATAAAACATTCAGATTTAAAGTAAATGCTTTTAGCTTCATTTATTTACCATATCATTTCAATAATAATCTACTTGTGGAATTCAGTGTTATCTTCATCTCAATTTTTTTGCCCTTCATAAGTAAATGAGTATTAATTTACAAAGAGTAAAATGTCTAGGAAAATATAACTATATAATCCTCTTTACCTAGTACCTAGTATAGTGCAATAGAAATTTGAAATGTTTCCCGATGCTACTCTGCACAGTGCAAAGATCGTAAGTTTTGGGGTATATCTAGTTTTGTTCTCAGATAATTTCCAATGGATACTGGGTAATCCATTCAGACTTTCTGGGATGCTTTTCCCCATGTAGAAAAATAGTCATAATAATATTATCCATGATCTTTTCAATGTGTAATAATATCACTTATTCATTTTCAGGATAGTACGTGTCTATACACATTCATTCAAGTAAATTACTATTCCCACGTCCATATTCATCCCGTAAGAACAAGAAGGGCATTTGCTAATTTGTTCAGGAATAGGAAGGTTCTGGAATGTAGGAAGAGGGGAAGAACAAAAACACCATTTTGCAATTTTTCAGCGGGGCACTGTTTTGTGATATCTGGATTACGACTAGAAGACTAGAAGTCAAGGGGCTAGAATTATCTGAAGGGTCACTCCCGTATGTCTAGAGGTTAATGCTAGCCATCAGTTGGAGGCCAAGCTTCTTCACAAGATGGCTGGGCATCAAGAGCAAATAGATAGAGAGACAGGGGGTATATATGTGCACAGTAGATGAAGCTATATTGCCTTTTATTGCCTAGACTTCTGCTACATTCTATTAATAGAAGCAGTTATAAAGGTCATCTAGGTTTAAAGGGAGGGGACATGGATCCCATCTCTCAGTGGAGGAGTGTTGATGTCACGTTGTAAGAAAAACATGTGGCATGGGTTATATATTGCTGCCATCTTCGCAAAACAGTATCTGCTCAAGCCAGTATAAGGGCTTTTGATTTATATCATCAAAGTCACCTTCAATAATAGTATAAGATTTGATTTATATCTTTGCCTGTCTAATGATAGGAAAAATGGTATTTCACTGTTGTTTGTTTTTATAATTAAATAGACCATTGTTTTACAAATTATTTGCCACTTATATTTTTTCATGATTAAAAAAATTATTTGACATAATCAGTATGCTCCTGTGGGTATTCACCTGCTTAATAACAATTTATAAAACATCTTCAAATATTATACTAATAAAACAACACTTTCTTAGTTTTGTTGAAAATATTTCCACTGGTGTGCCATTTTATTTTCACTTTGTTTTATTGCATTATTTATTCTTTATAAACTTTTTAATACGGTTGCTATATTATATACTATGCTTAAAAATGTGTTTCTCATCCCAGGATTATAAAAATAATTTTTACTTGTATGCTAACTTTGTTCTTTATAAATTATATCAAAATAAATTATATATAAGTTAAATATAAGATCTAACATTTTTCAGGCTTTTAACTGTTCAGCTTCACTTGTTGAAATAGTCAAAATAGCAACTAGTTTTAAAAATAGTAATATCCAAAGAAAACAGATGTTATCTGTTGAATAAGCTTATACCTCCTCTACCAGTTAGAAATATTAAAATTATATGTTGATTCATATATATACTTGAGTCTCTTTCTAGACTCTTTATCATGGGTCTTTACTGTAACTCACTATCACTTTTTTTAATCATTACAGTATGAAAGTACATTTTAATATCTTAAAAGCCCCACCCCCGGAACATGGCTTGTAATTTATGAAGAGCTTTTCAATAATCAGTACCCAACCTACTTCCTCCCTGGTGATCTCATTCAGGCTCATGTCCATAGCAACAACTCCCTATTTATATCTCCAGTCCACATCTCTCCTGTGAACCTCAAACTTTATTACCCACTGGAAGATTGAACAAGTCTCTGTTTCAACTGGTCAAAACTGAGCCCTTGAATATTTTTCCCAAGTCTCCTCCTCCTCCAGTCTTCTTTATTCAGATAAAGGGCATTATACCAGCTAATCAGATACCAAAATGAAAGTGAAAGTTAGTATTCTTGTAGCCAATCTTTACATGAGAGTAAAAATGGTTGAATTCTTCTAATAGAAAATTAAAGTAGGGCCGGGTGCAGTGGCTCACACCTGTAATCCCAGTACTTTGGAAGGCCAAGGCAGGCAGATCACGAGGTCAGGAGATCGAGACCATCCTGGCTGGCACGGTGAAACCCCCTCTCTACTAAAAATACAAAAAAGTAGCCAGGTGCGGTGGCGGGCGCCTGTAGTCCCAGTACTCGGGAGGCTGAGGCAGGAGAATGGCGTAAACCCGGGAGGCGGAGCTTGCAATGAGCTGAGATTGTGCCACCACACTCCAGCCTGGGCAAAAGAGCAAGACTCTATCTTAAAATAAATAAATAAATAAATAAATAAATAAATAAATAGAAGTGGGAAATGTGGCTTTTGGGGAGGCACAGTATGGTTACATCTACACTGCATCTATGATGTCAAAATCGGTATCTGGTTTAGCATGTGAACAAGGAGTGCTTAAAAAAAAATGTTAAGGACCATTGATCCTGTGAAGCATTTCAAAAATTTGTTTTGTTTTTTTTTTAATAGCAGGGGGTATGTGTCTTCAGCCTCTTTCTCAAAGTTATTGTGGTTTCCTGCTAGTTTGGGGTTGCTAAACAATGCTAATAAGTCTCCCCATGAGTGTACTATTACACTTCTACATGTCTCATAAACAGCATTTTTTTCTTGAGAATATTTTACGTATTTTCCCATATATTTTAAAAAATCTAAATATGTAGTTGTGATTTCTAAGAAGTAAACGCAAATATTAATAATCATATATTAAAATAAGATTAACTTATAATTTTTACTATTGTTAGACTGATGGTTTAAAATATAGCAACTTAATAAAATGTAAAATCAATGGAATAATATAAGGTGATTTTGAGAAAAACCTTAGCTGTATGTGGAACAAATTATGTAATTGCATCTCCACATTGCTCTATTCCCAGCAGAAGGACTTATATAGACTGCACCACCTGATCTTCCTTGCACTTTTACTTCCAGTTGGTTTCATCCAATGACAGGGACCAGGTAGATATCAGAGGGCAGGAGTGGAGAGAGACACACAGAGAGACAAACAGACATCAAGGTGTTTAGATGTGTGTCTCTAACCCTACTACAACTGCTGGCAAGTTTTGATATTAAGTACATTGAACAATCTTAGTTCTCTTAGTTGGTCCATTTCCTACTACCTAGCTGTCATCTGGCTGTAACACTGCCGTAACCTCACCCCTGCAGGTCTTGAGGTGGTAAAACCTTTTCACAGTTGCTACCCTAAGCTGTTTCACCACTCTTTGCTGGTTTCTGCAATCCTGCCACACTCTGTAAATATTCTCTTCATTAAAATGTCTCCCATCACTTCTGTGAGAAAGCCTTCTGTTTCCTGCCCTGATCTTGACTGACACAGTTTCCAACTTTGGTTCTTCTTCAGCTGTACTCATAAAAGGAAACAGTATAGCTTGTGAACTCTACCATGATGGTCCCTACCAAGCTTTTCGTGATCATTTACTACTCGTATTATTTTATAATTTCAGTCCAATTCAAACTTGCTTTGGGTGGCTTTCAACAAATCAACCACTAAGCAAATACTAGGATGATAAAGAGGAAGATAAGACAGAGTACGTTCCTCAAGAAGCTTGGTTTTTTCAGCAGACCATTCATAAACTCTTGAAAATGTTAAACAAGCTTATGTATGACAAAACATTACAAAGGAACACTAACAGACCATAAATGTAATTTGAAACTAGAGAAGAAAATGACATAGTCTAACAAGAAAGGCTTCATTGAAGAGGTGGGACTTTAATTGGATCTTGGGGGATAGAGATTCTTCAGTGTGATTCCACCAGTGAATATTTCTTATCTTTTTTGTCACACAAAGAGTAATTTTTTTTCATCCCTCTTTCAATGTCCTAGAGCCATTTATGAACCACTTGAAATACTGTCTACACATGACAGATAAATTGTTTTTCTTGCCTGACCTACCCTGTGTCAGGATAGGCTTTGAGAAGCATAACAATTCCTTTGCTTATCCATCTGATGCACATTGTGCCACACTGTGTCAGGTACTCAGGAAGATTTGCATGAGAAGGAGTCCCGAGAAGTTCTAGATGATCACTTTTGGATCTGCCAAAAGTGACCCAAAAAGATTCCATGGGGCAAGCAATAACCCAGGCTCTGGGGTGGCCAGATCTGTATCTAATTTCCAGCTCCTCCAGCTACTGGTCATGTGATCTTAAGAAAATTACTTAATCTTTGTTGTCTCTGTTTCCTCTTTTATAAAATTGTTATTTGCATATCTTCTCAGCTTGTATCAAGAGAATTTGCTAAGCAAATGCAATAGCAAAGTCATAATTTGTGACATATTTTAGATCAACTAGCAAGCTTCAAAACCATTTCACTTTAACATTCATTTTATAAGTATTTCAGGATAATTTTTTCATATAGAAAAGCAAAACTTTAGTGAAACATAGTCTTTCGGTGAGTCATACCTTTAAATTTTAGGTTTATGTAAACGGAGTACAATAACTGAGCTTTTATCAGTCCTTTTAATCTTTTAAATTTGTATTCCTTTGCATAATGGCCTCAAACGACTTTTTAGTTAATAAATAAGAAATGTGGTTTCAAAATACCAGTTGAATTCAGAGGCATAATTAATTACTGATATTGGAAAAGGGTCCGTTATTTAAATTACTAATTACAATGTAGAAATAGTCCTTAAATCATGAATTCTGACCTTTTAAAATTTCATTTATATTCCCTCCCTTTCATTTAATATCCTTCTCAAAAACAGCTTCTGTTTTAAAAACAAAACAGTTTTAGACATGAAGGCCTATATTTATGGAACCCAAATTAATGAGGAATTTCCATAACCTAAGGTGGCATGGTCATTAAGAATAAAGCCCCTAAAATTTTTAGCTTGTGCCTGACCGCAGAAAGTGATGTAAAGTACAATTATAGCCAGAAGAATTCTCCAACCCAAATGTGCTTGTTAAGTTTGTTTATCCAGTTGCACCACATGCCACACAGCTGTGATCTATTTAGAGGTTTACTAGACCCTCCTGTCTAGGAATTGTTTCTTTCTTTCTGATTTTCTGCCTCATATCACACCGGGGACAATTTAATGTGACTACATTAAGTGTTTTCTGAACTGCTGCTATTTCTAAATAGTTCTGATGTCTCTGGGGCATACTTTCCTTAAAAGCCAGATTTTCTTGAGACTTTGGTTCAATTTAGTACATTGAACATATAACCTGATATAAACAACAACAAATATTATTTTCATCTGATAAAGTCTAGGTGCTCGGGCTGAAACAGGGAGCAAGGCACACAGATGACTCTCTTTTCATGGGGAGCATGTTATGGCAGGGAAGACCTAGAAGCAATGAATAACCAAATAATTACGAAAAAACATTCCAGAAAGAAATAATATGCAAATAAGAGTTGTCTGGCCAACTACTTTCCCGGAAGGTCTTTTACAAGTCTATTCTCTGAGGAAGCTAGAAGAGCATAATTCTCATCAAGAGGTAACAAATCCCTATCATGCCTCCTTTTGTCTGCTGGAACTTTAGAGGGAGAAAGAAGAACAGGCATGACTGAGGACAATAAATGAAATAGCCAACAAGAAGGAATACAAAGCCACAGGTGGCCAGATGAACATGTGCCCACGGGAATATGTGAGCATCCTCAGTGGCCAGCACCGCTGCAGGGGCTCTAAGCCTGTCGAGCTAAAGTCACATACCCCAAGTCCTCTTCTTTACAGATGGAGGGACTGGCATCTAAAGAATGACAAGACTCACTCAATTCATATTTAGAGATTTTGAACCAGAGCTGGAAGTTAGACTTCCTGGTATATTTCATTTACATCTCTACCAAGAATTGCCTTCATCTGAGTTACTTGCAATGTGGGCACTAATAAATATGATTACTGAGCAAGAATCAAGGAATGATACTGTGGGGTTTACAGTACCCACAAAATTAGATACCCACAAAATGTACTATGTAGCAGATAATATGTCAGTGTGTCAGAACATCTGAAAGTTACTACTGAGACTGGCACAAGTTGCCTCTTCGAATGGGGCTATGGAGAAATGCAAGCTGTGCTCCTCTTCTCTAGGAACCAAAGCAGCCTGAAATTTTTAAGACAAACAACCTTCTATTCTGTTCAAAAAGAGGCACTTGAGAACAGGCCCAACTAGATACAAAGGAAAAATGGAGCTAGGATGATTAGTTTCTTAATTATTTGGAAGGAATTCTAAAGAAGATTAAAAATCATCATGGTCTGGTCTGTAGTTAAATCCCATGATATATAATTTTAGTGATCATCTGGGAGATGGCTAATGGCAGAGATAATTATGGAAATGCTGACACAGCAAAACACAGTCAAGGCCACATTAATTCTCAACATGTATACTCAGGACATAATAAGAAACTTCCACTGATGACAAGAAAATAATTCAGAAGTAACAATAAAATGGTGAGTAAGAGTAAGTGAGTAAATAGAGAAAATGAACTGAATTCCACTTACTCTTTCACTATCTTCTTTCCACTAGTTTCATCCTAAACTTAGAGAACAACATCAAAAGAATATTCTCAAGTCTTCTGAGTGACGGCAAGAAACTAGATTACCATTACCAAGGAACTTTTTAAAGCAAACTGCTTTTGCTGATATGAGGAGAAAGTTAATTAATAAGAAAATACCTTAAATGTGTTTTAAAGCTGTTAAAGGTGTGTAACAATTACTCAGAATTTAATTATAGCATCAGTTAGAGACCCAGAGAAACTATAAAATTGCACATGAGGGCAGAGCTGAGAGATGACATCTGCTTTGAGATTGATAAAAAAGAAAAAACATAAAGGGAACAAGAGAAATAGCAAGTCATTTAACATTTGGGATTCAGGACTCTAGAGTCATCTATAGGACCAGACTGCTCTTGAAATATACTAGATTTCCCTTGGCTCCAGAGGTTTTGCCTCCATCAAATGCCTACACACTCTTATTGTCAAAAGGAATAAGTGATGGGGAACACCATGCCAGATAGGAGGTACAATGCACAGGTTCAGCAAAAAGCAGAAGCAAGAGGCATGTATAATTTTGTTGGAGCTTAGTTCCTCCCTATGTAACAGACATTTCAGTGAAGGGAAGGAGAAAGTAACGAAGCTACGTATGAGCAAAGGTAAATGGGATTCTCTATCCTTGTTTCCCAGTTCCGGTCATGGTATTGCTTACCCATTATTAGTTATCCACTGCTGTGTAACAAATTACTCCCAAACTTAGCAGCTTCAAACAACAATCAACATGTATTATGTCACATGGTTTGTTTCAGAACTTTGGGAGTGACTTAGCTGAATGGTTGTGGCTCCAGGTGCTTTATGTGGTTGCACTCAAGAAGTCAGCCCACTCACATAGCTGCAGACAAAAGGACTCAGTTCCTTGCAGGCTGAGGCCTGATTAGGCAGGGACCCTGAGTGTCTCACCACATGGACCTCCCCTTAGTGCTGCTTTGCATGGCATGGCAGCTGACTCCCCCCAGAACAAATGATTCAAAGCAGCAAAACAGAAGCCTCACATGACATTTGCCCTAGCCTTGGGCATCACACTCTTCCATTTCTTCAATATCCTATTGGTTACATAGCAGCCCTATCCAGTGTGGGAGGGAACTGCATGCAGGCATGAATACCAGGAGTGGAAACCCACTAGAGACTGGCTACCATGGTCATTTATACACCAACATGAAGCGTTCAGCCTTTCACCACCTACCACTTATACTATTATTTAATATTTTTCCTGTTACGGACTTTAAAAAAGAGGCCATCATAAGCAATAATATTCATGAAATCACGGATATCATGTGATCTTTACATTTATTTTTATATATTAATTTCCAAATAAAAATAGAACTATTAAAACAAAATGTACGTTATCTTCTCATAGCAAGTCAAGCATCAGCAGTGTTGTGTGTACTACCATTTGTGAAGTACCACTAGCCACAAGCTCAAGCTGTTCTTGCTGGAGGGAGATCTTTATAAGCTCAGTGTAAGTCAGGAGACATTTGTTTCATGTGCCATCCTCACACTAAATTCCCTAGAAGTCCAAGGTAATAGTACTTGGGGGTAGGCTACAATGCTACAACAAAGCCATTTGCTACGGTGGTTATAACTGTCACTTGCCAGCCATCGTTTGTAATTACTTAAAACAGAAACAGTTTAAAGAATTAAACCAGAAGGGTAAAGCAGATTGTTCTCAGGACATAAAAACTAAACTCACCTTATTATGTATTGTTACACTGCTGTCCACTTTCATTAGCAAAGGCAATAAAGCAATTTTAACTGTTCCCTGGAATGTCACCAGCAGTAAGTGGTTTTGCTTTACTGTTCTTTTGTGCCGAATATAATAGTTATATTTTAGATCTCTTGCAGCTGGGAAATCTAGAAATGCCTCTGGTCTTTGTGAATTCATTAAAATATTTGATTTGGGTAACCTTGGTGTTACTTTAAGTATAGTTGGGGAAATCATGTCATAATCACTGAATTTTATTAGCGACTAGCCCTTTTTAATCGTAAAATTCAATGTTCTGAAACCTATTGCCTGTTCTGTCCTACACTTGTGACTTTATCTCTTCTCTTGATTGTACAACCATGAACCCTCTTTACGCTTTCCTGAGAGTGTTGTATTTACTGGTGTCCTTCATGGCCAAAGGTGACAATGCAGGCAATGTAAGAGTACGGCTGGCAGGAAGAATCTGTATTCCAAGTACATGGAGCATGTCCCGTACTTCAGCCTGCAGAGCCCATGACTACTAGCGGGGTCAAAATTGTGTCATTTAGGCTGGGCACAGTGGCTTGCACCTGTAATCCTGGCACTTTGGTAGGCAGAGGCGGGTGAATCGCTTGAGCCCAGGAGTTCAAGACCAGCCTGGGCAACATGGAGAAATCCCATCTCTACTAAAACACACACACACACACACACACACACACACACACGCACACTAGCCAGGCATGATTGCACATGTCTGTGATCCCAGCTATGCAGGAGGCTGAGGCATGAGAATCGCTTGGACCAAGGATGTGGAGGTTGCAGTGAACCGAGATCGCGCCACTGCACTCCAGTCTGGGTGACAGAGCTAGATGATGTCTCAAAAAAAAAAAAAAAAAAAAAAAAAGTCATTTTACCATATGCCTGTCAGGTTTACATTTTCTACTTCATTTGATAAGAAAATGATTTATTTTACTTAAATTCTAAATTCATATCTGAATTAAAATAACTATTATATTATTAAGTAGGTTTTCTTCATCATTATGTTTCAGAAACCTGGAGAAATTGTAGGGAGCTCCAAAGCAGTACATACACTTACCACACAAACGCCATTATTTTCCAGAGTACTTCTTCCTCCTTCACCCAGTTTCTTTACAACGAAATTTAACTTCCAAGAATAAAGGTTTTGCCCCTTAAAACTAATATGCCCTATTCTGCTTCATGAAGAGTAGAGGGAGAAATAGCACCCAGGACTATTCTGGAGACATTAATACCTGATCTCTGTTATACTATTTGTGATCTGGGCATATTTGAAGGTAATTTATATGGTTATTATTTCCCTCTTTTTTGACATCCAGGTAAGAAGTGCAATGAAACTTCCTGATCAAAAAGTCATTACAACAAAATAAAATGAAAATAAATGTACTTAAGTCTATAAATAATCATTGTGCTTTGTAGTTAAGGTAGTTAAGTAGTTAAGAAGAAAGAGTCCAGGCCGGGTGCAGTGGCTCACGCCTGTAATCCTGGAACTTTGCAGGGCCAAGGTGGATGGAACACCTGAGGTCAGGAGTTTGAGACCAGCCTGGCCAACCTGGTGAAACCTGCCTCTACTAAAAGTACAAAAATTAGCTGGGTGTGATGGCACTTGCCTGTAATCCCAGCTACTTGGGAGGCTGAGGCAGGAGAATTGCTTGAACCTGGGAGGCGGAGGTTGCAGTGAGCCAAGATTGCACCATTGCACTCCAGCCTGGGCAACAGAGCAAGACTCCATCTCTGGGGGAAAAAAAAAGAAAAGAAAAGAAAGAGTGCAATTAGAGCTGGAGTTAAAAGTGGGGAGTCTTGGTCAGGAGTTGTTCTTCATGTCTCTCAAACACCATGTGTTTTCTATCGTCCTTGTTTCTCCACTCTCCAGTGACTTTCTCTGCCTCCCACTGAACTCCCACTTTTACAATACATAACTATTTCAATGCCAGCCATCATCTAACATTTCTTGGTATGTCTCCATTCAAATTAGAGAAAGAAAGAGATCTAAACGTTATTTATACTTTCTCCATGGATATTCTAAGGAAGACAATATTGATGACAGTTCCTTCTTTACTGAACGGGACAAGGAATGTGCAAATAAAAGATTATATAAGAAATGAGATTGAAAATTTCTCCAGAAGAAGGAAAAGTTAAGAGAAAGATGAATCATCTTGAGAGCCAATAAGAAAATTTGGTGAGTTGTTGGAAAGGACAAAGTGTTTAATGAGAACTTCTGTTACATTTTTTGTGTGTGTGTATTGTGTAATAGAATTCTCTTTTTTTTCCTGATGGAATCGTCTGTAATTTCTCTTTTGGCTAGCCTTTGTGAGGCCAAGATTGCCTTCTGTGCCTGTGATTAAGTGTTAAGTCCAGGTATAGCTTGAGAAAGCGGAGACCACCCTCAGTAATGTAGTCACACCTGTGGGATAGAAAAAGCACCCAGACTCTTTAGCTTCCTAAGTTCTTCCATTATTTAGCACAGCTAGTTTCGCAGTTTTACTGACAAGAAATCATTCTCTTATACCACAAATCCAGCCATGGTGGACTCATTTCTATAGGCCCCTTGTTTTTACATATTTCTGTGCCTTTGCTCATTTTATTCTACCTCCTCATCAAAAACCATTTCAGCAATTGTGGAAACTACTCTACATCAACACCCAACCCAAATGTTACTCTTTGCAATGAAAATCAACCTTTCCTTCTCAACTCTCAGCACTTGGTTTGGTACCCATATAATATCTCTATCACATTTGCCTTGCACTAAACTTAATGATTGCATGCTTCATATATCCTGTCAGAATATAAGCAACATCTCGTATACCTCTCAGATTCTCCAAAGAAGCGAGGCTCAGTGCATGACACATATGAATACTTAGTGTTTCTTGAATTAAATGAAAAGGTCAGTAACTCAATTCACTGTGTCTTTTTTTCCAGATTTTTTACAGTACAACAGTAGAAAATAGTAAACTAAAACATGTACACTTAAATAAATGCATTTTCATGATGAAGACATTTTGGCTTCTTCCTGGTAAATAATGAGCTTTCCTCTACCTGCCATGTAGTCTGTTCTGAAGACAAATAGAAGTATGAATATGCAAACACTTTGGGAAGTAAAAACATGCTACATAAATAAGAGTGTTTATTGCTATAACTACTACATGCTATAACTCATAATTCAGTGTCTCTCTATACTATAGGGAATCATGATAGCTTAGGATAATCTGAAGCCCCCAAGTGAATGCTTCTCAAATTGTGAACTGTGGACCAGTACCAGTCTGAGAACTGTTACTAGTCTATATGGAGATAAGTATAAACATTGGGACTAAGCATTGAAAAATTTGTATAACAATTTGACAGAACGACTACTGAATTTAATAATAAACATGTGACTATGTCCATATGTCTTTCTCTTATTAATTTCCTTTTGCCAGCAATAGATTTTCACTGATTGTGTAATAGAGTTGATATACAACAGATTGCAAGCAAAAATTAAACAACATCAAAAAACCTGGTCCTTCAATATAGATAGGTTGAGAAGCACTGTTATAGCTAATTCTCTCCAGAATGGAAGATATCCACGCTATGAACATGGAAGTTCTGGGGAAAAAGAGAAATATAAATTTGTAGATATTGTGGGTTATAAAATACTAGTTACAGCAAAAGTTAATATAAAAGAACAAGAGAGTGAATGGTAATGAGAATAAAGCATAATGTGACAATCTGATTCATAATATTCATTTTAATCAATATCTTTTTAAAGCTTTTTGTGCATCTTCAACAATCCTCTGTGCAGGCTCCTCTATGAACTAAATTTACATCTTTCAGAGAAGCTAACATTCTCTTCTGTTGTTAAGTGAATTTGGGGGTTTTGTTGACTTGAAAAAAACAACTATGCACCCATTTAATATTAACAGTAATTCCCCAGTCATCTATAAATTTTCTCTATGAAAAAGTACTTCAGGAAGCCAATAAATTACTGTCTTTAAATACAACTGAACTTTAGTAATCCTTTGCTTTTTTTGCCAGTTTAACATTGTCCTTTTATGAAAGTTTTCTTAAGTTGGGTCAAGATGACATTTGGAGCAAGCAATACGTGGTCTTCCTATTGTCAGAACATTTTGTTTTCCAGATTACCAAGATAACATATTTCACGGGGGTTTAGGATGTGTTCTATAGATTTCTCAAACCATTAAAAATGATAATTTGCAAGTATATTAAAATTTAACATTTATGAATCATGTTGGAAATGTTGACTTGAGAAATCTTGATTTCATTATTTAGATCACAAAATTGGAGGACAAGGACTGAATTAGACATCAAGGTTGGACTGTGCCTTCTGTGGTAGTATTGCTCACAAAAGACTCTTAATGTAGAGGAGGTAGAGTCCCCAACAATGCATCCATTTAGACAAAACAGCGGGGTGTGCTGGGGGTGGGGGATGTTGAACCATTTATAAAATACCTTTAACTTTGCTATGTTTCATTTCTGTTTTCCCTCCTTTTGCTGCTAGGCAAATCTGGCCCCCTGTAGCACAAGTCCCATGTGAACTGAAATTGGGAACCTAAGAAGCCCTGTGTGATGGTTTCCTGGGACCCACACACCATCTCTACTTTTCTCCTACCTTTCAGGCTCTGATTATCTTGACTCATTTCACAAAGTAGTCCATTTTTCTTCAGCTGTCTTTAAAAAGGGGAATTGGGATGTTTTATGTACATAATACTCCAATAAAGAGAAAATCAGTTCCCTGCTAACCAAAATGCTTCCCCTATATATTAATATCCAAATCTGCTCTAAAGTATATGCATTTAAATTTACTTCTTATATAACTGTTTGTGGGGGAGAGCGTAAAGAAAGTCTGTTACACCCACCAAAAGTTCTGAAAGTTTTAACTTTTGAAATTCTTTAGTTTAGTAAGCACAGATTTGAATCCAAAAAGACAATCATTTTGAAAATGAGATGACTTCTTGATTTTTGACCTTATCTTTGCCTCTTGACCTTGCTATCTTAGGAATTCTTGATGGCCTTTCTCTGAATCTTTTTCCAATCTAACTTTGTTGGACTCTGTTCCCAAAGCATGCTGTAGGCTTAATGCATTTTCTTCAGGCATGAGTTTAGCTGCAGCTGCTCCAGAACACACCCCCTGCATACTCTTGACTTCCCAATCCATCAGACCATCCCTCAACACCCCTCCCATTCTCCTGCCTCTGCCTTCCCTCTCAATGACAGATCCATCACATCTGATCCTAGGCTGCTTTAGATGTTTTTTTGATCTTCCTTTGCCTTCTTTCCTGTTCTTATTGACAACTCAGCCTTCCTAAACACATAGTAGCTAGCTCCATCTCCACCATCACTCAGTTAGCCCTTTTCTTTTAAATTCATCTTCACTCCCAAACCCAATTCTGACCTCAAGTGCTTAAGGAAAATCCAGACATCTTGAGATATGATCAGCCATCTTAATCATGGAATTGAGAGTGAGGGTGACTTCAACAGTGGCCAACATTTCTTTGGCTCCACCCTATAGTTCTCTTTTACCCTTAGTTAAATTGTGAGCCCTATTTTGCTGAAGGTACTTGTATCAATGACGTTGTTTTACCTATTCCTGACCATGTACTAGAACTTAAATAACCTCGGTAACTCATGCTCCAATGGAAGCAGGAAGAGAGTCAGGCAAGCTTGATGTGTCTTGTTGTTTGTAGACAAGGTTCTTGACAGTATACCTCTATCATCTGTGCTTATCTACTCTTGATTGTTTAAAAAGCTGCCAATTTAGAAATGTAAAATGCAATTTTCCATTGTGCTTACTACTTTCCACCCTCTGAGGCTGACGTCTATACCTTGCCCTGAACTGCAGTCCACCTGTAGCATCCTGTGTGAGCATTTCACTTGGCACCAGCAGCAGATGCTTTCTATGGTAAATCAGCTGTGAAAGCTCATCAGCCTAGACTCTTCAACTGAGTCCATTTAAACTTGAATGCATAAGATGTGACAGACATAACTAGACGTATCTTTCCAATTTACCATCTTAGCCTTATGCTTGGAACAAGCAAGATTTGGTCTGTTCCTCAGGTATTAGGAAGAATACCAAAAACGTCCTGTCATGAATAACACTCCTTTCTACACTAATCCTTCAAATCTCAGTAAATTTCTTGAGAACAAATAGAATTGACTTCTACAGAGACTGACTTCTCTCTCAGTGGGTTACAATATAACAAATTTCATCTTTTTGAAGTGAGCAATCTGTCAGTTTCAACACATAATTTCTCTTTTTCTCCCATATTTGCACCTGGAGCCAAAACTGATTCTTTTCACTTGCCAGCAGCTCTCAGAAGAATTAACATGGTTTTGTTTATACCTATCTATCTTTCTGTCTATCTACATACCTACTTACCCATCTATTATTTAATATGGTCCCTACCTTAGTCTTTGGTCTAGGTGACTGTCTTTTGAATTATCTCATATACTTTCTCTTCTACTCACCTATCCATTGGTATCTTCTTTCTTTCAACCTTATGGCTCCTGTTCCACTGGCTTTCACTAGGCTAAGACTGTTTTGCTTTGCAGTTCCCTCCCTTTTCTGCATGCTGCTCTGCTCCTAGACTAACACAATCCTATCAAACCTTTTGCTTATTATCATACTACCATGTGTGAGCTTCAATTCTGGTTGAATACTATCTCTGAGATGCTAGCCCTCTACACCTGTACAGATCACAACTGTCGAAGAAAACAAGAGCTAGATCCTGTCCACTGTTGTACTCCTGGCAGATGTACTTGGGAAAGCCACTTCAGTGCAATCCCAAGAATTGCTGATGTTGATATTTACATTGTAGATACACAATGTGGTCCATGTTCTAAGTGTTCCATACATATGCACTCATTGGATCCTTAGCAACCCGAGGAAGTTTGGAGCATCACTGTTTGCATTCACAGGTAAAAAATTGAGTCAAAGAGGGATAAGTGAATGCTGGTCACTTAACTTGCCAGTGAGAAACAGGTTTGAGCCAGGGAATTTGGTTCCAGAGCTCATGCTATTAACCACTATGCTCCAAATAGTGTTTCAACATCTAATACTTCTGCTTTCCATCTCTTCTCTTGGCCCCGTGAACTTCTCCTACAGTCCCAGGCTCCTCTTCAGCCACATCCTGACAAACTAGAAGGAAATGAAGATTCCTTCTTGAACCTTGAAATCTCATGATTTCCTCTCTGCACACCACGTCTTCATTTCTTTGTGCAAACTGAACTCAGTTCCTTTATCTTGATGGCCTTACTCATGACTCACTTTACCAAATATAGATAGACATTTGTAATCCTCTTACAAATGACATTTCCTGTCAGGAAGGGCAGCACCAGAGACAGCATAGCTCCTCTAAGGATGTGCACAGCCTCATCTCAGCTCCCAACTCTTGAGATTGTAGACTGAAAGTCTTTATTTTCCTATTTATATTACTTGATGACCATTACAGAGTTTAAGTCATTGTAAAACACAGACAATTATTTGTAATCTGTTACCTTCTCAATGAGGGATGAAAACCAACCAAATAATAAGGCAGGCTTTTAGTCAGAACAGCTGTGTGATGGCAGAGGTAGGAGTATAGACTCATACACTCACAAGGTGAGGTCCCACAATAGGTCGTCTACAAGCTGAAGAGCAAGGAAGCCAGTCTGCGTCCCAAAGCTGAAGAAACTGGGAGTCTGATGTTCAAGGGCAGGAAGCATCCAACACGGGAGAAAGATATAGGCCAGAAGACTAAACCAGTCTAGTCTTTTCACGTCTTTCTGCCTGCCTTTATTTGGCTGTGCTAACAGCTGATTAGATGGTGCCCACCCAGAATGAGGGTGGGTCTGCCTTTCCCAGTCGACTGACTCAAATGTTAATCTCCTTTGGCTGCACCCTCACAGACACACCCAGGATCAATACTTTGCATCCTTGAATCCAATCAAGTTGACACTCAGTATTAACTGTCACGCCTTTTGTGCTTGACACATAGTGGAGCTTCAATAGATGTTTCGTGAATGGCAATAGTTGTCTCAGCTGATTTATAACATAAAGTTAATGAGACCAAGTTCATATTCATTTGGCTGAACATACTTCTTTTGGAACCAAAACACACTGTATCTTTATTTTCAGCCAGAAATTCACCATATACTGTATCCTTATTTCCATCACCCAAGTTACTCATTAGCCACAAAAGAAAATGAGCCAGAGAATGCTTCCAATTTAATATAACCATAAGATATAGTGTATGTGTATAAACTGAAAAGATGTGTGAATCGATGTTATCATTATTTGTTTAATAGATGGTTATAATTGTAAGGGAAAAACAGTTAATGGCTCATTATCACAGGCCTGACACACGTTGAAGTTTTAGTGTGTGTTCGAGTGATCCTACTGAATAGCTAAGTATATTTAAAGCAAATAAAAATTTAAAAAATTGTGTTGAAGCTCTTTACACTACAATCTTTATTCCACTTTCTGTCAAAGCTTATGTGTTTCCAAGGGAATACAGTCATTGTGCATTTTCTATTTTTAAATCATTCATTGTTCTAGTTAAATTTTGTGAACGTATGCCAATTCTTAAAAGAGCCATGTAGAGATAGTAGGTATAATTGTGTTGTACTCAAAATAAATTCATGGTTAAAGCAAATATTTAACAACTGCCAAATACTGGATTGCATGTAGAAAAAGAATCCTGTATAGCTCTGGTAAATTAAAGCTTCAATCCAAACCTTCCTTCTGTGCTTTATAATTAGAAAACCAAATGAGGAACTTGTCTGGGCAGCCTGGTTTAAAAAGCCCACCTGTTTTCTGTTTTTGAAAATATATTTTTTCAAGTTAATATGTTTAAATAAAGTATTCAGATGACTCAAAAAAAAAACTGGAACTGAATTGTAGACTAAAGAATACCTTCTCATATTTAAATTACTATGTATATTGTGGTACATTGCAATTTGTTAACTGGCTTATGAGACATTAATTACAAATAAAATGCACTGAAAAAGAATTGGATTCAGGGTATGCAAAGAAGACATCACTTGAGGTATGGCAACCTCCACAAGAGGTCACTCATCAAGCCTTATGTCCAACGACTTTCTATTTTCTCCACATCAGCTGCCCACCATCTGGGTTCATCCTGGGTTTTGTAAGTATTCAGAACTATACTGAAATATTAAATTAGACATTCAACTCCCTGGTCATCAGTTTTCACTATTATCCCCATCACATCTGTCTTCAACCTTTCAGGGATATTTTAGTCCCCTGAATTTAGACTTCTCTCCCTACTACTAGTTTCCCTTTGGAAACTAAATTTTACATTCCATCATTTCAAATATTCACTCTATAATTCCTTGACTCTTTTTTTCCTATTGTCCTTTTGTAGCAAGACGAGCTGCAGACAAAACTCCTCAGACACTGAGTTAAAGAAGGAAGAGGTTTATTCGGCTGGGGGAATCTACAAGACTCGTGTCTCAAGAGCCGAGCTCCCCAAGTGAGCAATTCCTGTCCCTTTTAAGGGCTCACAACTCTAAGGGGGTGCATGTGAGAGGGTCGTGATTGATTGAGCAAGCAGGAGGTATGTGACTGGGGGCTCCTTGCACTGGTAATTAGATCAGAACAAAACAAGATAGGGATTTTCACAGCACATTTCTATACAATGTCTGTAATCTATAGATAACATAACCGATTAGGTCAGGGGTCGATCTTTAACTACCAGGCCCAGAGTGCAGCACCAGACTGTCTGCCTGTGGATTTCATTTCTGCGTTTTAGTTTTTACTTCTTCTTTCTTTGGAGGTGGAAATTGGGCATAAGATGATATGAGGGGTGGTCTCCTCCCTGACTGTCTGAGTACTTGGAAAAATCCAGCCTTGGTTCAATCTAATTGTTCTGAAATAATACCCATACTTCTCCTGCACCTCTGGGGAAATTTCATACAAACTTGGAGATTGGTGTTAGTCTAAATGCATGATTTTAAAACTTAACTAGGTTCTCAGAGTTCTGAGACCTTCTTTTCCCCCAAAAATATTTAGATTTTTTTTTTTTTTTTTTTTGGAGACAGAGTCTTGCTCTGTAGCCCAGGCTGGAGTACAGTGGTGAGATCTCAGTTCACCGCAACCTCTGCCTCCCAGGTTCATGCTGTTCTCCTGCCTCCCACCTCGGCCTCCTAAAGTGCTGAGATTACAGGCGTGAGCCACCGCTGCCAGCCTTTCATTCTTAAATCTCCAAACCCATCTCTTATTTTCACTTTCATCAGGTGACATTGCTTTTAGCTTCACAAGGAAAAGAGAAGCTATCAAAGCAGAATAATCTCATTGTTGTATTCAGATTTCCCTGCATACCCAAACACACTTTCCTCCTGTGACTGTGGAACAGGGTCTCTCTGTCTAACATTAGACTTTCTGTTAGGGAAAACTATTTTCTATCACCTTCCTAGGGGACCATGCGTCCAATGCTAGCCTCCTTTTCTACTGTCCTCAATCTCTCTTTCTCTACTGAGTTATATTCACAAAAAATGAAATTGTCAAATGAAATGATCAAATCTTAATCTCTGGATGTTTCTTTGTGGATGCTACCCCTTCTCTCTTCAACCTTAACTAGCTAAGTTTTTTGAAAGAATAGTCTACTTGCTATTTTCTTTTCCTTGTCTCCCATTTACCCCTTGGTTTTTCTATAATGTAGCTTTTACCTCCATCACATCACACCTGTGAAAAGACTTTCACCAAGTCATAGATTACCCTTGTGCCTGTCAAGATTCTAGCAGGAAATAAATGGGATGAGGTTGAGAAATACTTTGGATAAAATTGATAGAAATTCTAATTACAGGGGGCAGGGTCAAGATGACTGACTAGAAGCAGCGCCACTGGGAGGCTCTCATAGGAAAAAACCATAATAAGCATGTGAATCCTTCACCAGCAACCAAGGTATCCAGTTTCCCTCATCAAAACTGAGAAGGCTGGCATGACCCACGGAGAGAAGGAAGAGCAGTGTGGTGTGGCAGTCCACCTGAGAGCCACATGGGGAAGGGCAATCCCCTCCCCCCAGCCAAGGGAGGTGGTGAGTGAGCGTGCTACACAGCTGGGGAAACTGTGCCTTTTCCACAGAACTGTGCAGCCCACAGATCAGAAGCTCCCATTTGCAAACCCACGCTACCGGGGTCTAGCATCCCAACCCCAGAACAGCGCAGATTCTTACAGTCTCTCAGCTGGAAACTGCTTAAGACTACTGAACTCCTTGGGGGAGGGGCAACCAGCACCAGCTGCAGCTGCCTTCTGTCTAAGCCCATTGAGCTCCTTGGGGGAGGGGCAGCAACCAGCACTGGGACTGCAACTGCCTAAACACTAAGCTCCCTGGGTGGGGGAAGGGTGGCACCCATTTCTATAGCTCCAGGCTATGCTTTTCCCTTGCTGGAGCCAGGGAGGCTGGATGGCTGGGTCCCAAGACTTGTCCCCACAGCCCAACACACCGGCTGTGGCAGTCTGCAACCAGAGTGCCTCTTCAGGTCTAACCCTGACCCATCCTTCCTCAGTGAAGGAGAATTCCCTGGAAGATCTCCAATAACTTCAGTCAGAGGATTGGGGACAGAATTCAGGTCTCCCTGGGCCTGAGTCCCTAGGGGGATGGGTGGTCACAGTCTCTGTGGACTAGCAGACTTAGCATCTCCTCCTGGTAGTTCTGGGAAATCAAGGCAGACTAGTGGGTTTTCCCCCAGTGAAACACACCCTCTCCACCAAGGGACAAAGTGCTTGGTTAAATGGGTCCTGCTCCCAATGTCACCTAACTGGCCTCCAACAGGGGTTGTCAGACACCCTATATGGGAGCAATCCTACTGCCATCAGGTTGGTGCCCCTTGAGGTCAGAGGTCCCAGAAGAAAGAGCAGGCACCCATCTTTGCTGCTCTCCAGCCTCCTTGAGTGACATCTGTAGGCTTGGGAGCAAATCAGATGAATAGAGCCTGAAGTGAATTCCCAGCAAATGGCAGCAGCCCTACAGAAGAGGGACCTGACTATTGAAAGAAAAACAAACAAGCAGAAAGTGACACCAACAGCATCATCATCAAGAACAACAACAACAACAAGGCCCCACAAAACCCTATCCAAAGGTCAGCAGCTTCAAAGACCAAAACTAGACAAACTCACGAAGATGAGAAAGAATCAAAAACAACAACAAAAAATGCTGAAAACCCAAAAGACCAGAGTGCGTCTTCTCCAAATGATTGCAATGTCTCTCCATCAAGGGTGCAGAACTGTACAGAAGATCAGATGGATGAATAGACAGAAGTAGGTTTCAGATGGGTGATAAAAAAAACTATGATGAGCTAAAGGAGCATGTTCTAACCCAACGCAAAGAAGCTAAAAACATTGATAAAATATTAGAGGAATTGCTAACTAGAATAACCAGGTTAGAGAGGAATATTAAAAACATGATGGAGCCTGAAAAACACAGCACAAGAACTTTATGAAGCATACAAAAGTATCAACAGCTGAATCAACCAAGTGGAAGGAAGGATATCAAAGTTTGAAGACCACCTTACTGAAATAAGACAGGCAGACAAGATTAGAGAAATGAGAATGAAAAGGAATGAACAAAGCCTCCAAGAAATATGGTACTTCATAAAAAGACTGAACCTATGATTGATTGGAATACCAGAAGGAGACAAGGATAATGGAAATAAGCTGGAAAACACACTTCAGGATATTATCCAGGAGAACTTCCCCAACCTAGCAAGGCAGGTCAACATGCAAATTCAGGAAATACAGAGAACACCATTAAGATACTCCACAAGAAGGTCAACCCCAAGACACATAATCATCAGATTATGTGTCAAAATAAAGAAAGGTCAAAATGAAGAAAAAACTGTTAAGGGCAGCTAGAGAGAAAGGCCAGGTTACCTACAAAAGGAAGCCCATCAGACTAACAGTGGACCTCTCAGCAGGAACTCTACAGATCAGAAGAGACTGGGGGCAAATATTCAGTATTCTGTAAGAAAAGAATTTTCAACCGAGAATTTCATATCCAGCCAAACTAAGCTTCATAAGGAGAAATAAAATCATTTCCAGACAAGCAAATGCTGAGGAATTTAGTTAGCACAAGGGCCCTTCTGCAAGAGCTCCTAAAACAAACACTAAATATGGAAAGGAAAAACTGGTACCAACTACCACAAAAACATACCAAAATATAAAGAACAATGACACTATGAAGAAACTGCATCGACTACTGTGCAAAATAACCAAATAGCATCATGATGACAGGATGAAATTCACACATACAATACTAACCTTAAATGTAAATGGGCTAAATGCCCCAATTAAAGGACACAGACTGACAAATTGCATAAGAAGTCAAGACCCCATCAGTATGCTGTATTCAGGTGACCCGTCTTACATCCAAAGACACACACAGGCTTAAAATAAAAGGATGGAGGAAAATTTAAGAAGCAAATGAAAAGCAAAAAAAAAAAAAAAAAACAAGCAAAGGTGGTAATCCTAATCTCTGAGAAAACAGACTTAAAACAAACAAAGATCAAAAAAGACAAAGAAGGACATTACATAATGGTAAAGGGAATAATTAAACAAGAAGACCTGTCTATTCTAAATATATATGTGCCCAATAAAGGAGCGCCCAGATTCATAAAGTAAGTTCTTAGTGACCTACAAAGAGACTTAGACTGCCACATAATAATAGTGGAAGATTTTAACACCCCACTGTCAGTATTAGATCAATGAGAGAGAAAATTAACAAGGATATTCAGGACTTGAACTCAGCTCTAGATCAAGTGGACCTGGTAGATATCTACAGAACTCTCTAAACCATATCAACAGAAAATACATTCTTCTCAGTGCCACATGGCACTTATTCTAAAACTGACTGCATAATTGGAAGTAAAACACTCCTCAGGAAATGCAAAAGAACTGAAATCATAACAAACAATGTCTCAGACCACAGAGCAATCAAATTAGAACTCAGGATTAAGAAACTCATTTGAACTCACACAATTTCGTGGAAATTGAACAACCTGCCCCTGAATGACTCCTGGGTAAACAATGAAATTAAGGAAGAAATCAATAAGTTCTTTGAAACCAATGAGAAAAAGGATAAAATATACCAAAATCTCTGAGACATAGCTAAAGCAGTGTTAAGAGGGAAATTTATAGCACCAAATGTCTATATCAGAAAGCTAGAAAGATTTCAAATTGACACCCTATCATCACAATTAAAAGAGCTAGAGATGTAAGAGTAAACGAATCCAAAAGCTAGCAGAAGACAAGACACAACTAATATCAGAGAAGAATTGAAGAGACACAAAAAAACCTTCAAAAAGTCAATGAATCCAGAAGTTATTTTTTTTTGAAAAAATTAACAAAATAGATAGATCACTAGATAGATACTAATGAATAAGAGAGAGAAGAATCAAATAGGCACAATAAAAAAAATGATAAAGGAGATATCACCACCAACACCACAGAAATACAAACTACCATCAGAGAATAATATAAACATCCCTATGCAAATAAACTAGAAAATCTAGAAGAAATGGATAAATTCCTGGACACATACAGCCTACCAAGACTAAACCAGGAAGAAGTTGAATCTCTGAATAGACCAATAACAAACTCTGAAATTGAGGCATTAATTAATAGCCTACCAACCAAAAAAAGCCCAGGACCAGAGAGATTTATAGCTGAATTCTACCAGAAGTACAAAGAGGAACTGGTACCATTCCTTCTGAAACTGTTCCAAACAATGAAAAAGGAGGGACTCCTCCCTAACTCATTTTATGAAGCCAGCATCATCCTGATACCAAAACTAGGAAGAGACACAACCAAAAAAGAAAACCTCAGGCCAATATCCCTGATAAACATCAATGTGAAAATTTTCAATAAAATACTGGCAAACCGAATCCAGCAGCATATTAAAAAGCTTATCCACCACAATCAAGTTGGCTTCATCCCAGGGATGCAAGTCTGGTTCAACATATGCAAATCAATAAACATAATCCATCACATAAAGAGAACCAATGACAAAAACCACATTATTATCTTAATAGATGCAGAAAAGGCCTTTGATAAAATTCAACATCCCTTCATGTTAAAAACTCTCAATGCACTAGGTACTGATGGAACACATCTCAAAATAATAAGAGGTATTTATGACAAACCCACAGCCAATATCATATTGAATGAGCAAAAGCTGGAAGCATTCCCTTTGAAAACCAGTACAAAACAAGGATACCCTCTCTCACCACTCCTATTCAACATCATGGAAGTTCTGGCCAGGGCAATCAGGCAAGAGAAAGAAATAAAGGGTATTCAAATCAGAAGAGAGGAAGTCAAGTTGTCTCTGTTTGCAGATGACATGATTTTCTATTTAGAAAACCCCATCATCTCAACTCAAAAACCTCTTGACCTGATAAGCAACTTCAGTAAAGTCTCAATGTACAAAAATCACAGGCATTCCTTTACACCAACAATAGGCAAGCAGAGAGCCAAATCATGAATGAACTCCCATTCATAATCACTACAGAGAGAGTAAAATACCTAGGAATAAGCTAACAAAGGATGTGAAAGACTTCTTCAAGAACTGCAAAGCACTGCTCAAAGAAATAAGAGAGGACACAAACACAAATGGATAAACATTCCATTCTCATGGATAGGAAGACTCAATATCATAAAAATTGCCATACCACCCAAAGTAATTTACAGAGTCAATGCTATTACTATCAAACTACCATTGACATTCTTCACAGAATTAGAAAAAACTATTTTAAATTTCCTATGGAATCAAGAAGACCCTGTATAGCCAAGATAGTCCTAAGCAAAATGAACAAAGCTGGAGGCATCATGCTACCTGACTTCAAACTATACTACAAGGCTATGGTAACCAAAACAGCATGGTAGTTGTATCAAAACAGACATATAGACCAATAGAGCAGAACAGAGACCCCAGAAATAACACCACATATCTACAACCATCTGATCCTTGGCAAACCTGACAAAAATAAGCAATGGTGAAAGAATCTCCTATTCAGTAAATGGTGTTGGGAAAACTGGCTAGTCATATGCAGAAAATTGAAACTGGATCCCTTCCTTACACCTTATACCAAAAATAACTCAAGATGGATTAAAGACTTAAATATAAAACCCCAAACCATAAAAACCCTATAAGAAAACCCAGGCAATACTATTCAGGACACAGGTATGGGCAAAGACTTCATAACAGAAATGCCAAAAGCAATTGCAACAAAAGCCAAAATTGGCAAATGGGATCTAATTAAACTAAAGAATTTCTGCACAGCAAAGGAAACTAGCATCAGAGTGAACAGGCAACCTACAGAATGGGAGAAAATTTTTGCAATCTACCCTTCTGACAAAGGGCTAATATCCAGAATTTACAAGGAATTTAAACATATTTACAAGAAAAAGACAACTACATCAAAAAGTGGGCAAAGGATATGAACAACACTTCTCAAAAAAAGACATTGACGTGGCCAAGAAACATATGAAAAAAAGCTCAACATCACTTTTCATCAGAGAAATGCAAATCAAAACCACAATGAGATACTATCTCACACCAGTCAGAATGGCAATTATTAGAAAGTCAGGGAACAATAGATGTTGGCAAGGCTGTGGAGAAATAGGAATACTTTTACACTGTTGGTGGGAAAGTAAATTAGTTCAACCATTGTGGAAGACAGTGTTGCAATTCCTCATGGATCTAGAACCAGAAATACCATTTGACTCAGCAATCCCATTACTGAGTATATACCCAAAGGAATATAAATTATTCTACTATAAAGACATATGCACATGTATGTGTTATTATTCTGGCACTATTTACAATAAAAAAGACATAGAACCAACCCAAATGCCCATGAATTATAGACTTGATAAAGAAAATGTGGCACATATACACCATGGAATACTATGCAGCCATTAAAAGGACTGAGATCATGTCTTTTGCAGGGACATGGATGAAGCTGGATGCCATCATCCTCAGCAAACTAACACAGGAACAGAAAACCAAACACCACATGTTCCCACTCATAAGTGGGAGTTGAACACTGAGAACACATAGACACAGAGAGGGGAACATCACACACTGGGGCCTGTTGGGGGGTGGTGGTGAGGGGAGGGAAGTTAGAGGATAGGTCAATAGGTGCAGCAAACCACCATGGCACACATAGACATATGTAACAAACCTGTACGTTCTGCACATGTAGTTTTCTTTTTTTTTTTAGAAGAAGAAGAAAAGAAAAAAAAATTCTAATCACAAGTAAATGTGTTAGGTCAAGGATGAATCCAAAATTTCTATTTTGGGTAGTTGTAAGAATGATTTTATCATTTGCTGAAGTAGGAAATATGAATGGAAAGGATTTGAGGTTAGATATGATAGTTCAATTTTGACATGTTGATCTTGAGGTGTCTATGAGACTTCTTAGTAAACATGCACATAGACAGACAAGGAAGTGGGCCTGAAACTCAGGAAAAATGTCTGGGTTCAAAATAGTCTTGGAAATCATGAAGCTGTTGCTGATGACTGAAGCAATAGGAATAGATGAGACCTACTGAGGGCCAGTGAGAGAAAAACAGCTTTTGAAGAGCCATAGCTCTGAGGGCATCAGCATTTAAATAAAGGGATAGATACAGCAAAGGAGGCTGAGGTAAAAGACAGGTAGATTGCAGGGTCATAGGCCACAAAAGGAAAGTTTCAAGAAGTGGCCAAAATTGTTAAACACTACTATGAGCTTAAGGAAGATAAAGACCCAGAGGTGCATAATAGTGCTAACAATAAGTTTGTGCAGGTTACCTTCCCTTTGCCCTCCTTCTTCATCTGGCTCCATGACCCAGGGGTTTGACTAACATGGATGGCGTCAACGACTCTACTGCATTCTATCTTCTGTTGGAGTTAGAACAATGGCGAGCGTTGGCATAAGGTGACAGGGAGGGAATGAGGGAGAACAGTGAATGGGAATATATATTTTCCCCACTGTGGATATGCCTCAGGCTATGTGTTACTGGAGTTAAAGTTAGAGTTCCTGCCTGCTTACCCCTTTTGGGCTAAAGTTGAAAATAGCTTCCTGCAGTTATTAGCACTGGGATACTCCACTACTACTTAAAAGTTATAAACTCATTGCAACCTCTAATTCTCTTTATAGTTTTTCTTTCAAATACATTCCCCTTTCCAAATCCCTTATTCTGGTAAATGACAGCACTGTTTTCCCTTCATCTCCACTGTCTCTACACAAGTCTAATCCACTATAAACTCACATCTGGGTTCCAGAAGCAGTCTCCTACCTGGTCCTTTGCTCTTTTCTGGGCCCATGCTACAACCACCAGCCAGAGTATACTTTCTATGACAAATCTGCTCATCTTCTTTTCTTTCTTTAAATGGCCCAATAGCTTCACATTTTTCTAAGATAAAGTCAAAGTTTTTTATCCTAACTTGCAAGATTTATCCTCTCCTTTCTTAAGTACCAATATACTACATTTTAATAAAGCAAAATTGCCTTCAATTACATAAACTAGCCATGCTCATTCTCACCTCTAGACCTTCATACATTATTTTCCTTCTACTTGGCAGACTGCTTGACTGCACTTCACCAGAAAGTCCTGCTTTGCATTCAGGCCTCAATGTGAGTGTCACTACCTTTGAGAACCCTTCTCTGATGACCCAAGGGTATTTTATGCCTCTTCTATCTTACTGCATTTGGTACTTCCCAACATGAAACTTGTTTAACTTGTCTGTGTGACCCTCTGGACTCTAGATGATGTGTGCTCAAGGACTGTGTCTTTGATTTTCACTGCTGTATCCCCACATCTAGCAGAGTTGCAAGCATTCTTCTTTTTTTTTTTTTTTTTTTTCCTGTGAGACAGAGTCTCACTCAGTTGCCCAGGCTGGAGTACAGTGGTGCTATCTGGGCTCACTACAAGCTCTGCCTCCCGATTCATGCCATTCTCCTACCTCAGCCTCCCGAGTAGCTGTGACTACAGGTGCCCGCCACCACACCCGGCTAATTTTTTGTATTTTTAGTAGAGACAGGGTTTCAATGTGTTCGCCATGATGGTCTCGATCTCCCGACCTTGTGACCCACCTGTCTCGGTCTCCCAAAGTGATGGGATTACAGGCGTAGGCCACTGTGCCTGGCCTGTAAGCATTTTTTAACGAATGAATGACATTACCTTTGAGACTATAAAGGCATTGTTTTTATTTTCTTTTACTTTTTTATTATACTTTATGTTCTAGGGTACATGTGCACAACGTGCAGGTTTGTTACATATGTATACATGTGCCATGTTGGTGTTCTGCACCCATTAACTCGTCATTTACATTAGGTGTATCTCCTAATGCTGTCCCTTCCCCCTTGCCCCACCCCACGACAGGCCCCAGTGTGTGCTGTTCCCCACCCTGTGTCCAAGTGTTCTCATTGTTCAATTCCCACCCATGAGTGACAACATGCGGTGTTTTCTGTTCTTGTGATAGTTTGCTGAGAATGATGGTTTCCAGCTTCATCCATGTCCCTACAAAGGACATGAACTCATCTTTTTTATGGCTGCATAGTATTCCATGGTATATATGTGCCACACTTTTTTAATCCAGTCTATCATTGACAGACATTTGGGTTGGTTCCAAGTCTTTACTATTGTGAATAGTGCCGCAATAAACATACGCGTGCATGTGTCTTTATAGCACCATGATTTATAATCCTTTGGGTATATACCCAGTAATGGGATGGCTGGGTGAAATGGTATTTCTAGTTCTAGATTCTTGAGGAATTTCTACACTGTCTTCCACAATGGTTGAACTAGTTTACAGTTCCACCAACAGTGTAAAAGTGTTCCTATTTCTTCACATCCTCTCTAGCACCTGTTGTTTCCTGATTTTTTAATGATTGCCATTCTAACTGGTGTGAGATAGTATCTCATTGTGGTTTTGATTTGCATTTCTCTGATGGCCAGTGATGACGAGCATTTTTTCATGTGTCTATTGGCTGCATAAATGTCTTCTTTTGAGAAGTGTCTGTTCATATCCTTTGCCCAGTTTTTGATGGGGTTGTTTGTTTTTTTCTTGTAAATTTGTTTGACTTCTTTGTATATTCTGGATATTAGCCCTTTGTCAGATGAGTACATTGCAAACATTTTCTCCCATTCTGTAGGTTGCCTGTTCACTCTGATGGTAGTTGCTTTGGCTGTGCAGAAGTTCTTTAGTTTAATTAGGTCCCATTTGTCAATTTTGGCTTTTGTTGCCATTGCTTTTGATGATTTAGACATGAAGTCCTTGCCAATGCCTGTGTCCTGAATGGTATTGCCTAGGTTTTCTTCTAGGGTTTTTATGGTTTTAGGTCTAACATTTAAGTCTCTAATCCATCTTGAATTAATGTTTGTCTAAGGTGTAAGGAAGGGATCCAGTTTCAGCTTTCTACATATGGCTAGCCAGTTTTCCAAGCACCATTTATTAAATAGGGAATCCTTTCCCCATTTCTTGTTTTTGTAGATTTGTCAAAGATCAGATGGTTGTAAATGTGTGGAATTATTTCTGAGGGCTCTGTTCTGTTCCATTGGTCTATATCTCTGTTTTGGTACCAATACCATGCTGTTTTGGTTACTGTAGCCTTGTAGTATAGTTTGAAGTCAGGTACTGTGATGCCTCTAGCTTTGTTCTTTTGGCTTAGTATTGTCTTGGCAATGTGGGGTCTTTTTTGGTTCCATATGAACTTTAAAGCAGTTTTTTCCAAGTCTGTGAAGAAAATCATTGGTGGCTTAATGGGGATGGCATTGAATCTATAAATTACCTTGGGCAGTATGGCCATTGTCACAATATTGATTCTTCCTATCCATGAGCATAGAATGTTCTTCCATTTGTTTGTGTCCTCTTTTATTTCACTGAGCAGTGGTTTGTAGTTCTCCTTGAAGAGGTCCTTCACAACCCTTGTAAGTTGGATTCTTAGGTATTTTATTCTCCTTGAAGCAATTGTGAATGGGGGTTAAGTCATGATTTGCCTCTCTGCTTGTCTGTTATTGATGTATAATAATGCTTGTGATTCTTGCACAATGATTTTGTATCCTGAGACTTTGCTGAATTTGCTTATCAGTTTAAGGAGATTTTGGACTGAGATGATCAGGTTTTCTAAATATGCAATCATGTCATTGCAAACAGGGACAATTTGACTTCCTTTATTCCTGATTGAATATCCTTTATTTCTTTCTCCTGCTTGATTGCTCTGGCCAGAGCTTCCAAGACTGTGTTGAATAGGAGTGGTGAGAGAGGGCATCCCTGTCTTGTACCAGTTTTCAAAGGGAATTTTTCCAGTTTTTGCCCATTCACTATGATATTGGCTGTGGGTTTATCATAAATAGCTCTTATTATTTTGAGATACATTCCATTAATACCAAATTTATTGAGAGTTTTTATCATGAAGGGCTGTTGAATTTTGTCAAAGACCTTTTCTGCATCTATTGAGATAATCATGTGGTTTTGTCTTTGGTTCTATTTATATGCTGGATTACTTTTATTGATTCGTGTATGTTGAACCAGCTTTGCATCTCAGGGATGAAGCTCACTTGATCATGGTGGATAAGCTTTTTGATATGCTGCTGGATTCGGTTTGCCAGTATTTTATTGAGGATTTTTGCATCGATGTTCATCAGGGATACCGGTCTCAAATTATCTTTTCTTGTTGCGTCTCTGCCAGGCTTTGATATCAGGATGATGTTAGCTTTACAAAATGAGTTAGGGAGGATTCCCTCTTTTTCTATTGACTGGAATAGTTTCAGAAGGAATGGTACCAGCTCCTCCTTGTATCTCTGGTAGAATTCAGCTGTGAATCTGTCTGGTCCTGGACTTTTTTTGGTTGGTAGGCTATTAATTATTGCCTCCATTTCAGAGCCTGTTATTGGTCTATTCAGGGATTCAACTTCTTCCTGGTTTAGTCTTGGGAGAGTGTATGTGTCCAGGAATTTATCCATTTCTTCTAGATTTTCTAGTTTATTTACATAGAGGAGTTTATAGTATTCTCTGATGGTAGTTTGTATTTCTGTGGGGTCGGTGGTGATATCCCCTTTATCATTTTTTATAGCATCTATTTGATTCTTCTCTCTTTTCTTCTTTATTAGTCTTGCTAGCGGTCTATCAATTTTGTTGACCTTTTCAAAACACCAGCTCCTGGATTCATTGATTTTTTGAAGGGTTTTTTGTGTCTCTATCTCCTTCAGTTCTGCTCTGATCTTAGTTATTTCTTGCCTTCTTCTAGCTTTTGAAAATGTTTGCTCTTGCTTCTCTAGTTCTTTTAATTGGGATGTTAGGGTGTCAATTTTAGATCTTTCCTGCTTTCTCTTGTGGGCATTTAGTGCTATAAATTTCCCTCTACACACTGCTTTATATGTGTCCCAGAGATTCTGGTTTGTTGTATCTTTGTTCTCATTGGTTTTGAAGAATATCTTTATTTCTGCCTTCATTTCATTATGTACCCAGTAGTCATTCAGGAGCAGTTTGTTCAGTTTCCATGTAGTTGAGCGGTTTTGAGTGAGTTCCTTAATCCCAAGTTCTAGTTTGATTGCACTGTGGTCTGAGAGACAGTTTGTTATAAGTTCTGTTCTTTTACATTTGCTGAGGAGTGCTTTACTTCCAACTATGTGGTCAATTTTGGAATAAGTGCAAGGTGGTGCTGAGAAGAATGTATATTCTGTTGATTTGGGGTGGAGATTTCTGTAGATGTCTGTTAGGTCTGCTTGGTGCAGAGCTGAGTTCAATTCCTGGATATCCTTGTTAACTTTCTGTCTCGTCGATCTGTCTAATGTTGACACTGGGGTGTTAAAGTCTCCCATTATTATTGTGTGGGAGTCTAAGTCTCTTTGTAAGTCTCTAAGGACTTGCTTTATGAATCTGGGTGTTCCTGTATTAGGTGCATATATATTTAGGATAGTTAGCTCTTCTTGTTGAATTGATCCCTTTATCATTATGTAATGGTCTTCTTTGTCTCTTTTGATCTTTGTTGGTTTAAAGTCTGTTTTATCAGAGAGTAGGATTGCACCCCTGCCTTTTTTTATTTTCCATTTGCTTGGTAGATCTTCCTCCATCCCTTTATTTTGAACCTATGTGTGTCTCTGCACGTGAGATGGGTCTCCTGAATACAGCACACTGCTGGGTCTTGACTCTTTATCCAATTTGCCAGTCTGTGTCTTTTAATTGGAGCATTTAGCCCATTTACATTTAAGGTTAATATTGTTATGTGTGAATTTGATCCTGTCATTATGATGTTAGCTGGTTATTTTGCTTGTTGGTTGATGCAATTTCTTCCTAGCATTGATGGTCTTTACATTTTGGCATGTTTTGCAGTGGCTGTTACCAGTTGTTCCTTTTCATGTTTAGTGCTTCCTTCAGGAGCTCTTATAGGGCAGGCCTGGTAGTGAAAAAATCTCTCAGCATTTGCTTGTCTGTAAAGGATTTTATTTCTCTTTCACTTATGAAACTTAGTTTGGCTAGATTTGAAATTCTGGGTTGAAAATTCTTTTCTTTAAGAATGTTGAATATTGGCCCCCACTCTCTTCTTGCTTGTAGAGTTTCTGCCAAGAGGTCCGTTGTTAGTCTGATGGGCTTCCCTTTGTGGGTAACCTGATCTTTCTCTCTGACTGCCCTTAACATTTTTTCCTTCATTTCGAATTTGGTGAATCTGACAATTATATGTCTTGGAGTTGCTCTTCTCAAGGAGTATCTTTTTGGTGTTCTCTGTATTTCCTGAATTTGAATGTTGGCCTGCCTTGCTAGGTTGGGGAAGTTCTCCTGGATAATACCCTGCAGAGTGTTTTCCTACTTGGTTCCATTCTCCCTGTCACTTTCAGATACACCAATCAGACGTAGATTTGGTCTTTTCACATAGTCCCATATTTCTTGGAGGCTTTGTTCATTTCTTTTTACTCTTTTTTCTCTAAACTTCTCTTCTCTCTTCATCTCATTCATTTGATCTTCAATCACTGATACCCTTTCTTCCAGTTGATTGAATCAGTTACTGAGGCTTGTGAATTTGTCATGGAGTTCTCATGCCATGATTTTCAGCTCCATCAGGTCATTTAAGGACTTCTCTACAATGGTTATTCTAGTTAGCCATTCGTCTAATATTTTTTCAATGTTTTTAGCTTCTTTGCGATGGTTTCAAACTTCCTCCTTTAGCTCGGAGAAGTTTGATCATCTAAAGCCTTCTTCTCTCAACTCATCGAAGTCATTCTCTATCCAGGTTTCTTCCATTGTTGGCAAGGAGCTGTGTTCCTTTGCAGGGAGAGAGGCGCTCTGATTTTTAGAATTTTCAGCTTTTCTGCTCTGTTTTTTCCCCATCTTTGTGGTTTTATCTACCTTTGGTCTTTGATGATGGTGATGTACTGATGGGGTTTTGGTGTGGATGTCCTTTCTGTTTGTTAGTTTTCCTTCTAACAGTCGGGACCCTCAGCTGCAGGTCTGTTGGGGGTTGCTGGAGGTCCACCCCAGACCCTGTCTGCCTGGGTATCAGCAGCAGAGGCTACAGAACAGTGAATATTGCTGAGCAGCAAATGTTGCTGCCTGATTTTTCCTCTGGAAGCTTCGTCTCAGAGGGATACCCAGCCGTGTGAGGTGTCAGTCTGCCCCTACTGGGGGATGCCTCCCAGTTAGGCTACTCAGGGGCCAGGGACCCACTTGATGGGGCAGTCTGTCCATTCTCAGATCTCAAACTCTGTGCTGAGAGAACCACTACTCTCTTCAAAACTGTCAGACAGAGACATTTAAATCTGCAGAGGTTTCTGCTGCCTTTTGTTCGGCTATGCCCTGCCCCCAGGGGTGGAGTCTACAGAGGCAGGTAGGCCTCTTTGAGCTGTGGTGGGTTCCACCCAGTTCAAGCTTCCTGGCCGCTTTGTTTACCTACTCAAGCCTCAGCAATGGTGGGCACCCCTACCCCAGCCTCACTGCCATCTTGCAGTTTGATCTCAGACTACTGTGCTAGCAATGAGCGAGGCTCCGTGCGTGTGGGACCCTCCAAGCCAGGCACAGGATATAATCTCCTGGCGTGCCGTTTGCTAAGACCCTTGGAAAAGCTCAGTATTAGGGTGGGAGTGACCCGATTTTCCAGGTGCTGTGTGTCACGGCTTCCCTTGGCTAGGAAAGGGAACTCCCTTACACCTTGTGCTTCCTGGGTGAGGTGATGCCTCGCCCTGCTTTGGTTCTCACTCAGTGGGCTGCACCCACTGTCCTGCACCCACAGTCCAACACACCCCAGTGAGTTGAACCCGGTGCCTCAGTTGGAAATGCAGAAATCACCCGTCTTCTGCCTCACTCACGCTAGGAGCTGTAGACCAGAGCTGTTCCTATTTGGCCATCTTGGAACTGCCCCCCGCACCCCCGCCAAAGGCATTTTACAGGAGTAAGATTAAAGTATATTATGGGTGAGGTTCAGAGAGGCTGCATCTGCCTTAATGGTATTATAATTCCATCTGAAGTTTTTCATTTATTCTGAGGTCAGTGGAAGCCACAAAATAGTCCTTAACAACAGAGTGATAAACAGAAGTTGTGTTTCAGAAAGAGAAATTTGTTTACTATGCACAAGATAAACCAGAAGAGAAGAGAACCTGGAGGCTGGGAAAACAACTTTGCAGACTGAACAAATTCAGGCAACTAGTGAAACTTTCTAAAACTGCTAAAGAAGATACATTTATGGGAGCTGTTTGAAAAATGTAGAGAGCACAACTTGGATATTAAATGCACAGTAGATGGAGAAGTAAAAAAATGACAATGATTTTGATTCATAGTAATTCAGGAAAACAGTGCTGTCATTTACCAGAATAAGAAAGTTGAAAAGGGGAATTTATTTGAAGGTAAAATTATAAAGAGAATTAGAGACCGCAATGAAGTTATAACTTTTAAGTAGAAATGTTCTACTAAGAGACAGAATATAGGGCAGGACTAAAATGTACCCGTGGTTTGTAAGATAGAGCTTCTTTTTCTGATCCCAAAACATGTGTTCTGGCACCAAAAGAAGTGCCCTAGGACCTACGTTCTTTTTGTGAACTGCTGCCTAAATTCTGAGTCCTAGAAAAGACTAGTAATGGTAGTGGACAGATGACAGAGAGTTATAAACTACATCATGTGTACATACGTCCCCACTTGAATGAGAGGCACAGTTGAAGAACAGGCAAGAAAAATTCAACAATTTTGCTTTGTCTATTGTAAATTACCACCTTGCTGAAACACAGGTTTCCAATTACAGCAATAGTTTTTGCCACACTGCCTTGAGTTGATGTTTATTAGTTGAGAGAATGCTTAAAATATGCAGAGAAATCCTTTTTAATTTTTAAATGATGGGAGTCTGTGTACATGTACGTGATACATATGACATAACATGTGGGTAAATGGCCTCCATAGACTCTCTCTTCATTATAAAAAAATGAATTGTCACCTGACAATAGAATCCTCCATACACATAAGGATATTTGGGTATTTTTAAAAGGAAATAAAACATATTTACAAATCAGAAACCAGCTTTTTTGTTTCTCCCTCACAGTCATTTAGAGCTGTTTTGTGGGACTGATTGTTTTTCCTCCCCCTTGAAAGGTCCATGACTTCAATTCTCTGGGTTTGGCAAGTGTTTACAGGGACGCTTTCTCTTGAGGGTATTTTCTTGGGCTCTTCTGAGATCCCTCATCTCTAGAGATATCTCAGCTGCACTTCTCAAGTTCTCTGCTGGTTCCATTGTTTCTCCCTCAGCCGCTGATTACCTAGTCACCCTGATTATCTAGTCACCGCTAGACTTTTGGCTGAGGCCTTCTTAACCCTCCAGCAGCCTTCTGGGACAGAACCCAAGAAAACCCCAGATAGTTCTCATATGTAATCCTCATCTGAGTCCCTGTAGGCCATGCAGTTACTTCCAAGAGCAGAACTCTCCTCTGTCACCATGGGTTGCTACAGCCAGTCACCTGTCATCATGAGACTCTCAGGCATGACTGTAGTTCATATGGGAGATGCATAGGAAACTCTGTGCATGGCCTCCTCAAAGCCCCTCTCACTTGACTTGAGGTAACAAGGGTACACCTTTCAACCCTCTGTTCCTCAGAGAGAATCACAGTCCAATGACACTCCCCTTTAAGAATCCTCCTTTAAACCCTTTCTCCTCTCTTCAGCTTTCTTAACTTCTCTAAAAGCTAGAAGGGTAGTTTGATAATAGAAGCAAAGTCTCCCTCTTGTACCAGTCTGTTGAACTCGGTTAGCACTTCATTTTGAAGGTGCGGACATACTTGCCAACTCTTGTTTGGGCCTTAGCAGAAACCCAAACAGCAAGAGCCCTATGTAACATCCTGTTACCTATCACAATCATAAAATTAATATCAGTCTGTAAGACAAAGCTTGTAAACAATGCCTAGAGAAGACTAATGAGGAAGATTCTGACTGATGGGATGAGAGATAAGGCCCAAGTGCCTGAAATATGTACAACTCATCTAACCTGATCTCTAGTATTTGTTTCTGTAGAAACTGTACTTTCAAGTCCACATTGAACTTCAAAAAGAAATTGCTTTCTACATCTATAAAGCAAGGTTACAAGGAGAAAGAAATGAGTCATGGTTTCACTTCAGAACATTTGCACGTGTATTTTGTATGAAAGACTAGATAACAAATGAGGGATGTTTATTAACAATAAACAGTAAATATATTCCACAAAATTTTCAGATATTGAAAGACTAGAAAAAGGCAAATTTCACTTTTAGCTCATTTTGTTTTTTAGATGTTCTAATTGCAGGAAGACTTACATGATCTGAGAAGATACCTGATCTCTTAGAACCTCATTTCAACCTGAACATATGACTTCAGAGGGACTTATTGCTCTTTGGAAAGTCTTTAACTTTTGCAACATAGGCACGTGCATGGGATTCATGATTCCTAAAGGCTCATATTGTGTGTTAAATTGTGTTCCCCCAGAACATATGTTGAAATCCCATTCCCTAGTATCTGTGAATATATCCTTATTTTTTAAAAAAAAGATTTCTACAGATGAAATCAGGTTAAAATGATGCCATAGACACACAGGGAAAATACCATGTGATAACAAAGGCAGAACTTGGAGTGATGCAGCTTCAAGCCAAGGAACGCCAGGGATTTGTAGCCGCCCCCAGAAAGTAGGAGGAAGCAGGAGGAAATCTATCCAGAGCCAAAGAGGGAGCATAGCTTTGCTGACACTTTAATTCCAAATTACTAGCTTCCAGATCTGTGAGAGAATAAATTTCTATTGTTTTAAAACACCCAGTTTGTGGTACTTTGTTAGGGCAGCACTAGCAAATAAAAACACACAGAAAAGAAATTTTATTTGCAAATGCAGAAACTCTAAGTGAGTTTTCTTACAAGATTCAGGCCTCCACTAAGTAATTTTAGAAAGGTGCTTGGATTGATGGTCTTTTTCTTGAGGAGTGGCATTTCCAGTTTTGGTGCTGACAGAGAGACTACCAGTGGAATCAGTTGTTTCAGTTCAGCAACTGGGTCTTGTCCTTTCTGCCTTGTGTATTGATCTAAATATATTCCAAGCCCCACGGCTCTATAAAAAGAAACACTCTCATCTCTCAGACCGATTAAAGATCAGCTTGTAAAATTATTTGTAGAGATATGAATTGTAATTTTTTTCCTGTTTTAGGAAAACATTGCAACATACAAGGAATTCAGTTAAAATTTCAGCCATCTCCATGATTGAATAAAATACTTACAGCAATTACATTTTACTCAAAAAGCTTGTCAACTCAATGATAACAAAGATTTCTAGGTATTACTCTGACTACAAAATCCACAATTTAATTAATAACTTCACTTTAGAGTATTTATAATCGTATTTTATATTGTTCTCATAAACAGGAGTCACTTATTTGCTGTTGTTTCACAAATTTAAAAATCAAGGAGTCTCTCTTTATGAAGTGATGCAGTTGTTTTAGAATCAGATTGAGGTGATGGTCACACAACTCTAAATTTATAGAAATCATCATATTATAAACTTAAAATGAGTCAATTTTATGCCATTCAAATTTTACCTTAATAAATTGACTTAAAAACAAAGATTCTACTCTCCTACTAGGAAATGGCAGTTCTACAGAATTCCCTGCAGATTCAGAATTTAGTAAATGATAATTGGTGATGGTATTTACATCACTCTGGTCATATTCAAAGCAAAACAAAGATACCATGGATCCGTTGCAATTTTGTCTTGATCAGAGATGAGTGTGAATAACTAGGGCCATGCTGGATGAAAGAAATTCCAGATACAATGACTCTCAGGGGATAAATATTTCTACTACTGTTGATCTATGGCATGGGATTATTATTATTTTTTTGAAGACATTTCAAGGAATTATCTTTACCATAATTTGTAGAGGAGAAACATCTCTAGGAATGTTATATCAAATATATCAATCTCTATAATACTCAATCTTAAACAAGTTGTAAACATGGCCAAAAATACAAGCAGATTTCCAATCAAATGACACATTGTGCTAGAAAATAATTCTCTATTGCCTAATAGAAATATAAAAACTATATTGGCTAAATGCAGAAGTTTCTATTATTTTGAGATAGATAAAGCATGCTGATCATTTTTTAATTATTTGGCTAAATTACAACAATCTTTAAGATGACAAATCCTTTGAATTGCAAGCAGGAGAAAACATCTGGCATAAGAAGTCAGCAAAAGGAGGATTTTCTTTGTTATGAAATCGCTATTCCAATTCTCACAGACACATCCGCTTCTCCTTTTAAAAATGGGACTGGAATATTACTTACCTATATGATGTTTTATGAAGTTCTAGTTTTATAAACCTTCCAAAGTCATAATTCTATGAGAAGTACTATATGCAGAACAGCAATAATTCGAATTTTGTATCATACTATGTTTAATTTTGATTTACTAGTGAAGCTCTGTTTTTGTTGATTTTCCTAACATTCATATTGTCAGAAATAATTTTCACAATATTTTTATATTTTTTGCATAAATCATCTTAAAACACTTTTATAGTAAATGATTTGTGCTAATCCATTTTCTCTTTTTTAAACAAGTCATATAAAATATGATTTAACTAATATCTTGTGAATTTTTTTTTTTTGCTCCAAGCAAATAATAACCTTTGTAACTTGAAATATGATTGCAGCACATTCGGCCTTATACTTTGAGACTATTTAAATAAATTTCCTGTAAGGGAAAAAATGTCACTTGCAAGTAATTGGATTTTGACTGTTCTCTAATGTTAATAGAGTTTGATAACATAGAAAAATTCCTTTTTAGCCATTTTTAATCATTTTATTTTAAATGATGTTAAGTTCATTGTTATTATTAAATATGTTTGCCTCAGAAGTAATATCTGAATGTCAAAAAAGATAATACCAAAATAAAAAGTATTAATAATTAGAGTATATCTTGTGTTTATCTGTGACAATAGAAATGTATTTAGAATTAGAAAGCCTGAGTTAAATCTGACTCCATGGCTTACTAGTTATGTGAGTTGGGGGTGTCATTAAGCTCTATATAATTTAGTTTCCTCATTTGTAAAACTGGAGCAAATAAAATGTGGCCAATCCACTAATAGGTAGCTATAAGTGTTAAATGAGAAATTGTATGCAAATGTAGAATACCCTAGACAAAACTGTTAACAAGATACTAACAAGAACTGTGATCAAGGATAATGTTACTTTACTAATAGTAAATTCCTTCTTTCAGTACTTAAAGATAATGTTGTTTTGGTAAATTCAGGGTATCAATATCAATTTCCTCTTTGCACTGTTCCCATCTATACCTCCGCATCCCCACTCCCCACACACTGGTCATGTGAGAAGGGTTTAGTCAAGGAAATGACAAGATGTATGACCTTAGAACCACTTAATTGATGTTTACATCTATAGGAGACTCAGTCTATGACTGACAGCTAGCCAATTAATTGCCCTGTTTCATGACATACTTGCTCAGCAATGGTATCATACACTGAGTAAGTGAGTGAGTGGGAGAGAGAAGAATGAGAAAGATAATTTTTCAGTAATTAAAAGACATCCTATATATTCAGGATGGTGGTGCCCTGCCTTTCTTCCTTAAAGAAGTGGGCTGATTAATATACCAAAAAGACGTCACGATCCCACCTACACTGTCAACATTGACACTGGTGTATATGAGCTTCCATTCAGTGAGCTTTCTTTCACAAACAGCTCTCAAGCTCAAATTTTAGGATATCTGAGTGTATGAAAGAGTCTTGCCCTTCCAGATTCATTCTGTATGCATCTTCAGTCTGCTCTGGGTGTCAGGAGGCCAATTTCTACAGGCTACTTAACCATATTCTTGCCCTCTTGCTTCTGGTTGACCGTAGTCATTGGGAGTCCCTGACAGGAGATTAAAGAGTATCAGGGGAAGTGATTTGTAAATTTTATTTCATGGCAGATCCTAGGCTGTCAGTAGCTTGGTTCCCCAACTGTCATGGCTCCTGTGGGGTAGCTCTCCATCGGCTACATCTACAGCTTTCTCTAGGACCCAATAGCTGCTCCCTCACCTTGCTTTTCAAGTCTAGTGGCGATCCTGGTGTTTTACCATCCCTTTTTAGCTATGCATAACCCTCACCTCACACTTTTAAATAGTCTCTTTGTTACAGTCGGCAGTTAGTTGGACATGAACAGGGCAAGAGAGACACCCCTTCACGAATGTGAGGCAACCATCCAGTGATGGCCAGGTGGTTGTTAAGCTGTCTCCCTAAAATAATAATTTGCCATAGCCAATACCAGGAAGAGACAGTCTCCCAGTAGATAGTTTCACTTGTGTCCATGTGAAGAGACCACCAAACAGGCTTTGTGTGAGCAGCAAGGCTGTTTATTTCACCTGGGTGCAGGCGGGCTGAGTCTGAAAAGAGAGTCAGTGAAGGGACATAGGGGTGGGCCATTTTATAAGATTTGGGTAGATAGTGGAAAATTACAGTCAAAGGGGGTTGTTCTCTGACTGATAGGGGTAAGGGTCACAAGGTGCTTAGTGGGGGAACTTCTGAGCCAGGAGAAGGAATTTCACAAGGTAATGTCATCAGTTAGGGCAGGAACTGGCCATTTTCACTTCTTTTGTGATTCCTCAGTTACTTCAGGCCATCTGGATGTATACGTGCAGGCTTGGGCTCAGAGGCCTGACGTTCCTGTCTTCTTATATTAATAAGAAAAATAAAATAAAATAGTGGTAAAATGTCGGGGCAGCAAAAGTTTTGGGGGGTGGTATGGAGGGATAATGGGTGATGTTTCTCAGGGCTGCTTCGAGCGGGATTAGGGGTGGTGTGGGAACCCAGAGTGGGAGAGATTAAGCTGAAGGAAGATTTTGTGCTAAGGGGTGATATTGTGGGGCTGTTAGAAGAAACATTTGTCATATAGAGTTATCAGTGATGGCCTGGATACAGTTTTGTATGAATTGAAAAACTAAACAGAAGATACAAGGTCAGAATAAAAGAAGGAGAAAAATAGGTATTAAAGGACTAAGTATTGGGTCCCCAGGACATCCAATTAGAGAGGGCCCAAGGGGGTTCAGCATAACTACTTGCTTGGTTGGCAAGTTTTTAGGCTCTATCCAAGTTTTTGGGGTGCAGTTTAAGTTGGGCTGGTGTCTGGAATGATTTGACCAATAAAGGCTGGTCCATTATCAGACTGTTTAGAGGTGGGAAGGCCAAATCGAGGAATTATGTCTGACAGAAGGGACAAAGTGGCCGTGGTGGCCTTCTCAGACCCTGTAGGAAAGGCCTCTACCCATCCAGTGAAAGTGTCTAACCAGACCAAGAGGTAGTTTAGTTTCCTGACTCTGGGCATGTGAGTAAAGTCAATTTGCCAGTCCTGGGCAGGGGCAAATCCCTGAGCTTGATGTGTAGGGAAGGGAGGGGGCCTGAATAATCCCTGAGGAGTAGTAGAATAGCAGATGGAACACTGAGAAGTGATTTCTTTGAGGATAGATTTCCACAATGGAAAGGAAATGAGAAGTTCTAAGAGATGGGCTAGCGGCTTGTAACCTACATGGAAGAGGTTTTGAAATGGCGACAGAATAGAATAGGCCTGTGAAGCTGGAAGGAGATCTTTGGTCCAAGAACCATTTGCCTTGTGTGGGAAGAGATTGATAGGTGGAAGTTTCAGTGGGGTAATAGGTGGGAGTGGCCAGATGAGAGGGAGAAAAACTGCCATGAGGAATAGAAGTTGGAATGCTAGCTGCTTTTTTAGCTACCTTATCAGCATAAGCCTTGTCCTGAGCGATGGGATCTGATGCCTTTTGATGGCCCTTGCAGTGAATGACTCCAGCTTCCTTTGGAAGTAAAGCGGCTTTGAGAAGAGTTTTTATTAAAGAGGCATTCATGATGGAGGAGCCTTGCATAGTGAGGAAATTTATTTCTGCCCATATAACAGCATGGTGGTGCAGGATCTGGAAGGCATATTTAGAGTCAGTATAAATATTGACACATAGACCTTTTGCAAGAGTGAGGGCTTGAGTTAAGGCAATGAGTTTGGCTTGTTGACAGGTAGAAGAGGGAGACAGAGCAGTAGCCTCAATGATAGGTGTGGAAGATACTATAGCATAGCCTGTCTTTGCTGCTGAGTGGTGATTACGCCTGGTGGAACTGCCATCAATAAACCAAGTGTGTTCAGGGTGAGGAATAGGAAAGAAGGAAATATGGAGAAATGGAGTGAATGACAGGTGGATCAGAGAGATACAGTCATGGCGGTCAGGTGTGGTATCAGGAATAATGTGGGAGGCCATATTGAAGTCTGGGCCAGGAACAATGGTAATTATGAGAGACTCAACGAAAAGTGAATATAGCTGAAGGAGCCGGGGAGCAGAAAGTATGTACATCAGGTGAGAGGAAGAAAATAGATTTTCAAAGTTATGAGAACTGTAGAGAGTGAGTTGAGCATAGTTTGTGATTTTGAGGGCCTCTAAAAGATTAGGGTGGTGGCAGCCACTACATGGAGACATAATGGCCAGCCTAAAACAGTAAGGTCAAGTTGTTTGCACAAAAAGGCTACAGGGCACGGTCCCAGTCCTTGTGTAAGAATTCCAACTGCACAGCCCTGCACTTCGGCTGTGTGTAATGAAAAAGGTTGGGATGAGTCAGGGAGAGCTAGGGTGGGGGCAGTCTCTAAAGCTGTCTTCAAGGAATGGAAAGAGGAGTGGGGAAAGGATTTAGGATCTATGGGGTCAACTAGGTTTTCTTTTGTGAGTTTATATAATGGTTTTGTTAGGATGGCAAAACCAGGTATCCAAAGGCAAAAGTATCCAACCATGCCTAGGAAGGAAAGGAGTTGTTGTTTTATAGAAGGTATTAGGGTTTGAGAGATCAGTCAGACATGATTGGCAGGGAGAGCACATGTGATTTTATGAAGAATTATGCCAAGGTAGGTAATGGATGGAGAAGAAATTTGAGTTTTGGAGGGATACCTGATATCCTTTGGAGAATAAATGTTGAAGGACCAGGAGGGTGTCTTGTTGAGAAGATTCAAAGGAGGGGCTACAAAGTAGAAGGTCATCAATATCTTGAATAAGGTGAGAAGCGGAGGGGTGGAAAGAAAGTAAATCATGAGAAAGAGCTTAGCTGAAGTAATGAGGGCTGTCCCTGAAGCCTTGTGGCAGTACAGTCCAGGTAAACTGCTGGGACTGATGGGTGTCAGGGTCAGTCCAGGCAAAAGCAAAAAGAGGCTGGGATGAAGGGTGCAGGGGAATAGTGAAAAAAGCATCTTTAAGATCAAGAATGGAATAGTGAGTTGTGGAGGAAGGTATTGAGGACAAAAGAGTGTACAAGTGGGGTGCTACTGGGTGGATAGGCAAAACAATTTTGTTGATAAGGTGCAGATCCTGAACTAATGTGTAAGACTTGTCTGGTTCTTGGACAGGTAAAATGGGGGAAGTGTAAGGAGAGTTTATGGGTTTTAGAAGCCCACGCTGTAGCAGGCCAGTGATAACAGGTTTTAGTCCTTTTAAAGCGTGCTGCGTTGAGCGGGGTAAGGGTGATTAGGTTTTAATGGGATAGTAATGGGCATGTGATTGGTTGCCAGGGAGGGAGTAGAGGTGTCCCATACTTGTGGGTTAAGGTTGGGGGATATGAAAGGAAGACACAAAGGAGGCTTTGGGTTGGGAAGAAGGGTGGCAGTGAGATGTGGCTGTAGTCCAGGAATAGTCAGGGAAGCAGATAATTTGGTTAAAATGCCTCGGCCTAATGAGGGAACTGGGCAGGTGGGGATAACTGAAAAAGAGTGCATAAAATAATGTTGTCCAAGTTGGCACCAGAGTGGGGGAGTTTTAAGGGGTTTTGAAGCTTGGCCATCAATACCCACAACAGTTATGGGGGCAAGGAAAACAGACCCTTGAAAAGAAGGTAACGTGGAGTGGGTAGCCTCCGTATCGATTAAACAGGGGATGGGCTTACCCTCCACTGTGAGAGTTAACCAAAGCTCAGCATCCATGATGGTCCAGGGGGCGTCCGAGGCAATCAAGCAGCATCAGTCTTCAGTCGCTAAGCCGAGCAGATCTGGGGAGTCAATCAGAGAGCCTTGGGCTAGAGCTTTAGGGGCTCTAGGAAGTGGCTGCCAGGCGAGCTGGGCAGTCTGATTTCCAGTGGGTCCCTGAACAGATGGGACAGGGCTTGGGAGGAATCCTGGGCTGCAGGCATTCTTTGGCCCAGTGGCCAGATTTCTGGCACTTGAAGCAAGATCCTGATGGAGGAAGTCTTGCAGGAATGCTTAACTGCTGCGATTTAGGCGTGTGCGGCTTAGGCATTTTGAAGTTCTTGTGTGCTGGAGGTGGGGCTGGGTTTTGTCTCACAGCAGAGGCAAGTAATTGTAATTCAGAAATGCGTTGCTGTCTGGCTGCCTCCTCTCTATTACTGTACACCTTGAAGGCGAGGTTGATTAACTCCTGTTGTGGAGTTTGAGGGTCAGATTCTAATTTTTGAAGTTTTTTCTAATGTCAGGAGCTCACTGGGTGATAAAATGCGTATTTAGAATGAGACAACATTCTGACCCTTCAGGGTCTAGGGCTGTAAAGCGTCTCAGGGTTGCTGCCAAACGAGCCATGAACTGGGCTGGGTTTTTGTCTTTACCTTGGGTAGTTTCTTTAAGCTTGTCATAATTAACAGCTTTGTAAGCTGCCTTTTTAAGCCCTTCAGCTGGGCAGGAAATCATGCAATCTCGCCTAGCTATACCTGGGGAATCTGCCTGATAGTTCCACTGGGGATCCTCTCAGGGCACTGCTCTAATGCCTTCCTGGAGGTCTGGCTCATGGAGCTGGCAGTTGTCAGCGTGACATTGGGTCAGAGAAAAAAACTCTTTCCCATTCACCTGGGGAGAGGGTAGAAGTTAGGATGACATTTAAGTCACCCCAGGTTAAAATGTAGGACAGAGTTAGATATTGCAATTCCTGTATATATGTAGTGGGGTCTGATGAGAAAGAGCCTAAACGCTGACTGATCTCAGAGAGGTCTGATAGAGAAAAAGGCATGTGTACCCTGACTATGCCTTCAGCTCCAGCCATCTCTCTAAGAGGAAATTGTTGGGCAGGTGGGGAAGAGCTAGTCACGGAACCAAACTGTAAGCTGGACCAGGTGTGAGGAGGGGAAGTGATAGAAGGATTATAGGGTGGAGGAGTGGAGGCTGAGGAAGAATTGGGACCTGGCTCGGCCTGGCAATGAGCAGCCTGGGTAGGAGGAGAGAGGTCCGATGGGTCTGTAGAAAAGGAAGATTGGAAAGACTCAGCGACGCTTGGGGTTGGGACTGAGGGGACAGGCAGGAGGGAAAGAAAGAGGATTTGTGAGGAATCACATTGGAAACAGAGACTAGGGAGGGAATGAAGTGTGAAAAATGTCTGGATGTAAGGCACCTCAGACCATTTGCCCATTTTTCAACAAAAATTATCTAGGTCTTGTAGGATGGAGAAATTGAAAGTGCCGTTTTCTGGCCATTTAGAGCCATGGTCAAGTTTGTATTGGGGCCAAGTGGCATTGCAGAAGAAAATAAGGCATTTAGGCTTTAGGTCAGGTGTGAGTTGAAGAGGTTTTAAGTTTTTGAGAACACAGGCGAAGGGAGAAAAGGGAGGAATGGAGGGTGCAAGGTTGCCCATAGTGAAGGAGGCAAGCCCAGAGAAAACAGAATAGAGACGAGAAGACAAGGGGTGGGGGGGTGCTTGCCCCCCAGAAAAGCAGAAAAGGGGTGGAGACATGGAGAGAAGAGGTGGGGGGTACTTGCCCCCCAGAAAAGCAGTGCTTGCTGCTACCGGTGAAGGACCAAGGCAGGCGTCCCCACGTGATCAGACACCTCTGAAACATGGGTGAATAATCAAGCAGACATCCTCACGTGATTAAACACCAAGGGAAGACTGTCTTCCCGAGTCTGTGACTGGCACCGGAGGTTTGGCTTCACGGATAAAACGCGTCTCCTCTGCCCCTACTAGAAAAGGAAAGGAATTGAAATTTCAAGAAGGGAGAGATGGAAGGATGGAGCCAAGATTTAAAGAAGAAAGAGGTTGAGGGATAGTGAGAGAGGTTGGAGAAGAGAGTAAAAAGAGGCCGCTTACCTGATTTAAAATTGGTGAGATGTTCCTTGGGCTGGTTGGTCTGAGTACCCAAGGTCTTAGGTGGATCTTTCTCATGGAGCAAAGAGCAAGAGGACAGGGGATTGATCTCACAAGGGAGGTCCCTCTATCCGAGTCACAACACCAAATTTCACTCGCGTCCGTGTGAAGAGACCATCAAACAGGTTTTGTGTGAGCAACAAGGCTGTTTATTTCACCTGGGTGCAGGCGGGCTGAGTCTGAAAAGAGTCAGCAAAGGAAGATAGGGGTGGGGACGTTTTATAAGATTTGGGTAGGTAGTGGAAAATTACAGTCAAAGGGGGTTGTTCTCTGGCTGGCAGGGGTGGAGGTCACAAGGTGCTCAGTGGGGAAGCTTCTGAGTCAGGAGAAGGAATTTCACAAAGTAATGTCATCAGTTAAGACAGGAATCGGCCATTTTCACTTCTTTTGTGATTCCTCAGTTACTTCAGGCCATCTGGATGTATATGTACAGGCTTGGGCTCAGAGGCCTGACAGATAGAAACACCTGAAACCCATGATCAGCAGTTTCCCCATAAGATCTCAGGAGTTAGGGGAATGAGTTCAAGCATGTGCACTAAGAGGCAAAATGGTGAAGTTTAACTGGCAGGAACACTCAACTGGTAAGGGAAGAAAGCCTCAAGGGAGCATGCGTACAACTTCAGTAAACACATTGCACATTCGGTCTCTCCCAAGTGCTGGCAGGGCACTGCACCTGCAGACAGCCCAACCCAAGGGAAGAATCAGGGTATAAGGGATGCAGCGCCCCCCCAAGAAACATGCCAATCTATAAAACCCCAAGTCAAAAGTCAAATCACTCACTTGCATCTCTCAAGTCACCTAGTTGACCCTCTTCCAAGTGTACTTTACTTCCTTTCATTCCTGCTCTAAACATTTAATAAACTTTAACTCCTGCTCTAATATTTGCCTGACTCTTCTTCTGCCTTATGCTCCTTGGTCAAACTCTTTCTTCTGAGGCAGCAAGAATTGAGGTTCTTGTAGGCTCATACAGATTTGCCACTGCTAACATACTTTGGTGCCATGTGACTTGGATATGTTCCGTAGTGGTAACACCTTGATTAAATTTATTTCAATTACCCTTTTTGAGCATCCCAACCCTTTCCTGACAGGATCTCTACTGTTAACACTGAGACCAGTTTTTCCATAGAAAATTTCTGTTTGCCAAATTCTTTCTCAGGCTAGTCATTGGTGTTTCTTGAGCCTTTGGAACTCAGGCCAATGTCAAATCATTGAGGATTATATTTTCGAGAGGGTGAATTGACTTTATGTGTATCTATTTAAGAGACCACAACGTATTTTCCACAAACGATTATATATAACTAAGCTTATAGCTCATGGATATACCACTGCCTCCATTTACATCTTGCAAACAATAAGAAAACACTATTCCAAATATTATGTTTCAAAGTTTAAAGGCAAACTTAAGGAATTTTTTTTTTTTTCTCAGAGAAAAAAAAATAGCATTTTGGGAGATACCTTTGCCATACCACCTGTGTAACCCCCACTATTTCTACCAGGTAGGAAGGTGTAATCTACCAAGTAGGGAGGCCAGTGCCCTAAGACCTCCTTGATACATTGCTAAGGCACAAAGCAAAGCACTAAAAACCACCTGTGATCTAAATTTATTAGGAGGAAAGTGTTGTATAAAGCAGTGGGACTCAAGGGTTACTGTCTGGAAATCCTGATTTACTAAAAGAAGAGGAGATTTGTAGTTTCCATATCAAAGGGTGAGCTGAGCTGTGCAGAGTGGCCTTTGTTCACGTGGCAATTACAGTGTTTGCACACTTATCAAGTGCTTGAAAAGAGTCCTCCTCCAGCATTAAGGTAGTGGGGGGCACTATTCATTTGCTTAACAAGCTACTTTCCCTTCTCTCTTCCTTTCCCTCCCCTCTAAAGATAATACAGAAAGATAAACAGCACCCTAGGGCCAATTTAAATAATCATAAATTTTCTATCAGAGAAGCTCAAAAACACACTTAATTATCTTGGCCCTTTTTAGTTTTGCATATTTTCAGACACTTCTGTGCTCACAGATACTGAGCATCTTAACACAAAGTGATTTATTTAATGGTGAAGTTTTAGTGACTGTGTAAAGCCTATAGATTATTTCAACACTGTTTTTCAATAATATTACATAGGAAAAAGGTAAAGTCATTTCATAAAGTTGTCAAATATACAATAATGAGCTATCAATTCAAGTACTAACAATATCATCTTAGAATAACTAAAATTATTATAACCAAATGTTCTTAAGGCATAAGTTTTGATGTTTTATCTTTTTTCATTTTTAATGGTGGTACTTTTTTTTTTTTTTTTTTTTTTTTTGAGACGGAGTCTTGCTCTGTCGCCGGGGCTGGAGTGCAGTGGCCGGATCTTGGCTCACTGCAAGCTCCGCCTCCCGGGTTCACGCCATTCTCCTGCCTCAGCCTCCCGAGTAGCTGGGACCACAGGCGCCCGCCACCTCGCCCAGCTAGTTTTTTTTTTTGTATTTTTTAGTAGAGACGGGGTTTCACCGTGTTAGCCAGGATGGTCTCGATTATTCTCAGAAGGGTGATTTCTGAAAAGCAGAATATTTTACAGTTAAAGAGTTAAACCACTTTTCAGGACAACATAATTATTTTCCTCTGTTCATCATTCAATCATGTTTGTGCTCAGATTTTCTCTTCACTGTAGAATAGACAGTGGGGCAGGTTATTAGTTAAGCTACTAGATATGATCATTCATAAGATAAACTAGTGTGTCAGTATTTCCAACTAAGGCAATCAGTCAAGAATTTCTCCTTTCCCTTGATTTATATTTTTGAGTTGTTGGTGAATGTTTTCTACATTTTAATATGTATAATAATTAAATGAATGCATCTAGTTATAAGTAATTTCATCTGGAATATAAGGCATGCTATATATAAAATCTGAAATTCTAAATGTAGTATGCAAATTATAGATATGTGCATTCCACCAAGTAAAATACATCTTTTTTGCATTTAAAATAAAAAAGTTTCCTGACCTCCTACCCCCCAAAAGATAATCTATAGCAGAAGCCACAAATGGATTTGAGCATGAATCTGAGCAAATTCCTTTTATAGCAATAAATAGCTTCTCATATAAGCTGTTAAATTGTACATTGCGCAATTGTACATTGGTGCTTTCCCACAAAGGATCTCTGTGGTGCTCTGAGTACAGCATGAAATTGTCAATGGTTGAGGAAACTTAAAATTATAGAACTGTGTGTTTAGTCCCTGTGTAAATTAAGTTATTGACCATAGACAAATTTATATTGTGGAAACTTTTCTTTACAAAGGCGTTGTTTTATGTAAACTAGAACAGTGTTGGGATTTGGTGATTGATTTTTATAGAAGCACAGAGAATTAAATAGTTTTGTAAAAGGATGGCACTGGACCTAACTCCCTGATACATACTTGTGTCATTTATTATTACATGACACTGTAGCACTTTAAAGGTTAATTTAAGAGACTCCATTTAGTGACGTTAAGGCAGTAGCCTGGGTAGGCAGGCATCCATACAGAGGAGTCATCCTGTCTCTAAAATGAGCTGATGGGCTAAAACTAAAAATAAAGTTTTAAAACTTTACTTTTAATAGTAACTAATATATTTTGCATCACAACCCAGTACACATTCACATTCACCTTAACATTTATAGAATGTTGGGAAGTAAATTTCCAAAGGAAACTAAAATTTCACAAAATAGTACTTACTGGAATTGTACTTGAAGCACTCTTATTCTATTCTATTCTATTCTATTCTATTCTATTCTATTCTATTCTGTTCTGTTCTGTTCTGTTCTGTTCTGTTCTGTTCTGTTCTGTTCTGTTCTGTTCTGTTCTATTCCGTTCCATTCCATTCCATTCCATTCCATTCCATTCCATTCTATTCTATTCATACTTTTTCATATGTTGACTATGATCCAGTGAGTTATTTCATGCCATGAAAAAGTAGCACCCAGCAGTGTGAAAGTATTAGAAAGTATGTCATAAAAACTGGGATGCAGAATGAGGACCTGTTATTCTCTGATTTATAAGTAGAAGTGGCCCAGAAAACATGAACATTCTTTGATCAGTGTCATCTACAAATTCTTTCACTTTTTGGGTCAAAAGACAACTAAGTTGGAAAGAGTGAGGCATTACTCAGAAACTTTCAGCTTCTGATTCATTGTAACAAGTAAATGGAAACTTCTGAAATCTAAGTTGAATCAAGCAATCTCATTAGTTAAATTAGTTAAAGTTAGATAGTAGATAGTAATTGATATTTGTCTAGTTCATGACTGTTTGAAATAATAAATTAAGCCTACATTTTTCAGATTAAAATTTGGGACAATCTCTTACTTCTGGCCATCTAGCAAAACAGTGACAAAGAAATGGGAAGATCCCAGCCTCATTTTTTGTTCTTTATCTGTCTTGGAAGGGGAAGCTGAGCTCTGCTCTCACCTGAGAATCTGAAGGGAAAATCCAACATTATAGAATATAATTGAACAGACCCTAGAATAATCTGTGGACTTCTGCTGGAACTTCTGCCAATTAAAAAAAAAATCTATTCATTTGGATTAAGTCACAACTCTGAGGTAAAATAATGCCTTTAATCAGACATAATGGTCTATAAGCTTCTAAAAAACTGACTGAGTTAATTAGATGCCTTTGAATGAGCCAAACAGCTAAAACTAAATGCAACAAAACTCAGGATTTAGAAGTCAAGCAAGCCAAAATCATGAAGAAAAGAATCCAAAATAGAGCACACATGCAGGTAGCTTCCTGAGGGTTCTGGGGAATGAGGAGCTACCATGAAAAGAGAGCACAACATGAAAGTGGGGTAGGAGGGCACCCAGGATGGCTTTAGCCCCTGTATTATTTAGCATAAAAGGCCAAATTGTTATAATGTTATTACGGTAAGTCTTCACAGTGCAGTGGGTTTTAAAATGGCTTTTATTTCTTCCTTACATGTCAATCCAGAGCAAATAGGCAGCCTGCTGTGGTCCACGCAGTCATTCTGGGATCAGGTCTTACCATTTTCTCTCTCCATTATCATCTGGACTGTTGCCCTTAACCCCATGAGGGATGTTTACTAAGGAAGTTTTCTTTAAACAGTATTTATTCCAGTTTATGGAAAGAGGAAAGAGCATCAACGAATATAATCCCAATGTTTTAAATCCCAGCATTACTAGAAAAGGGTCCTGATCCAGACCCCAAGAAAGGGTTCTTGGAACTTGTGCAAGAGCGACTTTGAAGCAAGTTAAGGAATAAAAGAATGGGTCCTCCATAGGCCGAGCAGCCCCAAGGACTGCTGGTTCGCTATTTTGACGGTCATTTCTTGATTGTATGCTAAACAAGGAGTGGATTATTCATGAGTTTTCCAGGAAATAGTGGGCAATTCCTCTGAACTGAGGGTTCTTCTCTTTTAGACCATATAGGGTAACTTCCTGACATTGCCATGGCTTTGTAAATTGTCATGGCACTGGTGGCAGTATCTTTTAGCATGCTAATGCATTATAATTAGCATGCAATGAGCAGTGAGGACTACTAGAGGTCCCTTTTATCACCATCTTGGTTTTGATAGGTTTTGGCTGGCTTCTTTCTTGCAATCTTTGTGACCCGTATCTTGTGCTGACCTCCTGTCTCATCCTGTGGCTAACAATGCCTAACCTCCTGGGAATGCAGCCCAGTAGGTCTCAGCCTTATTTTACCCAGCCCCTATTTAAGATGAAGTCGCTCTAGTTTGAGTGCCTCTGACACTAGGCCTGGAAGAGGTATACATCACTTCCATTTATTTTCCAATGGTGAAAATGAAGTCAAGCAGTCATGCTTTTCTGAAAGGATTGATGAAGGGTGGCAGTGCTAGAAAATGTAGTTCCTGGTTTTGTGGTGACATCTTTAGCCCAACCATATTACTAGAGCAGAAGAAGAGAATGAACTTTGGTGAACAGCCAGCAGTCCCTGCTACAGCTACTTCTTAGCCCTGTTTAACAGAACAGTTCTCTGTCTATTGTCCAAATGGAGACTGTGACATGTACAAGATGCAGTGACAATGTATAAAGAATTCTTAAAGGTGCAAATTTTACTGGAACATTTATCATTAGGTCATTGACATAAGTCTAAAGCCTTTTGAAAAATAACCTCTCATATTAATATTAATCCAATTTTTCTATTAGCGTGGAATGCTTTACATTGCTAATATAAAACTTCTGGGACTAAGGCCATGTTAAAAGTGAATATCTTTAATTGGTTCCAGATTTTTAAAATCTGACTTCTATTATAAATCTTACTACTTGAATTTAACATATAGAATAACAGACAAGGTATGATAGACAGGCAATAAGCTTTAAAAACGTAACAGAAATTAAGTTGAGTGTTAAAGTCTGATGATATCATCTATACTCAAAATATTCTTGCATATAAAAAAATTAGTTTGAGTCCTTTACGTGTAAAACAATGTCCAACCCAGACAAAATTGTCTCTTAAATTTATGAATAATCTAGACTTAATTTTTAATGTCTTAGAAGATGTTTTCTAAGAAGTTTACTTTAAATAGAATTTAATCTAAGGAAAGATCAGTTTTCGGATAAGTGGAAAACTGGAACTTAAAACCCAATAGTTGGAAGATACCTTAGATCCTGTCTAATTTAAAATGTTCATTTCAATCTATGACTTCCTCTAAGAATCAGTACTTTTTTCTTAAATCTTTACAGGTAGCTCTCCCTTATATTGGTAAAAAAAAGTCTCTAATTCCAATATCTAATGTGGTAGAGTTGCAGATGCCAAAGGTGTCAGCAGAGGGCTCAGATGGGTCTCCAAATAGGATTATTAAGACAGAACTTTCAAACCAAGCATTGCAAATGCATATTATCACCTGAAGCTACTAATTTTATTTTTCTTTAATAATTTTTGTTTTTATTTTAATGACTTTTGAGGTACAGGTGGTTTTTGGTTATACGGAATTTTTTAGTGGTAATTTCTGAGATTTTGGCCCTTCCATCACTCGAGCAGTGTACACTATACCCCATAGGTAGCCTTTTATCCCTCACCCAACTCACAGTTATTGCACTCCACATGCCAAGTCCTTAAAGTCCATTATATCATTCTTATGCCTTCACATCCTCATAGCTTAGCTCCCACTTATAAGTGAGAACATACAATACTTGGTTTTCCAGTCCTGTCTGAGTTACTTTACTTAGAATAATGGCCTCCAGCTCCATCCAAGTTGCTGCAAAATACATTATTTCATTCCTTTTTATGAATGAGTAGTATTCTATAGTATATATGTGTATATATATATAATTTTCTTTATCCACTTGTTGGCTGATAGACACTTAGGTTGGTTTCATATCTTTGAAACTGTGAATTGTGCTGCTATAAACATACATGTGCATGTGTCTTTTTCATATAATGACTTATTTTTCCCATGGGTAGATACATTTAGTGGGATTACTGGATCGAATGGTAGTTCTCTTAGTTCTTTAAGGAATCTCTGTACTGTTTTCCATAGTGGTTGTACTAGTTTATATTCTCACCAATAGTGTAAAAGTGTTCCCTTTTCACCACATCCATGACAATCTATTGTTTTTGACTTTTTAATTATGGCCATTCACGCAGTAGTAAGGTGTTATCTCATTGTACTTTTAATTTTCCTTTCCCTGGTAATTAGTGATGTTGAGCATTTTTTCATATGTTTGTTGGCTGTTTGTATACTTTCTTTTGAGAATTATCTATTCATGTCCTTTGCCCACTTTTTCATGGGATTATCTGATTTTTTCTTGCTGATTTGTTTGAATTCATTGTAGATTCTGCATATTATTCCTTTGTAGGATGCATAGTTTGTGAATATTTTCTCCCACTCTGTGGGTTTTCTGTTTACTCTGCTGATTATTTCTTTTGCTATGCAGAAGCTTTTTAGTTTTATTGGGTCCCACTTATTTTTTTGTTGTTGTTGCATTACAAATGCAGTTTTTTAGATTTGTTAATATTCAGTAAATTCAGCCCCATCTCTGGGTCTAAATGAGATCAAAGATGTCAATAAGATTTTTGCTATTCAGAGTTTTCATTAGTGCCACTACTCTGTATGTTTTGTTTACAAACAACCCATCATCTTCTATTTTAACTGGCTATGAGTTTCTCTTTTAACTTTATAGATTTCATTCATGTAATCCACATATATTTGCTAGTCTGCAATGTAAGACTGTTGTAAGTGCTGACATTCAGCGATAAACAAGATCAACTCATGTTTCAATATTTTGGTGGAAGTGACAGAATATAGACAAGTATGTAATTAAAGGACAAAAAGAAAGCAGATAAGAAAAATAAAGCAGTGTCTTAGAGAGTCTGATCAGGAACATTGTCCCTAAGGAGGTGATACATGAACAGGAATAGGGGAAAAAGTCATGTCAAAACATAAAGAAAGAAACTTTCAAGCAAAAAAGAGAAAGTGCCAATGGTATGAGATTAAAAAAAATAATCTCGCATTCTGGAGGAAGAGCAAAGAGCCAAGACTAGAATAAAGTGAACAAAGCATGAGATGAGGTTGTGATATGGTTTGGCTGTGTCCCAACCCGAATTTTATCTAGAATTGTATCTCCCATAGTTCCCAAGTGTCATGGGAGGGACCCAGTGGGAGATATTTGAATCATGGGAGCTTGGGGGGAGACTTTACCATGCTGTTCTCATGATTGTGAATAAGTCTTACAAGATCTGATGGTTTTATAAAGGGGAGTTCCCCTGCACATGTTCTCTCTTGCTGGCCACCACGGTAAAAAGTGACTTTGCTCCTCATTTGCCTTCTGCCATGATTGTGAGGACTCCCCATCCATGTGGAACTGTGAGTCCATTAAGCCTCTTTTGGTTTTTTTTGGTAAATTACCCAGTCCTGGGTATGTCTTGTCACTTTTTTAGCAGTGTGAGAAAAGACTAATACAGGTTGCAAAAGTTCACAGGACTTTTTAGCCGTGACCAAGGGCATGGAGTTTATACTAAATGAAATGGAAAGCCCTTGGAGGGTTTGTAGCAGGGAAGTAACAGACTTGATTTATGGTTTTAAATGATTGTCCTGGCAGCCATCTGGAGGACTAATAGCGAGGGAATAAGAATGGAAGCATCAGTCCAAAGCTTCTGCAAAAATGAGAAAAGATTTTGGCTTAAACCAGTATGAAAGCAGTGAAAGTGATGCATATATTTTTCTTAAAAATTTCCTTTAGGCACTGTTAGTTGCCTACCCAGAAGCCCTCCCTACTTCCATTTCTTGTTAATAGTGCTCCAATGTTATATGATGCATCAGTCCCAAGTGAAGAGTCACGATTGAGCCACTTGTGTGTAAGGATGGTTCAACATATACAAGTCAATGTGATTTACTACATAAATAGACTTAAAAACAAAATCATTTGATCATCTCAATAGATGCAGAAAATACTTCCAATAAAACTCAACATCCCTTTATGATAAAAAGCCTCAATAAACTAGACATCAAAGGAGCATCCCTCAAAATAATCAGAGCCATCTGTGACAAATCCACAGCCAATATATTGAATAGGGCAACATTTCAAGCATTTCTCCTAAGAATTAGAGCAAGACAAAGATGTCCACTTTCACCCCTCCTATTTAACATAGTAGTGGAAGTCCTAGCCAGAGCAATCAGGCAAGATAAAAAAATAAAAGGCACTCAAACTGGAAAAGAAGAAGTCAAATAATCTTTATTGACTGGTGATATGATCTTTATATTTAGAAAATTCTAAAGATTCCTTCACAAGACTCCTAGGCCTGATAAATGACTTCAGTCAAGTTTTAGGAGACAAAATTAACACACATAATCACCTGCATTTCTATACACCAACAATGCTCAAGCTGAGAACCAAATTAAGAATGCAATCCCATTTGTAATAGCTCCCCCCCCCGCCCAAAAAAACCTATCAAAACACCTAGCAATAAATGGAGGGCTTTCACTTCCATTTAACCAAGGAAGTGAAAGACCTCTACAGGGAGAACTACAAAACACTGTGAAAGAAATTGGACAAACAAATGGTAAAACATCCCATGCTCATGGATAAGAATTATTATTAAAATGACTATACTTTCTAAAGCAATCAACAGATTCAACCCAATCCCTATCAAATTAACAATTTCATTTTTCACAGAATTAGAAAAAGTAATTCTAAAATTCATATAGGGCTGGGCACAGTGGCTTAAGCCTGTAATCCCAGCACTTTGGGAGGCCGAGGCGGGTGGATCACGAGGTCAGGAGATCGAGACCATCCTGGCTTACATGGTGAAACCCCGTCTCTACTAAAAATACAAAAAACTAGCCAGGGTGGTGGCGGGCGCCTGTAGTCCCAGCTACTCGGAGGCTGAGGCGGGAGAATGGCATGAACCCGGGAGGCGGAGCTTGCAGTGAGCGGAGATCGTGCCACTGCACTCCAGCCTGGGTGACACAGTGAGACTCCGTCTCAAAAAAAATAAAAAAAATAAAAATAAAATAAAAAAAATAAAATTCATATGGAAGCAAAAAGAGCCTAAATAGCCAAAGCAATCTTAAGTAAAAAGAACAAAGCCAGAGGCATCACATTACCCAAGTTCAAACTACACTATAGTAACCAAAACAGTATGTTACTGATACAAAAATAGACATACAGATCAGAGGAATAGAATAAAGTATCCAGAAATAAAGCCACATAGCTACAATCCACTTATCGTTGACAAAAGCAACAAACACAAATGATAGGGAAAGGACACCCTACTCAATAAATAGTGCTGAGAAAACTGGCTAACCACATGCAGAAGAATAAAACTTGACCCCTGCTTATCATCCTATACAAAAATTAACTCAATATGGATTAAATACTTAAATGTAAGACCTCAAAAAATAAAAATCCTAGAAGAAAACCTGGATATACTCTTCTGGACATGGGCTTAGGCAAATAAACTATGGCAAATAACTTATGAGACCTCAAAAGCAAACACAACCAAAACAAAATTGACAACTGGAACCTAATTAAAACTAAAGAGCTTCTGCACAGCAAAAGAAACTATCAACAGAGTAAGCAGACAACCTACAGAATAGGAGAAAATATTTGCAAACTATACAAATATTTTTTGACAAAGAACTAAAATCCAGAATATGTAACTTAAACAAATCCACAAGAAAAAAATAAATAACCCAATTAAAAAGTGGGCAATGGACATGTACAGACACTTTTCAAAAGAAGGCATACAAATATCCAAAACCATGAAAAAGTGCTCAACATCACTAATCATCAGAAAAATGCAAATTAAAACCACACTGAGACACCATCTCATACTGATCAGAATGGGTATTATTAAAATGTCAAAAAATTACATTTTAAAAAAATTCTAAAAATGTTTTCAAAGAGAAAAAGAAATGCTTATACATTGTTGGTTGGAATGCAAATTAGTTCAACTACTGTGGAAATCAGCATAAAGGTTCTCAAATAACTAAAAATATAACTACCATTTGACCCAGCAATCCCACTATTGGTTACCTACCCAAAGGAAAAGAAATAGTTTTATTATAAAGATACCTGCCCTGGCATGTTCATCACAGCACTATTCACAATAGCAAAGTCATAGAATCAACCTAAGTGTCCATCAACAGTTGACTGGATAAAGAAAATTTTATATATATATATACATATATATACACACACACACACACACACACACACACACATATACACACACACACATACACACACACACACACACACACACACACACACACACCCCATACTGTGGAATACTATGCAGCCATAAGAAAGAATAAATCATGTCATTCACAGCAACATAGATGGAGCTGGGGGTCATTATTTTAAGTGAAATAACTCCGAAACAGAAAATCAAATACCATATGTCCTCCCTTATAAGTGAGAGCTAAACAATGGGTCACATGGACATAAAGATGGAAATAATGAATACTGAGGATTCCAAAATAGGGGAGGATGCAGGGGACGAGAGTTGAAAATTTACCTATTACATACAATGTTCACTATTTGAGTGATGGGTTTTCTAGAAGCCCAAACCTCACCATTATGCAATATGCCCATGTAAGAAACCTGCATATGTACCCCCATATCTAAAATAAACAAGAAAATATTGGTCCAATTATGTCCTGATCATCCCATTCCCCTTTGTTGACCATTCACTTTCATGGCATCCCACAGAGCTCAGAATATCCTCCTTGTCCAAAAAGACTTCAGAGATAGTCACCTGGGGAAATTTCTGCAAAGAATGTCACCTTACTGATGGTAAAAGGAAAGGCATTCTGCCTGGTTCTTCCCTAAACCAAAAACTTGATTAATATGGGAATAGGTAGAAGGGTGACAAAAGTAAACATTTTCCAAAGTATGATCTATGGACAGATAAATTTGTGATTAAACAGAGTGCAACATTTTTTTTCATAACTTTTCAAATAATGATATGCTTTAGTTCTCTACAAAAGAGAACCTAGATTTTTCTCAAACTTTATGTGATGATGGAACTCTCATTTGGGAAATAATGATCTTGTTCACAGAACCACTCTTCTTCAAAACACCATTACTGGACAAAGGAGTGAATTTTACGGAATCAAATAGTATTTCTCAAAATCATGGTATATCAATGATGTGCTTTGAAAGCCCACAGCAGGCTGTAAACATCTAAACATTTAAGTGTTACAATCTTTCTTGATGAAAAAAATCAACTACTTGGGAGAATTTACCAAAATTAATGCTTGATGTTAAGATTTGGATTCTCCAAAATGTTATTAATTCTCAAGAATTAGAAGGCTTGTTTATATCAAAGTTCCTGTAAAGATATAGCTAGAAAATTGCTCCTTGTATTTTTCCCTTTCCATTATTAATTAAAATCATTAAAAACTTGAGTTATTAGGGAAGCTGCTATCCTCCCCCTTCTCTTCCTTCTCCTCCAGAGGCAGAAAGGCAGACACACAGGGAGGAAGGAAGAAAGAAAGAAAACAGGTAAAAGTATTTTTTACACATAGTTCCGTTTGGTGGTATTTCAAAAAAGGCATTTAATTTAAGTTAAATATCTGTAACTACAATAGAAATTTTACCATGACAATATCCAGACAGGGAGAGACAAGATTTCTAACTACAATTCATTGAATCTGATCATAAAAAAATAGCATGCCACAAAATTTTATCTCATCTATAAAAAAGGATTTATATGACTTCTAACTAAATGTCAAAATAGATTTTCATTACATAGTCTAATTTCATTTTTCAACCACAAGATATTGACCAAAAATATTGATTTACACTTAGCTGCTCAGTTCAGATTTTCTTTGCTGGCATTTCTGACAATAGACTTTATACTTGGCTGGTATAACTGTGTAATGAGACTCAACTAAGAATATTCTCTTAAAACTTTACTACCAAAGTGTGATCCATAGCCTAGCAGTTTGGGATAATCTGGGAACATGGTAGAAATGCAGAATCTCAGGCCTCACCCAGACCTACTAAATCAGAATTTGCATTTGAACAAGATCTCCAGATGATTCACACCCACATTAAAATTTGAGATGCACTGTCTTAGAAGACATTCTCCAGGTGTTTTGCTATCATTGGGGATTGTTTTGTCACCACCTGGGGGTGATCAGCAAGTTTTCCTAAGAACTCGACACTGGAATTTCTGCTTAACCACTTAATATGTATGACCTACAACTGACTGAAAATACTGCTTAGAGTGCAACATACGTAACACCTTTTGTGCAGATCTTACATTCTAATGTTGAATAGAAAATTAATTCCACAACTTACCTAACTTCTCTCACTTTAGTAGAGCACAAGTTTACAAAGCGTGTGTGTGTGTCTGTTTCACAGTCACTTTACATCCCTAGTTAACATCAGAGCTGCCTTGGCTTCAAGTTTATCAGTTAGCAAAAATGAAAACAGCCAAGTCTGTGGCCACTAAATTCTCCAGAATAAGATTCCCACTTTATTGAAAGTATTTGGTTCCTTGGAAATGCTTCAAATTCTCCTAGATTCTGAAATCTCTAAGTTTATTTAAAACTCAACCTGTTCTCAGAAATATCACCAGAGTACCTGGGTGGGATGAGCTCATTTAAAATTTCGAGACCTTCTGACCTTCTCAGAGAAGATCTGACCTTCTCTATCTGCCTATCTGAAATGCAACAACATAATTACATGCTGACCTCTCAGCCCAAGCACTGTGCCATCGGGGCAGTGAGACCAAGAAGATTTAACATCTGAGAATAGAGTCTGGTGTGTCATGTCTAAGTAAGACTGTGTCTTCGGCTGCATTCAGTATTTCCCTGCTGAGCCCAAAACTTGGCTCCTGTTGCCTCCTGCCTTTTCCAACACTCCTTAATATAGCTACATTCTCCATGTGAGGTTTTTAAGCACTATGATTCATATGCCTATCGCCTCCCCTCCTAAATTTGAAGAAACTGAAGTAGCTGGAATTTGGGGTAGTAAAGCTACCATGGTCCATTGTCACGTTTAGTATCATCCTAAGAAGAGATAGGAAAATTAAAAATTAACACCAAAGCTGGTAGATGGAGATTTGTGGGAGGGTTTGGTATCTAGTAGTTATAGGAGAAAAAGAGAAGATGAGGCCTATGCCAGCAGAAAAGAGTGGGTAGGGAAATGAGATAACCAGCTGTGTGGTAAATCTGATTTTCAGAAGGAGCAGACTTCCTCTCCAGAGACTGATTTTTGGTCTTCATGCTGGTGCAGAGAATAAGCCTGTGATGACCTCAAAGGGCCGCCACTCAGGCTTCCCTCTTGGATAGAGCAAACCTGCAGCCCCAGGGTCAGTTTCGAGACTCATTGTTCTCACTCATCTTCCTCCAGATACTCTAAGTCTTACAAACCTTGTGTCCTCCCCAAACCTCTAATTGCTAAATCCCCATTGTATGTGACCTAAAAGTCACAATCACATGTAGGCCACTTTCGTCTTAAAACTCTATACTTTTGGTCTTCTGAAACATTTCCCTGGTTTTCCTAGCTCTCTAATGATTCTTAGATCTAATTATGTTTGCTTTTCCTCTGCTGGATCCAAAAGTTTATTATCCTCCAAGATTCTTTCCATAGCTCCTTTCTATTTTCCTTCCATATCTCTCCATCATCCACCTATATGTTAATAATGCTACTAAGATAATATCTTTAGCAAATACGTCTCTTCTGAGTCCCAAATTATATATATTAATTGTCTCTGGAACACATTCACTTGCATGTCTCAGAAAATTCAAGCTCAACACCCTAATCAACTCCACCCTAATTATCCTCCCGTTGAGACCTGTTCCTCTCCTTTACACCTTATCACACTGAATGGCATTACCCAGCCACCCAAAACTGTGGACACCATGCTTAAGTTCTCCCTTGCCCTCACCCCATCTCTTTCTCTTTAGCCATTTAAGACATTTAGTTAGGGCTTTTGGCATATTTCTCCTATACTAATACATCAATCATTTAACTAGGCTGTCTGTTAATTTCCCATCACTTCAGTCTATGTAAGCATATTATTCTACTGCATAAGGTAGTTTTTTCTGACTTCACTAAAAATCTATACTTCTTAGCATGGCATATAAGCTTGACATAATCTAAACTTTGCCTACCTATTCTGTCTGTTCCCACCGCTACCTGTTCTATGACAGGTGCATAAAGTTTCCTGATTTCACACTGTCTTAGTGCTCCACCTTATCTCCCTCGTAAGCACCTACTCAAACGGAGAGATTCAATTTAGGTGTCCCCCTCTGATAAAGCTTTACCTGACCCTCAGGATTGGCCATTCCTTTCTTTGTTCCCACACACAATATTGCACTTTAAAAAGTGTAGTATTTTATTTATTTGTTTTACATCAATCTCATTTGAACATACAGTAATTTCCTTGAATGTGGGATCCTGCCTTATTTATGTTTGTATTTATAGCACCAGCCATACCTGGCATAGGGTAGGTGCCACTAAATATTCACAGAGAAAGAATGACTAGGCATAGAATGCATTTGAAGAAAACAGCGAACTTGTATATACTTTACATGATGATGCCTAAGATTTGTCCATGAGGACAAAGCCAGTTTTAAATCAAAAGCCTCTGGTAGACTGAACAGCATTTACAGTATAGACTAAAGGGATAATATCAGAGTCATTCTCGTTGTGATGGGGGGAACCTGAAAGAAGCAGATTCGAGTTCTAAGTATACTGACACTGACACGTGGTCAGGGAGGTTGCAAAATAAGAAGGGGACAGATTTTAATCTGTTAACAGACATCTGAGTTACAAATCAGAGGGATATAGAAGAACAAGAAGGCTGCCCTTAAGTGTTTCTTTCTTCAATTCAACCCCCATACGGGAGCTCTTTTGATGTTATTTACAAGTCAGACTATCATCTCACTTCAAACAATACTCTTAGCCTGTGTACACCTCCTGTCTCTTTTAACTGAGTTCTCTAGTGAAAAATAGGGAATTTCTCTGTGTTGAAGTCAAAAGCCCTTTGGAATTCCTGTCTGTGAAAGATTATCAAAAGAGGTTATAAAATCTTGAACTTTTGTTGTTGTTCTTAAGGACAGTTCTCCTGAATTAAAAAATGTCTGATGCTACTGACAGTCTGATTTAGAATGTGAGTCTGAGGACAGTGAGAAAGGTTTAATCCTGTCCCCATCCCTTATTCTGCTCTTGTAGTTTTTATTTTATGAAAAACCTAAGGGACTCAAAGTTACAAAAATGCCCATTGGCAGTATCTACTGTTAATACCAGCCATCATCCCATAACAAGGATTCATTTCAGTCAAGCCACTAAAATTTTATTTGATTCAATGAAATTTTTTTCAGTGAAGCTATGAAAGCATTTTTGCCCATTCCCTAAACTATTACTTGTTAAAAACTGAATTGAATTTCATAAAGATTTATGAGCACTTCCAAAATCACTTAACAGCCAAAAGCCATGTAGTAACTTTACCCACGTTTGAATAAAACGTGATGCTGGTGGAAGTTACAGTTGTAAAAGAGTGGTAAGATTAGATTTGAATCATTTCCACCCAGACCTTGCTTTATCTACTGCAGGGCCCACAGCTCTGCTATTAGTCCACGTCTGCTGGCCCTAAAGAATTACATAAGATTGCTAAAACCATGGGCCTTTACAGTATCAGCTTATTAAATTTTAGTATAATACTCATAAATATGGACAGAAATGTAGAAGGGGCAATTATGTCTCAAGAGTAAATAACCTGATAATCATTCTAGAGTTTGAAATAGATTTATTTTTATATTTATACTTGAATATAGGAAGGTCAATGGTCCAATAATTATTTTAAATAAAAAGTTTCATTATGAAAACTGAACATAGATCTCAAAATTCATTCTGCTTTATTTCATTCCTTCAGGTCCATTTTCTAATATTTAACTCATGCACATGAACAGCACTGAGCGAGGTGGAGTGGCTTCTCAAAACTGTCTTAATAAAGAGAATGATCAAGAGTTTGAATTTCTAAGACTTTCTTAATTTACAAGGAAAACAAGTTGTCAATCTAAATTGAGCTAAGCTAGGAATTACATAAATAGGTGCTATAAACATTTAAAGGCAAGATTTCTTGGAGTAATCAGAGGTGATTACTCAGGGTAGACTTTTTCTGACATCTTCAGATACGGAGCTTCTCTTCTCTATATACAAATAGGATATGTATGTCTCTTCTCTATACCTTGGGGAAAAAATAGTTTAAAAAAATAGTCAATTTGAATAGCTGACCAGACCTTGAACAAACACTGTCCCACTTGCTTGTTAAAATGTTTTTGTTAACATGTTCCCTGGGCAACCTCCATATATATATATATGTCACCCAGGCTGGAGCACAAAGGTGCAATCATGGCTCGCTGAAGGCTGAAGCAATCCTCCTACCTCAGCCTCCTGAGTAGCTGGGACTACAGGAGCAGGCCACCATGGTGGTTAATTTTTGTAGTTTTTGGAGAGACAGCATTTTGCCATGTTGCCCAGGCTTGTCTTGAACTCCTTGGTTCAAGCAATCCTCCCGTCACAGCCTTGCGAATTGCTGAGATTACAGGTGTGAGCCACTGGCCCCCACCAATCTCAGTATCATTAAGATGCCAAAGACAGGTCATAGAAGTTTCAGCTCTGTTCACAGCCTTTGCCCAGGAACATATGGACCTGTTGCTGTTTTGGTTAGTTTCCACCTGTTTCTGAAACCTTACATGTGCATTTTATATCATTGTCTATCATTTCATTGCACCATACAATGCTGCTTAGATCTCAAGCTTTACTGTTAATAACCTTATATCTATTTTGGTGCAACTTGAGAAAATGTATTTTATAAATTACAAAGATCTAAACAAGTATAATTTATTATGATGATGATCATTTATCAGAAGGCTACATATGTAAGAGTACAAAGGAAAGGGAGTTTTAGGAAAGGCAATTGCAAAACACTAGAAAACAGTGTTATCCAACAGTTCTGGAAAGAAAAGTTAAGTTTCCTAATATGCTTACACTTAACGAGGCCATAATATGCTAAGAAGATGATATAGATAGATAGTTGATTATAGATGTTGATACATAGCCAGATAGATAGATGTTGATGTTTATTCATGATTCATATATTTCTTATTGTTGCATCATCTCACCTTCTTGAATAGAGATATCTACTGATTGAATGCTCTTTACCTGTTCATCTATCTGTGTATGGTTTTCTGATTCCTATTGCATGAAAGAAGAGGGTTCTCTCTGAAATAATGAGGGTTGTCGTGCTGCCTATGAGAACTAAAAACAGTAACATTTTGGAAATGAATATAACTTTAGTGACAATCTGATTTACCCCTTTCATTTTAATAACAAGAAAGTTGTGAAAATACAAGGGCAGTTCCATTATTAGGAACTTCAGGTCTCTCAAATCCCTGTTTAGTTTCTAAAACTGGTTTTAAATAAGCCTGCAGATTTTTATGTGAACCATGAAAAGAATAAGCAATATTTTTACATTCTACAAGTAAAATTTTTATATTATTATTGTGTTGAATTAGTATTATCAACCTTGTAGACAGAAGTAAAAAAAAGATTTGAATTTAAAATTTTTACTTTTATCCACAATTCTAACAAGTTTTTTTTAAAAAAGAAATGAACAACATACAGTTTTAAAATCAAAATAGTTATTCTAGTTTCTGTAAACAGAGGAAATTTACTTCACTGGGCCAATATACTGTGCAACTGTTATAAACAAAGCTGATTTCCAGTGTATACCAAAAATAGCACATCTAAGCTCTCTGCTGGTCTTTCAATTCACAGACATAAGATAGAGTTGATATTATTTTTTATTTGTAGTAATATGCACAATATTTTACTAATGAAAATTATAATTATTTTCCCCCAAATTCTGCTGAGTTCTAAACCATTCAGGAAACCTCAGTGCATTAAATTATTTCTCTCATTTCCTACTGTTGTTCTTACAAAGTGGTATAGCCTCATTTCACTGTTTTATCTTCCTATTTACTGATGATATTTTAGTCTTTCATGTTCTCTTATCTCTTTTATCTAGTCTACAAGGACTAATGTTTATGTCCCTCCGGTTTGGTCTGGTGAAAGAAAGAAATAGAGAGAAAGAAAAAGAAAAAGTAAGATTAAGTTTAAAGACTAAGATTTAACTAAATTTCTTTTAGTTGCCCATACAACGTTTTGCTACTCTGAAAATCCCACTATTATATTATTTGTGCTATATCCACAACATATTTTGTAAGTTGTTTGAAATTGTTTCCTAGTTTTCTCCAGTTAGATTGCCAGCTATTGATGAATAAGAACATATCGTTAGCTTCTTTTGTGTTTTCAGGGTGCTTGGACATATGTACATATGCTTGCTGTGTGATCTTACTTTATGCATAATTCTACTTTTTTTCACCATATTCCTTTCCAAAAATGCCTGGAACTCTATTTTACCAAGATGAAGCCATGTGTGTGAGAATCTTGTGGCAAAACACTGCTGTGTAGCACTTTTACATAAAATAGATTCTAACTCCTCATAATAAAGGAAAGCAATGCTGCAAACTGTGTGTCTTGTGAACCTTTGAGAGCCAGTGTGGACCAGTTGTTAAATCATCCCAGTGTATAAATTCAATCTTCCAGGTCAGATTACTTATGAGATAAAAGGTCGTCACATAATAACTATGTGCCCTGAGAGGAGAATGATTTTATACCAAGTCTTTTATACACTGTAACAAGAGGGGCAATTGTTTCTTCTTTTGAATTGAAGCATGAAATAGAGTTGGTTTTAAAAGTAGCAGTAGTTTCGGAGTTGTGAAAAGAAGGGTAAAAAGTAATATTTATCAAAATTACCCTCCTACTGCAGAAAAATTGCCCTGAACATCCCAGCCAGAAGAAACCTCCTCATCCGTTCTCTGTTATGCACCATCTTGTGTGGCATTTGACACTCTACTGGCTTGATCTGTCAATTTACCAAAGTAAAGGGAACATGCTGAGAGGGAAGGTAAAATAGGTTATGTTTGGGGTGGATAGAAAGAAAGTGAGCTTAAGGCCAAACAAGGAGGGCATGAAGCCCCAGGCGAGAAATTCTAATTTATTTGGGTTGAGGAGAGGGAGGAACTATTAGGATACTCCTAAGGACAGAGTTGAAAAATGACATATTGATAGTTACACTGTAGAAAAAAAAATCTACTTGTATATATTAAAAAATGACAAGTATATACTGAAAAGTGACAAGAAAATAAAGGAAATATTTATTTATTATTTATTACCATGTTGCCCTTTTGGCATGCCCATCTAAACAAGATAATGATCCCAATGCTTTTTGCCGTGGTATGCATGGCATCTCTCAGTAACATGTAACCGGCATTCAATAAATTTGTTGAATGAGTGAATAAGTATAAGCAAATACAGACATAAATAGGGCTTTATTAACTAAGATAATCTTCCACATATAGGTCATTGCCTTGATTTCAGATTTTTATACATAGTTTATTTCTGTAGGTAGTTCATTTCTAAAAAAATTATAACATTCATGATGATGATGCTAAAAGGGAAGAAAAGAGTGATGAAGGAAAAAGGTCTATTTACTCATTATTTATTATGTGCTAAGCATTGTATTAAGTGCTTTGCCCCCATGTACTCATCTTCCTCATCCAACAAGAGAAAACTTAATTATGCAAATAAAAACCAGATTTGAGCAATACTAACAAATCACTCCAGGTTCTGATTGACAGTTGTAGCAGACACTGTTGATGCCCTACCCCTTGGGCCACACGAGCCCACCTGCGACTGGGAAGACAATCTCATAACATTGGCAGCTTCCCAGCTCCCACGTTTTTGTCTCTCATAACTGTCTGAGCATACCTGGGAGCTTGCTTGCTGGCAAACAGGTACAATCTGCAAGTGTCGGGAGGTGATCTCTCCACCAGTGGAGGATGAGAGTCCTTGGATAGATGCCTCAGCCTCTCAGTCTTTCAGGGATTAGGGATTCTTTAGCCATGTCTCATACACTTTCTCAGCAGGTTTCAGAAGTCTTACAATTGAAGAGAAGCCTTTGATTCATGTTTCGTTTAAAGCAACCTTGTCATTGATACCTATATTAAAGCATCAGGGTCAAGTGCGGTGGCTCACGCCTGTAATCCCAGCACTTTGGGATGCCAATGCAAGTAGATCACTTGAAGCCAGTTCAAGAGCAGTCTGGCCAACATGGTGAAACCCCATCTCTACTAAAAAAAAAAAAAAAAAATACAAATAATTAGCTGGGTGTGATGACACACACCTGTAGTTCCAACTACTCAGAGAATCACTTTAACCCAGGCCTGGGCAACAGAGCAAGACTGTCTTTAAAAAAGAAAAAAAAAGCATCAAGAAGTGTGGTCTAATAGTATGTATCTGGATAGAAGAATTGAGCTTCTTGTCTCTGGTTGGTAACTTTAGTACTGAGTATGGATCCCCTAAAAGCTGACCTTGAGGCAAGCACTTGGGTGTAACAGTTTAAAGGGGTGTCTTAGAAGGTTAGATTAGGGAGAGGCAGAGAAATTATAAAAAATGTTTAATGCATCTCTAATTGTTTTACATGCTTTACCTTAGTAATTTTTTAAAATCTAATTTTAAAAAGTGTAACAAAAAACACTACTTGCCAGACGTATCTACATGAATGTCCCACCAATACCTCAAACTTATCTCTAGAACCCAGCAAGTACTATCTAAACACACTCTCCATCTCCCCCAACACCATGCACCCCTCCACCCACCCTGTTCTTCCCCATTCCAACTCCTCCATCTGGTTGCTTTATGTTTTGTTTTTCATGGTATTACCAGTGTCTCTGTCACCAGGGCTAAAAATGCTGGTCATATTTTACTTCCTCTTAGTACCTACACCACACAATACACATCAGTTTTTTTCCCCAATGCCTTGCGAGCTCTTTCATTTCCCCTGCCCTGCTGTCTGCATAAGTTTGGGTCTTGAAACTGCCTTTATGCCTACACTCTTTGTCAGCAACCAACTGTCTCTTGTCTCCTCATTGTATATGATATTTAATTTGACTACATTATATTATCTAAGGTATATCATATCTTCCTTTGTAAATTATAAACTGAGATTAGGACTCACTTTTTATACAGTTTCACATTTGTCAAAGGACTTAGCATATTGTTTTGCATGTAGTAATGAACATAAACCTATAAATTTCCAGTTTATGACATTAATGATGTAAAAAGCCAAAATCATGTAAGAGCCACTTAAAAAATACAGAGCACCTGCTACTTGCCAGGTAGCATATTAAGTGCTAGAGACATGGTGGTAAACAACAGGAGCAAAACAAAGCTGTTTTCTACTCTCAAATTCTAGTGAGAAAGATATAATGAAAAAATATATGATTATAAATTAAAGAGTTCTGGAGATAATGAACAGGATTGTCTGGCAGAGAATGTTATGGTGACCTATTTTAAATTGGATGGGCAGAAAGTCCTCTGTGAGGAGATCTTTAAGCTGAGATGGAAGAAAGAGAAAGAGGAATCATGTGAAAAGTCAAAGGCTATGTGTCCAAGAAGAGGTAATAATATGGTAAAGACCTTGAGGATGAAAAACCTTGATGCACTGAAGGAAATTAAGAAAGGCTGATATGACAAAAGCCAAGTGATCCAGGAGGAGTGGCCAATGCCAAGGCTGGTGCTGTAGTCAGAGGCCAGATCATAGGGTCCTTTTAGGCCATGTTGAGTGTGGTTTGTACTATAAGAAAGCGATGGAAAACTGTTTAAAGGATTTAAGCAAGGAATTAGTTGCCTGATTCATTTAGAATCTTGAAAGTTCACGCTGGCTTCTGTGCAGAAATTTGATGAGGTGGGGCAATGAAAAAGGGAGACCACCTAGCAGATTATTAAGTAGCCCACATGAAATTATCTTGAGAAGTGGTAGTAGCTGTGCAAAAGAAGATTAACATAAGATGGGCTTGAGACACATTTTAGAGGTCAAATTGATAGGACCTTGTGATTGATGGATTCTTTGTTGAAGTTAGAGGGAGGTATTACTTTCCAAATTTCTGGCTTGAACAACTGGTCAGATAGAGTGCCCAGTTGTTCTGGAAAGAAAGAGAGTGGGTGGAAGAGTGATTTAGATCAGAAGTCAAGGAACCAGAACTCAGTTTTAGGTATGTTACATGCACAATGCCCACTGTACATCCAAGTGGAGATGTCTGGTAGGCAGTAGAACAAATGAACCGGGAGCTCTGAAGAAAGGTCCAGGATGGAGACATAAACTGGAGACTCATGATATTTACTTTTTTCATGTCAAACAATTGAGGGTATATTTAAATAACTCATGAAATAGCCGATTAACAGATATATCAACATGTATATAAAAAATCAAACTTTATTTTTAAATGATTTTTTTTTTTACCTACTGAGTAAAAGAATGTTATGCAAAAGCAAAACAAGGATTCCTCAAGGATTTAGAAGCCAATTATTGGGTATGTAAAATATAGTAAGAGAATATAATTTAAATTGTACCTTCTATGTACTGTTTCTATTGTAGTCTTCTATGGGGATATTTATCACCAAAAAAAGACAATCACGGATAATTTTAGAGGATTGTTTCTTCACGTATTTTAATTGTATCCCCCACTGACCATCCAATACAGTTACTTGACATTAGTTGTGAATATATTTTTTCCTTTTAAACTTTTTTTATAGTATACTATACATATAAAAGTTATCATCTTTACCATTTTTAAGTGTGAAGTCCAGTGGTAATAACTATATATATTTTTTCCCTTCATCACCCTCCACCTATCTTTCCTGCCCTCTAGTAACTACCATTCTACTCTCTATCTTCATGAGATTCACTTTTTAAGCTCCCATATATGAGTGAGGGCATGCAATATTGGTCCTTCTGTGCTTGGCTTAGTTCACTTAACATAATGGCCTCCAGTTCCATCCATGTTGCTGCAAATGACAGGATTTAATTCTTTTTTATGGCTGAATTATATTCCATTATGTATGTATATTTCTTTATCCATTCACTCATTGATGGGCACTTAGGGTGATTCCATATTTTGGCTATTGTGAATAGTGCTGCAATAAACATGGGAGTGGAGATATTTCTTCCATGTATTGATTTCCTTTATTTTGGATATATACCCACAAGAATTGCTGGATCATATCATAGTTCCAGTTTTACTTTTTTGAGGAACCTCTATTCTGTTCTCCACAGTGGCTGTACTAATTTACATTTCCAGCAGCACTGTATGAGGGTTCCCCTTTGACACCACTTTGTAACCAGCATCTGTTTTTGCCTTTTTTATATAAGCCATTTTAACTGGAGTGAGATGATATCTCATTGTAGTTTTGATTTGCATTTTTCTGATGATTAGTGATGTTGTACAGGTTTTCACATACCAGTTGGCCATTTGTTTGTCTTCTTTTGAGAAATATCTATCGAGATCTTTTGCCAATTTTGAAGTTACATTCTTTGTTGGGTTTTTGTTTTGTTGCTATTGAGTTGTTTGAGCTCCTTATATATTCTGGTTATTAATCCCTTGTCAGATAGAGAGTGTGCAAACGTTTTCTCTCATTATATGGGTTCTCTCTACATTTTGTTGATGTTTTCTTTGCTGTGCAGAAGCTTTTAAGCTTGATGTAATCTCATTTGTCTATTTTTGTTCTGGTTGCCTGTGCTTTTTAGGTCTTACACAAAAAAAATCTTTGTCCAGACCAATATCTTAGAGCATTTACCCAAAGTTTTCTTCTAGTAATTTCATAATTTCAGGTCTATAATTCATTTTGATTTGGTTTTTGTATATGGTGAGAAAGTTCTAATTTTATTTTTTTGCATGTAGTTATTAAGTTTTCCCAGCATCATTTATTGACGAGACTGTTTTTTCCCATTGTATGTTCTTTATACCTTTGTCACAGATTAGTTGGTTGTATGTGCATGGATTTATATGTGGATTCTCTATTCTGTTCCATTTGTCTATTTCTATGCCAGGACTGTGCTGTTTTGGTACTATAGCTTTGTAGTAAATTTTGAAGTTAGGTAGTGTGATGCCTCCAGCTTTGTTCTTTTTGCTCAGGACTGCTGTGGCTGTGCAGGGTCTTTTGCCGTTTCTTACAAATTTTAGGAATTTTTCGATTTATGTGAAGAATGTCATTGGTATTTTGATAGGAATTGCATTGAATCTGTAAATTGCTTTAGGTAGTACTGTAATTTTAACAATATTAGTTCTTCCAATCCATCATCATGGAATCTCTTTCTGGGTTTTTATGTCCTCTTCAATTTCTTTTATCAGAGTTTTATAGTTTTCCTTGAATAGATATTTTACTTTTTTAGTTAAATTGATTCCTAGGTATTGTATATTTTTGTAGCTATTGTAAAAGGAACTGCTTTCTTGATTTTTACTCAGATTGTTCACTGTTGGCATATATAAATGCTATTGATTTTTGTATGTTGATTTTGCATGCTGCAACTTTACTGATTCAGATCTAACAGCTTTCAGGTGGACTCTTTAGATTTTTCTAGGTATAAGATCATGTAGTCTGCAAACAAAGCTAATTTGACTTCTTCCTTTCCAATTTGGATACCCTTCCTTTCTTCCTCTTGCCTGATAGCTCTGGCCAGGACTTCCTGTACTATGTAGAATAACAGTGGTGAGAGGGGTTATCCTTGTCTGTTTCAGTCCTTGGAGGAAAGGCCTTCATTTTTTCTGTGTTCAGTATGATGTTGACTGTAGGTTTGTTATATATGGCCTTTATTATTTTGAAATATGTTCCTTCTATATCCATTTTGGTGAGAATTTTTATCATAAAGGAATGTTGAATTTTATCAAATGCTGTTTCAGCATCTATTGAAATAAGTATACCATTTCTGTTAATGACTTATAATATTTAGATTGTTTTTAAAGACATAGGAAATGGGTTAGATCTCCTAAAGAGGGAAGATGGAAAGAGAATGAAAGAGGGTCCAGAATATAGCCCTGGGGATTTCCAGCACTTATGGTGGAGGGAAAGGAGACATCAGAGGAAACTCAGAGTGGCCAGATAGAAAGGGAGGAAAAAGCTTAATAAGGTGGTATCATGAGAAGAGAGTCTTTCTGGAAGGAGAAATGCTTACTCTTGATAACAACTGAAAAATAGGGTGAGTCCACATTAGAATCCTCGCTACTGGTGAGGACTTTCTACACAAGGTTAGAGATCACTTGTATTTTGTCTACTATAATTTTAGTCCATAATGCATTTTCTGGCACATAGTGGGCACTTGATAAGTATTCATTCAATGACATTTAGTAATTGAGTGCCCAAATATTTATGTCGGGTTGAGAGCTAGGGATAGGCATGAGTCTTTCTTCAACATCCTTCTGATTAGAGAGATAGCAGTATCTTCAGTTTATTTTAAAGCATCATGAAACACACTTTATTCCTGCTAACATTAGGAAAAGCGAGCTGTTTTCTAAGCCTTGGAGGAAGGAAATTCAGCTAACATGTGAGATAATGTAGGGTGGCTATTTCTCGAAAGGTAGTGAATCATAGCTATAACCATAACTGTGGAAAAAAGTCCTGCCTTATCAACCACTCCATTGACTGCTAGTCACCAAAACTACGCTATGAAACAAATTGTGTTGAGTGGCTTTCATTGTAAAAGACTTTGGTGAAGGGAGGGAAAGAAACTGGTAGGGGTTCAGATCAGAAGATCTGGCTTTGCCAGTTTCTGGAGGGTGTCAGAATGGCTTCAATATACCTACGTCCTTGGCCTCAACTGGAGGTTTTGTAGCTGCAAACAAGAAGGATTGCGTAGTTCAGAATAACGACAATGTAAGCTAATTGTGGAACTGGGTTAAAATCAGCATGTAGATCTACTAAGAAACACACTCAGCACTACTGCAGAGAGAAACATCAGAACCATTCTCCACAGGCCCTTCATTTCTGGAAGCCATTTCATTTTTACAATAGATTTATCACACACCATATTGACTTTTTACTGTAAAGAGAAAGTTAATATTCCTCATATTTTGTCTGTTGACAGAGTGAAAATAATTGCATTGGGTTTGGCTAGAATATCCTGTCATTCCAAAAATATCTCAAACTCCACATGGCTAAAACTTAACCCATCAATGCCCCCATGTACATGCTTGCATACATGCATATTACTTCATTTCTCAGTGTTTTTTTCTCTGTGAATGGTATCATCACACACCCAGTTCCCAAATCCAAAACTGCCCTGGGGATTTTCAACAATTACGGTGGAAGAAGCCAGCAGAGGAGACTCAGAGTGCCCAGATAGGAAGGGAGGAGAAAAAAGTTCAATAAAGTGGTGCCCTGAGAGGAGAGTCTTTCAAGAAAGAGAAATACTTCCCCTTGGGCTTATCCTCTATTTATTGTTGCAGGGGCTTCCAAAATTAGGTTTTCTGTGTTCAGTCTTGCGTTCACACTTCTGAAACCCAGAGCTGACCCAGACAAATTCCTCAACTTCCTGTCAGCCCCAACATAGATTTAAAATTCCTAACCTGGCTTATGAGGTTCACCATGTATTCCTGCTTCTCTAAGTCAGGCTCATATCACACCAATCTGTGTGTGGGGTGGCTAAATACACTAGCCAGGGAAGCTCTTTCAGTTCTTCTACCTGGCCCCGCTGGAGCCCTCCTTATTGCTCATTCCGTTCTTAGCCTGATTCAAGATTCCTGGTCCTTCACATCTCTCTTTACGTGTCCTCACCTGGAACTTTCTCTAGTTAGTACAAATTTTCTATCTACCATTGGAGCAAACATTTTTTGAAAGTTTGTATCAGTCCTGCCTTACTCTTGGTGGAATCCTGTGGTCCTAGCCAAGTGCATGCTCCATTAATGTGCTGAATAAATGAATAAGCATTTTAATTATGTATCTGTCGTTAGTGTCAGATGTGTTATTCCAGCAGGGTTTTAGCACACAGACACACTCTTTGATGCAGACTTTTCCTGTGTTTTCTTTTTACATATAGCAACAATAAAAAAACTAGACCTTCATCTCCTGAAAATATCAGTCTAATAATCACCTATGACTGTCTCTCTGGTTGCTGAAGGGAAAAAAACAAAACAAAACGAAACAAAAACAAACAAAAAAATCCAGGGCACACCTGGATTGCATTAGAATGAAACTCACTACCCAGTTCAGGTGTGTTGCGTCATGGGTCTCCGGCACATTTCAGAGGCTCATTAGGACCCTGACCCCACACTGGAGTTTACACCCCTAATAGCAGCTGTGTCCCGTGGCAACTGAGTGGGTGCGTGAAAAGGGGATAATCAAGAACCAGCTGGAGCAATCAGAATCGGTTAAAGTGAATCAAGTCACAGTGTTTCCTTAACCCAACCTCTCTGTTGGGGTCGGCCACAGCCTATAACCGCCTGCTATTCAACCTGAGCGGCTGCTGCTCGCCTGCTCAGGCACACAGCCCGGGGTGCAGAGGAAGTGTGGGGAGGAAGGAAGTGGGCATAGAAGGGTGCCCAGTGTGGGTCTTGAAGAGAATAGCCATAACGTCTCTGTCACCAAAATGTTCCCCAGGAGCCTTCGGCGAGTTTTTTGGGGTTTTGTTTTTAATTTGTGGCTCTTGATAATTTATCTAGTGGTTGCCTACATCTGAAAAACAAGACAGTGCTTGACTCTCAACCAAAGAACTGGACGGCTCCCCGCCGCAGTCCCAGTCCCCGAGTTTGTGGCTGGCATTTGGGCCACGCCGGGCTGCCTGCTAGAGGCTGGGCGGTCACAGCGAGGGGCACGCGGTTTGGGGCCACACAGCTCCGCTTCTAGGCCCCAACTACTGTTAAAAGGGGAAGCCCGTGCTCCATCTAGGTCCGCTCTTACTGAGCCCAGAGCCATCCCGCGCTCTGCGGGCTGGGAGGTCGGGCCGAGACGCGCGTCCTGCGCAGCCGAGGCTCCCCAGCGCCCCCTGCAGCCGCGCGTAAGGGGAGACGGGGCCCGGCCCTGCGCCTCCGCACCACGCCCGGGACCCCACCCAGCGGCCCGTACCCGGAGAATCAGCGCGAGAACCCGAAGCTCCCGGCGAGCAGCACAAACCCGGAGTGGGGCCGAGCGAGTGCGCGGCATCCCAGGCCAGCCGAATCGCTCCGCCCGCGGTGGGCCGACTTCCCCTCTTCTTCCCTCCCTCCTTCCTTTCCTGTAGCCCGCCGGCGCCGGACACGCTGCGCCTCATCTCTTGGGGCGTTCTTCCCCGTTGGCCAACCGTCGCATCCCGTGCAACTTTGGGGTAGTGGCCGTTTAGTGTTGAATGTTCCCCACCGACAGCGCATGGCTTGGGAAGCGAGGCGCGAACCTGGTCCCCGAAGGGCCGCCCTCCGGGAGACGGTGATGTTGTTGCTGTGCCTGGGGGTCCCGACCGGCCGCCCCTACAACGTGGACACTGAGAGCGCGCTGCTTTACCAGGGCCCCCCCAACACGCTGTTCGGCTACTCGGTCGTGCTGCACAGCCACGGGGCGAACCGATGGTGAGTAGAGTTGGACCAATGAGCCCTCAGCAGCTCAGAGCGGCGTGAGAACGGCGCCCAAGGGATTCCCTGCCCGGTTCAAACTTTTCTCCCTCCCAAGGAGGCAGGAGGGAAACGCTGCGAGTGCCAGCTCGCTGGAGATCTGCCAGGGAAACTAACTTATCTTGGGGTGGCAGCACCCCGGGTGCGTTCTGGCGCAAGACCTTGGAGCTTCGAGTCGGGGGTGGTGGGCGGAAGAGGAGGTGGGGAAGCTGCCCTGCTGCCGACTGCACATCTGTTCCGACAGGGAGCTCAGTGGGCAGCACAGCTCACGTCTGAGCGCACGTGCACGTGTCTCTTTAGGCTCGTGGTGGGTGCGCCCACTGCCAACTGGCTCGCCAACGCTTCAGTGATCAATCCCGGGGCGATTTACAGATGCAGGATCGGGAAGAATCCCGGCCGGACGTGCGAACAGCTCCAGCTGGGTGAGTTGGGGGTGGAACCAGGAGTTAGTGACCTCCCGACCCCCCATGTGGACCCCACCATAGGGCAAGTCCTGGAAAGATTCAAGTCGCCTGTTACTTCTCGTTTAAAGAGCCTAAAGTTTTCAGTTTCAACTCCGTCTCATCTTCCCTCCTTAATGTAAAAGGGATTCCCTTTCTGTTAATATCGTTCTCCCTTCTCCTTATGGCAATGATTGCAGTACGCTGACCAAAACTATGGTAGAGGGAAATTTCTTATGATACTTTCTTTTCATCTCTCCCCCGTCTCTCCGTGTGTAAAGCACATTTTAGCGTGTCTCAGCATATTAAGGATAGAATCCAGCTAAGCCAAGACTTGAGAATTTTATTTCCATCTTTGTCCTATCAACCTTCTTAAAGAACAGGCTAAAGGGCATATCAGGAATAGCAATTGGAATTGATCCCATATCCCGTCGTTCAACCTAAAGGTCTAAAGAAAAAAAGTGATAGTTTTACTTAGAATATGCAATGTAAAAGAAAAGGAAAGTTGGCATCTTCATTGTTAATGTAGTATAATTTTCCACTCCCAAAACCATCATCCAAAACTCTCATGTTATATGGGTCCATCTTTTTGCAGTCATTTCTCAATGTCTCAGATTTGTGACAAGTTGAAAAATGTGTACTGATAGAGAGGAGAAGTTTCATGTTTCAGACAAGTTTCTTGCACACAGACAAGTGGGGAAAGAGGAACGAATATTAAATAACAAGACTTATCTTATTCCAAAATGTTACTGCTATACATATTGCTTAATTTTTTCCCCTCAAAGCAACCCTGGGTCATGGTTGACATTGTTCCTAGTTTATGTATGAGGACTGTGGCTCAGAGTTGCAAATACCTTTTTAAAAGTTATGAGCTAGTGAGTGATAGGTGGGAACTAAAGTCACACTAGGGTCTGAATGGGTCCAAAGTCTAAGCCATTTTCTTCCATGTATGCATCTTCAATGCAAATAAAATTAAGTGAATGGTTTAATATGTTGCCTGCTGAGCTGGTGGGTCATCTGTAAATGGTGAATAAAATTGGTACTTTATATTTCTTTGCTGTAAAGGGACTTTTGGGATTGGTTATTGGATCTTTAACTTCTTTTGCATTTTATAGTAGTCTTTGCTCTTTTTCAAACAGCGAAGCTGGTTCCTTTCTTTCGAATGAATTCGAATAGAGTATAAACATAATGGAATGTTTACTTTTAACTTCGAACACCTATAAAAGTCCACGAGTTGTCTGTAGCATGTAGAATAAGCCCTAGCCTCTTGTTAAGCATCCTCAATACCAGAAATCACAGTAGGAATGTATAAAACATTCACAGACCCATACATTTGGAATGATTTTGCAAAGCATAATTTTCATTGCATGAGAGAGTTGTGGGTGAAGAATTAGGGAGTGGAGCTGACAACTTTAATCTGCCAGAGGATCTTGGCAAGGTCTCAGGAGGGAGCAGTTTTATTTCTGTTGTCCTGTCATAGTTTCCTGATCCATGACATTATAACTACTGGTATTTAGTGTCTACTTCCTGTCTGGATGGACACGGAATCTATTTCTGGATGTCTGTGTTTAATTGGATACATCATGACATAATATATTAAATTTAAGATGATGCCTGTCCATGGAAGGGAAAAATTGGGCATGTGTAGCATGGGGGTTGACTGTTCTCAGAGAAATGTAAACATGATCGATATGTAATAGGAATTAAATGAAGATTTTTTTTGGATGGATGAATGAATAAAAGTAGAGGGAAAGTTTATTAACCAGATTTATGAGTAAGATAATTGATTAGAAATGTGCCAAACTGATATTTTTAACTTTCAAATTTTGACCAATCTACAGGGTACTTACTGAGATGAAAGGAAAAAAGACAAGATTACTGGTCAATCAATGAGTTAAAACATTAACAGTGATAGTAATGCCTTGAGTATTTGCTGAAGAGTTGACTGAAGTTATTTCTCATGTGACATTCTAAAGAATACAGATATCTTTTATTCTTCATGTAAAGAAACTGCCTCTTTCTATTCAGAATAAATTCAGTGGTAGCTTAAAGGTATAAAATAGGGATTGAGGCTACAGTCTAGAAATAAAACACTGAAAACATTACGTTGGTAATAAACATATTTTAGGGTTATTAGGTTTGTGGGCTGTGCACTATTTTGTATGAAGAAGTTTCAAGAGTATGTGTAAATATAGATAAGCCATCTTCTGTAGAAGTGTGTGTGCATGTGTGTGTGTGTGTGTGTATAAAGCTATCTTCTGTATAAAATAGCTTCAGTTGTCCTGTTTCAAATGTGGGTGACTCTAATGTTGCGAAAATGCTTAGCTCGGTACTGACACATAATAGACATTCAAAAAATAGCGGTTCTTCTTTATTGTTTACTTAAATCTATTATCTGTATGTTATCTGTAATAAGCAGGTTGAGGTTAATAGGGACAATTAATAAACTGAACCAAAAGTTTAAAAATTAAAAGGTAATACATTAAAAGGTAGAAGTTGAGGCCGGGCGCGGTGGCTCAAGCCTGTAATCCCAGCACTTTGGGAGGCCCAGACGGGTGGATCACGAGGTCAGGAGATCGAAACCATTCTGGCTGGCACGGTGAAACCCTGTCTCTACTAAAAATAACAAAAAATTAGCTGGGTGTGGTGGCAGACGCCTGTAGTCCCAGCTACTCGGGAGGCTGAGGCAGGAGAATGGCGTGAATCCGGGAGGCGGAGCTTGCAGTGAGCCAAGATCGTGCCACTGCCCTCCAGCCTGGGCGACAGAGAGAGACTCCGTCTCGAAAAAAAAAAAAAAAAAAAAAAAAAGGTAGAAGTTGAAATGACACACAATGAGAAATATTTTGTTGGCTGAAGGAAAAAATGTTATAATGACTAAAGATTGATCTATGATTGCCATGTCAGTAAGGTATCTTCTTTCCTTTGGAATAGCTTTACTTGCTATCAAGAATCTGAAGGTGTAGGGTCTTCAAATGGTGCCCATCTCCCATGCAATTAAAAATATCCACATGTACTCGTCTTTGAGTCTCTGTAGAATTTCAGATCAATGGTTAATTCAGATAGACCCCACCCCTCAAAAGAGGAGGTCCATATCTCCCCCACCCTACCCTCTGTGGACAAGTTGTCCCATACCATGGTATATTCGTGCCGCAAGCAGAAATGAGCCTGCTCATTTATCTAGAATGCCCAGGGTGAGAGACGTTAGGCGAGTACAAGGTGCTTTTCTTCCTGTATATATATTGTTGGCCGCCTCCTACCTCCCTGACTCCCCGAGACATCTCTTCTCTCACTTCTTTTGTACCAGAGGAAAGTCGTGTCTCTGTCAGGAGGGTCTGGGCCCAGACTTGCTCATGAAGACTATGTCTGAGGAGACCCAGGTGATTTCTACAGGTCCACCTTCCACCCGGGTACTCTGCATCATCAGGCTTGTTTAAAGGAAACTTTAATCATAGCTGGTTCTTAAATTAAGGTGTCACAAATAATGACTCAATTAATATAGTTAAGCATAGTCCATCTGTGGACTATCAATATTTAAATAATTAGAACATAATAAAACATAGAAATGATTATCAAATTACACTAAAAAGATGGTCTTTATTTGGTTATTCGAAAAACACTCCAGATCTTTCATTACTTTGGAGTTACCACTGAAAGCATTATACACACACTGACTCTCATTTCGGTAATAGTCTAAAGTTATACAATTACACTATCCAGTATAGTATCCACTAACCATAAGTGGCTTTGAACACACAAAATGTGGCTAGTCAGCAGTGAGAGAGCTGTAATGTAAATTACATACTGGCTTTTGAATACTTAGTAGAAGACAACTCATTAATTTTCATGATATTAATTATATATTGAAACAAACATTTTAAAATTATTGATTACATAATATTTTGGATTTATTAGGCTAAATAAAATATCAGGTTAAATAAAATTTTATTTTTTTTAATGTGGCTACTATAAAATTTAAAATTTCCAATGGACTTGTATTGTATTTCTATTGGACGGCACTGCTGTAGAGAAACATTAAGTTCCCTCTGTAAAATAACACTAACTTTTTAGGAGATACTTTCCTGGTATTTATGCATAAATGAGTAGAACTTTCACTTTCTTTTCCAGACTAAGTGTTCTATAGTTATTGGGCCTTCAAGCTGCCTGCCTGTGCCTCTTTCTTACAGAAGAGACCCATCTCAAGTTAGTCACCATTACCCATATTTAGATTTCTTTCTGGAAATTTTATTACCTTAGCCAGCCTCCTGGTTCATATTATATAACCTATTTGAAAGAATTTAATTAGCATTGCATTATTAAACTAATGATTACCTAATCCTCACTTCTACTTGATTCATAGGAGTTATTAGCTTAACATTAAATAGCAAATATCTCACTGTTGAAACTTCAAATATGTTTTTTCTTGATAACTTTTAATTTTTTCATTTGCAATGTGCTTTAAATTGTATCTTATGAAGCTGAGATTGCAGATTGGTCATTTTGAAAAATCATCCTGAATGAAGGCTGTTATACAATTATGTAGAAAAGACGGAGAGCTTCATTAATAAACTATCAGGTTACTGGAAAGAAGTTTCCTTATTTCCAGCAGTTTCCCAAACTTTATCTCCAAAAGGATGAGGTTTCCACCTAATTTGAGAGATGAGACTTTCTAAATGCACGTTAGTTTTTGCCCTAAGTTTACTTGGTCACCGAGTGATATACCCAATGACTTGAAAATAGATGCCCTTGGCCACGGTTGTAGGGCCAGATGTGGAAATCCATTGCACACATGGGTGATTTATCCATTCCGTTGTTCATTGAGGAATGCCTAAGGGCCAGAACCTGGGCCTGCACAAGAAACATACTCCTTGTCGCAGGGGCTTTAAAGTTTATAAGATAGGTTATTTATAGGAAAGTATGGTGAGATTTAATCTAGGTAAGACAATAAAGGGATGCATTCCTGAGGAATTGGTGTTCAAGTAGGGGAACTGAAAAATAACCAGAAGTTAGGCAGAAGAAGAGGCTATGGAAAAGTTTGCCAGAAAGAGCAAACTGTGTGTATAAAGACCCTGAAGTCTTTGAGAGCACGATGCTTTTGAAGAACTAAAAAATGTGTACAGTTGCACTATGGAGTGTGAACTAAACTGTAGGTTAGAAAGGCAGGCAGGGATTACTTCTGATACAACTCTAAGTGTGAATTTACCCTAGGATATTTAAAACTGGGGCGTGACATGATCAGATTTGTGTGTTTGACATATTCTCTGGTTGCAGGTTGGTGAACGCTTTGGAGTAACTGGGTCAAGACTGAAGGCAGTGAGACAGGTATAGGAAGACTTTGTTATAATTTAGACTACAGATAACAAGTGTCTGTACAAGGACACTGGCAGTAACAATGGAGAGGAACATGGAGATTCTGAGGATATTTAGAAGATAGCACTTGGTAATTACTGAATGCAAGAGTTGAGTGAGAAGGTTCCAAAGATGTTACTGAAGTTTCTAACTTGGGCTGTGACATGGTTGATGGTGCAATGTACTGAAAAAGGGAAGACCAGCAAGTTTTCTGGCAAAATGATGAGTTTCATTGGCTTGAGATTCCTGTGAGATATAGAAGTAAATATCTAGTGATCAGTTCCATGTATGGGTGTGGTAGACAGTAGAGAGGTCTGTACTAGCAAACCAGAGGTAAGAGTAATTGACATAACCCCATTCACCTCCAAGGCTTTGATTATCGTCTCTCTGGGGTAAGTAGATCAAATGGCCAATGACAAATTTCTAAGGATTCCTACAGTTTGAGAAGTGGCTAGAATAGTGCTGCTCAAGTCTGGCTGCAACTTAAATTCTCATACAGCGCTTTAACAGTTCTGGTGGCCCACCTCAAACTAATAAAATCTCTGGGGTAAGTCTATAGGGCACCAGTAGTTTCCAGAGGTCCCCAGATGATTCCAGTATTCATCCATGCTTGAGAACCGCTGGAAAAGAAAAGAAACTGGGAAAAACAAAACAAAACAAAAACCAAGAGGGTGAAGCCAAGGAGGTAGCAAGAAAAATCAGGTCAATGTGACATTAATCTGATTAAAGGAAGAGACTGTTTTGAGAAGAGGTGAGTGGTTGGCAGTAGTAAAAGTTGCCAAGACATCAACCGGGGTGAGAAACTATGAGGTCTCATTAGATATAGAGAGAATTAGTTCCTTAGTAACCTTGGTAAGACAAGCTTTAATGGTGAATCCCCTGCAGAGGGTTGAGAAGTGAGATGATAGCAAGCATCAATAACTTTTAACTGGGTTCTTCCTTCATTAATACATTTTATTACTTATGTATTGGATATACACAGTTGAATAAGACATGGTTGAAGCCCTTGAATAACTCAGTTGAGATAAAGGGAGAGACAGGTAAATGGATAATTATGAGATAATGTAATAAGCATGACAATAGACAGGCACACAGTGATGAGAAGAAATGAATGGGAGAAGGCGTCCTGGAGGAGTGAAATCTGAGTAGTGGACGCAGTTCTGACTGTGTCTGAAGAGCACATGTAAGGACTCAATAAACATGAAATAATTTTCATGTTTTTTATATTTGGGCAAAATCCCCTGGGATTTGCTGCACATTTCAGCCTTACTCCAAAGTATCTAAGTCCGCTTTGGGTTCCAAAGGCTCATATCAGGTAGTTCAAACAGTAACACCTACTCCTGAAATAGGAGCTTGAAAATGACTGTCTTTAGAAGCAGGGATTTTTAATTTTAAGATTAGCTGGAAACATCAAATTAGAATATGGAAGTGGACATACAGGTGACAGGTCTGGGCTCAGTAATGCAGTGTGCTTGTTCTCAGTTTACCTCTGAGAATTTTAAAAAATCATAGAAAATCTTTTTTATATAAACTACATAAAATACTATAATTCACAAAAATGTTCAGAAAATAGTAAGATTGTAGACTTAGTTTTAAAAACCCCTTTTATGGGACTTCTTGTGTACAGTGGATTAGACATGTTCTTTTGACATTATGCCCTGTATAGAAAATGCTGGTCAATGTGTACCATCTGTTTATGAATCCCTTTGAAGTCTACCTCACCACAATACTAGTCTGTTTTCTTGTGAAAGTTTTCTAGAAGTCAATAGACTATTATCGTTTTGTCTGCCAGTCATTGTCAATATAACCTCTTATTTTATCCTTTAAACTCTGCCCAGAGAAACGTCCTTTGGTATCTGTAACTCTTCATCTCATTCCGATCCTCCATTGGTCGAGATAATATGATACATTCCTCACTGTTTTTTCTCTACTATATTTTAAAGCCTTCCTATCTTCCTGACCTCCTTTAATTCTTTCGTTGCTTTTTTTTTTCTTTTCAGCCATCCTACCCTGTGAATTCCAAAAGCAAGCATAGAACTTTGATACTGACCACCAAGCAGATTTCCCTGGAGTATTTTCTGTTTACATTTTTGTATTTTCTTGTTTCAAAGATATACAAAGTGGCATCCACACATTAGTGTGATGTTTTTTCAAATGAATTTTTAAATCCAAGAGATCAATTGAAAACCATGGAGGTTCAGAATTTTCTTTCCTTGTTTTCTAATGTTAGAGGTTGAAATATGCTCTTTTAATAGGCTGTTTCAGAATAGTATAGGATTATTCAAAATGTCCATATTTGAAAATAATGGAAAAGTGCTAACAACTAATTGTCTGGCAGCATCGGATGGTGGTTGATAGTATGAGTTTTAATCCTTTCCCTTCCCCACTTACAAGTGGCGTGACCTTGGGCAAGTGCTTAGTCATCCCTTATTTTGGCTTCCTCATCCACAAAATTGGGATGATAATCTACTTCATAGGGATGTTATGAAAAGTGAGTTAATACCTGTCTTTGCATGTATTAAAACTGTGGTATGTAGTAAGCATGCAATAAGTATTAGTAATTAGAGAGTAACCTTCCCTGTTTAAATTATGTTTACAAAATATATCAGCTGGGGCACATTTTTGACTTTAGTTATTAAAAAGACTTGTGTACATTTTCTGTGGGATTTTGAAGAAGTTTGAGAACAAGGTCCCTGGCAGAGACCCCAAACCTAAAATCAAACCCACAAGTGACATAGTTGTATAGAGTTCTGAGGCCTCATGATGACTCAGGATCAGCCCAGATTTATAAAATTACAACCATAAAGCTTGGCACTACTCTCTGGGGACATTTACCTCTTGAACTCTTTCTAAATAGAATAAGATAAAGAGAGAGAGAGAGCTGAAATAACTGGCTTTTTCAGGCCTACAATTATATAAACTGTTTCTCACATAAATTGAGCATGATTATTGGCTATTGTCAGGTTTTGTTTAGACAATATGAAAATTAGACAATATGAAAATATGACATTTAAACACATTAAAAAAAATAAAAAACCTAACTTTGGTTTCTAACTTTGATGTTTTGCTCTTTTGACTCTTATTTGCCACTAGGCTAGCTGGAAGAAAAGAGTTCTAGAAGTTTAATACTTTTATGTCCTTTATCACCTCTAAAACTTGGATATTTTACTTTTCATTACCCAAAATTATTTTTATTATGGTAGAATTCATGAACATCATTATCTTTTAGAAACATTGCCACCAGGTGTAACTAGATGTGTGAAAAGAGTACATAGTTTAATATAGTCAAATACTATATGGATTACTATTAATGGATTTAGTAAGTATCAGGACTTAAAAGGAAAAACTAAGGAGGCATTTGAATTAAAAAGCTGAAGACCGCTGATCAATTCTTGCAGCACTGTGAGCGCCCTCTGCTGGCTCAGTTTAAAGCACCATAATGTACATACCCTGAGGAGCAGAGGCATTGATCATTTATTTATTGACCACCTACTAGGTGCCAGGCATTCTTGCATACACAAGCATAAATTTTCTGTCATCCTCATAGCCCTGCAGTGGTAAATTTTGTCATGTTGTCATGTTTGAATTGATTTTCTCACTTGTAATCCCATATTTTTCCTAATCTGAATTTATGTGAGTGAAGGGATTATATACTTTACTGCTTTTATAGAAAATATCTTGAATGAATGACTCTTTATAAAACATGGAATTGGAACAAGGGTCATTCATGTTTCAGGATTATTTTATTTAGGAAAAACTTTAGAGTGGAACAGTTTGAAATGTATAGGATTTGTCTTATAAAGGAATAGAGCTTCAGCTTAAAAAAAAAAAGGCAGTTGGTGGAAGGTAAGGGCTTTTACTGCTTTTCTGAAACATCACATCACATCATGAGTTTTGAAAGATCAGGTAAGGATGTATGCTGTTTTAGTAGCCAGAAAGCCAGACTGAGAGCCCCAGTCAAATGTCTGAATTGGTGGGGAAGTCACAGTACAATGACACAGGTAGATAAAGCAGACATTTACTTGCATTTGAAAGTCCCAGGCTTTCCCAGCCACAAAGTATTTCACTTCCATTGTCAAAAGTTGTATAGAAAGAAGACCTTAGAGTCTGACCTTTTCCCTGGTTCTTCTTTCTTTAGTGGAAATGCCAAAATACTGAGAACCATTCTAAAGGGAGGAAAAAAAGCAGGGCAAGATAGGGAACAAGTAAGTGACCTTTTTCTTGAACAAGTGAAAGCTGATTGTACAGTCTGTAGGCAGATTTGCTATATTTTATATATTTTCAGCTAAAAGCTTCAGAAAGTGGACTAGATTTCAGTTAATTCATATGTCCGAAATATTTCTAGAGTTTTATTGTTCTATGCTATAGGGTGAAATAACTTAGAGATCAAAGATATTTTTTATTCTAATTTTTCCACTTATGGATTTGGGCAAGTTATTTGATTCCTTTAAGACTCAATTTTCTCTTCTGTAGAATAGAATTAATAATACAGTCATCCTTTGCTACTACTGTGGGTGTAAAATGAGTTAATGTGTATGATTCCAGTTCCCCAATAATGATATGCCACATATATTTTACGAGCCAGGTTGTATGCTGCAATGCATGTGCAGCTTAATATGCTGACATTAATCTTTAATATAATGATGTCAATAGCAACTAACATTTGCATGTTTTCTCTGCCAGGCTGTCATCCAAGCACGTCACACATATCTCATTTACTCCACAGTCTTTGCAGAAACCCTCTGAGATAGGCATCTTCTGTGGACCCCAGCTGATTCTGTCTTAAGTCATCCCACTCACAAATTATCCTTTGTAAAGATCTTCAAACTCAGAGACTGTTTCCTTTCAGACCATCTGTTACTGTCTTAAAATTGAAGAAAATAATATTTTGGAAGGAGAAGTAGGGAACAATCATAGTAAAGAGAAAAGACCTCTCCAAAGCTTAGATCCCTGAAAGTCTGGTGATAATTATGCAGTAGTACATTCTAGTTAAAGGGTTTTTTTGTGGTGATATAATGTAGTTCAAAATTCCCTCGTACATATTAAGTTCCTGCCTACTGCATGTAAGGCACTATCTTGAGCTGTGGGAATGCTGCTGTCAACAAAAGTCAATCTGCCCTTATGGAGGTGACATAAAAGGTCAAATATCTAATCTCCTGTAGTCCCTGTCACACTTGGAGCAATGACACTAAAACTGGTGACATGAATAACAATGAAAGGGGGAGGAGTAAAGAATGTACTTAACTAGCTTTGTACTAACTTTTTCTTTGATCAAAATTCCTGTTTATTTGCATTTATATACACATTTATATATGCTGATACACATCAGTAGGAAGAAAGAAACTGAAGTAGTAAGCATGCATTTTTACATTTTCTTTCCCAAATTAAAAAAAAAAAAATAGGAAAGAGATAGGCTTAAAAGGAGATGGTTTTTAATGTGGCTTTGTTTTTTAAATATCTAGTGGAAAAATGCATTCAACTGTGCAAAGAATTAGTCATTCTAGTTGTTTAAAAGCAGGGAAAATTATCGCATGTTAATTTCTGCTGACCTCTTTTATGTTAAACCATGTAAAGTACTTTTTCAATTATGGAGCTGATTTGATTTACTAAGAGTTTAGATGAGTAACGTATGAACTGAATTGAAAACCAGATTATAAATCACTTCAGCATGACATTTGGATAAAATATAAAGATAATCTGAGGTTATTTATGGTGTTCTGTCAGAGAAATTCATGAGAATTAGCTTTAGTGGCAGTTCTAAATATTGTATTTCTACCCAAAGACAATTTGCTTAACATTTGCTATTTCAATAGGTAACTAAACACAAGGGGGAACAAAAGATATTACTTTTATTTTTAAAACAGTAGGTTTTTAAATAATATAATACAAGAAAAGGCATAACCATCTGTTAATACATCAAGCTTGTCCATGTGGTCCAGGATGGCTTTGAATGTGGCCCAATACAAATCCGCAAACTTTCTTAAAATATGAGATTTTTCTTGCAATTTTTTTTTAGCTCATCAGTTATCATTAGTGTTAGTGTACCTTACGTATGGCCTAAAACAATTCTTCTTCCAGTATGACCCAGGGAAGCCAAAATATGGGAACCCCTGAGCTACATCGTAGAGCAATTGTTCACAAGCCCATTCATATGCTACAACTACCTGGGGGGCTTCGAAAAAATTCTTATGTCTGGTTCTTAACCCAGACACGTCAAGTCTGAGCCTCTAAGAGTGGGGCCCAGGTGGAGGTACTGGTTTCAAACTCCTTTCCATTGATTCTAATGTCCAGCCAAGGCTGAGTACTGAGTGGGAAAGGAGTGGACTCAGGATCACACAGGTTAAGGGAGAAAAGCTTTGGAGAAGGCCATGATCATAAGCTGATCATGTGAAGGTCTTACCTCTTCTGCTAAGATTCTGCAGGCACAACAAAAGAAAAGAGAAGCTGGGCATGGTGGCGGGCACCTATATCCCCAGCTATACAGGAGGCTGAAGTGGGAGGATTACAAGAGCCCAGGAGTTTGAGGCTGTAGTGAGCTATGATCACGCCACTGCACTGTAACCTAGGTGACAGAGTGAGATCCTCACTCTCTAAAAAATAAAAAGAGAAAAAGTCCCAGAAATTAAGAAAAAAACCAGAACACTAGGGGAAATTACAGGATGTTCTCTGAACAGATTCTAGCCTGTAACCAGTACTTGAAAGTTACCTCAGTATTATCATTGCTGTTGGGGGCTGCCTCTATGGTTAAAGCAGTGTTAATAAGTGAAAAGGGGAAATATATCTAAATGTAGTATATGTATTTGCTCACTTATTAAGATTGGTTTTTCTTCTGTGGAAGAATCATTGTTTCATGACTATTTTCATGAACTTTTTTTCTGGCTGTGCATTCATTCTTTTTACACATGTTTTGAATTAAGATATATATCAAACAAATAGAAGATGCCTAGTCAAACCATAATAGAAGCTTTGAATTGTTTTTCATTTACTGACCTTTCCATTTCAGCACCCATTTCTGGGCTGTTTGTCGGTGGTGGGATTATGACAAAGATACAGTCCTGGGCAAGATGAATGAGGTCACTATTTACTAAGCCTTGGAAGTAGGCCAGAAACATTGTAAATAAATAAATGTAGTTAACCCTAACAAAAATGAAAATACTTCTTCCTACAGGATATTAATCAATTTTACCATAATTTCCTCTGAGTGATCGTATCCTGTGTGTCTGAGAACCCTTGAGTACTGATGTTGAGAGTCATCTGTCAGTATCTAAGAGTGGATTAACTAACAACTGTATAAGAGATATTTGAAAATTAATGAATCAGAAATTTTATCTATATATTAGAAGGCAACTATTATTTAGAACCACATTGTGACAGATATGAGATTACATCTAGTGGCATTTTGACCCCCACCCCACCAATTTCCCTCTTACAAACCTGCCATATGTTTTTCTATTTGAAATCTCTTCTGCTCACGGGTGAATGAACCACATCACTGGCTTCCTGGGAAAGTTCTTCCCACATTTATTCTTAGGTAAACATCTCTTTCTTGTGGCTTCTGGAGGGCTATTTCTTCTCCTGTTTCTAAGAATCGTTATTTTTAACCTACAGTAAGGAGAAGGGAAGGGCATGAGCCACACTGGAATTAAAGTCCCAGGACTTTGGTGAGACTACATGGGACACATCTTAAAATAGCCTAATGATTTAGTGGCTGTTTTCCCAGAGAGCTGAGAGGCACTCACATGGAGAGAAAGAAGTTTCAGGGAAGTGATGTTAGTAAGTGGGAAAGTGAGTAGTTTGTGATGTGTGTAAACCTCAGTGTGAGCCTGGGCAGTGACGACATTGTGATGCCACCTGATGGAGCTAAAACTAAAACGAGGAGGAGGCAATGCAGAATATTAAACAGATAACAGTTCATAATGCAAGAGTTTGTCTAGTCTTCACTTAGAAATTTACAAAACAGTTCAGCTAAGAAACAGATAACAATACACTATTTTTGCACATAATTTTTTGGCCATTTCCATCAAGCTATTTACATGGTATTTTGTGGTTCGAAACTATTTGTCTGTTTTTAATCTTCTGGGTGGCTTTGTCTAGAAAAATAGATTTGTTTCTAAATATTGGATGTAATTGTAATGAAAGTGTCTATTAAACATGCCATGTTTTTGTGAGCCCCATCCTCTCCTGTCCTTGATTTTCCTCTTGCTCAATTGTCTTAACTGAGTGACTATAACTTCACAAAAACTTTAGTATTTTCAGAGGGTATTTATTAACGTGGCTTGTAGTAAATAACAGGAACTTTGTGTAGACTGAATCTACCATTTGTTATCTATTTTTGACAGTAAAAAATCAATTTTAATGAAAACTGAAAATTGTATTATAATGAAAATGAAAATGCCTTGTTTGTCATTCTGTTTTACTTTAAATTCTATTGATTTGGCATCAGGTAGCCACAATAACAACTCCCTGTTTCTGACCTTACTTATCTCCCACACACAATTTTTTTTTTCTCCTACCATCTTCCCTGTTTTCCCCTTCTCTTTTCCTGTCATTTCTGTCTTCATCCCTTGCTTTCTCAATTTAACATGGAGACTTTATGTGTCCACCTGGACCATTCTTTATCAAGGTTTGAGCCACAGCAAGGCTCCTTTCCAAATTTAATAGCAACCATTGCCATTCAGCCCTAGCATTCTTTGTCCAGACCTAGTCTTAGTCCTCCTCCCTTCAGTCTAGTTCTCCAGGAAGCCATTACCAGTTAGTGGGAGTTGTCATTATTCTATGTGTATGCTGTCCAGAAAAACATTCTCTGCATTTCACAGTAACAGTGTTCCTGACCATGAGAACCACTTAGGGCAGGGATCCCCAATCCCTGGGCTGTGGATGGGTACTGGCCCGTGGCCTGGTAGGAACTGAGCTGCACAGCAGGAGGTGAGTGGTGGATCAGTGAGCATTGCTGCCTGAACTTTGCCTCTGTCAGATGATCAGTGGTGGCATTAGATTCTGGTAGGAGTGCAGACCCTGTTGTGAACTGCGCAGGCATGGGATCTAGGTTGTGCTTTCCTCGGGAGAATCTAATGCCAGATGATCTGAGGTGGAACAGTTTTATTCCAACCCTCACCACTGCCCATGGAAAAATTGTCTTCCATGAAACCAGTCCTCGGTGCCAAAAAGATTGGGAACCGCTGACCTAGGGTAATCAGGGCCTCACCTGGACCTGTTGAAGCAGAATCTCTGGAGGAGGGGCTCAAATATTTTCTTCACTTCAGTTGTGATTAAAGGTTTTGTTTTTCCTCAATGACATTTTAGAAAACAAAAGTATAAACAAACATCTTCCCACACTCCTTAAACAAAATCTCTCCTACCCAGAAGACTTAGTGCAAATAATTTCACTTCTCAAATATTACCTTACCAGGCATGGTGGCTTATGCTGGTAATCCCAGCACTTTGGGAGGTCAAAGCAAGAGGATCACTTGAGGCAAGAGTTCAAGACCAGCATGGGTAACATAGTGAGACTCCCACTGGTACCAAAAAAAATAAGTAAAAATATTAGTCTGTATCTCTGTAAGGGTTCTGAGTTTGCCCAGGAAACTACATTTAGGGGTCAACATTATAGGAGGAGACAAAGTGCCAATGATATAGAGAAGAATGGTCACCATAAATTCATGAAAACTTGGTACCTAGTGACCAGTGTTCAAAATTAACAAACCCAAGTTCCACATCCTTATCCAATCAAATTGATGCTAATGTATTTAACTGCCAGGAATTAAGAACAGATGCAATAGAATTTTCATATGCCAACTAAAGAGGGTGAAAATAAAGACAGCAAAAAGAATCTTAGGATACTGCATCTTACTCTCCCCTAAAGTAACTTATTTGAAATTACTTAACATAGGATTTTATTTTATTTTTATTATTATTTTTTTTTATTATTATTATTTGAGACGGAGTCTAGCTCTGTCGCCCAGGCTGGAGTGCAGTGGCCGGATCTCAGCTCACTGCAAGCTCTGCCTCCCGGGTTCACGCCATTCTCCTGCCTCAGCCTCCCGCCTAGCTGGGACTACAGGTGCCCGCCACCACGCCTGGCTAATTTTTTGTATTTTTTGTATTTTTTAGTAGAGACGGGGTTTCACTGGGTTAGCCAGGATGGTCTCGATCTCCTGACCTCATGATCCGCCCGTCTCGGCCTCCCAAAGTGCTGGGATTACAGGCTTGAGCCACCGCGCCCGGCAACATAGGATTTTAATAGGAACCCAGCTATAACGCAAAGAATTTTTGCTAACAAAAAAATGATCACTGTGAAGACCACTTCTTATATAGTATAGAAGCACTATCTAGTACATGAGTATTTTATTTATGTTTGGCTATTCATGCATTTAGCCAAAGTGTCTATTGAAGTTTTTTATTTACTACTGAGATAATCTGGTTTTCCAAATCACTTTATCTCTGTTGAAAACATGAGTCATATTCCAATAAATGTAAACATAGGGCAGTTTCTTATAAACGCAAGGCTTTATTGGTATGCTAATTCTATGTTCCACTTTCCGCATGCTTAATCATCACCTTCCAGCTCCAATAAATTGTACCTTAATTGCTGAGAATGTTTTATAGTCTTTCTATTCTTAATATCTCAGTAGAAGAAACATTTTTTAAAGTGCTCTGATAATATTGCTTACATTGTTAGATAAATGGCTAAACCTTTTCCAAACGTTAGACACAGCGGTTGTAGTTGCACAACCTGGTATTAGCTTTAACTGGTTTTCCCACTCCTAGTCCTGTTAGCTATCTCTTATATGATTGAGTCTATCTCTTCATGGTGCTACCAGTCGGAGGTCATTTCTACAACAAAAGTCACCTTGTATTAGAGAATAATTATGTTGGCACAGAGTAATTCACATTTATCCTCACATTGTGCACTGAATATAAGATAGAGAAGTAGTTCACGGAAAAATACTAGGGATGAGTGCACAGTTTTATCTGCTTTTGTAGAGTGTTTTCAATACAACTGATGATAAAATTATTTTCAAATGCTATAGGTAGCCCTAATGGAGAACCTTGTGGAAAGACTTGTTTGGAAGAGAGAGACAATCAGTGGTTGGGGGTCACACTTTCCAGACAGCCAGGAGAAAATGGATCCATCGTGGTAGGTATTGGAACTGGTCCACTGATCCATCGTGAAATCAGCTATCCTGGGTGCAGCTTTCACATCATTTGGTCTACTTTTATTTTATTCAGACTTGTGGGCATAGATGGAAAAATATATTTTACATAAAGAATGAAAATAAGCTCCCCACTGGTGGTTGCTATGGAATGCCCCCTGATTTACGAACAGAACTGAGTAAAAGAATAGCTCCGTGTTATCAAGGTAAGGCAGCATTTTGATACTAATTAGATAAAGATAAGTAAGTGAATATCTCTTAGTGTTTTAAATGTATGTTCAAGTTTAGATGTTCAGAAGAGAGGGAGATCTTCTGAGTAATTATGTTCTTTTTAGCTACTCAATTTCTTTCTTTACCTAATTGCAATAGCATTATTTTTCATAAATGTACTTTGCTATAAAAATTCTACAATTTGAATAACTCTAAAATCTAGCTGGTAACTATCCACTTTTGCATTAAATTTACTTTCAATTTGGTGTGAGTGAGACTAGTACCCAGCAAATAAAGGACATTTAAATTGTGAAATTATATTGGAAGTCTGATTAATAAGAAAGACTTTAGGTTTTCTGTTACCTTTAGCTTCCAGGAGTAATCAGGAAGAATAATCAGTGTAAGCAAATCCTTCGTTCACACTCACTATCTCTTTTTTCTAATTCACGTGTTTTCCTTTAAGCAGCAAGAGATTGGTGTCTTGAGTTTGAAACATTTTTCTCATGGTAACTCTATGCTATAGGTAGCATCAGCAAGTACAGAGCTAGGACATAACAGAAGTGAGCAGAATTGGGGTGAATGTCAACAGAGCATGTCAGATGATATCTGCAGCAAAACTAAAATCCAACAATGTGTCTTTAGGTAGCTAAGAAACATATGAATGCAAATTTCTAATTTTCTAACCACCCTCACTCTCAAATCCCTCAGCACCCAAAGAAAAATTGTACTGGTTGGCAAAACTTTGGCCAGGTATTTGAGTTCAATTATTGATGCTAATAAGATGTGGGTCTTTCTTCCCTGGAATGTGACATCACAAAGCAGCTTATATTACATATATTCCTATTTTGCCTTTGGATACCCAAAAGGTAAAAAAGTGAATATTGATTCTCAGTTGCAATAAAACTCAGTCTTGGTTTCTGATTGCTATCTTCTTTTACCTAATAGTTTTCAGTTTATCTTTAAAACATTTTCATAGTAGAGTTTTTTATTTTTCTCAGATATACCTAGCCACATACTGTAAAAATCTCAAAATGCCATAAACCTAACACATCTACAATTGTAAAATACAGGATCATGTAAGATATATATTTTTAAAAGGGATGAAAACTTCTGACTATAAGTGGTCATTATAAATGACTTACCAATTTATTTAAGTTTTCTGCTTAGCAAAGCCAAAAGGAAGCTGTGGTTCCAATTCTTATTTTCATAGAAGTTTACTTATATCAGTTTTTTGGAAGAAGCAAAGCTTTGCCCCCTTAGTAAGTTCCAAAAGCGTTCATTCATGGGGTTTTGTAATGAGAGACCTTTATGTCCATGCAGATCTTGATTCAGTCTATATTTTCAGTTGGGCAAAATCTAAGAAAGGAGACTCTCTTCAATAAATGGTATTAGCAATAGCAAAGACATGGAGTCAACCTAAATGCCCGTCAATGTCAGACAGGATAAAGAAAATATGATACATACACACTGTAGAATACTACATAGCCATAAAACATAAATAGATTATGTCCTTTGCAGCAACTTAGATGGAGCTGGAGGTCAATAACCTTAAGCGAACTAACACAGGAACAGAAAACCAAATACCACATGTTCTCACTTATAAGTGGGAGCTAAACATTGAGTACATATGGACACAAGGGACACAAAGTAGGCACAAACACTGGGGCCTACCTGATGGTAGAGGATGGGAGGAGGGAGAGAATCAAAAAACTACCCATCGGGTACTATGCTTATTACATGCATGGGGAAATAATCTGTACACCAAACCCCCGCAACACGCAATTTATGTTGCAACAAACTTGCAAATGAACCCTGAACCTGAAAGTTTTTTTTTTTTTTTAATGCCTTTGGGAAAATTGGCTATACGCATGCAAAAGAATGAAATCGAACCTTTATCTTAGCAAATATACCAAAGTCAACTAAAATGGGTTAAAGACTTAAACATAATACCTGAAACCACAAAACTTCTAGTGGAAAACATAAGAGAAAAGCTACTTGACATTAGACAATGAGTTTTTGGAAATTATACCAAAAACTCAGACAATAAAAGCAAAAATAAATGAGACTACATTAGAAAGCTCCTGTATAGCAAAGGAGACAATCAACAGAGTGAAGAGACAGTCTGTAGAATGGGAGATAATATTTGCATAATTCTGATAAAGGGTTAATATTTAAAATATATAAGGATCTCACCAACTCGATAGCAAAAAACCAAATAACCTGATTAAAAAATAGTCAAGAGAACAAATGACTTTCTTTCCAAAGAAGGCATCAAAATGGCCAATACGTAGATGAAAAGGTGCTCAACATTACCTATCATCAAGGAAATGCAAATTACAAACCACGATAAAGTATCACTTCACACCTATTAGAACTGTCATTATGAAAAAAGTTAAGAGATAACAACTGTTGGCGAAGATGTGGAGAAAATGGAACCCTTGCACACTGTTGGCGGGAATGTAAATTGGTACAGCCATTATAGAAAACAGTAGAGAAGTTACTCAAATTAAAAATAAAACTACCGTATGGTCTAACAATCCCTCTTCTGGGTATATATCCAAAGGAAATGAAATCAGTACCACATAAAGAGATCTGTGCTTTTATGTTCATTGCAGCAGCATTCACGATAGCCAAGTTACAGAAACAACCTTAGTGTCCATTGACAGATGACTGAATGGATAAGGAGTTGTGAGATGTATGTATACACACATATATACATAAACATATACAATGGAGTATTATTCAGCCTTTAAAAAAGGAAATCCTGACTTTTGTGACAACATGGATGACCCTGAAGGACGTTATTTTAAGTGAAATAAGCTAGGCACAGAAAGACGTACTGTATGATCTCACTTATCTGTGGAATCTAAAAAAGTCACATAGAGAAGAAGGTGAGAAGAGAGGGTTAGGATGGGGAGATGTTGGTGAAAGTGTACAAAGCTGCATTTGTGTAGGATGAATAAGTCTAGAGATCTAATGTACAGCATGAGGACTGGAGTTAATTATTGTGCACTGGAAGTTTGCCAAGAGAGTAGATTTCACTCTCAATGCATAAAAAAGGTGACTGAGGAGATATGTATGTTAAGTGTAGTAACTGTTTCACTATGTATATATATGTCAAACATGATGTTGCACACCTTAGATATATACAGTAAAAAGAAAACATGGACTCAAAATCATAAATCCTACCTCTGTCTTACTTTACAAAATTTTTTTGAGTATATGCTGTGTGTGCTTCCTATAAGAAGAAGCAGAGGGAGATATTTTAATTGCCATTTTATAGGAATATTTTGAATATTCATATGGAAGGGATTTGTTAAATTATATCAAGGTTACTGGTTTTTATTTTTTAAAAAGTACAAACTATAGACCTTAAAGTACATTTCTGTAAGAATTTATTTAAGAAACAAATTATGAAGATTATATCTTTATTTTAAGATATAATTCTGAGTTGTTTTAATATTTCATTTTAGATTATGTGAAAAAATTTGGAGAATATTTTGCATCATGTCAAGCTGGAATATCTAGTTTTTACACAAAGGTAATTGTTCAAAAAATAGCTGCTATAAATGTTAACATATAGAATCTTAATTCTTCTCATGGTTTGGAAGACTGATATGTTTTAAAGTAAAAACTGTGCAACATCTTCCTGTCTTTTAAATTTGAGTATTACAACTTAATTTTTGCCACTCAAAAATTCCACATATATTTCAATAAAATATCAATATTTAGATGGCTATGCTACATAAGATGAACTAAAATCTATAGTGAAGAATATTTTTTCAATAATTTAATGAAAAAAGTAGCTACAGTTAATTATCTTGTTAACTTAGGTATTGAAAATAACCCAAGTGTGTTATTTTAAATTTCTAGTTGCGGGGCAAAGAAAGCATATTAGTCTATATTTTTCATTAAAATTATTATAATTGGGAAATTTAAGAACTTAATATCCCCTTAAATCAGATAGATAATATTCCCAAGATTTTTTACTCTCTTTTTAACATTCTAGGATACGTATGAAAGGGCACAGTTGTACTCAACCCCAAATCTCTCAGTTTTTCTTAAAAACACACTGTGGATTCAGGAATGTTTTTTGAGTCCATGAAGATCAGGCTATATCAAGTTTGGGGTTGACAGTGTCTGCAAATATTAACAGTTATATTAAAATGCTTACAAAGAAAATGCTTTATTCAGTTTAAGTTGACTTTTTTAAAGTTTAGGATTGTTTAGGAATATAGAAATATGCTAAAGAGATTTAATTGCTGAGAGTTTTCATACTACACCAGACAAGGGCATGGTCATTCCAATCTTCTCCTCCTAAATTCCTATGTATAACAAAATGTGCCCCATATTCCATTGGACTTTTTTCCCCTAAGCTAACATTATTAGAAAAATTAGTGGTTCTTTGCAAATTGAAATAAATTAAGTCCACTTTTTATTCTTTGGCAACACATGATCATCTCTGTAATTAGCACTCATGAATTACCCACATATGATTTTAATAGGAACCATATTGCCTGTCTCCCAAAAGCTTACCCTAGAGTTCAGTACTTCTCCCTTCAACTTTTGAAATCCACTGATAAATGCGTTAAATGAGAATTTCAGAGTTTCTTCTCTGAGATTTCACTTTTAGGTAGAAATCCATTAGCCAACGTCTCTGGCTTTTTTTTTTTTTTTTTTTTTTTTGTATGTTTTAACTTCACAGAATATTCCTACTTCAGGAATTTGTTATTATAAAAATATGTTCTCTTCACTATCTATTGTGTATCTGGAGGAGGTTTGGGGTGGTGAGCTTAAACTTTAAATAATAATAGTTTTTTTTTTTTTTTTTTTTTTTTTTTTCCCTACAGGATTTAATTGTGATGGGAGCCCCAGGATCATCTTATTGGACTGGCTCTCTCTTTGTCTACAATATAACTACAAATAAATACAAGGCTTTTTTAGACAGACAAAATCAAGTAAAATTTGGAAGTTATTTAGGTACTATAAAAATGGACAAACTTAAATGATCTCTACCTTACAAATACTAGTACTATAATTATAAATAAGGAAAATATATTTTCCAAAGATGTAAGTGGCTAGTATAATTACAGTAATAATTAGGCAGTTAAGAAACTGTCTCTTAAGTATAGGATTTATGAAACTTTAGTTAACTTAATATTTTACATTTACACATGTGACTAAAATAATCAATATATAATTCTTAATAGAACTCCTAGTTTAGTTTACTCTTTGTAGTTCACTTTAGGAAACACTAGTAAGTTTGTATCTTTATGTAGTCAACCGATTATACAGGTTGTTTCTGTTGAGTGCCTCCCATATCTCAGGAACTTTTTGTGAGAACTTTACGTGAATTAACTCATTTAAACATCTGTGTAAGTATAGTTTCCTTAAGGACCAACTTAAAGCCAGTGGTACTGTCCACCACATTCCAGATGAGGGGCTCCGTGAAGCATATGGGTCTACAAACGGCTCATTGACCTTCACCTCATAAGTTCTTAGAATATTTCCCAGAGCTTAACTATTTTTATCATCTTCCTTCTCCTCACTATCATCTCATAAGTCAATAGCAGGATATTTTATCATCTGTATTTCAACAGAAATGCAACGTTTTCTTGCATTAATGTCCATTACAAGAAAACAAATGCTTTTCCTATAGATTTTCAGAAAATCCATGTTTGTTTAAACTGTATGTGTGTCAAATGTGAGCATCTTACACTCAGAAATAATTATAAAACAAGCACTCTTTCTTTCCATTCAAACAGAAGAAATTTCAAGTAGAAGAATTTGTTACAATTCAATGTTTTCTTGTTTATGATTAAAGGATTCTTTGAAATAGTTCAAGAAATATAAGTTGATATGCCTTTTATTACATAAAATCACCTTTTGTCATCAAAAAGTCATCACAAAAGAAAGATTTGGTGGCAAAAGAAGCTGAACTTTTGCAGGATTTTTATTTAAGGTTTAAAGTTTTCATTTCCCAATTAAGATGTTATATTTAATATACTCTAAAATATGTCTGTTGTAATCCTAGAAACTGATTATACTGCACCAGATGTAAAGATGCTATTTTCAATTTCCTAGGACTTGGAAATACAAACCATATGATTGCAGTTTTGTAACATATATCAAAATTGCATAAAACATAATGAATGACTGATTTTGAGTATCTCTATGCTAAATATTCTTAACTGCTTAATGTAGTCATTTTGAATTGGGTATCACTTAATTTTATGATCTACTTTACCCATATTACCATATGATGTACTTTACCCAGGACTCTCATACTTTCTCCCTTAAAGGATATTCAGTTGGAGCTGGTCATTTTCGGAGTCAGCATACTACTGAAGTAGTTGGAGGAGCTCCTCAACACGAGCAGATTGGTAAAGTAAGAATTACATTTTTATATTTATTTCTTCACAAAGGTTCAAATACATTGCATGAATAAGATATTAAAGGAGAAACTGCATACGTAAGGAAAGAAAGATTAGAAATGATGAACAGGTTATTACATTTAGTGGAACTGGTGAAAGATGTTATGGTTTTAGAAGAAATTTAGCAAAACACTTTCTGAAAAATTACAAAAGTCAAATGAGACTTTGTTTCCTTTAAGAAAATTATAAGATAGAACTATCTAAAAATGTCCAGGGAGTATATGGTGAACAGTTTCACAGCTGAAAAGAAGTTGAGGCAACTATATATTTTGTGGTAAGACTAGAAAGAAGGAAATACTATTTCTGGTTTTAGTTTTTGCTGTGTTGCTATGTGAACATTGGTCACTCAGCTTTTCTGAGTCTTACTTTTGAAAAGTGAGGCAAACAACACTTCCTGTGTCCCCTCTATAGGATCAATAAAATACTTCCTGAGAAAATACTTTTGCAAGTAAGGCATATTAATGTAACAGTGGATCCCAAACCCTTTTGTGTCACTCTTAAAAGGATTTATTTTTATATTTGAGCAATTAACTGCAAGTTGTAAAAATTCATGTTTCGATCAAACAGAAATGAGTGGGGTTTTAAAATATATATGGTATTCATAAAAACTTTTGTAATTATTTCCCCAATTACAGGCATATATATTCAGCATTGATGAAAAAGAACTAAGTATCTTACATGAAATGAAAGGTAAAAAGGTAATATGTCTCCACCTTTAGTATCTCTGTGGGCTCTTGCCAGTAACCCTGCTTTTTTCTCAATGAGTGGATCTGGTTTGTTTTGGGACAGCTTGGATCGTACTTTGGAGCTTCTGTCTGTGCTGTGGACCTTAACGCAGATGGCTTCTCAGATCTGCTCGTGGGAGCGCCCATGCAGAGCACCATCAGAGAGGAAGGAAGAGTGTTTGTGTACATCAACTCCGGCTCGGTATGTCCAAGTGTCCATTTATGGAATTATGATCAAAACTGAAATTGGTCTTATTCCAGAGATCTGAGATTATTTTCAGGTTTTTTTTATTGACAAAAGTTAAAATTCTAATACTGTACTGATGCTGTAAAAATGAAATGGAATATGCAGATGAATGGGAAAGTATCTCATTTTGATATTCTAGAACAATCTATGAAATAGGTTGTTAGGGAGTTTCTCTGTTCACAGCTTGTGTGTGTTCGCTCTGGTAGCTGAAATTTCTTTCAGTTTTATGTTGATACTAATCTAATTTGAAAGAATAATTTTTATACCTCCTTCAAAATATAGATTTCTTAATAGTTCTGGTTAGGGTCCTTATATAAATTATAAAACATTACTAGGACTAGAAGATGAATAATTAAGTATTTTCAATTTCTTAATTTGAAAACAATTAGAAACAAGATGTGTTTTGTTAAAACATTAATTTTCATAATTCATATCTATTATGCTCTTGATAAGAATATAAAATTGGCACAGTTTATTCCACAGTGGATATATTAATTGTATACATAGGTAATTACTGACTATAATTCAATTTTAAATTATTGTAGTAGAAACTGACCACTTGATAATTCAAAGACTTTCTGGCCTTATCTTGCCAGCCTAGATTCTTGACATGAGGTCAAAACAAAAAATTTATGGAGTCTTAATGAGATCTTCTTGGCCTGTTCCTTTGATTTGAAAACAAGAGTGGGCTTGTGAGAAGACCAGTTCATTTCGAATGGCATAGCATTTTTCAGTCAGGATTCAACAAAGTGGACTCTGTTTCAAGAAAGTATTTGTAACTATGTTCAGTCAATGGTTTCAGAGCATTTAGCAAGTTCTTATATTAAGCATCAGACTAAACTCTACAATTTAAGAAAGAAAACATCTAGTCTTATAAATGGAAGATTCTCAAAGTTTAAAATACAGAGCAGGGAAGTTATTTATGCTTTGGAATTTCCTAGACTGTATTTAACCTACATTTAATAGTAAAAGCAAATTATCTACACAGTGATCATTAAATCTCATTAATAGTGATATCAGATAATTTTCTTCCATAGATTTCACATTTCCATTTCCAAAAATAGTGGTCTTTGTACTGGCTACATCCTCGTGCTGCAGATTTCTCTTATCTTCCTCTTTACAACTAAACATCCACATGTATACCTAAAGTAAAGCAACATAGAATAATTTTCCCCCATTGCAATCTTAATCTCATTAAGAAAAAAAAAAAGAAAAAACAGATAAACCCTTCTACCCACTTGGCTACCCTCCTGTTCTTCCATCATGCCTACCTCGAGGCACTACTCTTATTAAACACTTGAATTAATTTAATAAGTGATTTCAGCTTTTAAATCCTCTGATATAGTCTTCCTTTGTTCCATTTAACCTCTAATTTCTCAACCCTCTGAAATGGCGCTAACCACTAAGTGGCATTTATTTACATTGATTCGATTTGCTGTTGTCTGTTCTTCTGTAGTATAGATGCCATGTGGAGAGATATTGTGTCTTGTTTACCGCTGTTTCATCAGGGCTTGAAAGAGTCCTAGACAAGTAGGTGAAATTGTTTTTGAATGAACTCAAGAAAGAATGATACTTGAGTGACTCTGGCTTCTACCTACTTGTACTAAAATAGCTCTCAGGGGTTCCCAGTGAACTCTCAGTCACCACTCTCTGTGACTAGGGAATACTTGAAGAATAGTGATCACCTCTTCCTATTGAAACTCTCCTTCCAGAACTTCAGAGCCATTGCACTGTCTTAAGTCTGTACCTTGTCTGTTCTCCCTGGAGCCTTTTCACCCTTCTGCTCTTTAATTTAGACATTTGCCCAGGAGCCAAGCTGTTTTTTCCCTGACTTCTTTGAATCATTCACTGCTTCAGCGTCAAGTGATTATAAAGATGATTCCCAGTCATCTTAGTTCATTTAAAATAAAATAAATGACATTTAGTGAGTATCTGAAATGTAACCAGGACTATAAAAAGAGGTAATAATCATAGAGCTGTCCCCAGGACTTCAGGATCTTGTGAAGACACCAATAGGAGTAAACAATTGACTACGACGTGATACATGGCACATTGTAAGTACATACGAAGAGGAAGAAGTGATTCCCTTTGGGTCAAGAAGCTTTTACAGAGGAAGTAGTGTTTGAGAAAGACAAAAATCAGAATTTTTCTTTTGGAAAATTCACAAATGAAGACACTTGACAAGGAAAGAACGTGTATATGCTTAAGGAGTGCCAAGTAGATTTGAGAAGAAGAAAGGATATGGCCTTTTCTCTTTTTAATACAAAGGACTGACATGATCAAAGTTTCTGAAGAGAACTGATAGCTGTGATTGTAACAGCTAATTATTACATTATTGAATGTCTTATTGTAGTAACTCATCTTCCTCCTTCCTAGTTATCCATTGACTAATCTATGCTCCACTGCTGCTGGTTCCAAAGACCAACTTCAAGCATGTCACTCCTCAACTCAGAAACCTTCAGTGTTTCCTGTTGTTCCCTAAATTAAGAGTAAATTTTCCTTGACAATCAAGATGCCACACTATAAGACTGCAATCTGACATTTTTGTCTCATTCATTATACATGCCATTCATTAGAGCCAAATTCTTTGGAATTTGTTTTGCTGCTGGTTTTCTCTGTGTATCAAAATTACGCTTATCCTTCAATAGCCACCTGGCATGCCATCTCCTTTATGAAGTCTCTTCTGTTATAATTAGATTTTTTATTTATTTATTTTTGCTTCTTGATATGGTAAAGCAGTTTCTGCTTCTCAGTCATTTGTATGCTTGGGCTAAGCCCTCCCTGTAACTGTGGGCTTACTGAAGAAAGGGAATGTGTTTTATACACACACTTCCTTGCCCCCTTTCACCTTTTCACTCTTTGCACAGTGTGTTGTCTTTAGTAGAAGCTCAATAAATATTTGCTAAATTGAATTATCAAAATGATTTATTGGATTTTCAAAGCTAGAGATCATGAGTTTGACAATTTTTTATGTCCTCCGAGCTCTAATCATACTATTATGTGTTGACAGACTCAATAAATATTTATTGAATTGAACTGAGATGTGTGTACTAAAGCTCAGTCTGTAGTTTGTCCAACTTGTTTGACGCATTAGAAAAAATCCATATCCAATTACAACAGTAAATTGTGTAAAGTTGTCAGGGAGTGTTATAATGATACCGTTTCTCCCCCTTTCTATCTAGGGAGCAGTAATGAATGAAATGGAAACAAACCTCGTTGGAAGTGACAAATATGCTGCAAGATTTGGCGAATGTATAGTTAATCTTGGTGACATTGACAATGATGGCTTTGAAGGTAATTAAAATTATCAATTTGGTGCTTGATTTCTGCTTTTAAAATGGTTTATGGAAGAAAATATGATTAAAGTTTTGTGTTGTTTACCTTCCTATAGAAAATGGAGCCAGAATGGCATGCTAAGTTTTTTCTTTAGTGTTATGTATGACTTCTCAGTTTGTCACCCATTGATCTTTACCACTGTTAATAATGGATGATATTCAAAATACTTTATTTCAGTGATTCTAAGGCACCATTGATTAGAAACTGCATTGTTATTTATGTGTCCCTAAAAGCTGCCTATTAAGCTGTTAATGCCCGCTATTTTTTCATGTTAAGGAAGACCCTGATTTCAGAAATAATAAAATATGGGCAGGAAATGTGTATCATAGACTCATTGGACCATGGTATTTAACTATCAGTACAATAAAGACACTGACCAAACCCAACAGAGGCTGGCTGCAGAGCTGGAGCAGGGTTCTGGAAACCCTCTGCTCTGCCAGGCATTCCCTTATAGCCATGTTATGGGAGGATCTGGGGAATTCGAGAAGAGATTCAGCGCAGGCCACTGGGAAGCCTGGGGACAGTGGCTGTTTACCCACTGATATTGAAGTTTTTCACTAACTGAATAGATGGTAGTGTGGTAACTGTGCATATCGCCATGGATGTCAGTCCTGTTGTTGAAATCCCTGCATCTACTAGCATTCTCTATTAAAAATTTGCTTTTATCAATCTAGTTCTAAGTGGTAAGTAACTGAGTCTGTTAGAATTGTGCATGAAATGATGAATAGGTTTAAGAAGAGAGTGTGCAATTTCCTGGAGTTCAGCACATAAGTATTTGATACTTATTTTTAGGGTTCATAATTGTCTTCTTGATAAGGCCATTGGCAATTAGTATTCGGTAATTTTAGGCTACAGCTTTCTCAGAGATTAAAGTGATGGGGTACTATAAATTCTCATCTTCTTAATGTCTTCTTGTACCTAGATACCAGAATCTACTTTAAATATATAAAATGCGTTATTCTACACGAAAAGTCAGTTATTGAATACATGCTTCCAGGGAACCTTCTTAAACGTAAAATAGTGTAACTATGTTATACAAGTATTACTGTTCTGGATTTTTTGTTTACTATTTTAAAACTGAAAGAGAAAAAATATATGTATATACTTTTGGTTATTATGATTACACATAATATTTTAATAAAACATGTATGGAGGAGAGCCTCTCTGTACCCCACCCATCACTAGCTTCCCCCTACTTCCCTTACCCTACCAGAACCCCAGGTTGGGCACTGGCTCATTTTCACAAATAACCTCATCCTGGACAGGGGTGAGGGAAGGTGTTGTGGGTATTTTGTTTAATTGGAGCTGTAAGAGGGATCATGTCTTGTTTTATGCCCTTCCTAGAAAGGGGGCGGGACACCTGGTTTGCACTCCTGTATTGGCCATTGCTGCCGTCACTCATCACATTGAGTTCACATCCCTTGAGAGTTTGTATACATTCAGGTCAGCACTGCTCCTATGCAGCCATCCAGTGTCAGAAAAGCAACTCACTGATAACTGATCTCTCCATTCAGAAGTGTGCAGTTTTAATGTACAGCAATAAGAAACTGTTATTTTATTATCTTTATTAAAAGTCTGATTTGATTAAAAACAAAAAATTTTATTATGTTTGATGTTACATCTCATAAGTAACCAGCAATTCTGTGATATTTATTGAACATTTATTTTGGGTCAGATGTACCATATCAGGTACAGACTATATACCATAATAAATGAAAATGAAGAAAATAGTGGCACCCTTTTTTATAGTTCTACAATCAAGTAGAAAATAAAAGTAATACTTGAAAACATAAGCCTTATTTAGTGGCAAATTTAAGGGTTCTACCTAATAAAGACCTGCGGATAAAACCATGTTTATGCATTTTGATATGTCATGTGTGTTGTATAGACAACCCAATTCTTTCTTTTAAAAACACAAAATCACTGTTTAGTAAAACACTTTGTTTATGATTTTTCTGTCTTGTTTTAGTTGGCACATTTAAGGAAGACCACTATTACCCTTTTGAATGTGAAAAATATATGTATGTACACATAGAAATTATTTTTGTGGCATCAAAATGTCAATGACAAATTTGAATTATCATTATCGTTATAGTTAGAGCTGTAAAACTGTCATGAGCAATAGGCAAATTCCCTTATTAGAATTACTCTAGTACCTGGGAAAAGCTCAAGTAATTTTCTAGTGATGTGAAGGACAGACAGAGAGTATTCTGTCAATGAGACTTAGGAAGAGGACTTCGGAGGGGACTTTCAGGGGACAGTGCAGTCTCTTAGTTTGTATAGGAGACCCTGGGCTTCACATAACTCTTGTTTCGCTAAAAACCCTCAGCACTCCACTCCTAAAGGTAATACCTTTATATCTGGGAGGTTATTATGCAAATGATTTTTTAAAGTATTTCTGCATATTTTTGTGCTATTTATAATGCCTTTTATAATTCACAGCATATTTACATTTAGTGGCTACATTAACACTTCAGTGAGTGTTTATAATGCCATATATCTTTTTCTACTTGGTCCAGTTCTTTTTTTTTTTTTTTCCTTTTTTTGAACCAGAGTCTTGCTCTTGTCGCCCAGGCTGGAGTGCAGTGGTGTGATCTTGCCTCACTGCAACTCTGCCTTCCGGGTTCACGCCATTCTCCTCCCTCAGCCTCCCGAGTAACTGGGACTACAGGCACCTGCCACCATGCCTGCTGGTTAATTTTTTTGTGTTTTTAGTAGAGACAGAGTTTCCCTGTGTTAACCAGAATAGTCTCGACCTCCTGACCTCGTGATCCGCCCGCCTTGGCCTCCCAAAGTGCTGGGATTACAGGCATGAGCCACCGTGCCCCCGGTCCTCCAGTTCTAATTTTATCTTCTATTTTGCCCATAAGTAGGCATTTTCTATATTTTAGATATTAGCAAGACCATTGCTGATGTGGAAACAGGGTGAGTGTGTCCTATTCCACCATGTCTGCCTGCATGAGACAGCAGGAATTTACAAGTTCTTTTTCTTTATGTGTTTCTTTATTACTTTGCCCCATCTTGTCTTATTTTATTTTTCTGGAGTGAATGGGTAAAGATACATTGTGTTCATGGCAAGAAGTGTAGGATTATGTAGAAAGAGACTCCAATATTGGATGCAAATCACACTTAATGTCTTTATTATGCAAATTTTTGTGGTACTTTGTGTAGCAAAACCTAAGTTATCTTGGCATTTGTCATATCACTTTTCAGTTGTTCTCAAACGGAAAAAAAAAAATCAGACTCTATTTCCTGTGTCCTTAGAAAAGCAACACAAGCCATTTTCTAAAAAGATGACCAATTGATTTGGCAAAAGTTTAGTGTAAAACTCCTCAAAAGCATGAAAAAATTGGTCAGACTAATATATCTGACATGACCAACAGCAGATAGCATTTTTTATTTCATATGTAAAATAGACTTGACAAGACCGCTATTTATTGGTTTAGTTTCTTTTTTCACCTTGAGCCTTATTATCTGACTTTTAGACAATATGTTTGAATATTTTTAGAGCAGAACCATAAGTTCTACAATTGTAAATTACAAGCTGTACTATTACTTTGTGTGCACCTGAAATATTGATATATCATCAAATCATTAAGTGAGCACTTCTGTTTTATTTGTTTATAGAGTACAAGTGCCATTTTGTTACATGTATCGATTACATAGTGATCAAGTCAGAGCTTGTGGGTATCCATCATCCAAATAACATACATTTTTACCCATTAAGTAATTTCTCATCATCCACCCCCCACAACCCCTTTCCTTTCTGAGTCTTCATTGTCTATCATTCTACTTTATACATCCATGTGAACACATTTTTAAAGCACTGATTTATGAGTTAAGAGCATGTGTTATTTTACTTTCTGTGCCTGGCTAGTTTCACTTAAGATAATGACACCCCCCACCAGTTCCATCCCTGTTGCTGCAGAATACATGATTTCCTTTTTTTTAATGGCTGAATAGTATTCGTGTGTGTGTGTGTGTGTGTGTGTGTGTGTGAGAGAGAGAGAGAGAGAGAGAGAGAGAGAACCTCTTTGACACAGAACAGGAATCAGTATTAGGAAGGGAAATTTGGGGGTATGACCTCTGTTGTTAATGAGTTCATAGAGCATGGCAATAGCACAGGCTCTGGAGCCAGGCTGCAGGGTTTAAATCCCAGCTCCATGACATCCTGGCTCTGTCACCTTGAGCAAGTTATACCCTGTGCCTCAGTTTCCTCATCTGTAAAATTGGAGTCAGAGTATTTATTTAATATGGTGGTTGTGAGAGTTACTTGGGTAAATGTGCAGGAAGCCCATATCACAGTACCTACATTGTAAACATAAGTGTTGGCCGACACTAATGCTAATAATTTTGATTTATATTAAAAGAATGAAAATGTTCAGATAAGAAGTAAAAGCAATCGTTAAATACCGGTGTTCTGTATATTGTGTCCCAAATTAAGTTGCATAGGCTTGGAAAACATTTATATATATTTCAAAATGTATCTTTCTCATTTGAATAATGATAGCTAGAACTTTATTATATAACAGATCCAGGTGTAATCCAGGAAGTAAGAGTTTGAATCTATATATGTGATAGCCAAAGATTGAAGTGTCCTCTGTATGGAAAAAAATTTATTTGGACCTTTTAAATATTTTGGCTGAAAAGGCTCATCAGTATTTTTCCTAAATATTTGCCGTAATCTAGATCACTCTTGCTAATAACAGATACTGTAAGAATTACATATTACCACTTCACGAACAAGGCTTGTTATTTTTTTCATGTGTTAAGAATCAATGTATAGCAAATTCTACAGCTTTAACCACAGTGGTGGAAGTATAAACCCAGCCCTGATTAAAGAAATTGCTGTCTTCCATTCAATGGCTATAAGATACTTTTCTCCACTCCTTCTTTTCACGTCCCTCTTTTCCTCCTCCTCTCTTTCTCTTCCTTCCAATTCTTGCTCCTCTGTTCCTGTATGTATATATTCTGCACAAATCTGACTCCAGTTATTCCAAATGAGTTGCCATTCTTCACATGTGCCATGCCGCCTGTTGCTTCCCTGCCCTTGCACAGGCTTTTCCCTATCTCTAAATTGCATTTCCCCTTTTCTTCACTTGGCTATGACCTATGGATACTTTAATCTTATCTTGGGCATCATCTTCTATGAAAAGCCTTCCCTAATTTCCACCACTTCCTCCTCACATGCTATGTTATTAGTCTATTCTTACTTGCCATTCCTCCCCACTAAACAATGAGTTTCCTTCTGTGGTACTGCCCTGTTTTGCCAGCTCCTGGCAAATGCCTGGAATATAATAGGTGCTCACTAGCTGTCCAATGAATGAATAAATGAATGGGCATGTTTGCATATGAAAGTTTGAAAAACTTCATACAAGTCAAAAGAGGCTAGCCTTAGTATGTATAAACAAAGTAAATATAGGTGTCTACCATTTCTTTTTAACTGAAACTAGAAAAGCTTTTGCATTTTTACAATTTTACATTGTTTAGCATGGAGTTATACATCAAAGATATGTTTATCTTCATTGAAATAGTAGCCAAAAATTACCACTGTTTATAAAAAGGTTTTCAGTTTGATGGTAATAAGTCATATCATGAAGACAAACTACTTTAGGTTTCTATTAAAGTAATAAAAAGCCATTGCATATAAATAAATATGTAGATAAATAGACAATACTTGGTAAAATAATGAAATGCTCTTGCAACTGTAGAATATTATTTTTCTCCTTTGTACTATATATTTACTCAGGTTTTCTTATGTTAGTTGATCAGACCTTTTTTTTCCCTTGGTATCATAGTCTGACATAATTATATACAGAAAGGTGATATAATCATTATTTTACAGAACAAATCCTTTTTCTGAAATCCTGTGTGTATGTGTGTGCAGATATCTCTAACAGATACCTTAATCATTTTCATTGGAATAGGAATTAAGTTAAGAGTCATTTTGCAAATAAGGTAAGTCTGGGCTCCCAAAGTAAAAATTCTTATGATCAAAATATTCATAGATTATGAGAAGTTATTACATGCGAGGCACTGCTGTAAGCACTTTACAGAAGTTATATCCTTTTATGCTGAGAGTGTTTTTTATTATGATCCCATTATATAAGTGAGAGAATTGAAACACAGATTAAGAAATGGACCCAGCCTAGCATGGCAGTGCCCAGTGGCAGAGCTTGGATCAGACCCCAGTGGTCTGTCTGTAGAGCCCATGCCCTAATCATTTTGTTAGATTGCCTCTCAGATGCTTCCACTCTGCTTTCTTCCATGTACAAACTATTGTGTGCAATCCTGTATATGATGATGATCGTATTTTATTTTTTTCTGTCTGAGGAAGACTGTTATTTTTCATAAAAGAGAGTTTTCTTACGTGATATGAATTAAGGTTCATTAGGTTAGTTTTCGAAGTTGCATTCTTTGTATCAAGAATTTATTTTTCCACTGTTTAAATTCTTGGATAGATGTTGCTATTGGAGCTCCACAAGAAGATGACTTGCAAGGTGCTATTTATATTTACAATGGCCGTGCAGATGGGGTCTCATCAGCCTTCTCGCAGGTAAGATACTATTCTATTTCCAAAAGAAGCATTGGTTATAATGCGTATCCTTAAAACTTCCAGGGTTATGTGGACTTTTTTTTTCTTAATTTTCTCTTTCAAATACTTCACACTTCATTTCACCGTTTACTTACAGTGACAAATGATCTTATTTTAAGGGATTAATAATTCTTCAAACTCCCTTTTTCCATAAATAAGAGTTGTAGTTCATTTCCACCCTAGCTTATCTATTGACCATTAAATATTTGTCTTTGTATTTCATTAAATTTTATTCCGAGGTAGTATCCATATGATTCTAAAATATGCCCATTTGGATTTGATTAACTGTGTCTTCGCCTTGTGGCTAGAGCTCCATATTTCATGAAGATTGCACAGGGAGATCAAACACACATATGATACTCTGGGTTTCTTTCACTGTTGAGTAGTAAGATGACAGCACTTTAATCATGTCTCAGAATCTTACTCTGACTTCACTTGTGTATGTTGAAAAATCATGGCATTTCAGTGCCTAGAAAAAAAATGACATTCATATGCAGAGAAGAAAAGTTTTTTCCTTGATATTTGCATGGAAATATTAGCTGGCAGTTATTTTTGATTAGGCAAAAATGAGCAAATGGTTCTCTGTAATTGACATAAAAGAAATGTATTTGCCTAGTAAACAAAAATAGTAATTTTCTTAGTATGACTATCAGCTTAATATTTATAAACCTGTATGTGAACATGAAATTAGACATGTGGAATAGAAAGTACATATCTGGCTAGGATTGTTCTTGTTAAAAAGCCGGCTTTTATCAAAAGCCTCAGTCATAGGCTCCACTAAGTGATTATAGACATCTTGTTTTCCAAATTACTTATTTAATTGTTCATGTTGGGAAAGGAAGTAAATATAGAGCCTGAAGAGACCTAAGGAAGCCAGGCATGGTGGTGTGCACCTGTAATCTCAGCTACTCAGGAAGCTGAGCTGGGAAGACTGCTTGAACCCAGGAGTTCCAGGCCAGGCCAGGTGCCATAGTGAGACCCCTATCTCTGAAAAGACTTGAGAGGGAGTCAGGACTATTTTAGAAAATCTGTACAACATAATTTTCCCTTTGCTCACAAAGTAAAGTAAATTTTTTTAGTCACAAAATAAATGTCGTCTGTTCATTTCAAGCTGGAAAATTTGTCACTCTTGGAAGTATTTGATTTAACTAAAATGCAACGTTGTTAGTAGATGTGCCAAGGCATGCCTGGGAAAGCTCATTATTTAGCTAAATCATTGCTTCTCTGGTATATTAGTATTCAAAAACTACTTCCCACTCAACTTTCCTATTTTTCAGAGAATCGAAGGACTTCAGATCAGCAAATCGTTAAGTATGTTTGGACAGTCTATATCAGGACAAATTGATGCAGATAATAATGGATATGTAGGTGAGTAATTAGTTTATCATAGTTTATAAATTGGAATAAGCTCTATTATAGATATTGCTTTATAGTGAAGTACATAATACTGGTATGAAAGACTTCATCTTACTGATAATTTTTTTATTCATTTTTAAAGTTCTCCTTAATTCAAGGATGGGCCTAAAATGATCAAGTAATTCCTCAGCTTAACAGTGTTAGCTACTCAATGTTATAGTCTGTGTTTTTGAAAAAATGAAAGCACTCATGAAAATCAAATAGATAATGAGGAAAAGAAAGAAAACTTATTTAGAAAGGAAATTTGAATGTTTCTAGTCCAAAAATTGAATTTTGTTTTAGTAAACTTCTTTTTACCATAAAGTTTATGATATATCATAATGGGATGACTGTTATACATGAGTAGATTCAGAGAAAAGAGAAATGAATTGTAAGATGTTAGCATATAGTCTCTAATTTTCTACAAGTAGTGTTTTTAGGTAGTCAAAGGTGATACGCAGTTCAGTACTTATGGCTGAAAAGTAATTCTCTTTGACTAATGATGATCATTAATCTGTGGTTTTTTTTATCCTCCAGATGTAGCAGTTGGTGCTTTTCGGTCTGATTCTGCTGTGTTGCTAAGGTAAGATTGATATATTTCACTGCTTAATGGCAATTTGGTTTAATTGTAAATGATGGGAGGCAGTGTTTAAAATCAGCAGTGGTAGTGACCTCATGATACTCTTTTGGTATTCCGAAGTTTAATTATTGCACTTTAGGGTATTTTTTTCACCTTACAGAGATATAATTAAATCATCAAAGTCAATATTTTTGGACATTTAAATAAAAAGTTATTTTTCCCTGTGCACAGAAATGTAATTAGTATGTACACACATAATAAGGAAGACTCATGAAATTACTTGGTCAATGTAAACTGACAAAACAAATACACTTCTTAAGGAAAAATAATTCTGTAATTAACATTGCTAATTTTATTTCCTTCTCAGGACAAGACCTGTAGTCATTGTTGAAGCTTCTTTAAGCCACCCTGAGTCAGTAAATAGAACGAAATTTGACTGTGTTGAAAATGGATGGCCTTCTGTGTGCATGGATCTAACACTTTGTTTCTCATATAAGGGCAAGGAAGTTCCAGGTTACATTGGTGAGTATGCCTTACAAAATTAATCCTTCATGGGGTGCGGTTCTTTCATTAATCCCACAGTCCTGTTTGGAGCCCTCACCGGTTTTCACCATGGAGATCTTTAGAGCAGGGGCGAGAAACTGCCTGATGCATACTTTTCCTCTCCATCGTCCAGATTCTTGCATTGTTCTAACTAATGAGTTGGGCACATTAGAAGGCTGTAGTTGTTTAGAGATTATGAGAAGCAAAGGACATAGTATCTCTTGCTATGTTAGTTTAAGGTAAACCAACTGAGCTTAACCCGTGAAATCTCTTTCTTCATATTTTATCCAATTTCAATAATTGAAGAAAGCCAAGTATGGTGGCTCATGTCTGTAATCTCAGCACTTTAGGTGGCTGAGGCTTGAGCCCAGGAGGTCCAGGCTACAGCGAGCTATGATCACACCACTGCATTCCAGCCTGAGCAATGGAATGAGACCCTGTCTCAAAAAAATAATAATCATAAAAATATTTTAAAAATTGAAGAAGCTAGACCTGATTCTATCTTATATAAATAATATGCCCGTTAACAATTTACTGCGACTACAAGCTCCTAAGAACCATACGCATTTCCCTATGTATAGACAACTCTCAATTATCTGCTCTGGAGAACGTATCATTGATACAGCTCATCCAAAATCATGGTGGCGAATTCCAAATCATGTATATGTGACTTTATAAGCATTTTTGCTAGCAGATTAATGTTCCTAATTGTTTTATTTAGGCTAATATGAAAATAACTACTAGTGAAACTAGCCTGTGGTAGGAGAAGAGCATATCTGGGCATATCATTTAGAGATTAATAATTCACAATATTTATGATCCTCTATTAGGACCTGTCAAGAGTTTATTGTATTCATGACCCTGCAGGCTGCTGTTATCTAAACAGCGTGAAGGGCCCACATACTTATTAAATAATACCATGGATATGTAATAGATGTCTCAGTATGCATTAGGTACACAATGAGCCTGTACCTGAAAGGTACACAATGACTCTGATATCTCTGCTTTAGATCAGACTTATTTTTAATAGTGCCCTGGAAAAGTCATGGCCAGAGCTACAGTAATAAGAGGGTGGGCAAGCCTTCATCTAGTTATTGATTTGAAAATGGCAGTTTGAGAACCTGACCACACAGTAAATTACACATTAACACAGACAAGCTGATGGATAATCTGAAAGACACACACTGAGTAGATGGGGCACTTTCCTTTTATGTAAAACCAGTGTTTTCTCTACTAACAATTCCATTGTGACCAGATATTTTTAAAAATAGTTGAAGACAAACATATGAAACACATAAATAATCATCACATTATTAGAGAAACATATCTTAGAATTATCACAAAATGACTCCCAGGAGAAATAATTCACATGGCAAGCACGTTTAATAAAACCAGGACATTTTGACTCTTACTAGTAGTGGATTATTTTTCACCTCATTTTCATTTACTCTTTTTCTTAACTCAGGACAATGAACTTGTAGATAGCTATTTCGGTTGCAGTGCTATTTCTCTGAGGTATTGAATCTCAGTTATAATTTTGAAATCCAATTGACTTGGACTTCATTATTTTCCAACTAAAAAGATGACTGAAGGATTTATTTGAAATGTATAAAGAATAATATAGATTTTATGCTTGTTTCCTTGAAATAAGTAGGTAAAATTCTTCTAGAAGTGTAAGTTACTCCTAAAATATAAATGAACATGTCAAGAATTACATAAATTCTTTAAACTATCACATATGAATTATTGCTTCTATATAATGAGTGACACCTCAGAAGAATATTATATTTAGCTTGCATGGCAAAGAACCCATTTAGATTCGTGAAATGGGTCTCACTTTCTTGGTAAGATCTGGCTGGGAAGTTTTTGTTTGCTTTTAACAGTTCTTTCTCTTCTTTTCTTTTTTTTTTTTTTTAATAATTTGGAGATCTTCATGAGCAGATGAATATTTACTATGTCAGATTTGAAATAAACCCTGCCAAACCGCTAGAATATTTATTGAGAGAATTTTTTTAAAAATTGCACAAATTAACACTGGAAGGTCAAACTAGAAACCAATAACATGTAGAGGAAGGACAGATAATCAGGGCATAAGACTGGAAAGATGACATTTTTAAGAAAACCGTATACATAGATTTGACTTAATCATGTGTTCACTTCGTGTATAAAAAATAAAAAGCCTTCAGATCAAACAAATCTAAAATTTAAAAAAAGTCATATATAAAATTAGTCATATAACCACATAAGATAGAATTTTTCCAAGTAACATTTGAGCAAAGCGCTGTGTCTATACTTTCTTAGTCAATGTTCTGAGGAAAAAATGACTCCAAAGGAATCTGAACCATTATGCAAGACTTTTATTAGCAACAATGTTTACATTTTTATATATAGGAGGTTTAAGCAAATAACTAAAGATTTTAGTGTTAATAGAAATCTAGAGGAAAGTTCATAAATCTTTATTTATAAAAGCAATTTGTAAAATTTGTATTTTTAATTGTTCCCTCTTTCATATTTCAGGTTAGTCTTTAAAAAGCTGTTTAATAAAGAGAATTCCAGATATTATTTCCAGTAATCTATATAACTTTGACTATTAGCACTTCAAAAATAACAATAGATGTATTTCAGTAAATAGATTAACTGCGATTCTCTATATTTTTGCAGTTTTGTTTTATAACATGAGTTTGGATGTGAACAGAAAGACAGAGTCTCCACCAAGATTCTATTTTTCTTCTAATGGAACTTCTGACGTGATTACAGGAAGCATACAAGTGTCCAGCGGAGTAGCTAACTGTAGAACACATCAAGCATTTATGCGGGTAATGTAAGCTATTTTTTATTAATGAATATGTGAACTTCAATGTTGTTGATAGAGAGCAACTTATCGTATTGGTGTCTTTTTATAAAACGTAGATAAAAGCAACTGTTACCCCTCCTAAACTATGACCTTGTTGCTCCAGTTAAAGTATTAGACAGTCTCAACCCAAGTAATTCAGAGTCCTCTTATTGTATCATCCTTTTTCACGTTTATCACATTTGACCTCATCATTTGAAAACACTTGCCTTTTCCTTTCTAAAATTTCATTTTTCCTATCCCTTTTATCTACTTGCCTAGAAATACACATCTTCAGTAGCTCAACTGAACCTCAAATCTTTTCCATGGTACGTTTTTTGGGGTGGGTCAGGGGAGGCGGGGAAGTTAGTTTGTTTTTCATAGGACTCCAGTGAAGCAGAATACAACATGGCTGCTTTTGGATTATGTCTTTGTCTCCGTGCCAGCTTTGTCAGTGATGTCAGTGGGAACTCGCGCAGTTGTAGCATGGTGGGGATCATCTGTGGGCCAGGACGACAGCTCTCATGATGGTTTGGGGTATGTCCTGCCAAAGCACAGTCGATTTCATGTTTCTTTTATTAAAACACTCATTCCCAAACTGATCATCGCACTCCTCACATTGGTCAAATTTTATCATATGAAGCCGTGCCAGGTCTTTTTCATTAGGGAACAGTGTACTTCATCAGAAAATCTATTGTCACAAAAAGCCAAACTATTCCCAGGAGCCCTTTCTGGGATTTCAAATAGTAGCTTCAGCTTAGGGCTTAATTTTCCCTTAGATACTTATTCCAAGCAAATGTAAGCAAGCATCATCAAGACTTCAATACACTATTAAATGCTAAGAGCAATAATCCCCATGCTATTTCCTCATTTCCCTTAACAGTTTTTATTGTTGTACTAGAATAAAGCTATTAGATGGTTCAGAGCCAAAAGTATAGAATATTAATGTAACTATCATTTATATGGTAGGAACTAAAGAGGTTCTTTTTTTCATGCTTCATAGATGTCGTTTTACTTACCTTAGTCAATTGTAGAGACAAATATTGAGATCGTTTTAAAGGCAATAAAAGGGCCAACATTAGATGTTCACAAAGAAACATGTTGTGTTAAAAATTTGCAAAAGTGATCTGGTTTATTTAGTCCTGTGTTTCTTGGCATCGTTCCTATAAATAAGGGATCATCAAAATTGTACACCTTTTTTGGAGCAAATTTGTAGCAGAAATGATTAGCAAAGGTAAGTGTTTTGTTGCATGTATATTTGTAGTGTTACCATGGTTTTGATGGTAGCAGGATTCAGCTATTGCCTTTGTACCATATTGTAAATATTAAATGATAGCACTTACTGCTGGGATTGTACATGGCAAACACAACTAATAACAGAGCTCTAACTCTAGAGCCAGTATTCTTAACCAGTACATGTTCTGTGTTACAAGAAAGATAGAGGTCTATAATGAAATTTTAGAAAGCCATTTTTTTTTTTTTTTAAGATGGAGTCTTGGTCTGTTGCCAAGGCTGACTTTTTAAAAATGATCATTTCCTTCAGTATCTTTTTCTCTTCCTAAATTACCTTGCTTGTGTTTGGAACACTTTTAAAACTCATATAGAAAGGCAAAAAGTTACTCCAACCCTCTCCTTTGTAACAAACCCACACAGAAGATAAGAACCATAGTTGCAGCTACCCTGAACTTGAGTTCTGTCAAGGAGCTGTAGCTGTTACTTAAGAAGGTGTAGGAATGTAATGAGTGTATTTCCCACCTCCACCAGGGTGATAGCCCAAGGAATTAGGAAACATTAACACTCTTAAGTTTCTACAGTCTGAAAGCATAAGACAGCAATCTGAATTCTTCCATCTTCCTAATACTAGAAAAGAAGATGCATAGCGGTTGGGATGCCTGGGTTGTTCCTGTGTTCCATAAAACACATCTGGTACCATGGTACCAGGAGTGGGAGTGTTAACATATGTATCTATTTTGTCTCTGCATTCCTTACAATGAAATGAAGTGACATTTGTTAATTATATACTCCGCCCACAATCCCCACTTGTCAGAGGACTCCCTGCCTGCCTGTTGGTTGGACATGCTTTACTCGTATAGTTGTCCCTACTGGCCATTCACTCAATTAATTTGATATTTATTGAGTGCTTACATTGTGTCAAATTCTGTATATACCAGTGAATGGGACATATAAAGATTATTACCCTCATGGAACTTATAGTCTACTTGGGTGAGACAAAAAAAAAAGATAAAAATATACATTTTATAGTATTTTGGAAGATACGGGTGATGAAAAAAGGAGGGCAGAGTATAGAAATGTGCAGTGCTGGAGAAGGAGTGAAATGTACAATTTTAAACAGGATACTCAGAGTAGGCTTCATTCAGAAAGTGACAGCTGAGCAAAGACGTGAAGGAAGTAAGGAAGTTGCCCATGTAGATATCTAGGGCAGTTGTTCTTAGTTTTAGGGTGTAATAGCAACACCTGTAGGGCTTCTGAAAACACAAATTGCTGGCCGCATCTAGAATCCCTGATTTAGTAGGTCTGCAGAAAGGCCTGAGAATTTGCATTTCTGCAAAGTTCCCAGGGGACCCATCCTTTGAGAACACCTGGTTCAGAAGAAGAGTATTCCAGTGAGAAAAGCTGAGTCAAAGGCCTGAAGAATGTACCTGGTTATTTTAAAGAACAATAGGGAGGCAAGGATGGCTAGAAATGTAAGCAAAGGGAAGAATGGTGGAAGGAGAGATTATGCAAAACCTGTGGCTTTTTCTCTGAGAGAAAGGTGGATCTATAACAGCATTTTGTCAGAGAAGTCACATGATCTAACATAGGTATACAAAGGAACACTCTAGCTGCTGTGTTGTGAATAGAGTAGGAGATAAAGAGTTGACACATGGAGAAGAGGCTACTGTGGTAACACAGGTGAGAGATGGTTCCAACAAAAGTGGTGGCAGTGGATATGGTGAGAAGTAGTCGAAGTCAATTTGCTGACAGACTGGATGTCTGGCATCTGAGAAAGAGGCTCTATGATGACTCCAGGGTCTTTAGCCTGAGCCACTTGGAGAATGTAGTTTTCATCAATTGAGACAATATTTCAGGAGAACACCTTTTGAGTGGAAAATTCTAGAGTTCAGTCATGGGCCTGCTAGCTAGAGAGACCTATTTTAAGTGTAAATATCAACTAAGCCTTTGTATATACTCATCTTGAGTTGAGGACAGGCAGAGAACAGGAAAGGTAACTGAATATATCTTTGGCATATGGATGGTATTTAAAATCATATTAAGATGGCTGAGATCAGAAGAGGGTCAGTGTCTGCACTCTGGGCCCCTACAACATGAAGAGGTTGGCAAGAAGAGGCCCACAAGGGAGATAAGAAGGTCCAATCAGTAAGAAAGGAAGAAAATCAACAGTGTTTGGCATCCTGGAAGTGAAGTGAATAAAGCCAAAGGGGAAAGCATGATGATGTTTTCTATACGGCAGCTTGATCGAGTAAGACGAGGGCTGAAAACTCGCCATTGGATTTATAATGTGGAGGCTGTTGGTGGTGGTGACAAAAGCATTTCAGACAGTAGTGGAGGGGGTGGGGGAAAGAAAGGAATTGGAAGCGTTATAGGTTATTCTTTCAAAAGTTTTGCCTCAAAGGTGACCAAAGAAATGGAATTGGGGGTCAGTAGCTGAAGTGGAGTGAAGAGTTCTCTGGGTTTTTGTCTTTTAAGACGGGAGAAGCATTAGCATGTTTTTATGCTGATAGGCATGCTGCAATAGAGTGAAAAACTTGGGATATATGTAACAGGGGAGAAGAGCTGGAACTAAATTCTTGAAGGCAAAAAGGGAAGGATTAAATGTACAAGTGAAAGGGTTGGTTCTAGATAGGTATGTGCATGGTTCATCTGAGTATGTGCTTACAGGTGCTGAGTAGATGTGATGGGGACTATGGAAGTTCTTGTCTGATTGCTTTAATAATCTCAGTGAACTAAGAAGCAAACTCATCAACCAGAGTATGGATGAAGGAAGTGGTATTTGGAGTTTGGGAAGATGTGAAATAGTCTTCCAGGAGAATGTGAGAGTAACAAAATACAGGGTGGTTGTCAGATGGTGTCTGGGACCACTTGCACTCATTGTCATAAACTGAGTGTAGCCTGTGTGTTTGTGTGTGTGTTTTTTTTCCCCCCCTGTCACATTCAACCTTACAGGCAGGAGTAGATGAAGAGTTACAATTAACCAGGGTTGTGGTTTGATCAAGAGAGTGAAGCAAGCAAGGAGCATGCAGCAGGAGGGAATATACAAGGGAATGGTTATATTTTTGGTTGCGAAGTTGAAGCAGGCTAAGGAGGGGAGGGGTCACACCAAGAGGGTGAAGGACGAGGAAAGAAATTTCAATCGGAGATCCCAGTACAATCAGCAAATTGTTGGAATTGACTATTAAAGGGATTGAGCTGCAAAGATGGCACAGATATAAAATGTAAAAGCCTTGGAGACCTAAAAGTGAGGAAAAGATTGAATTTTGCTTTTATTTTTGCTGACAATTCTTTGATTACCTTATGCAAATGAAAGCCTTTAAACTTTATTACAAAATCCATTGTGTTCTTTGATGGTGGGGAATTCGGCTGTCAAAAAGACTCCAGATCTTAAGTTTATATAAAATTTATGTTTAAAAACTTATTCTCTTTTAATCACAATTCTTTAGTTTTATGCTAGATCTTCTTGGACTAGAGGTGCATTTTTAATAGTCTAATAAGGATCTATATCACTGTCATGTAGATTTTTGTTCTGGCATGTTATTTTTCTGAGGCTATGTGTTCATTTATCTGGTTTGTAGGGGAATCAGTTTTCTTAAGTCTAATCATAATTAAAATAGTATCACACAGGATTACTTTGCTTGACTGGTCAAAATTTGTTCCTCAAAAAATAAGGAAGAAATTGTCTTTATTTTTTAATTAAAAAAAAAAAACCTTTGTATTTTAGTTGATTATAATTAGGCCAAGCTTTAATTTTTGCCATCATAGCCATACAATTATTAGCTTTTGCTAAAGAGTTCATAATGATATTTCTGAAATATAAGGGAAATGGTTAATTTCATTTATACCATTTAGTGTTTTATCTATTGAAATCCTCTTCTATTAGACATTGCTTTTTCCTCTATGGAAAAGATGTTTCCCCATTTATGTAAGTATATGAAAATCTTTGTTTTTGCTTTATTTAAATATACAACTTCATCAAATTTTAGAGATTTCTTAGGACAAGGGATAATTTTGATGCAGTTTTGATTTAGAGAAATCCAAACTGTAACTCGAAACAGTTTTTAGACATGTTAGAGCAGCCATGGTAGTGAAACTTCACTTGAAATGTAGACGGATGATATCTCTTGGTTGATCTTGATGGAATCTCTGCATCAAAATATCCCCTGATATTTGAGAAGAGAAGAAGGGGTGCTACATTGGGATAACAAAAGAAGCAAAAGATTGCCTGTTTGTCTGCATTTCCGATAAAGCTAGAACTACTGGCTTAGTTGCTGAACAAAGAATGCCTGTCCCCAGAGATATTCTGAGAGCCAGTGAATTCAGTGGCCTTAGCGTGTTTTATTAAAATCATGATATCAACCTACCTGTGTAGATTAGTTAATTCTTTTTCTTTCTTTGATTTCTCAAATTCCTGAATTTTAGATTTCTGAAATACAGGGAGTTTATTTTGCTATGTAAATCTTTAGGTGACTTCTAAAACTCATCTTTTTTCCATAGTAATTTCAGGAAAACAAATGTGTATTTGATTAGTAAATTTTTTTGTGTGTTTTTAAATTTCATTTGCTTATATTATTGAGTGATACATGCACATAGCTTAATGAAATGTCATTTACTCCAAAGAAGAAATTTTTTAATGATAGCACACTATGGACTGATTCATATATGCAGACATTTCTGCTGAAAATCTAAGTGTGAGCAAACTATATAATTGTACCAATATTATGGTATTCTAGAAGTGAATTGATTATTATAACATTTTAGTTTTTTGTTAGGTTGCAAGATCTTTGAGGCAGGATATTATCTTTTGCATATTTGTATTCTTAGAGCTAGCACAATCCATTACATAAGGCAGAAAATAAATATTTAACACATTTATGGATGCTATGTTCTTGGTGCTATTTAAAAAATTCTATAAGAAAAATCTGAGAATGTTCTATTGGTATCGTGGTTAGGGCATTTGTCTTGGGGGTGCTGTCTTTTCTCAGGAAATTGTAGTGCCAGATGTTTAACAGTTCTCTACCACTTGAGACAAGCTTACTACATAAAGGGACTGCAATTTTACAGGATGGTGATGGTTCAGGTGACAACCTATGTCTTGGTCTCAGCTTTTCCTTCCCAAGCCCTACATAAGCACCAAAGAGGTATTTCAAAAATCTAGTCATATTCCTTGCTTAAAATCTTCCTATGTAAGAGCCTCCCCAACCCCTTTTATGTGTCGATTAGGTGGCCCTACTTCTTCTGTATTTGGGCATGTCTGTATCAGAATATTCATCCCCCACACTGTCTATGTGGATTTGTGGAACATAGATTGGGACAGGCACTGACTTTCAGTTTTGTATCCCTAGAGCTGCCTTGGACACAGTAGACCCATGAATAGATAGCTTCAGATATTTATTCCTGACATTATTGTTTAGTGATATAAAATTTTTTGGCCCACCCTTTAAATAAATTAACAGGACATGGGCCTGTTGCTCAGCTCTCAAGCTGGCCAGAAATACAGATTTCCATGAAAGTCAAGCAAGAAGACAGACGTTATATAATTTCAGGCATGTGCTAATTTGCATGCTTGTGGGCACCCTATTTTATGTAATTGTCCATAAAAATGTGGCATGGAATCTTCATTATTTTTAATATACATAGCACTTGCCCATCCAAATTTAAAAATTTAAACAAATCTACTTTTTTACTCCCAAATATTTAATCACTTTAAGACATTTTTGATATTACAGATTTTGTCCTTAGGTGGAGCTGCTAAAGTTAGTGTGTGTATCCGTCAAATACAGTTTTTGCAAGAGTGCATGTACATTTTATATATTGCAAGAAAAGTGTAATTAATAGCTAATTAGGATAATGAAAGTAATATACACCAGATGTAGAGAAGACCTTGTGGAAAATTAGTATGAATTTGATAGCATGTGATTTGGTCAAAGCAAGCTTGTTGAGAAGAATTAAAACAGTGGACATGTGGAGGGACAATCAGTGGCCGTCTAGCTCCTAACCTAGGGAATAATTTAATCAAGTTTGCTATTGTAATACTCAGGGCTTCAAGCTGTTCAGTTTTCACAAGTCGATAACTTGGGATTTGGCCTTGATTCGCAGCATTCCTATATGGTCAAGGTTTCATGTTGAGATGATCCCTTACCAAGTAATTTAATGAAAGCATCTCTGTATAAGAATGGAAAAGTAATCAGGGATCTTGAGTACTCTGATTCAGGCTCCAAATGTTCTAAATACCATTTAATAAATAGAGGTCTACTCCTTGTTCTGTAACTAATTTTCTATTTAATGTTGATTGGTTGGCAGTAGTTCAGTTTTCTTATTCCTTCCAAATGTTCACCAGAATCTCTTATTCTAGGAAACTGAAATTTAGTAATTCCTTAGTTGGCTTATATGCCTGCATTTTGAAGCAACATACAAATTTTGTCATGTCTGCCTTATGGACACTATGTCATTTAATCATCACAACAATAAGGTATAGGTATAACCACCATAATTGTTATTATTCCAATTTTCAGATAAGATAACTAAGCCATAGACAAATTAAGAAACTTGCCCAATGTTACATAGATAATAACTGGTGGACCCTAGATTTGAACACCAGTGCTTCACCTTTAGACCACTATTGCTTTTAACACATAAATTGATAATGTTGTAAATGAAAAGAAAAAAAATTACATCTTTTTTGTTTATAATTACACAAAGATATAGAATAGTCTTTTATGTGATGTGTATCATCTTTGTTAAATTACTTCATTGATTTTTATCAAAAGTTACTATATAAATAATATAGCAATACAGCAATAATCTGTGTGATAGGAATTTTTTTCCCTATTCCTTAAGGATTATTAATTGATGAGCTTTGAAAATAATCTATTCCTTACCTGCCTTGGGACAGTAATGTTTAAGCCATATTGCAATCTTGAAATGTCTGTAGATAAATAGAAACCTGGTCCACTGACATTACTCAGTAGGAGGTCTGTCAATTGCAGTGTCATGGGTCTACCCTGAGGAACTCAACGGGCATAATATAAACCTCAGTTATGGTTTAAGTTAATATGTCTAGCCTGGGTGAAAACACTTGACTCTTTAATGGTCAAGAGGGAATTTGTTGAATCTATTTTTTAAAATGAGAAGAACCTATAGATTGAAATGGCCATATGAAAAGTAGAGTAAAAATTGAGCCTTAAATTATTAGTATGAAAGACATCACAGTCCGTGACTAATTCTTCAAATTATCTCCTGAGTATAGCAACAATTCTAATACCAAGAAAAACAAAAACTGCATAGATTTTCTCCACTAGTTTCTGTGTAGGTGGGCTATATGTGGTGATGTGAACTGCTCTCTCATATCCTGAGATCATTTCTACTTTTAATTTTTGCAGTGTCTAAAATCTTATTTTATAGATTTCTCATCGACATGGCTTTATGTAATTTCTCATTTGAATTCTGTTATAAATCCTCTTAGGTTACTTTAGTAGTAAAATCTTTTTAGCCTACTCTTTTAGAAAAGGAGAAGTTTGTTTTGTTGAGTGCCCTTTGAAAATCACATTTCTGACTGTGGACTGCTTGAACAGGTGCTTTCTAAGAGACATTGTTTTATATGTTATTTGATTTTCATATACACTTATCCTGTAGTATCCATGGGGGATTGGTTCCAGGATACTATTCCAGGACCCCACTTGGATACAAAAATCCAAGGATCCTCAAGTCCCTTATATAAAATTGTGCCATATTTGCACTTAACCTTTGTAAATCCTCTCATATACTTTAAATCATCTCTAAATTATTTATAATATGTAATACAATGTAAATGTTATGTAAATACTTGTTATACTCTATTGGTTAGGGAATAATGACAAGAAAAAAATCTGTACATGTTCAGCACTGATGCAGCTATCCATTATTTGCCAACTATTTTTGATCCAAGGTGGCTGAACCCACAGATGTGGAACTGATGGGTACAGAGGGCTGATTCTCTTTGTTTTCATAGACTTGAGAGTCTAGGACACTTTTACTATCTAGTGAAGTGCTTACTTAATCGAATGACAAATGCTTTCAAAGATATTTTCTTGTTGATTATTTCACTGTGTGTAAGAAAACAATTTTGAAAATATGGAATTTCTTAGTGATGCTAGCAAATAATCAAATGAAAAAATCATTTGTAAGTTGATAGAAAATATTTTTAAAAGAAAATAATGTCTGCATATACAAATAAAGGTTAAAATATAAGAATTGACAATCACTTGTAATAAACTCGAGCTGTTTCTTTGGAGACAGAAGACAATGAATTTTAAAAATCTGATTATAAAAAAAAGCTTGTGACCACATATCAAGAAGAATAGGAGTAAGAAATGCTGTGTAGACATTAGTTAAGATATTAAGTGTAGAAGAATGTTATACAGGGCAGAATGGATTGTGAATGGGTTACAATTTCTGCGTAATTGGTAAATAAATTCAAGAATTCTTTGTGAAGTACAAAAGCACAATAAACTTAAAAAAAAAAAATAACCAGTTGCAGTGGGTCAAGCCTGTAATCCCAGCACTTTGGGAGGCCGATGGGGGCGGATCACTTGAGGTCAGGAATTTGAGACCAGCCTGACCAACCTGGTGAAAACTGGTCTTTACTAAAAATACAAAAATTAGCTGGGTGTGGTTGTGCATGTCTGTAATTCCAGCTACTCAGATGACTGAAGTGGGAGGATCATTTGAACCCAGGAGAGGGAGATTGTAGTGAGCTGAGATCACGCCACTGCCCTCAAGCCTGGGTGACAGAGCAAGACTCTGACTCAAAACCGAAAAAAAAAAAAAACCAAAACTTTAACAACTAATAAGAAAATCAGTAAAGTGACCAGTATATACAATTAGATGTACAAAACGAATACTTTGCCTATATACCATTCAATATCTGTTAGAAAATATGATAGAAGAGTTCCATAAAGAAAGAAAAGGGCTGGGTATGGTGGCTCACACCTGTAATCCCAGCTCTTTGGGAGGCCAAGACTGGAGAAGCCCTTGAGCCCAGGAGTTCAAGACCAGTCTGGAAACATTGCAAGACCCTGCCTCTATAAATATGAAAAAATTGGCTGGGCATGGTGGTGCACACCTGTAGTCCTAGCTACTCTGAAGCTGAAGAAGAAGGATCGCTTGAGCCCAGGAGTTCAGAACTGTGGTGAGCTATACTTCATTCCAGTCTGCTGATAGAGGGAGATCCCATCTCTTAAAAAAAAAAAAAAAGAAGAAGAAGAAGAAAAGAAAAGAAAAAAAAAGAAGAAAAGAAAAGAAAAAAAAAGGGAATAACTAAAAAGGATGTTTTATAATATCTGGAGTCAAATGAATCAAATTTAATTGAAATGTTATTGAGAGATAGAAAACATATAGGGTAATGTTAAATGGGATAAAAAGCACTTTGAAATGATTTATAAAAAGTTTATCATGAAAAATGCGTATAATACCAAGTTATCTTTTAAATGCATAGAAAATAGCACAGAAGAAAATACTCCCAAGTATAGACCTTTATAACTATTATTGGATGGTGGTATTTTTCATTTTTATTCTTTTTGTGTTTTTCATAAGAAACATAAATGCTTTTGTGTGATATGAAGAAATATACATCTTCATTTTTTTAACAGTTTAGATGAAAGATAAGTATTTGCTTTGTCTTCCATGTACAGTGTTTGGCCTTATTCAGGAGAGAAGTTTTATATTTTTTTAATCTACATGCTTGTTTTTGTTATTAATTCATATGGTTGTTATTTTCCTTAGAAAGATGTGCGGGACATCCTTACCCCAATTCAGATTGAAGCTGCTTACCACCTTGGTCCTCACGTCATCAGTAAACGAAGCACAGAGGAATTCCCACCACTTCAGCCAATTCTTCAGCAGAAGAAAGAAAAAGACATAATTAAAAAAACAGTAGGAATATTTTCCTTTATCCAAATTATTATGTGGCATTTAACTAAATTTTTAAAATATGGCATCATCCTGAAGAAGTGAACTATATGTCAGAATTTTTTTTAATTTTATGAATTTTTAAAAATATAAAAATAGATTTATGATGTGCCTTGTTTTTCATTTCTTTAAATTGTTTATATTCCCTTTAGGATATTGAACTGAACATTTTAAAATATGCATTTAATCACAACAGTAGATTATCATATAAAATGCTACTGTTCTATTTTTGATGGCTTGCCAGTGAAGAGAGGTATTACTAGAGAGAAATCATAATGGGAGAAGGTTGTATTTATAAGTTAGTTATTCAGTGTCATCATGTGTCCTCAGTTTATCTTCCTCTTCTCATTCTCTGTCTCCCTTGCTTTCATCCTACTCACAGATTCACTCAAGTCTTCATAATCAAATTTCCTTGCTTAGTTTTATCCATTTACAGACACATGTGTTTATGTTAAATACAATAATTTCTTTTAAAAAATCCATTTTTCAGCCACATCCCGGGATCAGTTGCATTTGAGATGGATCCTACATTCTAACCAGTGAACCGTTTTCTAAATTATCCCAAAATATTTAAGTTTCACTGACAATGTATTTATTCTCCGGAGTCCTGTTGTTCAGACCTTTACTGTCTGCCAACACAAAGACATAGTGTTTGTCCAAAAACAGGATGTGTCTGGGCATTGTAAAAAGCCTTCATTAAAATGTTCACTAATGACACACAGAATGTAAAAGATGAAAGGGACATTTAAAGGTCTAGTTCATATCCTGTCCAGACAAAATTGCCCCATAGTCACTTTAAGATAATTGAGCTTACAATCACCATTAGTCTAGTCTAGAATACAGGATCAAATGAAGATAACTGAAGAGCATATTTTTCCCTATACCCTCATATGAAAATATTTACGGAAGTCAGGGGCTGTTTTACTGTTCTGTTAAACTTCAGTCTTCAACATCAGCTCTTTGTAAATGTCTCTAATAGTGAAAATCAATATTGCAAGTACACAAGCCAAAACCTTAGCAATTTGTAGTTATATTAATTTATATTTTGATTCTTAGAACAACCTGCTTTACCAATAGAAATGAGAGGAAAAAAATCATATTTATTTAGAGAGATATTTACACTTCTCCCCCAACTGTAGGCACGCTATTTGACAGTACTCTAGTCACTTCACACTTAATGAGCCTGGCTCCTTCTGACTTTCTAGATCTCTCTTTGCTTTCTGCATCTGTCTCTCTTTACCTATTCCCATTATCTTCCCTTTTATCTCTCTCCATTTTTTCCTTTTTTCCAGCTTATGCCTTGGGTCTTCCTAGGTCCTTTGTAGTATTTATTGATCTTATTAAAAAGTTCAGAGTTAGTTAAATTCTGGAACCCTTATTTAATTTTGTTCAATGTTTCCTCTACGTAAAATTTCTAAGTATCTCCATGTAGCTAATTTCAGTGAATATAAAATCACTGTCACAACATCTGCCAAAATTAAGTGCCATTACTTACGTGTAATAAATGGGATCAAACTGCAGCACCAGAAAATTGAGAGGAACCCAATGAAAAAAAAATCTTGGTAGCTAATAGGCTCCTTCAATGCCTTTAACTTTTTTTCCAAATCTATTTCACTTATAAAATTTGGGCTTTAAATTTTACCTATTTAGAACTTAGCTCCTTTAGCCCTGCAAGTAATTGTCATTTGAACCCTACTAATTCTTACATTGAACTTTTTAAAAGAGATAAAGAATTGTCAATTTGATGTATCAATTTTATTTTTCTCATGCATCACAGATGTCATCTTCTTTAAAATATATATATATATACTTGCGGATTAAATCAAAATAAAAAACATTGTCATTTTATTTCCAGATAAGCTTTGCAAGGTTTTGTGCCCATGAAAATTGTTCTGCTGATTTACAGGTTTCTGCAAAGTTTGGGTTTTTCAAGTAAGTATATGTGGTATAGTCTCTGTTATTCATCAAGGGGGGGTAATGAGTGTGTGCATTTGCATTCCCAAAAGAAAAGGAATAAGAGCTAACCCTTGAAAATTAACAGCATTTAAAGAATTAGCAACACAATGGTTAGTTTTTTTATTGCCCAGAAAATTGTTTATATCACTCAGACTGATATATAATCCAAGTATGACCAATTTAAAAAGGATTAAACCATCTTGCTCTTCTAAATTCATAGAAGGGGAAACAGAGAAAAAGGAAATAGATGTGATGTGCTTTAGAATAGCATCCAGCACAAAGCAAAGACTGGATAATTGTTGGTTGCTGTCATTATTTTATGATGGCAAATAAACCACTGCAATTTTGTATCATATCTGGATCCCCTATATTCAAATCATTTTGCATATCAAAGAGATGATGTGAAAACAAGGACCAGAGAGAGAGACAGAATGAACACTTCAGGTTGAGGATTGATCATAGAAGACAAGTGAAAGAGGGGAAGCAGATGCATCAGTGACAGGGCAGGAAAACAGAGAACTATTTTTGGGAGATTGGGATATAAATGGAGCAGCTTTAATCTGGGGCATGTTGAATTTGGAGGGACTTTTATATGTGGCATTCCGCTTGAAAATCTAGTTCAGGATTATGTTTGGAAGTTCCTCTATCCATTAGTGACTTGTGAGATGGCCCAAGGGATAGAAATGTGAATTTTATAGAGGAAAAAATTATGGATCAAATCTTAGGGAACAGTTTTATTCAAGGAGATTAAAAATGGGGAGTCCCTGTAGGAGACTGAGAAGGCATCTTCAAGGAATTAAAGAGAACCAAGTCCCTGGTGAAATAGCCAATGGAGAATATAAAAAGGGAGACAATATTGTAAAATTTGTAAAAAGATCAGATAGCATAATGTCTAAAGAAAGGTCATGGAAGTCAGCAGTTATTAATAAAATGTGACTGGTGGCAAAAAAAATGGGCATCACTGGCAAATGCCAAGATAGAACTCTTAGTGCAGAAGTAGCCAAATGAGCCTAAACCAGTGTCTCTTGAGTTTCACACCCACCCACATATCAAATTCCCTATTAGAAATGTCCTTTTGGGTGCCCTATAGTTTCAATCTGCCCAGGCACTATCCAGGAATGACAAGGCTGTTAGAAAGTTACCAAAGCCAGAAACCTAGGGCTCAATCTGCATTCTTTTCTCTTTCTTGTTCTTGATATCCAGAACTATTAAGTTCTACAACGCTACCACCTAGATGTCTTTCTTATCCATCATGCTTTGATATCTCTACAGCACTATTACTCCAAACTAGGCACTCACTATACTACCTAGTCACTAAGTTCTCCTGCTTTCTAGGATACTGGCCTTTGATTTTGCATTAACATACACATGTGATAACAGTGCTTCAGTGGCTCATTTTAGACTTAAAATCTAAACTCCTGGATGGTATTTTTCACCAATTCCCCAGGGAGTTTTTCCATCAATGTCTGAATACTTAAGGTTGTTTGGCTGTGCCATGCTCTCCTGAACCTCTGTATCTTCTCACTTCTTCTGCCTATCTACCTGATTCACTTTTATTTATCTTTTAAATCTCAGCTGTTTCCTAGGGGAAGCCCCCTGTTGTTCAGCTACTTAAACTTAAGTTCTGTTGTGCCCTTGGTCCTATGGCACTCTGCTCACGATTATTGAGAGTCTGTCTCCACACTGTCCTGGAAGCTGCTGCAAAGCAGGGTCCTGTCCTTTCATCTTTGTGCTCCCAATGCCTAACAGTGCCTGAAGCGCTGCAGGTGACTGGAGAGGTTTGCTGAGAATGGAACAAGATCCCAAAAGGGATCAGATTCATAGGTAGAGGAATTAGCCTTAGTTAAGAATCTCTTTATCTTAAGCTAACAAGCTATGAAAGGGTGCTTGACATTAAGAAATTTCAGTGTGGAAGGAAGGGAAATACAGAGAACTCATGGATGGCTAGGATAAAAAGCAAGTTTATATATGGTAATTGAAGGCATTGAAGATATGTTTGGGAACTTGAAAGGAATGGAAAAAAAAATCAAAATAGCTGTTATGATAAAGGACAGGGAGTCCACTAGGAATAAGTAAAAAAGTTGACAAATAGGGTTCAGTACCCTACTGTGGTAGGATCACATACGGCCGAGAATCAATTATTTTTACTTATGTAATGTCAGTTTAGCCTGAGAGTCCATAGTGCAGGGCCAAAAAGCCTTGACCTATTTGATTGATGATTGGACTTTATACTTAAGTTACCCAGATTAACTGCTCAGATAATCCAAAAACAGTGACTACTGACTACTTTGTATCCCAGCATGTAGGGCGGTGCCTTTGTTGATTTCTTAGTTGAATAACTTATAATCTTCCCATTTCTGTATTTATTTTCTTCCTAAACTGCCTAATTGTCTTGGTGTTTTTACCCTCATGGGTCTTTGATAAGAAGACGAGTTGTGTGGGGGAAATCTTTTCTAAGTTGCAAGTAAAGGAGTGTTTTCATTTTCTTAAATCAGACGCTTGTGCTATCACCTTTCATTGCAGTCTCTGGCCTACGAGAAAATGAGACATTGACGTTTATAAGAAAATATTACTAACTATGCTTCTTTCCTGAAGAATGAAAATTCATCTTAATGAATTCTTTTTCTTTGTTACATGTTTTTTCACAACAAAATACCTACTTTGCACTTTTAATTGAGAGCGATAATATTTCTTGTAGCCTATCAAACCCATTATGATTTTAAATGGCATAATGATTTTAAATGGAGTGTAAGGCTGTGTTTCTTGAGGTGTTGTCTCTAAGCCACCTTTATGAGAATCACCTGGATGCTTGAAAGAAATGCAGGTTCCTAGGCCCCAGACCATCCAAGTCAGAACTAAAGGGGACCAGGCCACAGATCTTCACAATTAATAGAGCTCCAAGTTCTTATCACACTGAAACCTAAGAACCAATGTGGTGGTGGTGAAGAGCTTCCAGATTTGAAGTCAAGCTGACCTGGTTCAAATCCCATATCTACTGTATTACTAGTGACCTTTTCAGAGAAGACTTTTAACCTCTCTAGACCTCTTTCCTCATTGCTAAGTGGATAAAAATAGTACCAACTTTTTAAGGTTGTCTTAAAGGGTAATAATGCAGACCAAGTGCCTAGTGCAAAGCCTGATTTACACGAAGGCTCAATAAAAGTCATTACTATTTTTGATATATTGTGGTTGGAATTTCTATAGATAAGATTTTTTAGTTTGGCGATAAAATGAAACATTGCCAATTCTATACATAATTCTGCATATAAACTTTATATCCTGAAAATATAGCTGGCTGTGACTGACTCAGTAGTTGCAGTCTTACAAGGTTTGAAGTGGCATGAATGTCCATATAAAGTAGTAGGCACCATGTTTTTTTAATCAACTAAGAAAGTTACAGGCTATGTATTTCTGTTAGATAAATGATAATTTATTTGAGGAACTTTCAGATGAGAGCGCTTCTAATTAATTTCTTAGACTCACAGTGAAAGGTTCTGACAAAGTGCTTTGTGTTCTAGTAAATTATACTCTATCAGACAAAAATATGTCTCTCCCACAGAGGTGTCCTCTCCCCTTTCTCAGAAACAGTAGAATTGTGACCATATGTTCCATGCATTCTCCCAGCTATAACTCTGCTGGCACTAATGGTATTTATGCACCCCAGAGCTATAAACCTGTTTTAGGTAAATGTATTTACTCAGTAAAGAACATGAGTTTCTGAAGACCACAATAATAAACTGTCAATAGTACACTAAGCAGTGCTTATCCACTCTCTCTCATCTCTTCATTAAGTTGAGGCTTCCTCCTGTATGTCTAAATGCTTAGGACAATAAACTACATTTAAAAGGACTTCCAGTGCAAAGTAAAGATGAACCAACATGACTTCAAGATTGCAAATATAATAGAAGGTATTAGCCACCACATAGGAAGTTTAAAATCAAATCCTCGATACAGATTACTCATGTAAATGACACCGCAATACATTTCTGCACCTCAGTTGTGCTTCCAGAATGAGTGATGTAAGCTTTCCCTGAACAATTGCTTCTGTATCTGTTAGGAATACTTCTAATTGCAAGTTTTAGAGTATTAAATAATAGTGACTTCGACAATAAAGATATTATTTTGCATAATAAGCAGTCTTGAGGAAGGATGTTCACAGGTTTGGTGAACAGCTATCAGACAGGACATTGATGGTTATCTTTCCAGCTCTCTCAGCTTTTCCTCATGATCACAGTACAGCTGGGCAGCATCAAGCAGGAGAGAAGGGAAAAGAGCAAAAGTGCTTTGTCCCCTTTAAGTTGCCCTTCCAGGAAGGGCAGTGCCTCATTAGATGTATTCTGATTAACCAGACCTGTGTCACCTGTTTATCCCTGATTCCGTCATGGTTGAAGGAGAATGGAGTCATCATGATCACAGTAAATTGATCCTGATTCAATTATTTTGTTATTGTGATACATTCTCTGGAGTTGAACCTAGAGGTCTGTCTTCTGAAATATTAAGGGAATGCTGCCTGTCACCTGCATAATCCAGGGCTCTGTTGGCAGCTAAGAAGGGAAATCACTGTTGGCTAGACAATGAGCAATGAGCAACATCTGCCACTATACTGTTAATCCCCCAAAGAGCTAGTCTGATGAAATTGTCCATTTTTAAAATGGAAATAGTAGGAATATTTGCCTCACTGACCGCATAAAGTTGTGGGAGAATGAATTATATGCTTTATAAACTAAGACATGTTAATTACTGGTTCAATCTTTCAATTTAGGTTTTTCTGCTCTTCTCCCCTTAACCTCAGTGAGTTTGCCTGTCTTTAATAAAATATTCCTAAATGTCAGGTAATCTGTCTATTCCAATGGGCAAGAATTTTTCAGTGTTGTCTTTTTCCCTGAAGTCAGTAGTAAAGGAAAAAAAGATAAAAATTTTACTTAGGCCTGTAGGCTACTTGCTGCAGGTTACTCTTTTGTCAAATAAATGAGTCGTGTGTCTTGACATAGTGAAGTGTGGTATCAGTTTACATTATATTTTATTCTAGCATCTTGATTAAAAACAAGTTAGCTATCAAGCCCTAATTCATTTTAGGCAGACAAGATGAATTCATTATACTAAGACTTGGGGAGCATTTCTTGCAAAATAAAGCTCTATTATTCACTCAGAAAAAAACATAGAGCCTGGTGCTGCAGTACATCATTTTTCTGTTTTTCCTCTGTCACTTATTAAGTTATGATTCTGTATGTACACAGTACCTTGATTTGTTTAAGTTACATGGATTCTAGGCTGCTTTGTAAATTTCAAGTCTGCATTATGCATGTTTTAATGAAGAATGAACTATGAGTCCCGGGGACAGCTCTGATTCAGTCTTGTCGCACTTCCAGATGTGCACCTGGTTCTTTATTATGTCTCACAGAGGAAGCTGGTAGGTATCTTTCTGAGAGCATCTTGTTAATGAATCAATTTACAGTAAGATGTATATTTGGGGAAAAAAAGTAGAATTGTAATTATGGTAATGTGGCAAAATAGCTTAAAAATGGAAAATAAACCAGGAATCTAGCTGCTGAAATGTGACCATTGTGTTTCTCTTTAATTTGCTGTTGTCTTGGAACCTAGCTGTTTATGCAGTGCTTTCACCTTCTGTTGCTTGTCTAAGTGCCAACTTCTTTCCCAAAGGTGTTCAGTGACTAATGCTTTGGTTACAGGCCAGAATATTTTATAAATGTCTATTTCTGGGCAGCTCTTCTACAAGTCTTAATTAAACTTTAATGTCAAGCTGAAGTTTACTTTTAGAACCTCTTAGGTTGCTTTAGTCCTAACATGATTATAGAGTTGGGGTGGTGAGGGGGGGGATGTGGGACAGCCATATTCCCACACATTTCCTCTCTCCCATTTAACAGTGACACCAAGCAGATGCATACTACTTAACCCCAAGCTTTACAACACAGGCATGAGTAAATCACAGCCATTCCCTAAAATGTTGTGGTAGCACACTGTCACTCAGACTCCTCCACCCTGCAGTAGTGCCCAGGGTTTAGAATTACTGCTTTGTTTGTTATTACACATTCTTCCAGCATATCCAACTGCTCACATCAAGGATCCCAACGTAGAGATGATGCATATGGAAGTAGCATTCTTTCCTTTCTTCTCCATGTCTGGAGGAGTTATGAGGAGTGGGGGATCATTTTCTCTAATTCTGTATGGCTTATTGTGGTAAAGAACTGCATCCTATGCCATCTGAAACAATGAAGTTTCTATTATAGTCAGAATAGTACAAATAGATTTCAATTAAATATGGCAATATGTTATATGTTTATTTTGTAATTAATGTACTCATCAATCGGATTGCTCTGAAGCAAGTGCCTGCATCTTTTATCTGTGAAGGGACAGATAGTACATATTTGAGTTTTTGTGGGACAGAGATCTCTGTCCCAACTACTCGACTCTGTACTCGACTCTGTCACTGTAGTGCAAAAGCATGGCTGTGTTCTCATAGAACTTTATTTACTAAAGTAGGCAGACATATGAATTTGGCCTTCAGGCAGTAGTTTACAGACCTCTACTCTATGATATGCTTGCTTTTTACATGGAAATTCTAAAGTATACATATTTTTATTAAAAGTTCCTGGTAGTATATTTTGTTTTATAAACGTAGTTTGTCAGAATAACTTAGGCTGGTTGCCAAAATAAGCCAAGATTCAAATATTTTAAAGAAATTAATCCTGGGTTAAAAAATTATAAGAATCTCTCCTAGACAGGAACATAAAGATAGATATAAATATACATCTAGCCTACAGAATTACATGTATATGTCGAACAAAAAACTATATTAGTTCCAAAATTGGAAATTGTCAAAAGCCCCATGGATAATTGAAAGGATAAGATGTGGCATATTCATAAAATGGACTATATACACCAATGATAAACGTTTTACAACTACGTGTACCAATATGTTAATCTCACAAAGTTTTGAATAAAAGCCATGCAAAAGAACAGATACTCAAAGATTACATACTCAGATACTCAAAGATTACATTTATATAAAGTACAAAATTGAGCAAAGCCAACTTATTAAAAATCAAGGAGGGTGGGGCCAATAACTGGAAGAAAAAAATCCCAGAGGGTTTTACAGTAGGGATGCTAATATTTTTTTCCTTGATCTGCGTGCTTAACACATGTATTCATCTTATAAAAAAATATTGAGCTGTATAATTAGGTTATGCGCATTTTTCTATGCATGTATTATACTCTGATAAGTTTAAAATAGAAAAACTTTCAAGCATTAAGTGAAGTGCCTGTTTTCTTAGAAGTTAAATTAGAGTTATAATAGTAGGGAAAAATGTCTAAGTTATTTTATTTGCGTATTCCGAGGTTCATAAGAATAATTCTCAAAAACCATACCACATTTGCAGTTTTGATTTTGCCATGGTCATATGATGTCATTAATTTATAAGTCATGTCAGTAGGTTTATCACCACTAAAACATTAGGTTTTCTGGATGGGGTACAGATCACAATGTGGTAACACTAGATATTTACTTACTTAGTGAGGCATTTGGAATTTGTATACCATCATAGAACAGATAAACATGGCTTAAGGCTATAATGTGACAGTATTTATGCTGATACTTTTATAACCTTCTAACAGTCAATAACTTATCCAATAATTTCCCTTTTTTTCTGACATGTTGCTTGGACTCCACCAAACCCTTCTTTATGTTTAATGCAGACATGTACATACCTGCTTATATTTTTGTAATACTATGTTCTTAGGCTCTGAGAAAGCATGTTAATCACGATCCAGCATCTACTCCCCAAGATAAATTAGTCTAGTGGTGAGAGGAATCAGACAGAGACTTGACATTGTGAAAATACCACATTATTATAGAGGTGCCCAGTATACTTTGGGAGAGGTGAGAAGCTGCCACCTTATGCTGTTAGGGGAGAGCAGTGCAAGGTGAAGGTGGTTAACAGTGAGTTTTAGCTGGAAGAACAACTAAGAATTATTGACATCCAAGCTAAATCTTGAAGAATAAGTACAAGTCAGATGCATGAAGAGGAGATGTTGACGTCAGAGTGCTAGTTTGAAGGAAGACACAAAACATCTTGATGTATCAGACACCTGTTTGTAGAAAATTGTGAGACAAAAGAATGAATTGTGCAGTGAAAGTGATGAAGCAGGGGCCAACTCTGGAGGGCCTCTGTGTCATGCTAAGGAGTCAGAACTCTTATCTCGAAAGCAATGTAAGGTTCTTAACAGACACATTATCTAGTTTGCTTTCTTGAAAATGACCCTCTGGTAGTGTGAAGATTGGATTAAAGGAGAGGAGAATGACTTGAGACAGATAAATCAGTTAGAAACTCAATCCAAGTGAATTTAGGTTCAATCATGACATTTTCAGACTTAAAAAATGTTTCCTGAGCAGCCAATTTAACCATAGTAGTAGAGAAAGAAAAAAAATCATGTCTTTACTATCTCAGGCAAAAAGTGGTTTCTCAGAGCTCTCTTCATAACTCTTGCTCATCTGTGTATTATTTTTTACATTTATTTACACATCTCTCCTTTATTATATCAGCTCTAGGAAGGAGTGAAGTGTGTTGGTATTTGGGAACAATGAACTTAGTGCCTGATTTATTGTATGGAAACTTTCAATTATATTCCTTCATGAATCTTCAAGTAATACTTAAAAGCAGAAATTTTGAAACATGTTCTTAAACTCTGTGCTTACATACTCTGTCTTTAATCAATTCACAAAAACTACTAAATTCCTACTGTATCTTTACTCTTTCCATGAAAAGTTTCTTCAAACACGAATCTTCTCTACAAATGTTGATTCAAAGGACACAATTTAAACATTATTGAAGAAACTTTCTAAATTCTGCACTGCTAAGTGGATATTTATCTTTTTTATCTATCCTCACCAGATATTTTGCTTTGGGTAACATGCTTCTTGACTTTGAACTAATTTTTCCAATTTTTAAATTACTAGAGATCTAAGAACTTCTGTCTTTGGGGAAAGTTTATAAAATGACATGCTGTAACAGAAAGTTTTCCTTAGCAACTAGCAGTTCTAACCCTCTCACTGGGAAAAAAGAATGAACTGTGTAGAAATTCGCAATTGTTTCAGAACTTTAGAACATTCTAGCTATGGCCTTTTAATAAGTTCCTTATGTCTCAAATACTTCATATTTAAAATATTCTAAGGGCTTCATACAGTATACATGACCCAGATCTTCACTGAATGGTAGGTGGTATGGAATAGGATGACTGAGGCTTAAAAATGCTAAATTACTTCCCCACTGGAAAGAACTGCTGGCAGTGCCAGGACTTGAACTCATGCATATGTGTGGATTTGCAGCAATCTATACTTTGCAATACACAGGAGGATGAAGCATTTCTCCAGTTCTGTTTTTAAATTTGGCCTAGTTACTGGTGGGGGTGACCAGCTGCTTCACACTTTAATTCTAGTCCCACAGATTTTAGTGCCACGCACTTGTGGGTGGACATAGTAGTTCTTCCTCATTGCCTTGCTCACTTCTACCAAGCATTCCTTTTAGTCTTCTCCTTTCTACCAGTTCCTTCCATTTTCCTCCCTTGATTCAGGCAGCAGTTAGTTCAATGTCTATTTTAGGCTTGCAAGAAAGAAAAGAAAAACTGCTTTGCCTTTAGAAAACGTTATGAAAAAATCAGGAAAATGTTAAAATTATAGAAGTGAGAGGTTACGCAGAAAAGAAATGAGAAAAGATGCCGTTTTAATTATAGCTCATTAAACTTTCCTTGGGTAATAGGTGACTGAATTTACCAAAAACATGAGAAAGAGTTCTTTTTAATATGGGTTTACATCTGCTTGCATAGGGTCAATCCTATGATTGTTTTTCCAAGAAAATTAGTATTTTATGTTCAGCATAAATTACATACATATATCCTTGTATGCCTATATACAGAGAGAGAGAGAGAGAGGGATTTTTATTACCTAAACAAGAACCAAATAATATTACTTAATTTTTAGGCCCCATGAAAATAAAACCTACCTTGCTGTTGGGAGTATGAAGACATTAATGTTGAATGTGTCCTTGTTTAATGCTGGAGATGATGCATATGAAACGACTCTACATGTCAAACTACCCATGGGTCTTTACTTCATTAAGATTTTAGAGCTGGTAAGTACTGTAAACCACAATAGCATGATACTACTTAGTATTTTACTTCATTTTTTAAAAGTAAATGGTAGAATTCACTTCACTGATTTGGGGTATAAGTCTTAATATTTAGGCTCTTAGTTATTTGCAGACTTCTTCCGTGCCCCTGCTCAGAATGGCAAGTTCTTGGGTCTAAAGTCCAAAGGCATCAGCCTCCTGTTTTCCAGTGCTAGGAGTAGGAGGAAGCTGTTTGGGTGCCTTTACATTCTCACTGCCGTAGCCAGCACACGTCTGATGTTGAAATAGTATGCCCCTTGATTGAGGTCCTTGCACAAGTAACATTGATCCTCCATCCTGGACTCCAGAGTTACTGTTCTTTATTTTAAGGTGACACTCAGACAATTAATGGAATTTTCTCTGTCCTTTATCAAATTCACTCGTCTTTTGTCCAGGGACCACACCTTCACACCAGGAGTGACCTTTGACCTCTCACGAATATCTATTACCTTCTTTCTCTAGTGTTTGCAATACTAGCAAAAGTAACCGTGGAAACTCAGATATTCAGACTGTATTTTTAAAGCATTTTATACTTATTGCAATTATAACCTCATTACACCTATTGAGATTATAGCTATTTTGATTAAATACCTTAAACACATTCTCACATACCAGACAGAAGAGGGCCATTAAAATATGAACCTTATGGATTCCTTGCCTCATGATTTTTCAAGGAATTCAGACCCTGGATTAAATAGGGACTATACCAAGATGAATGAAAGCTACAAGTCCAGAAATTTTTTTTGTGGAGAATCTGTTTGAATATTAGGGTATACATCTATACATATATATGTGTGTATATATATACATGTGTATATATACGTACATATATGTGTGTATATATACGTATATATATGTCTGTATATATATTATACACACACACATATACACATATACACACATATACACATATTTATATCATTTATTTATATTTCTATGTATCTCAAACATAAACAAATAGAAAATAGTTTTCCTAGGAAAGCAAATACTTCTGGGATATTCCTTTCCATAACCATCCTTAAACATATGTTACAAACTTTTTATTTCCTTCCTGTCCAAAACAGTTGTTTCATTTTTCCCATTAGGAAGAGAAGCAAATAAACTGTGAAGTCACAGATAACTCTGGCATGGTACAACTTGACTGCAGTATTGGCTATATATATGTAGATCATCTCTCAAGGGTAAGTGTTTTGCATTTATGCCTTTTGTTCACTATCATGAATATTTTTCTATTCTTCCCTATCTTTATGTTGCATATAAAATGTTACAAATATTTTAGCTTAGGGTAGGTAGCTGAATGATGAAATAAAACTGGTTCTTGAAATCTTTGAGCTTTGTGTTTATATTCTTGGCAATGTTTGCTGTTTTAAAGGGGGTGGCATGTTTACATCGAAATGGACATGTGCATGTGTCAATCAGAATTTTGCTCCCCCTACACACCCTTCCCCAACACTCCCCACCCCGCCACCCCCACCCCAGGTGGTCCTGTCTGCCAGGCATGTTACCTCTGCTACACAAAAAGGTGTTTTTGGCAAGAGTCTTCACTCAAGTTGTGAAAGCATTTCTAATTTTGTCAGTCTGGACTTGCCTGCGTTCACATTCAGAGACGCCTTTGTCTCTGAATGTTACTTGTGTAAATGTGTGTACTTTAAAATTGTCACAACCCCAACAACTTCCCTGAATCTTACTGCCAAGGGAGGAGTAGCTGATGCCTTTAGAATAGGTTCAATTCTACATTCCATAGAACATAAACTTTTAAGAAGAAAATTCAGATTATAAAAAATGTACTTAAGATTTTTTTTTTAATGGGCTTTCCTGCTCTGTGTTTTACAGATAGATATTAGCTTTCTCCTGGATGTGAGCTCACTCAGCAGAGCGGAAGAGGACCTCAATATCACAGTGCATGCTACCTGGTATAAGTTATTGTTAAAAAAATGAACTAGAAATGTACCCCCATATTTTGAGGGGGGGATTAGGAAAACCATAAAACTGTGTTCCATTAATTGTAAGAGAAAACTTCCCTTACATGGTCTGCTTTAAAAAAAAACAAACAACATAGTTAAATGGGAGTGACTGGTAATGTTTTAGCTCTTGAGCTATGTTAAGTATTTATTAGATTAGATTAGAGTGGACATGATGTGTCACGAATCACTCTGTGTATTTGAAATCAAAAACAGAATAAACAGTAATAACTCTACAAGATTTAAAAGTGAGGGCAATGACTGACATAGATATATCTCCTAGAGTAAATAGGAAATCGTTAATGACTATTTCATGAGTGAAGTTTCAACATATTTTTAAAAATTCAGAGTAAACATCAAGATGGACTTCATTTTACCTAACACAACAACTTGGTCACCCTCTCATCCTCAAAATCTCTATAAGTAAAATTGATTATAAAGATAGGTTAAGGCAGTACGACACTTGCTATACGGTTTAAAAACTTTTATGATTGATGTGCTTTCTTTGATCATTGAATTAAGTCTTGCAAAAATACTTCTTCAATCTAAAGAGAGTAATAAATTTGTTTCTAAACTACCTATTTATTTTGGTTTTTGTACTACCTAGAACATAAATGTTTTAAAGAAACAACTTTTAATCTAATAAATGTAACTATTTGTTAAAAAAAAAAACTCCTCTAGCATTAGAAGCAAATGATAACAGTTTAATGAGAGAAATTTTCTGCCAACCTTGTCCTAAAAAATTTTCACTGCCATATCTGCTTTTATCCCCACTCGTCAAAAAGCATCTAAGCAAACCTCTGAGTATATTAGGTATACAGGGTATGTAATTAGTTCTCTCTGAAGATTTTTCTGCTTGATGAATTCTAACAGGGTGTCTTCTATTTGTGTAGTGAAAATGAAGGGGAAATGGACAATCTAAAGCACAGCAGAGTGACTGTAGCAATACCTTTAAAATATGAGGTTAAGCTGACTGTTCATGGGTAAGTAGACACAAAGGCCTCCTTTCAAATTCAGAGCTGATTTACAGTTCCCTTGCTTCTTACATTAATGAAAAAAACTGCACTCTAGAATTTTTTTAAAAATAAAAACGGTACTATACTCTTCTAATAATTACCTCGTTTTTATAGTCCCTTACTTAGCTGTCCATTATAATAATGCACTCTATAATCATCACTGATACTACATCAAACTAGTACCCTGTTGGAGGAGATTTCTTACTGGGAGAGCCCCAATAAGCTAGCAAGGCCACACTGAGCCTTTCAGTTGTGCACTGTGTAATCCTAATCAGGAATTAGAAAGTGTGCAGTTTGCATAATCATACTCAATGCCCATGTCAAATGTGAAGTTCAGAGAAGTGTGAACTTAGCCAAATCACTATTCTGCAGACCCATATCTACACATGTGGCAAATGGATTGCGATGTGAGAGATCTGGTTGCAAGGTGTCCCTTGTCCACTTTTTATACCTATGGGATCACCAGATTCCTCAACTACAGCCCAAGTACCAGAATTCATTGCTTCCTCATGATTTTAATGATTGAATGGACCCCCTCTCATTCAAGAAGGAGATGTGTGGAGAAAGAATTAAAGGGGGCTTACGGAAACCTTCAGTAATTATACTGGAACTTATTCATGCTGTTAGTCCTTAGAACTACATTTTTATACAGAAGACATGAGTTACAGAACAAATAGACAGATGAGCCTTTCCTGTTGCTCTAAATATAAACTGTCCCCCAGTCATTTTATCCACTTAGAAAGGTGATATACAGTCATGTAAATGTAAAATGTCAGTGTCTGATGGAATTGAGTATCAAGTTTGAGATAAAGCAAACAGGCGAAAAAAGGCCATTCACAGCAGAGTAAGACCTAGAGAATCACGAGTAAGCAAATAAAAAGTTCACTGCATGTTTCCTGGTTTTCAGTGTTGATCTTGTCACTCCTCCTGGCTCATGATGAGTGTCTTCCTATTTTTCTGTTATTCACATCTCATTATTTTGAATAAGGAATGTTCACCTGTTAAACTGCCTAAATCCATGCTGATTCCTTTCCTGTTTCATGGGTTTCTAATTTGGGATTACCTAATATTAGCTGCCAAATGTGACCACCTTATGGAGTAGAGGTCTCCCTAGAAACATATTTCTTAAAGTTTATTGCAGATAAAAATGTTGAATCACAGGCCTTTAAAAGAGAGTGACAGCCTTGTATTGTAACAAAAAATTTATCATACTTAATAATGTTAGACTTGTTCCCCAGATTTGGGGTTCATTATAAGTAGCCAGCAGGGATCATGAGATGGGAAGAAATAACTCAAAAATGGGTAACAGAAATTGAGGTATGAGAACCTTAGGAAAAAGCTAAGAAGTTATCCCACATTTGCCAAATTTACATAAACCACTTAAGGGCTGAAAGAGCAGGAATGGTCAGTAGAATGAGCAAGGTGTAGTGTTGTGGAAAGCAAGAAAAGAATATCAGTGAGGACAGATACTGTCACCTAGGTCAGAGAACATGGCCTTCTTTTTCTTTTTCTTTCTTTTTTTTTTTTTTTTTTGAGATAGAGTCTCACTCTATTGCCCATGCTGAAGGGCAGTGGTGTGACCTCAGCTCACTGCAACCTCCGCTTCTCGGGTTCAAGCGATTCTCCTGCCTCAGCCTCCCGAGTAGCTGGGACTACAGGCATGCACCACCACGCCCAGCTAAGTTTTTTTGTATTTTTAGTAGAGATGGGGTTTCGTCATGTTGGCCAGACTGCCCTCAAACTCCTGACCTCAGGTGATGAGCCCACCTTGGCATCCCAAAGTGCTGGGATTACAGTCATGAGCGACCATGCCCGGCCACAATTTAATTTCTTTTTAAATAAAATGTATATATGACCACAAAACCAAAAGTATTCCATGGTGACTTTTAAATATGCTATAATCCAGTCTATAGAAAGACTCTTTATAATATGTTATCAAATAAGATAGTTAATTAAATTTGAATTTGTTTCTACCAGGTTTGTAAACCCAACTTCATTTGTGTATGGATCAAATGATGAAAATGAGCCTGAAATGTGCATGGTGGAGAAAATGAACTTAACTTTCCATGTAAGAAAAGTTAATTGTGTTGATATTTGTAACAACCTAAAAGGCTATCACTGACGCATTGCTCCAAGCGACATTGTACACCTGTGATATCCCTCAGCCTCTGTAGACCACGGCTGGCTGGAATGGGGCTGCAGCAGTGGTACTCCTGCCTCTCAGACCCCTACTGCTTTCCTTCCACTTGTCTTGTCTCTGGTATTCAAGCCCATGTCTCCTTACAGGACAGGTGAGAAACAGCATGCAGGAACAGAGAGAATGCCTTGAAACAGGCAAAGTTATGGGGTGAGATGAATTTGCTAGAGACGCACACAGAAAGCAGGACAGGCCAAGGGAAGGCATCTTTGGGTGCAAATCAGTGAAATTTCTTCTTGGTTCAAGCTTATAAAAACCTCAACACTACAAAGTAAAGGAGGCTTTTACCTCCCATCTCCATTTAAGATCACATTGGTCGGCCTTTCAAGCCGTAAGTTTACGACCTGTGACAAGCGCTTTATCAATTATTAAGTAACCTTTTAAAGTAAAGAGTACTATCATAATTCAGAAGTATTCGGAGACTGATGTAAACCTAAGTTAAAAACATTTTTGCTGTCAAACTGATATTTTTGTTGTATCAAAGATATTGGTGATTAGTAATTTCCAAAAAAGAATTCTTTGAACCAAAAGCACTGTCCAAGCATTCTTATAATCTATATATGCGAGTAAATCTTGGATTAGGTATAATATTTTGTAAGACAATGCTTTTCAAAATGTGTATTAGAATCATTTGGGGTACCTATCCAAAATGCAAATTCCTGGGCCCTGCCCCAGATCTGTGGAAAAAGAATGACCTTGAAATCCTGTTGACTCTATGTATATTCCAATTTTTGTTATACTAGTTGATACTAATGTTGAAAAATTTTAGTCCTCCTCCACTTTGAAGTCCTATGAAATGCTCTTTAAAACCCAGTGGGAGTTTGTGCTTTGATAAACTAAAACAGAAACCAAACTGTACTCTAGATGATTTATTAATTTACAATTAATAGTTAAGTATTTGCTACTAAATTTATAATGTAGTGGCTGGGACTAGAGAAACTTGTGGTATATAGGATTTCTGTGTCTAGCCAACTATGTAGATATTCTTAGAGGTTTAATTGTTGTTAGGCAAACAAGATGTTTGTGATTTAGATTGATATTTAATGGCATCGAGAAGACCTTGTCTGTAGTACTGGGCACTGCTAGGTATCTGTTGCTGACATTTCCTTCTGCAACTGCCCTGTTCTTTTATGGATTAGCAATTACCACCTGTTCCCAATCTGGAGACACTTTCTTCATCTTTGTCACGTGTTCATAAAATGACTGCAGGTCTGCAGGTCATTTTTTAATCGAGGTGTTGGGATGCATCTCTTTCTGACTTACTGTATTGGTTTTATAGTTAAGCTGCCAGTTCGGTAGGCTATATTTTGGCCCCATTTCCCTTTTCAGGAATCTTCAATCCCCAGATTTATCATCCTGTTATGCATTTTTTGACAAGTATTGTTAAAAACCTGTTGTGCTTTCTCAAAACCCAACAACATACTTTTTTCTGAATGCATCAGCATATAGATCCTGAATAAAAATACATTTTTATTCACTTTCTCCTGCTGATTATCCTCTCAGCACAGAATGCTTTTGCAATAACATCATAGGATTTAGAATTACAATATCTGAGTTTTGGTCATAACTCTTGTCACTTTTTAACTTTTGTCTTGGGAACTCTAAGAACATCTGTTAGCATTTCCCTTAGCTGGTGAATACCAGAATGTTGGCCCACCTCATGAGAACCAAATATTTTTAAAATATGTAATGTAACATACAAATATATATTGTTTGTCTCCTAAGACTGTTTCTCCAATAAACCATCAGCCTGTACTTTTTGTTTTCAACAATACCAAAACTAGAAGGTTAGATATAATGACTCATTCAAAATTAGCAAACTTTAAAAATTCTGACTATGGATATCTTGTCTACCTTTTTTGTGCAGCTGCCAACTATAAACCTCCACCACTATAAATGTTGCATGGAATATATGGGATCACCTCAAAGTTCATTGATATCTGCACTTACATTTATAGAAAACATTTGTTAAAAATTTTTCCTTCTTACCAGGTTATCAACACTGGCAATAGCATGGCTCCTAATGTTAGTGTGGAAATAATGGTACCAAATTCTTTCAGCCCCCAAACTGATAAGCTGTTCAACATTTTGGATGTCCAGGTAAAAATGTATTTCTTCCACCTGACCTTTATTGTGTGTCTTAAATACTAAAATAAATGCAAACCAATCCTTTATTCAAGTAATAATGCGAAAATGGATAACTGTTTTCAGTCACACTGTAAGCTATGAATTCACCATGCATTTATTGAGTCATGCTTTGAATATTATATATTTCATTACAGCTATAGATTTACAGTGCAACTTTTACATTCGATTTAAATAACAGAACCATATTCTACCATCTCCATTGAATAATTATTTTAAGATACATTTTTGTGTGATATGGACCTACAGAAGTAACTTGATTGGTAGACTTCTTCATAGCACTTGAAACTACTGTGCAAATATGAGGATTATAGCCTTTTTTGAAGGAAGCACTATTCAAACCACTTCTTAAGAACCAATATTCTTTCATTGATGGTTCCATCAGAATTGTTTTGAGCTTGCCAGGTTGAAGACAGAAGTCAACAAATCTAAATACGTTTGAGGTCTGATTTTAAAATCCTACTTAAATTCCGGATTCAGAGAGAAGAATATGGTGTTATATTGTTTCCCCTATAAAGGAAAAGAAATATTTAATATCATGCTAATGTTCCAATATCAATTTTTACATTTCTGCAAGGTTTAAGGCCACGTTATCAGCTTAGAACCTATATCCAACCTTCTATAATTCAGCTGGGTTTTTGTGTTTCTGCCACAGACATTTAGTCACTCCCAAATATGTCAAAAAAAAAATTATACAATTTCAAAGGTACTTGATATATTTTAGCAAAGATAAGCTACTGGAACTTTTAAAACCATGTTGCTTTTTGCTGTTTTTTCCAATGATGAAAGATAAGATTTCTCTTCCTTTCTATCTTCATAGACTACTACTGGAGAATGCCACTTTGAAAATTATCAAAGAGTATGTGCATTAGAGCAGCAAAAGAGTGCAATGCACACCTTGAAAGGCATGTTCCAGTTCTTGTCCAAGACTGATAAGAGGCTATTGGTAAGTTTCCATTTTTCAGGTTGTAGTTGCTGCTTTCCAACAGAGAAGTGAAACACTTAAAATCAAGTCAATGGGTTTGAGCTGTCACTTCAATAAAAGAGAAGCCAAGTTTAGGTAGTATTCTTGCATGGAAGGAACAAGCACGGTTGGAGAGTTGAGAAAGACCTAGGGTCTATCCCATATATAAATATGTTAGCTGGGCATGGTAGCTCATGCCTGTAAGCACTTTGGGAGGCCAAGGTGAGCAGATCACAAGGTCAGGAGTTTGAGACCAGCCTGGACAACAGAGTGAAACCCCGTCTCTACTAAAAATACAAAAATCAGCCAGGTGTGGTGGCAGGTGCCTGTAATCCCAGCTACGTGGGAGGCTGAGGCAGGAGAATTGCTTGAATCCGGGAGGTGGAGGTTGCAGTGAGCCAAGATCATGCCACTGCACTCCAGCCTGGGCGACAGAGCAAGACTCCATGTCAAAAAGAAAAAAAAAGTTATACAGTTTCATTTTTTTATCTAACAAATGCCCACTATTTGCCAACAAAACATTGTTCCAAACCCTTCAGGACACCAAGATGTTGTCTTCACCTGGGCAGCCTTTGTGGCATGGGTTAATTTTCATTCTTTTCAGCTTAGTGAATGTATGAAAAGAAACTGGAGAAGCAGTCATCACCTTGAAATGATCCACGTTTTACAACAAACATAGAATATGTAACTTAGCAAGACTCTGATTAGAACATTTTTTTTAAAAATTCTGTCCCAGAAGATTGTTAATACAAATAGGAACATATGCTCTATTTTAAATACTTTATTATAATTTAGAAAATAAGCATTCATGTCTTGTTTAAAGATAATTTAAATGCCACTGAGGAAAGCAGATGTTAAATTTCATATTTATGGAAAGATGATTTTCAAAATGCCATTAGAGTATATATTAAATTATATATAAAATATTTTTAAAATATTTTCCAGTGTTGAAAATTTTAATGTATCACTTTTATATTCCTTTCAAGTACTGCATAAAAGCTGATCCACATTGTTTAAATTTCCTATGTAATTTCGGGAAAATGGAAAGTGGAAAAGAAGCCAGTGTTCATATCCAGTTGGAAGGCCGACCATCCATTTTAGAAATGGTAAGTCTAGGCCGAGCGCAGTGGCTCAAGCCTGTAATCCCAGCACTTTGGGAGGCCGAGACGGGCGGATCACGAGGTCAGGAGATCGAGACCATCCTGGCTAACACGGTGAAACCCCGTCTCTACTAAAAATACAAGAAAATTAGCCGGGCGGGGTGGCGGGTGCCTGTAGTCCCAGCTACTCGGGAGGCTGAGGCAGGAGAATGGCGTGAACCCGGGAGGCGGAGCTTGCAGTGAGCCGAGATCACGCCACTGCACTCCAGCCTGGGGCACAGAGCAAGACTCCGTCTCAAAAAAAAAAAAAAAAAAAGAAAAAAAAAAAAGAAATGGTAAGTCTAAAACATATTGACAACTTGGTGGCTAAGTTTACATACAATCTATAAATTCAGTCATATAGGCAGGATAGTATGAAGGCATTCAACAAATAAAATTTTGGAGTAAAACTCTAAAACTATATTTCTGTCACTTCAACTAAGTGAAATGGCTTTAGAAATTAACAGGTAATAAAGGCTAAAATAGGCCAGGCATAGTGGCTCAATCCTGTAATTCCAGCACTTTGGGAGGCCAAGGCAGGAGGATCACTGGAGGCTACGAGTTCAAGACCAGTTGTATTCCTAGGTAGATGTGTGGTGTTATTTCTGGGGTCTCTGTTCTGTTCCATTGGTCTGTATATCTGTTTTGGTTAGCCTTGTAGTATAGTTTGAAGTCAGGTAGCATGATGCCTCCAGCTTTCTTTTTGCTTAGGATTGTCTTGGCTATATGGGTTCTTTTATGGTTCCGTATGAAATTTAAAGTAGTTTTTTCTAATTCCGTAAAGAAAGTCAGTGGTAGCTTGATGGGAGTAGCCTTGAATCTATAAATTACTTTGGGCAGTATGGGCATTTTCATGATATTGATTCTTCCTATCCATGAGCATAGAATATTTTTTCCATTGGTTTGTGTCCTATTTCCTTCAGCAGTGGTTTGTAGTGCTCCTTGAAGAGGTCCTTCACATCCCTTGAAAGTTGGATTCCTAGGTATTTTATTCTCTTTGTAGCAAATGGGAATTCACTCATGATTTGGCTGTCTGCTTGTCTATTGTTGGCATATAGAAATGCTTGTGATTTTTGCACATTGATTTTTGTATCCTGAGACTTTGCCAAAGTTGCTTTTCAGCTTAAGTAGTTTTTGGGCTGAGACCATGGAGTTTTCTAGATATACAATCATATCACCTGCAAACAATTTGACTTCCTCTCTTTCTATTTGAATACCCTTTGTGCTTTTTATTTTCTTTTCTGAGATGGAGTCTCGCTCTGTCCCCCTGGCTGGAGTGCAGTGGCGTGATCTCGGCTCACTGCAAGCTCCGCCTCCCGGGTTCCTGCCATTCTCCTGCCTCAGCCTCCCAAGTAGCTGGGACTACAGGTGCCCGCCACCGTGCCCAGCTAATTTTTTGTATTTTTAGTAGAGACGGGGTTTCACCATGGTCTCGAACTCCTGACCTTGTGATCCGCACGCCTCGGCCTCCCAAAGTGCTGGGATTACAGGCGTGAGCCACCGCACCCGGCCTTTTGTGCTTTCTCTTGCCTTATTGCCCTGGCCAGAACTTCCAATACTATGTTGAATAGGAATGGTGTGAAGGCATCCTTGTGTTGTGCCGGTTTTTGAAGGGAATGCTTCCAGTTTTTGCCTATTCAGTATGATATTGGCTATGGGTTTGTCGTAAGTAGTTCTTATGGAGATGTTCCATCAACACCTAGTTTATTGAGGGTTTTTAGCATGAAGGGATGATGAATTTTATTGAAGGCCTTTTATTTTTAAAATATAGCTAAGAAGAAAAACTAAGGCTTTCATAAAATCAAATAAAAACATCAACAAAAACATACTTAAATATATTTTGGACTTCTTCCTACAAAGGAACATGTATATTTATGAGGAGTAGTTTGAGATGAAACTAGTTTTATGTGGAGTTCTGTTTTTCAGCTTTCTCATCTGTTCAATATGGATAAATGAGATTATTTTTATAAGCACTTAGTTCATGGAACATAGGAAGCCAAAGGAAATGGCAGCTGTTTTGTTCAAGTGGAATTTTTGAAATTGTCAAACAGTGCTTAAGATACAGTAGACAGGCAAAGAAGAAATATCCATTTTAGTTTCAACTGTGCAAAAAGCAAAGTCATTGGACCATCAGCAAGTCATTTAACCTTTTGCAGTTTGCCTTCTCTTTTCCTCTAGGTCTAGGTTTCCCATCAGCAGCCATAATTGGCATTTTGAACCAGATGTTTTTGGGGGCTGTCCTGTGCACTGTAGGATATTTAGTAGCATCCTCAGCCTCTACACACTCACTGCTGGTAGTACCACCTCCCACGTTCTGACACTTAACAATTTATTCAGACATTCCTGACTGTCCCTTAGGATTTCATCACCTCCCTGCTGAGAACCACTGCTCTAGATCTGTATGAAGCTTGTCATTTTTGGCTCTAAAATGTTAAATAACATTTACACAGTAGTTTTAAAGGTCATATCCCTCTTTAAGAATCTGACTAAATATATTCTCATCTCCCTCAGCAAATGCCCACATCTCCTAAAGATTCTTAGAACTCATAAAGCCCATCTACACGTCCCCAGGCTTCATGGATTCTGCATTATAAAATCCCTGCTTTAGATAATAAAGTTCTGAGTTCATCCACTGATTTTATATTTGAATTCTATAATTTAGAAAAAAATAAAAAGCCCAAATAAGATAGATGCAATATGCGGTGGCAGGGTGGAGAACATTGGTAAATGGTAACTTACCTCTTGCTGTAGTCTAATCAAAGGATTTCAGTAAGATTATACTATATACATTAATACCAAGACCACACTTTGGGAACCAAAGGAAGCACTGCAGTTAATTGTAAGTGGTGAAGTAAATTGGGGAAGGTAAATTGTGAAAACCTCTAGATAGAAGGTAAAGATCCTGACAAATTATTTCTATTAATATGTCTTCAGGAAACAAACCAGGCTATGGTGATCTTTCTTTTATTACACAGGATGAGACTTCAGCACTCAAATTTGAAATAAGAGCAACAAGTTTTCCAGAGCCAAATTCAAGAGTTATTGAACTAAACAAGGATGAGAATGTTGCACATGTAAGATTACCTTCTTAACTGCTGCATTAAAATTACAGGAAAACACATTTCAAGGGTGTCTATAATTACTTCCTTTTGAGTAATTGAGTTGGGAAAGTAGAGTGTGACCAGCTCATAGAGGGTCCTCAATACTTGGTTGAGAGTTGGCATTTTCCACAACTGGCAGGAGGGAACAACACAGCAGTTCTTTTAGAGAGGTGAATTGGGCAGCAGTGAGAATTGGATAGATTGGAGGAAAAGTCATGGATAGAGCCCATTACACTCACTGTTTCTGCTAAACAGTTACCAGTGTTTCCTGCAATTATATTAGAACCAGCAAGAAAACAGGGTGTGGGTACTTCTAAATACTATTGGGGATTATGGCAGGGCTTTAAAGGAAATATAAGCAACTTTTTAAACTGTTTCTTTTTTTCTTTTTTGCTTTTTGGGTTTTACTTTTCTTAATTCACATAGGTTCTCCTGGAAGGACTACATCATCAAAGACCCAAACGTTATTTCACCATAGTGATTATTTCAAGTAGCTTGCTACTTGGACTTATTGTACTTCTGTTGATCTCATATGTTATGTGGAAGGTAAGCATTTAACAATTACCAACATTAACCTACTAACAATTACCAACATTAAACTACTCAAAATGACATTTTCTCAAAGCCTATTTGACTTCCAAGTTATTTAGATTTAAATATTTCACTATTTTAATGTTAACTTTTTATGTTGCTCAGTACTGATCTCACATTTCTCTTAACACCAAAGTCCTTCTAGAAAAATATGCCTTCTTAATTTGTTTTGAAAGATGTTCCTTTTAAAAAATCATTTGGAAAAGATTGCAAATTATACTGAATGTCAATTTTGAAGAGAATGTGGCATGTCTCACTGAGAATTTCTGCATTAAAAACAAAAATGTTTCTTTAACCCAGTATGTCCCCACTAATTTTTACTGATTACCTCTGTTAAACCTTTATGATTGATGTTACAAAGGATGCAGTTTAAGAAATATTGGTGTTAACTGCTTAGTTATTAGAAATGAGTATAGTAGATAAGAGTGTTTATAACTATACACTAGTGATTTTGTAATGCTATTTTCAGGCCGGCTTCTTTAAAAGACAATACAAATCTATCCTACAAGAAGAAAACAGAAGAGACAGCTGGAGTTACATCAACAGTAAAAGCAATGATGATTAAGGACTTCTTTCAAATTGAGAGAATGGAAAACAGACTCAGGTTGTAGTAAAGAAATTTAAGACACTGTTTACAAGAAAAAATGAATTTTGTTCGGACTTCTTTTACTCATGATCTCGTGACATATTATGTCTTCATGCAAAGGGAAAATCTCAGCAGTGATTACTCTTTGAGAAAGAAGAACTGCAAAGGTAATAATACAGCCGAAGATAATCTCTCAGCTTTTAAATGGGTAGAGAAACACTAAAGCATTCAGTTTATTCAAGAAAAGTAAATCCTTGAAAATATCTTGAAATGAAAGTATAACTGAGTTAAATCATACTGGAGAAGTCTTAGACTTGAAATACTAATTACCATATGTGCTTGCCTCGGTAAAACGAACCCCGCTGGGTAGGCAGAGGTTCATTTCAAATACATCTTTGAGACTTGTTCAAAATATGTTCTTTAAAAATATAATTTTTTAGAGAGCTATTCCCAAATTTTCTAATGAGTGGAAGTGGACCATTATCACTTTAAAGCCCTTTATTTATAATACATTTCCTATGGGTTTTGTTTTTTTAGCAGACTATGAATATTATAGGCCTAATGGGCAAACTTCAGACTGAACATGTACACTGGTTTGAGCTTAATGAAATGACTTCTGGATAATTATTTTTATACAGCTATGGATTTCCCCATCTTTCTGTATATATACATGTGTTTAGGTATATATTTACACACCTTTATCAAGCATACCCAGGAGTAAATAGTTAAGAACCATCTTCAAATCTTTTGTTATAAAATATTCGAATTTATATTCTGAAACAAAAGATCGTGTGAGTGTTGCACTTTAGCTCATATACACTGATTTTAAAAATATGGAAACCATACCTCACTAATAACTTTAAAATCAAAGCTGTGCAAAGACTAGGGGGCCTATACTTCATATGTATCATGTACTATGTAAATATTGACTATCACACAAATATTTGCTTGGATGCAATTCTTTGTTAATCTTTACAAATGTAAGTGTTCCTTTGCATGGAAATGAAGAAACAAAATTCATAAATTTAGCTGAAAGATACTGATTCAGTTTGTATACAGTGAATATAAAATTTTCATGAAATGTTAAGTGACAGCTAAAATATTTTTATAGTTTGTTCATATTATATGAGGTTCTATTTTAAATGAAATAACTTTCTAGATTTTAATATCTTTAAATACCTTTTTATTTGCAAATACAATCATTTTTGTAATATTTATTTTATGCTTATGATAGATAATTGCAGAATATAATTTTACCCGATTCTGTCTTCATAAGAGAGCTATGGCTGAATTTTGAACATCCATTACAGGAAGTGATCAAATTAGAGGGCAATTTGGAAAAACAATTCTGGAAAAGATTTCTTTTTTTTTTTTTTTTTTGAGACGGAGTCTCGCGCTGTGTCACCCAGGCTGGAGTGCAGTGGCGCGATCTCGGCTCACTGCAAGCTCCGCCTCCCAGGTTCACGCCATTCTCCTGCCTCAGCCTCCGAGTAGCTGGGACTACAGGCGCCCGCCACCACGCCCGGCTAGTTTTTTTGTATTTTTAGTAGAGACGGGGTTTCACCATGTTAGCCAGGATGGTATCGATCTCCTGACCTCGTGATCCACCCGCCTCGGCCTCCCAAAGTGCTGGGATTACAGGCTTGAGCCACCGCGCCCGGCCGAAAAGATTTCTTTATATGAAGTCCCTGCCACTAGCCAGTCATCCTAATTGATGAAAGTTATCTGTTCACAGGCCTGCAGTGATGGTGAGGAATGTTCTGAGATTTGTAAAGGCATTTGAGTAGTGAAACACAAGCACAAAACCTTCTGAACCCAGAGTGTGTATACACAGGAATAAACTTTTATGTTTTTTTTTTTTTTTTTTTGAGACGGAGTCTCGCTCTGCCGCCCAGGCTGGAGTGCAGTGGCCGGATCTCAGCTCACTGCAAGCTCCGCCTCCCGGGTTCCCGCCATTCTCGTGCCTCAGCCTCCCGAGTAACTGGGACTACAGGCGCCTGCCACCTCGCCCGGCTAGTTTTTTGTATTTTTTAGTAGAGACGGGGTTTCACCGTGTTAGCCAGGATGGTCTCGATCTCCTGACCTCGTGATCCGCCCGTCTCGGCCTCCCAAAGTGCTGGGATTACAGGCTTGAGCCACCGCGCCCGGCCTACTTTTATGTATTTTTAAAAAACTTTGTATCGTTATAAAAAGTCTAGTCGTTCTTTCAGAAGACTATCTAGGATCATAGATGAAAAATGTAAGCCCCGATTTAGAAGTGTCTTCTCCAGGATGGTCGCTAAGGAAATTTAAATTTGGTTCTTTCCTACTCAGAAACAACTATATATTTCAGGTTATTTGAGCACAGTAAAAGCAGAGTACTATGATTGTCCAACACAGGCCTCTCAGATACAAGAGGAACACAATTACATATGGGGCTAGATTTTGCCCAGTTCAAAATAATATTTGTTATCAACTTTGTTACCTGTACGATGAATTTTAAAACCCTACCACTTTAAGAAGACAGGGATGGGTTATTCTTTTTTGGCAAACTATGTGATTTTGAAATTTAACTGCTCTGTATTAGGGAGCAGTAAAATCAAGGTAGACTTATGAGATCTGTATTATGTTTATACCAGAATATAGGAAATTTAACATAATCCTGAAAAATAAAAGAATCCAAATTATTTAGGTTAAATATTGATGTATTATGATGGTTGCAAAGTTTTCTGTGTGTCCAACAAACACATTGTAAAAACCAGAATTTGAATCGGTATTTCATCTTGACTTTTAAAGCCCTAGAGACTAATTGTTAGTAACATCAAAAATAGCAATTTATATTAGAATATCTGTTTAAAAAACAGGCATCCCCAACTGGCCACACAGCGGAAAGTTAAAGCAATGGAGCATTACTGAGTTTCTCCTCCTCTCAGATCAGCAGCAGCATTAGATTCTCACAGAAGTACGAACCCTATTGTGAACTGGTATGTGAGGGATTTAGGGTGCCATATTCCTTATGAGACTCTAATGCCTGATGATCTGAGTTGGAACGGTTTCATCCTGAAACCATTCCCCCATCTATGGAAAAATTGTCTTCCATGAAACTGGTCCCCAAAAGGGTGGGGACCACAGGTTTAAAGCATGGCCATATTTCTTTATATTAAAATTCTAGTTTGTACATTTCTTTTAGAAACAATTACTTGTTACTTTGGAATCATTTATTTCTTCCATGCTTCCTCCATAAAGACTGATAAGTCTTGGATGCAATCTGTAAAGAAAACACATGTATAATTCGTTATTTCATCAACATATTTTGTTATTTTTCACACATACACCTAATAAGTATGGTACACAATGCCAAATACAAATTCATAACATAGCATTCACAAGAGCTGTCATGTAGAAAACACAGCTGTAATCTAGAAAACTGAGGTCTGAAAAATCATCAACAGTAATAACTGACTTCCTTGAGTGTCTAATGTTCTCCATTGCCTTTTTAAAATAGTCATGCCTCTAGAACACCCATGTCTAGTGGGCACCCCTGCATGCTGCTTCTAACCACTGAGTGTCACAATGCCTACCAAGGATGAGTTTGTAGGTTCCTAAACCTGTTTCTACCAGTTGCTATGTAAAATTGTTCCGAAGGGAAGTTGAATGCTTTGTAAAGGCCTAATAAAAGCAAATTGCTGAACAAAATGTGTTACAGTAATTATGAGTGAGAGGAAACTAAGATGGAAAGATTAAAATCTAACACTTGACTACTCAGATGGCTCCACTAAAAGGTTTAAGATCTTGATCCATTTTTAAAAATCCAAAATGGAAGTTGTAGACATTATCTGTAGTTTCTGCACAACAATAAATTAGAAAGGCAATGTAGACATGCATAACCACGCTCTACGAAACAGTTGGTGAATAACTGTAAGGTTACTTTTTATTTGTTGAAATTTGTGCATGTCTCTTCATGCTTCCCTGATTTACTGATTTTTTAAAAACTAACCGACTGCCTGCTTTGATAATTCAGAGAAGACAGCTTTCATTGTACCATTAGATTTACGTTTACTGGTTGACATATAAAGCGGTGAAATAATTAAGACTTACCTAATATGGACCTCTGATGCAACTTCCATTAAATCACCATCTACATTCCAAGGGAAACAATTTTCTGAAGCAGTTTCATCCTCTTCCTCCTCTGGATCATATACACCAGTATTATTCCTTGGATGAACTTTTACTTCCTCAACAGTGTAAGTCTCAACAAATGGAAAATTGAACTAAAAATAAATACAAATAATCATTATACTTGGTTTATCTCTAGCTACTAACACAAAGTTCACTGTGCCCTCTCTCACAAGTAAATATCAACATGTATGCTGACATTTTAATAGCTTTGAGACTATGAGCAGGGATCTCCAATTTTTTTTTGGAAGAAGGAATCTCTTATCCAAAGCCTTCTGGGTTTAGATCTAGCACCTAGAAATATTGTTTTATGACAAATAGTACATATCTGTGAGAAGTTGCATACAATAATGATACTGTAGATTTTTCAATTAAAGATAATATTTAATGCTGGCCTGTAGATACAGAAGACATATAATCCATTGAGTTTATCAACTTGTCAATTAGTTTAGCTGACATAAAGCAAACTAGTGCAAGTTTCACACTTGGAATGTAATTTGGAAGAACTCAGGTCTAAACCTCTGAAGATAAAATGGGATGTATATCTTCTTTTAAAAGAGGAAGCCAATTAAATATGGATTTTCACAGGTGTTTGCTTGCCCCATTCCCACTTTAACAATGGACATGAGCTGCAAGATCACTGTTTACTTACCACTATAGAATGGTGCAAGGTAGACTTCTACTTGCGTTTTTTTCTTGTTTGCCTAAGGAAACTATACTGAAAAAGCACTATGTATTTTCTGAAATAATTAAGAAAATATAGCCAAGTAACTTTAGCAGGAATGCAAAACTACTCATTTCAGTTTTCAGATAAATGATGAGATATATTCCTAATTAAACACCATCTACATAGTTTTTCCTCTTTTCCACATATAAACCTCAATGCAACACATAGTTTTAAAAGTTGACAGAAAACTAATATTTTCCCCAACACCCATATTTTACATATGTAGATACCAAAGTCCAGCTGACTTTCTGGTTTATACTATAAACACAGTTAAACAGTACATGATATCATGGCATCAGCTGCTGTGACTGAGGTTCAGAACTAGAGGGCCCCAAGCAAAACTGTTTGACAGTAACTGCATTAGATCTCCCACCTTGGGTATAAAGCCTTGGCTACATGCCTCATCCTTGTAGAATTATCTACATAATCATTCATGTTCGTGTGTGTTAAATGAATTATCAACAACTGCCTATTATGGGCTAAATTACATTTCCCTCCCCCATCCCAATTATGTTCAAGTCCTAACCCATGGTGCCTGTGAATGTCACCTGTTTAGAAGTAGGGTCTTTGCAGGTAGAATCAACTTAAGATGAGGTCATTAGGGTGAGCCCTAATCCAATATGCTTGATGTCTTTATGAGAGAAGAATGCCAAGGATGGCAGAGTCAGAGACTGGAGTGATGCAGCTGTAAGCCAAGGAATGCCAAGAATTGACAGCCACCACCAGTAAGTCTATTATCTTAAATCAGCAGTTACCATGTGCACACCTCACAAAATGAAGATCTAGCCATCCTTCAAATGCTTTAACTGTGAAGCCACAGACATTGTTAAAGTGGGACTTTAGGGAGCCAAGAGCTTAGTATCCTGTGTGAGGGTATGTTTGGGGCATGGGGAGGAGAAGTGAGCAGTTACAATTGTGATACACAAAAGTGCCATGATGGTGCAAGCGTGGAGTTCAATGCTGGAAACAAGAGGAGGCAAACAGTCTATGGATGTTGGGAAAGCTTCCCATTTGAATTGAGCCTTAAAGAACACAATATTTAGCCTGGAGAAGAAAGTCTGGAGAGAGGAAGCATTTACAAAACTAGAGGCAAATGATGGTCAAGCAACTACACAGAATTCAGTGTGATTCCTAGGTGCTCAATCATGCCCATTGGACCTCACATTCCTGTATTGAAATTCTCGCCCTCTATACCTCAGAATGTAACTGTATTTGGAGATAAGATCTTTAAAGAGGTGATTAAGCTAAAATGATGTCTTCAGGCCCTCATCCAATACGATTGGTGTCCTTATAAGAGGAGGAAATTGGACATAGGAAAAGGCATTGGGGATGAACAGAGGAAAGACCACTCACTTGTGGGTTCAGTGAGACAGCAGCCGTGTGCCAACCAGAGAGGGAAGACCCGGGACAAACCAAACCTGCTGACATCGTCTTGCAGCTCTAGCTTCTAGAACCATGAAAGAAATACGTTGGTTTGTTTAAGCCATCTTTTCTATGGTATTTGTTATGGCAACCTTAGTCAATGAATAAAATGCCAAAACACTGGGAATGTGGTGGAGGGTGTAAATAAGAGATAGGGTTGCAACACAGGCAGGGACCTGGATACAAAGGCCGCGTATTCCAGACTGAGGAAATTCCATATTATTCTGACAACAAGAGTAAGGCACTGAAGAATTAAGCAGGAGAGATATCAAATGTGTGTCTTAGAAAAAAGTTTCTCTAAAAGGACGTATGGAAGACAAGACCAGAGAACTTAAAGGTCAAAAGGAGGCTACTGTAAGCAAGAAAGGATTAAAGTTTGAATTAAGGTAAGGGAGAAATTTTAGAAACAATTTAAGAGGAGACCAACAGAACAAGTTAGGGAACTGGTAGTGAGGAATGAGGAGGAAGGAACAATCCAGGGTAACTTGGATGGGTAGAAAGTGGTGCCATTGACCCGCACAGAGCAACACAGAAGGAACAACTTTAGGGGAAAAGATAAGGTCAGCTGTAGACATGTTGGCCTCCAGATGCCGGTGAGTTTCAGAACCTCTGTGGCATACAAGAAGACAGAGGTTCTGCAGATAAGATGAGATGACAGAACCCTTGGGAGTGTATGATGTTCAGATAGTTCAAAAGTGAGGGGCAATGAGGCCATCCAGGAGAGGGCATCCTAAGAAGACGAGAGCGCTGTAAACAAATCCTGGGGGAAGCACTCACATTTAAGGTTATAAACTCCCTACCAAAAATGGTCACAATGAAAGAGAAAAGTGTGGACAGTGAGAAGGGGGGCAAAGCAATAGGATGGAGCTGCAAGGACTTTGAAGGGTAATGTTCACCCTCTATCTAATTTTACATAGAGATGGGGAAGGAACAGGAGCCACTCTGCACATGGTGGTTTCAATCTGTTTTACAGTGTTATACAGTAACGCTCGCTTATTCAACCTGGTAAACATGGTTCAGAGAAGCAGATGTTACTCTCCTTAAACTGAATTGTCATATTTTCCTTCCTGAATACCAGCACTGCTACGAATTATGCAGTAGATATGATTTTTACATAGATCTGATTTTCATAATCTTACAAAATTTATATAAATTCACATTTTTAATGTCACCATGAAGGAAAGAGCCTAAATACACACACCTGTGTAGATAATTAACAGATCAAATTAACATTGCTTGAAAGCAGTCACCCTGGGAATCAATCTAATTATTCTTACTATATACACTATACAAAATATTTTAGAATTATTTGCAAAAAAAAAAAAAATAGCATGGATTTTAATTTTTGAAAGTTGATAAATAAATCAGAGTTAAGGCCAGTGAATCACACACTGGCAACTGTTTCTTGTGTCAAAAGCAAGATATGCCTGGTAGAGTACATGAGAAAATATGATAAATCCTGCATAATATTATCTCTTTTAGAAGGCATCTTCCTATCGACACAGATTTGTATTATTTTCTGTATGTCTGTCTTTATGTGTAAGGCAACCACTGCTTTTAAAATCAGAAGAAAGGTATATTGATTTAAAAAAAAAAAAAAGTTTACAAAACTTGCCTAAGAGATTTGCCCCATGGGCAATTTCAAAAGAGATCTTCCATAAACAGTTTGTGCAACATACACCTCCCCAAAATAAGTACAGAACTTCTCAGGGTTACATTAATAGGTTAAGACGATTTAAGTTCTCAAATAGGGGTACATGAATGAGGTTAATAGTCACTTAACTTCTCATTTATGTAATAAAAAAGGATTTGGAAAAACTTCTACCAATGTAACGATACTTATCCTGAGGAACATGGAATTTTGAGTGCTTAAAATCATTTTCTTGTTTCTATTTTCTGACTTAAAAACAGCAATGAATATATAGTGCTTTGGGTTTTTTAAAAATTGATTTTAACGTTTAGAAATTTAGTAAAATGTGAAAATGCATACATTCCTTTGAAAAATCAGTAAGTCTCCATATTCCACCCAAACACATATATAAAGTTGTTACACAGGCTCACAACCTACATTATCTCTGCTGATCTACTTTGACATATAAGGAAGTGGGACTGTATCTAATTTTTTTATGATTTACATTCCTAAGCAGCCCACTTAGTTGTTCAATACATGAGGATCAAATAATGTTATAGACAGAAGATCAAACTTCATGAAGATGACCTAAGAAAGTTTGAAAATATAATGAGGCAAAAATAGAGAGACTTGCAATGGCTATGGTACATAAGCAAGGTTCAGCTGCCAGTCATTGGCTGGGTTTACTCTCCTCCTCCTCCTCCCATCTGTGCTCTCCCAACTATATCCAAGCACCATTTTATAACTTCAAGAATGTGTGGGCCGGGCGTGGTGGCTCACGCCTGTAATCCCAGCACTTTGGGAGGCCGAGGTGGGCAGATCACGAGGTCAGGACTTTCAAGACCAACCTGACCAACATGGTGAAACCCTGTCTCTACTAAAAATATAAAAATTAGCTGGGCGTGGTGGCGTGAGCCTGTAATCCCAGCTACTCAGGAGGCTGAGGCAGGAGAATCACTCGAACCCAGGAGCTGGAGGTTGCAGTGAGCCAAGATCACGCCATGGCACTCCAGCCTGGGCAACACAGTGAGGCTCTATCTCAAAAAAAACAAAAAGTGTGAAACTATAGGGTTTTACAACCATACCTATGTACTTGAAAGACTCACAATTTCAGAAATTCACATATTTCTAGGATCATTTTCCTAATAATCAGGTCAAAATATCTGCCAAAATAATATGGTTTGTAATACTGTTTCTTTTTAAAGCAAATGACTTAAGTGGAAATATATATCTTCACACATCCTCATTTTGAATGAATATTTATATAAAAGTCTCATATTTTTAAATACATATCTACAGATCTATTTCAATCAATGAGCATACGCAGATATGCAAACAAATGTCAGGAAGATCTAAAGATCATAACTTTAGAAAGTCTGCTGCCATAATATCAAGAAGGCTACACTCTCAAGTTTCACTTCTTTTCATTCTGAAGAACAGCCTGAGTATGTAATTTTATCTTTAATTTACTTCACATTGCAAGATAACACTACATTTCTTATTTTATCTTTGTGGTTATATATACATAACCACTAATTCATCATTCAAAAAAGGCCAATCTATATTAATACTGGTGGATGCTTTTCAAAATTTGGATGAAACAGATTGGAAAAAAAGTTTAATATATTCAGAAGAAAATAAAACCTTCTTATGAGGCAGGACTCGATGTCAACTCTTGTAGCATCTTCTTCTACATGATTAATAGCTTTACAAATAAGTAACAAAAAGAATTTACTATACCTGATTTTTTACACTGGCGTATCTTTTCAGGTGTTTTATAAATTCTGGCCGAGAAGTGTTTCGGGCAATTATAAGAGCCATACTTCCATTATTTAATCTGAAATTAAATATTTCTATTAGACATTAAGAAGTTTACTGAGAGATTATACCAAAAATTATGACACACTGTTCCTTATAACAAGTATACTGTTTATTGAAAGTATTGGACAAGACAGATAAATCACCATGTTACATTTACCTAAAATTCATAAACCGTATCTTGCTATTATTTTTTAAATGATGCAGGCTTTCAAATGAGTTTTATTAAATCATTGGCTTCCTTCTCAATAAGCTCTTACATTAGAGCATTTTACAAACAAACCATCAAGCTTCCTACTTACATATCAAGACATAATTTAAAATACAATGTAATTAGAAACTCTAAATGTGAAACGATGTTGTTAAAAGATGTATTATAGAATAGTTAATATGCACAAGTGGTGTAACAAATAGCTCAACATTTTCTAAAATCTAAAGTGTGATTTAAATATTTATTTATGGACAGAAGGTCTAAGTGACATAGGAAATGAAATAAATCAAAGTGGCCTTTGGATGGATGAAATGGAGTGAACAAATGCTGCCACACATGTTCAGTTAAATGACTGAACATTTTAATCTTGCATAACTGTTCCATCCAATATATGAGACTGAAAATTCAGAGGTGTGATTTAGTGCCAAAACAGCCACTTGCAAATGCATCAAGCTATAGAAGGCAGTTTGCAGAAATACATACAAATGACTTCTAGCTTGATTTCAGTGCAAACATGAAGTTAATCTAACAACAAAATAAAAAAAGAGCTCTTAGTATCTTACGGAAGCTCAGGTCAGAGCTATAAGGGACCTTAGAGATTATCTCATCATTCACTCATTTCACATAGAAGAAAAAAAGACAACTCCAAGTTTAAGTGATTTGTTCAAAGGCACACGGAGAAAAAATGGTCATCAGCACCAATACCCCAGGTGCTCAGCACTCTTTCCATCATGCTGCTTCTTCCCAATTAAAAATAAACAGCACCAAAACATTCATGGTAGTGTTACTGTGCATCTTTTTTTTTTTAATTGCGTAATTTTGTAAACATTAAAAGCATTATCCTATGCCTGCTTTGCAATCTTTACTTGAAATAGAAACACAACATACTGGCTGACACTGCTTTAAATGTCTCACATCTATGAACATATTTACTCTTAGAATACTTAGAATACAAGAATATTAGTTCCTATTGGCAATTGGCACTGAGATACTTTAACATAAATTATTATTTATCATGGTGGGGGGAAAAGCAGAAAGTGAAATCTCCTGTTCAATCATCCTGAATCATCAGAAGCTACATTTCTGAAAAAAATCTCTGGTCAAGTGAGTCTTGATCGAAAGGCCTTTGCAAAGATGGCATGTTGTGAGTATAAACCACAGAAGAAATCTCTAATTAGTCATCCTTCTCTGAAAAATTCATCAATACTGATTAAGCCTGGAAAGTCAGCAGTGGAATCCTAGTCAAGCTGAACATTTACGGAGTGGCTTTGAAGGAGCTATGAATCAACTGCTCCCAGAAGAGGTCTACCCTCCCAAGAAGGTCCTTGAACAAGCAGGGTTAGATAAACATTGTCTCAAGTCCTGCCAAACATAGCTCCTTGGTCAGCTAGCCACGTCTTCAAGTTTAGTCAGGAAAACTACATTACAAAAGCACACAGCTATCTAGGATTTCTGAGGGTGTGGGGGAAAACCACCAGGCTCAATTTCTAAATCACACAAGGTTCAAAATACTCCTTTCAAGTTTTAGCACTAGATGTAATTAATGAGGACCTTGCCATCTGGGTTTTCAATATCCAAGTTTGCAGTTTTTCTGTTTTCTTCTCTAACTTTGAATATTTCCCTGTTTATTGGCTATATTTCACAGCACACGTGATCCTTTCTCCTACGCTCTACAGGATTGGATTTAGGAAAGAAATATTTTCAGCCCCATAATGGACAGCTGCTTAAGAAGAATGTGCAAGAGAAGGAATGTCTATATCCTATGGATAAAAAGATATATATAAGACGTCTCACATTTCATTCCATTGAAAATGTGGGCAGGAGATTGATATGCACTACTATTCACATTAAATAGAACTGAAATGTTTCTTTTGACTAAAGGTATCTGATATGGTTTGGCTCTGTGTTCCCACCCAAATCTCATCTTGTAGCTCCCATAATTCCCATGTGTTGTGGGAGGGACGTGGTGGGAGATAATTGAATCAAGGGGTGGGTCTTTCCTGTGCTGTTCTCATGGTAATGAATAAGTCTCATGAGATCCGATGGTTTTAAAAATAGGAATTTCCCTGCACAAGCTCTCTTGTCTGCTGCCATGTGAGATGTGCCTTTCATCTTCCACCATGATTGTGGGGCCTCCCCAGCAACGTGGAACTGTAAGCCCATCAAACCTCTTTCTTTTGTAAATTACCTAGTCTCGGGTATGTCTTTATCAGCAGCATGAAAACAGACTAATACAGTATCAAATATACATATATGTGATTTTTCATGCTAAGGATGTTTATGTTTGCATTAAAGTTGGAAAGCAAAGACATTCACAAGAAATATCAGCATTTAATATAATGTTCTCCACAACTAAATGAATAAATCAAGCAAAGTAGGCATAAAATTATATCAATGAAACTTAGGAAATATTTTAGCCTCAGTGACCTTAAATAGTCAATGATTATCTGATAATTATTCTAGTTCAACAATTGTTCCCAACCTACTGTGATGACAAATCCCTTAGACTCTCTAATATACAAAGATAAACTACCAGTTAAGTTTCTAGCTAACCAACAGTTAATTGGATATCCTGGAAAAAAATGGTCTATAAGAAATGTATCAACAATTCAATAAAAATGCTTACTAACCTGGTATTAGGTGCCAAGCCTCTAGGTGCCACTGAACACAGGCAAGGAATTGCCATAATGCTGACATTCAAGAACTGACCCTGGATCATTTGCCATTGATCATTACAGTCTAAAGGTAATGAGAGTGATTGGTTATTTTCCCTCACCAGAGCAAAATGTCAACAGAACCTGGCACAGTTCTCAAGGAGATACTTTTGTACTCACCAGATTTGGGAGATCCCTGTGCCCTCCTAAAGGAAAGAAAAAACAAAGCTATAAAACAGGTAATGCGCGCGCGCGCACACACACACACACACACGCACACACAAATCGATTAAATATGAGAAAATTAGTGAACTCATCATTACATATGTTACTTTCTTTGATTAGATAGTAAGTAAAAACGTGTACAATTTTATTGCTGCCAACATAATGTGTTGATTCATTTAAAGATAAACTAGTATTATAAGGAACAATAATTTACTATTTCTTTAAAGACTATAACCCTTCTTTAGTATGGCTTTAATATTTATATTACACACTAGACCAAAATTATCATGAGGGACAAAACTGTGTGTTTTGTTCATTTTTTGATGCATTGTTGTATTCAAAGTGCCTGGCATATAATAGGCACTCAATAAATAGCAAAAGAAAAGGGAAAAGGAAAGAAAGGGAAAAAGGAAAAGAAGGAAATGAAAAAGGAAAAAAATAAATGAAAGAAAAGGGAAAGAAAAGGGAAAGGAAGGGAAAAAGAGAAGGGAAGGAGGGAGGGAGGGAGGGACAGAGCAGGAAGGAAGGGAGGAAAGAAAGAAGGAAGAAGAGAAAAAGGCTGAGCAAGTGGTTGTTTGCTTACTAAGACCTGTAAGAGTCTGTGATTCTATATTCTTTACTACCGTGTTAGAAAAATAACCAAAGATCGTAAGTCTGATCAATTGTTTGTCAGAATGTTTTATGCTTTAAAGAAAGATACAGGTTATCTGTATTACATTGAGTTTTTACCTACCTTTCTTGCACATCATCAGAGCTGTTAAATGGTAAAAATGATATTTCACAGTCTTCTGCCCTAAAATATAATGAAATTTGTTATTAACAGTCATTGAACCTGGGATACAAAATTATTGGTTTAAGAAAAAGACTTACTTAAGTTTTGCCAGTGCCTTAACAACAGCAAAATCTCTCCGTTGGTTAGGGGACATCCATCGATATTTTTCTGCCAGAGCCAAAGTTCTTCCACCAAAGCCAAACATGGCTGAGAACCCAAAGCGAAGAAGCTTGCCAGCAGTGCTGAAGGTGCAGACATCGACCAGCTCTACGTGCCCTTGAATATTATATTAAATATTAGTCAGTATAGGACTTGTATCAAAACAGCAAATATAAGAGAGCATATTTATTGGCTTATAGGAGACTATCTCAAGGTACAGTAGACCATGAACATCCTTACTTTCTCTTCAGTTCCCTTTATCTGTAACTACAACAATTACCCTTTTTAACTTGTTCAGGTGCTAGTGAAGAAACACAGAGTACTAAATTTTTCAGCTTATTGCTATTTCTATGAAACATGGTCAAAGAAAAGTAGATGGACAAGGTAAACTTAGATTTAGCAGTAGTTTGGTATTACATACACCTGAGCTTATATGCTTTCTACTAATTGGGATAATAAAATATCTATAGACATACACTGGCTGAAATTTTTTTTCTGGTATGTTTTTTCATTAATAACATAATCCTAGTCCTAGAGCCTTGGTACAGTCCTACAACAGTGTTGGATATACTTAAGGAGTATGCATTAATTTTCTTCATCTGGTTATAAAATTATTTTGAGCACACTACATTCTTTTTCTATAGAGATTATAGTAAAACTTAGTTTACTGCTCTTTACAAAGCAAGTATTTTGAAAAGACAGGCAGTCCACATAGTGAAGCACTACTTTTTTATCTTTTAGTCAAACATTTCTCTACTTTAAGAGACAAAGAACCTGCCTTTCTTTAAAGTCTGATGGAAATAAGATAGCCTTCCTTATATAAATCAAAATTTCCTTATAAAATGTGAACTGCTTTGGAAGAATTCTTACCCATTATAATGTGCAACGTTGCAGTTATCACATGAGGAACTCCATGAAGAGAATGTGCCAGTACATTGGTAGATCCTGCCAAAGCAATTTTAAAACATGCACTATCAGGGTAGAATGTGTTCAATTAACATTTGCTCTTACTTTATATAGATGTCATTCTGCAATGTTCAGATGAAAAATAAATGAGAATTTATAAAATCAGAAAAGTTAATGTGAATATTAGAAGTTCTTATTCACACTATAGATGCACATCAAATGTCTACACAATTATTTGAATATTTAAATTACTTAGGAATTTAAAAATAGTTTATAGTAACCGCTTACAGCTTCTTTGATCACGAATGTCTATTTTCTACCTCCCAAATGCTAGCTATATCAAAGCCCACTCCATCCAACCTTAATAAATGGGTTTTTAGCTTCAATGCCAAAATGAGGATCAACAGCAAAAGGATGCCTCTGGGGAGCAGAGACAAATGCATACATAAATAAAAGAGAAAATAATCCAAATAATAACTCAGAAAAATAACTACAAGCTACAAAAAATATGCTCTAAATACATTTAGTGAGTCTTAGAGGTAAGCTCTTAGCCAAATGAGAATCCCCTGTTATCTCACAAATGTCTCCTACATTGAAGAAAATGTTTAATTCCATTGTATTTTCCATGTATGAAGATTTGTATTTGAAACATTACGATTTCTGATTTTCGTGATTAGAATTTAAGACACACCTGGATTTTCCCCACCAGTCCACAGAGGCAAAGAGCTCCCCAAGTCAGGCCCCTTTAATGTTTATGTGTGACTGAAATCTGAGATACAGGGGACAATACCAGCTAGCCCCTCCCATTCCCAGGAGGCTAAAGAGAATTTAAAATTATTAAGAACAGAATGAATGAAGCTACAATTTTTCTTGAATTAAAAAATATAACAAGCCCAGTAAAAGCCAAGAGCTGTGAAAGCATGGATGTGGTGTGTTCCGGTTATCAAGGCAAAGACCAGTCCTCTGGATTTTGCTAATCAGAAGCATTTCTATGTGATCATACATAATTGCTTCCATTTGTGTTACTTCGAACTGATATGTACTTGGGTTACTAAATTGGAGAAGCTGAGGCAGCTTAGCCATTATCAACCAAGAGGTCATTAAAATCATAATTTTTTAGGTAACTATCTAAGAATAAACATATTTAATTATTAATAATAAATAAGCACAATTACTTTTAGTAATACCAATGCAAAGAAAAGTTTATTGTAATGAACTGGCAAACTGGTTCCAACTGATTCACCAAAAGGCAAGTTATGCTGTGACCCTTGTTACTCAAAATATGGCCTACTGTCAAGCAGGAATGACAATACTTGAGTGCTTATTAAAATGACTTGCATGAGTTGAGAAACAATGTATTGTACCTCAACAAGACAATAATGCCCATTCTCACCACTCTCATAAAAATAGTACTAGAAGTTCTAGCCAGAGCAATTAGGCAAGAGAAAGAAATAAAAGGCTTCCAAATCATAAAGACGGAAGCTAAATTGCCTTTGTTTGTAGGCACGATCTCATTTATTTAGGAAACCCTAAAGGCTCCATGAATGGTCAGAGCTAATAAACAAACTCAGTTACGTTGCAGGACACAAAATCAACATACAAAAATCAGTAGCATTTCTGTACACTTACAACTATCTGAAAAAGAAATCAAGAAAACTATCTCTGCACAGCAAAAGAAACTATCATCAGAGTAAACAGGCAACCTACAGAATGGGAGAAAAATTGTGCAATGTACCCATCTGACAAAGGTCTAACATCCAGAATCTATAAGGAACTTAAACATATTTACAAGAAAAAAACAATTCTATCAAAAAGTGGGCAAAGGATATGAACACTTTTCAAAAGAAGACATTTACGTGGCCAATAAACATATATATATATATTTTTTTAAAAAAGCTAAATATCACTGACCATCAGAGAAATGCAAATCAAAACCACAATGACCATCTCACACCAGTCAGAATGGTGATTATTAAAAAGTCAGGAAACAACAGATGCTGGCAAGGCTGTGGAGAAATAGGAAGACTTTTACACTGTTGGTGTAATGAGATATCTGGGGGGTGGAACCCAAGTCTAAACATAAAAGTTTTATACATCTTATACACATAGCTTGAAGATAATTTTACATAATATTTAAAATATTTTTCTATATGAAACAAAGGTTTGACTGTACTTTGACTGCTACCCATCACATGAGGTGTGGAATTTTCCAGTTGTGGCATCATACTGGCACTCAAAAATTTCTAATGTTGTAGCATTTTGGATTTTAGGCCTTCAGATTAGGGACAATCAGCTTGTTTATATACACAATGGAATACTATTTGGCATTAAAGAGGTCCTGTCATTTACAACACACAGATGAACCTGAGGGCATTATGAAATGAGACAAACACAGAAAGACAAATACCACATGATCTTACTTTTATGTAGAATCTGAAAAACTTAAACTCATAAAAGCAAACAGTGAAATGGTGGTTACTGGGGCTAATGGGTGGGAAGGATTGGGGAGATACTGGTCAAGGATATAAACTTTCAGTTAAAAGGAATAAATTCAAGAGATCTGTTATACAACTTAGTGACTATAGTTGATACGGTTAGGCTTTGTGTCCCTACCCAAATCTCATCTTGAATTATAATCCCCACATGTCAAGGGAGAGACCAGGTAGGAGTAACTGAATCATGGGGGCGGTTTCCCGCATGCTGTTCTTGTAATAGTGAGTTCTCATGAGATCTGATGGTTTTATAAGGGACTCTTCCCCACTTCACTCAGCATTTCTCCTTTCTGCCACCTTGTGAAGAATGTGCCTTGATTCTTCCTTTGCCTTCCGCCATGGTTGTAAGTTTCCTGCGGCCTCCCCAGTCATGCTGAACTGTGAGTCAATTAAACCTCTTTCGTTTACAAATTACCCAGTCTTGGGTATCTCCTTATAGCAGCATGAGAACAGGCTAAAACAATAGTTAAGTAACAATGTATTATATACTTGGAAATTTCTAAGAGAGATTTTAAGTGTTCTCAATGTAAAATCAGTATGTGATCATTATATCAATTTTATGCATGTTTATCTTTATTTAGCCATTTCACAATGTATACATGTGTCAAAACATCACATTGTACATAATAAATATATATAATTTTTGTCCATTTAAAAATAAGGATAATGGGTATTAAAACAGTAATAGAAGTATGAATGAAAGTAAACAAATATTTTTAAAATGTTGCCTCTCAGGCCCCATTCCAGACACACTGAATCAGAGTCTGCAATTTATTAGATCCCCAGGTGGTTTGTATGCACAGTGACTTGGTGAGAAACTTCTCTGGAATGCATGGTCCAAGCAGCATCATTACCTGGGAGCTTGTTAAAAACGTACATTCCTGGGTTCTACCTCCAACTCATGGAATCAGAATATGTTTGGAGGAGAGAGGACCCAGATATCTGTTTTAGCAAGTTCACAAGGTGAGTCTATGGACCCTAAGTTTTGAAAACAAGTAGTATAGAAACCTGTTACTCAGTGGATCTTTATCCAGGCCTTTCCAATGATCTTGTGGCCCTCTACAGCCTGCCCTTTGACCATCTAATTGCTAATAAATCTGGAATGGATTGAGAGAAAAGGAGGAAACAAGTCAATCCATTGTGCTTCCCAATCAGATTTGTGGTAAAGGTTTTGGAGGAGTCCACATAATTAGAGTGAGATATTTAGGATTATCGATGGATCATAGTACTCCATGAAACACATTTCCTCCATTACCATGGTTAATTAGGAGTAGACCATAAAAGCATTCCTCTAGAAAGGCTATTAAAAAACATAATGTAATGTCACATGCAATAGAGAATGACACATATCATGACTTAAGAAAATATAGACCATTTATTCTCTGTGAGTTTGAAGTATGCTGAGTATGCCCAAGTACAAATTTTCTTTAGAATGCTAGAGATGGCTTTAAAAATTGTTCATGTCTTCTCAGGTTTTGCAACTTTCCTCTAAATTCTGTAGAAGCTGGCAGTGATAACGGACATGACTAGAAGTCAGAAAATTATTTTAGTCATTGACTACTCATTAATCTGAACCTCAGTCTTTAAATGTGGTTTTTGACACTCTGAAGAAAAAAGGAAAGTTTATGAGAAAGTATATGTAAGATTGCAAAATGATAGCTTGTTACATATTTTGTTGGGATAATCTGAAAGATGGATTACATTTTGTTTCAGGAAACTGTACTCTATTTGAAAAGATGTCTACATGCCAAAAGAACATGCTGCTCACATAAATAACAATGGTGTAAGTTTAATGTTCTCACAAAAGCTATAAATGTTCTACCTCAAGGTAAACATTTTAATTAGCCTGAAAGTTATTTTTCTTAACACTACCAGAAACTTTGCCCACCACTCCCTCCCGAGAGCTGCTAAAATGTTCCAAATACAAAAAGTAAGGACAGAAGTAGCAGTTCATGTAAAGAATTACTGATGAAATACCAGAGAGAAACTACGGAGGCGAAAAAAAAAAAAAAATTGTCCTTGGAAGTGCAAGCACTTCTGCAGAACAATTAACTTAATTAACCAGACACCATGAATATTCATAAGGCTGTTAATGTCTCCCACATCCAAACAGATAAATGTGATGTAATGACTTCCTAGTCAAGCATATCTAAAATTCTCATGAAAACGGCACCTACACTTTGGTTCTTTGCCTGAAATATCATAGAAATTAACAGTCCCTCGGCAATATTTTATTCTCCTCAAATTAATTGGAAAGCATGAATTTATTTATGCAAACTCTATAGGAATATATGGTTCACAGCCATCAGTATGTGGATTGAGCCTTGTTTTACAACAACTGGATTGCTTTTTTATTTTTATGTCCTCTCAGGCTTTTTTCTCCATTCCCCTCCCCCTTTAATCAGATTCTCTCAGTATAGTTCCTTAGTACCAGTTCCCATAGCAACAAACACCATTCCTAATGGCCAGCAGTTCAAATACAGGCTTCCCCACATCTGATCCATTTGAGTCTGACCATAATTCAGTGGCTTAGTCTGTTGGCTCAGTGGATTAATTTACTAAACACTCTCCCTCTGGGTGTCTCTCTCCAGGAGGCAAATGGCTTCAAAGGCACACTGTCTCCTCATGTTCAGCTTGAAAATTTCCTGCCTTGTTCTTGTTCCCATTCTCTATCAAAAGCCCTGACTAGGCATAGAGTCCTCATATTAAACATATCCCATACATGACTTTCCCCTCCTATTAGACAGAATTAGAATGCTAGAACTCCTATACAATGACCAGAGTTTTGGCAGCATACTGTGTCTTCTAAATAAGACATGTTAAAATGGCATTACTACAAATATCCAAAGAATACATAAAATGCTCCCCAAATCAGAAATACTCTTTAAAATTATAATAGTGATAAAACTCAATGCTATTCCTTTATAAAATCTGAATTACATACTAAAAACATAAGAATAACCACCAGTTTTTATAGCCAACCACCAAATTTATGTCAAATGCATACCTGTAGGGACACCCATCTTTCTATTTCTCATGTATGGCAGTCAATGAATGACCTCAGGAATTTAAGTACTAATGAAGTGTCCTAAGCACATCCACTTTGCATGGAGGGAAATGGTGGAAAGTTTCCACCATTATAGTCAGAACTACTAAAGTAAAATAAAAAGGTCAAGAAATAAAATGTAATGAAAAGATGGCCCAAAATGCATCATTTTTCTCTCTGAGTCAAAATTTTCTTGTTGTCTTCTACTTAGAAACCATTTTAGGTTTTCCTATATACTCTAGAATTATCAGATTATCTCTGAATCTCTCTCTTCTTTTAAATTCTGACTTTTCTGAAAGACTTTACACTCTAAAAGGGCATTTGAATATCTTATGCTCTGTCAACTTATCAACAATACTAAGTATACTAAAATCCACACTAAATGAATAAAGTTATCAAAATATGAATTTTTCAACCATGTGCATTATTTTCTATAATCAGAGTGGAAAATATTCTGCTTTTTTTTTAGTGATAATGTATGACTTTTTAAAATGAATAATTTCCTTCACTATCATTTATTTAAATTATTTGGAATGAGTGACTGTGTAATACAATCAGTTTTTGAATGATGTTTTCGTCTTTTCTGGATCACAGTGTTGCTCTAACGGTTCTCCCTGTCTCTGACCTCTACTTTCTCCTGCCCCCATCCTCTAATCATTCCACACAGTGAGGCAAAATGAATCCTTGAACAAGTTCCAATCAGGTTGCCCCCTTGCTCTGAAACATCCCATTATTCCCTACTGCTGATGAAATACAATTCAGAGCCCTTACTGTGGCATGCAGGAGCCTCCATGGTTGGGCCTATTTTGATACCATTATCTTCCATTGAATGGCCTTTTCACTATTCCTCAAACACTCCTGGGTTTTGCCTTTGCTTTATTACTTCTGCAGCCAAGGAAATAACTCCTTTTTACCTTTTCAGGCCAGCTCCAACCCATTTTAAGGCCTAATCCAAGTATCATTTACTATATAAAGTCTTCTTTACATGTATTCACTTAATAGGCTTCACTGAGCATCACTGTGGCATAGTCTATTCTAGATGCTGAAAAATGGCAGTGAGTAGAAAGATTAAAAAGCCTTGCCATTAAGCATCTCACCCTTCCAAACCTTATCCTCCTTCCAGTCACAAGTAATTTTGGCATTCTCAAGGTTATCTGGTTATACTTCAGTTATGCAAGTTACCATATTCACCTCATATGGAATTATAAGAAGCTAGACTGGAGGGGCCCTGTTTTGAAACTTCCTGCTTCATACTGTGTAATCATTAGATCTTTTTATGGGAAGGGAGAATAATAACCATTCCATATACTGATGGTTTATCTATATTAAACCCCTTTTTAATCCAAAGGTTAGTACTGCAATAACCTTGTAATAAAGTGAGTAATATATCTGTGATCCCTATTCTATAGAATAGAAAAATAAGGCTCAAAGAGATTAAATGACTTGTAAAAAGTCTCACATTTGCTAGTGGGGACGCCAGAAGTCTGGATCTTTCAAAGTCCGTTCATTAATTCTGTGTTGTGCTGTCTAGGTTAGCAAATAAGAAGGGAAAAGAGGGAGAAGGGTCAGTTTAATGAATCTGTAGCCACTCCCTTGCCTGCTGGTATTAAGCCAAGTGGAAGCTGTGCTCTGACAGGAATCAGGATTCGGTCTGTTTCCATCCCAGCATTCTTCTGGGCTCTCAGAAGCAAAGCATGGGCTACTTCGCTAGCAGATCCATCTCCACCAACACAGACAACACTAGAAAAATATAAATTAAGCAAAGAAGGCAACGCTTCAATATGATTGGTAATAATTCATGAAATCTAGACTTCAAAATAGTTTACTAATTTGTAGTCTATGTGCATGACTGCTCACATGTACCTTCAAACATGTTAATATGTGTCAATGGGTAAGACACAAATGCTACACAGTTAAGTTTACTTCACAAATATAATAGCTGGATAATTCCCCATAGACAAAATAGCTTTAAGTGTGTTAAGAGGTATGAAAACATTTGAACATGTTAACTCACATCTGACCAGCGTTTTGCTCTGTTAACATCCAAAAGCATATCATTCTCATTTTTTGTTAATAATACTGTCATCTGCAATTAATTTAACTAACACCAGCTAAAGTCATAAAATCCTGCTAATTCTCAATAAAGCTCTGAAAAGACAGATAGCAATAAAAATCATGTAGAATATGAAGCTTTAAGAAAATGCTAATTATCATTAGTATATGGATGTAGTAATTACAAGCCTGACCTGAATTTCATCTCCTTGATATTAGTGCTATATGGTACTTCTAGATTTATTATTATTAGTCTTTGATCCTAGATAGTACTACTAGTATATTTTTTAAATCTTTATGTTAAGTAGACTATGGGAGTGGAATCCATGAAAGTAACACATAAGATACTAGAAATTCGTTTCATAATCATTTGTGTTCAAAGGATGCAAAATACTTTTATGTATCAAAATATCGCCAATTTACACAATGGAAAGTGGATTTTTGCCTCAGTGAAAGCACATGTCACAACTCAAGCACTACAAGGGTCCAGCAGGAATGGAAGAGTAGGCTCAATCCAAAGGTGCAGCCTCTTCTTCACTGTGGCCCACTCACATCATGCAGGAGGCCTAATGGAACCAGATCTGGTTTTTCTAGAGAAGCCGGAGATTCTGATTTAAGGCTGCGTCTCCTAATTTGTAAATACTAGCACCTAGCATTCAATACATTTAAAAACATTGTATTTCAGATGAAACTGCCTATGGGCCACAGTCAGCAGTAGTTATTGGTTCTCTAAGTTTAGGAAGCTCTGGAGGGTGGCAACAGGAGGCTGAAAGTGTCTTTTCAGTCTGTTCCCACCATCTTCCTCTCAGCCATCTATTCCCTCTAGTCCCCATCTTCCGCATCCCACTAGCTCCACATAGCCTGGGCAATCCAAGTCCACTCTGGTTAGAAGACTCAAGATATGATCCATGTCATTTTTGATTAGGTCTGTTTTATTCTTACGTCTAAACTGATTCCAGAGGTTTGCAATGCGACCACCTAGTCAGAGAAAAAGGATATTTACTAAGGACAAACTATATATCAGGTAATATGTTTACTAATTTCTATTATATCCTCAGAAGTCTGCAAAATAGGCAACAGCCTCATCTTTATAAATGAAAAAAACAAGCTTTTATTTGAAATTTACCTGATTTTGAAAATCTCTATGAGATTTCTAATCTATGAACTTAAATGTAACACTTGATCCCTGGCTGTCTAAATGTTGACATATGGGTATGGCCACAAAGACTATGTGAAGTCATACCCCAAAAAATCTAATTTAGCACCAAAGAACTCGATCCTTATATACATAGGATGTGAACACTTAACTCCTAGAATCCTGCATACAGTTATAGCATCAAGCATATGTTAACATATTACTAGAGTTATTAGAGGTGGCCTCCCTATGAGCATGTTCTGAAACACCTGAAATTTTGCCCTAATACATTCTATGTTAAATCTTTTGAAACTAATACAAATGACAATTATAACAATAAAGAAATATTTAGTGAATAATTACTATAATATATATATCAGACATTTTCCTTAGCATTCTCCATGTATTAATTCATTTAAGTGGAAAAATAACTAAGCAATAGGTACTATTGCTCTCAATTTACAGATTAGGAAACTAAGACATGGAAAGATTAAGTAAACTTTTTCAAGATTGTACCACTAGTAAGAGAACAGGGATTTGAAATAAGACAATTTGGCCTTAGAAACTGAAATATTATTCAATATATTAGATACCTTTTGTATATATTAAACCTAATAAAAATAGCCTTATGAGAATTTTGTTATTTTGAAAAACAGTTTACCAGTAGAACCAATGTGAAATTAAGTAAGTTAGAAAAAAATATATTTATTTATGTTAACAACTATTCAGTCATTAAGATCATGTTCACATACAGTGTCTCAACCTAGGAAATAAGTTTTGTAAAACAAAAATAAAATTCTAAGCCCTCTAACTAACTGAATGGACCCTCCCCTCTTGGCCACAAAGATCCCAAAGAAAATCTGAAAAACTAGTTCAGATCATAATAGGAAGGGAGGTTAGATATGCCTCCTTATACCCTCTTGTCTTTTGGAGTTTAGGTGCAACTGACCAGCACTGACATTAAGATGTAGATCATAGGCCAGATGTGATGGCTCACGCATGTAAGCCCAGCACTTTGGGAGGCCGAGGAGGGCGGACCACCAGGTCAGAGTTCAAGATCATCCTGGCCAACACGGTGAAACCCCGTCTCTACTAAAGATAGAAAAAATTGGCTGAGCATGGTGGTGCATGCTTGTAATCCCAGCTACTCAGGAGGCTAGGGCAGGAGAATCGCTTGAACCTGGGAGACAGAGGTTGCACTGAGCCGAGATTGCACCACTGCACTCCAGCCTGGGTGACAGGGTGAGACTTCATCTCAAAAAAAAAAAAGGAGATCGTAAGACTGACAAAACAGACTTTGTAGCAATAAGATCCCCAACTCCAACCTGACTCTGGTATAGCATTAAATAACAAATAGCAGGCCCTAGAGGAAATCAAAGCATTTTACCCCAAAATGTATTTTGTTGACATATTTTGAAATGGCCCTGCAAAGCCATAATTTGCAGGAGAAATTTGCATTCTATAGAGAATCTCCTTCCCTTTCCAGGTCTTTTCCTGATCCATGAGAGATTTAACTAAGAGTTTGATACCCTTTAAGGTCTGATAAGAGATATTGACCATCTATTATCTCTGAAGCCTGATATCTGGAGGCTTCATCTATATAATAAGAACCTGTGATTCCACAATTCCGTTTATTTTTATAATTTCTTATTTTATTTATTTATTTTGACATGGAGTCTCACTCTGTTGCCCAGGATGGAGAACAATGGTGTAATCTCAGCTCACTGCTACCTCTGCCTCCTGGGTTCAAGTGATCCTCCTGCTTCAGCCTCCTGAGTAGCTGAGACTACAGGCACATGCCATCACACCCGGCTAATTTTCGTATTTTTAGTAGAAACAGGGTTTTGCCATGTTGGCCAGACTGATCTCAAACTCCTGACCTCAGGTGATCGCCCCTCTTCGGCCTCCTAAAGCGCTAGGATTACAGGTGTGAGCCATTGCGCCCAGCCTACACCACCCTGTTTATCTTAACTCAAGAATTTCTTTCTGATGACTTCTAATCTTTCAGCAAAGCTTATCAACCAACTGACAATCAGAAAATCATTGAATTCACCTGTGAGCTGCCCTTCACCATCAGCTCCATGATGTCCACCTCTCTGGGCCAAATCAATGTATACCACCCTACATTTATTGATTTATGTCTTTGGCTATAACTTCTGTATCCCTAAAATGTATAAAACCAAGTTGTAACCCAACTACTGTGGGCACATGTTCTCAGGACCCCCTGGGGCTGTCATAGGCCGTGGTCACTCATATTTGACTCAAAATAAACCTCTTTAAATACTTTACAGTTTGGCTTTTTTCATCAACAGCTTCTTACAAAAATACCACAAGAGTCTAAATACTACAAGAAAGGCAAAAAGCAAAATATTCAATCATTTATGTGAGTTAATCACACTTGTGCCACTCTAAAACCTAAACCTTCAAGTAACTCATACTTTGCACGTGACAAATCTTGTTTTTACATGTGACAAATCTTGTTTTTAAAATAAGTAAACTCCTTGCATGGACTCCAAACAGAATGATTCTGTCTAGAAAAGAACCACTGGGTGATAATATATCCTTTTTTAAAGAGTGATAAAGATTTTTTTAATGAATGTTTTTATACTTATCTATGAACCCATCATCTATGAAATGTTCAATATATTATTGTAGTTTTGATTCACAGTTTTTTTCTTTCTGGAAAAGGGTTTTTTTTTGTTTTTGTTTTTTACCTTACTAAGTAATACAGATATGTTCAATCTGATAAAAAGTCAATATAATCCAAATAATGTCTAGATCATTATGGGTCTAATTAATGGTGAAATGAACAAGAGAAAAAATAACTCAACAATTTTTTTAAAAATTGTGAAACAAATAATAGCAAGGAATTCATATATTTACAATTGCATAAAATCTACAGATTTTTAAAACTATACTCACAAATGCAAGTATTACTGCTTCAAGTCTATGTAACTGGTATTCTTTTATTTTCCTTCATAAAACTTCCTACTCCTGCCTGGTAAAATAGGGAGCGATATAGAATCTTAAGCTCTTACAAGGTTTAACGGTGGATCTGAGAGTGTTTCCTAGGACACACTGCAGTGGAGAACCAGCTATGGTAAGTGCTGATACACTGTTCTGTTGGGTTTAGAAATGTCACAAGATGTCTCATAGAAACATATGGAACTCATTAAAAAAAATAAAACTCCAAAATCTTAGCAAATAGCATTTCTGAAACATTACTTACCAAATCATTTTGCTTTACTAAATACTATACATAGAATCTTTTTTGGCTCTTAACTTCCTCAGCCTGTATCTAGAAACCAAACTGCTAGGTGATTTCCTAATCACTCCCTATGAATAGCTCCACTAGTGTGAGACGGAGGTACTTCAGGCTAAAGTTCTTAAAGGAATGTGAATCTGTCTCTCATCAAAATGTCATAGCATTTTGAGGTTAACCTTCTCTCATCTCTGTACCTCTTCTATAAATTTCCCCCAAAATTTTCCTTTAGCCACTCTTTAGAACAGGTTCAGGAACAGAAAACTCACCAATGTAGAATATTCTATTTTCAAACAATTTTACTTGCAAGAGAATTGTTCCTTTGAAGTAACTGAAGAAACTGTTTCTATTATTCTCCTCATATATCTGTCTATATAATTCTAAGTACAGTGACTTACAATTGCCATTTTATTAAGACAATTACTCCAACTACCATATCAGCTTCTACTGGGAAAACTGAACCCACAAAAATAAATAGGCTATTGAAAGTGGTCCCCAACCTTTTCAGCACCAAGGACCTTTTTTTGTGGGAAGATAGTTTTTCCATGGACTGGGGGGTGGGGTGGGGTGGGAGAGGTTTGGTTGCAGGATGAAACTGTTCCACCTCAGATCACCAAGCATTAGATTCTTATCAAAAGCATGCAACCTAGATCCCTCGCATTCCCAGTTATATCCCTTGCATGCCCATTTCACAATAGGGCTCGCACTCCTACGGGAATCCAATGCTCCTGCTGACCTGACAGGAGGTGGAGCTCAGGTGGAAACGGTCCCTCTTCCGCCACTCCTCCTGCTGTGCCTCCCAGTTCCTAAAAGGCCACTGCCTGATATTGGTCTGCAGCCTGGGAGTTGGGGACCCCTGATCTAAAGAATCTTAGGACACAGAAGATGACTTTCAGTAGAAATTTTAAATTATTGTAAGTCTGAAATAAATCAGCATGCCCTAGAGTTTAGAAACACTTACATAATTCAAATAACGGTTAGGCCAAACTATTTGGTTTGTAAGACGTAAGTAATAACTGAAAAATCTATATATCTTTTAGCTCTACACTGAAAAATAACAACACTTGCCATGAAAAATAAATAAGGACTAAATATGTTCAGGTAAAGAGAAAAATATTACTATACTACACTTCAGCAATAGTCTTTCTTCATTCTGAAAAGTTATTTTCATCCCTTTAAGCAGTACAAATACCAGTAAAGCATATTGATAGATACTGCATTCAGCAGAACATTTTGTAATGCTGCTGTGTAAGACCAAGTTTAATATCTGTGATATCTTCATTCTCATTCTTGATCTAATCAAGTTTGAAAGCAGGGACTCATTTGCAATGCCGCTACCTTCATGTACTCATGAGGCCTAGTGAGGGACTATGCAGCATATTCAAATAGGTAGTTGGTGGGCATGATTCCCCCAAGGACTTTTCTTAAATTGTATACTTGTAAGACAATGTTCTAAATGACGCCTATTAATGTTTTTGTTTACCTCTAAGTATAAAGTTCTGAAGTAATCTCTTACCCCATATTTTTCATTCCCAATGCTTATACAGTATTGCTATCTAGATTTACTTCCCTCAATTAGATTCCTTTTGGAAAAATCATGTTTTACCACATTTTCTTTCTCAACAGCTATTGTTTTCTCCTCATCCAAAAAATAAATAAATAAGCATTTCTGAAAAACAGCCCTGCCAATACTTGATTTTGATTGCATCGCTTCCCTCCCCAACACATTCAAATCATTCTTTGGGAAAGTTAATGCCTTTCACTTTGGTGAAAGGACAGATCTAACTCCCTTTCCTGACCTTATGGGTCTTTGCCCCTGCCTGCTGCCCGTCACCATGTAACACAAATAATTCACACACTTGTCAACTTTTTAAATTCTCAAATATCTACTCATGTAAAAAAATCTTCCCTAAAAGAATATAATACGTTTTAGTCTTACACATCAATCCAACACTTTAGCAAATTTTAAAAACCTAATTTTTAAAAATCGCAATTTATATCACTTGCCTTGGTTCTAATGTTTGCATGCCAGTGAACAATCTCTATACACTTCAATGTATTGCAAACAATGGTTTCCAATGCCCACTGTGAATAACATACCTCTATTGTAGTCACTACATTATGAGATAATTAAAAATCTTTTTTTTTTTTTTTTTTTTTTTTTTTTTTTTTTTTTTTTTTTTTTTTGAGACGGAGTCTTGCTCTGTGCCCCAGGCTGGAGTACAGTGGCGAGATCTCGGCTCACTGCAAGCTCCGCCCCCCGGGTTCACGCCATTCTCCTGCCTCAGCCTCCCGAGTAGCTGGGACTACAGGCGCCCGCCACCTCGCCCGGCTAATTTTCTTGTATTTTTAGTAGAGACGGGGTTTCACCATGTTAGCCAGGATGGTCTCGATCTCCTGACCTCGTGATCCGCCCGTCTCGGCCTCCCAAAGTGCTGGGATTACAGGCTTGAGCCACCGCGCCCGGCCGAAATAATTAAAATTCTTTCTTATTCTTTCTGAAAATAATGTATTTATTTACTTGTATTTATGAAATATCTTCCTTCAATCTATCACAAATTAACCAATGAGTAGCTATTAAACCTATCAACTAATTTGTAAAAGAGGATCATCATATAGTTATGCCATGTGACCAGTATAACATCTTCCATCAGTACTTTTCTAGATACATGGTAAAAGCCAATAATTAGAGATGCAAATGGACCCACATTAATAAGTATAGGGTAGTACACTGTCATTTCCCAGTATTTATAATTAGATTCCTCTCTTTGCTTTCCTATGCCAGATCCTGAGAGATGACATATTATCATTAATTATTATGAACAAGATAAAGCCAGAGTACATACATTACAAATATTTTTAAATGTTAGTTCCAAATACGTGGCTAAAACTACTGAAGGCATTTAATACATAAATGACATGATATATATTAATAATATAACCTACCCATCAAATCCCTGGAGTTCACATTCCTTAAGCAGTGACAGAGCGTGCCCTTCATACTCCATTACTATTAAAAAAAACACACACACATAGACAAAGTGAAAGTTTTAAACAATGATCTACACTTTTTAACTTGTTCTGGTAAAATAATATAATAAACATATGGTCGAGTCATAAAACAACATTTATTCTTGAATATTTATATTTTAATCATGGGCAAGAGGACTAAGTGTTAGTGGCCTGATGTGTTTTATAGCTTTATGTAAAAGAAAGTCATATATTTGTTTCAACTACATAAGTCATTTGGGAATATCCCACGCATAGTGGTTACAGATTTTATCCTGGTGCCTGTTTAGTATTCTCTAAATAAGACACATGTACCTTAAATCAGAGGCTTAGGAGGAGCAGTATTTTGAAAATAAAGTATATTAGCTGGCATCAAACAGTCAATGTTAAATCAGTTTGGCAACCTTACATGAATAAATTAGTTGAAAGGTTAGTGTAAGACTTACAAACCAGAAGAATGTGTACTGGAACTGTTAGACTAAAAAGAGGAAGAGTTGGATGTGAAAATACAAAGTAAAGCCAACACCAATTATAGGAGACCCAGACCCAAGAAGGAGGGTGGCACACTGGCCCACCAGAGCTCAGACCCTCCGAGGAAATGAATCTGTCACTCCATATCTCTGTCTCCACAGTCACTGATGCCCTATGCGGTATTGTAAATGCCAGTGAAGACAGGATAAACGGGCACACTGCAGATGGCACCAAGCATCACAACCACATTTAGCATTTTCCAGGGCAGCTCTGCCAGAAGAGACAGCCCAGCTGTATCCACCCATCAAAGATTTCTGCTGACTGACATGACATTGCAGATGGATTTTTTGTGTAAGAATGTGTGTCATTATATGCAAGATTACATTAATCTTTCATGCCTGTCTGTCCCTGGTGCCAGCATGGTTCAAGCTTTTCCTACAATGTTTTTAGATATTGTTAAAAATTATTAGTCTTGGTGTCTCAAAGAATCATTCTGTATCCAGCAGTGTTACATTGTAATTCTCCCATAGCTTATTCAAAATGTCATTAACACTCACATGAATAAAACCTCTCTATATTAAATTCTAATCAGAAGAAAGCCATAATAAAACTACATAAAAATATTAATATTAATAAAGTTGAAAGGTTATCATAGAAGATGTGTGCTGATCATTCATTTATAACTACAGCAAGTACTTACAACCTTAAAATGCAAAATAAAACATCTCACATATACACATTAAAAATAATTAAGAATATTATGAAAAAATATTTATGCTAAGAATCAGTTTACCAAGCCTTACTTTTATACAAAAGCTTACACTGGTAAAGTTTTCCAAATCCAATAATGAGCTTTAGAACTATGTTATTATTAAATGCTATTTTTACTTTTTTAAATTTATGATAGTGTTTTGATATTGTGGATGGAATTTGATTATACACTAATGCAACCTGTCTGAAAACAGCAATGTTTTAAGTAACATTGTAAAAGTTCAATAAAATCAAAGATCTGGAACACAGAAACAAAATGAAAAGAACCTGACTATCCACATTTATAAACTATATTAGCAAAATGAACAAAATGAATAGTCTTTGGCCTCAGGAATTTGCATTCTGGAGATAGACAATATACGCTAATTAAATGATGAATTGTAATATGAAGTAATAGGTGGTTATAAAAAACAATGTTAGGCAAAAGGATAAAGAGTGATCTGGATTGCTATTTAGATATAGTAGAAAGGACCAAATATGTATTTAGACAGGCTATTGTGGGCCCTGGAATCAGTGACAGCCAGATTCAAATCATCCCCCTCCAAACAAACATAAGGAGAGGATTACCAGACAAATGTAATTTCAAAAAATATAACCTAGCCTCTTCTTCAATCTATTTGCCTTTTCCTATGAGATTGCCAACCTGTGCTCTCTCTAAATAGGAGATGAGAAGTCTTCACAGTTTACAGGTTTTTGGACACAGTTCTCACTGCTGGGAATGTCCCCCTCCCCTTTTCGGTGCAAATGTAACTTCAGGAACACAAGAGAAAGTCTTAAGGTTGATACTGAATGTTGATGAGAAAATCAGCTGAAATAAAATCAGGTGAGATTTGATTTGGACATAAATATTTCTTGGTTTGGTGATAAAATTCTAGTGCAGGATATGATACTGAAATGTCATTTCCTGTCCTGTAGGTACTTCAAACTTAATAAGCTCAAAAGAAAATCCATTATGTAAACCTTCAAATATATTCTCTCTCAAATATATTGTTCTTTTTGTGTTCCATCATCTACTCCAAGACAGGAAAATGACTTCTTTCTATATTGTCCCTTTCCTCCACTCTCCAGAACCACTCCATGACCAAGGACAGTTGTTTCTGTCTTTAAATTATGCCACAGCATTCCTCCATTTCTCCCAGCTAATTCCCTAGATCTGATCACTAAATATCTTTCATGTGTAGACAAGTTAAGTATCTGTAACTGGAAAATCTAAAATCCAAAACGCTTCAACATCTAAAACTTATGGAGCACTGACATGACATTCAAAGTAAAGGCTCACTGGAGCATTTTCAATTTCAGATTTTCAAATTAGGGATGCTGAACTGGTTAAGTATAATGCAAATATTCCAAAAGCTAAAAACATCCTAAATCTGAAACAGTTCTGGTCCCATGCCTTTCAGATAAGAGATACTCCACCTGTACTACAATAGCCTTTTATCCTATCTCCCTCAAACCTCTCCCCAACTCTAGCCAGAATAACCATTTTCAGACACATATTTAATTATATCACTTTTTTGTATATACTCCATTAATGAGTCTTCATTGTCCCCAGGTATAAAGTTCCAACTTCCTAACTCACATCTGAATGTTGGGAACAGGATTGGCCATATATACCCATAATTATTTAAGAGGTAATACAAAGAATCTTTTACACAGAATTATCTTTCTCTCTAGCTAGATATGATGCAAGAACATTTACTTTTCAGATTTTTCATTAAAATGCAGGTAAAATTGGAAGGAGTGATGTCTCAGGCTACTGGAATCTTTTGTGACACGGTTTCATTAGATGGCCTAGCTTTCTGCTGGTTGAGATTTAGAATGGCAAGAGGCATTTCCAAGAAATGGAAGGCTTCAAGTAGAGCCAAAAGCAGCCACAGAAACACTACAAAGGACTTGTTAACAGTCATGTTAGAAGCGTGATTTTAGGAGAAGGAAGAGGAAAATGATAACAAACACCACTTTCTTGACACCTCTGCCCAGGAGGTAAAATTATCTGGTGACTAGGCACTCCCAAGAGCCCTGAGTTGGCACAGATCAAGGTTTCCTTCAGACAAATGTCTTTGACTATGATAATGATAATGACCATGATAAAGTCTAACAGCTCTGTTAATGCAAAAAAGTAACTGAAGGCGATGAAAGTACCTATCATGAACAAGAGATGAGGGACAGACAGGGTATCTGTCTTCAAATATCTCAGTGACTCTTATACAATAGATGGGGCACATTGATTTCATATTACTACAAAAGATAACATTAACTCTAGTAGACAAAAATTACAAAGAGGCAAATGTCAGCTCACAAGTTCTCACTTTGTACAGTTTATGCCTAGCACGAAGGTACTTGGCCAACAGGAATGATGAATTTGCAATCTAACAAATGACCCTAGGCTGAATCTAGTGACCTTGGGCTGAATATTTTTGAAATATGACTATTTTGAAAGTATGAAATACTTTCATACTATGCGTACTATATGCATACTAAATGCATTATGCATACTAAAATGGTTTTATAAGCAAAGGATGAATTAGCCTGGAAGAAAGGGCAACTTTTTATAAGTTAGCACAGAGGAAGTGCCTTTTCTAATCTGCCCAAAGGTACAGTAACTCTGAACATTCATAAATGACGAGTTAATGGGTGCAGCACACCAACACGGCACATGTATACATATGTAACAAACCTGTATGTTGTGCGCATGTACCCTAGAACATAAAGTATAATTTAAAAAAAAGAATGTCAAACAGTACTGTCCAGTAACAACATACTCTGCCTCTAGTGTAGGTGGCCAAGCCAAAGTTGAGCGCCACACATCTGTGCTCCACCCACAAGGAAAAAATTGAACCATATGGCCTCAAAAGTTCTTATCAGTCTGATTTCTCTGCTGCCTTAACTTTTTCACTCTATTGTTCTATGCATTATCCTATGGATCTCTGATCCTCAAAATATCTCTCACACCTTTAATGGTACAATCTCTAAAACCTGCTTTGTTTTAGAAGCAAGAGAAATGATATCATATGCCAGCGAGGGCTTATAGTTCATACTCTTCTTTGATTTGTGTATGAATAGGTAATTGGGAAAAAATAATTCTTCCCAGGTTCTCCCAGAAGTTTTTCTCATGCCATTAGGTAAGATGCTACATTGGTGGTTGTAGCAGAGTGGGGATGCAACTTTAGCACAAATATTTTGAAACACGCTGATCTATATTCAGAAGTAGTTAGGATTCTGGCACAACCCAAGCTGAAAGAAGTATATTTTTATTAATGTGGTAAGATCCATTTTTAAAATAAATTTATGAAAAAATTATAATACCTTATTGTGTATATATCTAGCTATAATTGTTCATATTATACTTCATATTTATATAGCACTATTTCCTAATGAACTCATCATATAGGGTTTATTTTGTAATTCCAATTCCATTTGGATTCACCCATGCACACAAGGATACATTACAACAATGTCCCACTGGACATGTAGAAGATATGTCCTCTTTCTGCTTTACTCTTCCATATGCTTTTTTTTTTTCAAATAAAATACAAATTCAATCTTACTATGACATAATTTTTGAAACTGAAACAGTATTATGACCATCTTTCTGTAGTATAATATACAAAGTTTCAAATATATTATTTCAACCACAAAAATAACACTGTAAGATAGGCAGAAAGACTAAAACTTTTCAAATATTCAGGTTTATTCAAGAAATATTTTTTCATAAATACTGAGCCAATATGCATACTAAAATGGTTTTATAAGTGAAGGATGTAATTTTATAAATTTGCCTGTAGGAGGAGTGTTAGGCAGCTAATAATTAGCCATTCGGCATAAATGTAAGTAAATTCTAAATTTGCTTGATGGAATATTCTATTGTTTTATTTTTAAATATGGAACTTAGTAATATTTACAAATTTAGAGAACAAAATTCTAGACATAATATTTTTGTCTCCAATACAAGAAAGAAGGAAAGCACATTTAGATGATTTCCTCTGCCTTAGTTCAGGCTTTGTATACCAGTTTTCTTGTCTCCAATCTCTTTTTCTCTTCCTTTTAAATTTTAATTCTGCTGGTGGAGTCATCTTGCCAAATCAGATTGCAACACTATGATAAAAAAAAATTTTACACCAACTGTGGATCAATACATGATGAGTAAACTGCTGAGTGCAACATTAGGATTCATTCATAACCTGGAATTACATCTCCTGTAGTATACATTGTTGAGAGCTTTCCTAGAAGTCATTTTGCCCTTTCTTATCCCTAACAGAATCCAGATTCAAATGAGGCATTTCAGCCATCAGGAAAAGGGGATCTGCCCTCAGCCCCTGGGAAGAGTCTTGATGGTTAAATAAATGATTATTACAGATTGACTGCAGTAATACAGTATCTGTACCCAAACTGAAAAAAGGAAATTTTAATTCATCCTCAGAATTAAAGCATGTTGGGTCTCTCTCGCACACATATGCACACCTCTCCCCATCCCACTGGATATTAATAAGAAAGGATCAAATCCACTGGCAGCTATTTTATGATGATAGGATAAGATTTCAGATAATGTCAAAACTGAGGAAAGTAGAGCAAAGTTATGGCACAAACTCTCAAGACGTGTGGGTGTAACACACACAGACTCTCTCTCTCTCCCCCGCCCCACTTTTACAGTACATGCCTGTTAGCCTGATTTCCTTCCCTCATTTTTTGTCTCCCTCTTAAAAACTGCCTAGTTCAAATGCTTTTCTTGAACCTTCCGATGAAAATATCACCTCTGAGACATTAAAGTTATTTTATGTATACCCCAGCTATAATGATTTTAAGTATCTCTTTGAATCCCTAATAACATTGAAAGTCATCCAATTGCAAGTATGATATCTTGTTGATCTTGCATCCTGCACAACGCTGAACACAGAGCAAGCATACAATGAGATTCCTGAAGTGAATGCTATATAGCAATATCCATGTCAAGCTTGCTTTGTAGTATTCACAAGTAAAAGCAACGACACAAAATAGTCATTTAGTATGCCAACATGTTTATTCAACTTTTAATTGTCTCACCCTAATACAAATCTCAAACTTTTCCTTCAGCCCATCTTTGGAAATCTTCAAAAGAAAGAAAACATAAATCTGAATTTTCTCTTTTACTTGTAAATCACCTCTAAATAAGCCAAAGGTCACAAACATGAAAGTTAATTTCTTCACTATAACTTTAATTCAAAAATTCCCCTTGAGTTTTCATGGTAGTTTCTCTTGAACCTCTATAACTGTAAGCACACTTCATGGGGGCTGAACTTCCTACAAAACTTGCTTTTTTTTTTTTTTTTTGGAACTTTCTTCTACCTCAATCCACCAAATCACTAGGTGTAGCCTTCAATGACATTATTTACGTCTTGAAACCTATCTCCTTTGTTTACACCTGAGTAAGGCCACATCACTGTGAATCCCTTCCTTAGGAATTTATAACTGGGACTAGGAAATTCCAATTGCACTCTGGGCTTGTCCCCTGAGTAGGCTTATTTTATAATATTTTTTATTAATTAAAATTTATTGCAAATTTCCACTGTTAGTGAAGCCACATAGAAATAAAGTTAGGAAAGTTGTGATTCTCCATAGCATCGACTCTTCTACTCAGTTCCCCACCATACAAAAATAAGTCTTAAAGAAATAAATAAATGTGGCCACCAAATTCAAAAAATCAAAAAGGATATTACTAATCATGTAATAATTTTAGCATTAACAAGTTTCCATTTTCCTTGGCACAAACCTAAGTACACTTCTTAGTTTAGACAACAAATTTAAACTTCTAGCCTCTCTAAATTCATCTATTAATAAAACCAGCAGTTCAGTGCTTAGTTTTGACCTAACCAGCAGGGGTCAGAATCAGAACGAAAACAACCCGAGGAAGAATTCTATGGAATGACATCAACTATATAAGCGAGCAAAAAATCAATTGCTTGCCTAACTGCAAAATTAACATGTAAATAGCAAACATCTCAATGAAGATGTAAACAAGTATACAGCTTCCTTTAGAATTATATCTAACAATTGTTTATGTCTGAAAAAAAAATCTGAGAAGTTCTAAAGAGAAAATATTAACATTCTAATAAAAATAATTAAATTGTAACCCTCAAGCTGGCTCCAGTAGGTTATGAAGACATAAAAATGCTGTAGATATTACAAGTAGTTTCCCAAGTTTGCATTAAGAACAAATTCAGGTTATCTTGCTTTTGTACATTTTTGTAAATGGTGAAATTATATTCTGAAAATTACTTACCTGTTACATCAGTTTTTATTCCTGCAAGCTTCAACAGAGGTTCAACCTTCTGATAATAAACCTGGGTAGCTTCTTTTTTGTGACTTTGGGGGTTAAGGAGTATTTTTAATGACTTCGGTCTGTTTGGAAAGCCTAAGAAGAAATTTTAAAGACAACGTTGTAAAGTCCTTGTCAGCATTTTTTTCTTTCCCTTTAAAATGACACACAAGTCTGTTAGAATGTGATATGCATTTAAATAGTATTTGCTATTTTTATTTGAAATTATTGCAAGAGAATTCTGAATATAACTTTATTTTAAAACACATTTTTCCTAGCTGTGAAATAGGTATATCCCTCTTAAAATAAATCATGAGTTAGAACAATACATTTATTTTATGAAGATGCAAAAAAGAGAGGCAACTTTGTGAATATTAGGCAGTGCATATGTGTATTTACCAAACCACAATATATCAAATGTTCTTTTAGCATTTGTTTCTGGAAAAAAGCAATGGACTGTAACAAATAGAAGGGTACATTTCCTCTCCTTGGCTAAATGTGCTCATTATTGGAATTGGGCACCCCAGTGACCCCGGGGCTACCAACGCCTGACCTACTGATGAGTCCAGTGCAGAATAGAGGAAGCAGGGATGGGTCAGTGTCAGTACCAAGTGCAGTGCATGCTGGGAGTTAAAAAGAGGGTTTCGGTCAGAGTTCAAGCCTGAAAAGGGGCCGGGGAGAAAGAACTCTTTTGGGAATTGGGAAAGCAACGCCTCTCAGCAGGGATTCGATGACAGTGCTGCCTCACAGTTGGGGCTGAGATTTGATACTACAATTTTCTGGGCTTGCAAGATGCTTATCTCTTCGAACCCAGTTGGAGCAGGTGCAAAGCAAATTTTCTGTTGTTATGAAGGGGCAGGAGGGACTGAGGAGCTAAAAGAAAGCTGACAACCGTTTCTTTTATGGTAAGCTGCTCTCAGAGGGCCACGTTTAAAGATTAAAGAAGCAGTTATTAACATCTATTTTTAATAAAATCCATTACTAAAAAGACAAGTGAAAATTGTCCACTACAAGGAGTCAGTGTATCATACGTCAAGTAGAGAGAATATTTTACTTCTCATTATATTTGATACAATGAAATATTTCCACAGGACATACTGTTTTGATTTTAGGAAGACTTTTAGATGAGGAAGAGATAGGGTCATGATAAACTCCTTAAACATTCCTGGTGAAACTGCCTAGGGCCCTTTTTGGTAAGAAGCCTGCATCAGCCTCCAATCACCCAGGCTGGAAACCTCAAAACCATGCTCAATGCCTTCCTTTTTCCTTGCCACATTTGAATGGGTGCTCAGATTCATAAGATGGTAGCTACTTGCTTCCATGCCTTCTCCCACTGACGTCCTCTGACTTGGGGACCGTGCCCAGGCATGCTGGCTGTCCTCCCCTTCCACTGCATCCTTTGGCATCACAGCTCTGATAAGTGCTGCACAGTTCAAAGGCGGCTATGGCTCATTGCTGCCAAGAGCGAGCCCAAACCCCTTAAAATGACATTCAGAACCCTCCTGCTCCCAATCCCAATCACTCTCCTCTCCTTTCTCTGTCACACGTGTTAAAGAAACATTTACTGGGGAGGCTGAGGCAGGAGAATGGCGTAAACCCGGGAGGCGGAGCTTGCAGTGAGCTGAGATCCGGCCACTGCACTCCAGCCTGGGCGACAGAGCGAGACTCTGTCTCCAAAAAAAAAAAAAAAGAAACATTTACTGAGCATTTGTGCTAAGTACTGGGTAGAAGGGCCAAGGGATTAAGATATGATTTGTACTTTAAAGGAGGAAGATGTATCCACAAATACAGACAGCACAAAACACAGAGGCATGTTAACAGAGAAGCACAAAGTACCACAAAGTACAACAGAGTGTGTCAGAGAGGGTGGTTAGTTCTTATTAGGGATCCGGAAAAGGCTTCAAGAGAAGTGAGTATCTGAGTGGGGCTTTTGGCTTGTGCTGTTTTCACCCCCTAAAATTTCCTCCCTCATTACCCCTTATCCCACCCTTTAGCAAAACAGCAGGGGTGAAAATTTTAGGCAATGAGAGCTGCCTGAGCAAATAAATGAAGCGAAATGCAGAGGGTTTTTATGTTCCATTTCAACTTCCTCATCAAGGTCCAGAATCATTGTATTATTGCCAAATTCCTAGTCTGCCGGACCTTCCTTTGTTCACACAGTTTTTCCTTTATGCTCTACCCCATCCCCACTTTTGTCAAAATTTTATGACTTTTCAAAGCTCACTTCAAACAACATTTCCTCAGTGAAGCTTTTCTTAATCAGCAACACAGTTCACCTCTCTGAAGTTTGTCTCAGAGTAAGGCTTCTCTGCTCACACTTTACTCTATGTTCCTCTATTACTGATCTTTATACTACTTACATGAGAGGACTCAGATGAAAGATCCAAACTGAGACAATACAAAACGGAATAATAACAGTAATAGATTATACAACAATTGAATTTTCAAAACACCCAACTTCATGAGTAATACTGACACTAAACAAACAAAAGATGAGAAGAGAACATTCTGTTCTATAGAATAATATTAGGGTAATTAATAAATATAGAAGAATTATAAAGAGAAAAATCACTATTTTCGGTCATCGCAATAATTATTGATTCAGGCAAGAATCACCAATGGGTGCTAAAGCCATCCAGTGACAGTCAGTTGGGGACAAAATATTTATATATTCTTAAACTCTGTCCCTCATCACTCTAATTATTAATACAAAGGGCAACATCTGTAATGGAGACTAAAGGCATGAAAATTAAATGCAATGTGTGATTCTGGATTGGGTTTTTTAAATGCCATAAAGGACAATATTGCTGTCCTTTAACCATGAAGGACTAAGCTTACTTTTAGCTTACTAAAAGTAACCTAGAGCTTACTTATATGAAACGCGACAGGAAAAGAAACTTGCTTAAAGACCAGAGACCAAGTGTCAGGTTAAGTGTCCTGATTAAGTTTACTTTACCTAGTAAACTTATTGGAATGCCCGGCTTTACTTCTCAAGCAGGGGTAGTCCCAATAAGGACAGTGTTATCACACACACACACAAAAATTTAATTTATCTTCCTATATTCATTTATTTACAAATAATTGCATGTCTGCTCAGTACAAGGCAGAGTTCCAGAAACGGAGGCTCTGTCAGTGAACAAGAAAAGCTTCTGCCCTTGTGAAGCTTCCACTCTAATGGCACAAGACAGAAAGGAACAAGAGTATGTCACATGGTAATGTAATACCTTCTAAAAATAAAAATGAAGATCACTAGTAGTGGGAGGGAGGGAGGGCAAAGGTGGACATGACTTCCTGGCCAGGGAAGGTCAGGTCACCCTAGAGCCTTGCAGGCATTTACAAGGACTTTGGCTTTCGTAGAGAAAGAGGTGACGCATGGTGAATTTCAATCAATGAAGCCATATGACCTTAGGTGTTTAAAGAAACACTCTGGCTGCTTTGTGGAAAGTAGATAAAGTAGGGCCAAGGGCCACCAAATAAGAACAATTGCAACACTCCAGGTGGGAAATGATTGTGCTTGGACTGGAATGACAGCAGTGGAGGTTAAAAGTTAGATTCTATAAGTATTTTGAAGGTATAGCTGACAGCATTTGTTGACTCTTTGGATACGGTATGTGAAAGAGAAGAGTTAAGGAATATTCAAATGTCTGGCTGGCAAGGGGAAAGTAAGGACTTAAAATGGGTTGAGAACTAGTGAAAAATCAGAGACTCAAATTGTGGTCTCAGAGAAAATTGTCGGTAATGACAACAACAACATCTAAGGAACTGACATCTTCATCAGAATCACCTGAAGTGCTTCTTAAAACATAGATTCTGGGCTCCAGCCCCCAGAGTTTTGGGCTTAGTAGTCTGGGGTGTGGTCTGGGAATTCATATTTATAACAGGTTCCCAGGTGCTGATGATGTTTGCAAAGGGACCACATTTTGAGAACCAACATCCTAGAAATCATCCTCATTGAAGGAGAGGAGACCAAAAACTGAAAAAATAGTTAAAGAAACATAATATTTTAATAGGAGTAGTGTCAGAGAGAGTGAGAGTAAGATAGACTTTAAGTCTTCAAGGAGTAAAGAAAATGACTCAGTAGTCTGCACAGGACTGCAACTAGTAGTGCCAGCTAGAGGTATCTAATGGATTGAGCCTCAACGCTGAGAATTTTTAAGAGAGGTAAAAGGGATTATGGTCTTAAAATTTAAGTGAGATGGAAGGAAGACATTAAGACATTGACAATATCTCCAGGACCAGTGGTATGAAATGTATGGCAGAGAAACCAGTTACCACTTTAGAGGACTGCAAAAGTGGTAAAGCTGGGTCACTACTACAGCAAGAACATGGGGAAAATATTTAGAAAGGAGGTTGAAAATTAGGAGATTTTGCTAATAATGGACTATTCAATTCCAGAGGGTAGAGTGAAATGGTGTCTGGAGTTGAGGAGGGTTGGGGACAGTGTCAGGCTAGGGGATGTACAGAGACTTAGAGGCATGGGAGTCCAGGTGATGAAGGTTTTTAGGAAGTGACATGGGGTGGAAGAGGTAAGAATTGTTTGCAGCAGTTATGGTTGGAGAGTAAGGCAGTGGGGGGAAGGGGTCTTGCCCCAAGCACATAGAGCTCTAAGAACTTGTCTTCCCTCCAGCTAATGTCAAAGCTGGGAAAGGAGCAATGCTAACTGGAGCTGAAGGAGCTCCAAAGCCCCTTTCCCTTTCAGCAGTCCTGGAAGTCCTGGAATCTGAACTTACATCTGTCTGACATAGCCATACTTTTCACCAAGTGACCTCACTGCAAACATTCTACATTTGATAAACACACGCTTGACTGGTTTCTGTACAGGTAAATCATACATATGCTACAGAATTCAAAAATTGCCTTAAATAGCTAATTCACTGATATCTAGTTTCCCTCTTGCAAAACAATCACTGGTATCACTTTGAGAATCCTTCTAGAAATATTTATATATATATTTATATTTATACACATATTTAGATATATATTTATACATATATTTTTTTTTGTGTGTGTGTGTGTGTATATATATATATATATATATATATATATATAGAGAGAGAGAGAGAGAGAGAGAGAGAGAGAGAGAGATGAATGGTGTCTTGCTCTGTAACCCAAGCTGGGGTGCAGTGGCATGACCTTGGCTCACTACAACCTTTGCTTCCCAGGCTCCAGCAATCCTCTTGCCTCAGCCTCCCAAGTAGCTGGGACCACAGGCATGCACCACCAGGCCCAGCTAATTTTTATATTTTTTCTAGAGATGGGGTTTTGCCATATTGGCCAGGCTCATCCTGAACTCTTGGAACCAAGTGAACCACCCGCCTCAGCCTCCCAAAGTGCTGGGATTACAGGCATGAGTCACCATTTTTGGCCTCGTCTAGAAATATTATATGCATATACAAAAATGCATGTATATTCTACAGCTTTTCACATAGACAGCAGCTTCCCTACATGCTGTTCTGTATCTTGCTTTTTCCTTTTACCGTATTTTTATTTTTTATTTTATTTTTTTGTTTGAGACGGAGTCTCACTCTGTCACCCAGGCTGGAGTGCAGTGGCACTATCTCGGCTCACTGCAAGCTCTGCCTCCCGGGTTCATGCCATTCTCCTGCCTCAGCCTCCCGAGAAGCTGGGACTACAGGCGCCCGCCACCACGCCCGGCTTTTTTTTTTTTTTTTTTTTTTTTTTGTATTTTTAGTAGAGACGGGGTTTCACCATGTTAGCCAGGATGGTCTTGATCTCCTGACCTCGTGATCCGCCTGCCTAGGCCTCCCAAAGTGCTGGGATTACAGGTGTGAGCCACCGCGCCCGGCTTTACCGTATTTTTAAAGATGACTCCATATCACTACATAGAATGCCATCTCACTCTATTTAAAACTGCCTCATATTCATCTGGATGAATTTACTTCAATTCTTTTGTATGGATGAGTCCTTGAGGATAAATATTTAGGTTGTTTCCAATCTTCCATTACTGCAAATAACAGTGCAATGAATGCTGTTCTCCATCTATTTGATGCAAAATGGACACACTTCTGGAAGTAGAATCATTGAATCAAAGAGTATATACTTTTAAGGTTTTATCATATATTGTTAAATCACTCACTACAGAAACAACAGAGTTGCAACCAAAAGTGCACAATTGAGTAAATGGTCTCGAATCTTCACTCTGTCATTTACTGTGTGACTTTGAATTACTTGTCTAACATTTCTTCAAATTCCTCATGTGTAATACAGAAATAATAGTACTTTCTGGTTAAGTTAATTTTGATAACTAAATGTAAGGTGCTTAGAAAAGCACCCGGCACAAAGTATTCAGTAAATTTTTCTCTTATTACCACCAATTTACACTCTACAAGGAATTTAGATTGCCTGTTTTCTTACATCCTTATAAACATAAACCTACAGTATTTTCAAACTTTTTCATCTTTGACAAATGAAAAGTGAAATATTATATGTGACTCTAATTTCAATTTCCATTTCTCTTTTTATGAGGGAAGTTATAAAATTTTGCAAATGTTTAAGAGTTATTATTTTTCCATGAACTTTCTGTGTATGTCACTTGCCAATTCTTCATATTTTCTTTGTCATTAATGATGGCAGTTCTTTATACAGTAAGAAAACTAGGCTTGTGTGTTATGGGTTACAAATGCTTCTCCTAAGTTGTGTCATTTGCCTTTATAATTTATGGTGTTTTCTCCATACTGAAAGTTTTTGTTTATATGGACCTATATTTTAATTTATCAATCATTTCTTTTATGGCCTCCGGACTTCGTATCATATTTGAGTCCCCTTTTGAGACTTAAAAACTGCTTTTTTCTAATACTTTTATGGTCTCAATTTTATATTTTTAATTGTATCTGAAGTTCATTTTGATAAAGGGTAAAAAGTTGGGATTTGACTTTCATTTTTTCCAGATGCCTATCTACCTATCCCAACATTATTCATTGGAAAATCCATCTTTCCCCACACATTTTAAAGCCACCTTTAGAGGTACTAAATTTTTTAATGTGTTTGGATCTCTTTCTGAACTGCCCATCTGAGATCCACTGATCTATTCATATGTCAGTACCATGTTTTAAATATTACAGTTTTATAATGACTTAATAGTCAATAAGACTGGTCTCTCCTTATTAAAGACTTTTTCACATCTATTTTTGCTTATTTTTACATATGATCTTTGAAATAAGTTTGTCTACCTTAAAAACATTCTCCTGGTATTTCATTGAGATTACATTAAATATAAATTATCTTAAGACCAAATAAGACTTTTGTGATGTTCAATCTTTCTGTATAGAAACATGGTATGTTTTTCCATGTAAATAATCTCCTGTGTCCCTCAGTACCATGTTAAATATTTTAAGATAAGTGGTGAACAATTCTAGGTTTATCTGCTTTTCTGTTGCTGCTGTCAACATGTTTTTTCCCCTAACTCATCTCCTAACTGGCTATAGACTGCGTATATCAAAACTATTGATGTCTATACCTAGCCCTTTCCTTAACTCCTTAATTGTAGGCTTTCCCTTTATTCTCTTGGATTTTCCAGGTTAATTATTTTATCTGAAAATAATAATCATTGAATTTCCCCTTTCCAATGTTCATACCATTCATTTTCTTCTGTATCTACTTACATTAGTCCCACCAGAAAAATATGACTAGTAGTGCTCATAATAGAGGACATTCCTGCCAGTTCTAGAATAAGAAAACCTCAAATGTTTCTCCATGTAGGCTCTAAAATGTGATAAACATATTTATCATTTTGATAACCATATCCATCTATGATTTTATCAAGAGCTGTTTGACATTTATAAGTAACACTGATCTCTAGTTTTCCTTTTTGAACTTGCATTGTCAGAATTTGATATCAATTTCATGCAAGTTCTATAAATAAAATCTGGAATTTTCTTCTCTATCCTCTAAAATAGTTTAAATAGTATTGAAGTTTCCTGTTCCTTAAGGGTATAATAGACATCTCCATGAAAATATCAGTCTGGTAGTTTTTTAGAAGTACCAAAAAATTCCTGTTTCTTTGGTGCTAATTGATCTGTTTAGATTTCCTATGTCTTCTGGGTTCAGTTTGGCCATGTTCCCTTTCTTAGACAATGTACTCAGTCATTTTACCCTACTACAAGGAGGCAACCCAGGTTTCCTCCTTGTTTCTATATATATAGTCTTCCTCCTAACAGTAGCAACACTATTTCTCCCAATAATCAAAATTAATCATTTTTTCCAGCATAGTATTTCATTTTTTTCATCTGTTATTTCAGTTATACAGTTCAGCAATGTGGCCAGGTTATTCTAAATGTCCAGTTCAATTGAACAACTACCATGTTCCTATGTGAAAGTATTGTTTCCTCACACTAAAACTTCTGTGTATCAACAAAGTTCAAAGTTGCAGAGGCAAGATGAAAAAGTATTTTGAACAGGTGATTAGATGTGAAGTAAAAGATGACACTTCTACCTCCACTTCTTGATTCATAGACCCCTGTATTCTGTTTATGGAACTAAAAACTACTTTAACGTCACAAGGTTTTATCTTCCAGGTAGAATACAATACGTTACAACAGGAACATGGTAAGACAAATGAATCCTGTAGTTGTCAATCAATTGCCTCACTTATTTTGATGTGAATGAGTCTCTTAATCAAAAGCAATATTGTATAGGATGCCATGTTATTGAATAAGGCTTTTAATAAGGCCATAGATATTACTGCTGGCAGAAACATGAGGGGCAGGGAATGCAAATCCATATGTACAGTAAGCATTCATCGCAGTAGTGACAAACCACTGACCTTCCATAACAGAACAAATCCAATGTAATTAACCTGCCACCAGCTGGCTGGCTGGTTGCTCTGGGACATGTTGCCATATCCAGGGCTCAAGGTTGATCTGTTTGCAGGTAGAACACTTGGCAATAGTGGCAATTCAATCAACCTTGGTAAGCAGTAGTGCTTATTAAATCCTCTTATTTCTCCCATCCCTGCACCAGTGATACTTTAAGTGCCCACCACATAAGCCCTGGAGTTGCTTTGCAGCGATGCTGACTACTATCTGTAGGATGGGGCATCTTGCCATATATTTCTTCCTCTGAACAAAGTTTGTTGAACATTTACAAAAAAATAAAAATCTCATTTCCTGTTCTTCTTCTGTGAAAGTATACTTTCCACCTCATACATCTTTGTCACCAATCTTTCTCCTCCAACTTGACTATTTCACCAAACTCTGAACCATTGTCCATACACTGATAAACATCAATCCCTTGGCCATCACACCTTGACAATTAGTATCAACTGATTAAAGTTCTGTCTACCAGAAAGACCTTCCCTACTCTTTGAGGTGGGGAATACCCTTAAGTAGGATTGTAATGATTTAGTAAGCTCATTTTTGTTGTATCATGCAGAACCGTCTCTAAACTAGATTCCTTTTATTTCCTTCAGTGTGCTGGTCATAGAAAATGTTTCGTGAGACTGCATATGTGTGGTGAAGAGGAAAAAGCAACACAGCAACAGTTGTAGGCCATCAATATACTTAATGTACTACAGTCATATCCTCTTACCCTTTAGTAGTAGTATCTGTATAAAATGCCATTCTACCTAAAATAGCTAGAATATTTTATTTTATTCAACTGAAAAATTTTCTATATATATATATATATTTTTTTTTTTTTTTTGAGATGGAGTCTCACTCTGTTGCCCAGGCTGAAGTGCAGTGGCTAGAGGGATCTTGGCTCAGTGGAACCTCTGCCTCCTGGGTTCAAGTGATTCTCCTACCTCAGCCTCCCAAGTACCTGGGATTACAGGCACATGCCACCACACCCAGCTAATTTTTGTATTTTTAGTAAACACAGGGTTTCACATGTTGGCCAGGCTGGTCTTGAACTCCTGACCTCAGGTGATCTGCCCGCCTCAGCCTCCCAAAGTACTGAGATTACAGGCATGAGCCATCGTACCCAGCCTTGTCAACATGTGTTTCTAACAGACATCTCAAACTTAACATATTCAAAACTGATATTCTAATTTTCCCATCAAACCTAGTCTATCTATCCACAGTCTTGCCCATCTCACTAAATGACCACTTTATCTTTCCACTTTATCTTTGCTCAGGTCAGAAACTTTAGTGCCTTACTCTGAAAATTGGTAATTAAAAATTGTTTAATTAAGCATTAATCCTACCTTTTTAATATGCACTATATTTCTGGGTAATCAACCCCAGTTGCAAAATAACATCCATTTAAAAATAAAAAGAATGCCATTCATTTAGAAAAAAAAAAAAGATTGAATTAGAAAGTCCCCATGTTGGCATCCCTAATTAAATAATTAGTTCAGGCAAGGATGATCAATGTGTGTTGAAACCATTAGGTGAAATATTTATTGAAAACTTGATATCCCCCCTGGTCTCTATCTTCTACTCAACAAATTATCTAGTAGTTTCAAATGGAAACATTACAGTAGAGGGATCAGGCTGTTTCCTCCTTAGCTTAGCCTCATGAATAGTGAGATAGTCAGAATTAAGTGCTACCTAACATTAAGCACTACAACTTATGAAGTATTCTTGCCCAAAGTATCAAACATAAATCTCAGTGAGCCTTTAGATTGAAAATTCAGTTTATAGGAAATACAGGCAACAGAACAGCAAGTTAAATGACATCACAAAGCAGTCATGAGATAGTGGTACAGCAGTAGTGCTCAAAGTATGGGCTTCAGAATGAAAGTCCAACATCACCAGCAGTTCTTTGGAAACAGCCACCTCAGATCCACTGAATCAAAATTTCTGAGAGTGGGGACTAGTTATGTAAGCTCTCCTAGTGACTCTTAATGTACAATAAAATGTCTACCAGACTAATAATCTAGTCTCTTCCATAAGTCAGTGTCAGAGAGAATAAAACATATGAGAAAACGTGTTGTAATGTTACAGTTTAAATGTAATTAAATGAATGATTCTCGATTACACACTAGTTGGTAAAAGTTAACTGTAAAAGACATTGTGGAAAATATGGAGAATTTGACTAAGGACCAGGTATTAAATGTTAATAAGCAATTATTCATTTATTTGGCAGGATACCGATACTTGGTTATCTGAAAAATACCTATTTTTAGAGCTACATGCTGAAGCATGTTGGAGAGAACTATCACAATGTCTACAATTTACTTTAGAATACGTTAACAGAATAAAATGTTTGAAGTGGATATAGAAAAATGTTAAGACCTGTAGAATCAAGGCGATAAAAATATGAGTGCCCATTGGAACACTGTTTATATTTTCTATATGTTTGAAACTTTTCATAACAGAATATTAATGTCATCCTTGACTTATCCTCTTAATAACCCCTATATTGGCCAGGCATGGTGACTCACTCCTATAATCCCAACACTTTGAGAGGCTGAGGTAGGAGGATTGCTTGAGGCCAGGAGTTCAAGGCTACCCTAGGCAACACAGAGAGATACTATCTCTACAAAAATAAAAATTTGGTTAGCTGGATACAGTGGCACATGCCTATAATCTCAACTACTAGGGAGGCTGAGGTGGGAGGATCACTTGATATCAACAGTCTGAGGCTGCCATGAGCTATAGTCACTCCATTGCACCCCAGCCTGGACAAGAGAGCAAGACCCAGCCTAAGAAAAAAAAAAATCTGGCCGGGCGCGGTAGCTCAAGCCTGTAATCCCAGTACTTTGGGAGGCTGAGACGGGCGGATCACGAGGTCAAGAGATCGAGACCATCCTGGCTAACACGGTGTAAACCCCATCTCTACTAAAAAATACAAAAAACTAGCCGGGCGAGGTGGCAGGCACCTGTAGTCCCAGCTACTCGGGAGGCTGAGGCAGGAGAATGGTGTAAACCTGGGAGGCGGAGCTTGCAGTGAGCTGAGATCCGGCCACTACACTCCAGCCTGGGCGACAGAGCGAGACTCCGTCTCAAAAAAAAAAAAAAAAAATCTACCACATCTATGTCAATAAATGACATGTTTCTGCCAGCCAGCTGTATCTGGAAAAAACGAATCCAAAGCATGTCTCACCATCTCTCCCACTCCCAACCTAATTTAAGTCACCATCTTTTGTCTGGATTAATCCATTTTCCATTTAACCTGTCTCCTGCTTTCCTGTTTCAATTATTCCATCCACTCATATAGAACACTCTCTACACTGAGTGGCCACATATCCATTTTAAAAGGAAGTTATGTTACGTTTCCCTTAAAATCCCCAAATAGTTCCTGTTTTTTTTTTTTTTTTTTTTTTTTTTGTTGTTGTTGTTGTTGTTGTTTTGTTTTGTTTTGCAGAATAAAAGTAAAAACTCATACAAAGCTAGTAAGGCCCTTCATGACCCCCCTCAGCCGCATTTGTGACCTACTCTTCCCCTGCTGACTTCACTTGAACATGACTTTCTTGCTCAATTCTTTGCACTTTTTGATCCCTCTGCCTGGACCATGTTTTCCTTCATATATCTATATGGCTGTCTTTCCCCATTACTTCCAGCTTTCTTCAAAAACTCCACCGTCAATGAAGCCTTCCTTGCCCACTCTGTGTAGAAGAGGAAATATTTTCATCTCATTGCCTGGTACTACATACCATCACTTGACATAATAGAAATGTATTTATTTCATTGTTTTGAATTCCCCCTCTACCACTAGGATTTAAACTCCTTGAGGTCAAGAACTTCGTGATTCTGCTCTCTGCTATGTTTACTGGTTCCTGGAATAGTGTCTGGCACTCAGTAGATGCCCAATAAATACACATATATATTCTTTTAAAAACCCCAAACTAAAAAATAAATTACAAAACTGCAATTTCAATTGCACTAAAGAAAACAAAAGTGCAACACTGCAAAACAATCTTTCAAGCAAAAAACTTCTCTTTAAATTGTTTTATAAAGTAAGTCTAAAATTACAACTATTTCTATTAATTCCTACAAGACAAAAAGGCTAAGGTAAATACTTAAAAAAGAACCAGTTATCAAAAGTAAGTTTTCTAATAGATATCTAGATCCCTTTAGAAAAAAATATTTAGCATGAATAAAACAAGCAACGTCGTCTTACTACTGCCAAGTTAAGTTTTAAAAACAAAAAAGTAATTCAATCCCTATCTCATACCTACTCCTTATATCTACAAACTTAAAGTCACTAGAAAAATCATATTTGAGAGTTGGTAAAAATCTTTTCTAAATTAAAACCCTAAATTAATAGCAGCATTGAAAATAAATACTGACCCTTTTGCTCAGAACTTAAATCAGTTTGCCTTCCAAAAACAAATCATCAATTAAAATAAAAATCAGAGAGTGGACCTGAAAGCAGCAGCCTGTATGACACTAGTTTGTTTTGAAAAGCAAGTCCTTTGCCTTATCCTAGGCTTGGACTCAGGGTGCTGTCCCTCAGCCCCATCGGGATATGGAGCTTCATCATGTCACAAGAGAAAGGAAAACGCAAAAAAGCAGGTGGCCCAGGGGATGGCAACCAGTAAGGAAAGATGAAGCCAAGACAAAATCCATCCTCTGAAACTGCCAAATGATGCAGTAAACCTATCTCCCATGAAAGGAACTATAACAATAAGAAGACTTTAGTAACTAGGTTAGGAAGGTAAGAAGAAGAAAAATAAAAAACTTTAGATTGTAAGAAAACTGATAAAAAGGGAACAGCTTAATTTTTTTTCATGAGAAAATAGATGCACATCCTAACCCTCTTGACTAAACGATTAACATTTTTAGGTGACCTAGAAATATAGTATAATGTAAGGACTTATGTAGTCACTAGGTACAAAAAACTCTCTGGAAAACATTTTTTAAATGCTCCAAAACAAGGCATCAGGCAGTCAGGATCTTGCTCTGCTCTCAATTATGACAAACTGTTTAATATGAAAGCTATATTGAGACACCTAAATCCCCTAAACTCCTTGAAAAAAAAAAAGATGAATTTCAAAGTGGTAATTATCATTTATTCATAACTTGACAAAAGTGTAAGCATCCCACAAGTAGATAATCCAAGATTAAAATACAGGTATAATTCAACATTAATATGCAACTGACTTGGTTCTCAGTCCTTTGGTAACTTCGCAATTCATACTCTAGAGTATAGACCTTTTTAGCACGCCAGTTTGCAATGAACCAGCACCGTAAAACAGAATGGCCAACTGTTCCTCTGTTGGTAACAAATGTGCTAATATATACTAGTTTAAACTTGATCTATCAGTGAGTCAATGAACCATGAAGGGTGGGGGTTAATCAGGGTGTTCTCCAAACAAAGGCTCCTGAGAGCGGCAGGGACGCCACTCCCAGACTCACATCTGTGCTGTTTTGAGTGCAGCACGATGGGAATGGCATGGTGTTCATCAAAGTTAAGAGCCCAGAACCTTGTCATACTCTTGTGTATATTCACCACTATTTTACACAGAAAAGCAACCAAGTTGTTGCAAAGATAAAACCCAAACACAGGAAATAGAAACCTCAGTTAACCACAAGTCTCAGGAGCTATTAATATTAAACTATGCCCAGTTAATGTGTAACAGTGATGGTAAAAGCCTTTCCTACATAAGATTTGACAACTTTCCAGTAGAGGTCTGAGTTAGAGATATTTTATATTGGCAATTTATATTAAAATGCATCAATTTCACCTTATTATCCACAAAAGCTTATAGATGCAGATCTTTACATATACAGATGAAAATAATTTTAATGCTGTAAATCAAAGTAAAAACAAAGCCATGTAACTTCTAAATTTACATGCAGCCCAGCAATGTAAACATATCTCTATTTCTAATAGCTAAAACTGATTGAACAGTAATTAGTAGAAAGAATCACCTGCTGCCGGAATAATCACCTCAATACTTCAGAATTTAAATGATAAAAGAGCTAAGGCTATTTAAATAGACAGTAAGAGAACAGCGAAGAAAGAAAGAAGAAAAATTCAGCCAAACGTGTCATCCATATATCTTTATCATTTTTTATCCTGATATAATGAATTTTTACTCATTTTAGAAGATGCTATAGAGTAGAGCTACTTAACTATATCACTTTTCCTAATTAAAAATCCAGACTGAAAAGAGATAAATGTAACTGACTTTAGGAATTTATTTTCCCTATTCTACATAGAAGTCGACCACAAAATTGGTTAAAATAATTAGCATTTAAATACAATTAACCTCATAGAAAATCCAGTTCAAGTGAGATAATTGTACATTTAATCCTTCATGAACTAGAAAATTATAAAAATATTAGAGAATACTTTTACGAATATGTTTTAACTTAATGATTTTATCAGTTAAAAAGCTTTTTCAAAGTATCCTTTCTGGATCATATGTAAGTAATTAGGTATGGCTTTTTAGAAAAATTTTTAGTTATTTGCAGGGCCTCCAAAAAAAAATACATTTTAGCATTCTAAGAACATATGTTCCACTATAAAGAGTAGTGAAAAGACTGGTGTACTATATGTTGAAGACCAATTAGAGAGTTTAAAATTTTTAATTGAAAATAAACTATATATTTATCATGTACATCATGTTGTTTTAAAATATATATACCTTGTGAAATGGCTAAATTGAGCCAATGTACATATGCATTATCTCACATACTTATCATTTTGTGGTATGAACAGAAAATCTACTCTTAACAATTTTCAAGTATACTTTAACTATAGTCACCATGGTATACAATAGATCTCTTGAATTTCTTCCTCCTATCTAACTGAAATCTTGTATCCTGTGACCAACATCTCCTTGATCCCTCAGCCTATCACATACCCCTGGTCACTACCATTCTATTCTATTTCCATTAGTTCAACTTTTTAAAATTCCACATATAAGAAAAATCATGTGTTATTTTTCTTTTGGTGCCTGGCTTATTACACTCAGCTAACAACCTCCAGGTTCAACTGTGTTGTGGCAAATGACAGGATTTCCTTCTCTTCAAAAGCTGAATGGTATCCCATTGTGAATACACACCACATTTTCTTTATCACTTGTCCACTGATATATACTTAGATTGATTCCTTATCTTGGCTATTGGGAACAATGCTGCAATAATCATTAAAATACAGATCTCTTCAATATACTGATTTCATTTCCTTTGGATATATTCCCAGTAGTAGAATTGCTGGATCATATGGTAGTTCTACTTTTAACTGTTTCAGGAACCTCCATTCTCTTTTCCATCATGGCTATACTAATTTACACTGTCACTAACAGTGTGCTAGAGTTCTTTTTCTCCACACCCCACCAATACTTATCTTTTGTCTTTCTGATAACAGCCATTCTAACAAGTGTGAGGTGACATCCCATTGTGGTTTTAATTTGCATTTCCCTGATGGTTAGTGATGTTGAGCATTTTTCCATGTTGTCCATTGGTATGTCTTCTTTAGAGAAATGTCTATTCAGACCCTTCGCTCATTTTTTATTCATATTATTTGTTTTCTTGCTATTGAGCTGTTGCAGTTCTTTATATACCTTGGATATTAACCCTCTGTCAGATGTGTGACTTAGAAGTAATTTCTCCCATTCCATAGGTTGCCTCTTCACTCAGCTGTTTCCTTTGCTGTGCAGAGCTTTTGGGTTTGATGAAATCCGACGTGCCTATTTTTGCTTTTGTTGCCTGTTCTTTTCAGTTCACATCTTAAAAATGATTGCCAGATTTAAATATAAATATTTCTATTTGTGTATCCTTTCTTCCATGTTAAGAACTGGGGCTCCCAACAACAAGGCATCTGCCCATTTGCCCAATCGTATGATGTATAAAAACCGGTTTCAGAAAAGTGGCAGCCAGACAACTAAGAAAAATAAACTTGCTGAAATGAGTTCAAGATTTATTGGCCACTCTTTTCTTGGCCCCCTAGACTGAACGTATATATTTCTTTTTCGTTTCTTTTTTTTTTTTTTTTTTTTTTTGAGACGGAGTCTCGCTCTGTCACCCAGGCTGGAGTGCAGTGGCCGGATCTCCGCTCACTGCAAGCTCCGCCTCCCGGGTTTACTCCATTCGCCTGCCTCAGCCTCCTGAGAAGCTGGGACTACAGGCGCCCACCACCTCGCCCGGCTAGTTTTTTGTATTTTTTAGTGGAGACGGGGTTTCACCATGTTAGCCAGGGTGGTCTCGATCTCCTGACCTCGTGATCCACCCGTCTCAGCCTCCCAAATTACTGGGATTACAGGCTTGAGCCACCGCGCCCTGCCCGAAAGTATATATTTCAAGTATTGTGTTCAAAAGTTACTTGGGTTAGCTTTTTCCACTTTTCATATATTGCCAGACCAATGGCTTGAGGTATTCAATGGCATGAAGCTTTCCACCTGTGTTCTCTTTCTAGGAGGAAGGAATACACAAATAGAAATATTTATATTTAAGTCTTTAATTCATTTTGTTCCAGTCTATCTGGGACAAAGATGGACTTTTTAGTAACTTTTTTTTGAACAACTGGATAACAACTATTTGGAAAAAGATAGGATCAATACCTTCTGCCATACACAAAATAAACTCCAAATGGACTAGAGATCTAAAATTCAACTATACAAGTACTAGAAGAAAACATGGGTGAATTTATCTACAAGTTGAGTGTAAAGAAAGCCTTACTAAAATGCAAAAGCCAGAGGCAATAATGAAAAAGTGTGTAAATTTAACTCCATAAAAGGTATGTATGTATTTAGAGAAATGGTCTCACTCTGTTGCCTAGGCTGGAGTGCAATGGCACCATCACTGCTCATTGCAGCCTTGACCTCCCCAGGCTCATATGACCCGCCTGAGCAACTGGGACTACTGGTGTATGCTAACCACACCCAGCTAATTTTGGGGGGTTTTTTTTAGAGATGGGGTTTTCCCATGTTGCCCAGGCTGGTCTCCAGTTCCTTGGCTCAAATGATCCACCCACCTCGACCTCCCAAAGTGCTGAGATTATAGGGATGAGCCACTGCACCTGGCCCATAATGGTTTTGTTTATATATTTATTGAATTTTGAGACAGAGTCTCACTCTGTTGCCCACTCTGGAGTGTAGTGGCATGATCTTGACTCATTGCAACCTCCACCCGCTGGGGTCAAGTGATTCTCATGCCTCAGCCTCCTGAGTAGCTGGGATTACAAGCATGTGCCACCAAGCCCAGCTAATTTTTTTCTATTTTTAGTAGAGACAGGGTTTCACTGTGTTGGTCAAGCTAGTCTCGAACTCCTGGCCTTAAATGATCTGCCCACCTCAGCTTTTCAAAGTGCTGGAATTACAGGTGTGAGCCACTGCACCTGGGCCCATAAAAGGTTTTAATTTAAAACTTTGCATAAAAAAAATCGTTATAAGGGAAAAATTATATATTGGGAGAAAAATATGTGTGACATATCAAATAAAACAGCTAATATTCCTGAAATATAAAGAACTTGTAAGAATTGAGGAGGAAAAAGACCAGAAGTATTATGGAATATGGGAAAATAATATGAAAGACAACTCACAAGATATTAAGAATAGCCCTGAGACTAGCTGAACATGAAAAGATGCTCAACTTTAATGTAAATTAAAACTATATTGATATACCATTGTTTACCCATCACATTGGAAAAATTCTAAAACATAAAAGTACATAAAACATACAATCTGTTGGTGAGGCTTTGAAGAAATGGACACTTTTGTACATTGCTGGTAAATATAAAAAAAAAGTTATAAACCCCATGGAAAGGAATTTATCAATATCTAACAAAACTACCCATGTGCTTAACCTTTAACCCAGAAATCCTCACCTAGAAATTTACCAAGATACAATACGCACAAAGTTTTCTGCAGCATTATTAATAATTGCAGATACTAGAAACAGTCAAAATGTCCACACATGGGGGAGTAAATAAAATACGGTACAGACAACACAATGAAGTCTTATACAGCTATTAAAAAATATAAGGAAGCTCTCTGTAACATGATATGGAGTGATTTCCAGTATACACTGTTAAGTTTAAAAGGAAAGTGGCAAAGTATATACTGCATGTTACCTTTTGTGTAAAAAAATAAAAATTTTAAAAACATACATATATATGGTAACTTTTCAAAAAGGAGTATAAGATAAACCAGAAACCAGTGCAATTGGTTACCTATAAGGGGTAAGAGAGATGAGGTGGAAATGACACAGGAAGGAGTGTTTTCTTCTTTTGGGGACATGTTCATGTCCTACATATTAAATATATATAATGAAATTAATGAAATAGAAAAAAACAAACTGAATATGGAAACTAAGCCAACTGTATTTCAAGTAAATATTACTATTACGAAAGGTGGAAAAAGCTAACCCAAGTAACTTTTGAGCACAATACTTGAAATACATACTTTCAGTCTAGGGGGCCAAAAGAAGAGCTGCCAATAAATCTTGAACTCATTTCAGCAAGTTTATTTTTCTTAGTGGTTTGGCTGCCACTTTTCTGAAACTAGTTTTTATACATCATACGATTGGGCAAACGGGCAGATGCCTTGTTGTTGGGAGCCCCAGTTCTTAATATGGAAGAAAGGATACACAAAGAGAAAGGAGGGACTCAGGGAAGAACCTTGTAGGATTGGACAGATCCTAGCAAGATCAATATAAACTCATGATTTCTAATAAATATGTCCTAACTCCGTCGGCTGCAAGAGTCTACAAGTTATGACCTCCTAATCACTAGGAGTATATTCAGCTCCCAGATCTTGGTTTCCCAGTACTGTTTCCCACCAAAAGGAACCAGAGTTTCTTAGAGAAATGGCTGATTCCTGGGCCGGAACAAAGAAGGTGTGAGATAAACCTAGAATATTCTCTTGTGCCAAAAAGTGAGGAAATGTTGCCAAATTGATGGAAACAGGTTGAAAAACCACATTAGAGAGTTTTAAGGAGCTTCTTAAAATGTTTCACCTCTATACCTCAAAGGAAACTCAATTTCAACTTGCGTAAAGGGAAGACTTATCTTTCTCCCTCCCTACACCTTCTCCTTTATTTCAGTTCCAAGCACTTACATCCACCAGTACAAGAAATTTGAATCATCTTTATCTTTCTCTCTCTTGACTTAGCTGATTTAATGTTATAAACATTTTAAATCTTTCTCTCATCTCCTGGGTCTGACAACTCTAAAATTGCCAGATCAATTTCAACTGTTACTTACAGACATGTTACCAACATGAGAATGGTATCAACTGTATAATTAATATGAGCAAAGCATATTGTTTTAACTAAAAGCCAAATATAGAATATTTTGGAAGCAGCCCTCAAACATATAGAACACAGATTACATAAGTATTAACTGTAAAATATTTTATTGGCACCTATCACTTTTTGAGTGTTTATATATTTGATGCCTAGTTACATATACAACCAAGGTAGGCGTCATAAGGATAGCACAATCTGAATGGCATATCAAAGACAGCAACTAATAAACTTCACTGGATTTAAAATTAGATTCTCTTTGCAGCAACACTACAAGCTGTTGAGTATGCCTCCTAACTTTTCAAGTGTCAGGAGAGCATGGTGGGTTAAGAACATGGACAGTGGGGACAGACTGCCTGGGTTTGAATCCCAATTCCACAACTTCATAGCTGCGCGACCTTATCTGTAAAATGTAATAATAGTTTCTTGTCTCAGGGATGTTGTGAAAATTAACATCTGTTGGTAATGTGAAACACAGCACATTCCATGACACACCAAGAAATCATGATGATGATGGTGATAATGATGAATTCTATTAGTATAATGCCACTCTCTCTCACCCTCTCCTCTGGAAAGACAATGCTTAATCTTGGTCTCAAAAGGCTAAAGAGTTTGGGGCTATGGATTCTATAGAAGCTCAACACATAGCTGGAGAGCTATACAATAATAGTAAGAGTTACCCTTTATTGAGTACCTGCTGCTTTGCATACATTACATATTTAAGCAACATTGGCATTATCAACTTCACTTTACAGATAGGAGACCATAGAAGACATAAAGATCCCAAGTAAGTGGTAAAGCCAGGAACCAAACTCAGCTTATCCATATAAAAATTCTATCAGTCACAATGACTAATTGATTAATCTGAATGATGTATTTTCCATTCAAGTATAAGGAGATAAATAGAGGACCCATCCATGCTATCTAGTGTGATCATCCTTCCCACCTATCTGGTGGGACAAGGATAAGTAAGTCACCTCACTTCTGACAGATTTACTAATATCTGTGGTAAACAGTTTAAAGAGCTTCAAAATAAACATTTGTGGAGTTAGGACGTGAAAGTCTTTTGATTCTGTATGTACTACAAAATGAAATTTTTTATTTTTGATAAGATAGACAATTCAGAAGTATATAAAGAATTACATTATTTCCTTTTGGAAAAAAAAAAAAAAAACTAAAACACCACTGGTAAAAGTTGGGCATTAGACTGTCTGGAGCCTACCTATTCTGCTCCGAACTTTGAGAATAGGAAAGTTCTGTTCCCTTAGGTTTCAAAGGACCCTGTCTTTTGCCGATATCAAGGGTTCACAACTAGATGGCTCTCCTTGCTAACCAAATTTATCAGTTTCTCATCTACAAATCCTTCAACCTGCATAGTCCATTGATGGACTCCTTTCCAGTGTTATGACATTTTTAATATACTTGACAATAATATACTTAGTCCCAAATATACAGCATAGTCAGTTATACCCTGCCTTTCAAGAAAACAACAAACAAACAAACAAACAAACAAACAAAAAAACCACACACACCAGTGTGTGTTTTAGAATTAGAATACCTGGATAGGAATCTTGTTCTACCGCTTTCTAAGCACTCGACCCAAAGCAACTCAACCAATCTCTCAGAGTTCTGATTCCTTAGCCATCTGTGAGGATTAAAAAATATTGACCACAAAAAAAGTGTTGTGATAAGGACTAAATGAGTTGGTTTATAACAGAAGCAACTAGAATAATCCCTACCACATAACAGATAAGCAGTATACTCAGTTCACTTCACCAACATTTACTGAGCTAGGCACTGTGCCAAGTGTTAGAAATTTAAAAAAAAAGTATTGAACACTTATATGTGAAACTCTGTTTCAAGTACTTAATAATCTCTGTGCTAAGAAGAGTTACAGTCTTCTTACAGTAAAAGTATACCCTTTGTGAGCCCACAATTAGCATTAAGTGATGATATTTTCTATCAGAGTATCAGCAGTGCCAGGAACATATAAAAGAGTAAGTGCCTGGTTTGCTCAGGTACAGTTAGTTTTGCAGAGGATCACCTGGTTTGTATCAGACCTTGAACTTCAAACTAGGTTTCGCTGGGCAAACAAGAGATGAGGGGCATTCTAGACAGAGGGAAGTCCCTAGCTCTGTCACTTAATTAGCAAGTGAGAAGGCACTGACATACAAGAGAACACAGCTTGGCATTAGACACTATGAAGGGCCCAGGAACCTGACCACACACATAGGCTTCACTTTTGCCTATTTCTGCTCTTTCCATTGAAAAAATAACAAAGGTGTGAAACTAGTAAAAACAGAAAATGAACATTTTTCAAAATATATTTTACACCAAATGTATTTTTTCAAAAAATATAGTTTAAAAAAAAGGTGCCTTTGCTTTAAAGATGATAGACAAGGAGAAAGAAATGGTTGATTTGAAAACTATTACCAGAATGCTTGAGCATACAGCCACTGCAAATATCCAACTACCTGCCTCAAACAACAAATATATTCATACACAACTATAATAAAATTCCTGGAGTTACATATAATATCTGTATAAATACCACACAATTTTATTATCATTAATGATAGTCTAATGAATGCTAAGGGGCTTAACGATTTGTTGCCTAATTTAAAATATTATGTATTTCCTATTTATTCATACTGTGAGAGTAGAACTTCATTACTTTTTATACCATTTATTTTCAGTGAAAAAAGTTATTAAGTGACAATCCATTATACTCTCATCTAAGGATTGAGTCAATGTTTTATCTAATTCTGTAGATTTACAGAATTTGTGTTTTGCTTAGGAAATCCTGCTAAACATAAAGTCTGGTAATCTGTCACAAATCAGTGTATTTATATGTGTTTTTAAAATTCCTTTAGGTTAACAAAAAGAAATGTCTGCCTTTTTTTTTTTTTTCATAGTGCACACCCAATTCAGGCCAAGGCATTTGAGAAATCTCAATAATAGTGACAGTCATGAGGAAACTTTTTTAAATATTGAGAAATTATTAACGCTGACCCTAAAGGTTGCCTACTTCAAGAGTTTGGAGTTCTGAATCATTATGTTTAGAAAAGAACACTAGAGAGGGACAATTTTCAAACAAGATGATATGGATACTTTCTAATAGGTGTCTGAAGTCCTTGTTTTTACAGTAGAGTCTAAATCTACTATAAATCTAAATATGGTAAATAAAGTATACTTAATAGGTATTGTAGAGTAACTGATGACCTGCTGGAATGACACATCAGTTAAGGGTTCCTGCTCCAGATTCAGACAGGTACAGATTTGTTCCCAGCTCCCTCTACCACCTACCAGTTGTTTAACCTTGTTAACTGATTTTTATATTATTTAAGCCTTAGTTTTTTCATTTATAAACTAAGAGATGATTTTTGATAATAATAAAATTCACTTAATTATACTATTTTCTAAGTCATGCGTTGTTTTCATTCTTCAAACCTCACAGCAAAACTCATAATTTTGTTTCCCTTCTTACATGAAAACATATGTGTAGTTCTTGATGCTATTATAATGAAGATTTAATGAGATAATTCATAAAAGTTGCTAGCAAAAAAAGGGTACATACTAAATGCTTAATAAACGTCAGCTATTATCATTAGGATTTAAATTTTATAATAATGACTTCAGTAAAGGAAGAAATGTTAACTTATTTAACAGCATGAAAACTTAATTCAACATTTTACTGAAAATATTTAGAGAATCTTCAATTAGCATTTTGAATATAATCACATAATAAGATCTGACAAAGTTTATTTAAATTGTATTCCCAAAGAAGTTTTGTTATACAAAGTACAGTGAAAAGGGCTTCTTCCTAGCAAAAGAATTTGAAATAGAAATAAGATAACAATGAATGTACTTCATAACTCCTGTTCTCAGGATACTCTGTCAATGACTAAAGCAGAAATACACTTTTATTATATAAGACACCAATTACTTATTTTTAGTATAATTATGACCAATTACATATAAAAATGTATCCCTCCCTTAGAATAAAAATGCCACCAGGGCCCGTGAGAAGCCCTGGGGAAGACTGTCTGATGTTACTTATCCCAAGTATAAATAGAATGAATCATTTCTGAAGAGCTAATTGCTTTCAGCTGAAAGGGTAGAGGTTATGAGCTAGGGCTATTGATGGACAAAGAGAAACACTGCAGGAACCTTTGCCATGTCTGTCAACATTTTCCAAGGATCCCATAAACCAGTCATACAGTAAAACTCTTGGAAAATAAGTGAGAACTTTACATGAATCAGGAATGGGTATTGGTTAACTTTTAACAATATTTAATAAGAATATAGCATGTTCTGTCACCTATAATTAATCCCTGGAAAGCTTTCTTTGGTTAAGTGTGGCATTCAGGGTTCTACATAAGTTCATTCAATCAAACTGCACTGCTGAGATCTTGGCTATCCATGGTTCTTGGTCCTGGCAACATATTAGAATCCCTGGAGAGACTTTTAAAGAAAGCCCGTGCCTGGAACCCACTCAGACCTGTTTTATCAGAACCTCTCAATCCTCAGACTCAGGAATAAGTCCTAAGAAGGATGAAATTCTAAGAAGTGATATTCATGTGTACATATGTCATAACATAAATGCTATCCTTTTTTGATAGCACCCTATTTATGTTTTCAATTTCTCTTTTTTTGATCATTTTTAACATACTTATGTGACATTCTCTGCTTGCTTTATTATGTGGAGGTCTTGGCAGTCTAATGATAGTTTGTTATGTCTGCAGACTCCTACAATGAATTTTTCCCACCACTACTTACAAGAGTAGAAAGGGTTCAAAGGTCAAACTAACATGCTCTCGGTCCAAGATAAATAGTAGTTTTTCCTATTCTTTTATTAAGCAAATTTTACATAATAACTATGTTTTCATACATTTATATTTTCAGTTACAATTTTGATAAAATTAGGAGTTTGGTTTAAAAAGATTTTCTGTTCTTAACAATCCTTTGAAGAGTTAAACAGTGTCACTAGTTTTTCAGAATTTAATACAAACTAGTTTTTTTCTTTTTCTTTTTTCTAACATGGCTGACCACAGACCTTGGATGCCAATTCTTCTTAGAAAGAAGATCAAAGTTACTGTCAAATGGACAAGTTTCTAATGGAAAACTGGGGAAAGAGAGCCAGGACCTTCTGGAGTGCCCACGGGAAGAAGCTGGGGTGCAGAAAGGAAAAGCAGCTAGAGTCTGGCAGAGATCAACCCCCAAAGAACTCAGGGCCCCACCCTTATGACCCAGGGCAATGTTATTGGTGGCAATTTGGGAATTTCCCAGGGATAGAGAACTGGGTGGCCAGCTCCTGCAGGTGTTCCCATACTCCCCTCAGACCCAAACTGAGATGGTGGTCACCATATTGCTTGTGCACCAGTCGTGGGCCTCTGCTATGCCCAGGGATTCTCCACCCTTGAATCTCTGTAGCACCAGATCCCCTGCAAACAAACCCCATAACCTGTTCTGACTTTGGAAAGCCCAGGGTGCAAGTTCCCAGGATGCTGTGGAACCTCTAAAGATCTAACCCCCAGTGTAGGTCACCTATAAGGGAGAGGGGCACAACTTGCCAAAACCTCTTTGGGACAAAGGAAAGGTGGGCACAGTGCCAATCGCTAAAGGGGGCAACACCATGTCAAGGAATGGATACGGAGAAGGGGTCATCTCTGGCAATACCCTCCCACCCCATACACTGTTGAAGATGCAGCAGTGGTTCTTCCCATTGGGGGCCAGCACAGGTACTTGAAGAAAGAGTTTTTCATGTTTTTCAAGATGGCTCCACCCCTGCTGAAAGTGAGCCAATGCTACTTAGGCTTACATAAAGGGTGGGGCCCAACTTCCCATCCCTACACAGAGCAGCAGCGTCCCAGCAATGGAGGACATACGAGTCATGGAGTTGCCTGCCCTAGACTGGGGGAAGAGGCTCTGCCCCAAGATCATTTTGGTGGTTGTCTTCAGAGGGGCATATGCATAACCTACAGCCACGCTACAGCTAGGAACCAAAGGATAAAATCTTTATGAACTGATCATGAGCCCTGTGATGGGGTATGATAGAAAAGCAGATCGCATTCCTGCCAGCACTGGATAAGGAGCTAGTGCACCTCCCCCTGCCCCCCAACCAGTGACCCCAAAGGCCTCAGCACAATCTCTTCCTGCCACTCCCCTGTCAGGACAGGTGCTTCTACTGGACATCAGCCTAACTGAGGGCAAGCTGGCTCTTATTTTTTAAGTGCCACCTACTGTATTGCAGCCTGAACTGTACTATCAAATAAAAAGCCCACTACCAGAAAGGCTTAGTGCTACTCCACAAAATAAGCTTCCTGAGACTTCTGCACCCTCAGCCCCACATGGGGTTATGTGGATATTGGATATGTGTGTCAGCTCATATATCCAATACATTGCTACAACAAGCAGCATCTAAGAAAGCTACCACACCCACGGAATCCATAAAGAGCCTTGGCCCCCTGAAAGCACCCAGAAACAAAGTCGAATGATCACACACAACATACACCATAGTCATACTCTCAAGGGAAAAAAAAAAGTTTAAGTCCTGTCCAACCAATAGGAAATTCAAAAATAAGAAGCAACAGCTCCCTTAGATAAGAAGGAATCAGCCCAAGAACTCCAACACTACAAAAAAAGTGTCTTCATACCTCTAAAGAATTACACTAGCTCTATAGCAATGGACCCTAACCAATTGAAAAGTTTGAAATGACAGATTAAAAAAACAAAATATGTACTGCAAGGAAACTCAGTGAGATCCAAGAGAAATTTAAAATCCATCTCAAATAAACCAGAAAACAGTGCAGGATATGAAACATGAGATAGCAATATTAATATAAAACCAAATAGAACTTTTAGAATTGAAAAACTCACTAAAGGGAACATCAAAATATACTTGGAAGCAGGCCAGGCATGGTGGCTCACAGCTTTAATCACAGCACTTTGGGAGGCCAAGGTGGGTGAATCACCTGAGTTCAGGAGTTCAAGACGAGCCCAGATGACATGGCAAAACCTTGTCTCTACTAAAAATACAAAAATTAGCCAAATGTGGTGGCATGCACCTGTAATCCCAGCTACTCCAGAAGGTGAGGCAGGAGAATCACTTGAACCCAGGAAGCAGAGATTGCAGTGAGTCGAGATCAAGCCACTGCACTCCAGCCTGGGCAACAGAGTGAGACTCCATCTCAAAAAAAAAAAAAAAAAACAAAACAAAGACAAAAAACTACAACATTTGGAAGCTTTAATAATAAACTACACCAAGCAGAAGACAAGATTTCAGAGCTCGAATACCAGCCTTTTAAATTAACCCAGTTAGACAAAAAGAAAGAATCTGAAAAATGAGCAAAGCCTTTGAGAAATACGAGATTATGTAAAGCAACCAAACCTATGACTTATTGGTATTCTTGATGGAGAAGAGGAAGTAAGAAAATTGGAAAACATATTTGAGGCAATAATTCAAGAAAACTTCCCTAATCTTGCTAGAGAGGTTGACATCCAGATGCAAGAAATTCAGAAAACACCTGCAAGATACAAGATGACCATCCCCAAGGAATATAGGCCATCAGACTATGCAAGGTCAACACCAAAGAAAAAATCTGAAAGGCATCTAAAGAAAAGGGCCAAATTACCTACAAAGCAAATCCCATCAGACTAATAGATGAGTTCTCAGCAGAAACCTTATAAGCAAGAGAGATGAGGGGCCTATTTTTAGCCTCCTTAAAGAAAAAAAAAAGCCAGCCAAGAATTTCATAATCTGCCAAACTAAGCTCCATCAATGAAGGAGAAATAAAGTCTTTCCCAGGCAAGCAAACACTAAGGGAATTTGTCACCACCACACCTGCCATACAAGAAATACTCAATCGAGTTCTAAACATGGAAACCAAAAAACAATACTTGCTACCATATAAGCACACAAAAATACAAAGTTCAGATATCTTATAGAGAGCAATTATGCAATTGAGACTAGAAAGCAACTACCTAACAATACTCAAATATCAAATGTATAGGAACAAAACCTCAAATATCAATATTAACCTAGAACATAAATGGCCTATATGCTCCACTTAAAGGACCCAGAGAGGCAAATTAGATTTTTAAAATGACCCAACCTTCTGCTGAATTCAAGAGACTCATCTCACATGTAATGACAACCACAGGCTCAAAGTGAAGGGATGGAGAAAGATCTAGCATGCAAATAGAAAATTTAAACAGAACAGATGTTGCTACACTTGTATGAGAAGAAACAGACATTAAACCAACAACATCAAAAACAAAGGAGGGCATTATATAACGATAAAGGGTTCAATTCAACCAGAAAATGTAACTATCCTACATAAATATGCACTCAATGTTGGAGCACCCAGGTTCATAAAACAAATACTACTAGACCTACAGAAAAAGATAGCAATACAAGAATAGTGGGGGACTTCAACACCCCACTGACAGCACTAGACAGATCACCACAGCAGAAAACTAACAAAGGTATACTCTGGACTTAAATCAGGCTCTTGACCAAATGGACCTGACAGACATCTGCAGAATATTCCACCCAACAACACAGAATATACATTTTTCACATCTGTACATGGAACATTCTCTAAAATTGACCACATAGTCGTAAGTCATGTCTCAATAAGATAAAAAAAATCAAAATCATATCAAGCATCTTCTGAGGTCATAATGAAATAAAATTAGAAATGAAGAACAAGACGAATTCTCAAAACTACACAGATACATGTAAACTAAACAACTTGCACCTAAATTTTGAATAAACAAAATTAATGCATAAATCAAAAAAAATTGAAACATGAAAATTGAAACACAACATACCAAAACCCCTGGGATAGGCACTTTAATGAATACCAGAACTACATGGACCTGTAATTGAAAGAAGATTCTTAAAGAAAAAACTTCTTGAGATATTAATTTTAAAAGAGAAGTGCCAGCCAGGTGCGGTAGCTAATGCCTGTAATACCAGCACTTTGGAAGGCCGAGGTGGGCAGATTGTCTGAGCTCAGGAGTTCAAGACCCTCGTGGCCAACATGGCGAAGCCCCATCTTTACCAAATACAAAAATCAGCCAGGTGTAGTGGCAGGTGCCTGTAATCCTAGCTACTCAGGAGGCTGAGGCAGACAGAATTGCTCAAACCCAGGAGGCGGAGGTTTCAGTGAGCCAAGATCATGCCACTGCCCTCAAGCCAGGGTGACAGAGTGAGACTCCGTCTCAAAAAAAAATTAAAAATTTTTTAAACAGTTTAAAAAGTGCCAGTGTAACACAAGAATTGGTAGAGAGCTTTGGAGCCTCAACCATTCATTTGTGTCTGATGAAGATAGCCAAGAACTGTCTTTGTGGGGAGTAGGATAAGGAGTTGGCATCTCCTATAGGCCTCCCTGAGTCCATTTTGGTATAGAGATGGAGCAGTAATGTATCAATCAGTCTTGGTTAGGTTTCTTCACTCTCATTAGAGGATTTTAACAGTTTGTATGAGTTGATTTTAAAAGTCAATCTATTTGCTTTTAATCAGCAAATTCACTCTGTACTCCAAGATCATGCCAGAGAATGACTCCCTAAGGGCCTCCAGCTCTTATGAAAATCAAAGTTTCGAAAAGTAACATTTTCAGAGGATGGTAGACTAAAGGATATGTAGTTTATTCATCTCTGTAATTTGTCTAGATTTTAACCCTAGATCAAACCAAAACATCACTCATTAAGCTGAATAAATATTTGGACAGTGTTCTTTGTTGTTGTTGTTTTTGACAAGTCCCTCTACTCCTATAAAATTGCTTTTACTGAATTGAGCTTTGTTGTGATGTCCTCTGCTTCTTACTTTCTCTTGGTTTTATGACTAAGATATATTGAGGAGGTTACCTCAGCCTAGCCCTTCATAAGCCCCATGGGAGAAGAGTTCCTCAGACCTTAAGTACAAGAAAGAGCTTTGACTCTCTAATAAAATGACATATTTTTATTTTATAGACAAGACCATGCAAGTTTTATGTATATCTGGTCATGTTAATAAATTTACTTCCACTGAAATTATTTTCATTTTTATTTTTACTTTTTAAATCACTTGACATAAATTTGAAATAACACTGTAAAGGATTCACTATTAAAGTGTTTTTATTTAATTATACATATTCTCTATGTTTCCAGAGAGATCAACTCAACTACAGCCTCTGTGAGTTCTTGCCTTCTTGAAATAATCAAGTCTTCTTGGAAGTCCCAAAGCGGGTAGCAGGGAAGCATGAGCCACTCAGTAAGAGGGTCTTCCAATTTTAATGTAATGTCACTTCACCTCATCTCCCATGAGCAGAACTTTATTGGCTGGTTGCCTTTGATCAACTTGGGTTCTCATGGTTTTCTTGATCAATGATGCTGGAACTGGAAATTTCTAACATCGCTCTGTGACTGCTCTTTGTCTAGTATCCATTTCTATCCTGTGCCATCTAACCCTAAACTGTGCCATCAACTATACAAGTTGCCTCTACTCTGATCTGATAGATGTGGCAAACAAGAAGAAATGAGTTAACAGAAAAACAAGCAAGATTCATAAATCTCAGACCAAAAAAAATCAATCCTAAGATCATATTTTAACTAAATAACTTTTAGAAATCCAAATTACATTATATTTGTACTTAGGAATTACATTATATTTGTACTTATGAATTTTATTTAGTATGCAAAATATGAAAATGTCATTTAGAAATTACATATACACTGAATTCATTAAGACATATATCCTAATAAACATGTTCTCTTTTCTCTGGAAATTAACCTTTAGAAAAAGCTACTGTGAAAAAGGTAATTCTCAATTACCAGAGTATAAAGCATGGCCTCTTAAGATTATTCAAAAAATTCTTATTTTCAGGCCACAGAGTACATATACACACTTGCCATCAATGTATGAGTGGAAGGAGAATACATTCTTATATAGTTTAAAAGAGACATTAATAGAAAAATAGATATGCTTTTAAAAACAACTCTTAGGTGAACTAAATTAAGTATTTTATTTCAGATTATTGAAGCTTCTTCATGAAAACAGTCATTCAAGAGTTACTCCCTAATTCATTCTATGAAGCCAGTATTACCCCGATGCCAAAGTCAAACAGCGTAGAAAAACTACAGAACAATATGTTTTATGAATATTGATGCAAACATCCTCAACAAAATATTAACAAACCAAATTCAATAGCATCTTTAAAAGATTATACACCATGGCCATGGGGGAGTTATTCCTGTAATGCAAGGATGGTTAAACATATGAAAATCAACTAATGTAAGATACCATATTAACAGGATGTAGGGGAAAATATGATTATCTCAATTAATGTAGAAAAAGTATTTGACAAATTTCAACACTTTCTCATGACAAAAACACACAAAACTAGGAACAGAAGGAAACTACCTCAACATCACTAAAAGTTGTTTTTATTCAAAACATGTCTAGATTAATCATCTATATCAAGGAAACTGGACTGATTAAAAAAATTCTCATAAGAAGTACTTACCTGCCAATATTTTCTTGAACTGCCTAAACCATATGTCACAGTGGTCTTCACTTAAATTAATAAGATCAAGTGTAGAATTCTTTAGTTTATTTTGTTCCTTTTTCAAGCAGATGAAGAGTGTGATACCTAATAAAGTACCACTTCTCTGCTGTTTAACAGACCAACGCCGTTTCAGTTTCACAGAGAATATGTCTTTGAGTTCAATAAATTCTTCTTTACATAGCAAGTCATACTGAGAATCACCTGAAAAAAAAATTAAAATTTCCAGTTAAAACCATTGTGTCTCATAGAGAGGAACAACAGACACTGGGGCTTACCGGAAGGTAGAAAGTGGGTGAAGGGAGAGGATCAAGAAAAATAAATAATGGGTGCTAGGCTTAATACCTGGGTGATGAAATAATCTGTACAACAAACCCTCATGACACAAATGTACCTATATAACAAACCTGCATATGTACCCCTGAACCTAAAAGTTAAAAACTAAAATGAATTTTTATTCATTTTATTTTGAATATTCATTTTATTTTGAAAGAAAAAAAAATTGTGCCTGTATCTAAATAATAGTTAAAACCAAAAAAACTTTTCATTTGTAATTTTATGGATTGCCCTGTATGCCAGTCTCTACATGAGAAGGAAAGGGGATGGAAACAAAACTGGGGTTTATTTTGTCAATAATCGGATTAAAAATAGAATGGAAGAGAGACCCTGCCACACAGGCCTACAACATTCAACATCCGAGGATAGTCAATGTATGAAGAATTCCAAGAACATAAACAAAGCGACATTTTAGTAACAAATTGGTTTCACACAAGGAGCTCTTTGGTACTAAGGATAAAGTAAAGTAACAGAAAAATAGAATTCACTAATAGAAGTGACTTTATGACAAATTGTTGAAGGCATCCTTAATGAAAAGGAAATATACATTCCCATTATAGTAACACATACAAAGAGGAAGCAGAAGTACTTGCGAGTAGGAAACATTATAAACTCTGTCAATCAAGGAGGAGATAGGCCCCCGAATTTATCTGTAATCAGACTTTAAAAAAATAGTGGCATAAAATTTTCATGACGTATCTTTAAACCATAGGTCAGAAAATAATTATTGTGGAAAAGACTATTTCAATTGACTCTCAAGGTAGAAGTGTCTTAGACATTAAAAAGACTTCCAAAACTTCTGCCTTGGCCAACATGGGGTAATAAGAAACTAGTTTTACCTTTCACCTAAAACTACAAAAGCACACAAGATATGTGAAACAGTAGTTTTCAGACACTGGACATCAGGTAACACAGGGCAGTGAAGCCAAAGAGGAGGAAAACAAAGGGAACCTTATGACTGCCCCAACCTATTGCCTGCAGAGAGTCTCCAGGTCACAGGGCAGATACAGGAATCCTGGGGGCCTGGTGGTCTCCCTGAGTTAAGGAGAATTGGGGGTTCAGGAAGACTAAGGGAATTAGAGTTCACTGTGCAATTTACTACAGAAGAGAAGCCTGAACCGTGAACACTAGATTTGCAGAGGTCCCCTTGAGACTTTAGCTGAAAGTATTGATCAGCAGATGTGCGAAGCCAGGTAAGAACTACTAGAAGAATTAACAGAACAATGCTTAGAGATGACACAGGTGTTCCTACCAGCCAAAGTGGAAAAACATGGAAATTCATATGATGTTATGGTAAGTATTTAGAAGAGTATTGGTCCTTAGTGAGCTGACTAAAGACTGCTGTGATTCCACCTAACAAAGCTTAAAAGCAAGGCTCTCAAAAGGATGTCACTTTTTCCAGGTAACTACATCCTAGAACAATGCCAAAAAAATATTTACAGAAATTAAAAAAAAAAAAATCAGCATTTCTGCACGGTAAAATTCACAGTATCACTCATCTAATCCAAAATCACTAGACATGCAAAGCAGCAGCAAACATATGAACCAAAATAGGAGAAAAAGTAATCAATAGAAACACATGCACAAATGACTCGAGTCTAAAAGTAACAGAAAGCAGAGAACCTCTCTCAGCTTTTTAGCCCTTGAAGTACAAACAATGTTATCCTCCGATTGGAGTGAGGATGTTCATATGCTCACTAGGAAGTTCCTTGTCTGCATTCTCAGGGGCATTTTTGGCCTCTCCCAACTATTCTGCAAGCTATAGTCTGATTGCTCACGAAGCATACACACCACTAAAACAAAGAAAGAACGGAAGGAATGAAAGAAGACAGAAGGCAAGTAAGAGCAAATCAAAATAAAGGAAGAGTGAGAAAGAAAGAGCAGAAGAGAAAAAGACATAAGGAAAGGCAAGACAGAGAGAAGGGGACACACAGAGAGAAGGGGAGACAGGAAGGCAAGAGGGAAAGAAAGGAAAAGAAAAACAGGAAGAAAAGGAAGGAAGGAAGAAAAGGAAGAAAAGGGAGGAAGGGAGGGAGGGAAGGAGGAAGGGAGGAAGAGAGGAGGGAGGAAGACAGGGAGGAAGGAAGACAGGGAGGAAGGAAGACAGGGAGGGAAGGGGAGGGGAACAGAGAGGGAGAGGGACGGTCCGGGTGAGGGGGAGAAGGGAGAGCAGGTGGGAGGGAGAGGAGGGAGAGGAGAGGGAGGGAGAGGAGAGAGAGGGAAAGGAGAGAGAGGAGGAGGAGAGAGAGGAGGAGGAGAGAGAGGAGGGGGAGGGAGAGGAGGGAGGAGGGAGAGGAGAGAGAGGAGGGGGAGGGAGAGGAGAGAGAGGAGGGGGAGGGAGAGGAGGGGGGAGGGAGAGGAGAGAGAGGAGGGAGAGGAGAGAGAGGAGGGAGAGGAGAGAGAGGAGGGGGGAAGGAGAGGAGAGAGGAGGGAGGGAGAAGAGAGAGGAGGGAGGGAGAGGAGAGAGAGGAGGGGGGAGGGAGAGGAGAGAGAGGAGGGGGGAGGGAGAGGAGAGAGAGGAGGGGGGAGGGAGAGGAGAGAGGAGGGGGGAGGGAGAGGAGAGAGAGGAGGGAGAGGAGAGAGAGGAGGGGGAGGGAGAGGAGAGAGAGGAGGGGGAGGGAGAGGAGGGGGGAGGGAGAGGAGAGAGGAGGGAGGGAGAAGAGAGAGGAGGGAGGGAGAGGAGAGAGAGGAGGGGGGAGGGAGAGGAGAGAGGAGGGAGGGAGGGAGAGGAGAGAGGAGGGGGGAGGGAGAGGAGAGAGAGGAGGGAGAGGAGAGAGAGGAGGGGGGAGGGAGAGGAGAGAGGAGGGAGGGAGAGGAGAGAGGAGGGAGGGAGAAGAGAGAGGAGGGAGGGAGAGGAGAGAGGAGGGAGGGAGAGGAGAGAGAGGAGGGGGGAGGGAGAGGAGAGAGGAGGGAGGGAGAAGAGAGAGGAGGGAGGGAGAGGAGAGAGAGGAGGGGGGAGGGAGAGGAGAGAGAGGAGGGGGGAGGGAGAGGAGAGAGAGGAGGGGGGAGGGAGAGGAGAGAGGAGGGGGGAGGGAGAGGAGAGAGAGGAGGGAGAGGAGAGAGAGGAGGGGGAGGGAGAGGAGAGAGAGGAGGGGGAGGGAGAGGAGGGGGGAGGGAGAGGAGAGAGGAGGGAGGGAGAAGAGAGAGGAGGGAGGGAGAGGAGAGAGAGGAGGGGGGAGGGAGAGGAGAGAGGAGGGAGGGAGGGAGAGGAGAGAGGAGGGGGGAGGGAGAGGAGAGAGAGGAGGGAGAGGAGAGAGAGGAGGGGGGAGGGAGAGGAGAGAGGAGGGAGGGAGAGGAGAGAGGAGGGAGGGAGAAGAGAGAGGAGGGAGGGAGAGGAGAGAGGAGGGAGGGAGAGGAGAGAGAGGAGGGGGGAGGGAGAGGAGAAAGAGGAGGGGGGAGGAGGAGGGAAGAGGCAATGGAAAGACCTTTTCTCAATTATTGTGGTTGTGGGATAGGGTAACACTAAATATTTTTTAGGTCTTTTGTTTCTTAGAAGGCTCAAGTTTCAGTTCTTCTCCTGGTCCATTTCTAGAGTCACCTAGTGACCTAAAACTCAACAGTGGAGTAAAAGTATTTTAGTGAAATGCTCTGTGTGTCTTTATAAAATGAATGCTTTGCCTGGTCCCGGTCAGTAAATACTAATTGATTTCCCCCCATCAGTAAGACTGACTTTTCTCTAGAACAGCAGTTTCCAAACTCTTTAGTCTCAGGCCCTTCTGTGCACCCTTAAAGACTGAGGGCCACAAATAACTTTGGTTTATGTAAGTTATATCTATCTATTCTTACTGTATTCAAAATTAAAACCAAGTTTTTTTTTTTTTTTTTTTTTTTTAAAGGACAAAAATGCAAAGCACAAAGCACACACTCCATTAGGGCAAGGCTATCCCCACATATCCCATAGCCTCTGGAAAACTCCACCGTATCCTTGGAGAGAAGGCGAGTGAAAGACATTCTTAGCAATATTATAAAAACAGTTGTGACCTCACCAACCCTGAGAGCCCCTGGACTGCACTTTGAAAATGCTACTTTAACACATTTTACATTGCTTGTTCCTCTTGATCATATTATGAAGTTATAGCCTTTTACATATTCAACATTCCAATTAACTAAAATTCTTGTCTCTATTTTAATATTCATGCTTGTCACGGACTGAACTGTGAGAGTCCCTTCAATCTAACTCCTTTGTTATGAACTATAGATGTCTTTGAAAACAGCCTTTCTCTTATAAAAACAGTGTTTCAAGCTCATCTGGATTCTCCAAGAAGTCCTGGTTCCTTTAAGGAAGAATATATTAGAAATGAAAAGCTGGAGAGTATGGTATTATATGCAAAGGAAACCAAACTCAGTCACAGAAATCATCGGTGGTACACTTGCATCTGGTCAGCATATTACTGGTCATTTGCACCTGTTGAGAAAGTAGGTTTATGGTCAGGGTCCCCAGAACGCTTGGGAGAGACCAGGGAAGTCTTACACCCTTCCTCTACCCTCAAGAATGAAAGCAAGCAGGCTTACCAAAGGTCCTGAAAAATCCTCACCCAATGATGGACTACATGGAAAATACTGTCCTATGAAGTTGAAGGAAGCTTGTCTTCTACACAGGGGTGTTACTGGGTGTCTGCTTCACAAGGGTGAATGCATATAGATAACATGTATCTCTTACCCACCTAAAGAAACTTGTGGGCTTGGTTATATTTGTGGGTATTTTCCAAAAATCAGCTAGTCAAACGACAAAACTGAATATCTTTTCATTTCTTTTTCTTTAAGACACAGTCTTCTTATGTTTGCCCAGCCTAGAGTGGAGTAGTTATTGACAGATGTGATTGTGGTGCACTTACAGCCCTGAACTCCTGAGCTCAAGTGATCCTCCTACCTCAGCCTCCCTAGTAACTGGGACTACAGGTGTGCATCATCACACCCAGCTCACTTTTTTTTTTTTTTAAAGAGTTGCCTCTACACATTCTTTGCCTTATTCTAAATGGTTGTCTATTTTATTCTTACCAAATTTTAAAGTCCTTCAAATAATCTTGAATTTAGTCCCTTATTATATACGTTGCAAATAATTTCTGCTAGGCTAATTTTATAATACTAGTTATGCTCTTGTATCACATATAAATTTAGAGTCTCCTTTTATGTAGTCAAACCTAGAACAATAAGAGCACAAAGGAAGGAAGCTGGGATTGGGGGTGGAGACAAATAGCCACTGAGGGAAAGAAAAAAATGAAAGCAATGAAATAAACTCTTTCCAGTTTTCATTGAAGTCCTGTGCTTCGGTCTGAATTTAACATGTTTGTGCTTTACTTAACAGTTCAATTACTATTTCAGTATAAAGTATCTTGCAAATTGCAAATTTAAAGATACTAAACCAAGAGCCAACATCACGCTTACTGAAATCCAGAAGGATTTCCAAAAACAGGACAAGAATACCTATTATTACTCATACCATTCAATTATTGTAGGCATTCTAGTCAATACATAAGGAAAGTGAAACAAAAGACAGTAAATGATGGAGTTAAGGGGAAAGGAGGAGTGGAAACTGTAACTATTTAAAGGTGTTATAATTTTTTTTTGTAAAATTCAAAATAATAAACTTAATGCCATTAGGCTTAATAAAAACATACAGTGAGGAAGCTGGCTGCAAATATGTCTACACCCAAGAACAAGGTATAATGGAGAGAAAAAAAATTCCCATATCAATTAGCATATTATGTCTAGGAATAAACCTAGCAAAATGATTCTAGACTCGTGTGGGATAAAGAGCCATTCAAAATCTACTGAGAGACAAAGGACTGAATAAGTGGACATACAACAAATTCCAAGATTACATATTTTCCATGCCAGTATTCTCTTTATTAATAACTACTTATAATAGACCTTCGATCAAAATCTCAGTGGTATTTTTTGATGTAAGGAATAGATAAGGAATCTCATGAAATTATTTGAAAATTCTCTTGTAATTATTACAGTAAGAAAATGTTTTAAAAGCAGTGAGGGGGCCAGGTGCAGTGGCTCACACCTGTAATACCAGCACTTTGGGAGGCCAAGAAGGGCAGACCACCTGAGACCAGAAGTTCGAGACCAGCCTGGCCACCATGGCAAAACCGTGTCTCTACCGAAAAAAAAAAAAAAAAAGCCAGGTGTGGTGGCACGCACCCGTAGTCCCAGGTACTCAAGAGGCTGAGGCAGGAGAATCCCTTGAACCCAGGAGGTGGAGGTTTCAGTGAACCAAGATCGTGCCACTGCACTCCACCCTGGGTGACTGAGACTCCATCTCTAAATAAATAAATAAATAAATAAATAAAGTAATGAGGGGGAGTACATGCCCTATCAGATACATTTGGTAAAGCTATTACAATAAAAATATCTAGGAATAGAGAAATGAATAGATCAGGAAACAATTACACATTTAAAAATTCACTGATGTGATAATGTTGGCATCTAAGCTCAGCTAGAAACAGCAAAGGATGATTTAGAACTGACTAATCTTTTGTAAAGAAAAATAGGGCCCTATTTCATAATATACACCAATATTTGTAGATTAGAAATTTACATAACCATAAATAGAAAAGCCCTAAGACACAAAGGAAGACAGAGACCGATATATTTAACGTTAAAATTATTTAATACCTAATAAAGACCTATAAAGTCCTAAAGACTCATAAAAAGTCATAAGCAAAGGCCAAATGGACAGAAATATTTGCAACATGACAGTTACATAATCTATTTAATCAAGAAAAACACTTTAATAGTAAAGTACATAAAAGACTCAAGCAGGCATTTCACAAAAGAAGAAATGCAAATTGACCAATGAACACATGAAAAAGTTCAATCTAATTAGTAATCAAAGAAATGCAAATTAAAACAACAAGATACCACTTTTTGCCTTTTAGATTGGCACAAGATCAAAAATAATGCTAAATGATGGTGCAACTAAAGGGAAGTAGCCCCAGTGCTGGTGGGAATGAAAAATGGTAATTGCTGGAGAACAAGTTGGGAATATGTATCAAAAGACTTTAAAATGTTAATTGCAGTAATATTTATAACAACAAAAATATCTGAAGCAATATTCATGTTCTTCAATAAGAGAATGGTTGAATAAATCATAGTCATCTTCTGCAGCTCATAAATGAGTAAGTGAAATCTCTGTATTCTGGTCTGGAAAGACATTCATGCTAAGAGATATGAAAAAGTAGAATAAAAGCAAGTTAGGAAGTAATCTGAGGGATCTGATCCTGCTTTTATTAAAGGAGATAGAAAGAAATCCCAGTGGAAAACACACAACAAATTTAACACTGGTTACCTATTAAATATGCAATATGAGGTATGAAATATGAGACTAATTTTTTCTTATGAAGCTCCATAATTTTCCTTTCCTGTAATCAGAATTATAATTATTTTTAATGTAGAAAAGGAAAATTCTTTAAAGTATACCTGGTTTAGATCCAGCAATTTACTTCCAGGAATTTACTCTAAGGGAATAAATATGCACAATTTAGCTAAAATAATACTTATCCAGGCCAGGAACGGTGGCTCACGGCCTGTAATCCCAGCACTTTGGGAGGCTGAGGTGGGCGGATCACAAGGTCAAGAGTTTGAGACCAGCCTGACCAGCATGTTGAAACCCCATCTGTACTAAAAATACAAAAATGAGCCAGGTGTGATAGCGTGCACCTGTAATTCCAGCTACTCAGGCAGTTGAGGCCAGAGAACTGCTTGAACCCAAGAGGCGGAGGTTGCAGTGAGCCAAGAGCATACCACTGCACTCCAGCTTGGGCAACAGAGTGAAACTCCATCTCAAAAAAATAATAATAAATGAAAACACTTACCCAAGCATTATTTGAATGAAACTTGGAAACAACCTAAATGTACAACAATAGAGTATTGGTTCTGTTAAAAAAAAAAAAATAAAAGTATATTCATATAACAGAAGGCTACTCAGCTATTAAAATGTAGAGGTCAGTGCAGTGGCTAATGCCTGTGATCTCAGTGTCTTGGGAGGCTGAGGCAGGAGGATCACTTGAGCCCAGGAGTTTGAGACCAGCTTGGGCAACATAGTGAGACCTCATTTCTACAAAAAAATAAAAAATAAAAATAAATAAAATAAATAAATAAAAATAAGCTGGGCATGGTGGTGCTTTCCTGTGGTCCCAGCTACTCAGGAGGCTGAGTTAGGAGGATTCATTTAGCCCGGGACATCCAGTCTCCAGTGAGCTGAAATCGCACTACTGCACTCAAGCCTGGGCAACAGAGTGAGACCCTGTCTCAAAAGTAAATAAGATGTAGAGCTGACTAGAAAGATGTTCAAAGTAGTACAGCACATTTCCATTACTGTTTTGTATATATTTATGGAATACATATGTGTAATGCTTTCATATGCATGTAAGTATGAATATGCATATGAAAATTTGAATGGTAATGAGACTGTAGTTTGCTTACATAAATGTCTAATTTGTCTTCAGTGAAAATATTTCTGTGATCGATTGAAAAAAGATTGTTTCACTCGCTTATCCTAAAATAGTTTGATTAGTTTTAATTTAAAAATTTCCATTCCCTAAAAAATAAGGGTAGCTAATACTTAATGAACATGTGCTGCGCACCATACACTGCCCTCTGCACTTCGTTTGTGTTATCTAATTTAATCTCTACAACAAAAAGTAGATGCTTTTTCCTAAAAGAGAAGAAACTGAAGACGGAATGTAAGTAGCTTGTCTATGGTCATACATCTGGTAGAACAGATCCAAGCTGTGAATACAAGCATTTTGGATGGCTTTTACTGCAAATTGTTAACAATAGACCCATGTAAAGACCTTCTTCAAGGAAACAATCACTAACCTTCTCATCTGTTTTGTTTATTAAGGTATAAAATACCAAAAAAAAAAATTACATATTTGTAAGGGCACAATGCCATGAGTTTTGTTAAGTATATGCACTCACATAATCACTATCCCAATAAAGATAAAGAATTTTCCCACTATTCTAGAAAGTTCCCTCATGCCACTCTCTAGTTTTTTCCTTCAGGACCATGATTTTGATTTTTACTATAGCTAAGTTTTGCCTTTTCTAGAACTTCACATAAATGTAACCATAAAGTATGTGCTTCTTTGTATCTGGTTTATTTTACTCAACTTTAAGGTTTTAAGATTTATCCACAGTGTTCTCATACTTAATTGGATTAATAAGTGTCAAGAAATTATACATATTAAAAATTATAAGATTAATAATGGAGTTGGAAAAAAACTAATGTATGCCTCTCTTTGGAGGACTTATTGGTCCCATCTTTCTCAATCTCCAATCACTTGCTAATTTTTTCTTCCAATTTTTTAAATTACAACTTTATATCTGGCAGTTTTATTACAGTATAATTGACTAATAAAAATCATATATTTATGTATAGATTACAATATAATTGACCACTAAAAATTGTATCTACGCTGTACAACGTGAGGTACTGATACATATTTAAAATGTGAAATGATTAAATCAAGCCAATTAACATATTCATTACCTCACACCTTTTTTTGGTGTGTGGTGAGAACATTTAAGATGTAGTCTCGGGCCGTGCGCGGCGGCTCAAGCCTGTAATCCCAGCACTTTGGGAGGCTGAGACGGGCGGATCACGAGGTCAGGAGATCGAGACCATCCTGGCTAACACGGTGAAACCCCGTCTCTACTAAAAGATACAAAAAACTAGCCAGGCGAGGTGGCGGGCGCCTGTAGTCCCAGCTACTCAGGAGGCTGAGGCAGGAGAATGGCGTGAACCCGGGAGGCGGAGCTTGCAGTGAGCTGAGATCTGGCCACTGCACTCCAGCCTGGGCGACAGAGCGAGACTCCGTCTCAAAAAAAAAAAAAAAAGATGTAGTCTCTCAGTGATTTTGAGGTATTAGCAATTTTCAAGTATACATTATTAGCCATAGTCACAATGCTATCCAATAGATTCAGAACTTATTCATTCTAACTGAAATTTTGTACCTTTAACCTTCATCCCCTTGTCTCCCCCTCCCCTCCAGCTCTTGGCAACTGCAATTGTACTCTCTGCTTCTATAAGTTTGACTTTTTTGGATTCTACATATAAGTGAGATAATCTGTTTTTAAATCTAGCCAAACTTAAAACAGTAGATGAATCACAGTTCTTCCTGTAGTCCTTAGGAAAACAGCAAGACAGCATATGTATAAATTAACTGATTAGTATTTCATCAGAAACTGAGGCTGCCTTCAAGGAGATGGGAGGTTAGATTACAGCAACCAGCAGGACCCAGAAGTGAAAATTCTAAAAATCCTTGTAAGGATCTGAGCAGTATTTCCTGCTTTTCCGGCTCAAGTTTCTAATCTCTACTCCTGCATTTGTGTACAGATCAAAATCTGAGGTTTTCACATGAATGGTCTTTTTACTAATGTTACAAGAAGAAATTAAAAAAAAAAAACTACAGGCTTAGAAGAAATCTTTAATTATTATTTGAAATTAGTAATTTATGAATTCTTTTACAAACGTATAACAATAGACAAATGTTCTTCAGCGCTCCATTTTTCACAACAGTGAAACACTGTAAATCTCTTAGGTGTCAATATCTCACATAGAAAATCTGATCTATTACTCATTTTGGCAACATTAACCATTTATATTACATGAGTAAATCTGACCAGTTCCAATCACAGGATTCATTTGATTTTGCATATAACTAGTTCCTAACATATATGAACATGTGTATTAGTTTTAAGGAAAATTGTTTTCTCACTCTGAATATAGTTTTTGAGAATAAAACTTGTTAGTATCCTATAAAAGAGCCATCTAAATATTGTTTAATCAGTTATCAGATCAGATGGCGCTTTGCTATGTCTTTGTATTGTTACTGAAGTTCTTATATGAGGAGTGGACCAGCTGGCTCTGTGGGGCCGCAAGCCACTGGCTTCCTAGACTTGAGAGAGCTAGAGCAGGTGGTTTCTAAGGTTTCTCAGGTTTCCAGGTGAAAAGCCCTCCAGGTAACCTCAGTGAAGGTTGAAGGTTCAAGGTTCTAGAGATCATCTGATAGGATCAGCTGAAATCTAAAAAGGTCTTTCTCCTCAACCCCCACTCCAAAACACTTACTCTTTGGACATTCTTAGAATATACAAATACTTATGGGAAACATGATTAAAGAAGACAAAGGGAAAACAAACCATATTGAGAGAAAAAACTGTTTTTTCGGGTATATTTAAAAATAGACTGCTTATACACCTTTGCTGTATCACCTTAAGAATGACTCAGACTCATTTTATTTTCTATATGAATCAGAAAAATACTGCTTTTTGTTTATAAAATTTTATTTATAAATTTTTAAGAGCTGAAAAAATATTACATTTTTTATGTGTGCTCCAGTTTTCATCTAGAAGATAACTATTCTGACTCCCACACTGGCCACTTCTGTTATAGTACAAGTTTCTGCCAGAAATAAAAGCAACTGTTTTCCTAATTGTATGTAAAAGCTACATTTCCATATACAGCCCAATACATACAGACGTATAGTGAAAGAGGAGTTAAAAAAAAAAATCACTACATACTTTGGGGCATGTATTTTAAATATAACTTTAATTCTACTTTAATGTTAAAACATACCTTTATTGGTGAAAAATATGAAGTAAAACTATTCATAAATTGATATTTAACATCGGTAGATAAAAATATAGAAATCATGTATTGACACTTTTTTGCAAGTTATGATAATTAAATCCTTATGAATGATATATAATTTTGCTTGGCGGCATGTGGTTTATTATTTGAAATCTACTGGTTCATTAGTATCATACTGGTTATAGCTAGTTGTTTCAGAACATTAACTGTCCTCTCACATTACTTACAGAGATACTGGGGACCATCTGTTCTTGCAAGGGATTTAAGTATATATCTACTGGGTATCATGCTATTTATTTAATTCAGCACCCACTTCCTATTGTTGTATTTTCTTGGGGGGAAAAGTCAACTTAATTACAGGGAATAAAGATAACCTCTCCTGGCAGGTTACCTTGTCACCATGAGAGCAAAGCGGGACCTGCTTAAAGTAGTTTACGGTGGTTAATAAGAAGAGCAAAACCAACAAGACTTAAGAATATTTAGCAAAGGTTTAACAAAAATAGAACAGTGAATGGCACTTTTAAAAATATTACTGTAAGCCTTGGGCTTGTCTAAATCAATCTTGGCACATCTGTCTGATGTAGACCGTAAACAGGATTAGAGCTGGATTTATCTGCTTGGCGCTAATTGTGCTCACAGTTTCTGCACATGTCCACTTTTTAAAATACTGCCTGAAAAACAGGCCTGCCTGATAGATGGCTCCCACAACATAGTGTATACACACACTTATGGTATATTAGATGGTTAAGCAATGTGATGTCTAACAATTTTTTTTGGCTCTTCAGAATTAGTTATCTAATCCCCTAATTAAAAATACAAAATTCTGTTTGAATACACCACATACTGAGATAAATCTGTGAAGCAAGGGACCAATAAATTTAAATACACTTTAATTGTTAGAAGAAAACACAATTTAATTGTTAATAATCAGGTTAAACTAGGGTTTAAACAAATAGGGCTGCTCCTGTAGTTTACTGAAAACTCATCACAATATATTACTATCCTCAAGAATTATGACAAAACATTTGTTAGCAGAAAAGCGTAAGTTCCTAAATACATACATGTATCAAGAGTTACAGCAAAGTAGGCTTCTTATCTAGTAAAAGAATTAGAGAGAAATTTTTCAACTTATTTTCAGAGAGAAAGACAGAAAATTCAGGTCCAATACGCAAATGTCACATTTTTATCAGATCAAATAAAAAATACTGAATTTCCATCTTTTTTCCATGTAGTTATTTCTTTCATGTGTAAACGGCTGAGATACTTAAGAATGTAAGCATTTGAGGATATACAGATATTTTCACATGAAGTCTAAAATGAATTAATGAAACAGTCAAAATCTATATTCTTTTTTTTTTTTTTTTTTTTGAGATGGAGTCTCACTCTCTTGCCCAGGCTGGAGTGCAGTGGCGCCATCTCGGCTCACTGCAAGCTCCGCCTCCCAGGTTCACGCCATTGTCCTGTCTTAGCCTCCTGAGTAGCTGGGACTACAGGCGCCCGCCACCAGGCCCGGCTAATTTTTGTATTTTTAGTAGAGACAAGGTTTCACTGTGTTAGCCAGAATGGTCTCGATCTCCTGACCTCGTGATCTGCCCGCCTCGGCCTCCAAAGTGCTGGGATTACAGGCATGAGCCACCATGCCCGGCCTAAATGTTATTCTTTGAGCTTTAAAATATACACAATAAAAATGCTAATCTTTATTCGAAACATTTAATACCTATGATGTACAAAGTGACATTAACAATGTTACATTACATGGTCTATGTTTAATCATAAATACCACATAAAATTGGTAAGTTCTTTGAAAAAGAACACTATAATAGAAAATGAGAATTGTTTGACTTTCAATCACAATTTTCTAAAGCTTTTTTCTTGATATATATTTTTCACATTCCAAATATCCTGGCTAGTTCTTAGAAATTAATTTTCCTAGATCTCTACCATTAGCAAAAGGGTAGGTCTATATGTATAGTTTTGTTTTATATAAACATTCAGGAGAAATTGGTGAATTAAGTAAATTTTTTCAATGCTTATGATAAACTAAAACACCTTCATCAGCAATCCTCAGTGTGTAGCCTCAGAGCGTATACAGGGTAAAAACGATTTTTATAATAATACTAAAGATGCCATTTACCTTTCCTACCATATTAACATTTGCACTAAAGGTGCAAAAGAAATAGTGGGTAAAACTCCTGGAGTGTCAGTGTGAAGCAAGGTGGGGCACCAAATTGTACTAATGGCTGCATTCTTCACTAACTCAAACTCAGTTTAAAAAATCCAGTTTTAAAAATCTCAGTTTAAAAACTCAGTTTAAAAAATCAACTGTTCTTGATGAAGCAATAACACTTATTTTTTTAAAATCTCTACCTTTGAGTACATTTTTTTTTAATGTTATGGGTAATAACAATGGAAAGTATATATACAGCATTTCTGCCACAAATGGAAATGGTGGTTTGCTCCAGGAGAAACACTTATACCATTTCAATTGCAGCTGAACCAGCTGTTTTTCATAGAGCACCACTTTTTACTTGAAAGATCAACTGACAATACAGACTCTGGTATTCAGGCAGCAGCATTTGGTAAACATTTTCTGGAAAATGAACAAAGTGAGGCAGTAACTAAAGGAAAGCAACTGAGAACTTTGTCATTGATAAAATATAAGGTTTTGAGTAAAATTAGAATTTTGTAAAACTTGTAAGCGTGATGATGATCTTAACAGCTTTCTAATCTTTAATTTTCTGATGAGACTGGCAGTGATATTAGACTTTTTAAAATATTCTATAATAAAATTTGTCAACATTTAGTAAACCAAATTTTCCAAAAGGCCAATACAGAACGTTACAAAATCATACATGTGCAAAATATCCATTCAAAGTACAAGATAGACCAATACATTTTCAAATAGCAGACTACAATAAAATTGATATGTTTTCAGATTTCAAATTATAACCAGCCTTTAAGGAATTAGCACTTGACAAGTTTTGCTATAGTATCAAAGGAGAATATCCACAATATCTTAACACATTAAAAGACATTTCCTTTTCAGCTGCACATCTGTGTTAAACTGGATTTTTCCTTACATACTTCAATCAAAGCAACATATTCACAACAGACTGAATGAAGAAGCATTCTGAGATTTCAGCTGTCTTCTATTAAGCTAGACTTGAAAAAACTCAGAAAGTCAAATACCACATGTTCTTACTTTATGTGGGTGCAAAATAATGTATACATAGGAACAGAGTGTGGAATGATAGAAAAAGGAGACTCAAGAGGGTGAGGGGGGGTGGGTGTTGAAAAATTATTTAATGGGTACAACATATGTTTTTTGGGTGATGATACACTAAATTCTCAGACTTCACCACTAAGCAATATGTCTGTGCAACAAAATTGCACTTGCACCCCTTAAACTTACACAATATTTTTTTTAGAAAAGGGAGATGTGAAAAAATTTAAAATAGAAGGATGGTACTGCTTTTTTTATTGTTTTGGAAAATAGTTATTTTTAATACAAATATTTATGTTAATATGCAATGAACTTATTTACTGTTATTTTTATTTTATTTTTATTTTGTTGAGACAGAGTCTCACTCTGTTGCCCAGGCTGGAATCCAGTGGCACAATCTTGGCTCACTGCAACCTCCATCTCCCTGGGTTCAAGCAATTCTCATGCCTTAGCCTCCCGAGTAACTGGGATTACAGGTGCCCGCTAGCATGCCTTGCTAATTTTTGTGTTCTTAGTAAAGACAGGGTTTCACCATATTGGCTGGTCTTGAACTCTTGACCTCAAGTGATCCACCCACCTCGGCCTTGCATAGTGTTGAGATTACAGGTGTGGGCCACCATGCTAATCTTTTCTGTTACTTTAAAATAGTAAATATTTTTAATGTCTATTTAATTTCTAATATAACAAATATAAATGGTTATAACTTAAATAAATGGTCTTTGTGGTTTTCAATCATTTAAGAGTATAAAGGGGTTCCAAGACCAAAAAACTTGAGAACTCCTGGTATACAGTCTTATAAAGACAGGCATACCATTATGAAAATTAAGCCTAAAATGGCATGACTTATGCATTGCATCTTTGATCACCTTGTATTAAATACCTAAGATTTTATTACTGGATTATTTTTACACTTTCTATGCAATAAGTTCCTATTACATCTGAATCATGAAATAAAGCAATTTGAAATATTTAATATTTTATACCCCAAGTTCATCATTCAATGTGATTGGCTTTCACCATTTTCATTCAAGAAGGGCACTTTTGTTGAGATCATTTATTCCTTGATTTTACTAGCTACTTATGTATTTGCCCAGATCTTTCTTTTATATGTCCACTTCCATCTCAGTCCCTCAAGAAAAACACTGATAAATGTACAGGGTTGGGGAAGGTCTCCAAGAATGGCACCAACAGAAAATATGACCTTAATGGATTCATCTTAATAAAAAACCTAGTCTTTTTTTTGGCATTATCAGTTCAGCTACACAAAACAGTTTGTATATACAGTTCATATACACCATACCAGATGATCTTTGCACCAATTCCTCCTGAGCCTCAGATTATGGTAATTGGTCCTTTCTCTAGTGTCTCAGCAATTCACTTCAACAATATCTTCATCATTATCCTCATCTCTAATCTCTGTATCCCAGCACCTAGCTTAATGCTTCAAACACAGGCTAGGCTTCCAATAAAAGTTTGTTATTGACTGTATTTACTGTCTATCAGAAGATCCCTTAATCACACTGTATGCATTTCCACCTCTGGACCTTTGCTCCTTCATTTCCTAGCACATGGAAGGCCTTCTTGACTCTAGTCTTTTCAAATATTAACCAACTGTCAAAGCACACTGAGCCACTCTTCTAAATAATAACCTTCATTTCTCAGTTCCTGTGAACTCTTAAGGCCCACTACTACTCAGTTAACATTTAATCGCATATCAGAAGTTATTAACTTACCAGAGAGTGAAGGTTCAAAGGTCTTTGAAAGCCTTTAATAACTTGTTATAAAATACTAATTAAATGGTGGTTTTAAGATGGTGGTAGTGGGAGGGGTTAGAGAAAGAATAAAACTGTAGTAGTTCAAGGTAAGTCTAAATTTAACAAGTTTGAATACCTACTGCATTCCAGGCACTTCTTTGTGTATATTAAAATGTTAATATTAGTGTAACTGAACCTCCATGGGCAACTGTTTCTATGAGAACAAAGGAAAAAGTGCTTAAACCTTTTGTGGCCTGAACTTGCTAGACTGCAGGAACAGAATGAGATCTAAAGCACAATGATGGCTTCTATTGCCAGGGTCTAAGGATTATGTCTGGTCATGGGACTCCTTATTGGTAAAGGCCCTTACATCTCACAGTTCAACTCACTAATACTCTTTTTCCTGGGAACCTCAAGGATAGTCATATGTACTTTGCTCTCACCTCTGTCATTACTGTCAGCCAATGTAGTACCACTGCAGGTCAGATCCCATTACTTCCCAGCAGTCATGGTGAGGATATCGCACAGCCCTCTAAATTATCCAAAGGGTTCTGCTACTTAGCAACACTAAAGTCTGACTTTTATACCATGCCCATTCGGTTCTCCCCTCAATGCTCTCATTACTTGATCATAAGATGACAATGTATTCAGAACAACTGTTCAAAGTTCAGAGTATTTGAACTCGGCACAGGCAGATCTGTGTTGCTGAAAAGGAGAAGAACCTTTACCTGAGAGATTAAAGTAATTGTTATTTTTACTTGAAGACTGGTCCTAGAACCAGGAAAGAGGTGGAAGAGATTCACCTAACAGCCTCTAGGACACCTGAACTCCTCGGTCCACCTTCCTGATGCCAGCAATGGGACCACTGTGGTCAGGGATCACTTTGGAGTACACAGTGGCAGGGAAGAAAGGGAAGATAAAAAGAAACTGTCAGAAGCCTTGTTGACTGAACATCCAAAAGTAAGCTTCAATCACACATATAATTCAAGATGTTCTAAAAAGTATTTGTAAAACGTTATTCATATGAGTATTTTTAGGCCTAGACTTACTGGAGACAAAGGGAAGGTGATAAGCAATTTTAATATAGCTTATCATGGTTTGATTTCTAAAATCCAACTTAACAACATTCAAGACAAAGGTCATGTTTATTTTTAATATGCTAGGCAAATGGGGGATACGAACCTTTCATTTCCAATTAAAAGAATATAGTTGACAAATATATTTGGTTTTCGTTTTTGCCATTGAAGAAAGATAGAGTTGATTTCACAAGAAAGAAAAATTACAAAGAAATGACCTATAAAATGTAGTCAAATTTCCTAAGTCTATAAGTTATTTTCAGTTGGACTTACTCAAACTATAAGGAAAAAATTTAAGTCTTCATAAAATTTTAAGTCTTAATAAAAACTTTGAATTTTAATAAACACACATATACTTCACAAATTATGCCAGTCAGCTGATATAATTTAGGCTCCTAGTCACATGAAATATGATATGCTACCAACATATTTGAAGTAAAACAAAATTTTAAAAACCATTTTGGAGTAGAAATTAGAGGAAGCCAATTTTATTGAAAATTGATTCAGTCTGATACTAAAATAAGCTAAATGTTTATACCTTGGCATTCTACATAGATAGTAATTATACAAGTGTGTTTCCATTTTATAATAGTTTTAAAATAAGAATTTCTTCTCCATGCCTTTCATCATAACACAATTACTACCGCATAGTTAGTACTATGATAAGAAGCCAAAATTAAAGGTGAAGTTGAGAAAGTATTACCTGATGAGAAAATTTTAGAGAAAAAATTCTAGATCAAGTATTTTATATACTTAGGTACACTATGTAGCATGTAATCAATGTAAAACAGCTTATAGGATTACAGCAAGCCATCTTCTCTGTGCTGTAATACTGTCAGGTTTTTTTTAGAAAGATAAATTTGATATCAATACGATGTGACACAACTGCATCAAACCTTAATTTCACTCACAGTAAGAAGTCACAGGATTAAATAACACTGTGCAGTCTTTTAGAAAAGTTTATTGCTTCCAGATGGATTCAAGTTTCCTTTCAGCCCTGATTACATCTAATATGCACAGGGTGCCAACATTATAAAGGACAGAGTCAAAAATATCATTTATATAGATAGCGAGGGGTGGAGCAGGGGAACTCTGGCTTCTAAATAGGTTCTGCTAATCAAGTCTTGACTATTTTTAAGAAATCATAATAAGCATTTAATGAAAAACAAACATCATACTATATAAATGTCTTCAATAATGGCTGTTCCACAGAAAAACACAAATCTACAGTAAAGTAGCCATAAAACGACTCCTAGCTCAAGCCGCATGCTCTTTGCCCCCATGTTGGGCTGTGCCATGTGTCACACCGCATGGGGCTTGCTACCAAGATGTCCACCTGTGCCTCTGTGGCAGAAGAGGCATCCATTTTTATTTCATTTAGTAGGAGTACTATTGAATATAAGCCATTGCAGTCAGATATAAATAGACCTTCAAAAATAGTGACTACTCATAGGCATGTTTGCTAACTTTAAGGCTGCACGTAAATGACCACTTATATTTAAAAGAACATTTTCTTATGCAACTGAAGCATCACTAACAAAATAAATGAAGTCTTTTTCATAAAACCCCCCAAAAAGTACTCTGCATAATGCAAATTAAAAAATAAAATCACATCCATTCTAGCTAATCTTGGGGAGAAAAACAAAAATGATTGAAGTATTTCAGTCAGATCAGATGTCATTTTTATAAAATATAGTAAAACTAAGAATACTTCTATATTTCCCATTTTCTTAAAAACTTTCCAAATGTTGCCCTGAAAAAAATTACACAAATTACAAAGTTGATTGAATATAAGTGTTAAACAATTTATTATGATTCCTTAAAACAGATTAGCAATTTAAATACAATTATGGTCCCGAAGCTCTAAAGAGGAGGAAAATGATTTCTGGAAATACATAAAATCTTTCTTACTAGAGCACTGTTGAGAATGTGGGACTACAATCATTCCTGCTCATGCCTAACTTTCTCCTGTGGAGTGTACTCAACCAAAACTAGACAAATATCATTATGATACTTTTTTACTCATAGTTCTTCAGAGAGACTAAGTTCCTTTATGTAAGGAAAATAAACGAATGTTAAAATTTCAGGTGATCTTCACAAAAGTTTTTCACTATCTTGTGTTTTTGATTAGTTCCATAAGTGATACTTAAAATGAATGTATTAAAATTTTTAAGTAGATTGAAATAGTGATAATATCTTTTAGATTGAAATAGTGATAACATCTTTCAACTATCTATCAACTGTTTAAAAATGCTTGAAGACACAGGGCGATCAGAAAAGGATGAAATTACATTAAAATATAACTTGAAGTTACAGGCCAAATCAATAACAGATCAATAAAACAAGGTTCAACCAGGTAGGCTACCAGGAACTAAAATGGATAATGGGTTTTATGTCAGCAGATGACTCATCCATTAAGTATTTCACATATCCCTAAAACTAATAAGTGTTTGTGTTAACTATCCCTAATCAAATAGTACTTTGTTTCCAATAATGATTAACTATTCTTAAACTGGCCATTGTCTTGGTCTAAATAGTATGTATTTGAGTGAAAAATGATTTGAGCTTCACTCTTTTAATATTGTTAATTGGAAACCTTCCACATGCCAGTCTCGTTCTACGCAGAGAAGCCTTTTAGACAGAGATCTTCCTTGACTACCCAATAATCGTTGAACAAAGATTGGAACAAAATAAGGGAGCATGCTGTGTAGGTACGGGTCTAGAATCTCTCATCTGCAATTCTGAAATCCCCAAAGCTCCAAAAACATTTTTTTCTTAAGTCATTTGGCAGCAAATCCTGAGCTGACCTCATTCTGCAGCTGAACTGACAATGAGATTTGAGTCTTTACTCATCCCTCTTAGCATGGGCATTCTTAATGTTTCATTCAGAAATATTGTTTAATTATGAAACACTACCACAAACCAGCTGTGAGTGTTATGTAATATATATACCCCATTTTAGCTCTCTAAAATCAGTAAATATCTGAATTTTAACACATAGCTGGTTCCAAGAGTTTCTGGGCAAAGGGAACAGTAAGCATCAAGGTCCTGTGGCAAATGCATACTTGGTGTGTTCAAGGAACAGTAAGATGTGGCTGGTGCTAGTAAGAAAGCCGGAGGATAAGACATAAGAGTAGAGGGGTCAGGCACAAGTAGCCCATGTGTGGTGATATAAACTTACATTAAGGACATTGGATTTTAAGCTGAACATGCAGAAGAATGATGTGCTCTAATGTACACTTTTAAATTAACATCTGGGCCAGGCATGGTGGTTCATGCCTATAATCCCAACACTTTGGGAGGCTGACGCAGAAGGATTACTTCAGGCCAGGAGTTCGAGACTAGCCTGGGCAGCAAAGAGAGACCCCATCTCTAGTAAAAGTTAAAAAAAAAAAAAAATTAGTCAAGTGCGGTTGTGTGCCTGTAGTCCCAACTACTGGAGAAGCTAAGGCAGGAGGATCACTTGAGCCCAGAAATTAAAGGCTACAGTGAGCTATGATCACCACTGCATTCCAGCCAAGGCAAAAGTAAGACCCGATCTTAAAACAAACAAAAACAAAGTTGCTACATGGAAGACAGACACTACTCCAGATGAGAAATACAATACTCCAGGTGAGAAATGAGAACGTATAACACCAAGGTGGTGACAATGATGCTGCTCAAACATGGATATATTTCAAAGGAAGAGGCAACAGGATTTGTTGATGAGTTGGATGTAGAATGAAAGACAAAGAGTGGAATGTAGCAGGTCTCCAAGTGTTTTTGGTTTGGACAATCAGAATAATGAAGTTCCCACTTACTGAAATGGGAAAATCTATAGGAGGTACATATTTAGAGAGTACAGGAGAAAATGTGGAGTTTGTTGTAGAACATAAGTTTGAGAAGTTTATTAGACCTCTAATATTTAAGTAGAAGATTTATAAAACTGGAATTCTGAGGCGAGGTCTAGAGATATAAATTTGAAAGACATGAGCATTTAGATAGTATTTGAAGCCAGAAACTAGAGAAGGTCTAACCAGAAAAAGAACAGAAATAGAGACCAAAAAAGTCAGAGGACAGACATGGGAAAATGAGAATACCCAAGTATGGAGACCGGGAAAAAAAAGTCCAGTGGGATAGGAGGAGAACCAAAAGAATGACATCCAAGAAGGCAGGTGAAGAAAATTGTATCAAGGAGCATCGTGTGACTACCTGTCAGACTCTTAACAGGTCAAATCAGATGACGACTGACCTTGATGAGTGAGCTGTGGAATGACAGGGGTCAAAGTCTGACCACAGGAGATTCAAGAAGGAATGAAAAATAAAGTGAATGTATAAGTCGTCTAGCTAGAAAGTTGGGGGGTGGGGTGAGCCAAAAAAAAAAAAAAAGGTGGGGGGGACCAGGTGCTCTACAAAGATTATCTCAGTTAATCCTCACAATAGTTCTATAACGTAGAAATCACCTCACTTTACATATGAAAATGTAGAAGATAAATGGTGTGCCATTTTTTTAATGAGAATTTAGAATCTGTTAAGTATACCTCATTATCAAAGTTTATCCTCTTATACTACCACACAGCTTCCCATCAATTCACCATATAAATAAACAAATATTGAGAAAATGGCATCATGTTCCCAGAAAGGACACTGGTGTAGGAAGAGAAAGCCCTAGATTTAGTCCCAAACTCTGTCACCAATCTTGAGGAAAATGCTTTCATTTTTTAGCCTGACGGGTCATTCCTAAAATATGAGGATTAGAATAGATGCATTCATTCATTCGACAAATATTTGTTGAAATTCTATGTGCTGGAAACTATTCTAGGAGTTAGAGGAACGGACAAACAAAACAGAAACTTACCCTCTGGTAAGAAAAATGATAAATATTCAATGTAATCTAAAGTTTCTTTCATGCCTAAAATGCTATATTGTTTAATAATAGACAAAAATTCTGTTCTATGTAGTGCAAATAAGTTTAGATTCATTGTGTCACTGAATGCTCACTACACCATAAACTGGGTGCTATTATTATGATCCATTTTACAGATTGTGAGGAGACACAGATAAGCTTCGTGTTTAAATAGCTTGCCCCAGTCTCAAGAGTGGCAAATTCCAAATTCTAACATATTCTGGCTCCAAAAAACCACCCTTCGATCACTTTAAAGAGTATAGTAACATACTACGATAATACTTCATTTGACTGGTGTTTACCTCTCCCTTTCTGTTATTTTGCTTTTTGTTGTTTTTTGATGGACCTCTGAATGTTCAAAATGGAAAACAATGAAGACTAAGAGAAAAAGCGAACGATAAAAGAGGAACTGCAGTAGAAGTGACAGTGATACTCGTTTGAAAAAAACTCAAGAGAAACCAATATAATGGAGTAACAAGAACAAAAAAAAAGGTCTGAGAAGGCACAGGAAGGAAAGAACAGCCGCCCTTGAGATGGTGACTCTGGTCAGTCACCCACTGATGCCACACGCCTAACTGTAAAGGACAGTTGGCAGGTGGGTCAACTACAGCTCCCCAGGTTTGCTCTATCAGAGGAGACTGGCTTCTCCTATTCTCTCCCAAATCACCCAAACATGTTGTTCATTTAACAACCTTACCAAGAAGCTAAACTTCTAATGAGTCTGACAAAGTAAATATGCTCCCTAAATACCTCAGAAAGGAAATCAAGGTACCGTTTGATACTTTTTGGTATGATCATGTTAAAAGGGAAAGCAGTTCTTGAGAGGAGGTACTGGGGAAAAAGGTGAGATCCTTATAGAAACCAGAAGAGGAGAAAAGATGCAGGGATGAGTCACTTGGCCTTACTACCAGAGAGGTCATCTTCTCATTTTCAGCAGACAACCAGTATCTGGCTCTTGCCTTTGGACCAGGGATCTCCAGGCAGCACTAGGTCCACATGGACTCGCATTGGCTGGAAGCCAGTTTATCTTCCCTAGCTTTCAACATAGAGTGGTGATATAAGAGTAGCTGGATTTTCCTTTTTGAAGAATTATTCTTATAATACAGTATTTGCCCCTAGAAGTCTGAAGATATTTAGAGATAACACTGGTTTCATACTGCTTGTAAAGGCGAGAAACATATTTTCTATCAGTAATCTATGTAGCTGCAAAATTTGAGTGTCTCTTCCATGCCAAGTGTTTTCTGACCTAAATATTGAGGATTTGAGGTTGATTAAATATGGTTCTTTCCCTGTAGCAGTTTGGTACAATGGAGAATGGAAACAAACTGTCATGTGGACCTTCACCAAATTCTTATTTCCAACTTACTACCTTACAAAAGGGGGCATCCTGAGTGCCTCCTGAAGTGAACTAGGAAATCCTAATTGGTAAAAAGGTTCTACTAAGAAATTTACAGGATACATTAAGAGGAGAAACAGAAATTGAGAGATACAGAAAATAATGAAAAGGTATAATTGAAATAAGAGCAAGCAGAAAAAATTACTAGGAGTTGCCTCATGTGATGCTGCTACTCTTGCTGTTCCTAGGGAGGAATAAATCTGTTCCCAAACATTTTGGGGAAATCTACCAAATTCCATTTGTATTCGTCCTAAGAAGTTTTATGTATCCTACTCATAATGCAAACTTCTTTACCAATTCCAACCCAGGATAAGATGAGTATTTCTTTTGACAAAAACTAATGATCATGTAGTGGGGAATAGAAATTTGAACACAACCATCTGGTTTCATCATCTTGTGGTTTTCCTTTGGATCCTGAGTTCAGCTGTGGAAATACACAGACTTTGCCGAAGAGGAAAACATTCCCACACTCCATGACTGTAAGGAACACTGCATACATCACTGTCCTCAGTACTAAAACACTAGATGTTGCAATAGCACACCAGCCCTGAAATGTGCTACTCTTTATTAGTCATCATTTTTTCTTAACAGATGGGAAAACTGCTACAGCAATATTCTACTGATGAAGGAGCTGTTTGGAATTAGAAACTAGGTGATAGCTCATTTATAAGATCATCATCAACAATAAAAAATACATGCTCGCCGGGTGCGGTGGCTCACACCTGTAATCCCAGCACTTTGGGAGGCGAAGATGGGCGGATCACGAGGTCAGGAGATCGAGACCATCCTGACTAACACGGTGAAACCCCGTCTCTACTAAAAATACAAAAATTAGCCGGACGCGGTGGCGGGCGCCTGTAGTCCCAGCCACACGGGAGGCTGAGGCAGGAGAATGGCGTGAACCCGCGAGGCGGAGCTTGCAGTGAGCGGAGATCGCGCCACCGCACTCCAGCCTGGGAGACAGAGCGAGACTCTGTCTCAAAAAATAAAAATAAAAAATAAAAAAATAAAAAATAAAAAATAAAAAATACATGCTCATCATTAAGATATATAAAATAAGATACATGACAGGAATCATTTAAGAATATTCTCAAAACATAAATGTCTTGTCCTGAAGGTTTCATTTGTGTTCAGAATATTTGTTTTAAAAAATATTAGATGGCCTTGGTAGCAACCAGCTATTTAGACCAGGACTACTGACAAACTCTTATTTAAGCTTCAGACTCCAAAAACCAACACCACCAACTTCAGAAATTTTTGTGAGGCCTTCACAACTTTGTAGCTACCTGTTTAAGAAATGGTTTGCACAGTGGTTCTCAAACTGACCTCCAGATAATTCCTCCATAACCCAGACCTAAGCAGCTCTGCTTTACTTTACCTATTGGGAGAGAAGAAAGAGGGTGTTTTAAAATGGCCTTGGAATGGAAGAGAGAATACAGAAAGTACTGCTTTAATACAGTCATTGGTAAAAATAACTATGGATTTGTTTCAGAGTTACTGGCATGCTTAAAGATCAGACATCAGTTCATTTGTTTGAAATGCTCTATTTTCAGTGGGCATAAAAAAAAAAGGCAGTAACCCCCAAAGGATTAGTCCAAAACCTTAGTATCAATATACATATTAGGATTTGGAATCCTGGAAACCTCTTCCAAAAAGCTGTTCAAAGAACTTTCAGATAATGAAATTGAGATGTTTTCTGCTCTTCAAGGGGATAAATGAGCTAAAGTTTACACAAGTTCATTTTCCTTTTAATGTACGTATTTTAGAATTATATTATTTTTTAATACATGCATGCAGTTACCACCTACACAAGATTATTATAATCTAACCCAAGTAATTACTGCTGAGATCAGCAAGTTAATGCCCTTTGTTTGCCAAATTTTTGTTTCCCCAAGAACAAATCCCACTCAATAAAGATGTGTTTCCAGGATACATATAATTATGCTGGGTACAACATCTGTTGCTTTGCATTTTCAGAGCCTTACCAAATCAAGATAAGAACACGCTTCTATGTCTCCTTTAGGGAGAATGACTGTAGTAAAAGCTTAAATACTCAGAATTTTCAAAAAGCAGTATTCGTCAAAAACAGAAGCAAATTCTAATATAACTATTTCCAAATTGAATTAACTCATTTTAGTCCTTATCATCGTTTCACATGGTCATATCATTTTTTAATATGATTCAATAATCCTGAAAATTATCTTTCCTATGATTTTATATAAGAATCTTAGTTCTACCAACTTCAACCTCAGTTATCTTTCAGAAGCAGAATGCCTAACCAAAAAAAAGGTAATCACTTATGATCAAGAACAGCAGAAAAATAATATTGGTGCCCTCTTTTCTGGTATTTCCTCTCAGGAAAACAATGGATTTAGATAACAGATAGGGCAGTGTTGCACTTTTAAATGTAGGTCAGTATTTCTGATTGTACTAGGAAACTAAATGCTCAGACTTAAATAAAGCAGGGTAATAGCCACCGAAGTCACTTTTCTGCATGGCCTTTTAAGGTTGCGCCCAGCAACCTGATAATCCTAAGAACTTTTCAATATGTTTGGTAATTACTTATAGGCAAGATTTATCAGGAAGACACAAAATGAACACTGATTTCAGTATCAAAATACGAAATAAACGTAATAAATGGGGGGGCTGACACTACTCTCTCCTCAAACATCAGTAGTCACAGACAAAAAAAAATCTCAGTTATGAATTCATACTTTCAGAAAACTTTAGGACAAGCAAATTCATGACATTGTTAGTGATATTCAGATGTATTTCACTATCTTTGAGAGCTACTACTGCTATTTCTCCTGTCCATGTAACTAAGATTATTATTTATGCTACATTTAGACTGATTAGATTGACCAAGTTCCGCAGAGTTGGAGTTGAGAAAACCTACTTAAAATGCAAAAATTTACCATCTTTCCAAGCCATTTTAATATGTTCCTTTATGTTCCTTCTCACTTGGCTAACAATTCTTTATTTCTTGGTGTTATATATCATTTTTAAGTAATCATACATTAACCATTGTATTGAAAAAAACACAAAAAGCCTCACCTCACTATTAATAGGAATTTAAGGGGAAGAATAAAACCCACTTTTTTTTTTTTTTTTGAGACAAGTTCTCACTCTGTAACCCAGGCTGGAGTGCAGTGGTGCGATCTCTGCTCACTGTGACCTCTGCCTCCTGGGCTGTAGCGATCCTCCAGCCTCAGCGTCTTGAGTAGGTGGGACTACAGGTGAGCACCACCAAGCCCAGCTAATTTCCCCGTCCCCCACCACCCCGCCCCGCAGAGATGGGGTTTTGCCATGTTGCCCAGGCTGATCTTGAACTTCTGGGCTTAAGCAATCTACCTTCCCTGGTCTCCCAAAGTGCTGGAATTACAGGTGTGAGCCACCACACCTGGCGAAAACCCACTCTCAAGGTTGGAAAAGAAAGATTTAGGTAAAGAAGAACTATAGTAAATCCACCTGTTATGGACTGACTTGTGTTCCTCTAAAATATGTTGAAGCCCTAACCCCCAATGTGACTGTATTTGGAGATAGGGCCTTAAATAAGGTAATTAGGTTAAACGAGGTCATAGTGTAGGGTCCTAATCCAATAGGACTGGTGTTCTTACAAGGAAGACACCAGAGATCTCTACCCATGCAGGCAAAGAGAAAAGTCCACATGAGGATGCTGTATGAAGGTATCCACCTGAAAGCCAGGAAGAGAACCCTCTTCAGAAGCCAACCCCAATGGCACCTTGATCTTTGACTTCCAGCCTCAAGAACTGTGAGAAGATAAATTTCTGTTCAAGCCTCTCAGGCTGCAGTATTTTGCTATGGCAGCCCTAGCAGACGGCTACACTATCCTGCCTTGACTTGTCTTCAGTTTTAACTTCTATTTTAGCATCTCTGAATTTTCTTCAAAGAGTGACCTGTTGTCATATTGCCATATCAAGGAAAACGTGGCAAGCAGAGAAACTGATCATATCTTTTTTCATTTCTGTGTTCCAATATTTCCAAATGTGGGCACTGAAGAATATTTAACGCCAATGAGAGAAAAAACAAATAATTTCTTAGCTTATTAATTAGAATACCAGATTATATTGGGAGACCACTGAATTATTGTAGGTGGGAATTAGTCAAGATAGCAAGGGATGCAATACGGTCTAGGGAATACAGATGAAGGTAACTGAGAACCTTGTGTAAGATTTGAAAGCACCATTTACAATAATTTCTCATGCTGCCCACTCAAAGGGTAAAGATGAAAATTTCTCAAGTCTTCGATATTTTTACTCCCAAGTTTTCACTGGTTCTTTAAAAGTATCTTTTTAATTATTTTTAAAAATTGTTTTATTTTTCTTGTTCTTTAAGTCTTGTGATTGAACTAGAACCAGCGCTCCTCAGAGCTTCCAAACCCAGGAGAAATCAGCATAACCATATACCTGGAAAGTTAAGAGTCAAGATTAGCCCAGGGCTAAGTGGAGAAACAGGTCCATTGGAAAAGGTTCATCAAAGCCCAGAGGTCAACTAGAAAAATGGCCCTTCAACCACTTCACTTCTCATTCCGTTTACACCCCTCCACCCCACCTTCCCCCATGCTAATGCTGCTTTTTGCATCTTTCATCCCTCCACACCACCCTCCTCCGTGCTAATGCCGCTTTCCACATGACCTCTGTCCTAGGAGTTCTTGCTCTCATTTAAGGGGTTTGAAGGGAGGGCTTGAGGAAGGTCCCATATGGAGGAAAACTTTGCCTCAAGCAAAGCCCTCTCCCCTCTTAGCACTCACCCTGCTATTTATCCTCTCCAAGGTCCACACATGACTTAAGAGACTCAGAAAAGGGCTCTTGAGTATGGAAAGGGGAAAGAGAAGGAAAGGGGAATAGAGTTTATTCTGAGAGTTTCTCTAAAGGTAACAGTGCTGGGCTGTCACATTGTGCTTCCCTAGGTCATTTTTACCCCAACCACTGTTAAACTAAACCATCTGCAGATATTAAAATACCATTTTCAGGAAAGCATTGATCTGAAAGAAGAAAATGTATAGTACTAAATTTAGTATTCTGAGGACAAATTTAAATAAAACTATGTAAATAGTGAGTTTATTTATATTTCTGAATAATTTATTGCAAAGATAAATACATCACTATTTTAAAAGTGTTTCCAGTTTGTTGTTTTTCACTAGTTTTTGTATCCCTGCCTTTTCCAAATCTAAAATTCTCAACCTTACATTACATTCTGTATCATCCATAAACTTTGAGAAGTATTATTAACTATCAGTGGTTAAGAGAACTTTTTAATCTAGAAATATTTATTATCCTAAGACACCATTAGATTTTTTTCTCATATATAGGGATCAGAGAAACAAAGGAAAGAAATCCAATTATTTAAAACAGTAATCACTTAACACTGGGATTTTGTTTTAATTATAAAGAGTGTGTCTTATTAAAAACAAAACAAAGCCTTGTCCTTTAAGGAAGAAACCCAATGTTCCTCTAGTAAACGAGCATGCAAGATTTCCCATAGAATGATTAAACAAATTAACTTTGCTGTTCTTCAATTTCCCATGATATAATTGACTTATTAAAAAGAACATCAAGTAAACAATTATGGGTGCACCTGTTCAGAGTATCATACCAAGCACCATACAAAGTTAATGTGAATATTTCTATTTTCTTCACCCCCATGATAGACAAAATTTACTGTACTAAAACTAAACCAGTATAGGCAGTAATAAGTGTCAGAGGAAAATTGTTAAAGAGTCTTTCAAACTTTAAATGTTACTCCAGATATACCTAGTACCTGAAGGCCCTTTTCCATGAATCTCCTCCCTTATCCTGTGGCTCCTCCAGGGCCTTGGATAGCGTAGTAGGGACAGACAGATGGGAAGCTACAACTGAAAGTAAATGGCCTGCTCCTCAGGAGGCAGAAAGGTCACTAGGGACTCCCCTTACTTTGTCCTACTCCAGTCCTACACATAGGGAAACTAAACCACAATTTAGGGAAATTATACTAACCAGCTTACTTCAATGGTTGAGTGCTGGGCCCAGAGAGCCGCGGGAAATCTCTCTTTCTCAAGGGTCACAGAGGCACCTGACTCTCTTATTTCATCTAAGGCCTAAATGAAAGCTACTTAGACACTCAGCATAGCCACGGTTGGGTTTTATCACCGAAACTAAAGCTTCCAGTCACCCTGCCACCTCTGGCAGAATGGAGTTTTGGAGTAGAAGGCACACAGATATCACAGAGACCCAAACTGAGCCATGAAAGGTGCCACACCTAATGCAACTGGCAAGGGCCTCAGCTCAGTTTCAGCCAAGTGGGGACAGAAGGTTGTCCTAATGACATAAGTCACCCAAGGGACAAAAAGGGGACTAAGAGCAGCAAGGATGACTGAATGAGCATGGAGATGAAAATGATGACATGCTTCGAGGCTGAGGGAGGACAACAGCTGATGCACAGAGAGCAGATGAGTAGAAAATAAAAGTAAATTGTTCTAGTTATTATCTTAAACAGAGGGATATGCTGCAACACAGGACACACTTTCTTGGGTTTAGGTTTGGTATCAAGTGTGAATGTAATACAAAATTGTATTGATAGCATCCTCTAATAAAATAAAGTTGGAAAGATAGTTTTGTTTGTTCTTTGTTTTGTTGATGTTCCAGGTTTAAGTCCGATAAATAAAAGTTCACATTGTTTTTGAATAAACAGCTATCTTTAAAAATGTAAGAGAAACAAAAAGAAAAGCAGAAGAGAAAGTGTCGGGCAATGGAAATCTCGATTGTTGCTTCTCAGTCAAGATCATGAAAAGCAAGTAAAAGAAGGGATCCCAACTACAACAGAATGAATGGCTTCTTTTATTTAGGAAATTCTCTAATCTCCATGAAGATTTCAGTTTTATAGAAATTACACTTCCTTTTTCTTTGCCTGTCCTCACACACCCATCGAAGAAACAAAGTAAGATTAGCAATTAGCACAGGATATAAACTGACCAAGGATATACCACAAGTACTACATACTTATCAAATTCAGAGAGTAATTTCAGGACCAATAGACAGAAGTTTTCGACTTAAGATTTTGAAACCTAAAAGATCCATTAAAAGGGCACTTTTCAATTTTAAAGTGTCAACCAATGATAAAATTTTAAAGGCACAATCATGAAAAGGGTATTTTTAAAATAACATCCATAGACAGCTTCAGTTTCTCTTTGCATTATGCCATAAAATTGACTCGATTTTGTTAATATCAATAGCATAAAAACTAGAAAGGAATACAACTCTAATATTGTAGATTCACGTTAAAAAGTGACTGACAGGTCAAATTCTAAAAAAGAAACAGTAGATACCACCACAAAACTAGCAGATGTTTCTTGGGGTCATTTGTACAAAAACATAAGCATATGTTAAAGAAATCTGACACTATCATGGAATCAGTTGGTGTCTAAAATAATAGCAGCTCCTTATGGCAATATGATAATATCCGTATCAAATGCACAACACATTATGTTGCAACAGTATGTGCAGACAAAAGAGCATCAGTAGCAGCAGTAATGACCAGCGGTTTCATAAAGGTGAAAAAAAATTTTCCAGTGCATAGTATTGTTTAACAGTAAATTGAACGTGATAGACAGTATGTAGAATTTTCAGAGTTTAAATTTACCTGATTTTATTGATACTCTTATAAAGGAAGAACACTTACCAAATAAGACTGAAGTTTTTACAGGGACCTCTAACATGAGTTTTCTGATTTATCCAGTCTACTCAAGAATAATGAAAAAGGTCATTGTTATTCTCAAAGTTAAGGAACATACTTGGTTAGTTTAAGATATAAACAAGAATTCTTCACTTCAAAATCAATTATTTCAACCTGATGTCCTATACCCACTAGTTAAGCAATAAGTAACGGCTGTAACATTATTTTAATGTAAAGCAATGCATAATTTAGTAGTACATTATCACCTTCAAAAGCAGAAGGCTGAGATCTTCTAGAATATTCCTTTGGAACTAGTCATATCACACAAAAATGTACAATGTACACAGAGAATACTAATTAAATATTACTGACTAAAAATCTTTGAAAAGTCAAAGCCAAAAGGCATTCCATAGTTTTCCTAATTGTTGGGACTCATATTATTATCTAAGAAGGTCAAATTTGAAAAGGCACTTAGAATCTCAATGCACATATTTTCCATGCAGAAGAACTGGATGCAAGATGAGTCAAGCACGTACCTACGAAGGTCTTCAAGTGCCAAGAACATTTCATAAAAATAAAGCTCACCCATGAGATATTTCCAGAGTAGGTCTGATCCCAATGAAAAACATTAAAACAACCTGTAACATGACAGATGTGTTTTTAGTACAGAAGCTAGGGTACCAAGACATAGTGTTTGTTCCTCAAATATGAAAAATGCTAAATTTAAAAAAATAAAAATAACTTTTAGAAATTTATTTCTACTTTTTAAAAAACATAAATCAAATCACATGACAAAAATGTATCCATGTTATTTATTTTACTGTGTTTAAATATCCAGATAAATGGGTGAGGAATGGAACTTTTAAAATGTATTATGTTCACCAAGATTTCAACTGTAGTAAATTTTTATCTGTATGATGAAAACCACAACAAAACATACTGTCATCCCTTTACACCTTCAAAACATGAAAACATACTTAAAATATAAGGAAACCAATACATGCTAACAGCTGCTCAATTGTATTGATCTTATTTTTCCTGCACAGATGGACACTAAACAGTGCTTTGAATTATGTTTGTAACATTTAGTAAACTTAAAAGCTTAATTTGGGGTAAATATTAATTATTTGTACTAGACAAAATAATATCAACATGGATATTTTAAGAAGTAAATGAACTTTTAAGCTTAAAATGGTATGAGCAGTTATTTTCCACAGATAAAAATTGACATATTTACAAATTACTATTCCACTGACTTTTTACACTCCAATAATACAGAATTATGAATGTACAAAGATTACATTATTTACTAACATCTAATGAATAATATTTTCTGAAAATAGAAAGCTTTAAACTATGATTATTTTTAAGCAGCCTCTACTCTAATAAGAAACAGGATACAGAAGGAAAGAGCCTAGGGCTCATAAAACACAGATCATAGGCTTAAAAGGGTTCAACTTACAGTCCTTCAGGAGCAATTTCTCCAGTTTGTGCACTTTTGAAGCTACTTCTCTTCTGTTCACACATTTTGCAAGTCACTGGCACATCTGATGCTAAGATTTGGTCAAATATATTTTAAATAAGATGCTTCTCATTGTGCTGATTTAAAAATTAATTTGCACAGTGTCTACTATCCCACTGCTCAAGCTAGAAATCTCAGCATCACTATTATTTATTTCCTTTTTAAGCCTCACATCCTCCAAATTCTGTCTTTGAGAATATCCCTTGCATCTAGGCTTACCTCACCATTCTCCCTGCTTTGCAGCCACTGCCTCCTGATCTGCTGGATCAGCCATCACACTGGACTCCTCAGTGTGGAGCCCATTTGTAATCTATCCTGCTACCTACTTTACCAAAAAAAAAAAAACAAATACTTGATCTCACCTAATGCCCAGCCTTTGTCACACCTTCCCCAACTCTCAGTTTGAGACGCCAATTTCCTCGCATGCTATTCAAAATGCTGTATAAACTACTGACTAAAAACAAAGCACTGTCATCTCCCCCATAAACAAGACAATGTTCTTATTTTCCAAATAGGACAAAGCATCTTTTTTTTTTTTTTTTTTGAGATTTTTCAAAATTTTCTTTTTCTAGAATGGGTTCCTTGCTCCTTCGTCTTGCTAACTCCTAATCATACTTCAAGGCCCACATTCAAGTTTACTCTCGAACCTCTCTGTAGCTTTTCCTGACTTCCCCCTTGGCCCACCCAACAGAATGATTTTCTCCTTTACCTATTTCTCCATGTGCATTTATAATGCTCTGTAAGTACTACCTAAGTTGCACACAAAACAGATCATGTAGTTATTCTTTTGTCAATATATCTTCCTGAAGATTGTGAATATCTTAAGATGGAAATCATGTCAAATTGATTACAGCATCTTGGAACCTTCCAGAGACCCCATAATTGGTGCCCCCTAAATGTCAGGAGGAATAGGCTAAAAACATGAATGATTTAATAAGAAAAACACAAATTTAAACTATGCTGAGATACCATTTATTATGTATCAGGTTGTTTTTTTAAACTTTGGCAAGAAACTCTCCTGGAGAAATTTTCAGGAGATAGATGCCCTTCTACAATAATGATTTTAAAAAGCAAAGCTGCACAAGTCTTTTGAAAGAATTTAATAATATTGGGCAAAATTATTAACACATTTGTTTGTTTTTTTGTTTTTTGTTTTTTTTTTTTTTTTTTTTGAGACGGAGTCTCGCTCTGTCGCCCAGGCTGGAGTGCAGTGGCCAGATCTCAGCTCACTGCAAGCTCCGCCTCCCGGGTTCCCGCCATTCTCCTGCCTCAGTCTCCCGAGTAGCTGGGACCACAGGCGCCGCCACCTCGCCCGGCTAATTTTTTTTGTGTTTTTAGTAGAGACGGGGTTTCGCCGTGTTAGCCAGGATGGTCTCGATCTCCTGACCTTGTGATCCGCCCGTCTCGGCCTCCCAAAGTGCTGGGATTACAGGCTTGAGCCACCGCGCCCGGCCTAACACATTTGTTCTTTGACTCAGCAATCTCACTTCTAGCATCTATCCTAAAAGCATATTGAAAAAAACAGAAAGTAAAAGTTCTTTATTAAACCACTATTTGTGATAACAAAAATGACTAGAAACAATCCAAACTTCTCCAACAGAGAGTTCAATAAACAATAGTACATAATGGATTTTGGCGCCGATGTAAAGCGCTACAGAGTGATCTTCTGGGCATATCGTTAAGTAAGAAAGAAATCAACGTGGAAAAACACATACATGGTACATGTGTTTAAGTAGGTGGGTACTGTGGGGGTGACGAAAAGAATATATGCACATGTTCACTTATATAAAATAAAAGAACAAGCCAGAGCTTTGAGGAACAAATAAGCTTTCCTCCCTACAGGAAGGAGGAAAAGCATAGAAGGGAGACAGATAAAAGCTATACTTCCCAGAATATAGTTTGTTTAGTAGATTTGACTTTGGAACCATATAAGTATTTCACGTAATTATAAAATTGTTTTTTAAAAAGAAAAGCCTAAACATCAAAAGCAAAATGAAACAGTAGAAAAAACAAATAAGTTGGGGGTATAACTTCACAGATATGAATTATTCCAAGTGTCTTTAAAACATACTAATTTGACTACACCTCCCTAGTAGTGTACACTCTATGAACAAAAAAAAAAAATTGTAGAACTATCTTAAGTGGGTTTCAGTAATTATACTTTTGATTGGCAGTTCTGGTGTTGTTACTCTACTGTGTCTATATAATATAAAGAAAGCAAATGAGTAATGATGTTGTTACAGTTAGGAATCAGGACTTTAAGGGTAGGAGAAAAGAGACAATGTGAAAAGCTTAGGCTTGCACTTGAATTGGAAGTATCAGCATAATCCTATGATACATTTTTTCTTTAAAAACAAAACAAAAAAGCCCAACATATTTTCTAGCTCTGTTCTTTGAGAAACGTAAGTAACAAGGTACACATAGGGGAAGTTTTAGCAATGATGTTGCTTAGTTCTCAAATTGTGGTCTCTAATACCACTACCCAGTAAAAGCAAGCAGGCCCCTCTGATAATGAGCTCGATTCCGTATCTCAAGCATGAAATGTTCAAGATGAACCTGGATTATCTTGCCATTCGAGAAAGCAGGGAAGCTATCAGACAGCTGAGGTAATGTCAAAAGAACTCAGAAGTCAAGATGAAGGGGCTCCCATTGGTCTAAAAATCCAAAATTGTGACAATTTGAAGATCAGTAAAAATATGCATTGCTGTGAATTGAAAAATATTTAATAGGTTTAAATCCTTGAGTTTATAGTGATCATAACAATAAAAAAAAACCCTCACTGGTCATGGTGGATTCTAGGATCCACCTTTGAGGAGAAACTTGCCATGCCATGGCAATGAGTGTAGTTATCATTGTAATGGCCACCAGGGATTGGTACCCTCAAGCTCCACCTCAACTTCAGAGGAGCTGAGGTCCTACATTTCCAAGGCAGCCCACAGCCTGTGACAGCACAGCTGAAGTTTGGCCACTTTCGCCCAAGGCAGGACTCCTAATGGGCAATTTTTTTCCCAAGTCCTCACCTTAGGTAAGCAAAGACCTTGTGATATCTGATCATGCTCAGAGGCTCTCCCTTCCCCAGCCTGCCTCATCCCCTTTACAGGTATCAGCGTGATGGGCATCCCAGTCCGAAGGTTATTCTTGCCCATGAGAAACTACAGGCCAAGCTAGTTTGTTCAAAACATAAATTGAATGGAATAAAAAAGGAAGAAGAATCTGTGGATGAGAAAATTTAAAAGGCATAGCCATCAACTATAATATGGACCTCATTTCAACACTGACATATTAAAAGAGAAAATATCAGGAAAATCTGGACACTAACTAGATATGTAAAACTATAAAGATGATTTTAAATTTGAAGAGTAGTAATATGATTTTTTAGAAAATCTTTATCTCCTAGAGATACATGCTGAGATGCTTATAGATGAAATTATATGATGCCTAGGAATTACTTCAATCATTCCAGGGGAGGAAGGGATGTGGGTAGAGTATAGATGAAATAAGACTGGCCATAAATTGAAAACTGTTTAAACTCAGTAATGGGTCACATAGAGCCTCGCCCCTCTTAGGGTTGAATGTGAAGGCTTATTACATAATTATTTCTACATTTGGGTATGTTTGGTGGTTTCCATGAAAAGATACTGGATTAAAAAACTTGTTAAAAACTCCAATTTATCACTCCCATTTTCTTCATTTGTTCAGAAATTGGAAGTGGCCAGAGAAATGGAATAAGCTGTTGATGACAGAACTGTCTTAAAAGCCTGAAAGAAGTCAGATAATGTTGTTTCAAAGGTTTTTATTATTTTGGTTCAGACCATGATGCTTTACTACCACCAACTCAGATGTCAGACAGACTCCTGATGGCATTAGGGGGAATTCTTGCTTGCTTGACTTGGGAAGCAACATAACCTAATGGGGACAGTGCAGGCTCTGGAGTCAGACTGCCTAGCTTTGAACCCCAGCAATTGCATTAGTACTATGATCTTGGGCAAGTTATTTAATACCTCTGCACCCTAGGGATAAAAATCCTATCTAGACTACATAGTTTCTTTGCTAAGATTAAACAAGGTAAGATACTTAGCACAGAACCTAGCAGAGTAAACAAATATAAGTGTTCACTATTTTCAGTCAAGCACTGGGCACTGCTGTGTAGCAGCAGTGTTAGTTTCCAGAACACTGTTTCTAATGAAAATCTAGGAATGGACATGGGAATTCCCTGATGCCAGCTGGTTCATCATTTTAGACTTACCCTTAGGCTTAATATAAGTTCATAACACCATGCCAATGACAAAGATGCTCACCAATGGTAAATATTTTTGGTAACTATACCTTCCTGCTTGCCTGTCTACCTCTGAATTCAGTCATCCATTACACTAAGGTTCCTCAAATTCTGGTTTGCATGTCAAAAGTTGGCAAATGGTTTAATGTCCTTCGACTTCATGCTTCTCCTTTGTTTTTCTCCTCCTAGCTCATACCGATTTTGGCCAACACAAGAGCATTTAGAGCCATGGCTGAGAGTTCCTTCCTGGTGCTCACCACACCCACATACACATGCAAACACATACAATCAAAACTCAGTTGCTCAGCATATACTACCACCATCATTGGCATAGTACTTCTAAAACTTGGGCAGGAATACAGTCAGAAGGCTTTGAAGAAGTCTGTGTTTAGGATTTTAATGATGCTTGTAGATTTGTCAATGTCTGAAATGTAATCTAATAACCCAATCAAGTGGCAGGCTAGGTGGGATAACAAGCGATATGGTTATGCATAGTGCTGAGATTACACAACTGTAATGAATTATATCTACTACATCCCTGACCATTTCAACAAGGATGGTCCATTTTCTTTTTTTTTTTTTTTTTTTTTTTGAGATGGAGTCTTGCTCTGTCACCCAGGCTGAAGTGCAGTGGTGCCATCTTGGCTCACTGCAAGCTCCGCCTCCCAGGTTCAGGCCATTCTCCTGCCTCAGACTCCCAAGGAGCTGGGACTACAGGCACCCGCCACCACACCTGGCTAATTTTTTTTTTTTTTTTTTTTTTTTTAGTAGAGATGGGGTTTCACCGTGTTAGCCAGGATAGTCTCGATCTCCTGACCTCGTGATCCACCCACCTCGGCCTCCCAAAGTGCTGGGATTACAGGCATGAGCCACCGTGCCCAGCCAAGGATGGTCCATTTTCTCAAATTACAGAGGGTACAAAAACGTCCAGTCTAAGCAATAGCATCTTCCTGCATACTCAATTGCTCTGTTCTCTATATCCATTGCCCTGGTTCTCTATTCCTTTAGCTTTACCATGTTTAGATCCCTGCAATTCACTTCAGAACTTCCTACTTTGGACAACCCCATCTGGATTGACCTCTCTGGTTTAATGACCTTGGTCCAGTCTATCTGATTCTCAATTTGCATGTCCCTTGGCTTCAATGAATCCACTCCTAGGGGAATAGGTCTGTGCCAGTTCCAGCCCCAAAGGGCCCCATGGGGGGTGCAGGAAAGAGAGAGAGGACAGGTCCACAAAAGTAGATCAGTTTTAAAAAGTGTTTGCCTTCAGATGGTGCCATGTGGTCACAGTATATTTAGGAATAACATTAGTTTCCAGATGTTCACAGGGTCAGAGTACACAGACTAAGAGACGTGCCATTTCAAATCTATGTACTATTCTTGCAGTAAGAAACAGATTGAATTTGCCAAATTTCAGTTCAAACAATGTAGCACAATGACCATGAAAAATACAATGATTTCTATAGACAAGACTTCAACTTTACTAGTAACCAACTAATCTACACATAAAATATTTTGTACACACAAAATATGTTTATATATATGTGTGTGTGTATATATGTATGTATGTATATATATGTATGCATATATATACACACATTTTTTCCCTGAGATGGGGTCTTGCTATGTTGCTCAGGCTGGTCTCGAACTCCTGGGCTCAAGCAATCCTCCCACCTCAGCCTCCCAAAGTGCTAGGATTACAGGTATGAGCTACTATGCCCAGCCCACGAAATATGTTAGAGGACTCTGCCACTTTGAAATCTCTCAACTCAGTTGCTTTATCTTTAAAAAGGCAGCTCAAATTGCATAACCACACCAGTTCTACATTCAGGTTCGTTTTTTGAAAGCTGTATCTTCCTTTCTATGTAGAAACAAAGACTAAAATGAAAGCTTGGGAATAAAGTAAACATTTTCAACTCTTTATGTGTCAGAGCTGTGTTGTCCAATGCAGTTGCCACTTGCCACATGCAGTTATTGAATGAAAATTAAATATAATTAAAAATTCAGTTTCTCAGTCACACTAGCCATGCTTCTGTTCAATAGCCACATGTAGCTGGTGGCAACTGTATTGAACAGTTCAGATACAGTGCACTCCCATCATTTCAGGAAGTCTAACTGGACAGCCCTGCTTTAGAAAATTCACTCTACATTTGTTTTCTGTGAGACCCAACCTACCTTAACAAAAAGCTAAAACCTTTGAGGCTATTTTTATGATAAAGTAGTAGACCTGTGAAAACATTTTAAAACTTTATAAGCAGATAGTATTTGCAGTTACTATGGAAATTTGAGTCTTTGCATCCATCTTTTAAAAATTTCCTCAAATTTGACAGCTTAGGAACAGAATTAATTTTTTTCTAAAGAGGATTCTTTCTTAATGTGTAGACTGATGAATCAAAGCATCATGTTTTACTGAGTAATTAGTCCTTCAATAATTCACATGAGTAATAGGTCATATTGGGGTTTAACCCCTGCTTCCATTATTTCTGACCACACGGTCTACCAACAGATGTCTCACTTGGGGTGTACACAACAGAACACCGGGTATCTGTTTCACATACATCTGTTCCCAAACAGCTTAGACAGATTAATACTTAGACTATATTCTGCTCTGCTAAGTCTCATATAATCACTAACTCTTGTTCTGAAACTGTTTTTTCTCATTTTCACATTTTTGCACATTATCTTTTACACTGCTAAGTTTCAAGTAAATACTTATATAGACTTAAAGCTCAGGAAAATCATTTTGATTCTCTTGTAACAATAAGAAACACTTTCCAGACCTTATTTTGAAGCTCAGCTTTCTCAGATTTTCTAGTCACTGCTCTGATTCAGCTGAGCTCTGAGTTGTGGCAGGAATACTCTTTTGAAAAAACATAACATGAAATTGGTAACTTGACATAGTAAGTATATGAAAAATAGAGAGTTATAAGCCATAATTATGATTTGAAAGCCTAGTTTTATTTTTAAAAAATATTTGAAACATAATATTTGAATGTTAATCAAGCACAGTGTAAAATCTTTACTCAGAAATTTGATAGAGGATACAGAGAAATAAACGAAGAATGGATGAGCTAGTCATTTTGTCCATTATGAAACAGCTGCTTAAAGCTAGCCTCAACCAATTGTTTTCTTCCAGAAAATGGTTTCTTCCTTTCCAATGACAATACCTACCCCAAAGCAATTGCCCACCTCTAGTCACTGCGCCCTAAAGCTGAGTAAGGGGAGCAAAGGGCTTTGACCTATATTTCCCAGGGGCTGTGAAGTTCCTGATGTAAAATACAACACCCTTCCACACACACCAGACAGTGGGCCCCACTGACCATCAAACCTGACTGAGATTTATTTAATTTGACAAAATTCCCTAATGTCTAAAGGCCATAGAAATAGGTATTTTCTTTAAAATGAAAGTTCACAGGTGGTCAGAACTGATAGTACTTAGAGACAATATCATATAAGCCCCTCATTTTGCCGGTGAATAATCTGTAACTCAGAGATGTTAAACAACCTGTCCAAAGTCCGTTACATACCTTGCTATTTGTTGAGACAAGATCTTAGGGCCTTCAGTGGTCACTGCTGAAATCTTTCCTACACCACAGATGGTAGCAGATTACAGAGAGCTGGAGGAGGAAAGCTATAAAAGATCCTGTAGCACTTTTCATACTTCAAGGTGTTATCCATTAGGAAATTATGAAGTTAATTTCACAAATCATAATGAGCATTTGTTTGTAATGAAAACAGAACATATCAGAGTGACTCTTAAATGGCAATGGTAAGAATTGTTTTGTGAAACTTTTGTTTTAGACAAATCACATAGCAGCACAGAAATATGCATAGTATCTGTCAATTCCTAAAGGGCCATCATTTCAGAGGACTGAGGAAAAGTGGGGGAGACACATGTTTCCAACATGAGACAGTACTGTGAACGTTGGCATCTCTGTCACAGAGATCCCTAAACTGATCACTCTTAAACATACTAATATACGAGCTTAACATTGCCTAACCTTACCCATTACTCTCCCTATCAGCTTTTCCTTTATGGGAAATAATGACATTATATTTATTCACAAAGGACAGTAAACAAACCTTTCTTTGGGGAGGCACAAAAAATGCCTGACTCTTCTGCTTTAATCGAACATTTCAAATAAAAGCTTACCACTTGTTAAACAAATGTCCCAAAAGTGTGTCCTTGGTTGAGATGTAAAACAATGCCAACAGGTGATCAGTGATGGTTTTGAAAATACTGAACTCTGAAAATATCTGATCCATTATCAGCACAACCTTAGGGCTAAATCATGAGATATGCAAATTAGTCTGTGGTATCTGTCCATGTCCCCTTTCTGAGGTGTATTCTCAATTTTTGGCTTCTCACACCCAGTCCCTGGCACCATACTGGGGGCTGGTCTCACTGGGCACAGCACTTGACCTGCTCTGCCTTGGCAGGGTCCCATGACCCGGAGTGGTCTGACTTTTCACACTTGACTTCAAAAACACTCACCTGATCCCTTTGTCATTTCTTCAGGATTTTTCTCATAGGTCACAGCTAGCTTGATAATTACTTTAACATAAACGCATGTATGATTCTATAATTTAAACGACCATAATTTAGCATTGTAATAGAAAGATCACCAGGCACCATTGCAGTCAATGAAAAAGGTATTTTCTGAATTGATGATGTCCTTTTATAAACACAGTTTATATTATAATGACAGCATCCCAATGTATGCCCTGCTCAGTATTTTCTACTCTGCAGCTGAGCGACATGGAACCTTCCTGCCATGAACCTCACATCAGAGAAGTGGGCCAACCTTAACTCTTAACAATAGAAATCCTGAAATAATGCAAAGTTGAAAAGAACCTCAAGGAGCTTAATATATAATGGGGAAAAAACAAAGTTTCATTCAATGTCTCAGTATAGGAGATCCAATTATGCCTAAAGAGAAAACAACTGTAATGAATCTTTATTAATTTTAATGAATGTAAACATGTTATCATTCAAATAAAAAAAAAAGCACAAAGGAAGCTAATTCCCAGCAGCTGGAACAGAAAGAAAGCGTGTATAGAGAACTAGTTTTGTAATTCTTTCAATTACAGGATAGTAAAACATAAGGAAACTACTGAGAAATAAGGATGCAGAGATAGGCAGGAGCCAAGCATGGAAATCTTATGCCACATTGAAGAATGTGTCTGTCATCCCGTTTTCTACTTCAGTGGGCTTCAAACAAGACAGTCATATTCCTGATAGGCAAAGAGGGAACCCAAGCAGACAGACTTGGGATTGTTTACTATACTTTTATCTGTTATATATTGGGGATGCATTTATGAATGTTTTTTTAAAAGAGTTTTGATGTTTAAAAAGGGGGAGAGGGGAATACTGCTTTTGTAGCTGATGAGGAGTTGATATCAAGTATGTAGGAATGCAGCCATCAAGTTATAATAGAATAGACAAAACTAAAGTTCATGCAGCCAGTAAAGCAGTAACAAATTCTTTCATTCAACAAATATTATCTATATGCCAGGCACTCTTCAAGGTGCTGACAGTAAAGAAAAAAGATATTCTGAATACCTTCCCTCTCCTCTATGTAGATTTAGTTTCCACCCTCCACCTGCCCTATGCACTGGGAGGCCGTACTGCATGGACTACATCAAGTGCTCCCCTTGTCCTCTGGCTTAAAGTTGGGTTTGGACTGTGAAATGGGCCAGAAAAGAAGGAACTTGGGTAATTTAGGATTAGTGAGAATTAAGGAGGTAATCAGCCAAGCTGAGGCAAAGGCCACAGCTCCTGCCTAGTGGCCTCCTCTACATAGTCTCTCTGAATCCAGGTTCAGGCACCTGCTCCTTCACTATGCCCTTTTGGGCTTAAAAATGGTATCAACTGCCCAATTATTACTAGTCCCAAGAGTACTTCACTATCTCTATATCTACACCTTTATAAATACTGACTTTTAAAAATTCTTCTCAAGTTACCCTAATATAAATGTGCCATTTTTTTTTCCTATTAGGACAGTCACTAATAGATAAATTCTTGCCATCTTGAAGTGGGGTGGTGATATAAAGGACAGAAATTAGAAATTATATAATATACAAGATGATAAATGCCACTGAGGAATATAAGGCAGTACAGGGAACCAGGATGTATGTAGCAGATGGTAATTTTATACAGGTGATCAGAGAAAGCCTAAGAAGCTAATATTTGTGCACAGGTTCAAAGGAGGTGAAGGAGTAGGTCAAATGAGAGATTATAAAGGCCTGAGTTAGGGCAGTGATTGGTCAAACAGAGAAGGATGGTAGATTGGAGAAATACTAAGTAAATAAAGTAGGCAGGATTGGTGGGTGTTTAGAAATAGTGAGTAACGGACAGTGAAGCTGGAGTTACCTTCAGAATCCTGGCTTAGATAACATTCCAGATAGCTTCCTAAATACTCCTTCACATATTAAGCCAAAATATTCACTATTTACATATGCAATTCTATGATGTATCCTATATAAGCTACAAGCTAATTCTAGTTATCCTAATTATTGTCCCATAACTTACACAAACCTAAATAGCAAAGTTAAATAGTTTGACAGCTGATGCTGAATAGTGAGTTCCATAACCATGATAGGGAACAAAAGATCAGAGTTAGTCTATGGAGCAATAAAAAATGCTTCTCTTGTATATTTACTAAATTTATGGCACTTCTGGAGGTGGATGATGGTAGATGAGAACCACAGTGGGCAATGCTGACCAGAAAGCATATAATGAGGAACAGCAGATGAGACCACACTCCTTGGGACTCCACCATTTGGCAGGCAGATAGAATGAAGTCCCCATGGGAGACTGATAAACTAGGTGCTGGTGGTATTACAAAAACCAAGAGAGTTAAGTCAAAGTCAAATGAAGGAGAAATACAGAAAGATAAGGACTGAAAGTTCCCACTTGACTGAGCAATTAGAAGACTTCTGCTAATCTTTGCCTAAAGAGTTTCAGCAGAGAAAGAACAAAGCCAGGTCTCAGATGGTTGAAGAATAATTAAGAGGTAAACTAATGGAGGTGGTGAGAGTAAACCAATTTTTCTAGCAGCTTATCAGAGCAAGTAAGAAAAAAATAAAAAAGCAAGGTAGCAGCTAGAGACAGAATCTTGTAGGATCAAGGCAGAGACTGTTAGAATGGGAGAGTCCTGAACATATCTCTGTGCTTAAGTGAAAAAGCTGGTAGAAGTGAAGGCTAAAAACCAAAGAAAGAAAGTGTAACAGATGAAACAAATTTCTAGATGAAGCTGAAGGGATGGGATGAGTTTGCCTTCAATAGAGATGACATCTATTCTGTGGTCATGAATGGAAGTGAATGAAGGCTGAAAGTCACTAAAATGGAAAAGGTCTAGAAAATCTGAAGTTGTAATGATTGCAATATGACCACCACCACTGGCCAGACTTTAGATAGCGAACACTGTGAGCCAGACAACAAAGTTTTAAGTAAACATAGAAAAAAAGCTGGAAAATCATACTTTCTCCTCCCTGGGAGCCCAAAAGACAGCCTGTCACCCCTCCCAGCCTGCAAGTGTCCAGCCTGACAACTATCATGACACGCCTGTCCCGACCAAAACTATACCACCATCAAAAACTCCTGCAGCCTAGGCCACTGAGGCAATCACAGACATTGCTGATGAAGATTACAGCTGAAGAAACTACACAGAGACCATGCTACTGAATCCACCCCAAACCAAAGCCAATGTACCATATCCAACCAACACTCTAGGACCCACCTACAAGAAAAGTCTCTCCCTATGAAAGCTACTGCATACAACCGGAAAATGTGACTATTCCACTAGATGTGCAGATGTCACAAGAAACATGAAAAAGGACACATGACACCGCCAAAGGAACACAGTAAGTCTCTAGTAACAGACCCCAAAGGGTGTTTATAAAATTAAAAATAATGATCTTAAAGAAATTCAGCAAGATACAAGAGAATACAAACAACCCAAAGAAATCAGGAAAGTTATAAAATGAGAAATTAAAACAAGATCTATCATTTAAAACCCAGAAGTCTGAAGAATGCAGTGAATAAAAGACACAATTGCCGGGCGCGGTGGCTCAAGCCTGTAATCCCAGCACTTTGGGAGGCCGAGACGGGCGGATCACGAGGTCAGGAGATCGAGACCATCCTGGCTAACACGGTGAAACCCCATCTCTACTAAAAAATACAAAAAACTAGCCGGGCGAAGTGGCGGGCGCCTGTGGTCCCAGCTACTCGGGAGGCTGAGGCAGGAGATGGCGTAAACCCGGGAGGCGGAGCTTGCAGTGAGCTGAGATCCGGCCACTGCACTCCAGCCTGGGTGACAGAGCCAGACTCAGTCTCAAAAAAAAAAAAAAAAAAAAAAAAGAATAAAAGACACAATTGAGAGCTTCCAGAATAGACCAGATCAAGCAGAAGGAAGAATTTCAAAATCCGAGAATACGTTTTGTGAAATAACACAAAGATTTAAAAAAGGAGTAAACAAATTTTTGCATTATAGAACTAGCGGATGAAGAAAAGTTGAAGAAAGGCACAGAAAACCTATTTAATGAAATAATAGCTAAAAACTTCCCAAATATTGGGGGAGATACAGACATCCAGATTAAGGAACCACAAAGATTCCCAATTAGATTCAACCTAAAAAGATTCTCTCTGTGGCACATTATAGACAAACTGTCAAAAGTTGAAGACAGAGAATTCTAAAATCTGCAAGAGAAAAGCATCAATTTACATGTAAGGGAATCCTCATTAGACTATCAGTAGATTTCTCATCAGTAACCTTAAATTACTGATTTATGCCAGGAGAGAAAGGGATAATTTATTGAAGGTGCTAAAAGAAAAACAAACAAAAAAAAACTCTCAGCCAAGGATAAAAGATACTATATCCAGCAAAACTATCCTGGAGGAGACTAAAGGCCTTCCCAGACAAGCAAAAGCTGAGGGAATTCATCACCCCTACACCAGCCTTACAAGAAATGCTTACAGGAGTGCTACAGCTGCAAATGAAAACATGGTAACTATCACGAACACATGTGAGAGTATAAACCTCACCAATAGAGGTAAATTTATAAATCCAACTCAGAATGTCCCAGTGATATCATGTTACGATGTAAATCTCTCAATCCTCTAGATGAAGGTTTAAAGTAAAACTGGTCAAAAACAACAACAGCTACAATGGCTAAGGAACACATGCTAAAGAAATAAAGGCAACAAAAATATAAATTAGGGATGGGGGGAAAAAGTCGAGTATTTTTATGTGACCAAAGTTAACTTGTTATCAGCTTAAAACAGTTTATTATAACTACAAGGCTCTTTATGTTAGCCCCATGGTATTCACAAAGAAAGCAATTACAAGAGATACATAAACAAGAGATAGAAGGAAACAAAGCTTAGGACCACAGAAAATGACCAAACCACAGAGGTAAACAAGAAAGAAAGAAGAACTGAGAATCTACAAGACAACCAGAAAACAACAAAATGGCAGATATGAGTTCTTATCAATAAAAATCTTGAATGTAAATAAATTATCTAATTAAAAGATATAAAGTAGCTGCATGACTGGAAAACAAAACAAAACAAAACAAAAAAACTCAACTACATGCTGCCTAAAAGAGGCTTACCTCACCATTAAAGACAGACTGAAAGTGAAGAAACGGAAAAAGATATTCCATGCAATCAGAATCCAAAAGTGAGCAGGAGTAGCAATATTCATATCAGACAAAATATACTTTAATTCAAAAACCGTAAAAAGAGACAAAGAAGGTCATAATATAATGATAAAGGGATCATTTCAACAACAGGATATAACAATTATAAACATTCATGTACCTAATACCTAAGTACCCAGATATATAGAGCAAATATTCAATCTAACGAGATAAACTCCAATACAATAATAGTAAGACAATTTAACAGCTCACTTTCAATAATGAATAAATTATCTAGACATACATACATACACAAACACACACAGATAAATCAGGAAATACTGGACTTAAGCTGCACCATAGACCAAATGCACCTAGCAGACACTTACAGAACATTCTATCCAACAGCTGCAGATACACATTCTTCTTAAATGCACATGGAACATTCTTGAGGACAGATCACATGTTAGGCCACAAAACAAGTCTTAACAAATTGTAAAAGATTAAGATAATATCAAGTATCTTTACTGACCACAGCGTTATAAAACCAGAAATCAGACCAGGTGTGGTGGCTCACGGCTGTAATCCCACCACTTTGGGAAGCCAAGGTATGCAGGTTGCTTGAGCCCAGCAGTTTGAGAACAGCCTGGGCAACACAGTGAAACGGTGAAAGCCCTCTCTACTAAAAATACAAAACAAAACAACAACAACAACAAAATTTAACCAGGCACGGTGGCACACAACTGTAGTCCCAGCTACTTGGGAGGCTGAGGTGAGAGGATTGCTTAAGCCCAGGAGGCAGAGGTTGCACTAAGCCAAGATTGTGCCTCTGCACTTGGGCCTGGGAGATAAAGCAACACCTTGTCTCAGAAAGAAAGAAAAGGAAAGAACTAAACTAGAAATCAACAACGAGAAAAACTGACGACTTCACAAATCATGGAAACGACATGCTCCTAAACAACCAATGGGTCAATGAAGAAATTAAAAAGGAAAATAAAATTTTTCTTGAGACAAGTGAGAATGAAAATACATCATAGTGAAACATAGCACAAGCAGTTTTAAGAGGTAAGCTTATAGCAATAAATGCCTCTATTAAAAAAGACAACAGATTTCTGACAGCCTAATGATGCACCTCAAGATACTACAAAATCAAGAACAAACTAATCAGCCAGGCACGGTGGCTGACACCTGTAATCCCAGCACTTTGGGAGGCCGAGGTGGCCGGATCACCTGAGGTCGGGAGTTCGAGACCAGCCTGATCAACATGGAGAAACCCTGTCTCTACTGAAAATACAAAATTAGCTAGGTATGGTGGCACATGCCTGTAATTCCAGCTACTCAAGAAGGCTGAGGCAGTAGAATTGCTTGAACCCGGGAGGCAGAGGTTGCAGTGAGCCTAGATCGCGCCATTGCGCTCTAGCCTGAGCAACAAGAACGAAACTCCATCTTAAAAAAAGAGAAAAAAGAAAAGAATAAACTAATCCCAAAGTTGGTAGAAGCAAGGAAATAATTCAATTCAGAGGAGAAATAAATGAAATAGAGACTAAAAATAATTTCAAAAGATGAACAAAATTTAGTTTTCAACAAATTTCATCAAATTTGATAACACAGAAAAAATGAATTCCCAGACACTTACAACCTACCAAGATTAAATTAGGAAGACATATAAAATCTGACCAGACCAATAATAAGTGAAGAAATTGAATCAGTAATAAACTCTTTCATCAAAGAAAAGCCCAGAAACGAATGGCTTCATTGCTGAACTCAACCAAACATTTAACAAACCAGTATCAATTCATTTCAAAATATTTCAGAAAACTGAAACAGAGGGTATACTTCCAAACTCATTTCATGAGGCAAGCATTACCCTAATTCCAAAATCAGATAACAATACAACACAGAAAACTATAGTACAATATCCCTGATGAACATAGGTGCAAAAAATTCTCAAGATATTAGCAATCCAAATCCAACAGCACATTAGAAAGATAACTTGCTACGTTCAAGTGCGATTCATCAGAGGGATCAGAGGGATGCAAAAATGGTTTAACACACACAAAGCAGTAAATGTGATACATCATATTAACAGAAAGACAAAAACCATAAGATCATTTTAATAGATGCAGAAAAAGCCTTTGACAAAATTTGTCATCATTTCATGATTAAAAACTCAACAAATTAGGTATGGAAGGTATACACTTCAACACAAGGAAGGCCACATATGACAAGTCCACAGCTAACATCATACTGAATGGGAAAAGATCAATAATAAGATCAATCCTAAGATCAATAACGAGAAGGATGCCCACTTTCACAATTTCTATTCAACATACTACTGAAAGTTCTAGCCAGATAAATTGGGCAGAAGAAAGAAATAACAAGCATCCAAATTGGAAAGAAGCATGTCAAACTGTCCCTGTTTGCAGAAGATACTATCTTATAGATAGAAAATCCAAAATGCTCCACGAAAGAACTGTTAGAATAAATTTAGTAAAGTTGAAGAACACAAAATCAACATATAAAAATCAGTAGCATTTCTATACACTAATATTATACTATGTGAAAAAATCAAGAAAACAATTCCATTTATAGTACTTACTTTTTAAAAAAGATACCTAGAAATAAACCAAGGAAGTGAAAGAATCTCTACAGTGAAAAGCATAAAATTTTGATGAAAGAAATTATCTTCCCACATCAATAAATGGGAAGATAGTCCATGTTCATGGATTGAAATAATTAATATTGTTAAAATGGCCATATTACCCAAAGTGATCTACGGATTTAATGCAATCTCTATCAGAACAACACCATTCTTTACAGAAATAAAACAATCTGAAAATTCATATAGAACCACAAAAAAAAAAAAAAAATAGCCAAAGCAATCCTGAGCAAAAAGCACCAAACTGGAAGCACCATACTACCTGACTTCAAAATATACGATAAAACTACATTAACACAGCATGGAACTAGCATAAAACCAGACAGACCAATGAAATAAAACGGAAAACCTAGAAATACATTTTTGCACCTACAATAGCCAACTGATTTTTTTAAGATGTTAAGAACATACACTGGGAAAAAGACAGTCTCTTCAACAAGTGGTACTAGGAAAATTAGATATTCACATGCAGAAGAATGAGATTAGACCCCTCCCTCTCACCATATACAAAAATCAAAATAGATTAAAGATTTAAAATGTAGAACTTGAAACTATGAAATTACTAGAAGAAAAAAGGGAAATTATTCTCAACACTGAGCTGAGCAAGGATTTTAAAAATAAGACCTCAAAAGCACAGACAAAATAAGATTAAATCAAACTAAAATCCTTTGCACGTTAAAGAAAACTATTAACAAAGTGAAAACAGCTGCAGAATGGGAGAAAAATATTTGCAATCTATACATGTGACAAAGGGATAAAATCCAAAATATATAAGAAATTTAATTCAACAGAAAAAATAATAACGATTTTTTTTTTTTTTAGATGAAGTCTCCCTCTGTCGCCAGGCTGGAGTGCAGTGGCACCATCTCAGCTCACTGCAATTTCCACCTCTCGGGTTCAAGCGATTCTCCTGCCTCAGCCTCCCAAGTAACTGGGACTACAGGCATGCACCACCACACCTAGCTAATTTTTGTATTTTTAGTAGAGACGGGGTTTCACCATGTTGGCCAGGATGGTCTCGATCTCCTGACCTCGTGATCTGCCTGCCTTGGACTCCAAAAGTGCTGGGATTACAGGTGTGAGCCAGTGCACCTGGCCAGCTTGATTTTTTAAATGGGCAAAAGATTTTGACAGGTCTCGAAAGAAGACACACAAATGACCAACAGGTACATTTAAAAGATACTTAACATCACTAATCATCAGGGAAATGCAAATCAAAACCACAAGAAGATGCACTTCACTCCAGTTAGAATGGCTATTGCCAAAAAGACAAAAGAAAATAAGTATTGACACAGATATGGAGAAAAGGGAACACACACTGTTGGTATGATTGTAAACTAGTACAGTCATTATGGAAAACAGCATGGAAGTTCCTAAAACAATCAAAAATAGAAGTATCATATGATCCAGCAATCCCACTACTGGATATGCATCCAAAGGAAATAAAATCAGTATGTTGAAGAGATCTGCACTCCCGTTGTTTATTGCAGCACTGTTCACAATGGCCAAGATACAGAATCAACTTAAGCATACAACCATAGATGAATAAAGAAAATGTGATACATAAACATAATGGAATACTAGTCAGCCATAAAAAAATAAAGTCCTGTCAATTGTGAATGGATAAGCCTGAAGGACATCATGTTAAGTGCAGTAACCCAGACACAGAAAGACAAACACCACATGATGTCACTCACATGTAGAATCTTTTTCTATTATAAAAGGTTGATACAGATAAGGCAGAGATTAGAATAGTGGTTACTAGAGACTGGGAAGGGGAGGGGAGAAGGAAGGATGGAGAGAGGTTAGTCAACAGACACAAAGTTGTAACTAGGTAGGAAGAATAAATTCTGGGGTTTTGTTGCATAGTACGGTGACTATGGTTAACAGTAAAATACTGTATATTACAAAATAACTAGAACAGAGTCTTTTGAATGTTCTAACCCACAAGGAAATGATGAATGTGTGAGGAAATGATGAACGTGTGAGATGAAGGAAACACTACTTTGATCGGATAACTGCACAACATAAATACCAAAACGTCAAATAGTATCTCATAAATATGTACAATTACAATGTGTCAATTAAAATTTTTTAAACAATTAAAAAGTTATTAGACCAGCTGTTGGATCTGGTTGAGTTAACGTGCTTAAGAAGCACATGCATAACATCACACGTTTGATTTAAAATATTTTTCTACCTAAAAAAGATCCCCAAAAAGTGCTGATACTTTTGCGCCTCCCAACTTGACTTATAGCCTCTTTTTGAAAGCCTCACTTCTACAGGGAAGGGTAACACATCCATTATTCCAGGTCACCCCTGAACCCAATAAAAAGAACTACAATTACTACAGTTATGCTCATTTATCCTGCCAACAAGACCATCAATTTGTCCCAATTTTGGCAGTCAAAGTCTTCATAAAATACATTAATGTCTTTGCTCATCACTCAAGATGGAAAATTAGAAAAAGATCACATAGTATTTTATTTCATCAGTGAAAACAATTAAGGTACTATGAGGTTTAAAAACTAAGCAGTCTTGAAAACATAGGTATGTTAAAATAATCTCCAGTGACCTCTACCCACCCTCATCCTTTTCTGAGGCAGCCAGTCACTTGCCAACCAGCAATGGACGTGCTCTCTCCCCACCACATCCTACCATATCACGTCCTCCCAAGTACAGTAACTTTGATGTAGCTCCTCTTCCATTTAATCTTTTACCACTCACATCTAAGCTTATTCAACAACAGAGAGTACTTCTAATATTTAAATATATCATCTCTTAATATCTCCTTTTTGTTTCCCAGTGTTTGTTTTTGTTTGTTGTGTTTGAGATGGAATTTCACTCTTGTTGCCCAGTCTGCAGTGCAGTGGCATGATTTCGGTTTACAGCAACCTCCACCACCCAGGTTCAAGCAATTCACCTGACTCAGCCTCCCAAGTAGCTGGGATTACAGGCACGCACCACTATGTCTGGCTATATTTTACCTAAACAAAACATCTCTTGTTTTTTTCCATAAATAGAAGTACTTACTAAGGCTCTAGGCTTCTGTGTCCCCAATTTTAGAGGCCCAAAGTAGTTTGAATACCAGCTCTTAATTACAAAGAAAAAAGGGTACACCTGTTTGAAGGAAAGAGACAATCAAATGATTTTAGGGCATAATCAAACAAAGAATCAGTACTTACAACCTTTAAAGTTACAAATCTATCAAGATGTATTTTAGAACTCTACTGCCAGGGGTGCGCTAATTAAACCTATTTTTCCTTAATCACCACTCAATAAAAAACAGCATTTTTCTCATGTCATTGTTTGCTTTTTTTGTACACAAATACTGCAACATTGGTTTGTATGACCTCTCATTGCACAATGTCTCATTTTAATTCTATAGTATTTCAGCTGCGTTGTAGGTTAAATTGACTCTTTGGGCTAATCCAAACTCTAATTATAAACTTCTATATTGCATAACTCGAATTGCCTGAAAGACTTACAAATAATTCTATAGCTATATCCCTAGCTTTTAACTTAAAAGGTTCAAGAAAATACTACACCTTGGCTTTTAGAACACCTGAAAACACTTTAAGGTCAAAGACTGTTTTCATGAAGTGAGCGACCATGGCACATGCAGCACAGGCAGAATTCACAATCGCAACCAGTGCTGAGACCCTGGCTAGTTGGTTTCATTTCGTTAGACTTTTGAGCAAGAAACTTGAAGACAATGAGTCTTTCTATTCTGTAACATAAATAGCACGCTGTGTCTTGTTTTCCAACAGGGGAAGGCAAATTTTTTTAATTTCATAAGTTTGTATTTCGCTAAAAGAGGTTGAATACCAAATTCCGTTTCCCACAAGTCATCTCCTAGCGAGTAACCTTGATGTAGTTCCTCCCCCATTTCATCTCTTTCACCACTCACAGCTGAGCTAATTCAACAATGGGGAGTATTTCTCGAGTTTGGATTTAGAAATAAGACTATATGAAAGTCTACGAGACTTGTAAAATGGTCTTTATAAGTTATCTGTAAGTTTATAAAGCCATTTGACTAAGACGTGAAAATAGACTCCAAGTATGTCTGTTGTAAACTACAGCATTCTAACTTTTTTAGGTAACTAAAATTTTAAGTCAATAAAAGGCAAACGTGAGCAAACCGCTTGACGTAACTAAGTATCGCAAAACTGTGATCCAATATTCTAGGGTCAATATTAAAAATTAAAAGTTTCTAGACTGAGCCTGAAGAAGTCTTGATTCTTGACAATGGCAAGGGAGGTGAGGGGCAGAAAAAAATCCAGAAACGCTCCCAAAGCTCTGGGGTTACATTTTCAAGTCAGCAAAATGAAAGTTGGATTCAGAACTCTTGTGTATGCATAATCTGTAAAATGTTTATAGTTTCAATGTACCATCAAATTGATGGATTAAAACTTTTTCAACTTGGAGGGGCGGAGTAGGTGACCTTCTCACATTTGTAAATTACCTCCCCTTTGTGGCTCAAGACTTTCTGCTGAGACGCTGAACAAAAGCTGAGTGTGACGTTTGTCCGGGGAAGGTCCCGGAGGCGGGAGAAGGCTAGGTAGCGAAATGAATCCCTGGGGGTTCTGGGGTGGGGCGAGGGGCGTGAGTTCCCGGTTGGGAAGGAGGCGGCGGCGACTTGGGGACTCGGTAACCTGTCCAGGCTGTGAGGAGAGTCCGGGCTGTGAGGAGAGCCCGGGGAGGGGAGGAGAGAGAAGGAGAGGGTGGAGCGAAAGCGCGCGGGTGGCAGGCCTTGGGCCGGGGAGAGGCAGGAGGCGCGGAGGGAGGCGAAGACGCTTGGGGCCTGACACTCACCCGCCGGGCGCTCTGGCTGAATGGGCCGCCACCGCAGTGCTCGCTCGCTCAGTACCACGTCACAGCTGTCCCTCCCGATCTCGAAGATGCCCCGGAGCAGAATCCGCTCGGCCGCCGCCTCCGTCTGCTGCGGGGACGTTAACAGCGCCGAAGGCACAGCGGCAGCCTCCGGGGGCGCCTCTTCCTCCCGGCCGCCCTCCAGGGCACTCACCCGGTTCCTGCGCCTCCTCCAGGGCATGGCGGAGCCGCAGGCTGGGCCCGAGCCAGGGGTACGGGGAGGCCTTTGGAGGAGGAGGTGGAGGGCGCGGCAGCCCCAGCTCTAGCCGCGTCCTGCGCTGCCACAGCAACCGCGCGCAGGGCAAGGACCCAGGAGGGAGGCGGGGCCGCGCCTGACCCAGTCCAGCACCCTGGCCTGCCAGCCTCCCGCTTCGCCACTCACTACAAAAAGACCCAGCTGCAAGAGGAAGAATAATTGGCTCCCTCCGCCTAGCTTCTCCTGCAAAGTACGGTTTCGCACTTTTCGTTACCCTCAAGTTAAACCAGCCCTCCTCAAACTTGCATATCATCCTTTGGGCGTCTTGTTCAAATGGAGATTCTTATTGAACAGGTGTGGAACTGGCCCCCAAATACCACATATCTAAGAAAATACTAGGTAATGGATCCCCCTGGCCAAGGAACACACTTTGAGTTGCAAGGGTAGAAGCCTCTTTTTCCACCTCCTTTCCAGAGGGTTCCCTGGCGAGCAGAGGTGGTGCTTTACAACCCTGTTACGGAGTACTAGCGCACTTCCCAAAACCCCTGAGGGGAAGCTACAGATAAGGCCCTGGTTTGCATAGACAAATTTGCATGTGACAAATTCAGTATTAAAGGTAAGTGTCTCCAGGTGTAAGTATTTAGGATCCTACTTTCCCCCAAGGTATCTCCTCTGCAATCTTGTCTTTGCCTGGATCTTACACTCCCTTGAGGGAGATTTCAAGCAGCAGGGCTTCTCTTTCACGCACTGCTATAAAGAAATGTCACCTGGAAAAGGAGACGACCCCGGGGGGGCTGGGGGGGTGTTCACCCTTTTCTCCTGGTAAGTGAGATTTCTAATATCAGCTGCTCGTTAATTTGGAAAACACAAGAGAGTCTGGAGGATAGTGATACTCAATAGTGGTTGCACGTTAAAATTACATGGGGAACTTTTGAAAACCCAAATATCCAGGCCACACTCAAGACAATTAAGCTGGAATCTCTGGAGGCGAGACCCAGACTTCCGGATTTTTAAAAGTTCCCAGGTAATTCCAATGTTTAGCCAAGGCTGATAATGGCTGCTCTAAGCAGAGTGATAACACAGGGAGCTGAGTATTTATAATGCGAGAGCAGTCAGGAAGAAAGCGAGTCCCTGGGAAGAGGAGCAGAGTGGGAAGTAAAGCAGAAGGCTTTTTTTTTTTTTTTTTTTTTTTTTTTTTTTTTTAAAACAAGGTCATTACCATCATATTGAAAAAAGGAGTAGGGGAGTTGAAGAGGAAATTAAATGCATGGGTTGTAGATCTAGTTCCAGTGTTCTAGTGCCTAAACAGTTCTATCATAGAGGCAGCAAATTCTTATTCTGTCCTCATTCCTGGTCACACTGCAAAGTCACAGAAAGAGCTAACTATAGCAGGAGTTTCTCAAGGTTCTTAGTTCAGATGGTTTGTAGGCCTAACCAAATCCCTATCAAACATAAAGCACTGTGCATCAGTTAAGCTAGGACTCTTACTGTTTAATGCTCCGGCAATAAGTACCCAAGCTTCGAGGAAAAGCAAGGAAGAGCTTCAGTTTGATCTGACTGCAGTGAGCTATTTCTTAGAGCAGAAGTGCAGCTGCTGCTAAACCCCATGCAGGCTTCAGGTGGCTCTGCTCAGCAGTCATTAGTGGGAAAAGGATGGTGCCCTTCGCAAAATGAGTTGCAGTTCTGGAGTCAGCAGCTTGTATTCACAGCTGTTAGGCAATCAACACAATTAGAGCTCACTGGCATTTTAAAAGCTCACCCAGAGCCAGGGCAAACAGACCAAGCCAATGGCTACTCATTAGGAGTTTTGCAAAGGTGCAAGTTGCCATTTTTCAAGCTTCACTCAAGCTAGGAAGTCAAAAACAGTGGCTTTGAATTGTCCTGAAGGTGGAAGTAATGAGAGTTGTGTTACCTTCTTTCTATCTTTTTTTCCTTTGATAAGCTGCCTTTTTCCAGGACTGTAAAAGCTGGAATGCCCTAGGGCTCTGTCTTTAGGATCTATCCACACACGCTGTCCCGTGCTTTATGTACTATCCAGGGTTCTGCAAATGATGACACCAGCTTCAACCACTCTCCTGAACTTCAGGTATTATGTCCAACTGCCTACCTGACATCTCTACTTGGCTGTCCAATAAGCTTCTAAAACCAGACTCATGATTTTCCATCACAAACCTGTCCCTCTCAGAATGTTTCAAATCTATAGTATCAAAATCCTTGATATCATCCATGTCTCCTTTGTCTCATACCTTCAATCCAATCTACCAGCAAATTCCTGTCCATTCTGTCTAGAACAGATAGTCCTTTCTGCCTGCTGTCATTGCAGTCCGCACTTCTGCACCCCTCAGCTGGATAACTTCAGTCTCAGCTCTCCCAACCCATCTCTCTGCTTTCCCTTTCGCCTGTGCTGATATCTACAGCCCAGAGCCGATTTTCCACTTTGTAGTTACATTGTGCCTTTTTAAAATAACAAGAGTGTATAACTCGGCTCACAACCTTCCAATAACTTCCCATTATTCTTGGAATAAAGTCCAAATGCTTAGCAAGTCGAAAGGTCCTCCCTAATCTGGACCCTGGCTATGTCTCTGAGATCACCTACCAACTTTTTCCTCTTGCTCATTCACACAAAGCCTTCTTGCTAGTCGTCAAACACATTGAGAGGAATCCCTTCTCAGAGCATTTGCTTTTGCTGTTCCCTCTGGCTGGAACGCTTTTCTCCCCACCAGATGGTCCATTCCTTCACTTTGCTCATTTTTCTGTTTGAAGGCCAGCACCTCAAAGAGGCCACTCCTGAGCACCCTCCATAATTCACCATCCTGTAAACCTGTGTATTCATTTCTTACTACTGCTGTATCTAATTACCACAAATTTAGTGACTTGAAACAAAACAAATGCATTGTTTTATATTTCTGGAGGTCAGAAATCCAAAATCAGTTTCACAGGACTAAAATCAAGGTGCCAGCAGGCCTGTATTCCTTCTGTAGGCTCTAGGGGAAAATATGTCTCCTCTTTTCCAGCTCCTAGAGCAGCGGTCCCCAACCTTTTTGGCACCAGGGACCGGTTTTGTGGAAGACAGTTTTTCCACAGATGGGGGCAGTTTGGTGGGGTGAGCCTTTTGGAGGCATTAGTTTCTCATAAGGGGCACAAACTAGATCCCTTGCATATGCAGTTCACAGTAGGATTCAGGCTCCTGTGAGAATCTGATGCTGCCACCGACCTGACAGGAGACGGGCACAGGTGGTAATGCTTGCCTGTGGGCCACTCACCACTCATCTCCTGCTGGGCGGCCTGGTTCCTAACAGGCCACAGACAGGTACGGGTCCATGGCCCAGAGATTGGGGACTCCTGTTCTAGAGGTCACCTGTGGATTTTGTTTTGTTCTATGTTTTATTTGTTTTGGCTCATGTTCACTTTTTCCATCTTCAAAGCCAGCAGTGTAACATCTCTCCTCTTTGTTTCTATCCTTAAATCTTCTCTTTTTCTATGTCTTTGACCTTTGTCCCTTCGTCTTATGACGACTCTTATGATTACATTGGGCCTGCCCAGATAACCCTTAATTATGTTCACAAAGCCTCTTTTGCTTTATAAGGTAACATATTCACAGGTTCTGGGGATTGAAACATGGACATCTTCAGGCTGCCATTAATCTCTCTACCATAACCTGCTTTAGTATTCTTTACAGCACTTACTATTAATTCTTATTACATGCTTCTTTGTTTATTGTCTAGCTTCCCCACTGAGTTAGTGCAGTTAGTAACATTGCTGAAATACAGAGAACACTCAGTAAATTTTAAGTTTGTTAGAATATAAGCTCCTTGATGGCAGAGAATTTATCTTGTTCACCATTAAATTCCCAGTATCTATCACAGTTCCTAGTACACAGTAAGTGCTCAATTAATATCTGAAAGAATGAATGAACTTCTTCAATATTTATCTATAACAATAATACCAAGAGACCCTAATTATTTCATGTTAGTTCCTGAAGATCAATTGTCTCATTAGCTGTGTGTGTGTGTGTGTGTGTGTGTGTAAAATACTAATGCATGAAAATTGCTTTCAAAAAACTTTCAGGAAGCTTCCTGAACATTGCTTTCCCTCCTTTGGCTGAAGCTTGGGTATTTGTTTCCAGAGCATTAAACAGTACAAGTCCTAGTTTAAAAGGCACTTTGTTGCTTTATGTTTGGAAGGGATTTGACTAGATCTGGAAACACAGTCTCCATCCCTGGTTCTTAGAAATCCAAGTCTGAGTAGAAGACCATAAAAAACATTCTGTTATTGTTAACATTGCTTTCAGGAGGCCTTTAAATATGTCCTGAAAACAAATACCCAAACTTCCAGAAGAAAGGCAGCTAATCCCCAGGTAATAGGCCAATGGGACAGACTCCAGAAGTCTGGGCCACTTTCTCAATGCCACAGATAGAGGGAGACGAATTCACAGTCGACAGAGACATTCAGACCCACTGCAATGAGGGCAACAGATAAGGAAGTCTAATTCCAGTCAGGACCAACTGCCATGGATCTGAATTTTAGCCAGTGGGTAATCCTATGGTAGTCCCTTTGATCTCCCTAAGTCTCTGCTGAAGTTTGGAGTTTATGTGACAAATGATTGAGGGTTTATGCTATCATCGACATAGTTCTTTCTCAAACTCCAGTATATAGATTTTTTTTTTTATTAACAACTTCTCACTGCAGGTAGAATAAAATCCAAACTTCTATTATGACATATGAGACACCATGTTGTCCAATTCCTGCCCACCTACTCAAACCCTCTCTTTTCTATCATTTTTCTTCTATTATTAGTATGTATCCTACCACTCTGGCCTTCATTCTACTCTTCAGATAAGCCAAGTTCATTCTCATTCAGGGCCTCTGCTGTTGCTGTCTACTCTGTCTGGAACACTTTTCACCATGGCATAGCTTCGCATGGTGCCCAGACCAACTTCATGTCACTTCCAAAGGTCTTCCCTGCCCAACCATTCCAAAATTGACCTCTATTCAATAATATTTTCTTAATTGCACTTTACACTGTGTAAAAGTATGTAGTTGATTTATAATGTTTACTTATTTCTGTCTCCTCTCTTATATCAGAGTAGTACCTCAGTTGAGAACAGTGATTGAATCTGCTTGTTTATGGCTCTATCTCTTGTGCCTAAAACAGTGCATTTATATAACAGATGCTCAATAAATGTGTTAAATGCATGAATGAGTAAACTTTTTAAATTTAATTCCTTTATGAATTTCAGATATTTAACATGTGTCATTGGTGAGAAGGAAGGTTAATGACAGCGGATTGTATTTACTTTTTCTGTGTCAATATATATTTTGAGTGAGGTGAGTTTTAGTTGTGTGTCCACCTCTCAAACACTTGTAATGCTAAATGGGCACTTCATCAGTGTGTCAGGGAACTGCTTCCCCCTCATGCTGAGTGAGAATTTTGTCAGAATGTTCCCGCTATTCTGGCTCCTGCTGCCCAAAAGGTACAGGGCCATATGTCCTTACAACAATTACAGAAATAAAAAAATAGAACAAATCCTAGAATCCCACCAAGTCAGAATATCAAATTTTCTGCACAGGCCAGTTTTTTGTACTCAGATGGAAACTGTTAAAAGTGAATTGCTCAGCTGTATTCTAAGACACATCTCACCCAATGTGATCTCTAGCATCTCAATCAGCAGTAACAAGAAGTAACACAGGCAAGAAGAGTAGGCCCTCCCTTTTCCTTTCCTCAAATTTTTAAAAGCTCCTTTTTAGGTAGGTTCTAATATTCATAAACTTGGAACAAAAAAATGTATTTCCACCAAATAGGGAGCTTGAAATATTTTCACAGTAACTGCTAGCAATGCTGTATTGTAGAGTCTTAAATTAGGTGTAACCAGGCACACAAATGAAATAGGCAGTTTAAGTCAGAAATCGATCCTCATTTTCTGTACTACATGTATATACAGTTTCTACGATAGCTGTGAAAAAGGCATTATACTAAGTGGCAACATCCCTTCTCACTATTGAAAATAGCAGACTAATATATACATCTATATATAACCCACAAAAATAAAAAAGAAAAAAAGCTCACTGTGTTCAGCTTCTTACCCATAGGCATCAAAAAATTTGGCACTAGACTTGCTGTCTTTGACTTTTGTTTCATTATTCATCACCATTTGGGGACACTTCAGTGCCTATGTCAACAACCTGTACAACTAACAGTGGTTTACAAATAAGATTTTATTTCTAACATTAAAAGAGGTCCAGAGTCAGACTGTTCCTGGGTTGGTTCATCCCATATGATGTCATTAGAAATCAAGAATTTTGTAGCTTTCTACTTCACTGTCACCAGGTAGCAACAAGGATTCTATTGTTGGCCCCAAGGTGGCTGCAGGAGTGCTAAGCATCATATCCTCTCCCAAAAAAAATGTCCAAAAGCAAGAATGGAAGGGGCATTTCAAGGTTTTCCTTGGGCATTTCTTTTTTCTTAACGAGAAAAAAAATTGTTTCCAAATATTCCACCCAGCAGACTTCCTCTCATGTCCTATTGTTTAGAATTGGGCAACATGCCTGTGCTGTAGCTTCCAGAGAGTCTGGGAAAGGTGTTTTCAGCTTCCAGGTGGAAGATGAGACCTACTAACAAGGAAAAAGAAGTTGGGGATAAATATCGATGAGGCAACTAACAGTGTGCTATCTTCTTTTCCCCCCAGGCTGTATAATTCATCTACAACTGGATAACAAAAAAAACCCCTTAAATGTATTGACTTAAATCAACAATGACTTGTTATTTCTTACAATTCTGTGACTTGCGTGAAGTCAGCTCAGTGGTTCTGCTCTATGAGGTATCAACTGAATGTACTTGCATTTAGCTGGAAGCTCAGCTGGAGCTGAAATATCCAAGATGGCTTCATTTGCATGTCTGGCATCTCATCTGGAGTGGCTGGAATGGGTGGAAACTAGCTGGGCCTATCCCTTTTCATGTGGTCCCTCATGATGAGTAGTCTAGCCTAAGCTTTAAAAAAATGACATTAAGTTTCAAGAGAGTGAAAGCAGAAGCTGTCATGCCTCTTAAGGCCCAGGTCTAGAATTGGAATAGCATTACTTTTGCTTCTTGCTGTTAGTCAAACAAGTCACAAGGGGAAATGGAAATAAAGCCCTTCAGTAGCTGGCAGGTGAAATAGTCACATTAAAAAGGGGAATATATGTATGGACAGAAGGAATTGTTGGCAGCCATCTTTGCAGACGGGCTAATACAATGGACCCTATGGGTGTGGTTGTCAGTGGTTAACATCCCTCCCATTTGCAAAATATGCTCACTTTCTTTTAAGTCTCATCCAATTATGATATCAAGTGAAAAATCCAGTATCTCATGAATGTGGCTCTTTGAGTGTGCTCCTCTTATTCTGGGAACCTAGGAACTAAAAACACATGTTATCTTCCCACACAAATCTAACATACAATAATGAGACAGGGAGAGGGATAATCATGATAGATGCTCCCATCAAAAAGGGAAAAATATAGAAAGCACATCACAGTAAATGGTCCATAGCAATTCTGAAATTCAGGAGGCATGTGTTGCCAGTTTCATAGACCCTAAGATAGAGAATGTTCCTATCTCACAACCAGATCTGCTCTCTGAGAGTGGTTCGCTAATTCATCATTCTCAGCAGCTCTTGGCTCCAGCTGCTGGGCTTTTGGTTCTGCCCTCCATTTTATCCTTCTTTTCAGATTATAAAAATGAAATGGCCCATGATTACAGCCAAGTAGCTTTTTCAGCCTTCTTTTTATCCATACAAAGTTGGAGGTACAGAGGTTTTTAATGTTGAACTTGTTAACCAAAAATAAAATTCCAAGCTGCCCAGCCATCTCAATGGACCCTCCTCTCAGCCAAGGACATTCCAAAGTTAACCTGAAAAACTAGTTCATGCCATGATGGGAAAGGGTACTCAGACATGCCTCATTATACCCCCCTCCCTTTTGGAATTCAGGCACAGCTGACCAGCATTAACATCAACACTGAGACCTTAATTCTAGTAGAACAGACTCTTTTAAGTCTGATAAGAAACCTTTACAATCTCGTCTCTCTGAAGCCTGCTACCTAAAGCTTCATCTGCATGATAAATTCCCTTTTATTAATTCTAGGTCTTTAGATAATAACTCAACCAATTGCCAATCAGAAAACCTTTGAATCTGCTTATGACCTGGAAGCCCCCACTTTCAGTAGTCCTGCTTTTCTGGACTGAACTAATAGTCATCTTACATGTATTGATTGATGTCTTATGTCTCCCTAAATGTATAAAACCAAGTTGTAGCCTGATCACCTTGGGCACATGCCATCAGGACCTTCTGAGGCTGTGTCACAGGCATGTCCTTAACATTGGAAAAATGAACTTCTAAATTCATTGAGCCTTGTCACAGATACTTTTAGCTTACAATCTGTTTGTAAATGGACAAAACTCCTACAGAAACTTTGTGAACTTACTTTATGTAGTTCACTTATCTTACAGATATCATGTACATGTGTGAAATTGTGATATAATAAGAAATATGTAGTTTGATCTTCATCGCTGGCTTCTGGACAGATGTCCTAAAATCCCTGTGATTTCCGAGAGATAAAAGCAAAAGTTAAATTTTTGTTGTTGTTGTTATAGTATTAGGCTTTTGTCCCTAGCTCCTGAAACAACTCAGAGAGATAAAGGAAAAAGGCACATCTTTTGTTATTCAAAACAATACCCTTTCAACCACACCTGAATTTATGTTAATAAGGTGACTTTCAGAAGCCCCCTAAGGATAAGAGGACTAGTTGCCAGGGAAGCTCACCCTGTGATTACAGAGTTGGAACTTTTAGCCTCACCCCCTGTGTTGAGGGAGGGGAAAGGGGTTGGAGGTTGAGTTAATCACCGGTGCCAGTATTTCATGAATCATTCCTACTTGATAAAGCTCCATAAGAGCCCTAAAGGAAGGAGTTCTGAGAGCTTCTGGGTTGGTGAACACATGGAGATGCGGAGAGAGTTGTGCTGCGGTCTCTCCCCCATTTTTCACCCTGTGTATCTATTCCATTTGGCTGTTTCTGAGTTATATCCATTGGTAGCCATAAGTAAATGTTTCCCAGAGTTTTGTGAGCCATTCTAGCAAATTATTGAATGAAAGAGGGGTTTCCTCCAATTTATAGCTAGTAAGTCAGAAATAAAGGAAGTCGAGACTTGTGATTGACATCTGAAGTGGGGGATAGTCTTTTGGGACTGAGCTTTTATTCTGTGGGTCTGCACTGACTCTGAGCAGTTGTGTCAGAATTGAGTTGAATTGTAGGACATCCAGGAGATGTCCACCAAGAACTAGAGAATTGCTTGGTGTGGGAAGAACTACACATTTGTTGTCAGAAGTGTTATATGAAAGAACAGAATAAAAAACAGGGGTTTTTTTTGTTTTTAATATGATATATATGATATGTAACATATATGTATATAAGTATCATATTATGCAAAAGCCATTCCCACAAATTTTTTTGAGACTGGCCTCTCTCAACTTTGGGTCCAAGTCAGGTTGTTGTGGTATATGCTCCTAATATTCTTACAAGCATCTTTGTCCAGGTGAGCTGTGCCTTCTAGCCACACTCTTGATTGAGGTTTGACCTTATCACATGTTTAATTGGAAGCACCCTACTTTTCATCTTTGCTTTGGGGCTAATTTCTTGCTATCAGAGTAATTTTCCAGCCAAAGAGTCTGCCTGGGACCCCCTATAGTTCTTCTAAATTATGCTTGCTTATCTCTTTCCCTTGCAAAACCCTATCTCATATAGTTAAGAGAAGCCAATTAGCCTTACGATATTCTACCAAAAATCTCCTTACCCAGATCTACAAGTTCATTAGGTATTTTTCCTATCTTCCAACTTACTGCAGAATTGTTCAGGAACATCCTTGCCCATGTACCAGATGGATCAACTTTGCTTTTCTGAGCCCCATGGTGTTTCTTACTTCTTTCTTACCAGTGCTTTCACTTCTGTTGTCTAAATGCCATAAAATCCATGTCAAACCAGCTTAGAATAATAAAACGTACTTAGAGGTGTAAGGATGGCTTATGGAAAGACTTGATCCCACAGCTCAAATAATATAATGCAAAAAACAATTCCCCTTTCTTTCTTCACTCTGCTTTCTATTGGGTGAGAATCATCCTCTGCTCCCTGTCTATCTTTCTACCTGACTCAAAATCTCTCCTCCAAGTACCCAAATGCTGCCACATTCCAGACCTCTAATCCACACACATATCACACTTGTCACAAGAAAGGCACGTGTCTCTGTTGGTATTTTTTACATAAAAAAGGAAGTTTCTCTATTCCAATAAAGTCTTCTTGCATAACATTTTGTCTTAATAAGTTAGCATCTTTATCAGTTGGCAGAGGCAGAATTATGATGTGGTTTTTGAATTTTTTCAGACGTTTAAAACAATAAAATTTTATTCCTCACTGATGTTCACCTGACTAAGGGTGGGCACAAAATGAAAAAGAAACAAGCATAAGAGATGAAAGTACTCCCTACAACTTAAAGTATAATAATAATAAATAAATTAAAAAAAAAAAAAAAAAGAGATGAAAGTACCAACTATCCCCAAACAAACAGACCAATAAAGATTAAAAACAAGACAGAACCCCAGATCTACGTAAAACCAAAACTTTAAATACATTCAGATGAAATAAACACTTACTTGTATTTAGAGCAATCAAAATAGACAACCAGATGAAAGCCCCATGTAACTAAAGTTGAAGTCTTAGCCTCTTAAGCTCACCAGAACAGTACTGGCTCAAGGTCCTATAAAACCCAAAAATAGAGACAGAATTTTTAGAAGTCATGGCACTTAAATTCATTTGGACTAGAATTATTTTTTTAAAAAATTATGTACTTTAAAATATGAAATTGTGTGTTAAATGAGTGTCTGCAAAATCAGGAAAATGCTACATTTGTTCTTTCAGAAGCTCTATTAATATAATGCTGCTCCACAAATCAAATAAATATGACATTTTCTTCACATGAAGAATACATAATAGCTGATATTTGGTACTTTCTTTGTCAATTCAAAAATGAGACTTTAAAAAAATTACCCATAGTTTATTGGCTAGGCCCATTCGCACTTCACTAAATGTCGATGTCAGTTTAAGTCATTCCCGTGAACAATAAACAATACAACTTTTATATAATTCAAATGTTTATTAAATAGCTGTTTTTTGTCAGCTTGTTTAAATATCACACCTGATACCAACTAAGTATACTGGTTGTTATATATTGTATCATTAAAAGTTTAAGAAGACATTTTCAGAAGAATTTAAATGAACTCTCCTATACTTATATATATTTAACATCAATTCATTAGAGATTTTAGTATACCTATCAGTTTCCTAGGGCTGCCATAACAAATCACCAGAAACTGCGTAGCTTAAGACAACAAAAATGTATTGTATTACAGTTCTGGAGACAAGAAGTTTAAAATCACGGTGTCAGCGGGGTTGATTCCTTCTTAGGGATTCAGAAGGAGAAGCTGAGAATTCCTGTCTGTTTCCCAGCTTCTGATGTTTGCCCCAAATCCTTGGGGCCCCTTGGTTTGTAGACACATTGCTCCAGTCTCTGCCTTTACCTTCACACGCCATCCTTCCTGTATGCTGTGTGTCTGTGTGTTCTGTCTGCTTCTTATCAGGACATCAGTGATTGGATTTAGGGCCCACCCTAATCCAGCATGAACTCATATCAATTTACATCTTATATCTTAGTTAAATCTGGAAAGACAGTATTTCAAATGAGGCCACATTTTGAGGTTTTGGATGGGCATACATTTGGGAGAGAGGTGGGCAAGGGAAGGGGATACTACTCAGCCAAGTATAGCATATATATATATACACACACACGTATCATATATATATATATATGACAATATGTTTTAATATAAATGCACCAGTAGTTAATTAGGCAAAAATAAAACCTTGGGAAGCAAAGATCTCTTTGCTTAATATTTTTAATATGCCAGAGTCAAGGATTCATTAATTTATTTATCCAAAAATCTTATGTTGATATTTTAAGATATCTAAACAAGTAGCCTTGCCTCTATTAACAAAGAAATTCTTCTAGTAAAGAAATATTGTGATAAATATCACTACTTAGGTTTAGTTATAATTTCTATGCATTTGTACTATCATTTATTATGTATTTAGGCACTGACTAGAATAAAGATTATTCAGTTAACTGTTAACAGTAACAAGTGACGTTATCTCAAATCATCATCTTCTTTTTTTTTGAGACAGGGTCTCACTTTGTCACCTAGGTTGTAGTACAGTGGTGCAATCACATCTCACTGCAGCCTTGACCTCCCCAGGCTCAGGTGATCCTCCCACCTGAGCCCCCGAGTAGCTGGGACTATAGATGCACGCCATCATGCACCACTAATTTTTGTATTTTTTGTAGACACGAGGTTTCACCATGTTGCCCAGACTGGTCTCAAACTCCTAGGCTCAAACAATCCACCTGCATCGGCCTCTCAAAAGTGCTGGCATTACAGGTGTGAGCCACTGCACCCAGCCACCAAATTTTCTTTTTAGAACACTTTATTATCCTCTTTCTGCTTTGATGTTAACATTACTTAGTCACGTACTTGCTATGAGTAAACAAGCACTACAATTAGTGACACCAGTGGAAAGGGATTAACAGTTCTCTTAAGGTTGTAATACCCCTTCATTGACGTCACCAAAAGTGATGCTGATCTCTTAACTGACATCATTGAGAGCGAACACTAAAAAGATAGTATTGATGTGCTAAGTTTATGCACTGAACACTTTAAAATAGAAATTATGAGCTAGAGTAATTTTACATAACACTAAAAATAGAACAAAAACAATTACTGAAAGAATAATGAACAGAAAGGAAAAAAGAACATGCATTGAAATACATGGTCTGGAAAAAGCCTATAATTGTTTTTATTCCGATTCTAGATTATATTTAACCAATTGATATCAATAAAAGAAACAATAACTGACAACTTATGATCCTCAAAAAGGAAGTGGGGGGAGTTTGGTGCCATGCAGTATGATAGAAATTAGTTTCAATTGTTTTCTTGTCGTAGAATTAATGTTTATAACATTTGCTGGACTGAAAATAATCTGTGGTCCTCTCCATTCTCAACTGACTTGACTTATAGCATAGGCTTTAGCATTACATTAGTGTTTTTCTTCTTTTTTTTTTTTTTTTTTTTTTAAGACGGAGTCTTGCTCTGTCACCCAGGCTGGAGTGCAGTGGCATGATCTCGGTTCACTGCAGCCTCCGCCTCCTGGGTTCACCATTCTCCTGCCTCAGCCTCAGCCTCCCGAGTAGCTGAGACTACAGGCACCCGCCACCACGCCCGGCTAATTTTTTTATATTTTTAGTAGAGACAGGATCTCACTGTGTTAGCCAGGATTGTCTCGATCTCCTGACCTCGTGATCCACCCGCCTCGGCCTCCCAAAGTGCTGGGATTACAGGCATGTGCCACCGCGCCTGGCCTAGTGTTCTTCAATTCCCTTGGAAAGTTAATATTTTTTTAGGATCCTCTAGGTCTTCTAAGCACCAGAGGAACAGCAACACACAGAAGAGACAACTTTGTCTCTGTTTCTCAGGTGCTTAGAAGACCTAGAGATAGATAGTTTAAAAATAAATAAATAGTTTAAAAATAAGCTAAACAAGTAAATACATAAGATAACATTTGACAGGCAAATGCTCTGGAAAGAGGGAGGGACAGTATAGTGATTTTGGTGGAGTTGAAGTCAGTTGTTATTTTAAATGGGAATCAGTAAAAGCTGCTTTGAGGAAGTGGCAATGAAAGAAAAACCTGAATGAAGAAAGGAAGACAGAAATGCAAATATCTAGGTATCTCAACTTCCTAGTTTCCCCATCTATAAACAAGGCAGGAGGCTGCTTTGATGATGAAATACGCAAGTGAATGAAAAGCACTTAGTTAGCACTGGCCTAGTGTGTGAAGCCACCTCTCTGGTTGTCTGTCCTTAGATGTGAAAGTGTAAAGCAGGTTAGCTTTTCATCTTGTTAACAGAAAAGTCAGTTACCAAGTTATTTCATATATGCTAGATTGAACTTACTCTTTATCTCTCCATGTCATTTCACAATTGGATCCATCTCTTAGAATTGTGGATCTGTAGAGATAGTTATTGTCACTGTCCATCTACCTCTAAATTAACTGGGCAAATAACATAATAATGCTTAGATGGCCAAATCCACATTTAATGTATCTGATGATTTAATCCAGCATTAACATAATACTCCTCATTTTAAAATTAGCAATTTAACCAGAAGTCCCCAGAGACTGTGGCCTTGTCTTGTCAATGCCACTAGTTTGGCTGCACAGTTAATTCCATCAGAGCCATTGGACCAAGCCTTAGTGTGTGTGAAGAGAGTCCATGAGTCAATTGCCAGCACAGAATTCTTCCTGTCATAGGAAGGCAGATGATCTCAACTTTTGAGTGCATACAGTGCAGATTTCTGGTTGAATGGTTCTTGACAATAGTGTCCTCTGAAACATAATGCCTGGCCAGCAGCCAATGATTATGCCACCATACAAATCACTGTGCATCTGACGCCAGAATGCCTCTTTGCAATGGTAACAACAAGAGTTCTCAGTCCTGGTGTTCTACAAGATGTTGCTTTGGCTCTTTTATTCTTCATCAGACCCTGGAATTAAAGATTTTATTTAGGTGATTTTCAATAAATAAGTGGTGTTAGAGGGAGAGAAAAAGAGAAGTGAGGAGGTTTTTGTGTAGTTTAAGAAACAGTTTTGCTGTTTTACATTTTCCATTAGGAGAAAATCAGCCAATATTTTGAAACCTAGTTTTATTAATTGCTTAATAGATATTTTCACTTTAAATTTCTTGTATAATTATAGAACTAAAACAGCTTGGTTCAAACTGTTAGCTAATGATCCTTATATCATTTTAGTAATTGCTAGCTTCTTTCAGAAAATGTATTAATTTTGTAAGAATGTAAGGACTCTCAAATGTAAAAACAGGGATTTTAAGATTAATAAATTAGAACACAAAATGTATTTCAGATGTTATTTTACTATAACATATTATAAACCTAAGATTAGTAGAACATTCTTAAGGCATTATAATCTTTCATTTTAATTTATTTATAATTAAGTATTAAAAGTATATAGATCATACTATATAGCTGCAATTGGTTATGTAAAATAAAATATGTTATGTGAAGTGTTCCTATTCAATAGTAATTATGCACCAGTTACACTATTTAGCTCAATTTCATCTTAGACTATGAAATTTCCCCTTGATTTTACATACCAGCTTTTTCTAGAAATAACTATTCATAGGATTTTCACATTAAACAAGTATACCTAAGCATCTTATTTGATAGGAATAGTCGTGGCTCAAGATGAAGAAACACATAGAATCCCAAATATTATTCATGACAAGCATTAAACAGCAAAAGTAAGAGAAATATGTTTTCCAGTGAAGCCAAACTTGCCAGCATTTTTTTTTTTTTTTGGTTGGTTGGTTTTCATTTAGTAAAATATGTTCTTTTCTTACAAACTGGGTATAATCATTAGCCAGTTACAAAAGCTGTAAGAGTCTTTTTTAAATATGGGTAGGAATTCATAAAAGAAGATAATTTAAAATGTTTCTTATGGTTTGAAAGTGCCTTCCAAATATTCATTAAACATTTAAGTGAGTAAATTTGTAGAATATGTTTCTGACATTGGCACTGGTTCTGTGGCATTTCTCTGATCAGATGGAAGTGCTATGTGTTATGCAGAGTGCATGCAGTTCATTCATGCATAAACAATATCATTTTCATAAATTAAATCCTCCCCTGCAGAAGGAACATCTGTGCCTGCCTTTGAATAAAAGATGGTGGCATGTGAGTTACTCCTTGACTGACTGAAAGAATCCCTATGTTTTAGAATGAAGTTCTATTGGCAAAATGGAAAAACAAAACAAAACAAAACAAAAACCTAACTTTCAGTGTTCGTTTCTACCTTACAAAAGATCACAGTCTAGATTTTCCTGTTTGCTATTTTGAAAGCTGGAATTCCTAAAATGTCATTCTTTTATTTCTTCTCTTCACTACAGTAACAGATTTTAGTTTGCATGAAGATGTCTAATTTTAACTGCAGGTGAAATTGAGCTACTTAATAGATTAGATCAGATCTGAATGTTCACTTCATTACCTCCTATGCTGGAAGACTGGTAGTATTCAACTATCATATCAGTATTATGTCTCTTAAAGTAAGAACAGTGAGAACAATCCAGGATATAGAAGCAACAGCTTGATTCCAAAATAACAACTCTGATTCAGTTGGAATGAGATTGCTGCATTTTAGATAAAGTTGGGACTAACTTAAAAGTATTTCTGTCATGTGATGAAGGCAGATAGAAAACATGTTAAAATAATATATTTTAAATTGCTCTCAAACATTTTTTTAACGTCGAAGTATTCCTTACTGCTACTGTCACAGCTTGACGCAGCCTCATTGGCAATGTTATTAGTATGGCTAATTGTTCCTGTCCATTACATTACTCACATTTTTCTGGAGCAGCTTGCTAAATGAGGTCAGCTTTCTGGAACCCCTAAATCACCAATGAGAAGGAGATTAAAGGAACAAGCTTGGGAAGGGGGGTAGTCATCCAATGTGGCACCCGAATCAGAGTAGAAACAATGGAGTTACTAATGACAGTAATCAGAGCACCACGGTAGAGCCAGGGCACAAGTGCCAAAATGATATTCCCTAGGAATCATGACTGTCAGTCAGTACATCCAGAGGAAAAGAAATGCCAAACTCTTTTTTTTTTTTTTTGAAGTGGACATAACAATAGACAGAATCTTCCATAAGTTTTTCCAGTGAGTTGTGTTCATGAAACAACAGAATAGTGCCCCAAAGGGTGGGGGGAGGGGGGAGGAAATAATTACACCTTCCTAAAATACGGTACAAATAGTGTGTTCTTCAGTACAAATAATCCATTATGCTTTTTCATGGAAAAATGATGGAAATCATCACAAGATGTTTATAGAACAATTATAAAATGTTACTTCTCTTGGCTTCTTTAACTCATTTCCCTTTGGTACTTTCCAAAAGTATATAAATTTCTCTGGGACAGTACTATTTGCGAGATAAAACTGTTTAGTTCAGAAAAATGTGCAGATAACAGAACACCAAGAAAATAGTAATGTTTTATATGTCTTAAATGTATAGACAAACTATGCTGGGATACTTGTTTATGTCTTGTTTGTTAATAATTAATAAAATCCACCTTTTTAAAGAAAGAAATAGAAGAAAACATGTAACAATCATTTTTAAAAATGGAAATAAAAAGCCTAAAGGCTAAGCTACCTAAAACAGAGAAAAAACACACTGTTTGTACCTCTGTCCAGTCCCATATTCCAAATAATGAAATATCAATTAGGTCTTTTCATTATCTACAAAGAGCTGGTGATTCCCTGTGCAAGATAAACAGACAAGAACATATGCCAAGGTAAACCTTTCTTCTTTTCTTTTATTCTACATGAAGTGTTTAGTATTTTTTAACTCAGCAAAAAAGCGACTATTTTCCCCAGAAATGAAAACAAAATCCCTTTAAGAAGAAATGCAACAATTGCTCTCACTTTCAATACTATTTTATTGCAACTGGATGAATGTTTTCTAAATTGTGCATTACACCATAATATACAGGATTACAAACAAAATTACAGTACAGCTCGATTCCAGTGGTACCAGCATCACATCTCAAACAGCACTTATTCTGGACTGCATTTTACATGCAATAGCTATTGTTCTAATTATGAATTAAATGGTTTGAATTTATTTAAGCTACTGTACTAATTGACTACAATAGATATAAATCCCAACATTAACAACCTGATTAGATTTAGGCTCAGATTTATTACATGAATATATGACAAACCACCATTTTTGTGACTATGTATAAAATCATGCATTTATATTTTCTGGAAACATCAATAGCTTCAGATTCTCTGTAAAATCATGGAATGCAAAGGAGTAAAAGACTAAAAAGTAACAGTGCAAATTGTATGTGATAGTCAAGCAGCTTTTGATTTAAAGAAGGGTATGTTGGCATTTATTTATAATATGTATATACAAGCTTGTGCAACTAATGTGTTGAATTGATATGTTTTGATAGGGAATGCATCTCTTAATTTTTTATTCTCTTGAAAATTATGATTCTGGTTTATATTTTAGGGAGAGGGAAAGACTTTAAAGTGAAATGAATTGCTCAAATTGTGCAATTTTTTTTTTTTTTTTTTACAATTAGAGAGGAAAGAAGTGCTAAGGCAACACAATAACTTTCTAAGCACTTTTCTGCTGGTTTAAATTAGTTAAATTATTTTGTATAAATTAGATATAATTCTACTTTTCTGATATGTATAAAAATTGATGAAGCTGCATGGTTTTAAAATAGGAAATTCACATTATAAAAAGTCATTAAAAATTCTGTACAAAATCACAACAAAATAATTCAGCATGGGAAAGGTAACAAGTAGTAAAATGCTGGTTGAAAAATATATATTTATATATATTTTAATTGGCCCATTACTAGTTTAAAAATTGCATAGTTCCTAATTATTGCTTGTGATTTTGTTATCCCGATCAGATAATTAATACGATCTGAATACAGCTACACCAAATTCGTGGTGCATTTCTTTAACTTTACTGTATTTTTTTTTTAAATAGAAGAGCTATAGAAAATAATACATAAGGTGAACAGGAACTTTGATCCCCTGTTTCTTCCAAAGGCAGTAATGACAATAAATACATATATCACTTGAAGCTTGGAGTATTTGCACTTTGCAGCAGTAGTACCCAAAGGGCTGCCTTTTGTAAACACGACAGTCACTGTAAGCACAGTGGGTTCGTTTCCCGGAAATGGTGAAACTGGCGTGCCTCTAATCATGAAAGATGGCATTGAGCTGGGCACTCATGACTCGCTCATGATGTGAATGGCTATCGAAGGACATAATATTGTCTATGGGGATCTCGCAGCGAGGGGCAGCGGTGCCCGAGAAGATTGATCCGTGGCTTTGGGCCCCTGCCAGGGTCGCTGCAGGATAGTGCATGGTAAAGGCATAATTTTTCTCAAACTCGGCGGACGGTTCGTGTTTGAAAGAGAAGTTGCCATTGATGCTGAGCGGCGGGCTGAGGGGTCCATCAAAGGAAGGGCTGGTGCAATCAGTCAGAGGGCTTTCAAAGAAGGGCTCCAGCGCTGCGCTGTAGGCGTGCGGCGGCGGCTTGACGTGGAAGACATGGGAGCTGTCCATGGTGCCGTAAGGCGGACTGGGCAGCCCAGGCGACTGGTATGAGTAGGGGTGTACAGGGAAGGAAGCGCTGGCCGTCGGCAGGTGCGGGGGCATGTCCTGGTTCTGTTCAGGCAGAAAAGTCCGAGGATTGAGTTGCAGGCAGCCTGCAACCAGGTTGGTGGTGGGTTGGGATAAGCCCTTGCAAAGGGTCTGAACGAAGGAGACCAGGTCTGGGCTTTTGCCTGAGCGCAGGATCTCCGACAGAGCCCAGATGTAGTTCTTGGCCAAGCGCAGAGTCTCGATTTTGGACAGCTTCTGCGTCTTAGAATAGCAGGGCACCACCTTGCGCAGGTTGTCTAGGGCCGCGTTCAGTCCGTGCATGCGGTTGCGCTCCCGGGCGTTAGCCTTCATGCGTCTCAATTTAAAACGCTCCAGGCGAGCCTTGGTCATCTTCTTCTTTTTGGGGCCGCGTCTCTTGGGCTTTTGATCGTCATCCTCCTCTTCCTCTTCTTCCTCCTCTTCCAGGTCCTCGTCTTCGTCCTCCTCCTCTCCCCCATTCCTCAGTGAGTCCTCCTCTGCGTTCATGGCTTCGAGGTCGTCCTCCTTCTTGTCTGCCTCGTGCTCCTCGTCCTGAGAACTGAGACACTCGTCTGTCCAGCTTGGAGGACCTTGGGGCTGAGGTTCGCCCATCAGCCCACTCTCGCTGTACGATTTGGTCATGTTTAGATTTCCTACATTCAACAGGGTAGAGGCAAACAGAAAGAAAAGGAGAAAAACGCTATATTCAAAAGCCAGATACGCCTTCAGCTTCCACTCCCTCAATCTGTACAAATGCTTGAGAAAAGTACCTGCCCATTACAAAATGAATGCCTCCGAGAAAAAGTTAAATGCAGTGTTTTATAATGGCGCGTGCGTGTGCCCCGCTGGTACGTAGGAGTGAGGACAGGACTGGGGGAAGGCAGTGAATATGTATATGTGTACACCACTCACGCATATGTGTTTGTATCCTAGTGATTAACTTAAATGTGTTTATGGTGGTTGCCCGACAAGATAATGTGTGTGGAAATGACTGTACATTTCAGTGACTTCATGTTTATCCAAATGTGTTCAAAGTCACTCACAACTACACACACACACACACACACAGACACACACACACAAATGAGCTGAAAAATCACACATTCTGCTTCCATTTTTGTCCTGGCTTCTAGGTACTTAGCGATTTAAGTTGAAGAGCCATTGCGCAATTTACTAATACTGGCAGCGATTTTTAAGAAGATTACACAGACGGGATACTGAAGAGCAAATGCAGAAAGGAGGAAAAATAGTTTCCGCCAAATTGTTCCACCATCAATGTAACATTTGGCAACAAAAGTGGACAGGGTCTTCCACCCCTCCCTCGCCTTTCTTTTCTTGCCTTCCATCTCTGGCCCGACGCTGAATTTCCACCTTGTACAAAAGCGCTAGCTGCAGGGCGAGGGCTGGGGGCGCGGCGCAGAGCGCTCTCCCACGCGCCGGGGATCAGGTGCGGAAGGCTCCTCTCTAATAAACAGCCCATTGAAAGGGCCGCCCGCTCTTTATTGAGGCTTTTCAAAGTTCGCCTCAAACCTCCCTTTAAAAAATTGAGTAATTATAATGGTCAGCGATTGGCAACCGCGAAGTTGCTGCTTCTAATAAGGAAAATAAAAAGCCGTTAGTAAAACAACTGCATTTCTGGCTCCAGTAGTGGCTGCTGGGGACTTGGCCGCCTCTGGAGCGGTAACAGGTAGCAGGAGTGAGTCCCTCTCCCTTTCTTCACTTTCCCCCCTCTCAACTAAACTATCTCTGAACCTGATTTATTTTCCATGGTGTGAATACTCAAGGTATCCATGTCGCTTTCATTCACTGAAAACACAGCTTGACACTCCTAATATGCGTAAAATACATGCACACAAAATATATATTGATAACACAGCTTTTTTTTTTCTTATTGTAAGAAGTGAGAAAATGAAGTCATTATTGCTTTTGGGACTTTAAAATCAGCACTAGCAGATAATCATAATTACTGTGTATTCTTTTAAAAAATCCAAGCTCCTATGCTATCCACAAAAGAAACCCAAATTCTTAAAATTTAAATTAGAAAGCCTGCAGGGGGTACTTGAGTGACACGACTCATTATGTGTGAGTACTTATGGGCAATTATGGAGAGGGATGCTGGTCTCAACACACATACACACGCTCGCAAACGCACACATACAGAATATGTAGGTGCATCAGTCTTCAGTTATTGCTTCTATTCTAGGGCAAAAAAATGAAAGAATTGTAATTACCTTTGTTGTTAGTAGGTCCTGAGCAGTGAAAGTCTCATAACCCTGGGGCCTCCGGACGCCGTGCCTCCTGCGTGGGCGAATTCCTCGTGTCCTGGCCGCGCGGGCGCTCAGGTTATATAGCCCAGTTAGTGATGCTAAGCGCGGGCGGGGCTGCTAGCTGAGGAGCTAGCAGGTCTCTGCGCCTGCCGCCTGCGCACGCGTCCAGGCTGTGCGCTCCCGGTTCTCCCCTCCTCCCCACTTCTCCCCACGCCTTGCTTGTCTCCCGCCCTCCTCTGACAACCGCTCCCCTCACCCTCCACCCCTACTCCCGCCCCTTCTCCTTCCTCCCCGGCATGCGCCATATGGTCTTCCCGGTCCAGCCAAGAGCCTGGAACCACGTGACCTGCCCATTTGTATGCCGCGGAGCGCTCCATTCCGGCCCCTTTGTGGCCAGAAGAAAGTGGCCCATCTGTCGCCAGTTAGAGACTCCGCGGACCTGTTTTTACCCGCAGGAGAGATTAACCCTTTCAGGCGGCAGAAGGGACAGGGGATAGAGGGGGGAGGGGATTTGAGGGAAGGAAGGGAAAAGCTAATGTTGAGTTGGTCTACATCAGAGAGAGTGGCCTGCTTTCACGCCGGAAGTAGGGCAGAGGTGAAAGAGGCAGAAGGGGGAGACTGAGGCACGCAGTGAAGAGTCCTCGCTCCTTTCGATTTCTTGTCCTGGCACTGGCATCCAGAGCAGCATGACTCCCTGCCCTGTCTGAAAGGCCCATCCCTTGGCTTCTTCTCCTTGGCAGACGCTTTGATCATTGGCGCCAACGGATGGCTTCTCCTAATCTCCTTCGGCCCCTCTAAGCAAACATATACGCCATATAAAAGCGGCTTCTTCTGTAAACGCAGCGTTGAGATTAGTTCCCCATCCTCTCTAACCGGATCGTCCTCTCCCAGTTCCTTAAGTACAGAAAATTTGTACTTGCCATTCTATCCCTACCATACGTTCAATCCTTCGTGTCCTGACTCTCAGCTACCACTGTCCCTCCAGACCCTCTCACTACGTCAGTCCCTACCTCCATCCCCAGGATCTTGTCCTCAAAGCGAGCTAGTTCTCTCGAGGAGGCCTTGGCTCCATTGGCCTTTGCGCTTTCTTATGTGGGAGCTGGGGGCTTCTTTGACGGTTGGATTCTGCCTTTTAGCCATGGCCACTGGGTTGCTGCAAAAGGCACCTCCTCTCAGCCAGTTCAGGGACGCTTCCAGTTACCTGGCCAGCCCGCCCTGCATGGCCTCGGCTCTCTAGTCCAGGCATTGACCATGAGTACGGTGGTGGACACCTCGCCACAGCCGGACCTGCGCTCTTGCTCCCCTCAATCTCGGGTCTGTATAAGATACTTGATTCAGACAAGCCTTTTCAAAGAGAAGATGCAATGGGCCTGTGTTGAACGGGTCTTTCCGATTGATTTCTTTCTAGAAATGCCTTTAGCACAACCCCGGGAAGGATTAATGGCTGCGAACTCCTCCAGACTTCAAAGCCTCTGATTTGAAACTCCCACCTTGTAGGTCAAGCAAAGACCACAGAAATTCCCGATCAGTTCCGAAGGAGCCACACTGTTGCCTAAATAGCAATTCTTTACTCTTTTCGAATAAGCGTTTTCCAGAATAGATTTTTTAAAAAAGAAAGAAACTGGCCTATCTACTCGTTCTTTCCCAGCTTTGCCCCTAATCCTTCATTAACTAACTCCTAACCCCCTCCCAGACCTGAAGCCCTCTGCAATAAATACCTCTTACGTGAATTGCTTATTTAAAGGCAATTACACTAAATATCCCTCGAGTTTGCAAACAGTGTCAGGATTGAGCGGCTGGACTGGGGTGCATCTGGAAGAGGGTGGGGACAGGAGGAGAGAGTGGGGATAGAGGAAGAGGGTCCTAGCCAGATCGCGGGTGTCTGAAGGTGGCAGGTGCAGCCTTCCCTGCACAGTACAAATCTAAAAGGGGAAGAAAGGAGTTGTGCCACCGAAGCGTGGTGTGAATCGTTGTGGGGTTCCGGAGTTTTGCTTGCTTTTCTACATTCACTCGGCTGACAAAGCACATAGGGGAGGATAAAATAAGTCATCCAGGGGCCTGGTCCTAGGATTTACCCCTGTACTCTATGTATCTTCAGTGTTGGGCTAAAACTCGAGGGCGTCAGAGTACTAGCCCTTAGAAGGTAGTACACAGCCTGAGGTCTGAGGACATTTGCGGCAGGGCCAGGTTAAGTGCTGCCCCTCGCCCGGCAGCTGCCCCGACTGGCAGCACACCGTGCTGCAGGCATATGGAACTCGTGCCTAGGCTCTCATTTTTCCAACTTTGGGGAGCTCCGGAGGAGATCTGGGGATGGAGTAGGAGAAAGGACTCCATCTAACCTCGAGGTCAGTGGTAGCCTAGTGGTCCCTCTGCTAAATTCTTGTCCTCACCCCCAGAAAGCAGAAACTTCTCCAGTTCGCGACATCCTGTGCAATACAGGAGAATTATGGTGGAGTCAGATGTTCTTGGGCAAGAGGGACGCCCGAGTATTTTGCCAGAAGTAGACTCAAATGCTTAAAGTGCGGGAATTACTAGTCTGTTTCCTCCTCTCCCCTTGATAAATTCATTTCTAATCCCACTGCGCGTTGTTCGCTCAGGACTGGGGATTTTTACAAAGGAAAGGCCACTCCAAGATGTTTCAGAGACCGGGCTGAGGTTGGGTCTCACGGTGGCTGTCACTGGGCTTTCCAACCTGCAGGGCTCCGATGTGACCCTCCTCCGCGCGGATAATTTCGACCCAGAGCGCCGGCATCGCGACTCTCAGCCAGTGCCCGCGAGGCTCCCGGGAGATGCAGGGTAGTAAGACCCTAAAGCGAGGAGCCCGGACCACGGCCTGGATTGAGGTGCGTTTTGTTTGGGGTTGAAGGCGCGAGAAATTGGGGCGAGAGAAGAGTCAGCCGGACGCCGGGAGAGGACAGAGCTGAAGGCGCGGCGGGGCTTAGTGCTGAGGACCGTCTCCGCTGCCCCGCCCCGCCTCCTTATTTTCTTCTCTTTGGACTTGTTTGGACGGTTGCACACTTTTCCCCCTCCTGATTCCCTAAGTTTTTTCTCTCTCCCCTCGCTGCCAGTTAGCCGTACTTCCCCAGCTCCCGTCCCTACTGGGCGCTGCAGGCTACCCAGCGGCACGCGAACCGCACGCGCGGACAACAAAAGCCGCTTTCATGACTCACTGCCCTCGAGCAATGCCCCAAATCTGCCGCCTCCCGGGTCCCCGCTCTGAGCGCGCGGCGAGGGCCGGGCGTCCCGGCCGTTACAGCGGCAGCCGGAGCGCCTGCGGGAAGGGGGGCGGGGGGAGGCGCGTGGCCGGGGGTGGGGAGAGGGGAGTGGGCCGGGCGGAGGGGAAGGGGGAGGGGTGTGGAGGGATGGGGGTGGGGAAGGGATGGAGGCGTGTGGCCCGGACGTAGGGGGTGGGAAGCCTGTGGCTGGAGGCGAAAGCGGGGGGCGGGAGGTGGGGGGCGAAGCATTCACAGGGCCAAGATAAAGAGCAGGGGCCGGGCCGGCGTCCCTGGCGGTGACCTGTTTCTCAGGGAAACAGATGCTAGCTCTTGCAAAGGGAGGTTTGCGTTCAATGAAAGGATCAAGTGTGGCCAGGGCAGCCCGGCCGACCTCGAGAGGTTCCCGCGTCCTCTTCCCGCCCTAACTAGGAGGGGGATGTCGGGGCCTGGGCGCGTTCCAGGGGCGGGAGAGAGGGGTGAGGGGGCCAGGTGGCCGAGGGGCCCGCGAGACCGTGGGGCGCAGGGGCCGCAGGAACGGAGGACTGAGAGCTGCAGGTCCTACATAGGCCGGGTAGCTTGGAGGCTCTTGAGAGCTTCGGGGGGATGGAGGGGGGTTGATGCGGGTTCTGAACAGACCGCCGACGCGGCGCCTGCGCCCCGGGGGAGGCAGTTGGGCTCCCAGGTCCTGGCCTGAGGCTGGAGCTGCCCAGGCTCGACAGGCAGGCGACCCGGGAGAGTCAAGAGCAACGAGAGACGCTATTAAAATGCCTCGCCGTCGCCCGAAGCGCAAAACCCATCCTCCCCAAATCTCCAGGGCTTGCGGCATAATCTTAATTAAGATAATTGATTCATATTGCACCTGCGAGAACGGAAAAAATTGATTTCAACCCCCAACCCCACAAATTGCTTAGAGCTATTGGATGGAGCACGACGCGACTGTGATTTGGGGAGTGATTTAGTGCCGGGCTTCCCCAGCTCGGCCTGCCTGGGCCTTTTTATTTATTATTTATGCCCTCCCGGTCCCGACGGGGCCTTGGTGGCTCCTTTCTCGGCTCCCACAGACCTTGGGAGGACTTGTCTCTGATTCCCTGTCAGGATCGAGAGGCTTTCCTGAAACCATCTAACACGCAGAACCAACAACGTAAAATCAACTCAGTAGGAACATCTTGGCAGGCGTGGGTCACGGGCACAATTGCTGAAGGCCTCGTGCGTCCGATGCCCTGTGTGTGCAAAAGTGTGTGATTCCACTTGAATATACGTGTGTGAATCGGTGTGTGTGCAAGATTATGTGAATGTGTGTGCAAATCGTGTGTGCATATAAATGATTGTTAGTGTGTATGTGAACATATGAGTGTGTGCAGGTGTGTGTCAATGAATGTGAATGTGTATGTGAGTGTGGGCATAAGTGGATGGGTGTGCGAGTGTCCGTGAGTGTATGTCCACGGTCGCACCTGCTCTCGGGAGAGGAGCATGAGCAGAGGGCGCACACCTGTTTCCCGGGGATCGAAGAACAGCTTGCTGTCCAAAGGGGATCGCAGGGCCAGGGAACTGACAAGCACACGCTATTTGCCAACCTTTGCCTTAATAGAAAGAAGCAAGCAAACAAAAATCCTCGGTAGCTGTGTGTAACTTCGGGAGTGGAGAGCCGAGACACACCGACGGCGCCGGAGCGTCCCAATAACAATGGCTGCTGCTGTGGGTTGGGAGAGGAGACCCGTACAAGTTCCTAAAGGCACGGGAGGAACGCCGGCAAACCAGGTTTAGGGCCCCAGGCGACTTGTAGAAGGAACGACTTCCGCAACCTATCAGCACCGTGGACAATTCCCACTCCAAAGGCCCTGACCTTCGGCCTACCAGATTCAGCAAAATCTCTCTCTTCCTCCCTTCCTTCCTCCTTTCCTCCGACCCTTCCTCCTTTCCTCCCTTCCTTTCCTCCGTCCCCTTCCCCCTCCTTTCCCTCCTTTCCTCCCTCCCCTTCTTCCTCCTTTCTTTCCCTTCCTCCTTTCCGCTCTTCCCTGTTTGCTTTGTTTCAAAAACAAAAACAAAAACAAACAAAAAACACTGGGCACCATGACTGAGCTTTTTAAAGAGTCCTGTAAGTCTGCATCTAATTAGCCAAATATTCACAGTAAGTTTCCTGGAAAACTAGATAGCCAGATTTAGGGGTAAGGAAAGAGCTTAAACTATAATTTGAGCTGGCTAGTCTGAAACAAAGACAGAAATCATAAATTGAATAGCTTTCAAAAAGATAGTCATTATTCAAATATTTGTACTTATTTGCCACACAGCTTCAAAACCAAAATGAATTTCTTGTTTACTCTCCACAGAAATAATAAAATATCTCTCAAAATGTTTTTGATTTTGCTTGTGTTTTATGGAGTATAAATTTTATTGAAAATCTAAAATCTTTTTCACCATCACTTTATCAACACTTCAGTTATTTCATACTGTAAACAATCTCTGATAAATTAATGAAAAAACAAGCCAACAGAAGTCAAATGGTATTATTCACTCAGATTCAGTGAGCCACACAATTAGCTAAATCATGCCAGATCTAAAATATTACATATTGAGTACTCATAACTTATCCAACATATACTGGAAACATCTAGCAAAGACATAACTGAGAAGAGAAAGCTCCTTTGGCAATTTGAACATCTGAGAAATATATACCATATCCCCCTCCCCACCACACACACTTATTGATATAATTTTCAAAACATCATTATTAGTAGTAAACAAAATCCTCATCAAGTATTATTCACACTTCACCGTAATGAGAAATATAATCATTTTTGATTAAAGAATTCATTCCTGGAGTCTCACCTTCTTTAAATAAATTTTTTTTCCTTTATAACAAATGCATTTCTCTCAAATTAAATATTGATAATTTGACCTTTTATGTCTTTAACTAATCAAAGGGGGAAAATTCCAAACGTAGATCTCGGAGTTTGGCCTTGGTGGGTCTTTCCGCTTGAGTAGGCACTGAGATTAAAGGAGTCAAACTTCCTCTTTCACTGCTCTCTCCTTGCACTAATTGCTTATGCAAAAAATGCAGATTTGTATTAATTAGTAACTCCACTGATTAGTTCTGTGGTATTTTCACATAATAAATCATGCTGCAGACATGAATTTTGGCACATCACCCAGTGGTGGCTCGGCTGCAATACGGGTTTCTTATTAAAATAAAATCTCTGACTAAATCTACCTTTCGGATGCAGGTACTGTGAGCAGCCACCTGCTGGGAGCACCTGCCATGGGAAATTACTTTCACTCAGTGATAAGCCACTTTAGGGGCTCCAACAGAACAATTTGATTATGAGGTTAGGCCTAATAATAAACACATAGTTAAACACATACATGCATATGTGACACAAATGTGCCTAAGCTTTAGACACATTTTGCAGACAATGATGTAATAACAGATAATTTACTTGTAATGGGACTAGATGTTTAAAAACTACTTCCCAAGTTATCAATAAATACCTCAGCCTATTTTCCTCCTGTAACATCTTTGCTCATTTGTGAGATGGTCTGATATTTTGAGACTCTCACATAACTCACACTCATTGACTTTACCCACTCCCCAGGCAGGCAAGCTAGTTCTGGAAGGAAAAGAGCCACAAAAGCATCAAGGAGAGGAATATGAATGTTAAGATCCCTCCCAGAGGGAATTGGGCACCCCAGCCATCCTAGCATCCGATGAGAAGCTGTGAGGCCAGACACCCACAGTTGAGTGATGTGAGGCAAATTCTTCCTTTCCCATTGTTCACTACACAAACTTTTACACAACTTCTTCCTCTCGAAAAGTATTTAATTTGATAAAGCAGATTACAACCAATCTTGCCAAGATAATGAATTAAGCCCAGGTGTTTTCTGTGCTCTCTTAACCCTTTACATGCCCTTGTTTTCTAATCACTAGTGACTCATTTCCGAGACCCCTCAGGTGCTCTCAGCACCTTTATGTTCTTTCTGTTACCTGCCAATCTATACCTGCTGCTTGTCGCAAGGAACCTGGGAATTTTTGCATCTTAAGAGGTTGAGAATGATGCTGAATCTGACACCTGTATACCTGGAGAGGTTGCAGAATCACATGGTACAAAGAAAAAAAAATTAAACACTTAATATTGACATTCAGAGATTAATAAATGCTGAGAGAGGTATATTTCTGATGGAGGCTGGGGCATGACGTTCTGTTCAGTTTGTGCTACGCAGGTGGCAGCCTCCATCTTCCTTCATGACTTGTCCTGAGGCAGGTGGGTATGTGACAGCTGGGGATTGTGCAGCCTCTAGGGAGGCTCTCTCTCTCTCTAGACATCATTTACTAACCCTTTCAAACTTAGGTGGTGAAAGGAAGAGGTCATTAATTTGTGATGTTTTCATTTATTTGTCTTTGATGTGGGCAATTATTTATTTAATTTTTAATTTTTTTTTTTTTTTGAGAAGGAGTCTCACTCTTGTTGCTCAGGCTGGAGTGCAATGGCACGATCTCGGCTCACCACAATCTCTGCCTCCTGGGTTCAAGCGATTCTCCTGCCTCAGCCTCCCGAGTAGCTGGGATTACAAGCATGCGCCACCACACCTGGCTAATTTTTGTATTTTTAATAGAGACGGGGTTTCTCCATGTTAGTCAGGCTGGTCTCAAACTCCTGACTTTGGGTGATCCACCCACCTCAGCCTCCCAAAGTGCTGGGATTACAGGCATGAGCCACTGCGCCCAGCCTGGCAGTTTTTTAAAGAAGTTAACCCCAAAGTCAGGAAAGAACATAAAAATTAACGCAGCTAAGTCAAATATACTCTTTCTCCTTTGAATTTACCCTGGATCCTGCTTCTTCTGGAATCACATAGACTAGATTAATAGTCTCTCACGAAAAACAAACAGACAAAAAACAAAACAAAAATAACAGTCCTAAATTTTTATATTCATCCACAAGGCTAGAGTGGTAGACACTATGGAGAGCACCAGGGCTGAGCACAAGCAAAGGCTATAAAACTGCTTCAGGTTTTCTTCAGAGAGCTTGTCTCTTCCTTCCCCTCCTTTAAGAAACTGCTTATTCATTGGACAATAAGCATATTGGCACATCTATATTGAGTGCCATTACGTACCAGGCATTGTGCTGCTAGGTGCTGGGGCACGGGAGTAAATAGACATTAGATTCAGCTTTCTTGATGCTTTCTTTCTAGTGGGAGAGATGGACTTTAACAAGGTTTACTCACAAGTAAGTATGTACCTACCCGACTTCAAACAGTGCAGGAGTACTCAATACCCAATCTCACTCCCTTCTCGCATGCCTTTTTAGAGTAAACAATCTGGCAAATTAAAACAAATAAATTAATTAAAAGTTTCGTATGTGTCCTAGTTGTGGTATACATTCTGCTAATTGGATGCATTAGACTTTTATTCAGAACCAGTTACCTGAGAGAGCCAGGAGACAGAAGATTTATTTGTCTAACAGAAATTCTAGTGCAAGGTATTAAAGCCAGCAAGTGTGGTGACAGCTTTCTGATCAGGACTCAAGCAAAGGTAGACGCTTTCTTAGCCTAGTTTTGTGGTATGGTTTTTGATACTATTCCTGGAATCTCAGGCTAGAGTCTGTTTCTTCAAGCCTCCTAACACATTTCTTGTAAAGCTCTCCAGGTGATGAGGCACACTAAAGTTTGAAAACTCCTAATGGTTCTCAATAACACACCACACCTACCTTCTGATCTCTTATATCAAGGAGCAAAAACTGAGAATTATAATGACAACATTTGGGAAGATTTAAATAGCTCCAGCTACTCTGAATACTCAAGTTCTACTGAAAGCCTTCTTTTACAACGTAAGCACTCCCTCCTGCCATATCAAATGAGGCTGATCTTGGTTTGCTTGAAGGTTCCTCTGGCGTACTCAAGTAGCAAGAGGATATAAACCCTCTTTATACCCCATTACTTCCCCTTGCCATTGCTTCCAACCTATGACTAATAGGGCTCAGGTAGGACAAGAACAATTTTGTACCTAGAAGAAGGCTAATAAGTAATTGCAAGGTTTTGTTCATTTTTATTGTGCTAAATGTGGGGGCAAATGTGTGAGTATAGATTTTGCAGATGCCAGCCTAGGGGGGATAGAATATTACTTTAGATCAGGCTGAATTTCTGAATACTGTTGTAATTGTTGTTAATTCTGGATTCCAGGTGCTGCTGAAACCTCTCGGTATAATTTTCATTGTCTGCTCAGAAGGTTGAATAAAATATACATTCGAAGCTGACTTACATTGCATGAAGCTTAAATACCCAAAATTTCTCAATATGATGTAGAAAAAGCAACCCAAAGTTTTAGACAGAAAAGGTTAGAGTGAATTCATTATGGGCAAACTTCTCACTTACCTCCTAACTATCCCCAACACATGTGCATTTACTTGGGAGGGACAGTATCTTTGAAAAATCCCCTTCAGGCCGGGAAGGAAGGTGGACAATGTTACTGTTGAATGGGACCCCTGATAGAAATTGGAATAATTGGTTTCTGGGATGATGGTCCAGGGGGCACACATAAGAGTTAGAGACAAAGTGGGATTTTTACTATAACCCACAGTGATTGGGATGATCTAACACAGGAAAACCTATGGCAGTGTCTTAACCTTTCATGGGATTCATATAATTGTATGAAGTCTGAATCATAACAACAATAATATGTGGGATGATAAAACCTGATCAAGGCCTGTCGTGAATTACCATGATGTCATGATAGCTGCTCACTCAATTCTGAAACTTCAGTTTATTTCCAAACATTGAATATAGAGGAAGCCAGGTAACCTGAAGAAGGACCTTGTGATATCATCACAAGTACTTCCTGTAAATCTTTCTCCCAGCCTTCTCTGGAAGTATCTTTGGTCATTTACCATGGTAACTGTAGTGGGAGATGGGAAATAGACAGATCTTTCAGGGAGTATTGGCTCCTGAACATAAATGAACACAATGCAGAATGTCACTGTGATGTATCTGGCAGAATCTGGGACACATGCAGTTTAGGTGACAATTGGATTTGCGGGCCTAATTCTGTCACAATGGCACTTACAGGTCTGTAAAAGCATCCTGTGATTGTTTCCACATTTCCTTCATATAGAGATGAGTGAATGTCCATGCTTCCTTTCTGACCCCCAAAATAGGGTCATTATGGGAGAAAGAGTCAAATCTTGAGCTTCCTCTTCTTACCAAAAGTACAACTGCACACTGGGGCAATTGCAGAGATCCGTCAGCATCAAAGATTTGAAAGACATGACGTGATATGACAGTAGCCACTAGTTGTCCCCTAGTATCTGTATTCTCTTTTTCTCTCACAGAAATAATATCTCCAAATTTTACCTAGGGTAAAAGCCATTCTGAAAAAGGACTCTATTTCCTGTCATATTGCAGCTGCATATGACCATGTGACTAAGTTTTGGCCAATGTATGTGAGTGACAGTGATGAGAACAATTGCTGGATCTTGTCATTCAAATAAAGTGATGTGTCTATCCCTTCTTCTTTCTCCTTTGTGTTGGATGAAATGCAGACCCAAGGCACCACCATAGAGACAATGTGGCAATAAGATAGAAGGAATTGGGTCATTGATAGCATAACCATACTAGATCTAGTCTGCTTACACAAGGACTTTCATTTGAATGAGAAATAAATTTTATTTTGTTTATGCCTGTATCATTGTGAATCTCTCCAGCAACTGAATTCATATGCTAGCAAACATAGGTAGTGTGACCCCTGTCACATCTCCATTATAGAACCCCTTTCCTTGCCTTGTGCAGATGAGAGTCTTGGAGAATGTCAGTAGAATTACTGTAAACTTATTCTTGGCCCACTGCAACCCCCACCTCCTGGGTTCATGAGATTCTCCTTCCTCAGTCTTCAGAGTAGCTGGAATTACAGGCGCCCAACACCATGCCCAGCTATTTTTTTTTTATTTTTTTTATTTTTAGTAGAGATGGGATTTCACCATGTTGGCCAGGCTGGTTTTGAACTGCTGACCTCAAGTGATCTGCACACCCCGGCCTCCCAATCAAGTGGTGATTTTTAAAGCAGGTGCTATTCCACATGATATCTTTTAGTTGAGTAAATCAACAAAATCCTGACACATGACATTCAGCATTTGTTCTGGCAATTTTTTTTTATAAGAGGAAAAGGGTCTCACTCTGTTGCCCAGGCTGTCTTGAACTCCTGGCCTTAAGCAATCCTCCTGCCCTGAGTAGCTGGCATTACAGGCTTGAGCCATAATGCCAAACTAAAAACTTTTTGAAAAATCATAGTAAGTAAAGAGCACAAGAAGTAGTTTTGCTTTGAGACATTCTATTTCAGGTATACCAACTCTTTCACTCCTTGTAATATAAGAAGTGGCAGACACCCTAATTGCATCAGAAAGGCGCATGATTGACACAGAGTGAGGAGTAAATCCAAGGAAAATTTAGGGTCCTGCTACCTCAGTGAAGATACTGGGGATCCAATGAAATGAGGCAAACTGAGGTTCTTCCAAAATAAGAAGCAATTTACTTCACTTTGCACCATCTATGACGAATATATTTTGCAGAGGTTTCCTCCAAAAACCATTAAATTAGATTAAATTAATGTAATTGAAGAGAAAGGAAGCTAAATAAAGTCACTGTTCTTATCCACATCTAACTAACTTTTGATTTTTTTTGGCGGTTATAAACAGCCTGGATAAATGGCTTGAAATATGAGAGACCTAGTGCTGTTCATAGTTTGAATAAATTCTATACAGTGTGGGATAGGAAAGCCACAAATGATTTGCAGTGTGAAGAAAATTTATTGTATAGATAGTTAGGATATAACTTTAAAAATGTGAAATAAGGAAGTGAAAGATGCAAGGAAGAAATGTGCATAGTTAAATAAAATGAGAAACTAGAAGAATAAAATGAGTAAAAATATTTATATTGTAAAGTTTTTGAAAAAGAATCTTCACAAATTTCCCATGGTAATGTAAACTGGTATGGCCACTGTAGAAACATTCACACGGTTTCTCAAAATGTGGGAGTTAACATATGACCCAGCAATTTTACTCCTAGGTATATCCCTAAGAATAGGGAAGAAATATCCCTAAGAAACTAGAAAACATATTATCATAAAAACTTGTACACAAATGTTCGTAGCAACATTATTTATAATAGCTCAAAAGTAGAAACAAGCCAAGTATCTATCATCTGATAAATGGATAACAAATTTGGTATATTCATACAATAGAATATTATTCAGCCATAAAAAGTAATAAATATTACAACAAAAACAATCACCGGAGACACTACTCTAAGTGAAATAAGCCAATCACGAAAGCACAAATACTGTATTATTCTACTTATATGAGGTACCTAGAGTAGTTACAATCATAGACACAGAATGCAGATTAGTGATTTCCAGGGACTGGAAGGCAGGAAGAATAGAGAGTAAATAGCTAGTTGGTAATGGGTTTCTTTCTGGGGCGGGGTGGGGGGATGATGAAAATATTCTGGAATTAGATAATGGTAATGGCTGCTCAACTCTGTGAGTATACTAAAAACCACTGAATTGTATACTTCAAAATGGTGAGTTTTATGAAATGTTAATTAGGGTTTATTTTTTAAAAAATATGAGTGAGAAATGCAATTGCAATACGTCTTCTCTTACCTCGTATGACACCATATGCTCTGGTTTTCCTCTTTACCTCTTTGACCACTCTTTATAAGTTACCGTGCAGATTTCTCTTTTGTTCATCCCTTAAATCTTTGGTTTTTCTCAGGGTTGTCTCCTAGGCTTTCTTGTTTTCTTGTTACACAATCTCTGCATTCATTAGTAAGGCAGTCAATGCTTTGAACAATTTTCATATGCACAAATTTACTACTGTTCAGTTAAATGACGCTAGACCCCAATAACATGGTTTAAATTTCAGTTACACAGTGTATATTGTGAGTAATTGCTTAAAGTATAAGCTTCACTGCTAGCTCTTTGGTACATGAATCTCTATGTAAATAACAGACATGTATCACGATCAGTGACCAATCGCACCAGTTGTTTCAAATTCTGTTAGTGATTGGTCCCTGCCCCTCTGTTGTTCAGTTCATGCATAGAGAGCAAAGCCTTAGTTGGGTTGCCTCCTTCTTTCCTAGTAGTAAGCCCATATGACATTAAAGAAGTGAGTATTAGAGAAAAGTGAGCAACAGCAATTAAAGTGCAACAAATAAAAACAATAATGCTGGAAGTTAAATTGAATGTGATGAGGAGATTTGAAAATGGAGACAGCAAAGTAAAGACAGGATGAGACCTAGGCCTGCCTGAAGCTAGTGAACAAATGATGTTGAGGAAGTCAGATCATTCAAAAACAAGGTAATGTAGCCTCAACATCGTTTAAGTTGCACTCAGAACAGAAAGCTGCTTAAGGTAGAAATGGAGCATTTACTTCTGCTTAGGATTGAACAGTGTAATGAAAACAAAAACCCAATCAGCTTAACGACTACCATGTAGGCCAAACTCTGAAGTCAGGTGCTGCATTGAAAGGAATCAGTAATTACAAGGAGACTGAAGATAAATATTTCCTTGCCAGTGAAGGCAGATTTTAGTGTTTTAGAAACTGGCATGACTTCACAGTATTTGAATTGAACATTAATGGGGCTTTAGAAGAAATAGCTGACTGGGAATGTTGACACTTGCTATTCAAAAGACTGTAGGCTTGCAGCCACAGGAACTTCATGAAGGCAAATGCATAGACTTAAAAGAGGAAAGTGGTTGTGACAAAAAGGATGACAATATCCCAGAGGAAGTAACCACAGTAAAGAAAACCAGGCAGGCCATTGGAGGAAGATGGCGGTGGAGTCGCGCATTACCCAGGAGGAAATTAAGAAGGAGCCAGAGAAGTCTATCGACCGTGAGAAAACATGCCTGCGGCTGCTGAGCATCTTCACCACCAATAATGGCCACCACCACCGAACGGACGACTTCTCCAGGGAAACGTACCGCCCAGAGAGTTGTAGATCTACGCTTGGATGGATGCAACCTTGAAAGAACTGACAAACTTAGTAAAAGAAGTCTACCCAGAAGCTAGAAAGAAGGGCACTCACTTCAATTTTGCAATCGTTTTTACAGATGTTGAAAGACCTGGCTATCGAGTCAAGGAGGTTGGCAGCACCATGTCTGGCAGAAAGGGGACTGATGATTCCATGACACTGCACTCACAGAAGTTCCAGATAGGTTACTTGGACATAGCAATTATCCCTCCACATCGAGCACCACCTCCTTCAGGGCACACGAGGCCATATTAAATTCTATTTACTATTTCTTGTATTTATTTTTTGGTCAGTTATGTAAAATAAACTTACTCTTTTTCCTCCCCGGATTATTGTCATTAATCCTTTGAATTCTAAACAAATTATAATGCATCATCCATTGAGGAATTAGATTTGGATGTGCTATTGTATGATTACTAATAGAAAGTCCATATGTTTCAAGCCTTTTTGTAAAATATGAAGAAAAGTGCTCTTAGCATTCTATGTAAAACTGTACTGTTAAATATATGTGTGTAATTTTAAAAAGCAACAGAAAAACAGACAAAAACCCTTCAAATTAAAGGAAATCTCAGAGATATTTTACAGCATTGAAAGGGCCAAAGGAAAATGTTGGAAGGTGATCCAAACGTATAAAGGAGTATAATAATTCACTAAGACAGAAAAAAGTGCTTGTCCAAACTACTTTTGATACATTTTTACAAAGAAATAAAACACCTGAATGCCTAATTATCTAATATTTTAAATTTTAGTATACTAAATAAATATCAGTTTTGTAATTGTTTAGTTTATAAAAATGAGTCTTTTTAATATTTTAACAAAAATATCTAAAGGTCTTGGACCAATTGTATTTTTTCCCATTGATTAAGATAACTCTTCAGAGTTTCAGCTTGTAAAGTCATTTTTATTTATTTATTTATTTATTTATTTATTTATTTATTTTTAAGACAGAGTCTCACTCTCACCCAGACTGGAGTGCAGTGGCATGTTCTCGACTCACTGCAACTTCCACCTCCTGGGTTCAAGGAATTCTCCCACCTCAGTTCCCGAGTAGCTGGAACTACAGGCATGTGCCACTACACCCAGTTAATTTTTGTATTTTTAGTAGAGACAGTGTTTTGCCATCTTGGCCAGGCTGGTCTCGAACTCCTGACCTCAAGTGATCCACTGCCTCACCCTCCCAAAGTGCTGGAATTACAGGCATGAGCCACCGCACCTGGTGGTAAAGTCATTTTTTATGGTTCTACACTACTATGCAGAGCTAGGACTGCCTATATTCATTAGGATACAACTCAAACTGGTGTAAGAAAAGCAGGCACTTCATTGGCTCACATATTTGAAATGTCTAGTGTTTGGTTTTGCTTCAGGCATGGCTGGATTTAGAATTGAAATGACATAAAAATAACTCAATTACCCTTCATCTCGAACTTATATATTAGATTCCTTCTCAGGCTGAATGTGATGGCCTGCAGTTGCACTCATCCTCATGGTGGCAAGGTGGCTTCAACAACTCTATTTTCATATTTTTCCTGCTTCCTAGGAAAACCTGGTTTTTGGTTCATATTTTTCATTAGTTCCTAGTCTAATGGGATTGAGTGGAGTAGACTTTCATTTTTAAATCAGCAACTCCTGCACACATCCTTAGACTGACACTTACTTTACTAGTTGAGGCTACCAATCTTACACCCCAATCACTGTGGCCAGGTGTGTTTCATATTCTATCCTTGGGGACAAATTTGGGTGGAGCCCCATCCAAATCACAGATTATTGGTGAAGAAATGCAAAATACTCAAAAACATTAAGGAGAATGTGCTGGCAGACAGACTATAAACATGCATGAACTACCCTTTGTCCTGTACCTTTAATTAACCTCCACATGAGAAAGGCTCCAAGATCTGTCTAGAAATTATGAACTATGTTCCCTAACAAGACAACTCCCCTTGGATTCCCTGCAAATACCTCAAAATCAATGGTTTGAAGGTGAACCTCTTATGTCCTCCACCCTCAACCCCAGCCAAGTCTATATCTCCTCTTTGTTCTCTATCTCAGTGCATGTCATCACTATCCACTTTAGTTGCTCACACTAGAAATCTAAGAAATAACTTAACTCCTTACTCTCCCTCACCCAAGACTAAAATTAATCACCAATAAACTCTTGTTAGTTGCACCCCTAATATTTTTTAATTCAACCTATTTTCTCTTCATCAATATTTCTCATCTCATTTCAGCTGCCATCTTTCTTTTGCCTGCATCTCAGCAATAACCTTTTTAACTTGATGCCCAGTCATTGTTTTTGTTTTTTAAAAGATTTGTGAAAATACACATGACATAAAATTTGCCTTTTTTTTTTTTTTTTTTTTTTTTTTTTGGTGGAAACTCGCTCTGTCGTCCAGGCTGGAGTGCAGTGGTGCGATCTCGGCTCACTACAACCTCTGCCTCCTGGGTTCAAGCGATTCTCCTGCCTCAGCCTCCCGAGTAGCTGGGACTACAGGTGCCCGCCAACATGCCTGGCTAATTTTTTGTATTGTTAGTAGAGATCGGGTTTCACCATGTTAGCCAGGATGGTCTCAATCTCCTGACCTTGTGATCCGCCCACCTCGGCCTCCCAAAGTGCTGAGATTACTGGCATGAGCCACTGCGCCCGGCCATCACCAGGCTATTTCTTAGCTCTGCTCACTTTCTCCCCCGCTTCAGCTACCTCTCCCCTTACACTCATCCACTTTTGGTTTACTCCTACTCATTGTTCAAGATGTTCTGTCACTTTTTCCCTCCTGTTCCTCCTCTCCAGGCTTCATGTATATTTGTGATCCTTCATGTATATTTGTGTTGTACAGTATAATATTGTTTTATTATTTCATTATATGATTGTCACCACTATCAGATAGAGTTTCTTTATAAATAAAGCATTTGTTTCATTCAACTTAGAGTCCTTATTACCCAGCACAGCACCTGGCACTAAGAGTTCAATTAATACTTATGGAATGAACAGATTGATTAATTTTAAAAGAGTAATTGAATGATGATGGCTGTTAATTTAAAAAGTTGGGTAGTAAATGTTTCTCTGGACACCTGTAATAAGAGAACAAATAAGAAACAGTATAAGAAAGTTATTGGGAGTATAATTTATGTATCCCCTCTACAGTCTAACTCCATAGGGTCAACTCTGTGACCTAGAGCTAGTTAAGTGAATCTTTTCATGTAAATTTCTTCATATGTATAATGTGGTTAATGATACTACTTAGCTCAAAAGGTTGTTATAAGGATCAAGATAGTTAATGTTTGCAATTCCTAGTTAATGCATAGATTAACACCCAACACATGGTGAATGCTATAAAAATTTTAAAAGTAAGTAAATAAGACAGTTGTGATTCCTGTGTCTACAGAATTTATAGTCTAGGTCAGTGCTGTCTAATAGAAATATAAGGTAAGCCACATATGTAATTAAAAATTTCTAGTGGCTATACTAAAAAGTGACTGAATTATAAATAAGATTGATTTAAATAGTTTATGTAAACTGCTATGTCAAAAATATTATTTCTACATGTAACCTATCTAAAAAGTTATATTCCTTATTTTGTACTAAGTCTTCAAAATTCAATATATTTTATACTTACAGCACATCTCAATTCAGATGCTTAATTCTCATCTGTATTTAGATCTCATAAACTTACAGTTGAAAAAGTAGACTCACATACCCAAGTTGGTTCCAAACATCTTAAAAGTCTTACTATAACTGATTCAGATATCGGCGTTAATTTACAATTTGTAAAAATTGAAGTTAAGAATTCAGTTCCTCAGTCATACTAGTTACAATTTAGTGTCCAAGAGCCACATAGGCCAGCATGGGATTAGAGGAAAGGTGATAAGTAAGCAGACAATTACGAGTGTGATTGACACAGAGTACTGCGTTAGGGCAAAGATTGAGTGCTCTGGGAACACACAGTAAAGGTACTAATGAAGCTTGGTGGAGGGAATTTATTAAGGACATTTTCCTGGAGAAAATGCTATCTTGAGACCTCAAGGATAAGCAGGAGCTGGCCAGGTGATGAGGGAGAAAGAGCATCTATCAGAAGGAATAGTGTTGGGGATGAGGGGAAGTATAGCATTTTCACAGACCTGAATAAATTTCAGAGTGACTGATGCATAGAGTGTATATGTGTATATAGGAGTGGACGATGAGCTATAGGGGAAGAGGTGGAATAGGGAGCAGTTGAGAAGCAAGGCTAGAAAAGTTAGCCAGGGAGAAAATCATGAAGGAGTTTTTATGAAACATGTTAAAGGAGGTCAGACTATCCTGAAGTTAATGAGAAGCCACTGAAGGATTTAAACATGTAACTGAAGGTTACGTGATTATGATATGTTTGCTGAATATAATTCTGACTACAGTATGGAAAAAGTTTAGAAGATAATCAATGTCTGGTGTCTCACACCCATAAGATGGCTACTATCAAACAACAACAACAACAACAACAACAACAAAACAGAACAGAACAAGCATTGGTGGGTGAGGATGTGAAGAAACCGAAACCCTTGTGCACTGTTGTTAGTAACATAAAATGTTGCAGTCACTGTAAAAGGCAGTATGACACTTCCTCAAAAAATTAAAAATAGAATTACCACATAATCCAGCAATTCCACTTCTGGATAGATACCCAGAAGAATTGAAAGAAGGATCAAAGAGATATTTGTACACCCATGTTCATAACAACATTATTTACAATATCTAAAACATGAAAGCTAGCCAAATATCCACAGATAGATGAGTGGGTAAACAAAATATGATACATACATACAATAGGGTACCATTCAAGCTTTAAAAGTGAAGGAAATTCTGATACATGCTAATTGAAATAAGCTAATCACAGAAAGACAAATACCATTTGATCCCACTTATATGAGGTACCTAGAATAGTCAAAATCAGAGAGACAGAAAGTAGAATAGTGGTTGCCAGGGATAGGGGGAAGAAAAAGGAATTATTGTTTAACTGGTAGAGAGTTTCAGTTTTGCAAGATGAAAAGCGTTCTGAAAATGAATGGTGGTGATGATTGTACAACAATGTGAATGTTTTTAATATTAGTGAACTGCACACTTAAAAATGGTTAAGACGGCTGGGTACAGTGGCTCATGCCTATAATCCCAGCACAGAGGCCGAGATGGGCAGATCACAAGGGCAGGAGATTGAGATCATCCTGGGTAACAAGGTGTTTACAGTGACTCAGATTATTCCAGCCATCTTGGGTATCAGCAAGAAGAGACCTAAGGAACACTATGCTACAAAACTGCAACTTTGGTGGCATTTGAAAAGTAATTCCCGCTTTTACTACTAACTCTTAATTCTCAGTAGACTAAAACTACATTTTCCCATCTTAAAAAAGAATAGTCCTTGAGAGAAAATGAAACAAAGCAACCAAAACCTCTGTCCACTGCTAAAATATTTCACTCCATCTTGTTTTTCTTCTTGTAGTTGTTTTGTACTTTTTAAAAATTTAACTTTCATTTTAAGTTCAGGTGTACATGAGCAGGTTTGTTTCATAGGTAAAATTGTGTCATGGGGATTTGTTGTACAGATTATTTCATCACCCAGGTATTAAGCCTAGTATCTATTAGTTATTTTTCCTGATCCCCTCACTCCTCCCACCTTCCAATCTTCACCCTCCAATAGGCCCCAGTGTGTGTTGTTCCCTTCTTTGTGTCCATGTGTTCTCATCATTTAGCTCCCACTTGTAAGTGAGAACATGTGGTATTTGGTTTTCTGTTTCTATGTTAGTTTGCTAAGGATAATGGCCTCCAGCTTCATCCATGTTCCTACAAAGGGCATGATCTTTTTCTTTTTCATGGCTGCATAGTATTCCATGGTGTATGTATTAGCCCGTTTTCACACTGCTATAAGGAAATGCCCGAGACTGCATAATTTATAAAGAAAGAGGTTTAATTGACTTACAGTTCCACATGGCTGGGAAGGCCTCAGGAAACTTACAATCATGTGAAATGAGTATGAGGGACCTGACCTGTGTATAGACCAATTTCTATCAGTCAGTGAAATTGGAGTCAGTCAGTGCCTTTCCCAGGGTATTAATTAATTTCCTGGACACTTACACTCTCCCAAGACTAAACCAGGAAGAAGTTGAATCCCTGAATAGACCAATAGGAGGCTCTGAAATTGAGGCAATAATTAATAGCCTACCACCCAAAAAAAGTCCAGGACCAGACGGATTCACAGTCGAATTCTACCAGAGGAGCTGGTACTATTCCTTCTGAAACTATTCCAATCAATAGAAAAAGAGGGAATCCTCCCTAACTCATTTTATGAGGCCAACATCATCCTGATACCAAAGCCTGGCAGAGACACAACAAAAAAAGAGAATTTTAGACCAATATCCCTGATGAACATTGAAGCAAAAATCCTCAATAAAATACTGGCAAACCGAATCCAGCAGCACATCAAAAAGCTTATCCACCATGATCAAGTGGGCTTCATCCTTGGGATGCAAGGCTGGTTCAACATACGCAAATCAGTAAACGTAATCCAGCATATAAACAGAACCAAAGACAAAAGCCACATGATTATCTCAATAGATGCAGAAAAGGGCTTTGACAAAATTCAACAGCCCTTCATGCTAAAAACTTTCAATAAATTCGGTATGGATGGAATGTATCTCAAAATAGTAAGAGCTATTTATGACAAACCCACAGCCAATATCATACTGAATGGGCAAAAACGGGAAGCATTCCCTTTGAAAACTGGCACAAGACAGGGATGCCCTCTCTCACCACTCCTATTCAACATAATGTTGGAAGTTCTGGCTAGGGCAATCAGGCAAGAGAAAGAAATCAAGGGTATTCAGTTAGGAAAAGAGGAAGTCAAATTGTCCCTGTTTGCAGATGACATTATTGTATATTTAGAAAACCCCTTCATCTCAGCCCAAAATCTCCTTAAGCTGATCAGCAACTTCAGCAAAGTCTCAGGATACAAAATTAATACAAATTAATACAAAATTAATATGCAAAAATCACAAGCATTCTTATACACCAGTAACAGACAAAGAGCCAAATCATGAATGAACTTCCATTCACAATTGCTTCAAAGAGAATAAAATACCTAGGAATCCAACTTACAAGGGATGTAAAGGACCTCTTCAAGGAGAACTAGAAACCACTGCTCAGTGAAATAAAAGAGGACATAAACAAATGGCAGAACATACCATGCCCATGGATAGGAAGAATCAATACTGTGAAAATGGTCATACTGCCCAAGGTAATTTATAGATTTGATACCATTCCCATCAAGCTACCAATGACTTTCTTCACAGAATTGGAAAAAACTGCTTTAAAGTTCATATGGAACCAAAAAAGACCCCGCATTGCCAACACAATCCTAAGTCAAAAGAACAAAGCTGGAGGCATCATGCTACCTGACTTCAAATTATACTACAAGACTACAGTAACCAAAACAGCATGATACTGGTAGCAAAACAGAGATATAGACCAATGGAACAAAACAGAGCCCTCAGAAATAATACCACACATCTACAGCCATCTGATCTTTGACAAACCTGAGAAAAACAAGAAATGGGGAAAGGATTCCCTATTTAATAAATGGTGCTGGGAAAATTGGCTAGCCATAAGTAGAAAGCTGAAACTGGATCCTTTCCTTACTCCTTATACGAAAATTAATTCAAGATGGATTAGATACTTAAATGTTAGACCTAATACCATAAAAACCCTAGAAGAAAACCTAGGTAATATCATTCAGGACATAGGCATGGGCAAGGACTTCATGTCTAAAACACCAAAAGCAATGACAACAAAAGCCAAAATTGACACATGGGATCTAATTAAACTAAAGAGCTTCTGCACAGCAAAAGAAACTACCATCAGAGTGAACAGGCAACCTACAGCATGGGAGAAAATTTTTGCAATCTACTCATCTGACAAAGGGCTAATATCCAGAAACTACAAAGAACTCAAACAAATTTACAAGAATAAAACAAACAACCCCATCAAAAAGTGGGCAAAGGATATGAACAGACATTTCTCCAAAGAAGACATTCATACAGCCAACAGATACATGAAAAAATGCTCGTCATCACTGGCCATCAGAGAAATGCAAATCAAAACCACAATGAGGTACCATCTCACACCAGTTAGAATGGCGATCATTAAAAAGTCAGGAAACAACAGGTGCTGGAGAGGATGTGGAGAAATAGGAACACTTTTACACTGTTGGTGGGATTGTAAACTGGTTCAATGATTGTGGAAAACAGTATGGCCATTCCTCAAGGATCTAGAACTAGAAATACCATGTGACCTAGCCATCCCGTTACTGGGTATATACCCAAAGGATTATAAATCATGCTGCTATAAAGACACATGCACACGTATGTTTATTACGGCACTATTCACAATAGCAAAGACTTGGAATCAACCCAAATGTCCATCAGTGACAGACTGGATTAAGAAAATGTGGCACATATACACCATGGAATACTATGCAGCCACAAAAAAGGATGAGTTCATGTCCTTTGTAGGGACATGGATGAAGCTGGAAACCATCATTCTCAGCAAACTATCACAAGAACAGAAAACCAAATACCGCATGTTCTCACTCATAGGTGGGAATTGAACAATGAGATCACTTGGACTCTGGAAGGGGAACATTATACACCAGGACCTATTATGGGGAGTGGGTAGGGGGGAGGGATGGCATAATGGGAGTTATACCTGATGTAAATGACGAGTTGATGGGTGCAGCACACCAACACGGCACAAGTATACCTATGTAACAAACCTGCACGTTGTGCACATGTACCCTAGAACTTAAAGTATAATAAAAAAATAAAATAAAATAAAAAATAAATAAATTAAAAAAAGAAAAGATCAATGAATCCAGGATCTGTTTTTTGAAAATATTAATAAAACATATAGACTGCTAGCTAGACTAATAAAGAAGAAAAGAGAGAAGGTCCAAATAAATACAATCAGAAACAAGAAGGGTGGTATTAGTACTCACCACACAGTAATACAAATAACCATCAGAGAATATTATGAACACTTCTCTGCAAATAAACTAGAAAATCTAGAAGAAATAAATACATTCCTGGACATGTACACCCTCCCAAGCCCGAACCAGGAAAAAATTGCTCCATCTATTTTAGTGGAAGGAACATTCTCAATACAAATTCTTTCGAGATTTTGGAAGATAAAATGAAAGTACTCCTATTTTTATAATTCGTTAGTGAGTGACTTATCTTAGGTTCAATGCCAATACGTTGATGAACTAGAATCTTTTGTCTGACATTTGTATGCCAGAAAATGCTGTTAAATTCCTGAAAGGGCTAGTATATTGTGATGTGAATTATATGGAAATGAAGGAGGGCCACATCTGTAATCAGAGATGAAAATATGTTGCTGGCAGTCTGATTTTCACAGTTTGCTTGTGGAGTTTGTTTTTAATAACTTGATAACCTATATGTAGTCATACTTCTCAATGAGTTTGAAATTTTGCCATGTGGGAATCCAAAAGAGGCTTATGCTAAAGGACGGCTGATGTGCCCTGATGATTTAGAATACATCAGACTCAAATGACCCAGTATTTGATAAGCTGTCTATCCCCAAGGTCAGGCTTTTCTGCTGACATTTTGGAGGCTTCCCATGAATGCAGCCAAACCTGACCATTGCAAAAGAACTGAAAGTTGGTTGATCCATGTACACTTTATTTGAAGGAGATTATATTATGTTATAACTGGCTACAAAAGCCCAAGAAATTTAATTGGTTATTCTGAAACATCTCACACATTTCTTGTGATTGCTTATATTGCAGGGTGATGTTTGAAACACCATTGTAGGATAACATGGTGGTGGTCCTGGCTTTGATCTAATGCCGGATGTGTGTAGAACACACTGTAAACACCTAAGAGAAAGACTTCTTTTTTAATGGGGAAATCTTAGTTCCTTGTAGCACAACGCCCTGCATGCTGAGTACACACAACATTTTTTTAGAGAGAGAAAATACAAAATCTCTTAGTACATTCTCTCTGAATAACTTTTCCCAAATGGTGATGAGAACATAGCAAAATCATGCACAAGTTAAGTAACTGTGATAAACAGCTTCAAAAAAGTTGTGATTCAAGTAAGAACATTAGAATACGCATTGTTTCCAAGCAGAAATTGTCATAATTGAATGTATTATTGAGCCATATCTATTATAAATCTCTAAGTTTCCTGCTTTAATAAAAAAGCCTAAGCCAAAATGCAATAAAACAAATGTAAATAAAAACATCATATGGCTAGCTTAGGCAGAGTCAGGAAATATAAGACTTAAGTTCAGCACCTTACTTGTCCTGTTTTGACACCTCCAAATGTGTCCTTAAGGGAATGAGAAGTTTGTTTTGAAAATATCTGCCATACGGCCTATCTGTTCCTCCTCCTGCTCTCCCAAACGATGATGATTCAAGTCTCCTTTTGAAACAAAGCTAATATTCAAATTGTTAACTACTCACTTGGGATTAAGGACTAATTTACATTCCAGTTCAAACAGAAAGAGAAGACTTGGCTGGAGCGGGGGGTTGGTGGGTGGATTGTGGTGGTGTTGGGGGGTGTTGCATGGTGGTTCATGCCTGTAATCTCAGTATTTGGGGAGGCCAAGGTGAAAGATTGCTTGAGGCCAGGAGTTTGAGACCAGCCTGGGCAATATAGGGAAACCCCATCTCTATGAAAAATTAAAATATTAACTGGGCATGGTGGTGCTCACCTGTGGACCCAGCTACTTGGGAGACTGAGGCGGGAGGATCACTTGAGGCCAGGAGTTCAAGCCTGCAGGGAGTTATGATTATGCCACTGTACTCCAGCCTGGGCAACAGAGACCTTACCTCTGAAAACAAAACAAAAAACCCAGAAAGATGTAATTAATAAAGAGAAAATAAAGGGGTAAGAAAAACATTTTGCAATTCATTTTGAACATAAATCCTGGCTGTAAGTATTGTATTTGGAGAAGAGAAAAAAAGAGGATCCATCCTTGTAGTGCTTTAGTTTGTCCTTTTCTACCCAGACACAAATTTAATTCCAGGACATTTCCTAACCTAGAACCTACTTTCCACATTCTATCAGAGCCCAACTCTCACTTTTGCTCAATCTCCTCTTACGTAATCTATGTATATTCCTGTACTACACCTCCAGGCAACATGTTTGCGTTAAAATAAGGGCCTTCTGGAAATAATGCATTTTACCAAAGGAGTCATTCAAATGGTGGGAATTTGGGGTAGTATAACAAGCCATAGAAAGATACATTTGGGAAAGTAGATCTTTCCAAATTTTTTACATGTTCCACCTGGACCCACACCAGTGTTCTTATAGGGCTTCCTAAGGTATGTGTTGCAAAATATTAGTACTTGGAATTGCTGTATAGGAGAATGAATTTGCATGATCAATAAAATGCTTGGTGCCTAGTATTCCATGGTGTATATGTGATACTAGGCACCAAGCATTTTATGTTCGTGTCCTTTGTAGGGACATGGATGCAGCTAGAAACCATCATTCTCCACAAACTATCGCAAGAACAGAAAACCAAACACTGCATGTTCTCACCCATAGGTGGGAATTGAACAAAGAGATCACTTGGACACAGGAAGGGGAACATCACACACCGAGGCCTATTGTGGGGAGTGGGGAGGAGGTACGGATAGCCTTAGGAGATATACCTAATGTAAATGACGAGTTAATAGGTGCAGCACACCAACATGGCACATGTATACATATGTAACAAACCTGCATGTTGTGCACATGTACCCTAGAACTTAAAGGATAATTTTTTTAAAATGCTTGGTGCCATGCTGTCCCCTTGGAGGGTCACAAGGACAAAGCAAAGGTCCTAAGAAATCCTGTAGTAACTGTTAGGGTTAGGGAATTTACTTCACTTCCAAACTAACAAGATAGTCTGTCACCTTTTCATGGATGCTGGCAGAAGACACGAGATTCCTGGGTCAGAAATAAAGAACATGATGATGGCACAGCATGTAGCATGAGCATCATGCTTATCTTGATTCTCCTTGCCTTCTAAGACCCACAAGGAGGTATAGAGGGGACCCACTGGATGCTGTTCATGCAATGGGTTTATGTTGCAGCCAGGGAATTCACCTTTAAGCTTGGGGAATCCAACTCTTTTTTTACCAAGCCCGCTTTTATCTCAGAGAGAGATTTTACCTCATTATTCACTGTAATGGTTACCCACTGCCAATATATCCATGATACATGTGCTAGGAAAAGAGTGATCAGGGTCTTACAATGGTGCCATAGCTGGCAAGAATATACAGGGGTGCTCTGGAACCATACGAGATTTCTTCTCCTAACAGTAACAAAACGTACTTACTGTTATTTAATCCAGAAATTCCCAGTATGTTTGACTAGACAACAACATTCAGTGGAACATATTTTGAGAAAGCCAATTTCCATTTGTTTACAGTTTTGGACTTCACACAGTGGAAGTGGGTCAGGGTTTTTGACTTTAGGTTCCTCCATGTTTTATTTTTCATTTTTTAAAAATGTTATTAATATAAGGGAGAGTTTTTCAAACACGGGACCAGACAGGCAATTTTTTCCAGGATTTATACTCTTCCCAGTTTGTCTTTGAACCAAGTGTGGATCTCATATATGCTTTTTGTTTTCCAATCAATATATAAGATAATCACTTACAAGACCAAATAAAAATGATTGCAGAATTTTCTGTCATTGATTACAATTCTAGTTTTATCATTTAGGCTTCTATTGAGTGGAATCTCCACTGGAATTTTAAGTAACACCCCTGTTACAGAAGCTCTGTTTCATTCTGCCTGGCCTTTACCTTTCTCCTAATATGAAGAATCTCCAAAAATATAACTCCTTTAACCAATTCCAGAGAGCATTCCTTTAGAGTAAAGAAGATAATTACACATCTTAGTTATATGATTTCATTCATCCCTTGGCCACGTTTTTCATCTTTCTCCTGAACCTTGATCATACCTCTCTACCCTTTCATCCTGACCTCTTCTGACTGTGGAGAATTCTTCTGGAAGTCATTCTTTGTGTTTCCACCTCCCTCTCTTTCCCCTCCATTTTTGTGGGCCTGGGTGCTATTTTAATTAGATTACCATGTAGACTTGCATTTTCTTATCTGTTGAATTCACTCCAGCAACTGATGGCTGCTGTTCTCTTGTTCCTTTCCTCAAACTTTATCTTTCTTTAATTGATTCATAATATTTGCACATATTTGTGGGGTGCATGTGATATTTTGATGCATGCATACAATGTGTAATGACTAAATCAGGGTAATTGAGATATCCATCACCTGTAACATTTATCTTTTCTGTATGTTGGGAACATTCCAATTCTTTTCCTTTAACTATTTTTAAATGATATGATAAATTATGGCTCAAGCTTTATCTTGATCATTTACAGCTTAATTGTCACCCATATCTTCATAATTGTTAGAATGTCTCTAAATAGCAGACTTTTCAACCTCCTTTTAAAATTGTAATCCCATGACCTTCTTTTTGTTGTTAAGTCTTGCAACAAAAAGATGTAAAGATGAAAAGGCACGAGTTGATCTTTCAAATCTTGTACTCATACACCCAGTCAAACATAGCGTTAGATTTTTCCTTTTGACTTTAATTAACTAAAATATTTATCTTCTGTCAAAAATTCAAATTTTGGTATATAAAGATACTTACTTTTACTTTTATTTTTATTTTGTATTATAAATGATTGTTCTCAGATCTCTCTGTAACAGTATTTCACATATTCAATAGAACTGTGTTTAACTGCAGTTCCAATATGATATTTCCTTGAAATTAAGGGTGTTAAACATCTGTTTGCTTATCTTATAACTCTGAAAGTGGAAGCTGAATCAAACATGTGTGATAAATCATTATCCATGAATCAGTCTTACATATGGTAAGACTGAATGTTGTTTTTCCCTAGATCACTGTAGGGTGCTGGAATTTTTCAAAATGACTACATACCTATATTGCTGTCATTTAAGCTGATTCTTCTTTGCCATTTCCTCGTTAGGAAATTGGGCTACATCTAAATGCATAGCTGTTTGTGTTTAGAAACCTCGCATTTCTATACAAATGATCAAGCTGGTCATACAGCCAGGCAAACACATTTCTTTCAGTACAGGAGGTGCCCCAGTGACTTGAGGGAATTAGTTTCTCTGAATAGCTCATCAAATAGCAGAAAAATAAGGGACCCTTGGAACTATCCAGGTGGAGACTTTTTAAAATAAGATTGGCAGCTCTGGCCTCATGCCACATGTTCAGTTAGTTTTCAGGAAATTTATTATTTGGAAGCAGCTAAAACTTACAGGGCCTCAGTAAATTTCTGCTTTTATATTTTCATGGGAAAGTTTATTTTTAGTTCTGATTTTTCTGCCCCACTACCACCCTCCAAAAACACATTCTTGTTCTAGAAATAGGAAACTAAAGTAATCAGAGGGAGGGAAGACTTTTCAGGTGAAGATAAAATTCTCCCCCGCCCCTCATAAACTAGAATGATTTAGTACCAAGAAAGATGAAAAGAATGAGTCCATGAAAGCACTAGGACAGAGCTAGGATGAATAATTCCACTGACTACTTTGTGCTACTCCAGGTACACAGATCAGAGACAAAAATACCTCCCCTCATGGAGCATATACTTTAGTGGAGGGAGACAGACAATAAACTATGAAAGTGTATTGATATGGTTTGGCTCTGTGTCACCACCCAAATCTCATCTTGAATTGTACTCCCATAATTCCAATGTGTTGTGGGAGGGGAGGGACTCGGTGGGAGATAATTTGAATCCTGGGGGCAGTTTCCCCCATACTGCTCTTGTGGTAGTGAATAAGTCTCACAAAATCTTATGGTTTATCAAGGGTTTCCACTTTTGCATCTGCCTCATTTTCAGAAAGGCAAGGTGAGGGAGGCAGCTGATATAAGGCTGATATGGTTTGACTGTGTCCCCACCCAAATCTCGTCTTGAATTATAGCTCCCATAATTCCCACATGTCATCAGAGGGACCCTGTGGGAGGTAATTGAATCATGGGGGCAGGCCTTTCCCATGCTGTTCTAGTGATAGTGCATAAATCTCTCGAGATCTGATGGTTTTATAAAGGGGAGTTCCCCTACACAAGCTCCCTTGCCTGTTGCCATATTGGATATGTCTTTACTCCTCCTTCGCCTTCTGCCATGATCGTGATGCCTCCCCAGCCATGTGGAACTGTGAGTCCATTAAACCTCTTTTTCTTTATAAATTACCCAGTCTCTGGTATGTCTTTATTAGTAGTGTGAGAACAGACTAATACAAAGACCTTATAGGACATTGTAAGAGTGTAGTGTAAGAACATCGTCCCTGCCTTCACAGAGTTTATAATAGAGTAGAGGAGAAAATAAACAATAATGATAAGATGAGATGCCTATTAAAATTAGGAAAGTACATGATGCTATGGAGTCATAGAGTGCTGGGTACTAATGTGCTCTAGGGAACTCCTTCTATTAAGAAATAATGTTCTCACTGAGATCTACGGCGTGAACCAGAGTTAGATAGATGGAGGTGTGGTGACTGGGCCTACGGAAGAAGAGCAAATTGCAACTGCTGCTGGAGCACAAGCAGGATCAGGAAAAATAAACAATCCTGATGTGAACATACTAGGAACTGGAAAGAAATCTTATGACCGAGGTTAAACAACAAGTGGGATAGTAGTTATTGCAAGATGAAGCTCTAGAAGTGGGGGACAGCTAGATTCTAAAAAAGCCTTGTAGGCTACAAAAGAGTATGGATTTTACCTGAAAGCACTAGGGAGCCATAGAATATTGTAAATGGATGGGGGGTGCATTACATGTTCAGGTCTATCTTTCTGAAAGATCACTCTAGATGAAGAGAGCAGATTGAGAGGAGCAAGCTGTGTGAAAGGGGAAACAGTTAACCCACTTGTGCAGTACTGCAGGGAGGAGGTAACGGTGCTGTTGGACTTTACTGGTAGCAGTGGGAATGGAGAGACATGGACATATTTGAGACATTTAGGGATTAGAATAGATAGGACTGGGTGATTGATTGGGATGCGGAGTTACTGGTACAGAAGGTTAAAATAGAAAGAAGGATCAAAGACATCATTCAAGTTTCTGGCTTGGATCGCTTGATGGATGGCTGGTGCCATTGACTACAAATAGGGAACAAAGGAGAAATAACGAGATTAGAGATGGAATTTGGCTTTCAGAAAACGCCACTGATCTAACTCAAAATAGCATTGACTGTATTTTTTTTTTCTGTAATTCCATCTCCTAACTGAAAATTTAGAGATAACTGAATCATATTGTTCCTTGGGTGACTTAGTTTTACATTTATACTTAACACAGGAATGTCATTTCAAGGTGGCATTTCCTACAGATCTTCCAAGTCTGTGTATCTATTCCTTAGACAGTGATTTCAGAAATCACCAAATGATACAGGTAGAAAACATAGCTAAGCACGTGGCGCCATCTTCAGGACAGTTTGTTAAAAACGTATAAACCAACCAGACTGAAAGGCAAGTTTCTCAGGACACAACACTTCTCTATATCTAGCGAGACTGACTCCATCTTGTTTGGTAATAAGGAACTGAAAAAAATGTTTCTGCCAGGTCCAATTGTGTGACCAAATTCTTTGTCTTCATGAGAACTGTAGTTTATCACAGGATATAGAAAAGATGGTAGCAGATTTTTCTTCAAAATCCTTCCAATTTGAAAGTGTCTGTGAGCTGGAAAATGAGCTTTTGCTGTGGAGGAGACAAACAAGAAATGAAAGCACCGTCCCTTCAGGTTTTTGGCTTGGTATTCAGATTCTCTGGAGATTTTCCGATTTTAGATATTTATGTTCTGTTCTTTACTAGGTGCTTCATTAAATATGTGGTCAAGTGGAATTTAACTTATAAGCATTCACAATGCTTTACAAATGCATGAATATAAAAAGTAGGGTGGAAAAACATTTGTCAGATTTTGTACCCAAGGTTTTGCTTCAGGGAAGGCAGTCTTATAGATTTATACAGTCTCCACTTTAAAAATAAAAGGTTGTTAATAAGAAATCAATAGTAGAACCATAGCTGACCACATAAGAAAGACAAACAGAGCTTACTAGATGACTTTTATTTTTCAAGTCCTCTAGCTTTTAATTATTCTATTTGAATAAGCTCTACCTTTTCTTTGTGCAGAGTTGGGCTATAAAGACACACACCCATACATGTGTTTGTCATAATGTATCTGCCACCTTTCTGCACTGGATGCGGTGTTTAACCTACACTGAGCATTTGGCATGACCTCGCTGAATAACTGGGAGGTAAACTGCTTGGCTTTTACATAGAGGCAAATGCTTTCTACCATCTTGAAGCATTCACTCACAAATGGGCTTTCTTTCTAAACTTTTTTCATTAGAATGTATGCCTTGGGTTGAGGAATCTTAAATTCCAGAGTTCCTTTCAATCCTGAAAGAGGTAACATGTTCATCTAAATTCCATTTCTATATAAATTGAGGCTGGGCCGCCCCATCAATGATGGGTTTGGGTTTCCTAGAGTCTGAACAGGGCTTATGACAGGTGGGCAGAAAGAGGGAATATACAGAAGGTATAGTATCTTAGAGTAATTACATGTTTACAGCAGACCAGGTGCTTTACATGGGTTATTTCATGTAATCCTCATAACAACCTATGGGCACTTTTTAAATGAATGAGTGTTTTTAATATCTGTATTTTACAGATCAGGAAACAAAAACAGAGAATCTGAAATAATTTGCCCAAGGTCTCACACTCTCCTTTAAAGTAAACTTAAGGAAATGAATTCTAACTCAGGCATTCTCCCTCTAAACCCGACAAGCTTGATAGAAACCTCATATTACCTCTTAAATGGAAAATATCCTTATGGCACAGACCTGACATAAAGCTCCAATCAAGAATCAAGCCAATAATTCAGGTAGAACACTCAGAGAGCAAAAGATTTGGAACTGAGGGCAGAGGGCAGAACCCGGAATGATCCTCTGAAGTGTAGAAGTTCTTTTTAATGGTTCCAGAATCTTGGAACTGCTTGGGCCACATATGACAACACAGGTCCTTGAGACTTCAGAGGGTGAGTCTGGGAGAGATTGGCACTGCCAGAGATGAGCCTAGAGGAATCCAGGAATTTACTGTTGCCCTCTTCACAATGTTTTTAGGATCAAGCCTAGAGATAAAGAGCCATGGTCTCTGAAAATAATGTTGACAACACAAACTTAACAACACTGAGCAGAAACAGAAATAAATGACATATTTCACTCCGTTCATTCAAGTAGAGGTGGGTACATAGAGTGTGGTGCTGCAATGGTCCCCTGAAGTAGGGGTAGCTGAGGACAGCTAAGAGGCCCACAGGCAGGTCAATGGGATGACCAGCACGTGGGTGGCACCAGCAACAGGGACAAGCATAGGGCTTAGACTCTGAAATGCTGGTTCCAGGCTGAACACTGTCACTGACTATGACTCTGGGCAATTCATTTAAATTACTCAGCTGAAAAATGGCTGTAATAGCCACCAAATAGGATTGTTGGGGTATCAGAGAAATCACATATGTGAAACACTGTAAGCTTTAATACTCACTTGTGTGTGCTACACATTAGGAATAGAAAATTAAGACACAGTTCTTCCTCTGAAGAAGTTTGCAATCTAATGATACACACTGTAAATGTTATTATTTTTATTCTTGTAAGACCCTCCCCTTTCTAATTCTCCCCCATCCCCTTAATTTGGATTTTGTCTTAGTTTAGGTTTTCTCAAAAGCAGACCCTTAGGCAAGGACCTGCACACAAGGGGTTTTTTGGAGACGCAAATAAACAGACGAGGTGAGAAAAAGTGACATAGGAAAGGCAAGATCGCCAATATAGGGTGCACCGTTAAGTCCACTACCATAACATGCCACTCTGGAAAACACTGCAAAACACACAACTCAGAGATTTTCTACTTGAGGTAGCGGGGGGCTAGAGTATTTTTATACCAATTTCCATTCATCAATAATAGAAGGCTTCTTTTACTGGGTGTCAACTCCCAGGCACTTTTGGCCTGCCAGGTGTCCGGGCAGAGTGTATCTCACAGCAGCTTCTGAAAAGGGCCTTGGTCAAAGACATGGAGATACTGGCAGTTGGAAAGCGGCTGGTGCACACTGAAGTCAAAAGAGCCAGGGACTGGGCAGGGTGCTGACAGCATCTGCAAAGGTTGGCCCATTCGTCCACATGTGCCTGGGTGGGCTCCATCTCTCCCTAGCACCCAAGGCAAAACTTGGAGAGAAGAATTTTTCAACAACACTGTAGGGGCAGGAAATAAAAAGATGTGTGGATTGGTGGTTCTTAAATGTATGCTAATGCTGTCTAGTGGCAACTTTGACTCATGAATCATTGTGCTTTTTCAGAAATGAGGCAGAGCTGTAGGTCAGTAGAACTACTGTTTAACGGTTCAACTTTCTGTGATAATAGAAATATTCTATATCTTCACTGTACAGTATAGTAGCCCCAAGTCACAAGTAACTTGAGCCCATGAATGTGGTAGGTGTGGCTGAGGAACTGCATTTTTACTTTTATTTAATTTCAGTTAATTTAATTCACATGTGGCTAGTGGCTACCATATTAGACAGTGCAGCTTTAGAGTATTTAAAACTATGTTTCATTATTCACAAGTCATCTTAATAATTTTTAAAATAAAGGATAGAGGTAAGTAAGTTATATTACTGAGTGTTAAAATCAATATTAAGCTGACTTTTTTTTTTTTTTTTTTTTGAGATGGCATCTCACTCTGTTGCCCAGGCTGGAGTGCAGTGGCTCAATCACAGTTCACTGCAGCCTCAACCACTTGGGCTCAAGTGATCCTTCCACCTAAGCCTCCTGAATAGTTGAGACCACACGTGGGCATCATCACATCTGGCTAATTTTTTTTCTTATTATTATTTGTAGAGACGAGGTATCACTGCATTGCCCAGGCTGATCTCGAACTCCTAGACTCAAGTGATCCCTTGGCATTGACCTCCCAAAGTGCTGGGATTACAGGCATGAACCACCGCAACCAGTCTTAAGCTGCTTTTAACAATATTAAAAGGAAATTGAGCTGAGGTCACAACCAAATATCACTATTCTAATAGAAACTTTGGGACAAGGGAATAAATATGAAATCTTATCTACATTTATTATAAAATCTATGAAAACAATTTTAGTAGTCAAATTTCTAAAGTTTGATGTAATAGTGTAGGAGCAATAATATCTCAGCCACTCTACTGCATATTGATGATTCTAAGTAAATGATCACTTTGGATTCATTACTGTTGATGGAGGAGAAAGATATTTTGAGATACAGGATTTTTCTTTATAATCTTTTCTTCACAATGTCACTAATTATATCTCATATTATTATACAAATTTCTATAAATATTTGTTGACTCAAGATCTACATATAGCGTACTTTACAATTTTAACTGTTTACTAGCTTTACATTCTCTCTTAAAAGCCATATTAATTATAATCTAGTTTCCACTGTAACAATTTGAAAGTCTTTAATAATTGTTTTTGTACATAATTAATAGCTTTCAGAATCATCATTATTGCCATATTTTACGCCTAGTTTGTTCTACTACAATATGTGTTTCTGCACTGTGAATCAGCTCATGTGCACTGGGATCAGAGGATGGTGTTATCTTGGAGATCACATTGGTTTACATGGGATATTTTCCAGCATATTAATGTTTTGTACCAGTGTGTAATGGCATCTGAATGCAAAGTGCACTAACCCAGCTGAATGTCTTGAGCTGGGTTGCATGGTGCCCATTCATTCACCATCCTCCTGTTGGCTTTCTGGCAACATGCCCTTTCCTGGAGGTACTTATGGCATGGTTCTCCCTGATCTTTGTGTCCTTTGCCCTCATCTCCATAACTCAGCAGCCCCAATCCTTCATCATATTCTCTTCCGCAGGTTAGTTTTAGGGTTTTGTTGTTATTGTTTGCAAAGTCCTATTTATACAGTAGTATTTCTTTATTTAATAGTCATTTAACTTTTCAAAAGCTGTGCTGGCATTTTTACTAGGAATATTATCATGTCTGTTAGCACATTAATTATAAAGTTTGTATGTTTTGAGTGGAATTGCATACAATTAGAGTGACTTCACCCTGATACTATTTTGCCTCTATTATTTTTAGTGTATAATCTTGTAGACTTGAGTTCACTTCTTTTTAAAGAAATATATTTGTTGCATTAAGGCAAAACAACTGTACATCAATTTTTTAATTGAATGAGAAGATAGCAACAAAAACAATAACAAAAAACCATAAGGAGGTCTAGACTCCAGATTGCGTTTAGAATGATTACCTACATTTGAAAGTGAATATTCGGATATGAACGGTTCCAAATTATATGCTTTGTTTATGTTATTGGTTTTGATAAGCCAATTTGATATGATGGTAATTTCCCAATAATCTCACTGGTCATATACAAGTTCTGGGATGCCAGAAATGACAGTGAAGTTGGTTATTCACGGTCTTCCAAAATCCTGGACCAAAGACAAATGAAAGCATAGATGTTGGCTGAATACTTAGGCCAAAGACAAAGTTCCATGTCTCTATTAGAAAGAAATAAATGCATACTGACCTACATAAATTTATACATAAAATTTAAGTATATATAAGTGTATATATGTATATACATATATATATACAATTTAAGTATATTTGTATACATACATCTTTTTTTTTTTTTTTTTGAGATTTTAGTACATGTTCTTTTTATGTCCTAAAAAGCCTAAAGAATGGCCAGGCACAGTGGCTCACTCCTGTAATTCCTGCACTTTAAGGGGACAAGGTGGGTGGATCACAAGGTCAGATCAGCCTGACCAACATGGTGAAACCCCGTCTCTACTAAAATTACAAAAATTAGTTGGGTGTGGTAGCAGGCGCCTGTAATCCCAGCTACTCAGGAGGCTGAGGCAGGAGAATCACTTGAACCGGGAGGCGGAGGCTATGGGGAGCCTTGATTACACCGTTGTACTCCAGCCTGGGTGACAGAGACTCTGTCTCAAAAAAAAAAAAAAAAAAGCCTGAAAAATATAACACATTTCTCCCCCATTTAGGGGGCCTCCTCTTTGGCCAAATATAATGCTGTTTCTTAGAATATATGTAGAAAAAGCATCCTGTTCATTCTCAGGAGTTTGAGTGCTCGTATCTCAGATCAAAGAAGTTTGCTAACAAGTGGTATTAATATTTTGGAAGAAGTTGTTTCCTAGGTGTATGTTTGTAGGGAGGAAGTATAAAGATCAATTCATATGTACCCAACTCAGTTTAGTGCCCGTAAGGTATTTGTCTTTTGAAGAAAACTACAATACTATTAATATCCCTTAAAATGTATGTGCATTAATTTCAGTTACATACTTTTAACTTCCTGCCACCAAATTTAGGGCTTCACACTGCCAGTATAACTTAGGAATGCTGCCCAGTGACAAACAGCAGAGGCTAAGACGTATTCAGAGTTTGATGCAAAATGTTCTCTGGATCAGTATCCACCAGTCCAGGTGCCATCTGCAGATCAAGTTCCTGGAGATTGTGCTTTGAGACATACTATTGGTTAGAAAGGCAGACTATGGGTTCAAAGCTCAGCTACGTCACCTCTCTGCCACATGAACTTGGTAAATTACTTAATATCTTCGTCTCAATTTTCTCTTTTTTGAAAGTATGGTAAAATGATTCCAATTATATTGGGTTGCTGAGAGGATTAAATGAAATAAATGTAAAGTAATTAGCATAATGCCTGGCACATTATAAATGCTTGATGCATGCTAGCCTTCATGATGATGAGGTTTTCTGAGTGTTTTTTCCAAGTCATAATTAAAATCATGACTGTGAAATAGCTAGCATTGCAAAAAGGGTCTCAGCTGAAAAGGCATAGAATGCTGTCACCACTGGAGTCAGAATCAAGGTAATCAGTCACAGTGAAAAGGCAAACTGATCACCAGCACTGATCAACTACATGGAAGCAGAGCATCTGACCCTACGGACAAGAGGATGTTACATTATGACTGAACAAAAATTCCTGTCAAAGAGAACATGGGAACTAATGCAACTAATGGCCTAGGCTAATACCTAGTATGCAATTGGATACGCCAGTGACATTTGGTCTATCTCACGAACAAGCATTTTAATATATTCTTTTTTCATAACCTATATATTTCCTGTATACATTCATGTGATATACGTTAAAAAGACATAATGTCTATGACCACATGTTGAGAACCCATGGAGGGCATGGTAAGAGTACAGCCTCTGGCTTCACATTGTCCAGCTCTTCCATGAACCAGATGTCTAATTTTGCCAAATTGCTAAAGACTCTGAGTCTTGGTTTTCTTATCTGTACAATGGAGGCAAAAATGATTCCTACTGCATAGATTTATTATGATGACTATACAGTTTAATTGACGTCAAATATATGGTGCCTTGGGCATAATTAGTCAATAAATAATACCTATTAATAGTTGTAAATTATCGTTATTTTTAAGCATTTAAAAATGATCTACCATTTTACAGAGACTTAAACATCACCTATATCCAGAGTTCCTGCCATGCATGTTAGGTCATATGTCTGAAAATGAGTGGAAATGGCAGTTAAGAAGGAGGCATGGAGCAGGTTTCTATTTCCATTTAGTTAGAGAAAGCTCACTGGGGAAGAATCTTCACAGCTCTTAAGGAGAGAAGATATATAATATGGTGGTCTTAATGGAAACAAGAAAGACAAGAATTCACAAAGGTGAGGAGATGGATAATGAAGGAAATGAAAGGTAAGGAGGATTACTTTTGAAGAAAAAAGGTTGGATAGTTGGGGTAGAAAAATAATAAGATACTTAATTGTGGGCTATTGCAAGAATGGCATTAAAATTGTATTAGTTATGGTAATGCTGGCTGCTATAATACACAAATGCTGAAATATCAGTGGCTCAACACAACAGTATTTTCTAATTCTGTCAGAGCCCAGTAGAGCAGTTCCTGGTTAGGTAACTCTCTTCCTACATTGCATTTCAGGATCTCCTGCCATCTTGTAGATCCACCATCTTCCACATGTAGATCCCATAAGTCACTCTTTGAGGACTTCCATTCCAACCAACTGGAAGAGGACATCACATGGAATACTGCAGGCAGGAGGTTTTTTTTAATAGTCCAGGCGTGGCAGTGCCACTTATCATTTTAACCCGCATTCCACTAGTCAGAATCTATGACCTTACAACGTCTAATTGTGTGCCCAAGAGGAAAAGACATGAGTTTTGAAATATATCCTAGCCTCTGCCCCAGAGACTTTTGAATAAAGTTACTATATTGCCTTTTAAAATAGGGACCATAACACAAATTTGTAATCTAACTAGGAACAAGAGAAAACTGAATTGTATCTGGAGATTCAGGGACGATTGAACTCAATATATCTCATGACTACAGAATAAAGATCTATGAATTAATTTTTATGCAAATCAAAATTCAATTTCTTTGGAAAGCTCTTTCATGATTACAAGAACAAAAACTAGCAGTTAATTCTTAATCTGGATGAGGCACTGTGCTAAGAGCTTTACACATTCATCTAATTTACTTACCGTTGCTATACCTTAATGAAGTAGGAGTTATTACTTCTATTTTATATACTGAATTTCTATTTTATACTGAATCCCAAGAAAGACAACATCCAAGAAATGTGCTGACTTGTCCAAGATCATAGAGACAGTAAGAGGTGGAATAGAGGCCAGGCACGGTGGCTCATGCCTGTAATCCCAGCACTTTGGGAGGCTGAGGCAGGCAGATCACCAGGTCAGGAGATCGAGACCATCCTGGCCACATGGTGAAACCCCATCTCTACTAAAAATACAAAAAAATTAGGCAGGTGTGGCGGCACGCTCCTGTATTCCCAGCTACTCGGGAGACTAAGGCAGGAGAATTGCTTGAACTCGGGAGGCAGAGGCTGCGATGGGGCTACTGCACTCTAACCTGGCAACTGAGTGAGACTTTATCTCAAAAAAAAAAAAAAGAAGTGGAATAGAAATGCAAACGCAGGTTTGGCTCCCAAAGCCATCAGACTCTACTGCTTCTTGTAACTTCTAATCATTCCTCTATTCAGAAATCCTTGTGTATACCCATCTGTTGCTCCTATATGTCTCTGCAAATTTTGGTATGTTTGTTGATTTCTAAGCTGTATTGGTCAATTATTACTGTGTAACAAACACTCTTAAAGTACCGAGCTTTAAAGCAAGAATGACGTTATTTCTCAAGATTCTGCAGTTCACTGGATGGTTTTTCTCTTTCACTTGGGATTGGCTGGAGTCACATATGAAGCTACATCCAACTGGTGGCTGGCTGGGCTGGCTGGAGGGTCCAAGAAAGTCCCTCTCACACGCCTGAGGCCCTTGTGTTATCGGCTGTGATACCTAAATTATCCTTCATGTGGAGTCTCTCCTTATAGCTTTTCCTCTTCCAGAACCTCTCCACATACACTATTTTAATAGAATAGTCTGGAATTCCTTACAGCATGGAGGCTGTCTTCCAACAGCAAGAAAATAGAGGCTCCCAGTCCTCTTTAGGGCGAGGCCCAGAACTGGCTCAGCATCACTTCTGCCACATTCTATTGGTCAACAGGGTCATGAGGCTAGCTCAGATTAAAAGAGTGGAGAAGAGGCTTCACTGCTCAGTGGAAGAAGCAGCAAAGAATTTATGGCCATCCTGTAACCCACCACATGCCATTCTTTGTAGGAACATCTGACACTGTCATCCAACTAAACTCCTGAAGGGAACATCTGGATCTTCTTGATGTTTCAATTGGTTCTTAACAGCTAGAAATATGCTCTTCTGCACACAATGGATCTAAAAAATTTTGATAAATTAAAAGTAGAAAAACCATAATCGATTAAATTTCAGTGGGAGAAAAAGCAGCTAGAACACTCACAACAGAACAGAGACCCTCAGGACATCTTAGGCTTTTCGCCTGTGGAATTTGTTAAATAAATCCTTCCCATCATTTTCTTTCCAGAGAAACTGTGGAAATGCACCTACATCCCTTTATGGGTTCTCTGCTTCTGTGCACACCTACTCTTAGATGCTCACTGATCACCTACTTGTCTGAGCTGAAATATGGAGCCTGTCTACTGATTTGCATGTGAAAATCACAAAAAAAATGGTACATTTGGAATTTGGGGCAAGTGATAATTTCACATTGCACAATGAACTAACAATGCCATGAAAAGATTCTGCTAAAATGATGTCCATTTTTGTTGGCTGTCTATTAGAAGAAAACAAAATTGATTAGGGCACACATAAAAAAAATATGTTGGCTCTCACATGATCTATTTTCAAGCACAGATGGCTAAAAGGGCTCACCCTAGGCATGATACTCTTGACTACAGAGTATGGCATCAGCCCTTAATTGTTCACTACTTTATAAGGGATTTTTTTCTAGGTAAGGCATACACACACACATGTACAAGCCAATAAATAAATAATAAAAGATGATAAAGTTGTACAAGTATAAAACTATGAGGCTGAATAGGAATCAGCAACTGGGTAATCTTTTCAGTAAAACACAGGGATGCCCCTTGTGAAAGCAAAACAGCTTGGTTAAATTTACCTTATCTTTCTTTGCACTAGACATCCAAAACCATGCATTCACATATGGTTTGCTGTACTAGAAGTAACACCTTTTTTTCCATTCAAGCCTCCTTCTTTGCCAAGATCCCTGTAAGCAGATAATGACAAACATTTATGAGGGTTAGATCCAAAAGCAAAGGCCTGTGGGCATATTGTTGGAAAGATAAAAACTGCTCTTTTGGGACTTCTCTATTTCTTTATTACCTGAGAAAAGATGGAGTAGTAATTGACATGTAGTTCTTGACAGATGTTGACAAGGGGAAAGCATGTAACTAAGCCCCTCAGAGTTTTTGCAAAGGATTATGACGCTTGTCTCCATGTTTCATAACCTCAAGAGTACAATCAAATATCCTCCTTTACTCCAAGTGCCAAACAGACATCCATGCAGATGCTATAGGACTGTATCAGCATCTGGCCAAAGAATATAATTCTCTTGTCTCACATAAAAGGCATATACAATAGAGACCACTGAATGTGGAGCAAGTGCTTTGATATATTCTATTGTTAATCTCTCTTGAAATAGAGTGATTGTTGTGGAGAAGTAATTCACCCAAAATTTTCCTTTTTAACACTCAGAGCTTGTATCGTAGCATGCACCATAAAATTAAACAATTTATTGTTTTGCTCCAAAACTGTATCCATATTTTATTTGATAAAATGGTAGGATGATAGGAATATTAACAAATATGCTATTAGAATAGTACTGGATGAGAATAATAATTAGATTTAGACAGGAAACATTTCCTCCATATTTGCCAAACATCCAGATGAAAAGTTGAAAAACTGTCAGTCATGCAGATGTTCTAAGTATCCAGATGTTATGTAAAGAAGATATTTGGCAACAAATAAAACTTTCTTTATTCATCCATATGTTTCATTCTACTTTCATTTTGTAGAAAACTGTAGACTACTGGAAATTACAAGCATATTTTAGTTTATAAAACCAAAAATCAAGCAAAATGTAGTAATACTATTTTTACATTTCTTTTCAGTATGTCTGCAGTAGTAAACTAAGAATTCCTAGGGCTTTAATGAAAGAAGAATTGTTTATAATTTTAAAAAATCACACTGATCTGATTTCAGTATGCTCTGTATTTCTTTCTCACTTTATATTACTCCATGTTTTAATAATATGCCTAAATAATGATTTCAGATTTTCGTTTGCTTTAACCCTTATATTTTCAAGTTTACCTCTCTTTTCTGTATTAACTCCAGCAGTAGTTTCTGTGGTTCTACTAGAGAGGAGGTACATATCAGAGTGAAGGGCACAAATAGCTATAAATCACCCTAAATTTGGTTTCCACAATTTAAGCCTCAAAGAAAAGAGTCCAGTTAATATAAGGAAAAATAAAGACATGCATTTTTTCTTGCACTTCTAAGTTTGTGGGCAGATACACTAAAATTGAATAGTGTATGAAGAGGTTATGCTATCATGACTGTATCAGTTAGCTTAGCGACAATCAAGTTCAAAGTCTCTTTGTAAAAGCAAAGGGTTATTTATAACACTACCTGTCTGCTATGGATTCTCTCTACTGGATATTTAAGCTGAAGGAGAACCTCTTTATTGAAACACTGACTTTCCTGTGACAACATGAGGAAAGAGCCAGGCATAGTGGCACACATCTGTAATCCCAGCTCTTCAGAAGGCTGAGGTGGGAGGGTTGCTTGAACCCAGGAGTTCAAGACCAACCTGGGCAACATAGCAAGATTCCATCTCAAAAAAAGAGGGGGAGAAAAAGAATAATGGTGGACCCCACAATGGCTCTTAAATCTTCTGTTCAGAAGTAACCTATGTCACTTCTGCTCAAAAATGATTCGACAAATCAAGTCATACGACCAACACTGATATCTTTGGGCAGTAATTACAATCTTATCATTGGGACAGGCTCTAAGGGAAAGATTTGGCAGGGAGTGGCAATATTTTTACCTCAATACAACTTGCCACAATTCTCATTTTAAGCATGCATTGTGTGCTTAATTGTTCAGATTTATGGGTTACATGTGTCAAAATAGTTATTCATCTATATTTTCCCCATGGGAGAATGTAAAATATGAGAGAAAACATCACTTAAGACAGATAGAAAACAGGATGAGAAGAGTGAAGCAGCGTTGAATGTTTCCAGATAAGTATGCAGTATTGTTTTATTCGTGTTCAAAATAGAGGAAAGTGGTCTCCATCTTATCAAACTGAAAAAAGTTTGTGAAGGAAAAGTTTGTGGCTTAGGAGACATTTCAATGGGGGAGAAAAGTAATAAATAATAACTAACATTTGAGTGCCCTCTTAAAATTTATAACTGTAATTTTATTTAATACTTTTAGCAACCACCTGAGGGAGATAGCATTGCTTCCATTTATGAGTGAGGACACTGAGGCTCAGGTTAAATGGTTGGCCCACATTTTCAGAATAAGTTTCAGAAGGAGAACTTGAGCAATTGCTCTACTTCTGTACACTGTATGCTTTACACGCAGAAAAGAACAAGCCAGGAAAAGCATGTAGCGTGCCTCAGGAGAGGGTCCCAAATGAGGGGATAGAATGGAAGGAAATGGCCGGAGCACAGTGTTGGATTTAGTTGATGGAATTCTCCTATGTGAGAACATGAAGGAAGTGAAGCAGTCAGGTATATATGACCTCAAGTGTTTTGAAGTCCTTAATTGGTGATATGGGAAGCAATACAATGATTTACTTAAGAAATATTTGTCGAAGACCTGCAGACAGGATGATAGACAAGGAAGGCATTGCTGATACAGATTGTGGACATGGAAGAACTTAGCTAGGCCTAAAACTTAGGTTAAAATTTTTAACAATTTAATTCTATTTTCCATCCCCCACCTTCAGCTGCCTTAGACTAGCAGGATATATGCCTGTGTAGTATATAAGATCAGTGGATGAGATGGTCTTGTCACGGATCCAGCCTTATAATTATTAGAATTATAAGGAAAGATTGGAAAATGGGTTTTGGTTCTCTTTGGAGGATATTCCGATTCCTATCATTAGTGGAAAGAGCCAGGGTACTAGCATTGTTGAAAAAAATTGTGATTTGACCACTTCTGGCCAGAGACAACAGTGAGGAATGTTCCAATAGATTTGGTTCCTGTGTTCATTCAGGTCTTCTGTGAAGTAGTCACCAAGATGAGACTAGACCGGCAAGAGATATGTTTGGTGAAAAACTTATGAAGGATAGCAGGGAAGGAGGGGGAGAAGGTAGCGAAAGCGCTCAGACTATGATGCAGGTCTTACACTTGTGAAAGAGAGGGGAAACAGAAGAGTCAGGTAGAAAGGGTCTCAGTTTCAATGGAGTTTTAAGAAAGTTTTGGCCAGGCTTGAGAAGCTGGGGAGTTCTCAAATCAAAATGGCCAGTCACAGGAATTCTGTGTCTAGTGGGAATGGGTTGGGAATACTACCCTCATTCCACTCAGTCTTTGGATGGCAGCTCCATGGGGAAGATGTGGCCTCAGAGTGAACACAGTAAGGGATGTAGAGGAGCAGGAATTGGGGCCATCAGTCAACTATGCTCCCCACAGCAGATCTGCCACAGTCGGCGCTTGCACTGCGAGCATCTACTTCTCCATTCAGGTTTGGGGGAGAATTTCTCCATGGCTCCCATCAGCCTCCCTTCATGAGAGGATCTTAGAGGGAAGTTAGTGGAACACATTATGGTCCCTGTCATTGCAGTTGGTCTCAGGGCTATAATTGGTATTCATCCCCTTCCTCCTCTATTATGAATTCTAAATTCTCAGCTACTACTCTCAGCTACCACCTTGGCATGTGTAATTGCCTTACCTGGTGGTATCATCTGAATCTTTATTTCTAAGGTGTCTGGTTTCTGAAAATAATATATTTCTCAGACCAGATTGCTCTATGTGTTTGTTAACCACTATAGTGCGCCAAAGATGTATCAGGAGGTGCCCAATTGGATCACCTCAGTTGTACACATACTCCTTCCCAGCCCTATTGGTTAAAAGCAGCCCTACCTCCTGCCACTGATCACGGTAAATTACTCTGCCAGAAAGGTTATTCTTTTACTGGTCTGCTGGTCTATGGACACAAGGAATCCAAAGTGCCCTGGTAGCAGCCAGAGCTTATAGTTTAACGGTAACATTTCTGTAGCTCCTGAAATGAGAGTTCTCTCTTTGCAGACCAGTACTTCTAAGCTTGCAGAGTTCATAACTGTGGGAAGTATGAGAACCACCCCCTCTACTGTATCACTGGGAAGGATGGTAAATGGGACCAATCCTGCTTCTACTCCGTGGTTCCCAGATCCATGTAGTTTTCCTATTAGGAACACAGCACTGTATAGAAGTTTCTGATTTAATGCGCCTACTGTATCCTGAAGAATGGTACCCTATCTTTTCAGAGAATTGCCTCTGAGCTGAAGCTTCATCTATGTCTTAAAACGTTATCCAAGTACTCTCTAAGGCTGGCTGCTTACACATGTGTGGTATATAAGATCAGTGGATGCGACGGTCTTGTCATGGATCTAGCATTCTGAGTTGGGTGGTATATGATAAGATCAGTGTATCCTATCCAGTGTATCCAGTCCTGTACTTGCTTTGTTTTGAAGTGGTAACCCTGGTTGGACTCTATGCTGCACAGGATTCATGCCTGTGGATCAAGGAAGTTCATAAGTCCCCAGATAGCAGAGCTGGCTAAGGCTCTGTAAGCAGCAAAGGCAAATCTATACTTGAAATGGGTATCTTTTCCTGTGGTGATGAACCAATGACCTCTCTAGAATGGATGGAGTCCAGTGTAGCCAATTTTCCATGAAGTAGCTGTTTGGTCTTATCAAATATAGTACCATGTCAGGGGCTCAGTATTAAAATTCAGAGGCAGAGATAATTACGTTGACCTTGTAAATAGGAGTCTATGCTGATGGACTTGTACACAGCCTTTGTACTCACAGGCTGTTGCTGGAGTGGCCAATGAGAAAGAATAGCTAACATCAACCAGGCAAGTCATTTTGTGGACTTTGTTGTTCAATACTTCTTCAATGGTAGATGCTTTCTGGTGGCTGTTAACATGTAATACAAAAACACATTTTGTGCAACTCCCACATGTCCCACATGCCTCTCCTGACAACTTCTTGCATCTTATTTTCTAGTCCTTTTTCTTCCAAGCCCCTACCAATTGGCCACTGTCTAGGAATCTTTATATATTCTCACCTTGAACCACTTCTCCTTGCATATCAAAAGAATAATCAGGTACACTGGTCTTAGCTGTGCCCAATGGGAAGATTTTTTCCTCTCCACTGTTTCTCAGATGTACCCCCAAATGTGTCTGTAATGCAGTCACTGTCCATTTTCAGTCAAATTTTGGTCCTACACCATATGGGTCCTGCAGTCCAGGGCCTCTCTACACCATATGCCCTAACTATGAAATGAGCCTGGAAAAACCTTTTCAAATAGATATTTCTCATGCTGTAGCATATAAGTTATGCATTTTCTTTTCTTAGTCTCTTATTTTACATGTATTCAAGGCCTTAGAAACAAGAATTATATATTCTAATCAATAAACAGAACAAATACCTATCTTATTCCAAGGTGCCAAACTTGACAGTATTCAGGAATATATCTTATTTGCATCCACATTTGTGTTTATTCTAAATTAAAAGAAAATAGATGTATACAAGCCCAATCCTTGCTTGCATGAATATCTTTCTCACTAATTGTTTCCTACTGTATTTCTACCCAGAAAAGCAGGAAGCTGAAATCATTTACAGTTAGTAAAGCCACACCATTGCCATGTCTTTTATTACACAACAAACCATAAGTCATAAGTGAATGATCAACATTTTCTATATGCTTTAGGAACAATCAAGTCCAAAATCTCTTTGTAAAAGCAAAGGGTTATTTCTAAAACTATATATCTGCTATGGATTCTCTCTACTGGGTATTTAAGGTGAAGGAGAACCTCTTTATTGAAACACCGACTTTCCTGTGGCAAAAGGGGGAAAGAGCCAGGCATAGTGGCACACATCTGTAATCTCAGCTCCTCAGGAGGCTGAAGTGGGAGGACTGCTTGAACGCAGGAGTTCAAGACCAACCTGGGCAACATAGCAAGATTCCATCTCAAAAAAATGGGGGGAGAAAAAGAATAATGGTGGGCCCCACAATGGCTTTTAAATCTTTTGTTCAGAAGTGACCTATGTCACTTCTGCTCAAAAATAATTGGAGAATCAAGTCATATGACTAATTCTGATATCTTTGGGCAATAATTACAATCTTATCATTGAGAAAGGCTCTAAGGGAAAGATTTGGCAGGGAGTAGCAACATTTTTACCTCAATACAACTTGCCACAATTCTCATTGTAAGCATGCATTATGTGCTTAATTGTTCAGATTTCTGGGTTAGATATGTCAAACTAGTTATTCATCTATATTTTCCCCATGGGAGAATGTAAAATATGAGAGAAAACATTACTTAAGACAGATAAAGATTCCTTTTCAAGATGGTCGAACAGGAACAGCTCTGGTCTGCAGCTCCCAGCGTGATCAATGCAGAAAATGGGTGATTTCTGCATTTCCAACTGAGGTACCTGATTCATCTCACCGGGACTGGTTGGACAGTGGGTGCAGCCCACGGAGGGTGAGCTGAAGCAGGGCAGGGCATCGTCTCACCCGGGAAGTGCAAGGGGTTGGGGGATTTCCCTTTCCTAGCCAAGGGAAGTCGTGACAGATGGTATCTGGAAAAATGGGTCACTCTTGCCCAAATACTGCACTTTTCCAATGGTCTTAGCAAATGGCACACTAGGACCATTTGGCTTGACAGGTCCCATGCCCAAAAAGCTTTGCTCACTGCTAGGACAGCAGTCTGAGATTGACCTGTGAGGCAGCAGCCTGTCAGGGGGAGGGGCATCCACCATTGCTGAGGCTTAAGTAGGTAAACAAAGCAGCTGGGGAAGCTCAAACTGGGTGGACCCCACTGCAGCTCAGCAAGGCTGATTGCCTCTGTAGACTCCACCTCTGGGGGCAAGGCATAGCTGAACAAAAGGTGGCAGAAACTTCTGCAGACTTAAATGGCCCTGGCTAACAGCTCTGAAGAGAGCAGTGGTTCTCCCAGCATGGTGTTTGAGCTCAAAGAATGGACAGTAGTGGTTCTCCCAGCACAGATTTTGAGATCTGAGAACGATTCCCTCCTCAAGTGGATCCCTGACCCCCATGTAGCCTAACTGGGAGACACCTCCCAGTAGGGGCTGACTGACACCTCATACAGGCAGGTGCCCCTCTGGCATGAAGCTTCCAGAGGAAGCATCGTGCAGCAATATTTGCTGTTCTGCAGCCTCCGCTGGTGACACCCAGTCAATCAGGGTCATAGGTGAACCTCCAGCAAACTCCAATAGACCTGCAACTGAGGGACTTGACTGTTAGAAGGAAAACTGACAAACAGAAAGGAATAGCATCAACATCAACAAAAAGCACATCCAAACCAAAACCCCATCTGTAGGTCACCAACATCAAAGACCAAAGGTAGATAACACCACAAAGATGGGGAGAAACCAGAGCATAAAAGCTAAAAATTCTAAAGACCAGGGCACCTCTTCTCCTTCAAAGGATTGCAGCTCCTCTCCAGCAATGGAACAAAGCTGGATGGAGAATGGCTTTGACAAGTTGACAGAAGTAGGCTTCAGAAGGTCGGTAATAACAAACTTCTCCAAGCTAAAGGAGGATGTTCAAACCCATTGCAAGGAAGCTAAAAACTTTGAAAAAAGATTAGATGAATAGCTAACTAGAATAAACAGTTTAGAGAAGACCTTAAATGACCTGATGGAGTTAAAACCATTCCATGAGAACTACATGACTCATATACAAGCTTCAATAGCTGATTCAATCAAGTGGAAGAAAGGGTATCAGTGACTGAAGATCAAATTAATGAAATAAAACAAGAAGAGAAGTTTAGAGAAAAAAGAGTAAAAAGAAATGAACAAAGCACCCAAGAAATATGGGACTCTGTGGAAAGACCAAATGTATGTTTCATTGGTGTACCTGAAAGTGACAGGGAAAATGGAAGTTGGAAAACATTCTTCGGGATATTATCCAGGAGAATTTCCCCAACCTAGCAAGGCAGGCCAAGGTTCAAATTCAGGAAATACAGAGAATGCCACAAAGATACTCCTCTAGAAGAGCAACCCCAGGACACAGAATTGTCAGATTCACCAAGGTTGAAGTGAAGGAAAAAATGTTAAGGGCAGCCAGAGAGAAAGGTCAGGTTACCCACAAAGGGAAGCTCATCAGACTAACAGTGGATCTCTTGGCAGAAAGTCTACAAGCCAGAAGAAAGTGGGGACCAATATACAACGTTCTTAAAGAAAAGAATTTTCAACCCAGAATTTCATATGCAGCCAAAGTAAGCCTCATAAGTGAAGGAGAAATAAAATCCTTTGCAGACAAGCAAATGCTGAGAGATTTTGTCACCACCAGGCCTGCCTTTTTTTTTTTTTTTTTTTGAGACGGAGTCTCGCTCTGTCACCCGGGCTGGAGTGCAGTGGCCAGATCTCAGCTCACTGCAAGCTCCGCCTCCCGGGTTCCCGCCATTCTCCTGCCTCAGCCTCCCGAGTAGCTAGGACTACAGGCGCCGCCACCACGCCCGGCTAGTTTTTTCTATTTTTTAAGTAGAGACAGGGTTTCACTGTGTTAGCCAGGATGGTCTCGATCTCCTGACCTCGTGATCCACCCGCCTCGGCCTCCCAAAGTGCTGGGATTACAGGCTTGAGCCACCGTGCCCGGCCAAGCCTGCCTTATAAGAGCTCCTGGAGGAAGCACTAAACATGGAAAGGAATAACTGGTACCAACCACTGCAAAACATGTTAAATTGTAAAGACCATCAATGCTACGAAGAAACTGCATCAACTAACAGGCAAAATAACCAGCTAACATCAAAATGACAGGATCAAATTCACACATAACAATATTAACCTAAAATGTAAATGGGCTAAATGACCCAATTAAAAGACTGGCAAATTGGATAAAGAGTCAAGACCCATCAGTTTGCTGTATTCAGGAGACCCATCTCACGTGCAGAGACACACATAGGCTCAAAATAAAGGGAGGGAGGAAGATCTACCAAGGAAATGGAAAGCAAAAAAAAAGCAGGTGTTACAATCCTAGTCTCTGATAAAACAGACTTTAAGCCAATAAAGATCAAAAGAGACAAAGAAGGCCATTACATAATAGTAAAGGGATCAATGCAACAACAAGCGCTAACTATCCTAAATATATATGCACCCAATACATGAGTACCCAGATTCATAAAACAAGTCCTTAGAGACCTACAAAGAGACTTAGACTCCCACACAACAATAATGGGAGACCATAACACCCCACTGTCAATATTAGACAGATCAACGAGATAGAAGGTTAAAAAGGATATCCAGGACTTGAACTCTGCTCTGCACCAAGCAGACCTAATAGACATCTACAGAACTCTCCACCTCAAATCAACAGAATATACATTCTTCTCAGCACCACATGGCACTTATTCCAAAATTGACCACATAATTGGAAGTAAAGCACTCCTCAGCAAATGTAAAAAAACAGAAATCACAACAAACTCTCTCAGACAACGTGCAATCAAATTAGAACTCAGGATATAAGAAACTCACTCAAAACCGCAAAACTACATGGAAACTGAACAACCTGCTCCTGAATGACTACTGGGTAAATAACAAAATGAAGGCAGAAATAAAGATGTTCTTTGAAACCAAAGAGAACAAAAATACAACATACCAGAATCTCTGGGACACATTTAAAGCAGTGTGTAGAGGGAAATTTATAGCACTAAATGCCCACAAGAGAAAGAAAGATCTAAAATTAACACCTAATATCACAATTAAAAGAACTAGAAAAGCAAGGGCAAACAAATTCAAAAGCTAGCAAAAGGCAAGAAATAACTAAGATTAGAGCAGAACGGAAGGAGATAGAGACCCAAAAAACTCTTCAAACCATCAATGGACCCAGGAGCTAGTTTTTGAAAGGATCAACAAAATTTGTAGACTGCTAGCAAGACTAATAAAGAAGAAAAGAGAGAAGAATCAAATAGACACAATAAAAAATGATAAAGGGGATATCACCACCGATCCCACAGAAATACAAACTACCATCAGAGAATACTATAAACATCTCTATGCAAATAAAGTAGAAAATCTAGAAGAAATGGATAAATTCCTGGACACATACACCCTCCCAAGACTAAACAAGGAAGAAACTGAATCTCTGAATAGACCAATAATAGGCTCTGAAATTGAGGCAATAATTAATAGCCTACCAACCAAAAAAAGTCCAGGACCAGACAGATTCACAGCCGAATTCTACCAGAGGTACAAAGAGGAGCTGGTACCATTCCTTCTGAAACTATTGCAATCAATAGAAAAAGAGGGAATCCTCCCTAACTCATTTTATGAGGCCAGCATCATCCTGATACCAAAGCCTGGCAGAGACACAACAAAAAAAGAGAATTTTAGACCAATATCACTGATGAACATTGATGCGAAAATTCTCAATAAAATACTGGCAAACCGAATCCAGCAGCACATCAAAAAGCTTATCCACCACCATCAAGTCGGCTACCCCTGGGATTCAAGGCTGGTTCAACATATGCAAATCAATACACACAATCCATCACATAAACAGAACCAACAACAAAAACCACATGATTATCTCAATAGATGCAGAAAAGGCCTTCAACGAAATTCAACAGCCTTTCATGCTAAGAACTCTCAATAAATTAGGTATGGATGGAACATATCTCAAAATAATAAGAGCTCTTTATGACAAACCCACAGCCAATATCACACTGAATGGGCAAAAACTGGAAGCATTCCATTTGAAAACCAACACAAGACAGGGATGCCTTCTCTCACAACTCCTATTCAAGATAGTGTTGGAAGTTCTGGCCAGGGCAATCAGGCAAGAGACAGAAACAAAGGGTATTCGATTAGGAAAAGAGGAAGTCAAATTGTCCCTGTTTGCAGATGACATGATTGTATATTTAGAAAACCCCATTGTCTCAGCCCAAAATCTCCTTAAGCTGATAAGCAACTTCAGCAAAGTCTCAGGATACAAAATCAATGTGCAAAAATCACAAGCATTCATATACACCAGTAACAGACAAACAGAGAGCTAAGTCATGAGTGAATTCCCATTCACAATTGCTACAAAGAGAATAAAATACCTAGGAATCCAACTTACAAGGGATGTGAAGGACCTCTTCAAAGAGAACTACAAACCACTGCTCAATGAAATAAAAGAGGACACAAACAAATGGTAGAACATTCCATGGTCATGGATAGGAAGAATCAATATGGTGAAAATGGCAATACTGCCTAAGGTAATTTATAGATTCAATGCCATCCCCATCAAGCTACCAATGACTTTCTTCACAGAACTGGAAAAAACGACTTTAAAGTTCATATGGAGCCAAAAAAGAGCCCGCATTGCCAAGACAATCCTAAGCAAAAACAACAAAGCTGGAGGCATGCTACCTGACTTCAAACTATACTGCAAGACTACAGTAACCAAAACAGCATGGTACTAGTACCAAAACAGAGATATAGACCAATGGAACAGAACAGAGTCCTTAGAAATAATCAGAAGTGATAACATGCTAGCAGCCCTCACTCACTCCCAGCACCTCTTCGGCCTTGGTGTCCACTGTGGCCATGCTCAAGGAGCCCTGCAGACTGCTGCTGCGCTGTGGGGGCCCCTCTCTGGGGCTGGCCGAGGTTGGAGCCAGCTCCCTCTGCTCTAGGGGAAGTGTGGAGAGAGAGGCGTGGCCCTTGCAGGCTGGCCCGGGTTCTGGTTGGGCATGGGCTTGGCAGGCCCCACACTTGGCATGGCTGGCTGGCACCTGCTGGGCTTGATCAGAGGCTGGCTCCTGTGCGTGAACTGCCATTCCCTCTTCACGGGGTTGTTGGCCACAGTGGCGGGTCTCTATCTATTTCTCCTTCCCCTCTTTTCTTCTTGGTTGTCTGGGATGAGCTCCCTCTGGGCTGCCGGAGTGCCCAGGTTAGGCACCGCAAAGTCCTGGGGACGAGTGCCAGTAACAAGTGAAGCCTGCTGGGCTTCTGGGATGGGTGGGGACTTGGAGAACTTTTCTTGTCTAGCTAAAGGATTGTAAATGCACCAATCAGCACTCTGTGTCTAGCTAAAGATTTATAAACGCACAATCAGCACTCTGTGTCTAGCTAATTGGGTGGGGACTTGGAGAACTTTTCTGTCTAGCTAAAGGTTTGTAAACACACCAATCAGCACTCTGTTTCTAGCTAATGGGGTGGGGACTTGGATAACTTTTGTGTCTAGCTAAAGGATTGTAAACGTATCAATCAGCACTCTGTGTCTAGCTAAAGGTTTGTAAACGCACCAATCAGCACTCTGTCAAAATGGACCAATCATCTCTCTGTAAAATGGACCAATCAGCAGGATGTGGGTTGGGCCAGATAAGGGAATAAAAGCAGGTCACTGGAACCAGCAGTGGCAACCCGCTTGGGTCCCTTTCCATGCTGTGGTAGATTTGGTCTTTTGCTCTTCGCAATACATCTTGCTGCTGCTCACTCTTTGGGTCTATGCCACTTTTATGAGCTGTAACACTCACTGCAACAGTCCGCGGCTTCATTCTTGAAGTCAGCAAGACCAAGAATCCACCAATTATGGGCACAATAACACCACACATATACAACCATCTGATATTTGACAAACCTGACCAAAACAAGCAATGAGGAAAAGATTACCTATTTAATAAATGGTGCTGGGAAAACTGGCTAGCCATATGCAGAAAGCTGAGACTGGATACCTTACTTACACTTTATACAGAAATTAATTTGAGATGTTTAAAGACTTAAATGTTAGATCTAAAACCATAAAAACCCCAGAAGAAAACCTAGGCAATACCATTCAGGACATAGGCATGGGCAAAGACTTCATAACTAAAACACCAAAAGTAATGGCAACAAAAGTCAAAATTGACAAATGGGATCTAATTAAACTAAAGAACTTCTGCATAGCAAAAGAAACTACCATCAGAGTGAACAGGCAACCTACAGAATGGGAGAAATGTTTTGCAATCTACCCATCTGACAAAGAGCTAAAATCCAGAATCTACGAAGAACTTAAACACATTTACAAGAAAAAAACAACCCCATCAAAAGTGGGCAAAGGATATTAACAGACACTTCTCAAAAGAAGACATTCAAGCATCCAACAGACACAGGAAAAAATGCTCATCATCACTGGCCATCAGAGAAATGCAAATCAAAACAACGAGATACCATCTCATACCAGTTAGAATGGCAATCATTAAAAAGTCAGGAAACAATAGATGCTGGAGAGGATGTGGAGAAATAGGAAGTGTAAACTATTTCAACCATTGTGGAAGACAGTGTGGCGTTTCCTCAGGGACTGAACTAGAAATACCATTTGACCCAGTGATCCCATTACTGGGTATATATCCAAAGGATTATAAATCATTCTACTATAAAGACACATGCACACGTATGTTTATTGCGGCACTATTCACAATAGCAAAGACTTGGAACAAACCCAAATGTCCATCTATGATGGATTGGATAAAGAAAATGTGGCACGTATACACCATGGAATACTATGAAGCCATAAAAGAGGATGAGTTCATGTCCTTTGCAAGGGCATGGATGCAGTTGGAAACCATCATTCTCAGCAAACTATCACAAGGACAGAAAACCAAACACCACGTGTTCTCACTCATAGGTGGGAATTGAGCAATGAGAACACTTGGACACAGCGCGGGGAACATCACACCCCAGGGCCTGTCATGAGGTGGGGGGCAGGGGGAGGCATAGTATTAGGAGAAATACCTAATGTAACTGACGAGTTAATGGGTGCAGCAAACCAACATGGCACATGTATACACATGTAACAAACCTGCAGATTGTGCACATGTACCCTAGAACTTAAAGTATATGTGTGTGTGTGTGTGTGTATATATATATATATAATATATATATATAAAAAAATAAAGACAGAAAACAGGATGGGAAGAGTGAAGCAGTGTCGGATGTTTCCAGATAGGTATGCAGTAAATCACATATAGAAGGAGAGTAAATTCTGTGTTTTTCTTTTCTTTTTTTCCCCCTCAAGGATGTAACTTCAAAGGTTATAGTTTACTGTAACCTTATTTGGCTCTGAGTGCCTTCAGTGGTGAAGGTGCTGTATGATTTCCTTGGTTATAGGAAGTCTTTGATGACTTTCTCAGATGCTGGTTGTATTAACGATGTGCTGAGTGTGTAAGCAGGTTTACTGTATACTGTGGGGTTGGGATGGCAGAGGTCTCATGATGCTTATCCCATTCTCCAGTGGTGTCCTTTTCATTTATTTTTTCCCCAGTATTTTATTCATTGGTTTGAGCAGTTCAGGTTTCAGGCCAGGAGATGCTCACGGGTAAAAGCCAGTTGTGGCTAAAGCAGGTGGGTAAATGCAATACCCAATGGTGGGCAGAGGTCCTAGCCTTGGCAGTGGTGGCTGGGGGAGCTCTAAGTGAAACACTTTGAGGTCTTTTCAGGGAGAAGGGAGGGAGCCACCCCAAGTCCCCTACAAGGCCAGCAGGAAAGCGATCCATCTCCCAGTCACACTCCCGACTGAGTGTTCTAGGTATTGAGATCAGATAGGCACCTCTTTTCATTCGCTGTAATTTTGATATTCCATGTAGAGAGGGATTGTGACTTTACCCCTTGTTCAAGGGCACTCCTCCTGTGTGGATGTAGAAACCCTGAAATGTCCCACAAAGGCTATGTACAGGTGCACCCACACCAAGCTCCCATGGGAGAAGCCCTAAGTGTGTCTGCGGTGGTGGGCAAGGGGTAGAACTCCCCTTCTCCGTGACCCTTAATGAGCACCAGGGCTGCTTGATATTAGGGTAGAGTAGCAGACTTTCCCTGCTGAGCCCAGCACTGCATCTGTACCTCTGTTGAAAGACACTTCCCACAAGCAGATATTTCTGTGACTCAAGGCCTGCCATCTGGATTCTTTTGTCCCACAGGGTGCTCCCTTGATGTGGTGCACTCCCACTTCCTCTAGGAGTAGGAGTCCCTGAGGGCCAGACTACTGTGAATCCTAGTGCTCCTCTGGGTCTAGCAACCCAGTGGGGCTGCCACACTCCAGGCTGGTGCTGGGGAATGTCTGAAAGGGATCCAGTGATGTGATCTAACCAGCCGCAGGTACCAGCACCAGCTCTGATGGAGGTGGCAGGGGAATAACATAGATGCTGAGAGATTTCCTTTGTTATAAATAGCCTTACTATTGGCTTTCACAAACGTCCATTGTAGTAGTAATAAACTGGTCACATGAGCACACTCACAACCTCCTGGTTAGGCAGGATGTTGCAGGCAATTGTGATAGCTGAAGTCACTCATACATTTTATTCTTCCCTGGTGCTGTGTTATTCTACCAGGAGATGCTGTAATGGATTGTGTCAGTTGGCCTTCAGCAAGGAGGTGACACTTGCAAAACAGCATCAGCTATGGCGGTAGCGGTGGGATTTGTGCTGGCTTTATGTTATCCAAGGGAGGTACTCTAATGTCTCAGTCAATGCGAAGGGCCATAGAGCTCCCCAAAGTCCCCATTCTTTATGTTAAGCTACGAGGGCAGGTGGAGGGGCAAAGCCAGGTGGGGGCTGGATCAGGCAAGTCTGTGCTCTGGCTCCCCATGTGTGCGCACAAGCAACAGCCCCAGTGGGGATCAGAGGGAAGTTCTCTGGCTTCCGGGGTGGTACTCCAGGGAAGAGTGCAGCTGCCTCTGCTGCACATAAGAATCCACACAGGGAGTGGCGAATAGCAGGTGGCAGTAAGCCCCACACAGCTCCCATGCACTTAGCAAAGCAGGTCTCGCACCACATTGTTCCACTAGCAGCAGCTAGCTACGTTCCAGACAGCCTGTGCTCAGAACCCACAACTGCCCCAGGCGGTAAACCTTCCCCACTGAAAAAGAAACCACAGCTTTCAGGTCATGCCTCTCCCAGTCTGGCCCCGAAGCAGGGGCATCCAGCTTCTGCACCTGTGGCTACAGCACACTTTCTGCCCGTGGTCTAGGGGGTTCGTTCCTAGTTGAGATTATATCACGAATCTCAGTTGGGAGCTTCTCTCCACCTGTGACCACCGCCTGAGTTAACTGGCCAACTTCCATGAGGTCCACGGTGAGGTAGGATCAGAAATGGCTTCCCTTTGTCCCCACTGGCATCTGGGAGCCAAAGCATGTCCCAATGCCACTCCTCATATACTCCCCGATGCTCACTAAATCAGTTCCAGCTCTGGGTAGGGTTGAGGGTTTCCTCTGGGGACTGGATTGCCAGGTTCCCCAGTGGGAGTGTATATCCCAGAGGCAGTTTCTCCCCCTGCACACTAAGGGGACTCACAGTTATCTGCCTGGCTCATGGTGTAGGCTGCAGCCTGCTGCTTCTTTCGAGGAGTCTGTGGTTTTTTCAGTTTTCCTGTTAAGTTCCTGTATTGCTTCTTGGAAAAAAGTTCACAGCATGAATCTCTCCACACTATTTTGTCTTTCCAAGTGGGAGAGGCATACTAACAACCTCTCCAATTCACCATCTTTAAAAAAAAAAGAGGCATAGGTTTACACCAGAAGCTAATAGCCATGCCAACTTTGTCAAACTACATCATTTTCTCCTCTATAAATGGGAATAATAATAATATCAACCCGGCAACGTTTTGTAAAAGTCTAATATAATAAACATGTAACTAATAGAATACCTAGCACATAGCTCTGTTTAATAAAATTTCCTATTATACTCTGATTTTATGTAGTTAAACCTTATGAAGCTGCCAACATTTGATCTTTTTAACGTACAAAAATTGTAATTTCAGTGTTTCATGAAAGGAGAACAGGTTAAGACTCCCCTATCGGGCCTTTGGGCCTAATAGCATATATATAGTTCAGGCATTACCACCTTGTGGAATCTAACCATCATTTTTACAAAGTTCCAGTTAGATCGCAGGAATAAGCTTTAGTGATCTATTGCACTGCATTTTGAACATAGTTAATGATATGGTTTGGATCTGTGTCCCCACCCAAATCTCATGTTCACCTGTAATCCCCAATGTTGGAGGTGGGGCTGGGTGGGAGGTGATTGGATCAAAGGGGTGGGGTTCTCACAAGTAGATTAGCACCATCTCCTTGGTGATGTTCTTGTAATAGTTATCATGAGATCTGGTTGTTTAAAAGTCTGTAGCACTTCTCCCCTCTCTCTCTTCCTCCTGCTCTAGCCTTGTGTGACGTCTCACTCCTCTTTTGCCTTCTGCCATGATTGAAAGATCCCTGAGGCCTCCACCCAGAAGCAGATGCTGCCATGCTTCCTGTACAACTTGCAGAACCATAAGCCAAATAATCCTCTTTTCTTTATAAATTACCCAATCTCAGGTACTTCTTGATAGTAAAACAAGGATGGACTAACACAGTTAATAACGTTTATTTCAAAATCGCTTGAAGAATAGATTTTTAATGTTCTCGCCACAAAAAAAATGATGTCAGATGATGGGTATGTTAATTAGCTTGACTGAATCTATACTGTCTATATATATATACATCAAACCATCACATTATACTACATAAATATACACAATTATTTGTCAGTTAAAAATGGTAATTTCATGTGATCTAACCTATTATTAACAAAGTTATGTATAATTTAATCCCAATTCCTAACATGCGTAAGATTCTAAGAATCAGATTTAGGATCTAATGTTTATGATTTCATAAACATCAAATCATAATTTCTAAGAATTTTTTTGATTTCTAAGAATTATTTATTGTTTTACAGCAAAAAAATAGCATGATAATGTAGAAGTTAGAATTCTTCTTTTTGGTTCCATGCCGTTTCAAATGATTAGGATTACCTCCTATCTGTGGTCTATGCCTTGGGTGTAAACTCCTTGATTAGATAGAATTCCAAAACCCACATGACTGGGAAGTACATCTCACAAACTAAAGGTGGGGGAGGATGGAAAGAAGGGAGATATATGAACAGAGAACTCATGTAGTATATCTCCCATTCCCCAGTCTTATGCTCTGACAATTAAAGTCAATTACCAAGGAGAATTCAGGCAATGATGTTAACTGATGTTGTCCATGTCAACTTGTTCTCTCGAAGCAGCTGAAAACAAGTGTGAGAATAAATGGACATTTCTGTAAATAAAATTTTTTTTGCAAATTCTGGCATATTTCTTACAAGTGTGGGAGCTTTAGTATTTGTACTCTCCCATGGACTAGAATTGAAAATTTCTATTATAATTACTTTCAGCTACTGAAGTCATGTGGGTCCATTTGAGGTATTTGCATAAGTGTATTTTAAGGCAATTTATTTCCTAACATTAAGTAAGTGTTTGATGCCTTAATTATAACTCATCAAGAAAGACCATCTATTTACCTGTCTATTATCAAAATTTCTAAATTATAGACTGAGGAGAAATGTGAATGCCAGTTGTACTTAAAAGAAATAATAATAATTTACTTATGCAAGAAAATTATAGAGTGCATACACTAAGCTATGATAGATAATGCTTTGGTAAACTAATTGGATATATCAGTTATATCATTATTCTAGAACCTATATTTCTAACCACTCATATTAAAATAAAACAAATTCCCACTACATGGATTTTTTACACATGCAAAGAAAGGCACAGATCACAAAAAAAACTACCTATAAAAGTGACTACTAATAACTAATAATTTATAGCTTAAATGACACCTTAAACTATAATTTATTACTTTAGCAGAGATATCACTGTTATTATAATTGTTCATTTATACCTGGAATGACCAAAAGAATGGTTTTTTTTTTTAAGATGACAAACAGGCATAGGTCTGAAAATGAAAAAGTTTCTGTACCAGCAAAGCTGAGAAGATGAATCCTGAAACATTTAATCAATTTTTAAACATTTCCTTATAGATCAAAGGAAAGATTACTGCAAAGTTTTATGAATCAGCATTGGGTTCATAGCTTAGGTCTAAGAGAGGGTAAAAATACATCAGGAAACAAACAAACAATAAGTGCAGCCAGTTCAGTCTAGAAATACAGCAGATGGTTAAAATCAGAAGTCATATATTTAACTCAAAGAGCCAAGGTCCAAACCACCAGGTAGAAGTTATGAGAAGAACACCACTGAGCTCCAAACTCCAAACTGGGGATAGAAGCTGAGCAGAGGTGCCTAGTCACAGACCCAAAAAGGTAGTTGCTTTTTGTTTTCTGCACTTTAAAAATACAACAGAAGATAATGGCTGGCCCTCTCTGGCATGGTCAGACTAGAGCCAAGTATGAGCTGGTTGAGTGTTGCACCTGTCCAACAAAATCAGGACACGTTCTTATTTCCTAGAGGTCATTGTAAGGGACTGTGAGGGTGTAGACAAGTCAGCAGCAATCAGACACACTGGACACTCTTGGACTAACTCACCTTGCCCAGGTGACATTTTTGCATGTTTGTTGATTTCAGGACAGGAGAAAGAGAACCAGAAATTTGAACTGTTTTGCATGGCAAATGTGGACAATCTTTAGGAAAAAAAAATTATCATATTCTTTTAGTTGGTGGCATTCAGACTGGACTCCAGTTCTCTGGAAAAGTAGAGTGTTGGGTCTGTTTGGCTCCTTCACTGGAACCAATAGGAAAGAAACAACAAGTGAAGGGGGAAATGACTTAATTGAATAGTTTGTAACTTTGAAACATGCCATAATCCATTTCCATATTCCACAGAGAATGCACTTGCTTTTCCTTAATGATTTTCCACTTCTGCCTGAGCATTTGCAGAGTGTAAATCAGAGACTGAGAGGCACCAGCGGCCCATTCTGCTCCTCAGATAATAACACATGCCCTAAAGCTTCAGTTAGTGGGTTCCCAACCCATCAACAAATGGAATTTCTAACATTGCTCTTTAGTGATTGCATTAATGGGATAATTTTCTCGGACAGGATGTATTTTTTTCTGAAATTATCTGAAGTTTCCTCTTCCAAACTCTATCTTACTGTCCACTCCCATGGTTATCTCCTTGTGCACTGGAAAACAATATCAATCCTCACATTAGTTTTCTATTTTTAGACCTGGTTTGGTCAGTCTATATAGTAAAATGGTTTATATTTAGCCCCTAAGTTTCTCCCATTAGTCATTCAGACTCGTCACTCCCTTAGTCATTTTTTGTTGGTTGATTGGTTGTCAGTTTTATGCTGCTTGACCTGAGAATAAAGAAAGCATTTCCAGGGATAACTCATAAGGGTGGGGTCAGATATTTTCATCTATAGACTATAATGAATCTATATATACCTTGGAAGCTGGGCTAACTTCTTACCCTTTTTCAACCCATATTTTTTTTAGCCTCATGTGATTAGTTCTGAGTTCTTTTTATTAATGATATCTTCCCATCTTGGAAAACAGTTCCCATGGTATGTTGTTATCCCTAGAACTTAGCCCATATGCCTGGCACATAGTTAGAACTCAAGATATACTTGATGAATAAATGAAAAAATAAATGAGTCAAACATTACTGGTAAGAGTTATTTCCAAATTATCTTTTATCTAGATTTATAAGGTTTTTTTTCTATTTTTCTTTAACATCTTTTAGTTTTTAGTTCAATTGAGGTGTGTTATCAGTTCAACTATTAGAGTACAATCTCATACTGTACAAGCATATATGTCCATGTTTTGCATAAAATTTGTGGAGCCACATGACTTGAATGATCTTTGCCATAGGATTTCTGGCCTGGTAAGTGACTTTAGAAATCATCTGGTCTGATTCCAACATTTTATAGACTTTAAACCTGACACCTAGAAAAGATTCTAGGGGATATAATTAAATGTTTTCTGTTATAATTTTCTCTTTTATTCACACTTTATTCTTTGTATCTGAAGACCATACCATGTCATCTGGAATGGTCAACTCTTTCATACCACTCAAACACGTTTTTTTCCCCTTACATTTGAAAACCTAGCTACTGTTTTAAAGGACTTATCTCCATCTGTGTTTCAAACTCAGCAATCTGCAAGCTCTCTGGCAATCCACTGATGATCCCTGAAGTTTCCTAGATGAAAATGATTAATTCTAGATAGTTAAAAGTTGACCTTTTAGAGTTTTGAGATTCAACGAGGTCCATAATCAGCATCCATCTGAGGTTCTTGCTGTGGTCTCTTTTCTGCATGTAATTATTTTCCTTTATATTTGCCTTTTTGATTATATGTGGAATTTTGAGGATGGTCGCTTGGTGGCACTGTAGTTAACAGCTTGATTTTCTTGTGTATTTTTCCACTGCCTTCATGGCTTTTGTTTTTAAATTGCAATTATGTGAAATACGTGCGTCTTTTAAATTCTGCTGCAGGTGAAATGATTTAATGACTCTTGACTTCTGGATTAATTTTAAGCATTATAAACATTGTGAAAACAGACTCTTGCTAATAATGATCATTATTGTAATGGCTTGAGGCATAATCATTTGCTAACATTAACCAAGTTATTAAAATCCATCATGAGTTTAATTTGAAAAAATTTCGTTCCTTTGCAATAAATGGCTAATGATATTAGTCTCATCTTTGTGAGGCCAAAATTTACCATATGACTTTGTACTTTCACTACTTGATAGAAATCTACTCTTGTTAACACAGGCCATATTATCCCTATTGTTTACCAAGCCTGTGTTGTTCCCTATATTGGTACTGAATTGGGCCATATGGTGCACAATGTACATGCAATTGTCACTTTTCTTTTATGCCCTGCTATTTGATAATTTATCATTTTACAGAGCAAATGACCTTAACAGATGTTAAAATTAATTACCACGACCAGTCAAACCTGTAGGGAAAGGGAAACGTTCTCATTTTATGACTCATTTTTGTCAAAACTGGATATGATATTTATAATAATCAGATTTTTTGATATATTTGTATAACTTTGTAACGATGCCTTTAAAAAGTGTCCAATCTTAAAGTTAGTAATAATTTTCCAGAAATATTCTCTTTCAACTGATTTTTTTTTTTCTTTCTACCTCTTACCTCTGCAACCCTCTGCCCTGCTCACAGACCAGCATTCTGGAGAGGCTGAGTTTTGAAACAACTGAAAGAAACTGATTAGAGAGCAAGTGTGTAGTTGCCATTTTTTTTCCCCCACAAAGAACCTGAGTCTGGACTTTAAATTTACTTACTGCCTCATTATTTCCTTTGATGAATCATGCAAAAATCTTGACCTTCAAGGGTACTCTACCCAGCAGATATCCACGAGGATAATGATCTTATTTCCAGAACACCTTAATTAGAAAAGGAAAAAAAATAAGTATAACAAACAACCCCCAAAATAAACAAACTTTGGCAACTGTGGAAGGGAAAAAGCTGTATTTCTTAATGGGTACTATTTTGTTTCCAGAAGTTTTCCCCAAAGGAAGCAACCAGGTGAATATCGCACACTGACTGATATTAGAGATTAGCCTTCCACAGGCTCACTGATGAACTGTAATCTTTATGGCTGTTAGCTGTTTCCTCTTCAAAACAAGTCGATGTTGTTATCCTCATTTTTTAAAGAACCAGAGAGACCCACGATGGAGAATTAACATGCCCAAGATTGTTTAGTGAGTGGGTAGAAGGCATGTTAATTGGCCATTGAATGCTAAGTAAAAAATACACTCTTGCTCTCTAATCAATTTCTTTCAACTGTTTCAAAACTCAATCTCTTCAGAATGCTGGTCTGTGAGCAGGGCAGAGGATTGCAGAGGTAAGAGGTAAAAAGAAAAAAAATCCCCGAAGGAAAATCAGATAATTTAAAACTCACGGCCGGGCGCGGTGGCTCAAGCCTGTAATCCCAGCACTTTGGGAGGCCGAGACGGGCGGATCACGAGGTCAGGAGATCGAGACCATCCTGGCTAACACAGTGAAACCCCGTCTCTACTAAAAATACAAAAACTTAGCCGGGCGAGGTGGCGGGCGCCTGTAGTCCCAGCTACTCGGGAGGCTGAGGCAGGAGAATGGCGTGAACCCGGGAGGCGGAGCTTGCAGTGAGCTGAGATCCGGCCACTGCACTCCAGCCTGAGTGACAGAGCGAGACTCCGTCTCAAAAAAAAATAATAATAATAAAAAAAAATAAATAAAACTCACATACAAAATTTACTTTCATATATACATGTGTGTGTGTGTGTGTATTTTTTTTTAATTATTTTTTGAGATGGAGTCTCACTCTTGTTGCCCAGGCTGGAGTGCAACGGTGCGACCTTGGCTCACTACAACTTCCACCTCCTGTGTTCAAGCAATTCTCCTGCCTCAGCCTCCCGAGTAGCTGGAATTACAGGCGCCCGCCACCATGCCTGGCTAATGTTTTGTATTTTTAGTAGAGATGGGGTTTCGCCATGTTGGCCAGGCTGGTCTCGAACTCTTGACCTCAGGTGATCCACCCCGCTTGGCCTCCCAAACACCTGGGATTACAGGTGTGAACCATTGCACTCGGCCTACTATAATATTTTAATGAGGTAAAAGTTACAGATTTTCAGTAAAATTATGAGCATTAGTAACTCCCTGAGCTAAAGCTATTCATTCATTCATTCCTTTATTCAAAAACACAGTGTGCAGCATCTACTCCATGTAACAGGTTGGGCATTAGGGATACTAGGGAAGTTATTATAGCCAAGGTGACCCCTCTAATGATTTATAATACTGCAAACCTGCCCCAGATACTTGTGTTACATGGTTAAATAGCATGTCTTTTAGTTAACAGTAAAGTCAAAATATGGAATCTAGCCAAATTTATTAGAATAGAATCAACCATAAGAGAAAATCTAGACTAGAAAACTGAGTTCCAGAAAAGTAACACCACTTATTCAAGATCTCATAGTTAGACAGTGGCAAAGAGAAGTTGATTACCAGTATTTTATTTCATTTCATTTTGTTTCATTTCATTTATTTTTGAGACAGGGTCTTGCTCTGTCACCCAGGCTGGAGTGCAGTGTCGCGATCCTGGCTCACTGCAACCTCCACCTCCTGGGTTCAAGTGATTCTCGTGCCCCAACCTCCTGAGTAGCTGGAATTAGAGATGTGCACCACCACACCCAGCTAATTTTTGTATTTTTAGTAGAGACGGGGTTTCACCATGTTGGCCAGGCTGATTTTGAACTCCTGGTCTCATGTGATCCGCCCACCTTGGCCTCCAAAGTGCTGGGATTACAGGCGTGAGCCACCTTTGCCCAGCCTTGATTTACACTTTTTAAGAGTTCACTCCATTGTAAAATACTCTTTTCCAAAGACCGCCCAAAATAAGAATTTTAATTCCCCAAACTTATATATAATAAGTGTATACTGAGATAGATTTTTTTAACCTGAGGGATGGTACAATAGAATGTAATAATGATTTATGTTTGTGTTAACGTGCATCTCAATAGGAACTACTCAGTGAAATTTTATATGACTTAAAGATATGAAAATTGTTTTCCTTGTGTTTTATGAAGCTTTAATAATGACTAATGCGTTTGTGGACTGAAAATTTTCCCTTTTCAAATAAAGTAAGAGGGAAAAACATATCCTTCTACAGGAAATAGTGACCATAAATTTGTTTTGTGTTAACAGATTTATTATTTCTAATACAGTTTTTTAAAAGTGCTTTTGGTTGTTGCTGCTGTTGTTTGAAAGTTGTTCTAGTTATTTAGTACCTTTCAACCAATAAAAGTTTACAAATTCACATGTCAAGTTTTATAAAACTTTTTATTTCTTTAGTAAGGTATTTTTAATAATTATTTTAATATTTCTAATATTTAAGAATAATTAAACTACGATGATGATAGTAAAATCATACTATGACAAAATCCAGACTCTGTAGAGCAAAATGGGGTTTCAGGACAGGCGGAGACAGACTGAGCTTCTGGTCCATTAAGGCTGCCATGTAATGGTCTGACCACTTATCTGCGGAGTTTCCTGCTAGCCAGACATGATCACATCAATTTCCTTCATCGGCAATTGTTACACAATTATAACTTGGAGAGGGAGCAAAGTCATTTTAGAGTCTGAACACCAGGACCAGGAGTTAATTGAGCCCCTCCACCAGGAAGGAACAGTAACTCCTACCCTGTTTGGAAAATTTAATTGTGAAGAACGTGGTGTATGCCACATTGTGAAAGATGTCTCACAAAAAAACTCAGAGAAATTAAACCACAGATATTTTATTTCTTTTGTTGTTGTTTATTCGATTGGCAGGAAAAAATTTGCCAAGGAAAGAGAATTTAAGATTTTTTTTTTTTTTTTTTTTTTGAGGCGGAGTCTCGCTCTGTCGCCCAGGCTGGAGTGCAGTGGCCAGATCTCGGCTCACTGCAAGCTCCGCCTCCCGGGTTCCCGATTTAAGATTTTTATTTTTCCTTTTCTTTTTGAAAAATCTCTAAATGACAAGAATGTCTGCTTTTGGCAAAATATGTACATAAAAGTTTTTCTTGATGGCCATACTACTTTTCTCAGTGAGAGGAAACAATTATACCAACTGTTGTGTCCATTTATTCAGTTTTTCTTTTAACAATTCATTGCTTTTCTTGATCACTTTACTGAATCTCTAAAGAAATGACTTTAAATTTGCCTAGATTCCAACTTTATATAAATAGATTCATATGTTCTCTTTTGTGATTTGCTTCCTTCACTCAGCATTATGTTTCCAGGTTCTTCCATGTTGACAAATGCTGTCTATGAGTCATCTTCTTGCATTGTTATATAGTTTTCTATTGTATGACTAGTAACATTCAATTATCCATTCTGTAGTTAATGTATATTGGAGTTGTTTCCAGCATTTTGTTGCTGTAGGTAGAACTTCCCTAACATTCTTGGACTTGACTCCAGATGCACATGTCTAACAGTTTTTCTAAGCTGCATACCTAAGAATAAATTTGCTAAGCCAGAGGATATTTTTTCCAAAGTAGTTGTACCAATTACCCACCCACAAGCAACAGATAGGAGCTCTATTGCTCCAACCCAGGCAAAACTTGAAATTTTCCAACTTTAAAAAATTGTGGCCAAATGGAAGAGTAAAAAATTGGTATTTCACTGTGGTTCTAATTTGCATGTCTTTAATTTCTAACAAGATTACATGTTTATGTTTTTTGCCCACTTTCCTACTACATTATTCATCTTTTCCTATTATAGGTTTTCTTTAAATATTTTAGATTGTAATCCTCCACTGGTTATGCTCTTATAAATATCTTTTGCCAGTTTGTGACTTGTATTTTAACTTTTTAAAAAATAGTACACATAATAAATAGATGCTCTTAATTTTAATGTAGTAAAAATTATCTGTATTAGACCATTCTTGCATTGCTATAAATAATACTTGAAACTGGGTAATTTATAAAGAGAGATTTAATTGGCTCATAATTCTGCAGGCTTTATGGGAAGCGTGACATCTACTTCTTGTGAGGCTTCAGGAAACTTACAGTCATGGCAGGAAGCAAACGGGGAGGCAGCATGTCACATGGTGAGAGCAGGAACAAGAGAGTGAGGTTAGGGGAGGTCCTCGACTTTTAAGCAACCAGATCTCACGTGATCTAACCGAGTAAGAACTCACCACCAAGGAGATGGTGCTAAACCATTCATGAGGGATGATTGTCTCCATGATCCAGTTACCTCCCAACAGGCCACACCTCCAACACTGAGAATCACATTTCAGCATGAGATTTAGAGAGGACACACATCCAAATTACATTATTATCCATCAGTTCCTTTATAATGTGCTTTTTTTTTTTTTTTTTTTCACCTTGTTTAAGAAATTCTTCCCTATCTGGAAGTTTGAAAAAAATTCTTTTTTTCTAGTTCTAAAATTTTCATTTTCACATTTTCACCTCTAAGACTAATCCATTTGAAATCAATTTCTAGGTATGATGTAAGGAGTAGATTTTTTAAAATCTATATGGAAAATTGTGTCACTTTGTCCTGCAACTTTGTGTCTTTTTCATATTAAAGCAACAATCTATAGGGTGAGAGACTAAAATAAATCTTATTTGTAGAAATTAAGTTCTTTCAATGTTAGGCAAATTTAGGAATAAAGTGGAGCTGAAAACTGGATAAAGAAAAAAGTGCCTTTCTTGAATAATTCATCCTTTCTCCTCTGACTTGTAATGCCAGCTTGGTCATATATTTGACATCCTTATATGAGCAGGTCTGTGTTTGAGTATTCTAAACTGTTGTATTCATTTACTTAAGAAAATGAATACTTAATCAGGTAGTGTTCCAAACCCTGAGGACACAGCAGTGAACAACAAGAAGAAATTCCTGCCTTTGTGTAGTTTATCCTATAGTGAGATATGATAAAGAGATATAGAAGTAAAAGATAGAGAATGTTCAAGGGTTATAAATTGCTATGGAGAAACTAAAATGGAAACAGGGAATAAGGACTGTGGTGTGGGTGGGAGGAGCAGACATTGTTATTTTACATATTACTCACTCCTCACTACTAAGAAGGCCTTTGAGATGAGACCTGAAGGAGGTGAAGTAAGGGAGTGAGCTGTATCAATAGCCATTACACCAATGACATCCCATTAGCTATTAGCATAATGTCCATTCTTGTTTGAGCCCTGCAGTCTTAATTTTTAGGGTATAATAATAAATCATAATGTCTAGCTTCAGTCTTTACGTCTTTTTCAGTTTGAGCTTTGGCTGTTCTTGACCATTTACTTTCTTATTTAAGTTTCAGAATCAATTTGTCTAGTTTTACAAGAAAAACAAAACAAACAACAAAAAAATTGTTTGAATTTTAATTGGATTTGCATTAAATCTTCAGATTAATTTGTGAATAATTGACATTTGTATAACATTGAGTCCCTCTAATCATGGATATGGTATATCTTTCTGTATAACTATTATTTAATGATCTTCAACTAATTTGATAATTTTCTCATCTTTTCTTTTACTCTTAGGTTTTTTTATAATTTTTATTTCCATTCTAAATGGTATCTTTTTATGGTGATAAACACACCATAAACTTTACAATTTTCACTGTTTTTAAGTATATAATTCAGTGACATTAAGTACCTTCACAATGGTGAATAAACATCACCACTATCCATTTCCACAACAGAAACTCTGTATAGTTAAACAGTAACTTCCCATTGTTCCACCTCATTATAACCCCTCAAATGTGCCTATTCTGGTTGTCTCATTTAAGTGGAATACAATATTTGTGCTTTTGCATCTGGCTATGTTGTAGCATGTTATCTAAATTTTATTCTCTTTTAAAGCTGAATAATAATCCATTGTATGTATATACCACCTTTCATTTATCCATTCATCAACTGATGAATATTTGGGTTATTTTTATCATTTGGTTATTGTAAATAATACTGCCATGAACATTAGTATGCAAGTACCTTTTTGCATTCCTGCTTTCAATTCATCTGGATTTATACATAGAAGTGAAATTGCTGGATTATACAGTAATTACATGTTTAACTTTTTAGAGAACCACTATACTGTTTCCCACAGTAGCTGAACTATTTTAGACTCCCATCAGCAATACATGTGTTCCAATTCCTCCACATCTTCGTCAACAGTTATTATTTTCCTTTTTTAAAAAATAATAGCTACCCTAATGGATGTGATGTGGTATTCATTGTGGTTTTGATTTGCACTTCCCCAATGACTAATGATGTTGCCCATCTTTTCATATGCTTATGGCCCATTTGTATATCTTTCTTGGAGACATGGATATTCAGCACTCTGCTCATTTTTTAAATTGGGTTGTTTGGATTTGTTTTTGTTGTTGAGCTTTATATATTCTGGAAATTAATCCCTTGTCAGATACATGATATGCAAATATTTTGTCCCATTGTGTGGGTTGTTTTTCACTCTCTTGATAGTGTCCTCTGATGTGCAAAAGTTTTAAATTTTAATTATTGACGAGGCTTTTGGAACTATTCAGAAAATCATTGTAATGATGTCATGAAGATGTTTCCCTGTTTTCTTTCAAGACTTTTATAGTTTGAGCTCTTACATTTAGGTATTTGACCTATTTTGAGTTAATTTGTGTATATGACATAGAGTATAAATGGTATATTGTTGTAAGGAAAGCGTTTTCTAATGGGTGCTGGTGCATGCAAGTCCAATTCTTCATTTCCACTTTTTTAACAGATGCATACAGAAAAGTGCACAATCATAATTATGCAGTTCAATAAATTTCTGCAAAGTGGACATGCCTCTGTAACCAACACCCAGACCAAAAATCAAGTACCCCAGAAACTCCTTGTGCCTTCTTCTAGTCACTACCCCCCCAAGCATTAACATCCTGATTTCTAATGCCACACATTACTTATCCTTGTTCTTCAACCTTGCAAAAATGAAATTATTTGTATGCACTGTTTTTATCTGACTTTTTTTAATAAAAAGATTTGTTTTTTTAATAAACATTAAGTTTATTAAATTCATGTTCATTAAAAATCAAGATAGATTTGTTTCTTTTCATATTTTCCCCTCACAGGTGCCTTACTGACAAATGAATTCATTTCTTTTTCATATCACAAATTTAAGTGTGTCCCTGAAGAACACTCAACATCTAATTTTTTTTTTTTTTAAGTTCTAATATGTACTGGAACTGAGTTTGAAAATTCGTTCCCTTGGCTGTTTATTTCCTTCACAATTTGGAGAGTTCTGAAACTACTTTGGATAGCTTTCACTGAGGTGATATATTTGCTTATCTATTTTAAATAAAAAAAAAACAGATAAATATATTATTTCTTGCTAACTAACTCAGTTGGCAAATTATGTTTGTATCCTGGGGTTTGTGCCTACTAAGATTACACTTTTTTAAAAAGACATTGAGGTTAAAATGTGGCCACACTTTAATCAGGTAGGATGGCTGGAACTATTTCAAAGGCATATATGGTTTTTGTTTTTATAGGAAGTGAAGAATGAGGCATTGGAGTTATGAAATTAAGATTCTTGTTGAGTAAGTAAATTTGCCTAAGGATAGGGATAATAGAAGTGTGTAATGATTTGCATCGAGAGGTTAGTGTTGTCAAAAGCCATCTCCCAGGCAGCTCACTTCAAGTCATTATACCTGGACCAATAACCTTGATTCCCAGTCTCAGCAAAATTGTTCTTTTTTTTTTTCCAATTATATTTTAATTTCTGGGATACATGTGCAGAACATGCAAGTTTGTTACATAGGTATACACGTGCCATGGTGGTTTGCTGCACCCATCAACCCGTCATCTATATTAAGTATTTCTCCTAATGCGATCCCTCCCCTAGCCTCCCACCCACTGACAGGCCAGTGTGTGATGTTCCCCTCCCTGTGTCCATGTGTTCTCATTGTTCACCTCCCACTTGTGAGTGACAACATGTGGTGTTTGGTTTTCTGTTCCTGTGTTAGTTTGCTGAGAATGAAGGCTTCCAGCTTCATCCATGTCCCTGCAAAGGACATGAACACATCCTTTTTGATGGCTGCATAGTATTCCATGGTGTATATGTGCCACATTTTCTTTATCCAGTCTATCATTGATGAGCATTTGGGTTGGTTCCAAGTCTTTGCTATTGTGAATAGTGATGCAATAAACATACATGTGCATGTGTCTTTATAGTAGAATGATTGATAATCCTTTGGGTATATACCCAGTAATGGGATAGCTGGGTCAAATGGTATTTCTAGTTCTAGATCCTTGAGGAATCACCACACTGTTTTCCACAATGGTTGAACATTACACTCTGACCAACAGTGTAAAGGTTTTCCTATTTCTCTACATCCTCTCCAACATCTAGTCGTTTCCTGACTTTTTAATGATTGCCATTCTAACTGGCATGAGATGGTATCTCATTGTGGTTTTGATTTGCATTTCTCTTTTTTTTTTTTTTGAGACGGAGTCTAGCTCTGTGGCCCAGGCTGGAGTGCAGTGGCCGGATCTCAGCTCACTGCAAGCTCCGCCTCCCCGGGCTCACGCCATTGTCCTGCCTCAGCCTCCTGAGCAGCTGGGACTACAGGCGCCCGCCACCTCGCCCGGCTAGTTTTTTGTATTTTTTAGTAGAGACGGGGTTTCACCGGGTTAGCCAGGATGGTCTCGGTCTCCTGACCTCGTGATCCGCCCGTCTCGGCCTCCCAAAGTGCTGGGAATACAGGCTTGAGCCACCGCACCCGGCCGATTTGCATTTCTCTAACGACCAGTGATGATGAGCTTTTTTTTCATGTTTGTTGGCCGCATAAATGTCTTCTTTTGAGAAGTGTCTGTTCATATCCTCTGCCCACTTTTTGATGGAGTTGTTTTTTTCTTGTAAATCTGTTAAAGTTCTTTGTAGATTCTAGATATTAGCCCTTTGTCACAAGGATAGATTGCAAAAATTTTCTCCCATTCTGTAGGTTGCCTGTTCACTCTGATGATAGTTTCTTTTGCTGTGCAGAAGCTCTTTAGTTTAATTAGATCCCATTTGTCAGTTTTGGCTTTTGTTGTCATTGCTTTTTGTATTTTAGTCATGAAGTCTTTGCCCACGCCTATGTCCTGAACGGTATTGCCTAGGTTTTCTTCTAGGATTTTTATGGTTTTAGGTCTTAAATTTAAGTCTTTAATCCATTTTGAGTTAATTTTTGTATAACATATAAGAAAGGGGTCCAGTTTCAGTTTTCTGCATATGGCTAGTCAGTTTTCCCAACACCATTTATTAAATAGGGAATCCATTCCCCATTGCTTGTTTTTGTCAGGTTTGTCAAAGATCTGATGGTTGTAGATGTGTGGTGTTATTTCTGAGGCCTCTGTTCTGTTCCATTGGTCTATATATCTGTTTTGGTACCAGTACCATTCTGTTTTTGTTACTGTAGACTTGTAGTATAATTTGAAGTCAGGTAGTGTAGCATGATGCCTCCAGCTTTGTTCTTTTTGCTTAGGATTGTCTTGGCTATACAGGCTCTTTTTTGGTTCCATATTAAATTTAAAGTAGTTTTTTCTAATTCTGTGAAGAAAGTCAATGGTAGCTCGATGGGGATAGCATTGATTCTATAAATTACTTTCAGTAGTACAGCCATTTTCACAATATTGATTCTTCCTATTCATGACCATGGAATGTTTTTCCATTTGTTTGTGTCCTATCTTCTTTCCTTGATCAGTCGTTTGTAGTTCTCCTTGAAGAGATCCTTCATCCCTTGTAAGTTACATTCCTAGGTATTTAATTCTCTTTGTAGCAATTGTGAATGGGCGTTTACTCATGACTTCGCTCTCTGTCTGTTATTGGTGTATAGGAATGCTTGTGATTTTTGCACATTGATTTTGTAACCTGGGACTTCGCTGAAGATGCTTAACAGCTTAAGGAGATTTTGGGCTGAGACAATGGGGTTTTCTAAATATACAATCACGTCATCTGCAAACCGAGACAATTTGACTTCCTCTCCTCCTATTTGAATATGCTTTATTTCTTTCTCTTGCCTGATTGCCCTGGCCAGAACTTCCAATACTATGTTGAATAGGAGTGGTGGGAGAGGGCATCTTTGTCTTGTGGCAGTTTTCAAAGGGAATGTTTCCAGTTTTTGCCCATTCAGTATGATATTGGCCGTGGGTTTGTAATAAATTGCTCTTATTATTTTGAGATATGTTCCATCCATACCTAAATTATTGAGAGTTCTTAGCATGAAGGGGTGTTGAATTTTATTGAAGGTCTTTTCTGCATCTATTGAGATAATTATGTGGTTTTTGTTGTTGGTTCTGTTTATGTGATGGATTGTGTGTATTGATTTGCATATGTTGAACCAGCCTTGAATCCCAGGGATGAATCTGACTTGATCATGGTGGATAAGCTTTTTGATGTGCTGCTGGATTCGGTTTGCCAGTATTTTATTGAGAATTTTCGCATCAATGTTCATCAGGGATATTGGTCTAAAATTCTCTTTTTTTGTTGTGTCTCTGCCAGGTTTTGGTATCAGGATGATGCTGGCCTCAAAAAATGAGTTAGGGAGGATTCCCTCTTTTTCTATTGATTGGAATAGTTTCAGAAGGAAGGGTACCAGCTCCTCTTTGTACCTCTGGTAGAATTCGACTGTGAATCCATCTGGTCCTGGGCTTTTTTTGGTCGTTAGGCTATTAATTATTGCTTCAATTTCAGACCTTGTTATTGGTCTATTCAGGGATTCCACTTCTTCCTGGTTTAATCTTTGGAGGGTCTATGTGTCTAGGAATTTATCCATTTCTTCTACTTTTTCTAGTTTGTGTAGAGGTGTTCGTAGCATTCTCTGATGGTAGTTTGTATTTCTGTGGGATTGGTGGTGATATCCCCTTTATCATTTTTTATTGTGTCTAATTTGATTCTTCTCTTTTTTCTTGTTTATTAGTCTGACTGACAGTCTATTTTATTAATTGTTTCAAAAAAAACCCAGCTCCCATGTTGAATTTTTAAAGGGTTTTTCGTGTCCCTATCTCCTTCTTTTCTGCTGTGATCTTAGTTATATCTTGTCTTCTGCTAGCTTTTGAATTTGTTTGCTCTTGCTTCTCTAGTTCTTTTAATTGTGATGTTAGGGTATTGACTTTAGATCTTTCCTTTCTCCTGTGGGCATTTAGTGCTATCAACTTCCCTCTAAACACTACTTTTAGTGCTATCAACTTCCCTCTAAACACTACTTTAGCTGTGTCCCAAAGATTCTGGTACATTGTGTCTTTATTCTCATTAGTTTCAAATAACTTACTTATTTCTGCCTTAATTTCGTTATTTACCCAGTAGTCACTCAGGAGCAGGTTGTTCAGTTTTCATGTAGTTGTGTGGTTTTGAGTGAGTTTCTTAATTCTGAGTTCTAATTTGATTGCACTGTTGTCTGAGAGACTGTTTATGATTTCTGTTCTTTTGCATTTGCTGAGGAGTGTTTTACTTCCAATTATGTGGTCAATTTTAGAATAAGTGTAATGTGGTGCTGAGAAGAATGTATATTCTGTTGATTTGGGTGGAGTGTTCTGTAGATGTCTATTAGGTCCACTTGGTCCACAGTTTAGTTCAAGTCCTGAATATCCTTGTTAATTTTCTGTCTCATTGATCTGTCTAATATTGACAGTTGGGTATTAAAGTCTCCTACTATTATTGTGTGGGAGTCTAAATTTCTTTGTAAGTCTCTAGGAATTTGCTTCATGAACCTGGGTGCTCCTGTATTGTGTGCATATATATTTAGGATAGTTAGTTCTTTTTGTTGCATTGATCCCTTTACCATTATGTAATGCCCTTCTTTGTCTCTTTTGATCATCTGTTTTATCAGAGACTAAGATTGCAACCCCTGCTTTTTTCGCTTTCCATTTGTTTGGTAAATCTTCCTCCATTCCTTTATTTTGAGCCTATATGTGTCTTTGCACATGAGATGGGTCTCCTGAATACAGCACACCGTTGGGTATTGACTCTTTATCCAATTTGCCAGTCTGTGTCTTTTAATTGGGGCATTTAGCACATTTACATTTAAGGTTAATATTGTTGTGTGTGAATTTGATCCTGTCATTATGATGCTAGCTGGTTATTTTGCCCGTTAGTTGATGCAGTTTCTTCATAGTGTCGATGGTCTTTACAATTTGGTATGTTTTTGCAGTGGCTGGTACCATTTTTTCCTTTCCATATTTAGTGCTGCCTTCAGGAGCTCTTGTAAGGCAGTCCTGGTGGTGACAAAATCTCTCAGCATTTGCTTGTCTGTAAAGGATTTTATTTCTACTTTGCTTATGAAGCTGAGTTTGGCTGGATATGAAATTCTGGGTTGAAAATTCTTTTCTTTTAGAATGTTGAATATTGTCCCCGTCACTTCTGGCTTGTAAGGTTTCTGCAGAGAGATCCGCTGTTAGTCTGATGGGCTTCTCTTTGTGAGTAACCTGACCTTTCTTTCAGATTGCCCTTAACATTTTTTCCTTCATTTAAATCTTGGTGAATCTGTCAATTACGTATCTTGGGGTTGCTCTTCTCGAGGAGTATCTTTGTGATGTTCTCTGTATTTCCTGAATTTGAATGTTGTCCTGTCTTGCTGGGTTGGGGAAATTCTCCTGGATAATATCCTGAAGAATGTTTTCCAACTTGGTTCCATTCTCCCCGTCACTTTCAGGTACACCAATCAAATGTAGGTTTGGTCTTTTCACATAGTTCCATATTTAATGGGGGCTTTGTTCATTCTTTTTTCTCTAATCTTGTCTTCAGACTTTATTTCATTAAGTTGATTTTCAATCTCTGATATCCTTTCTTCCACTTGATTGATTCCGCTATTGATACTTGTGCACTCTTCACAAAGTTCTCATGCTGTGTTTTTCAGCTCCATCAGGTCATTTAAGGTCTTCTCTACACTGGTTATTCTAGTTAGAAGTTCCTCTAACCTTTTATCAAGGTTCTTAACTTCATTGCATTAGGTTAGAACATGCTCCTTTAGCTTGGAGGAGTTTTTTTACTCACCTTCTGAAGCCTACTTCTGTCAATTCGTCAAACTCATTCTATGTCCAGGTTTGTTCCCATGCTGGGAAGGAGTTGTGATCCTTTGGAGGAGAAGAGGCATTCCAGTTTTTGGAATTTTCAGTCTTTTTGCACTGGTTTTTCTTCATCTTCCTGGATTTATCTACCATTGGTCTTTGATGTTGGTGACCTTCAGATGGGGTTTTTGTGTGGATGTCCTGTTGGTTGATGTTGATGATATTCCTTTGTTTGTTAGTTTTCCTTCTAACTGTCAGGCTCCTTTGCTGCAGGTCTGCTGGAGTTTGCTGGAGGTCCACTCCTGACCCTGTTTACCTGCGTATAAGCAGCAAAGACTGCAGAACAGCAAAGATTGCTGCCTGTTCCTTCCTCTGCCTGTTCGTCCCAGAGGAGCACCTGCCAGATGCCAGCTGGAGCTCTCCTGTATGAGGTGTCTGTCAATCCCTGCTGGGAAGTGTCTCCCAGTCAGGAGGCACAGGGGTTATGGACGCACTTGAGCAGACAGTTCGTCTCTTAGCAGAGCTTGAGTGCTGTGCTGGGAGATCCGATGCTCTCTTCAGAGCCAGCAGGCAGGAACGTTTAAGTCTGTTGAAGCTGTGCCCACAGCCACCCTTTCCCCCAGGTGCTCTGTCCCAGGGCGATGGGAGTTTGATCTATAAGCCCCTGACTGGGGCTGCTGCCTTTCTTTCAGAGATGCCCTGCCCAGAGAGGAGGAATCTAGAGAGGTAGTCTGGCTACAGCAGCTTTTTGGCACTGCGGTGGGCTCTGCCCAGTTTGAACTTCCCAGCAGCTTTGTTTACACTGTGAGGGGAAATCTGCCTACTCCAGCCTCAGTAATGCCAGATGCTTCTCCCCCAACCAAGCTCCAGGGTCCCAGGTCAACTTCAGACTGCTGTGCTGGCAGTGAGAATTTCAAATCATGGATCTTAGCTTGCTGGGCTTTGTGGAGGTGGGATCCGCTGAGCTGGACTACTTGGCTCCCTGGTGTCAGCCCCCTTTCCAGGGCAGTGAATGGGTTGTGTCCTGCTGGCATTCCAGGCGCCACTGGGGTATGAAAAAACACTCCTGCAGCTAGCTTGGTGTCCACCCAAACAGCCGCCCAGTTTTGTGCTTGAAACCCAGGGCCCTGGTGGTATAGACACCCAAGGGAATCTCCTGGTCTGTGGGTTGCGGAGACCTTGGGAAAAGCATAGTATCTGTGCCGGAATGCACTGTTCCTCATGGCACAGTCCCTCAGGGCTTCCCTTGGCTAGGGGAGGGAGTTCCCCGGCCCCTTGGGCTTCCCTAAAGGAAGTAAACCATGCAAACCAAAAGAAAGCCTGATTTTTGAGACATTCAGTTCTTTCAAGGTCTATATAGGATCAAAAGAAAGTGGGAAAAGAAGCCTTTGAAGATTGACTCCTGCCTACATTTCCAGCCTGTTTCTCTTGCTACTCCACTGGAGCTTCCCACATGCCTACTACTCTGAATTGCTTTCATTTCTCCCAACTGCAGTGTTTCATTGCTTTCATACCTTTGTACAGACTGTTTCTCCTCTGCGTTTCTGTCCTCTTCATCCTTCCCACGACTAACGTGAACTCATTGTTCAGCACTGAGTTAAGCCTCCTGTCCTTCAGGAAGCCATTACTAAAGGAGGTGTCCATTCTCCGTGGCTCTGTGACCCCTTTATTAGTCCTTGCTCTACCTATGCTGCAACTGCCTGTCTACTTGTATGTCTCCCTAGCTGTGAATTAGCACCTTCAGGGCAAAGACTGTATCCTTTATCATGGTACTATGCACATCTAGTTAATATTTGTTAGATCAATGGTAAAATTTGTGGATTTGTTATACACCTCGGGTATCACTGTAATGACTGCCTTCAGTAGAGTTAAGAAGAAATATCTTAGGGCAGGGTGTGACTCATGCCTGTGATCCCAGCACTTTAGGAGACTGAGGCAGCTGGATCACCTAAGTCAGGAACTCGAAACCAGCCTGGCCAACATGGCGAAATTCCATCTCTACTAAAAATATAAAATTAGCTTGGCGTGGTGGCAGCCGCCTGTAATCCCAGCTACTTGGGAGGCTGAGGCAGGAGAATCACTTGAACCCAGGAGGCGAAGTTTTCAGTGAGCTGAGACCATGCCATTGCACTCCAGCCTGGGCAACAGAGCAAGACTCTGTCAAAAAAAAAAAAAAAAAAGAGAGAAAGGGAAGGGAAGGAAAGGGAAGGGAAGGGAAGGAAAGGGAGGGGAGGGAAGGGGAGGGGAGGGGAGGGGAGGGGAGGGGAAGGGAGAGGAGGGGAGCTCCTAGAGCCGGGGGCCCTGAGTGCTTATTGTTCTTGGGAGTTGTCCCCTTGCAGTGCTGGTCTCACTGGAACATCAGAAAATTGTCACTCCTTATAACTTTTGGTGTTTCCTTTCAACTTCTGGTCAAATGATCATAGACTGCCCCACACTGTGCTCAGGAATTTAAGGGTTAAAATAGGAAGAAATTCATGTATTCAGAGATGACTGTGCTTCTGGAAATCTACCTACCCGTCTGCTTTTGAAACCTATTTTAGGCATGGTATGTAGAATGGAAGCCCCATTCCTTTATTACAGAAACTTTCATGGGCTATGTGCACATATATATTATTGATAATGAAGATGAGAATGTCCCAAGTTCAAGCCGTGGGCATCGTAGAATGAATAGAATAGCTTTTTTTCTTCTGCTAAGTCACATGGTAGAACTTAAAGCTTCATTCCATGGCATTTCTGCCTTAAAAGAGCAACACTCTCTTTTCCAAAAGATTCAGCCACAATATTCTTTATCTTTGAAGCCTGCTTATGTAGTCTGCGTAGTTTTCTGTGTCTCTTCCTGATTAGAGGTTGGCATCTAAATACTTTCTCTGATCTTATCACTGCTGCAATGTATTCTTTGACCAGAGTGTTGCAATTTAGGTTTCTTTTGTCTCATTAAGCAAGTGATTTGGTGGAATACTATCAGCAGTGACATCATCACATTTGCTTTGGTAGTTGACATCTTAGGTTATCAGTGGAGGTATTGTAAGAAACTGTACAGGGTCAAGATACATTTTGTTTAGAGAATTTGTACAGTATGTGGGCTGAGAATTCTCAAAGCCCATGCTTCATAGGATGTGAAGAAAATCTCAAATATTATGTTCTTAAGTTCAGCATGGCTACTATACACTGCACTTTATTTCTCCTTGAGGATAGGGGTTGAAAAGGAGTTGATACAAAAACAAAGATAAATTACTGATACTTTCTATTTAATGATGTGTTACAACAGAAAAAATTATCTGAGAACTAATTGTTCTCAATCTTGGTAGGCCAGTAAGATTCAAATGTACGTATTGGTATTACAGGAGTGAAACAGCCCTGAAAGTATAGGTAGCTGTTTTTGATGCAGTGGAATGAATTTGTTTCCTGTGCAACTCTACAAGGGTAAGATGGATATAAAACTTGCAGACAAGACTACCTTCAGAAACTGAATAGGGAATGAAAATTCTATGAAACTTCAGAGGTACATTTTAGTCTTAATCTTTTTGAAAAATTGGTCACAGTGTGACTTTATCAAATCTTTGTTCAGAAATTTTTCCTGTGGTTCATATTGCTTTTGTGAAATATCAGACACTGGCTCTAATTGTGGGTGGATACAGAGCTATCTAAATGTTTATATATGGAGACCACCTTTTTCAAAATGCCTCCTTCAGGGGTGTAAAATTTCCATCCTTTGAGACATTTCTATGGATCAAGACATAGTTTCCAAATGTTCCCACAAGAGGATCTCATGTCAGTAGAAAAGAAAAGCCATCAGGACCAGCCCTGTTCCACTAAACCTATTAACAATCAATACATACCAATATATTGGTTTTGTTCTTATTTTTGTTTGGTTTGGCTTGGTTTTAGTTTTGTCTATAATTTATTGGAATCACTAGTCATCATCTTGGAAATCAGGGGAGAGTATATGAAATAAATAAGGTAATATTTGCTTTTTCCAGTGCTTAGAAACTTGTTCCACTTATTTTTAGGGTAGCACTAACACTGAAAATGCAACTTTGAAGTAGAAAGAAGTGTCACCCACAAATAGAATCCCAGATGTGCGGAGGTCTGGAAGCAGGTGAAAACACAGCTTCTGGGAAAGAAACCTAGAAAGTGATTGCAGGCAATTGAATCAACCCAATAATAGTTTGGAGGAAAGAATCAGAAGAGAAACAGCACAATCTCTACACCGGGTTGTAGGGGCTCAGAGAAGTTGCTGACATTGGCTTCTTTGTGTTGCTGCTGAAATGGCATCCATGTCCCACAAGTTTTAAGGGGAAGCCATATGAGCTCCTTGGTATGCTGGTGTTGAGTAACTGTAGGAAGATTAGCCTCATTGTGTTTTCTGAGAATGGCTTTTGTTGGTTCCATTGCCCCAAGCATTTGGAAGACAAATGTTAAAATTCAGAATTTAGGCTCCCATCAAGCTTTGGAAACATCTACCAAAATTACAACTATCATTGGTACATTATTTTCTCCTATCTCTCTTTACTTTTACTCAAAAACATTGATCAAATTTGCAAGCCATAGACAGAAGTGGGCTGTACACAGTGACTCTGAATTAAAATGCTGAGTTCGTTTTGTAAACCTGTGACCTTGGTTGCTGGCTAGAACTCTCTGAAGCGTTAACATGCATTTACACTGTCGCATAGGCTTCCAAGGGAGGAACTGTGTGAAAGCAGAAATGGGGTGTTTCCATACAGAGCCCATTATCTTGCTAGATATAGCCCTAATCTGTTGACCATGGCATAGCTCATGTTTCATTTGAAAGGATTGTTTTTTCCTGAGAAGGGAGGGACAGTCCTTTTTCCTGGGCACAAGTCGTAAATCTTGTTTTTTTCCTGTTCTACTTTGCGATTTTCTTGAAATCTTTTTACAAAGGAATTTTATAGTAATCTCAGTTAAATACACGTAAGGAGAAAGAAAGCACATCTAACTCTATGATTCTGAAAAGATAAGATGATCTATTTAAGTCATGATTTTGTTTTTTTCAAATAAACATAGTCACAACTTTATCTTAGCTCTTGGGGGAAAGCCACTAAATAAATCCAATAAAGTTTGAATTTCCTTATCATGTCCATTTTATCCTTTATAAAGGAGCTTTCAGTGTTTCTGACTTCCTGTCTGTTCTGCACTTACAAATCAACTCCCTTATACCCACCCCTGCAAGTCCCCAAAACTATAGTAAATTTATTCTAGGGGGAAAAAGGCAGACACTCAAATAAGATATTTGTGGTTGAAAATATACATGTCAAACTGAGTACCTCCAAAGGGGGAAATTACAACTCATATATGGAAATTTTTCAAGTCTAATAGACGCACATGTCATTTAAAATAGCAACCAATTTCAGTAATCTAGTCCTAATTCTGCCTTTCCGTGTATCCATGAATATATTTGTCTGGTTTAACTGGGTATGGAGAAGGAAATAGGAGCAAAAGATGAGGACCTCACCTCACTTCCCAAATGCTGATCTCCATGTTTTTCTTTAAGCCTATATGTATAAAGTGATGATTTTGAAAGTGGTGATTGAAAATACAAGGCACTGTGTGATCCTCCTCTGGCCTGGGGTGTTGAATGGATGCATACAGCAGAGAAGAAAATTCACCACAGACCACATGTAAAGACGGAGTTGCCTGTGGGTATGTCCAATATGAAAAACTGCTGTCACTTATGATTCCCGGCAGACCAGAGGTTATGCCTTGGGTATGTTACCTTGGTGTACACTGTCATTTTGTAGTCATTCATATATTATAGAATGAAGACTTTTCTTGACAGAATGTGGCCAAACAACATATCAGTCATGACTTCCAGAGGTAGAAAGTGAAGCATGCAGTACTCTGGCATGATGAGACAGGTTAAATAACTTCTGCAGAGTAAAGATGGCAAAAACATAGATTACATACCACAGCATTTATTCCCTTTTTTTCCACTATCCTATCTGAAGTAACATTTTCACTCTTTATAACTCTAAACTCAGTCTTTACCTTTATAGAGAGATGCATGATATGAAAAATTTAGGACTTCCTGTATTAGTAGAATTGATAATATGGCTGTGAAGGAAAGCTAATTTATAACTTGACCCTGAGAACAGCATGGAAGTCAGTCAAAGAAAGTTAACTTAATATGATCCACAAGTCATGGCATATCCAATCCTTTCTTAAATGATTTTCATTTCCAGTTTGTAAAACCCTGCGGGAGAACTTGTTGCATAAATTTACAATGTTATGCCTCTTTTAGTTTTATTGAGACTACCCTGCCCACCCCCCAATTCAGGCACCAAGGAAGACTCTGAATCTCAAATCCCAGGGTAGAATGATTAGTCTATTTTCAATCTGTTTTTTTTTCTTTATTATTTCAGATACTTCAATAATCTCATCTTGAGGTTCATTTTTTGCTCTGCACAGTACTCCTGAAGACTCTCTACTCCTTCAGCTCCTGTCTTGCTCTGCATCAGCTCAGAGCACTGCACCCATGACAGTTTCATTGGCCAAATCAGTTCAATGGATGCAACACACAAAATATGTATAACTTAGCTGTCTTCAAAGATTTTATAGAAGAGGCTGCTGACAGTGGAATAAGGAAATGGAAGGTAAAACATGAGATGGAGAGAGGAAGGAGGGACTTGGAAATCTAGGTGGGAGAAGATCAAGAACACAGACATAGAGAGAGTGTGGCTAGCAAGATGGGGTGTACAGTAGAGAAAGAAAGAGCCAGGAAGTCAACAATAAGGAAAATGGAGAGATGCAGGACCATGTGGTGTTCTTACAGGTTGTGAATGATAGAAGAGAGAAAACACTGACATTTTTAGTCATTCTTCTCTTAAGGGCAGAACGTGCTTCAGCGTGTTAACTGCTGCTCCGTCTTAGCTGAGTTCAGATATATTTGTTTCTAGAATGTGTCGAGGAACTTTCTGGATGAAGAAAATGACAGCCAACTACCCATCACAGCAGTCTGTTGCTCTGAACTGCCACTGGGGTTTTCATAAGGACAGGTGAGGATATGTGTGTGCGTGTATCCATATTTTCTCAACTATTTGAGGGCCATACAATGGAATGTGATCAATCGGGATCTCCAGTGAAACATCCTTCAATGATATATTTGGTACCCTGGCTTTGGATTACCATAACTAATATTTACTGAGCCCATGAGCCAGATTCTGTGCTTCTCTCTTCACAGAGATTAGCTCATTTAATCCACAGACCCTAAGTAAGACTTACAATTTCACAGAGCTTCATTCTACACATCAGGAAACTGAGGCTTACAGAGGCAAAATAACATCTCTGAGCTAGTAAGGGTTGGAATTAGATTTTTGTATCTTAAAATATAAGCTCAATAAAGAGTATATATTTGATTTCAGTCTAGGCTCTACAAAAGCATTAAGAGTTAAGATACAGCCAACAAATGTTTGACAATTTTGTAATCAAATTGGTAATCTGTTATTTTCAAGATGTTTGAATTTTTTAATTACTCAGTGATCTTGAGCCTATTAACATATTAACACGTTAATAAAACCAGTGGATTTCCTAACCCTTCCTGAGCAGAGTACAAGCTCTCTTTTAGAAGTCATTAGAGAATAAAAAAGTAGAATGTCATCTCTAGTACAGGCCTCTGTATAAAAGGGCCAATTGAGCTCCATACTAATAGGCCTAGTTTATTGAATCCCTCCTTTTTATAATATGCCTAATGTAATAATCTAAGGACAATTGAAAATTCAACTTCATTCTTCATTATAGGACTGTCACTTTTCTCACTCTGCTCTATGAAACCTCTCTGGGCGTAGTACTCCCATTGAATTTAAGGAAAGCTTAATGATTGGATCATTCCAAAGGGTGCAGAAAATTGTTTAGATTTTCTTGGAAATGTCTGCCATATTCTCTCACACTCGAACCTGTGCATAGCACTTGTGCACTAAAAGAGTCCTGCAAGTGGGCCAGGCACGGTGGCTCATGCCTGTAATTCCAGGACTTTGGGAGGCTGAGGCCAGCAAATCACAAGGTCAGGAGATTGAGACCATCCTGGCGAACATGATGAAACCCTGTCTCTACTAAAAATACAAAAAATTAGCTGGGCGTGGTGGTGGGCACCTGTAGTCCCAGCTACTCAGGAGGCTGAGCCGGGAGAATAGTGTGAATCCAGGGGGTGGAGCTTGCAGTCAGCAGAGATTGCACCACTGCACTCCAGCCTGAGCAACAGAGTGAGACTCCGTCTGAAAAAAAAAAAAAAAAAAAAGAGTCCTGCGAGTGTTTAATCCATGATGGTAACAGTACTCCCTTAAATTCAGTGTGAGTTCTTCAATGAGATGGGATGATAACCTAGTTCTGCTGCTCAGGCTTGAGTGCAATGGTGTGATCACAACTCATAGCATCCTCAAACTTCTGGCCTCAAGTGATCCTCCCACCTCAGCCTCTTAAAGTGCTTGGATCATAGGCATGAGCTACTACACCTGGCCAAATTACTCAGTATCTTATTAAGCTTTATTTTTGCTGTTTAGGAAGAATTTTATACATGCCATGTGCTAAATTCTTTTGATAGATCAACTTTCTTTAGTCCCTACACCAGTGCCTTGAGCTAAGAAACATTATTATGCATAAGGAAGAAGGGAGACTTACATGTCACAGTTAGCATAAAGCAGGGCTGAGATTTGAACCATCAGTCTGACACCAGAGTCCACATTCTCACCCACTATGTGAAGTGAGTGACCTTCCCATTTTAGGACCCCATTGTAGCCACCTCATTAGCTGTTTGAGGCCGATAGATCACTGGCATCTAGCCAAGATCTAAGGGAACCTGCACCATGCAGTGGATAGAAGAACCACATATTTAGAGAGTGTGGGAGGTAATATACAAAGTGTATGTCAGTCTGTCTTGGTACAGGGATGTCACCTTTCCTAGGATACATCACAAAATCAGAATCAGATTGGTTAAAAGTGTTATAAATTGAACCCAGGGGATCAGCTAGTCCCCATTTTCTCTCTAGAGCAGAACAGCTGACACACAAAACAGGTTGCGTGAATTATTCCTTAGGTCTAAACACAGTATGATTTAATGGTAACAACACTGGACTGAGCAACAAGGGGATCAAGGTGTTAATTCCCACAAAATAGATTTGTCAGGACCCAGTTCTGTTCATCTGTAATTGTAGTACCAAGGGATGTGTCCATTTGTTTAGTAAACATTGACTTGTTATTAAATGCTTACCATAAACCAAACCCTAAGCTAGAGGTTGGGATATCAAGACTGCAAGGGATAGTCACTCTCACTTAGAAGCTTATAGTTTGGAGGAGGGGATAAGACAGGTAAGTAATTGTAATTCTGAGTGGTGAGTGCAACGATGGAAATATACAGACTGTTCTGTGACAACACCTAGTAAAGGAACTTGGCCTAGTTGTGGGCAGAGGTGCTCAGGGCAAAGCTTCTTACAGAAGATAAGTGAGAATGGACAATCCTGGAAGGAGGAAAACAAGTCATCCAGGTTGAGAGGTTCTAAGGAATGAGTGGGAAGGAAAAAAAAAGGGCGCTTCAGGAGGAGGGAACAATGTACAGGGCTTAGGGTGAGTAGTGTATCTGCAGAACTTCAGGGAGCTCAGAATGACTGGAGCTCTGTGGATGTGTGAATTGTGAGTGTGTACCTGTGCGTGCATGTGGGCTGGCGGGCAAGGGAGGGTGGAGTGATGAGAAGAAGTGGGGAAAGAGGGAGCTGCAGAGCTAATCAGGGACCGGAGGGTGAAGAGCCTTAAATACCATGAATATCCTGACCCAACTACAATGGGACACTTCTAAAGTTCTAAATTCTGAGTTTTAAGGAAGGGGGTGGCATAATTAAATCAGTATTATTTTATTTTTCTTCAAGTTTTAAGTTCTGAAGTACATGTGCAGGATATGCAGATTTGTTACATAGACAGATGTGTGCCATGGTGGTTTGCTGCACAGATTTACCTAGGTATTAAGCCCAGGATGCATTAGCTCTTCTTCCTGATGCTCTCCTTGCCTCCACCCTCGACAGGCGCCAGTGTGTATTGCTCCCTTTCCTCTGTCCCTGTGTTCTCATTGTTCAGCTCCCACTTATAAGTGGGAACATGTGGTGTTTGGTTTTCTGTTCCTGCATTCATTTACTGAGGATAACGGCTTCCAGCTCCATCCATGTCCCTGCAAAGGACATGATCTCATTCCTTTCTATGGCTGCATAGTATTCCATGGTGTATATGTACCACATTTTCTTTATCCAGTCTATCATTGATGGGCATGTGGGTTGAATTCATGCTTTTTTTTTTTTTTTTTTTTTTTGTTATTGTGAATAGTGCTGCAATGAACATACATGTGCATGTGTCTTTATAATAGAATGCACATCAATATTTTTAAAGGCCATTGTGGAGACAGTGTGAAGAAAAATTTGTGGATGCAAACCTGGAGACAAGTAGGTTGTTTAGGAGGCTGGGGTACTTTTCTAAGCCAGTAGCTTTTAAACTTGAGTGAGCAACAAAATCACCTAAAGAGCTTCTGACAACACAGATTGCAGGGCTCTAGCCCCAGTTTCTGGGTTAGTAGGTCTTCAGTGTGGCCTAAGAGTGTGCATTTCTATCAAGTTGCTAAGTGATACTGATGCTGAGTGTCCAGGGACTACACTTGGAGAACGACTGTTTGAAGCAATGTTGATTGCTAATTGTGAAGTTCTAGGATTCTTCCTTAGGGACATTCAGGCCTTGCTTAAAAAGCAGTTTTACTTTCATGAATCTATATTCTTGTAGAACACACTCATTCCACCCAAAAGCCTTTTTTATAAGATGAACATGGGCCTACTGGTAAATGGAATTAATTATTGTTGTCCTAGGTCATTCTTATTTGTTTCAATTTTGTTTCTTCTGTTTTCCAAAACTGAATTTTATTTGACATGCCAGAGAAAAATTTCATGGTACATCCAGTCATTTGCAGCAGGATTAAAAGACTGAAATGCCACTGCAGTGGACTGAAAACCCTTTGTCAGACTGAAATACAATAGGCCAATTGAAGGCTGTAATACTTGGGCTCAGATTTTAGAAATGAAACCTTGTCAAGGGTGGAGTCTTATCTGCTTCAAGTGGATTAAAAAACCCACTCCTCCTATTTTGATGCTGGAAAAAAAAAGAGGTTATAGCTGCAAACTGCATACAAACCCAGCAATCACACATTTTTTTCTTATCAAGTCTCTAAGAAGGAACATTATATCAAAGAGAAACAATCCCTCTTCAGAAAAAAGGAACTCTGTTAACGTTAGAACAAGGCCTGCGTGTCCCTAAGTCTCAGTATAATTGAAACAAAAAAGTTCTGTGTTAAGTTTTTTCATTTAAAGACAGTGAATGTGTAAAACTGTCAGGCTGCTCTTTCTTGATGGCAGACTATTCAGACTGCTAAATTATCTTCACAGCATAGAGTCTGTTAGTGCTGAAACATACCCATCTCGTAAAAAAGATGTGATCAAAATGAACAGTCAACATGTCATAATTAATTAAGACCATTTCCTAGGAGTTTTCTCCCTGTGATTCTACATAGATTCTCTTTCCTTCATCCATGAGGCGTGACTTCAGCAATACTCTGGATTCTTGGTATCAGTGTCTTTTTCAGAAAGATTCACCTCATTATGTTTGACCAGAGTGTCCCAGTCACAATCAGTTGCAATATATTAATGTCACAACTCCCTTGAAAATGTGAGGATGCCTCCATGTTAATAAGAAAAGTCAGCCATCTACATTTTTTTTTAAGAGACAAGGTCTCACTCTGTTGCCCAGGCTGGAGTGCAATTGCATGATCACAGCTCAGGGCAGTCTCAAACTCCTAGGTTCAAGCAATCCTCCTGCCCTCACCCTCCCTAGTAGCTGGGACTATAGGCACACAACACCGCTATTTATTTATTTAGTAGAGACAGAGGTCTTGCTTTGTTGCCCAAGATGGTCATGTACTCCTGGCTTCAATCCTCCTGCCTCAAGTCACTCAAAATGCTGAGATTACAGGCAAGAGTCACCATACCCAGCCACATCTTAACAGAAGGTTAAGTGCAGTCACAATAACCAATGAAAGGGGCTAATGAAGCTGATTCTATCAATTCAGGCAGTCTCTGCTAATAACTCAGTTTGTGAACTCACAATTGGTTTCACTAGAAAGGATTACAGCATCCTAAGCAGTGGGTCCTAATTATAATTACAGGTGTGGCACAGACTGCAGGAGCAGATGAGCTCATTAGAAACAAAGATTCGCTCTGTTAGATCGTCTATCTTTACTAAAGAACAAAGAACCGCAGCATAAATGAGTTACCATGTAAACAAATTAAGCAATCAGTAACATATAAACAGAATTCGTGTTCCTCAGCCAATTTACACGCTTCTCTGTTACGAAGAACCTCTCTGCCACCTCCGTCCTTTCTCTGGTGGAGGTGAGTTTTGCTTCTCTGCACTCTCCACCCTCCAGTTGGTGCGCAGGGGCTGACAGGGTAACAGTAATGAAATCTTATTCCTTTCATCTTTCACCATCTCCCCTCATCTCCAGTTCTATTGTGCAACTATCACAAGAGGACAGCATAGGCAATGACCTTGAATAAGAATGTTAAGGCTTCAGTTCTGTCTCAGCTAGAAGGAGGACAGAAACCACCCTTTTTTTTAGGGCTCGGATACTAAAGTGATAGGCACTGATTTAATTTTTCTCTACAAAGTTCTCTTTTAGTCCAACAGCGAATTAGGTCGGGTTTGAGGCTAATTGGAGCAACATGGTTTACTTCTTGACTTCCAACTTTTTATAAAAGCAGTTTACAGGGCTAGGAGCCAATTCCCCACTGGCAAAGGGAATCAAAAGAGTACTGCAATTATGCAAATGATCAAGAAATAAAGAAAAAAATGCTACAACAAAATATCCTATTTGCCTACACTTAGGTGGGGCAATTGTACCCCCTTTCTCTATTTTTGTTTGTGTTCTCCAAGATGGGTCTACTCCAAGTGGGCTGAATGATGAAGGATATAGTATTGAGGGCCTCACAGGGGTTTGGGTTCCAGTGGGGCCCTTCAGATGATGATCATGAAATGGATTATAAGCCCTTCTGGGCAAGCAAGACTTTAACTTGGTACTGTACTCTTTTATAATGTCTTCTCGCCTTGGATGTGAAGTGTATTGATGCCAGCAAAAAGGCATTACAAAGATGCAAAAAGAAAAATAAGATTGAAAACCGACAAAAAAAAATCCTTAAGAAAGGTATCCATTGAGTCATGGTCTCAAGGAATCTCGGAAGCTTTCATGATCAGGTAAATTAATTCTCCTCACTTTCTCAACCCGTACACTTGTCTGTATCTTATTCTAATCTAGAGATCATTGAAAATGAGGGGGTGGGGCGTAACCTCTCAAGTGGTTGTCCTCCTCATTCCACACTGGTGAGAGTGCACATATCTGGGAAAATAACATGAATCTCACCTACATAAGCCTGTTAGTCTTCAAAGTCAATAACGCATTTGAAAAGAAACAGCATTTGAAATTATCTTCACTGTGGTCTTTAATGCTGATGGTTAAATTAAGGGCAACCCTAACCTTCTTTTACTTTGCTTTCATAATACTTTCCACTGGGCAATATTACTATAACTGTAGGGGCCAAAGAAAAATTTCCCTTTGCTCTTCGAAGGTTCTCTGAAAATCAACTGACAGTAGGTAGATTAACAGAAGAAAAGTCATACAGATTTATTAATCTGTACAGGAGAGAATCCGAGTGTAAAATCAACCACGCAGTGGGATACAGATGGTTACGCACCCTTCTTTACAGGGAAAGGGGAGATAAGGAAGTGTGGATGATATTAGGGGAGTAGTAAATGATTTTTAGGGGAATTCAATGGGCTTGAAGAACATTGTATGCAATGGCCTGGGACAAAGTAGACTGGGCCTGCAGAGAAGACAATAGCTTGTGACAAAAGATCATCCAGGTGTTGTTGACGGACTTCAGTCTTTCTTCCTGTGATATGATTTCAGTTTGTGAAAACTCAGGGAAGGGACCAGAGGTAATTACTTTCTTTTTTGGTGTGTCCCAACTTTAGGCAGATAAAAGAACTTTAGGGAATAACTTCATCCTGTGCTTTGAAAGAGACAGAAGATTGAGAGAGGGGTGGGGGAAGGTCAGAGAGACCTTGAAACTTCTTCTTCAGTTCACCATGTTAAAGCACCATTTTATTGTGCAGCGGCCCGAAGTTGGCTCACTGCAACCTCCAACTTCCCGGGTTCAAGAGATTCTCCTGCCTCAGCCTCCCAAGTAGCTGGGATTACAGACGCCCACCACCACACCCGGCTAATTTTTGTATTTTTAGTAGAGATGGTGTTTCACCCTGTTGGCCAAGCTGGTCTCAAACTCCTGACCTCAAATGATCCACCCACCTCGGCCTCCCAAAGTGCTGGGCTTACAGGCGTGAGCCACTGTGCCTGGCTAATTACTCTTAATTCTATTCCAATTAATGTGTGCTAGGTTAAAATCCCACCCAGACCTTGACTTCTAGAATATTTTGATGAATCATTTGCTGCCACACCTGCATGCCAGACTTCTTATGTGATTTCCTATACTGCATCAAAACACTGTCAGCCAGGTGACGTGCCTTATCTGTCTGTTGCAGAGAAAGCTCCGTCTGTCCTTTGCAGAAGGAATTAAAGGCCTTGCCTGTAACAGCTCCTGGCTGTAGCATCTAGGCTCCCCCAAATCTGCCCTCTTCTCTACTAGCCCCAGAATGAGTGTGCCTGCAAGCAATTCCACAGTGGCCCCTTTTCACAGCAATTTGGAGCCAAATAAATAACTAAGAAAGATAAAGGATTCAAAGAGGCCTATCTTAGTCCTCTCCTCCCACATGGGGGCTGGGAACACCAGCCCAGGACCTGTGTCTCATGTGACAAGAGCATCAGACCTGGTTTTGTGCAGGTTTTCAAGCAGAGCCCAGCAGCCTTAGTATCTATGCTGTGTGGACTGGAGCAAACTGTAACCAGAAAGCCGGTCAGCTAGTCCTGGGAAACAATAGAAGTCACTATTGAAAGGAGCTTGCTTGTCAAAGACTAATGTTTAGTAGCTTTCAAAGGGCTTGGCCCTCTCATTAGTCTTTGTTCCACCTGCTGGAGGGGATAATGCTGCCATTCTTTTGTTACAATGTGCAGGCCTTGCTTTTGACCAGCCACACTTGGTAAACACTGAACTTTCTCCTCTGTCATTGAGGCCCCAGTTGCCAAACCAATGCCTACGAACTAATAAAGGGCATGCAATTCTGTGTGTATTGAAAACATGGAAATAAGACTACCATATATCTATTTCTATGCATATTGTTAGGGGTGTCCCCCCAACCAGATTCCTAAGAAAGAGCTGCGCATCATCAAGAGCTTATGCTCATCATAGGCTGGATACGTGGCTCACGCCTATAATCGTAGCACTTTGGAAGGCCTAGGCAGGTGGATTGCTTGAGCTCAGGAGTTTGAGACCAGCCTGGGCCACACGGTGAAACCTTGTCTCTACTAAAATACAAAAAAATTAGTCGGGCATGGCGCCATGTGCCTGCAGTTCCAGCTACTTGGGAGGCTGAGGCAAGAGAATCACCTGAACCCGGGAGGCAGAGGTGGCAGTGAGCTGAGATCACGCCGTTGCACTCCAGCCTGGGTGACAGAATGAGACTCCATCTCAAAAAAGAAAAAAGAAAAAAAAAGAAAAGAGCTTTATGCTCATCATAAAGCTCTTAATTACTTTAACAAATGTATTCCCCAATCCCTTTTATCAGTAGTCACCCTCCAGTTGGAAACTCCTTATCCAAAGTCAAATTTCTGATATGAAGGAAGTTGTTTTTATTTAAGACTTTAATTCATATGCAACAATAAAAATAGTTGAGGAAAAATGAAGGAGTCTTACTTTGTCATTTCTTAATATGTTCCTTTATAGTTCCTCCTGCCAGCCTTACTCCACTTTAGCTTACAAGCATATACTTCTAAACAACAAATCCATTCTCTGTTACCTGCAATAACTAACAGGACACCACAAACATAAAATGAAATTGCCTCCATTACTGATTTTATTACTGCCCATGATTAATGGGCAAAGTGTTTAATTCTCTCATTTCTCACAACAACGACTCTTAGGTCAGGTGCCATTATTATTATCCCACTTTAGAGATGAGGAAACGGAAGAAAGAAGAAGAGCCATTGAGGGGTAGATGGAGGGGTTTGGGGTGGGTGTTAAGAGTTGAATGCATCCAGATCTATGTATTTAAGCATAATGACGATGAAAAATTTTCCCCTGCCAAAGAGTAACATAGGGTGAGAACTTGGTAAGCTTTTCCCTTAAACTCAACTTTTTCTTTTTTCTGCCCCTAACCCACCCCCCCCCCCCCCCAACCATCCTAAAAAGAGCTTGGAATTACCAGGAAATGACATTTAAAACCAGCAATAATTTTACTCTTCTGATCATAGCTAATGCCATCAGGCTTTGTGTGAATACCTTGCTGCCCCTTTTGGTTTGTCACAAAGAGTGCTGTAATTATATGCTTTATACATTTATGTTGTCTAACAGACTAGATCTGCTACCTAACGGAGCAATCTGCATGTGACATTGAACTTCCAGATGAAGCCACTATCCTACTCTTGGAGAATCATGGGAGAGGTAGGGATGGAGGTGCTTTTATGTGTCTTCAGTATTCAACTTACTCCTCTCTTTGAGGTTTTCAAGGAAGCCAGGCCCATTCTGGAGAAGGAAAGGGTAAAAGCCTCTTAGAAATGGGCCACAGGCTTTATGTCCGTAAAAGATACATCATGACACCTTTTCAATTGGTTACCTAACTGATCTCTCAGCAGTATAGCAGAGGGAGAAGACGTAAACATCTCTAGATAGAGGATGAGGTAGTTAAGGGCTAATTAAGTAAGATAACTTTATGAGAAGGGTATAAATTAGAGTGTCATTATCAGAATGCTGTAGTCTAAAGCGTCCCTTCTACAAATGCTTTCTAGGCAGCAACATAAAAATATCTTTCTATGTTTCTGAAACCGTTAGGTTGTCTTTCAGATATAGTGAAGTTTTTGTGCTCAAAATCTAAACTTCCCAGTTTTAAATGAACAATTACAAGATTGTTGCAGGCATTCTCAAGGCATCCAGGCTTGCTTGTATTTAAAATTGTTTTATACAAATAAATAATTGGAGTATTGAGAAGAGCTATTGATGGTCTTGGTTTTTTACTCTCACAGCTAGCTCCTTTTAATTTTCATTATGGAATAATGCAGTATTTCTCAAATAAATAAGACCTCCTTCAACATTGTGAGTGTCTATGCTGGTCTTTAATAACTGGCATAGGTGGTTGATGGCAAGAGGCCTTCAGGCACATACCTAACAAGGCCTTTAGGCTTTCATTGTTACCTAATCCCACAAGATCTGTCATGTTTTATTGGCTTCTCTGGTTAGTCATTGTATGGTTTGGCACTATAGTAAAATTTCACATTTTTGGGAACAATAGCGTGAACAAAGATCAGAGTTTTTTTTTTTTGTTTTTTTTTTTCTGTTATGTGTTATTCAATTTGCTCTGATTTTTTTTTCTTTCTTTTTAAAAAGCATATTCAGTCAATTATATACTCTCTCCTATACTAGCCCAATCTTTTGATCAGGGGTATTAGATTCCTGACTTGGATTTGAGGACTTTGTGGGTAAGGAAAGGTGTGATTGCACTTGTGGAGAAATAAGGATTGGGCTAGTAGCTTGGAAGAGAAGAAGCAAGGGTATTTATTAGAGTGGAGGCAGATAATTGATTAGAATAATGGCAAGTCTATAACATGCTGTAGCTAGCTGTGCCTGTGTGTCTGTGTCTATGTGTATTGTATTACATACCCTATTAATTCTTTAGTGTGTAGGCTGTAGGCACTAGTACAGTGGTACTGGCAAAGCATTTAGAATACTATAGGCCCTTAGTAAATGTTAGGAAATCCAACTTAGAATTGTTTTAAATGTAAAGTTTTCTTTTCTAGGTAGGCAGTCAAAGGCTTTTTTCCCCTCCATTCTTGAGAAAGGATTATCAAAAAGAAAACTTCTCAGAATATTGGTCCTTTGTTTTCTAGTCCTCTCTAACTTTAGGTAAGAACATTTAAAGTTCAATTTTGAAATTTAAAAATGCCTTAATTTAGCACCTATTATGTACCAATCAATGTATATTTACACTGAAACACAGAGAACACTGTCCTCTGATTTCCCAAAACTTACCATCTTAGTACTGGAAAATAGTTTGTTTTCTATATTCTAGAGCATATTTAAAATTTAAGCTTGCATTGTAAATTTTAGATCCAAATCTTTTGTTATCTGGACAGACATTATCTTTCTAGAAAAGGGATAGATGAGAATCCAGTGATCCTGCTTCTTGTTTTGTCAATAAACAACTATAGTTTTTGTACCTAATTATCTCTTCTTAGTCAGCTATTATTTATTGATTCTTTTTTCTTTCTGGGCCATGAACAAAAATGAATGTGGCTTATTGTGACATTAGTGTTTTATTTCCTGTGGTTTTTAACAAAGTAGCTCCAATACTAAACAGAAGAAGCTGCAGCATCTCGCCAGAACTTGGGAACAGCAAACTTGTTAAATCCTCAGGAATGAGTTCTTGAAAACTTTACCAGTGTTCTCTATTTCACGGAGCTATTCTGGACCTCAGCTGCCATTGACAGCTGTGAAACTGGCAGCTCAGAGACCCAAGAGAGATGTATCATTTATCTCAACTTAGCGGTATTTTCCAGAGTCTAGGAAGCAACCCAAATGTTTCTCAGCAGGTTAACATGAAGGGTTTTCTCAGTTGCCTTGAGGGTTCTCAGTGAAGACAGCTTGCTGATTTAAACATAAATCATAATTTTCTAGAAATCATGGCTAATTCCAAGCTCTATTAGGATGTCTGGACAGTAGCTGAACAGCCTCTTGGCAGGAAGTACTAGGAGGGAGACAGGGATGCAGAGTGCAATGCCTATCATCACTCAATAGAAGTTCAGAAGGTGAGGAAAGTACATGGAGGTTACTTGTTGATGTGTTAATGCTCATAGCTATACATTTAGGATGGGTCTTTATATTCAGTTTAAATTCATCTTCCACTATCTGTCTAGGATGGGTAATGGGTGAATGTATCCTTCAAAATCAAAGGAGAGGTCTAAGTGCTACCACCTTATTTCTAGAAACCACCAGGAAAATACATTTCTAGCCTTATGTATTCTCTTCAGTTTGCTAGTTGCATTCTGATTTGTCACTGAATTTGTCTTGAACTGATTTCTGTATCCCCATCTGAACATTACTGGGTTTTTTTTTACAAGTTTATGGCTATTCCATCTCCTTCCCAAAAGAATTTAAGGGAGCTTATAAAAGTATATCCAATAATTCTTTTTGTAACTTCAAGGCTCATGTTTCAAATGCAAGAAGTCCTTAAGATTTACTTTTAAATAATTATGGCAAACATGAAACAACCAGAAGTAACAGGTAAGCAGCAAAAATAAATTTTACTTCATGTGATTTTCCCTGGTCTTATCATCACAGTAATAACCAAGAAGAGTCTGCCACCTGAAACTGGGCAGAGCTTCTGGGATAGCCAAAGTCAGTACCATACGCCCAGGAGTGTTGTCAGAACGCTCTTGCTTTCATCACCTTTGGGTGTTCATAGAGGAGGGATGACACTAAGAGGAATGCAGCCAAACAGTAATTGTTAGGTGGCACCTTCTGCTGGGAAATAAGATAATTAAGTAATTGCCTTCATTTCAAACCACCACTTACGGATACCATGGTCTATCTTTGGGAAAAATAATAACTCTGAAACTGAACCAAGCCCATACTTTATAACATATAACTTTTCATGGCTTTGCATTGTTTACCATTTGAGATTGCAGTTTGGATACATTTCAAAGGAACACAGCCAACTTGGCTAACCAAGTTAACCTGACTAACCTGAACCAGCTAACCTGGACCTCTTGAGAAAGTGATTATCTGGGCTGAATCTTTCAGGATCTGGTCTTCCCTCTCCTATTTCCCTCTCCATTATGTTACTGTGTTCATAGCTTATTGGTACTGCCAGCAGAAATGTTAGCTGAAGCTGTCAGGAAAAGCACAATCAGTTCAAATTGAAGGACATTAGGCATGTACATGAACGATTTGGTGGGAAATGAAATATGGTTTTAAATGAATTTTAAGTAAGTTTTCAGATCCATAATATCTTGGATTAAGCAAAAAAGAAAAGTACCTTTTTGTGTTCTTCTTAACTATAAATGTGTGCAAGTAAATCCCATTTTTTACAATCAGTTAGCAAATACCCTCTTTCCCCATAGTATTGTCACAGATTTACACTTCTCCAAAGAAGAGTTTTGCTACTTGCTTTCTGCCCATTTGCTTCTCTGCCCTCACATTTGACTTCCTCTTCTATCACTCTGATAACATAATTCTCCCCAGGGTCACTAAATGCTTTACTACTTGCTAAATCCAATGGATGCTTTCAGTCCTTATCTTGCTGGGCCTCTGCTGCATTTGGTGCTATGGATCATTCTTTATTTTTTGAAGCTTTCTATTCTCTTAATATTTGCTAAACTGCAGGCCTCCAGCTATTCCTGTATCATTCTGACCATTCTTTTCCAGAAACCTCTTCTTCTACCCATAATATAAATGTTGCCATACTCTTGGGTTACATCCTCCATATACTGCTCTTCTTGTTCCAGATGCTTCATCTGAGTAAAATTGTTATGGTCTGAATGTTTGTGTTCTCCCCAAGTTCATGTGTTGACACCTAATCTCCAATGTGATGGTATTAGAACGCAGGGCCTTTGGGAGATGATTACATCAAGAAGGATCCTTCCTCATGAATGGAATTAGTGCCTTATAAGAGGTCCCAAAGAGGTCCCAGTCTCAACTCTTCTTCAAGTTTTAAATTTTTACATCCATTTTCTACTGGTCATTGTCACCTAGATAGCTCACTGGCCTCTCAAGTGGAACTGTGTTGAATTTCATCTTTCCTCTTCCATTGGCTCCTCTTAGAGTATAGTAGTCCCCCTTTATCTGCGGGGGATGCATTCCAAGACCCCCAGTAGATACCAAAATCCTCTGGTAGAACCAAGCCCCACTGTCCTCATTTAGAACATGTTTTTCCTCATGCCTTCCACCCACAAATTTAATGCTTTTCTATCATAACTAGGTACTTATCATGCACTTTGGCTGTGACTTTTGCAGTTCGAGGTGTGACAGCAAAACTAGCACACATTTCTTTTTCTTGCTTCAAAATCTCATAGGTAGAAGACTCACTTTTACTGTACATCATGGCAACCTCAGCATATGTTCTTTTTTCTTTCCTTATTAAGTGGAGAACTTTTACTCTTTTAGTTAAAGGAAGTACTTTATAGTTTCTCTTTGGCATTTCCATGTTGCAAGCATCACTTACTCTTGTGCTTTGGGGCCACTATTAAGTAAAATAAGAGTGACTTGGGCACAATCGCTGCAAATTGCTATGGCTGATCTGATATGCAAGACAGCTACTAGGATGCATAGCATCTACAGTGTGAATATGAAGGACAAAGGGATGATTCATGTCATGGGTGGGGTGGAGTGGGATGGTATGAGATTTCATCATACTACTCAGAATGGCATGCAATTTAAAACTTATGAATTGTTTATTTCTGGAATATTCCATTTAATTTTTCAGACCACAGTTGACTACAGGTAACTGAAACCACAGAAAGCAAAACTGTGGATAAGGGGGAACTACTGCATTCTCTTTCCTTTGTTGACTGCACTAAACTTTCAGTTACCCAAATGAAAAATCCAGAAGTTCATTTATACTGCTTACCCTATCAGTTGTCTTGCCTGGATAGATTTGTCTCCAAATCCATCTTGAGTGAATTCCTTTCCTCCATTCCTACTACCACAACCTTAGTTCTGATCTTTGTCATCTCTTGCTTAGATTAATGCAAATTTTCTAACTGTTCTTGCTCCTCTAGCCTTTCTACTCAAATGTATCCTCCACAAGACTATCTGAAAGCTCTAATGAAAATACAAATTTGACCCATTTTGCTCCCTTGTTTAAATGTCTTCAACAGCTATTCATCGTCTGTACTGTCTTATGGATCCTCTACATAGCAGTTAAAATTCTTTATATGAAAATAGGCTTCTCAGCTGGGCACAGTGGCTCACGCCTGTAATCCCAGCACTTTGGGAGGCCAAGGCGGGCAGATCAGGAGTTTGAGACAAGCCTGGTCAACATGGTGAAACCCTATCTCTACAAAAAATACAAAATTAGCTGGGCGTGGCAGCATGCTCCTGTAGTCCCAGCTACTAGGGAGGCTGAGGCAGGAGAATCGCTTGAACCCAGGAAGTGGAGGTTGCAGCGAACCGAGATCACACCACTGCACTCCAGCCTGGTGACAGAGTGAGACTCCGTCTCAAAAAAAAGAAAAGAAAATTCGCAAAGTGCATATCACTGTTCTTTCTTGCCATTGTCTGTTGTACGCTAAGCTTCCACATTAACTTGCTTATTGTTCTCTGGAAATGCTGTTTCTTAACTGTAAGGCCTTTTTTTTTTTTTTTTTTTTTTTTTTTTAATCTGGTCTCATATCGTTGGAATGGTTTTTCCTTTCTAATTTACCAGCAGCTAACTCCTACTCATGCTTTAAGGCTTAGATCTGGTATTACATCTGCCAAGAATTCTCCGAAATCTTCCAAGTAATATTACCTCCCTTAGTGATTCTATAATACTGTATTCACAAATGGTATGGTGCTGTGTAACATTAAAAATTATAAATTTTAAATTTACCTCTGCCATTAAACTATAGACTCTGAAGTCGGACAGTTTCATATTAGCTTATTCCAAATGGCTTCCATAGTACATTGCATACAATAGGCACTCAGTGAATGTTGGATGACTGCACAATGGTTAAGTGTTGATTAAATATTGGTATGTGCCTTACCTAATACTCTTGGGTACCAGTATCTGTTGATTTATGATTGCTAGATCTTTCATGTCTTATGGTTTCTTCCCAAGTGTTGTTTAAGATTTCTCAACAACTATATTTCTTTTGCAGAAATTTTATAATAATAGTTCTTTTAAGTTTTAACTGCTCAGATAGCTAACTCCTTCAGAGGCTTTAATTTATATTTTTATAAAAAAGTTATATGTTCTCTGCCAACAGCGACAGGTTTCTCTGGAAACCCCTGTAAAAAAGGAAAGCAACTTCAACACACATTTCTAACTCATTGATATGCCAAGTTCCTTTTGGAGTAAGTTGCCAAGCACCAAAGCACTGTGACTTGTCATCCCCAGTGAATGAGAGGAAGAGGTGGTGTGGAAAGAACATCCTGTTGTGCAGAACCTCAATAACGAAAGCGTTGTCATCTCACATTATTTTTTTCTCATTAGTGCATCTGTTTAATCTCATACTGCCCCTGATACTACATGGTTGACTTAGATAACTAAAATCCAGCTGATCCAAAGAAGCTGGAGCAAAAGAAAAGCAGGACAGTTTGAGCGAATTCCTTACTTCACAGTCCTGAGTGGTAATAGTAGTGCACGAGACAGTTCTGGGTCTCACAAGCCCCATCTTCCAGCTCCTGAAGATCCTGGAATGTTATAATGCCAATCCTGATGACTTTGCCTTAGCTCACCTATCAGACCCATGGCATTACCGGAAACGATATAGTTGTATTTTAGAAAAATACATAGTTTGAGAATATCAAGCAGTATAGAAGCAAGTTTTCATTAATAACAATACTTGAGGTCAGGCACTGTGGCTCATGCTTGTAATCCCCTCAATTTGGGAAGCCAAGGTGGGTGGATCACTTGAGCCCAGGAGTTCCAGACCAGCCTGGGCAACATAGGGAGACCTCATCTTTACAAAAAATTAAAACATTATTCGGGCATGTTGTTACATACCTGTAGTCCCAGCTATTAGGGAGGCTGAGGTGGGAGGATCATTTTAGCCAAGGAGTTTGAGGCTACAGTAAACCATGATCACACCACTACACTCAAGCCTGGGTGACAGAGGGAGTCCCTGTCTGAAAAATAAAGTAAAATAAAACAAAGTTAACCTTTCTTATTAAAAAAAAAACCCACATAGTATTTGCTTTCTATAAAAAAAGAGTTCTACTAGTTGAGTGTGTACTGTTCCAAGCATGCAGTACTTGCTGTACATGTTCTCTTGATTAATCTATACAATAATATTCTGAAATAATATCCAATTTTAACAGGTGCAAACCAAAGCTCAGAGGGAAAAGGAACTTTGCTTAAGGTTATATGGTTGGTAAGTACCTGAACTGAGATGAAAGTATAAGTCAGTTTTTGTCTCAGTTTAAGTATTCTAAAACTCCTTTTTCTTTTTGCTAAAATACAGCTCAGTTTTACTCTTACAGTACTTCTGGATATTTTTATCTTTAATTAATTATACATCAAAAGTATTGAATATTTCATTTCAAATTCTTGAGGGAAGGGTATGTTTATTACTATCAGTCTCAAATGCAAGAATTTGACAAATGTTTGTCATAATTAAGTGTTAGCATTTGCTATGTATTTTAAAATACAAATGACGGTGGTAAGCACTTTTATTCACAAGGAAGGATACGACATATCTCTTGCTTTCATGGGTCATATAACCTGTTTGGGCTAATCAGTCCCTGTGTTTGTGATGACAACTTAGCAAATTGATAGTGCTTATCTTTATTACTCTTTAGTTGAACTTGATTTTGATCTATTGAAATGGAAGGATTGGAAGTACTAACTTCACATTACTTATACACTTATGAAATATGAGTTTATCAAACATGAGAGAAATTATTTAAAGAAATGCTAACACTGGCCTTTAAGGCCATTTGAAGTTCTGTACTTTTTCATAGTCTGCAGGAAACTTACATCTTCAGAAACTCACTCAGAAGCAATTCTTGAGTTAAGAGACAAATCATTAATAATTAGGAACTCCAGCATGAAGTTTCCAAATCCTTGAAATCTTCCTAAGGAGAGGAGATATACACCCTTAATATGAAATTGAATCTTTTGTTTCTTCTCTAATAAGGGCAGGGCTGATTTTATCTTATTTGAAAAAATATTTTGATTTAGTCATTTTATTTTAATAAAAACATTTAGTTAATTCCTTCTTTGCTGTTTTCTCAAGTTTATCTTGGCTAGATGAGATTCTATTTCCTGATGTTAGATTAAAACATAAAATGTGGTTAATTGCACTTTCCTGCATACTGTCATCTTTAAAAATTAAGTTAGAGAAGATGAGAAACGGGCTTATATCTTCACCTTTCCTTTAAAAATAAAACAGATGTTAATTGTTATGTGGACATACCATATTATAAACTTATACCATAGAGTCATAGTTTCCCAGAAGCATGTCAACATTATATTTTAAATTGCAAAGAAAAGATTTTATCAGCATAATAGTTAGATCCAATGAACTGACAGACACAATTTTATGGGATAGCTATTAACAAGTTGTACAGTTCAAATACAACTTCTCAGTTCACTTAAACCTAGCTGTGCTATGTAAAAAGACAAAGGAGGCAGTGAGAGCTTAGCTGGGTTTCAAACCCATAAAGCTGGCTCTCAACAGCATGAGTCACTCAGAGATAAAGGCATTCAGTGATTTACTTGAATCCATTCTGTGCCAGCCTGGAAAAGATTTGGGAAATTAGCAGTGTCCTCACTTTTTTGATGGCGTGGCTAAAGAAAGGCTAATTCATGAAAAGGAGAAACCCTTTTCATTTGACATTGGATTTACTCCTAGCTCAAACACAAATGGCATTACTAATAACACAATGTGCTGGGAGACTAGCAGGATATTGTGTCCCTTTAAGAATAGGCTACCATCTTGAGCATAATAACTAACTGGTGACCTGGGTAATTTTGAATCCATAAACAATTTCATTTGACAGATTATCCCTTCTTGCTTAAAAAAAAAAAAAGACATCAATAAGAGTTCATTAATTTCGCAAGCAGCTGTGCTTTGTAATGAACTTGACAATTTCCATTTTTGACTCCGTGAATGATTTTTTGGCCTGGTTAGAATGTTTGATTCAGGTACACGCAGATTCTTTGTGGAACATTAGAATGATAAAGTATGCTTACAATGAGAAAGTACATTATCTGCCATCTTTTCTCTTTGAAGATGTTGACAGTCTGACCATAATTTGACCATTAGCATAACTGAGAAATTGGGCTATGTTAAGTTAACCACAAACCCATCATCGTGACACTAGATGGTATTTGAGTCTCCTCCCCAAAGACAGCACTGCCTCTTCTGAATTCAGGAAAGATGTCAGAGCTCATTTCTGGTTCATCCAGGTCCACACAGGGTCTCCTTGTCAGTGGGTGGAATGATATAGAATGTATGCTGGGACCTTCCCAGAGATGGAATGAAAGAAACAGGAAACAGTTACTTAATGCCAAGAACTTGTCAACCCCAGACTTCAGGCAAGACCAGAAGGTGATCAATCATTTACTTTGACCTGAATGCATGTTTTGTCACGTTATATCTGTAGGAGCTGCAGCCATGCTTTATGTCTTCTTGTTGGCTTCCTTATTCAGAAAGCACCAACCAAGGGATGATGGCTGTTCTTGCCCTCCAAGGTTGCTTCATGGCTGAAACTTGAATGGATTTCATTGTGTCCCTAAGAGCAGCTCTTTGCTCAGTTTTCTAGTTACCAGCCTTGACAACCCGGGTATAGTGTTTTACTTATCCTCCTTAATGTCCTCTGCACACGCAGATGATTTGCAGGGAGCATGATTCTACTTCTGGCCTTGGTTTCCCTCCCACCTAAAGTGTCTCTCTCTGTAATTGGCAGTCTCCTGATACATGGATTGGAGGTAAACTTATTTTAAAACCTGATTTCTGCTAATGTGCATGTATCATTCCTAGCTTAATAATAAACCTTTTTTGTTGTTGCTTCTAGCATAATTTGTAAATTACTTTCCAGAGCGGCCTTTACTAAATGTCTGTGACCTTATTGTCAAGAAAAGCTTTGACAAGCAGAAGCTGCTGCCTGGGGGCTGGAATGTCCCACTTCCTGTTCTTTCTCTCCAAGCTGCAGCATTGTATCCAAACAAAAACTGAACTCAGTGCACATGTGACCCAGAATTAGTTTGAAATGAAACTCTCTGAAGATGAAAAACTTTACACATTAACTCCTTGTTCCACTCCATCTACTTACAGTGCTAAGACCACAAAGAGGGCCTTTTAAAAAGAACCAAAATAAACAAATGGATGGCTCAAGCTGTGGATAGAAAAAACAAGCAAACAGCAGCCACATATAGCATCAGATTAACTGCTGCTGAGCTCTGACAAAATGGCAAGAAACTAAGACAATGGAGTAGTACTGTTCAAGTAAATGACCCCATAGCCTTGGACTCTACTCAATCCCGGTAAAGTATTTTAGTATAAAGGAAATCAGTTCTTGGACCCCAATCAAGGGTGTTTTGCCCTTTTATTCAGAAGGGGTAAAAGAATCCTGTCTTCACTACAAAAATACCATTACTACAGAACCATTTCTTCTGTTATAGAAACGTGGAAGAACTACCATACCATTTCTTCCATTATAGACGCCTGGAACTCATCTTGATGTTTTCCTTGTAGCCATGACTCTAATCTTTCTATCAATCATTTACTAAGATATAATAAAGAAGGCGTACAAAGCTAGATATTAAACTGAAGGTTTGCTTTCCTTCCTTTAGGAGATGATTTAGCAATAAGTCACAATATGAATGGAGACAGGAAATCACCAGCCCATCACCAAGGTGGCTTCCCTTGAAATGACAGATATAAGGAAAGAAAGCTCGATTTTTGAAGAGGAGTTGCCACCCAGGAGAGGGAAGAAGTTGGGAAGAGGGAAGGAGTTAGAAAGATGGTGATCTGGGGTCCATGAGGAGGTAGTGAGTACCTAGCAGGTGGCTGTTTGTGAGCTGTGAGAAGGCTGGGCACCAGGGCTATAAATCCCTTGGGTTCTTGCCAGGCAGGGAATAAAAACCCATGACTGAGTATGACACTGTTGGTGGTGGCGGGGGTGGGGGTGCCTTTCCCCTAGGAGCCTCTGTGGCAGGCCTCTTCTGTAGTCCTCGTGGTAGCCATTGGAACAGTGGGCCTTGCCTGTGCAGGGTTCTGAGGCAACCTTTAGGGCATAGGCAGCACTTCCCCTTTCTTAAGCCTGCTCATTCCCTGCCTCCTCCCCAGTGAGATCCCTAGACCTAGCATTCATAAAGACCTCTCATGGCTAATGAGCAACGAAGCGGTGCCCAGCAAGATAAGTACAATACAACCTGAATTTACACTGTTAAACACCAATGAGTTGGCCAAAACTTGAAAGAGCTGTAACTCACAAGCCATGGCCACTCTGTGGGAGGAATCCACCAGGATGTGCCCACATATCACTGAAGATGGGAAGCACTTCCCCACCCTGAATATTTGCTTCCATAGAGTAGGATGCTACCTTGGTTCCTGTGGTTGCTACAGAAGCTGGGGTTTGCTATCGGCTTGTATCCTTTACTCACAAGTTTCCAAGGCCATGTTCTTAAGCCACTAGTATCATTCCCTGTTATCAGGGCTTTGACAGAGACCAAGGTAGACAATATTCCCTTTTCCTGGACTCCAACACTTCCCTAAGCATTAATGAATCCCTGGATATGCAATCAGGAAGGAATGGGAGCTCTGGATGAGGGATAGAAAGGACTTCTCCTGCAGGTGGAGATAATGAGATGTTGCACATCAAGGCAAATTAATTGTACAGTGGGGTGATTAACTAACTGAGGGGGTCCTCAGGATATTGAACTTTTAGTGCTAAAATGGAAAATCCTGGGCAAACCAAGATGAATGGGTTACCTGTTGTACATCAAACTGTACAAGGAATGCACTTTTTTTTCTGTATGTGGAATAAAACTTTGAGTTCTGCCAATTTGGGACTTAATTCAAATAAGGGCTGATAAACACATATTTGACAAATTATATAATAAACATATATGTAGCATACAATCAAGAGGAGAAAAATCAAAGTTTTCTGCAAGCACTTACACATTGACAGAGATCTGTCAATGTAAGTGTTCTTATGTTGTACTTTAAAGTGAGATTTAAGACTTTCAACTGGAAAGTGCTACTCTAAAATCCTTCTGTATACTGAACAGTAAATTATTAAGTTTGGAGCAAAAGAAAAAAAAATACAATTTGAGATAACAAACACTATGGAAACTGTGAAATAAATGCATTTTGTCATTTCCCCCCCAGAATATTTTCTTGCTTTGACCACTGGAAGTGAGGATGTTTCTATCTATATTTTTTCACTTACGAAATTTTTCCTTTCTACTCCCACTGTAATAAGCTGAATAGTGCCCTCCCCAAAATTTATGTCACTTGGAACTTTAAAATATGACCTTATTTAGAAAGAGACTTTGCAGAGGTAACTAGTTAAAGATGTCAAGATAGAATCATCCTAGGTTTAGGGTGGGCCCTAAGTCCAATGACTGGTGTCCTTATAAGAAGAGTAAAGGAAAGAGAGACACAGGGAGGAATGCGGTGTGAAGACTGAGGCAGAGATTAGAGTTATGCAGCTGCAAGCCTAGGAAGGCCTGGGGCCACCTCCTGTGCTGGAAAGGTCAAGGAACCTTTCTTCCTTACAGACTTCAAAGGGAACTCACCCTGCTGACACCTTGATTTCAGTATTCTGGCCTCCAGAACCATGAGAGAATAAATTTCTGTTGTTTTAAGACAACAAGTCTGTGATAATTTGTTATGGCAGCCCTGGGAAACTAATACACCCACTAAATAAATGTTGAACAAATGGTTTGCTTTGTCTGAGTTTTGGTCCAACCCTGTTCTCTGGTTTCTGGCAAGTGCAATAGGGAATAAGTCACGCACTTTTCATTAGGAAACACTAGCAGATAGGAGGTTTGGATGCAAAATGGATTTCAGAATTAGACATGTTGAGTTTCAGTTGTCTGTGCCCTATCTAAGTGGAGATGTTGAAGTGTCAATCAGGTGTACCATTATGGATTTCAGAGTCCAGGTTTGGGCTGGGTATATATGTTGAAATTTGTAGGCTTACAAATGGTACATGAAACACAGAAGTGGTTAAGATTGCCTAGGAAGTGAGTGGTGTGAAAGAGAAAAGAGGAGCACTTCAAACAGTTCCCCAAGGAGTCGTATCATTCAAACATGGAGTAGAGGAGAAAGAGATACTAAAGGAGACTGGGAGGGAAAAATAGAGAAGACAGAGAAAAGCCAGGAAAGGAAGTGGCATATCAGCCAGGGAAGGGGGCTATTTCAAGAAGAGAACATTCCCCGTGTTGAATGCTGAGATGATGTCAGATAAGATCCAGATTGAAACTGGCCATTGGTGTTAGCAACACAAAGGTCACTGGTGACTTAAGCAAGAGTAGTTTAGTCAGACTGGTATTCAGAATGAAGTAGGTTGAGAAGTATATACATATTTGAAATATTTTAATACATTTTGTAAAAGGAAGAAAGAAATTCAAGATAGCAAGGCTTGCAAAGTTTGGCTGTGAAGGAGAGCAGGACAGGAGACTGTGTGTGTGTGTGTATGTGTGTGTGTGAAGATGAAAAAGACTTAGGCAAGTTTAAATGCTTTTGAAAGGGAAGGTTAAGGGGAAGAATTAATGAGAGGAAATGAGTTTGAGGATACAGTGAGGGGAGAGTAGAGATAATAGTGCGAAGTCTATATAGAAGAAGGGGTTCATAGATGGGATTCACAAGACACGTGGAGGAATTTGGACTTACATAGGAAAGGGGAACCTTTCCTCCACCGTGACAGCAGGGAAGTTCAAGACAGGCGAGAGTAGCTGTGGGCAAGCAGGTCACAGATCTTTTTTTGATGGGAGGCCAAGGCTATGTTATCATCTAATATGTATATTTTCCCAGAATATTTAAAGGCTATACATTTATTTTCTGCAAGTTCATATTGTACACTACTTTATGCTGAGATTCCCTTCTCTGCCTATAATTAATTCAAATCAGTGATATATTAGGGTAATGACTTCTCTAAAACTTTAGGCCATATAACTAGGTATATTGTGTCAGGGCGCTATGCTATTCTTATAAAATAAAGAGTTCTACAATTATATTTGGTGATTAACATCACCAGAAAATCTCACACATATCCACAGAATGAAATGTTTTGCTACCTTCCCAAGAGAGAAAAATTATGTTTTCAAAAAGGAAAAAAAAAAAAGGTATATTCATGAAAAGAATTGTTTTGAGGATTTCCTTGTTGACTTAACCAAATTTTTAAAAATGTAAGCAGTCTTATAATAGCATAATTGTTTTATGATTATCCCCAAAGCAAACTGAGTAAATATTGGAATGTGGGGCTGTTCATACATTTACACATAGTTTAAAGCAAGTACAATGATAGATACACAGTAAGTGATTAGGTAGGTGGGTATGTAGCAAAACTCCTTAACATCTATCCTACTGCTCCTGTTACCAGGCACATGATAAGCTGAATATAGCAGCTGGCTGTTGATTTAACCTTTGAGTTTTCTGGCTCCTGGCATGTAAGAATTCTAACACTATGCCTGAGCAACACTGAATAATAAGCCAGATACTGCTTTGAAAATGTGTGTGGTCCCACACATATATATATATTTTTTGGATGAGCTGTTTTTCTTTTAACCTTAATCCTTTTAGTTCATTATGAAATTCCTTATGGCATAATCACCCCCAAGAATGGCAAGAATAGAGCCTTTTCCCTCGCAACCCTCCCACCCCGCCCATTTTCTTTGACATGACAATTATTGTCTAATAATGATGTGGTAGAAACGGAAGCATGCTTGAGAATCAAGATTTAACTACCAATGAACGTCAATTCACTACTTTAACCTAGTACTTTCATTTTGATCCTGTACATGTTAGCCTTCTGATCTATGGTTCATAAGCTGTTCTATTTGAGTGTATTACTGGGAGGAAGGTATTCTATTTGAGTGTATTACTGGGAATTACTTTACATCATTGAAGTTAGGTAAATTTTGCCACACTTTATCTCTTGTTTTATAAATTACAGCAGTTACCATAATTCATTTCAGTAATTTATGCATAGGGCAATTATATAGTTATTAATGGAATAGTAATGGAGTAAAGGTTTTCTTTTAAAACCCAAGTACTGTACCTTTAAAAATATCCTAGACTTTATCAGTCTTTTTTTTTTTTTTTTTTTTTTTTTGAGACAGAGTCTTGCTCTGTCGCCCAGGCTGGAGTGCAGTGGCCGGATCTCAGCTCACTGCAAGCTCCGCCTCCCGGGCTCACACCATTCTCCTGCTTCAGCCTCCGAGTAGCTGGGACTACAGGTGCCCGCCACCTCGCCCGGCTAGTTTTTTGTATTTTTTTAGTAGAGACGGGGTTTCACCGTGTTAGCCAGGATGGTCTTGATCTCCTGACCTCGTGATCTGCCCATCTCGGCCTCCCAAAGTGCTGGGATTACAGGCTTGAGCCACCGCGCCCGGCAGACTTTATCAGTCTTCTGATAACACAATATTAATAGCTTTTCATTTACATTTTGAAAGGTAACACTCTATCTGTATATACTTTTTCAGTTTCTGAATTTTAATTGTGGACTTGTAATTCAAAGTTATAAAATTGTTATTTAGAGAATATTGGGTTTTATTATTGAAATGGGAAGGTTAAAAAATGGTGATACAGAGAACATTATACATTTAAATTTTCAGGATTGGCAAATTAGGTTCATATAGGCCTCTAAAAATGTTTATGGAAACCAACAAACAAACTGGAATAAGAGTTCAGAGAACAAGGGTCTAAGGTTATATACAACTGACTGTAAGATCTTCAGCAAATCATTCAATGTCTCTAAGCTCCTGTTTCCTGGATCATAAAATAAGTGTATCAGACTAGACATTCCTTCTAATATTCTTTTTAGCTCTAACATTTTCGGGACAACCACACTTTATGGGTCAGAGAGTAATAACTATAAAGAATGATTTATTTCTTCCAGAAAAAAACATGCTCAATAAATTACTGTATTACAAAACACAGGAGGAGCCTAACCTAATAAAAAGGACATGGAATGAGTCAGACTGAGGCTGAAATCCTAGCTTCGCCATTACTGGCCTTAAGCAGTTCTGCCAGTTTCCTCCCCTGTCCAGGTAGAATGCTATCTCTGCTTTGTTGTTTTTATCATGGAGGATTGCTATGAAGATAAAGGTGTCTAGCACAATTTAGGTGCTCAATAGGTTATATATGTTCTTGACTCCTTTTAAAATTTCATTGAAAGTGCAAAGTATATGTGTAGTAGATGTCTAGGGGTATAAGATTAGTCACACAGTATGAGAAAGAAGCATTAAAAATGGCCAGAAAAATTTCCAAGTCATGAGATTGAGGCAAGGAGTTTCTCAATAAGGTCAGTTAACTGCATACTGGGGACGTGGGATAATGATGTTAATTCAAAGTAGAACTCCATTATAGTTAGCATTAAGAAATACACCAATGTAGAAAATAAGGCAAAGGGAAAAAAGACTATTTTTTAAAAATCCTCAACAAGCAGGAAGTCAATTAACTCAACAGCAAAAATCAGCCAGGTAGGAAGGTTTGTGAAGGGAAATTAATGGAATGATAATTTTTTTTGTGCGTCCAGGCATGAGCAAGGTGCTGTGCCAAGTTCTCATTAATAGACCTGCCCTAAACTTTCTTGACCTCCTCTGACTGCTTTTCTCAGTGCATTTTTCACACAGAAGAGCACTGCACTAGAAATCGGAATGCTCACTCTGCTGTGCTGTGGAAATGTGATTGTAGATGAGTCTCTTATCACCTTGAAGCCTGTTTTCTCCTACCTAGAGAATGCATTGTAAGGAAATAATGATGCAACGTAACCTGCTCCTAGGTCATCCATATTCCAAAGGTGCAACCCTTAATTTTCAAATTGTAATTTTAGAGTGAACCTTCCAATGGTCTATTTGTTTGAAATAAGCTCCTCTCAAAGTGTTACCCCAGCTATTTCTGAGAGTTCCTCAGGGATCTTGTGATCTCTGATAGAATCCTTACAGTTTCTTCTGATCTCTTTTTTCCATTTAACTGCTGATTCTGTTGTTGCTCACAATTTTGAGGTAATCATTTGGGAAAATGGTACTCTGCAGGCATTCCTGCTCTTAGAACTGGGCAAGGGTGCTTGCTTCAACCTTCCTCCAGCCATGCTGCTCTCCATGGGGTGTGGAATCCATTGGGCTTACTTCCCCTTTTCTAGACCATGCTCTGGGTACCCAGGACTCAAGACTCTTCTGCTTAGAAGGACTTTAGGCTTCTTCTCTGGCCCTTCATTCTGAGGCTAACACATGCCAGTGTACAACTCTGGAGGCTCAAAGTGCAGCAAAAGGTGACTGTTTTCTGTGGGAGGGTGTGTGGAGCTTGGAAGCATGACCTGGGATATCCACACATGGTGAGCAAGGCCCTTCCCCATATGAGACAGAGAGAGTGAGCACGGAAAAAGAAGGCTGTGGGTGTCAGGCAGGAGAGAGAGGAGGGGGTGGAGAATTCTAAAGTTCAACTGTCCTTCAAGTCATTATGAAGAGAGATTTGTCAAGGTAGGAGGATGAGACATATTCCAGGAAATTAGGTAGCTTGATTTATAACATTTAAATATTTGGACATAGGTGTGCAAGTCTCCTTTGTGCTCCCGCCCAGGCCTGTGGATGTTGGGGTAGGCCTGTCCGAGGTGAAGTGATCACCACTGATACCTCTTCAGCACTAGGGAGGGCTCGAATTCCTCTTAGCACAGGTGACACCAGTCTGTGAGTTTGAGAAGATCTCCTTGAAGACCTGGAAATAACAGAAGTCTAATACAAAGTAACCAACAGCTGTTATCAGTGGTGGTTACTTAGGACTCACAGACCCAACTGGACTGCAGAGTTCCTTACTCACTCCCACAGCTTCTGGGATCATGAAGATCAGCTCAAACCCACAAATGGGAGTCTCCAGACACCTCCGAACTCTAGTCTAGGCCTGCTTATTGTGGTTCCTATTGTTTTAAATGAGGTCATACTTGTTTCATTGATTGACAGTGGCACAATCTGGTTCCTTCAGATGAGATGCCACTTGCCCCTCAGCCTCTACTTGTGTGTAATATTACAACAGTGGCCTGGGAGAGATCATCACAGTTGTTCCCCTTGTTTATCAAAATCCTGATTCTTTTATTTTAAACAGCACACATCTGAGCTACTAACAGTTTGGTCCAGGCAGCAGAGCACAAACCCAACACCAATTTCCTGTCACAGCCTCACCTGCAATGGGAGGTGGGAGAACGATGAGATTGGTAGGTCCCTCCTGTCACAGCCTAGTCTCAATTCCTAAAGTCCTGTGAACAACTATCTGGATTAAAAAAGACAAACTAGCTGGGCACGGTGGCTCATGCCCGTAATCCTAACATTTTGGGAGGCTGAGTCAGGTGAATCACTCGAGCCCAGGAGTTTGTGACCAGCTGGGCAACATGGTGAAACATTGTCTCTACTAAAAACACAGAAATTAGCCGGACGTGGTGGTGTGCACTTGTAGTCCTAGCTACTCGGGGGACTGAGGCATGAGAATTGCTTGAACCTGGGAGGTGGAGGTTGCAGTGAGCTGGGATGGGCCACTGAACTCCAGCCTAGGCAACAGAGTGAGATTCCATCTCAAAACAAAATAAGAGACACAAACCTTCCAATAACAAGATTTTTTTTTTTTTTTTTAATCATAAGGCAGTCTAAATTAAGACTGGGGCAGAGAAGAATTCTCTAAATCTCCAGGGGCAAAGTCTGCTAATAGTTTCAATTATGGAATTAAATGGAACTGAATATATCCGTCTGAGGCAGCAGCACTTGGGTTAAATTTTTATAATCCAGAGATTCCTGAAAATATGGGTTTCTACCTATATCTGTATCTTCAAGATTTTAAAAGCTTACCAAAGTCAATTCTCCCAGAGCAAAATGAAGTATAAACTGCCCACTACTCCTCTTGGCTTGTCAGTTTTCAATCTTCGAAATTATTGGAATCAAATATCCACTATACATAATTAAATATGTGTCCTACCAAAGACATTAGCATTTATTACTAAAATGAATAATATCTGTCCTGTCCGTATCATGCACCACTGTGAAGCCTGAAAGAAAAAAGGATGTAGTGCAGTAGTAACACAGTAGCACCAGTAATACCATCAAGCAGGAACAGCTCAAGCCCAGTACTGTTACACATGTGGTTTTCAAAAGCAGGTTGCAAACCATACAATGATCCAAAGGTTAGATAATTCTGTTACCTTTCCCTTCCTTACGGAGGCTAGCTTTTCTGGTGAACATATTCGCATTCAGTTTAGTATGTTTTGTTGAGTGTCTTCTAAGTACAAGCTAGTATGATAGGTGGTGAAATTCAAACTATCCCCTTGGCTCAAAGCAACATTTTCAATGTTACTGCTCAGCTGCATTTATACACAGCCTGGAAGACCTGTAAGAGCTCTGCTACTGCTGAAGACCAAGGATTTCTTTTGTTTTTCTTCATTTTCCTTAGTCATTTTACATGAACAGGGAGAAAGAATGTTAGGATCTTCCTTCATCTAACAAATGAATCATTTTGTTTCATTAGCATAAATGCTATCTGTAATATACAGCTATAATGGTAAAAACCAAATTCTACAATCAGCAGACCTGTTTTCAACTCTTAACGGTTGAGTTGTTTCACATCATCAGTTCAATTCAGACTTTGATCGTACGTCAAATTGGATTGAGGATAGGACCTATCTCATGGGAAGGCTGTGAAGATTAAGGGGGATAAAAAATATGAAGTATGTAGCACAGCAAGGACTCAAATATTAATCATTTTAAATTAGTAATTGTATTATTTCTGAACTGGGTGCTTGCTAAAGGAGATACACAGATTGTAAAATGAGATCTCCATTGTCAAGTGTAGAATCCTTCTACGTGGAATAAGCTGTATACCAATAATGTCATTTACCCTAAGAGACATGTACAAACTCTTTGTTATCCAGAATGCCATCTATGCAAAATATATTTAAGAGATGAGAAGTCAAAAATGAATCAATGCAGCTAAATTAGGCATCAGACAGTACATGTATACCTTGTACAAGTGATGGGTCCAAAATAGTAGATGAGTAATTGCCAATAGTAGATTTTTGTTGTAGTTACCTACAAGAGTAATCATGATTCTTCTCATGTAGCACTATTATTATTGATCTTTCACAGAGAAAATCATATTATCCATGCTCATGTACAATGGATAAAACTTTTCCAACTTGGTACTATTCTAGATGTTACGTGCCGGAAGTTCACTCCTACAATCAGCAAGTGGGACGCAGGGAGAGAAAGGCAACGGTTTCAAAGCCACACAGACAGAGCAGTCATTCCCAGAGTCACTAACTCCACACCCACATTCAGTAGAGGGCACTGAAGGAAAGCCATATCAGCACTTTCGAAACTGATAAGACAGCTTTTGAGGTCTAACACTGAGCAGCTGTGGACTCAGAGATAGAGAATGTCCTGAAAAATAGTAATAAGGTCCATGATAGAAGGAAATAACATGAGCTGAAATACACATAAAGGATTTAGAAGAGTTCGGCGAATGTGGAAAGTCCTTAAGAAAAGTTATCTTTTATTATTATTTTTTTTTGGAAAAAACCAATTTGGACCCACAAAACAGCAACAATGGAAACTGGACAGCTGAAAAATATGTAGAACCATTAGAAACTTAGAAATTTAGACCCCCAAATCACCAAAGAATATTTAGCATTAAGAAATACACCAATGTAGAAAATAAGGCAAAGGGAAAAAAAGACTATTAAAAACAAATCCTCAACAAGCGGGAAGTCAATTAACTCAACAGCAAAAATCAGCCAGGTAGGAAGGTTTTTGAAGGGAAACAAATTGCAGAGAACATATTCCTTAGTAGATAGGGACACTTATAGTACACTTGAAGACTTTTTTTGTGGTTGATTTCATATGTGGGTTAACTCTATAGTAATCTGCATACACAGGTTATTCCTTAGTTTTAAATTTGTCATCTTCATAAGGTTCCAACCTAAAACGCTTCCAGGTATTATGACACCTGAGAGTATATGCATCTACTTTAGCTGTTAAAGTCTGTGGGCCCACCCAGAGTGGGCAGATCAGATAAGCACGTCGCCCCACAGGAAGCTACTTTCAGTTGTTTGCTGGGGCATGCCTTGGTATCAGTCACGGATGTTACTCAAAGATGAGGCCCCTTCAGCCCTTATTCAAAGCCCTTTCACTCTTCTTTGTTCCAATTCTGTCATAAACATTTATCAAATTTTAGATATTGACAAGGCCAGGAATATGTGTCTGGCCAGTCACAGCCAGGTAAACGTCATATGCAAACTAAATGAAAAGTGTGGTCAGGGAAGCTGTGAACACCTTCGAGCCCCTGAACTAAGACCTGTGCTTTGAGTTCTGTGTGAGACTGAAAAAGAAAAACAGAAGAGTTGCCTGTTAGAGATAGTTTTGTTTTTCTGGTTTTGAAGATATAATCCTTAGATTTGTAAATCACTCTTTCTAAGGGGGAGATACTGCTTTCCAGTTGTCTACCATTTGACTTACCTGAACTTTTTGAAGGCACACTCCTATACATTCTTTGTCAGTACCTTGATTTTGAAGTTGTTTTATAAAAGTTAATGACTCACGGGGCCATCTGTGCAACTTAAACACAATGGCAACCTATGCAGGTGGTTACTCTGTGTCATATACTGTGCCTGCTGTGTATATTTCTTCTAATTAGTCATACATCCTGAAGCAGTTAAGGATGACTGTGGTGAGAAATACGAATCACATCAGGACTGCTTTTAGCCTGACCTATGGTGAACTTGAATGAGTAAAGTACTCCCTGGAGAGAAAATTGCTCACTGTATAGGTAGGCGTACTCCTTTCTTTCAAGGCAACAGGATACATTTAACAACAAGGAAAAAGGAGTTTATCAAATATATCCTGAGTAAGACCCTTTGGTGGCTGGTTGTTTTTCAGCCTCAATTTCTTGGCTTCTCAGATCTATCCTTTAGAAAAAAGAGAAAAGAGTGGCCCAAAAGCTGAAATTCATCAAGAAACATACCCTGTTCATGAAGGAGTCCTAGTGGAGGATGGAAACAACTTTAATTTAGGTTCTAGTAAGCAGTCTGGGGTGATTTGCAGATAAACCATAAAGCCATCAACTTGTATTTAATTTGATGTCATAAAATTTAGTTACTCTCAAGCAAAACAAATTCTAATTAGATGTGATACGAAAAAATTAAAACAGCATATTAACAAGGGAAACTGATCTCTAGATAATAAAAGTGAGAGAAAGTACATACTGAACTTAAGGAGTGGTCTGGAAAGAGAACCAACAACTAAACGAGGAAAATTCAGTGTGGTCATGGTAGGAGGAAAGGTAACCAAAGAAAAGAATCCTGTGTTAATGAGCCTCTGGTCAGTGACTGAGATGATAGAAAAGAGTAAAAAATAAAATGAAAGTGGTCAAAGGAACTCTAGGTTATCTGCACTCACCTCATGATACAACAGATGAAGAAACTTAGGCCTCACATGGCAAAGTTACTTGTTCAAGGACATAAAGCAAGACAATGTTATTACTAAGGCATATGTATGTCCTCTTCTTCATTGTTAGGTAATGTATGCTAAAGTATAGTGGGCACTGTCTTCATACTTGGATGTGAAAAGAGGAAGTTTCTAATAGTATTTAAGATTATAGGTAGACTACCAATAAAATAATTTGCTAAACATACATTATACTCATTTAAAAGAGATTCCTTCTACCAGTAATGTCACAATTGATAGTGTATGGAGGGTTTTGTCCATGTAACCCAAATTTGTGGCAAATTTTAGAAATTTTTCTTGAGAAAGAATAGTTGATAAGAAAGTGACACAAACTTGAAATATAGCTTTAATAATCAATAAATTATCTAAATACTTTTAAATGGACTGGAAGACCAAAGAAGATGTACAGATGGCAAACAAGTATATGAAAAGGTGTTCAACATCATTTGTGACTGGGAAATTAAAAATTAAAACAACAATGAGATTATACTACACACCTATTAGAGTGGCTAAAATTCCAAAAACAGAGATTAATACCAATTGCTGGTGAGGATGTGGTAAAAGGAACTCTCATTGATTGCTGGCAGAAATGCAAAATAGTCTAGCCATTTTGGAAAGCAGTTTGGCAGTTTTCAGGAAGCCAAACATAGTCCTAACATATGATCTAGCAATTGTTCTCCTAGGTGTTTACTCAAATGAATCGAAAACTTATGTCTGCCCCCAAAATGCCATGCAAATGTTTAGAGCAGCTTCATTCATAATTGTCCCAAACTGGAAGCAACCAAGATGTTCTTCACCAAGTAAATGAATGAAAAAGCAAAACAAAACTACGGTACATCCATACAATGGAATACTATTCAGCAATAAAAAGAAATGAGCCATCAAGCAATGAAAAGACATGGATGAATTTTAAATGCATATTGCTATGTCAAAGAAGTCTGTCTGAAAGGCTATATGCAGTATGATTCCAATTATATGACATTCTGGAAAAGACAAAACTACAGAGATGGAAGCAATTAGTGATTGCCAGAGGTTTGGTGTGGGAGAAGGGGAGCACGGAAAAAGTGCAGCACAGGAGAAGTTTTAGAGTGATGAAACTATTCTGTATGGTAAAATTGTGGATGTGTGTCACTATATATTTGTCAAAATCCATAGAAATGTACAGTACAGAGAGTAGAGCTTAATGTATACAAATTAAAGAAAAATCATTTATGAGGTTGGAAGAATCCCAGGATGAAATGTCCAATGTGACAAAGATTGTAACTGTATTACAAATGTGTGAAACAACCTCACTGTAGGTCCTGTAGGGGAAGGTTACTGACCTAAGTAACTGGAAATGAGTGAGGTCTGTATGACTAAAAAAGATGGCTAAAGAAATTATACATAAGCACTATACACTCATTGATGGAGTTGTTTCCCACAAGGATAAAAGTTTTAATACTATTATACATATATACTGAAATTGAACAATTAAGTAAATGGATGATGAGTGTTAGATGTCAAGTATCTCACTTTTGGAAAGAGAGGTTACAAATAAACAAGGGGATGAGGCCAGAATAACCCATGTGGTAACAGATTAGTCAGAGGCTATGTATGAATTCATGTTTAGCTTCATATAGCTAAAAGATGGTTACACATGGAAATATTTAGAGATATGTGCCTGTGTATAGGCTAGTACTCACACAGATATCTCGCTGATCTGTCAGCTGAGAGGGCCAAGGAGCAATGATACTTCAGTAGCATGGACACCAAGCATCCAGTTCTTGGGTTCCCATACCAATCTGCAATAAAAGGAATGAGGGCTTCTTGGGGGAAATGTCTGATTCTAAGACTGGAACAAGAAATAGACAAGATAAGATTTGCATATTTGTAGTACCACAAAAAAGGAAGTACTCAGAAAAAGCCAACAAACAAACTAAACACAATGATAGTGGTACATCAAAGGGACACAAGATCTCGCTGAAAGAGCTCCCAGTAGTAGAAGTTGGAACAATTTGAGCAACCAAAATAAATAAAGTAGCACTGGATTATAATCCAAAGTATAAAATAAATATTTAAGTAGCATTGGATTATAATCTAAAGTATAAAATAAATATTCAAGTAGCACTGGATTATAATCCAAAGTATAAAAATTATTCAACCAAAATAAATAAAGTAGCATCGGATTATAATCCAAAGTATAAAATATTCATGAATCCATACTGACATAAACAGGTGATTGAATAATTAAATAAATAGAAAGAGAAGAGACCACCTCCCTTGCAGAAATATTTCAAATAATTTAGGTAGATAGTCCTCAAGGAGGTACAGCATAATTCCCCGGTCCTTAACTGGGGGCTGTGCATAGGGACTCCCTACCAACGGAGTACATGATAGAAAGGGTTGAGGAGAATAACTTCCCTAGTGGAGACACCTGATAAACACATCTCAGCCAGGTGATCAACACCAACAGTGATATCAATATATCACTGTACTGAAGGCAATATACCCTTGATAGACGTGATGAAAATGGCATTTTAACTCTTTGATCTTTCTCCCAAAAACACATAATCTCAGTTTAATTGTTAAACAAGGTAAATTTGAGAAACTGACATAGCTAAGAAGAGTCTGCAGAGATGTAATGACTACATACAAAATCCCAACTGAGGGATATTTTATAAACTATCGGACCAGTACTTCTCAAAACTAAATGTTATCAGAAACCAGGTATGAGCCAGATATATGACTCATGCCTGTAATCCCAGCACTTTGGGAGGCCAAGGCAGGAGGTTCACTTGAACCCAGTTGTTTGGGATAGTGAGACCTCATCCCTACAAAAATTTAAGAAAAATTGGCTGGGTGTGGTGGTGCATGCCTGTAGTTCCAGCTACTAAGGAGGCTAAGGCAGGAGGATCACTTGAGCCCAGAAGATTGAGGCTGCAATGAGCCATGATTATGCCAGTGCACTCCAGCCTGGGTAACAAACTGAGACCCTGTCTCAAAAACAAAAAAAGACAAAGCCAAAAAACAAGGTAAATTTGAGAAACTGACATAGCTAAGAAGAGTCTGCAGAGACGTAATGACTACATACAATATGGTATCTTGGATGGGATCCTGACACAGAAAATGAACATTAGGTAAAAATGAAAGAAACCTGATTAAAGTATGCATTTTAGTTAATAATGTGTCAATATTGGTTCATTAATTGTAGAAGGTGTATCATACTAATGTAAGATATTAATAATAAGGGAAACTGGGTGTTGTGTATATGGAAACTCTCTGTACTATCTTCCCAATTTTTTTCAAAACAAGAAAAGTTTACTTAAAAAATGTCTTTGGGGAAGAGGTTCATATTGGGGTGCTGAGTTTCACATGTTTGCAGGACAAATAATGATATTAGGTGCCCCACAATGCCCTGAATCACAGGGCTGGCCATTTTGATCTTGCCAATAGTTTCAAAGTAATTTTTAAATAATTGTTTTAGAGGTAGAGGGATGGAAATTGTTTCAACAGGTATGCACTACTGTATTTTAAGATGGAATGAAGTGGGAAACACTTTTACTTTAATCTTGGAGGATATTAATATCACAAAAATAATTTGTTTTAATACCCACCTTACATTTCTTCAGGTTTCCAGTTCCATGGATGACCAGTTTGTAACCAGGGATGAGTTGAAAGAGGAAAAATCTTGATGTTTTCTAAATTGGGAAATACAATTATGTATCACTTAATGATGGACATATACTCTGAGAAATGCATCATTAGGCAATTTTGTCCTTGCAAGCATTACAGAGTGCACTTATACAACCCTAGATGGTGCAGCCTACTATACACCTAGGCTATATTGTACAGCCTATTGCTTCTAGGTTGCAAACCTATATAGCATGTTACTGTACTGAATACTGTATTCAATTGTGACACAATGGCATTTGTGTATCTAAACATATCTAAACATAGAAAAGGTACATTAAAAAATCAGTATCATAATCTTATGGGACAACCATTACACATGTGGTTCATCACTAACTGAAACGGTGCTATGCAGCACTTTACTATACTAAACATAGAGTCTTTAGGATTTTCCATGCTAAAATCTTTCTGAAATGATACATTCTCAGCACATTCAATTGGTCAAAGACAGACCATCGAGTTTGTAAATTCTGCATTTCTTTATCTTTCCTCATTATCCTCTCTACCAGTCTCTCATTAGATGGAAAGAGATTATTTTTACAGGGCAAAAAGAAAAAGTACAAAGCATCAAAACTATTATCCAAAATAGGCTTCTTGAATTATCTGAAGATTTGATTTTTGTATGCTATTTTTCCTACTTAATGCACTATTACTTGGCCATCTCTGAGCATATTTCAGATGCCCAGAATTGAGATTGTTAGCAGAAAGCAGTCCTGCAAGTAGATTGTGCATGGTTCAGAATCTCCTGTCCTTTCTTCAGTCTGACCAAGTCACACTTGCTCATGGCCTTGGGTTTATAAGACATCCTTAAAGATCCACTTAACTTTGTGCTCAGAACTGATGCTGACTTCAAGTATGATCTGGTCATCAGGTTGCCGGTTTCCAATATGATACTTTAGCAACTTAAAGGCTGATAAATCATCAGTACCATTTCTTTCCACAACTGAATCCTGCTCGGAGGCCTCGGCCTCAGATACTCCTTTTATAATCTTTTACAGGAGAAAATTAGCAGCAAAGTCTTAGGCCATTTAATGAATTTATAACATGTTTGAGAGCAAGGGAAACAAAGAGGTTTTTACAAAAGTTGGGCCAATCTATAAACACAGTACTGGTCAAATTCCAGCAAACCTAAACTAGAGGGCACACATACTAAATATCCTGCAGTTTCAGTTTTCTTAATAACAAGCAATAGAGTGTCGAGTTCGTAACACAACACAATTCTTTTACTTTCCATCATTCTCTTTCTTTTATTTCTGCATATACTCTGTCAGTCTTTCAAATACACTATTCTTCAGTAGCTTGTGCTAGTCTGCTCTCACATCACTTTCTCAACATCTTACCAGACCACTGAGCACACACTAATGCCACAGGAACGTTTTTCTATAGTGTGAGTGTGTGTGTGTTTGTGTGTGAGTGTGACTGGGTGTGCATGTCAGGAGGGAGTAATTTCTTTCATAGGCCAACATAAATGAAAGGCTCTTATTGGCTTTGTGGAGAGAATTTCAGTTCTTTTGGGCAAAGGAAAGGGAATTTGCTAGGGTAAGGGGCCCATGTCCATGTAAAATGACACATTAACTTCCCAACGAAGTCAGACAAGAAAATTTACAATGAAGGGTGAGCTTCTTATAGCCAGGTAGCCAATGGGGCCCACATGAAAGGCTGGCTGTGCTTTCCCTTTATAGAGAGCATGGGCTAAGAAAGTCAGCAAGTCAGTTGCCTTGTGAAATCACCCCTACGATGGCATGGGGTCTGGGTACATAGGTGACAGGAGGGTAAGGGAGGTGAATGAATGAGAAGGGTACGTGGTCATGCCTCTGTTTCATGAGTCTTTCTTTGCTTTGATAGCTTGTATGATGTGTGAAAGGGGTGTTAAATTTCGTTTTTTGTTTTTTTTTTAAGTCTGACAGCTGTGAGTTTTCTGGGGCTGCCATAACAGAGTACCGCAAACTTGGCGGATTAGAACAACAGAAATGTATTATCTCAAAATTCTGGAGGCCAGAAGTCTGAAATCAAGATGTTGACAAGGCCATGCTCCTTTCAAGGGCATTAGGGAAGGTTCTTTTCCAGGCCCCTCTCCTAGCTTCTGAGAGCTCGTTGGCTTATGGCAGTATAATTCCAATCTTCACATGATATTCCTGTGTGCATGTCTTTGTGTCCAAATTTCCCCTTTATATAAAGGCATGAGTCATAATGGTTAAGGGGCCCACAGTACTCCATTATAACTTCATCTTAACTGTATCCTCAACAATGCTGTTTCCAAATAAGACCACATTCTGAGGTACTGGGGGTTAGAACTCCGGTGTGTGAATTTTTACAGAGTTCAACTCATAAGAACATTAAACTATATACAGACCCTTGGCAATTATTCTGAAGAGAGCAATTCTTTGAGTTGATAGGTCTCTGTGCGAGAAGCCTTTCCTTTTTGATCTGTGAAATAGTTAAACCAGTGTTCTGGCCAGGACATGTTGAAATTATAACAAGGGCATGAATTTGGACTGGATATAATTGTACATTTTTTATAGGTAAAATTACAATATTTATGTTAAAATAATATGAAATATTTGCATAACAAAAGCTTTAACATGTGTGATCCATTTTCCTTTGAATTCAAAATATACCTGCAGATAGAAATACACAAAGGTATTAAAAGCAGTTATTTCTGGTGGAAAGGAATATAAAGTCTTTCTGTTCTTCCCTTTCTGATTTTCAAATTGTATAAGTAGCAGGATTTAAAAAAAATATATTTTAAGTTCTAGGGTACATGTGCACAACGTGCAGGTTTGATACACAGGTATACATGTGCTACGTTGGTTAGCTGCACCCATCAACTCATCATTTACATTAGGTATTTCTCCTAATGCTATTCCTCCCCAAGCCTCCCAACCCCCAACAGGCCCCAGTGTGTGATGTTCCCCACACTGTGTCCAAGTAATCTCATTGTTCAATTCCCACCTATGAGTGAGAACATGCGGTGTTTGGTTTTCTGTCCTTGTGATGATTTGCTGAAAATGATGGTCTCCAGTTTCATCCATGTCCCTGCAAAGGACATGAACTCATCCTTTTTTATAGCTGCATAGTATTCCATGGTGTATATGTGCCACATTTTCTTTATCCAGTCTATCACTGATAGACATTTGGGTTGGTTCCAAGTCTTTGCTATTGTGAATAGTGCTACAGTAAACATACATGTGCATGTGTCTTTATAGCAGCATGATTTATAATCCTTTGGGTATATACCTAGTAATGGGATGGCTGGGTCAAATGGTATTTCTAGTTCTAGATCCTTGAGGAACTGCCACACTGTCTTCCACAATGATTGAACTAATTTACACTCCCACCAACAGTGTAAAAGCATTCCTATTTCTCCACATCCTCTCCAGCATCTTGTTGTTTCCTGACTTTTTAATGATTGCCATTCTAACTGGTGTGAGATGGTACCTCATTGTGGTATTGATTTGCATTTCTTTGATGACCAGTGATGATAAGCATTTTTTCGTGTGTCTTTTGGTTGCATAGATGTCTTCTTTTGAGAAGTGTCTGTCATATCCTTCGCCCACTTTTTGATGGGGTTGATTTTTTCTTGTAAATTTGTTTGAGTTCTTTTGTACATTCTGGATATTAACCCTTTGTCAGATGGGTAAATTGCAAAAATTTTCTCCCATTCTGTAGGTGCCTGTTCACTCTGATGGTAGTTTCTTTTGCTGTGTAGAAGTTCTTTGGTTTAATTAGATACCATTTGTCAATTTTGGCTTTTGTTGCCATTGCTTTTGGTGTTTTAGTCAAGAAGTCTTTGTCCATGCCTATGTCCTGAATGAAATTGCTTAGGTTTTCTCCTAGGGTTTTTATGATTTTAGGTCTAACATTTAAGTCTTTAATCCATCTTGAATTAATTTTTGTATAAGGTGTAAGGAAGGGATCCAGTTTCAGGTTTCTACACATGGCTAGCCAGTTTTCCCAGCACCATTTATTAAATAGGGAATCCTTTCCCCATTTCTTGTTTTTGTCAGGTTTGTCAACGATCAGATGGTTGTAGATGTGTGGTGTCATTTCTGAGGCCTCCGTTCTGTTCCACTGGTCTATATGTTTGTTTTGGTACCAGTACCATTCTGTTTTGGTTACTGTAGTCTTGTAGTATAGTTTGACATCAGGTAGTGTGATGCCTCCAGCTTTATTCTTTTTGCTTAGGATTGTCTTAGCAATGCGGGCTTTTTTGGTTCCATATGAACTTTAAAGTAGTTTTTTTCCAATTCTGTGAAGAAAGTCATTGGTAGATTGATGGAAATGGCATTGAATCTATAAATTACCTTGGGCAGTATGAATTGATAAATTACTTTGGGCAGTATGGCCATTTTCACAATAGAGATTCTTCCTTTCCATGAGCATGGAATGTTTTCATTTGTTTGTGTCCTCTTTTATTTCATCCAGCAGTGGTTTGTAGTTCTCCTTGAAGAGGTCCTTCACATCCCTTGTAAGTTGGATTCTTAGGTATTTTATTCTATTTGAAGCAATTGTGAACGGGAGTTCACTCATGATTTGGCTCTCTGTCTGTTATTCGTGTGTAGGAATGTTTGTGATTTTTGCACATTGATTTTGTATCCTGAGACTTTGCTGAAGTTGCTTATCAGCTTAAGGAGATTTTGGGCTGAGACAATGGGGTTTTCTAAATAAACAATCATGTCATCTGCAAACAGGGACAATTTGACTTCCTCTTTTCCTAATTGAATACCCTTTCTTTCTCTTGCCTGATTTCCCTGGCCAGAACTTCCAACACTATGTTGAATAGCAGTGATGAGAGAGGGCATTCTTGCCTTGCGCCAGTTTTCAAAGGGAATGCTTCCAGTTTTTGCCCATTATGATACTGGCTATGGGCTTGTCATAAATAGCTCTTACTATTTTGAGATATGTTCCATCTATACCCAGTTTATTGAGAGTTTTTAGCATGAAGGGCTGTTGAATTTTGTAGAAGGCCTTTTCTGCATCTATTGAGATAATCGTGGTTTTTGTCATTGGTTCTGTTTATGTGATGGATTATGTTTATTAATTTGTGCATGTTGAATCAGCTTTGTATGCCAGGGATGAAGCTGACCTGTTTGTGGTGGGTAAGCTTTTTGATGTGCTGCTGGATTTGGTTTGCCAGTATTTTATTGAGGATCTTCGCATCAGTGTTCATCAGGGATATTGGTCTAAAATTCTTTTTTGTTGTTGTGTCTCTGCCACGCTTTAGTATCAGGATGATCCTGACCTCATAAAATGAGTTAGGGAGAATTCCCTCTTTTTCTATTGATTGGAATAGTTTCAGAAGGAATGGTGCCAGCTCCTCTTTGTACCTCTGGTAGAATTCAGCTGTGAATCCCTCCGGTCCTGGACTTTTTTTGGTTGGTAGGCTATTAATTATTGCCTCAATTTCAAAGCCTGTTATTGGTCTATTCAGAGATTCAGCTGCTTCCTGGTTTAGTCTTGAGAGGGGGTATGTGTCCAGGAATTTATCCATTTCTTCAAGGTTTTCTAGTTTATTTGTGTAGAGGTGTTTACAGTATTCTCTGATGGTAGTTTGTATTTCTGTGGGATAGGTGGTGATATCACCCTTATCATTTTTTATTGCATCTGTTTGATCCTTCTCTTTTCTTCTTTATTAGTCTTGCTAGTGGTCTATCAATTTTGTTGATCTTTTCTAGAAACCAGCTCCTGGATTCATTGATTTTTTGAAGGTTTCTTTGTGTCTCTATCTCTTTCAGTTCTGCTCTAATCTTAGTTACTTCTTGTCTTCTGCAAGCTTTTGAATTTGTTTGCTCTTGCTTCTCTAGTTCTTTTAATTGTGATGTTAGGGTGTCGATTTTAGCTCTTTCCTGCTTTCTCTTGTGGGCATTTAGTGCTATAAATTTCCTTCTACACACTGCTCTAAATGCGTCCAAGAGATTCTGGTACGTTGTGTCTTTGTTCTCATTGGTTTCAAAGATCATTTTTATTTCTGTCTTCATTTCATTATTTACCCAGTAGTCATTCAGGAGCAAGTTGTTCAGTTTCCATGTAGTTGTGCAGTTTTGAATTAGTTTCTTAATCCTGAGTTCTAATTTGATTGCACTGTGGTCTGAGAGACAGTTGGTTGTGATTTCTGTTTTTTTACATTTGCTGAGGAGGGCTTTACTTCCACCTATGTGGTCAATTTTGGAATAAGTGTAATGTGGTGCTGAGAAGAATGTATATTCTGTTGATTTGGGATGGAGAGTTCTGTAGATGTCTATTAGGTCTGCCTGGTGCAGAGCTGAGTTCCAGTCCTGGATATCCTTGTTAATCTTCTGTCTTGTTGATCTAATATTGACAGTGGGATGTTAAAGTCTCCCATTATTATTGTGTGGGAGTCTAAGTCTCTTTGTAGGCTTCTAAGGACTTGCTTTATGAATCTGGATGATCCTGTATTGGGTCCATATATATGTAGGATAGTTAGCTCTTCTTGTTGAATTGATTCCTTTACCATTATGTAATGGCCTTCTTTGTGTCTTTTGATCTTTGTTGATTTAAAGTCTGTTTTATCAGAGACTAGGATTGCAACCCCTGCTTTCTTTTGCTTTCCATTTGCTTGTTAGATCTTCCTCCATCCCTTTATTTTGAGCCTATGTGTGTCTTTGCACATGAGACAGATCTCCTGAATACCGCACACTGATGGGTCTTGACTCTTCATCCAATTTGCCAGTCTGTGTCTTTTAATTGGGGCATTTAGCCCACTTACATTTAAGGTTAATTGTTATGTGTGAATTTGATCCTGTCATTATGATGTTAGCTGGTTATTTTGATGCATTTTCTTCATAGCATCCACGGTCTTTACAATTTGGCATGTTTTGGCAGGGGCTAGTACTGGTTGTTCCTTTCTATGTTTAGTGCTTCCTTCAGGAGCTCTTACAAGGCAGGTGTGGTGGTGACAAAATCTCTCAGCATTTGCTTGTCTGTAAGAATTTTTATTTCTCCTTCACTTATGAAGCCTAGTTTGGCTGGATATGAAATTCTGGGTTGAAAATTCTTTTCTTTAAAAATGTTGAATATTGGCCCCCACTCTCTTCTGGCTTGTAGGGTTTCTGCAGAGAGATCTGCTGTTAGTCTGATGGGTTTCCCTTTGTGGGTAACTCAACCTTTCTCTCTGGTTGCCCTCAACATTTTTTCCTTCATTTCAACCTTGGTGATTCTGACAATTATGTGTCTTGGGATTGCTCCTCTTGAGGAATATCTTTATGATGTTCTTGTAGCTGTGCAAAACAAACAAACAAACAAACAAACAAAAAAACTGCACGACTACATGGAAACTGAACAACTTGCTCCTGAATGTTGGCCTGCTTGCTAGATTAGGGAGGTTCTCCTGGATAATATCCTGAAGGGTATTTTCAAACTTGGTTCCATTCTCCCCATCACTTTGTGGTGTACCAATCAAATGTAGATTTGGTCTTTTCACATAGTCCCATATTTCTTGGAAGCTTTGTTCATTTCTTTTTACTCCTTTTTCTCTAACCTTGTCTTCTCACTTTATTTCATTAATTTGATCTTCAATCACTGATACCCTTTCTTCCACTTGATCGAATCGGCTATTAAAGCTTGTGCATGTGCCACCAACTTCTCGTGCATGGTGTCAGCTCCATCAGGTAATTTGAAGTCTTCTCTACACTGTTTATTCTAGTTAGCCATTTGTCTAACCTTTTTTCAAGGTTTTTAGCTTCCTTGTGATGGGCTCAGACATGCCCCTTTAGCTCAGAGACGTTTGTTATTACTGACCTTCTGAAGCCTACTTCTGTCAACTCATCAAAGTCATTCTCCGGCCAGCTTCATTCTGTTGCTGGCGAGGAGCTGCAATCCTTTGGAGGAAAAGAGGCGCTCTGGTTTTCAGAATTTTCAGCTTTTCTGCTCTAGTTTCTCCCCATCTTTGTGGTTTTATTTAACTTTTGTCTTTGATGTTGGTGACCTACAATGGGGTTTTGGTGTAGATGTCCTTTTTGTTGATATTGATGTTCTTTCTGTTTCTTTGTTTTCCTTCTGACAGTCAGGTCTCTCAGCTGCAGGTCTATTGGAGTTTGCTGGAGGTCCACTCCAGACCCTGTTTGCCTGGGTATCACCAGTGGAGGCTGCAGAACAGCAAATATTGCAGAACAGCAAATATTGCTGCCTGATCCTTCCTCCGGAAGCTTCGTTCCAGAGGGGCACCCACCTATATGAAGTGTCTGTCTGCCTCTACTGGGAGGTGTCTCCCAGTTAGGCTACACGAGGGTCAGACCCACTTGAGGAAGCAGTCTGTCTGTTCTCAGAGCTCAAACACCATGTTGGGAGAACCACTGCTCCCTTCAGAGCTGTCAAACAGGAACGTTTAAGTCTGACAAAGTTGTCTGCTGCCTTTTTTCAGCTATGCCCTGCCCACAGAGGTGGAATCTAGCAGCAGTAGGCCTTGCTGAGCTGCGGTGGGCTCTGCCCAGTTCGATCTTCCCAGTCGCTTTGTTCACTTATTCAAGCCTCAGCAATGGTGGATGCCCCTCCCCCAGCCAGGCTGCTGCCTCACAGTCTGATCTCAGACTGCTGTGCTAGCAGTGAGCAAGGCTCTGTGGGCATGGGACCTGCCAAGTCAGGCACGGGAGAGAATCTCCTTGTCTGCTGGTTGCTAAGACCTAGGGAAAAGCACAGTATTTGGTTGGGAGTGTCCCGTTTTTCCAGGTACTGTATGCCACTGCTTCCCTTGGCTAGGAAAGGGAAATCCCCTGAACCCTTGCACTTCCTGGGTGAAGAGACGCCCTACCCTGCTTCAGCACACCCTCTGTGGGCTGTACTCACTGACCAATTGGTCCCAATGTGATGAACCAGGTACCTCAGTTGGAAATGCAAAATGCAGAAATCACCCGTCTTCTGTGTCTATCACACTGGGAGCTGCAGATCAGATCTGTTCCTATTCAGCCATCTTGGAATGTGTCTCAATTGTATGTATTTTCAAAAGGTAAATTTTCTCTTTAGAAATAACTCATTTGTTTATCAAAATGTTTATCATCTTACTTCAATGAGACTATCATTTCCTTTAGTGTACTTCCAAAATGCATCCTGAATAATTCTGTATCCTGATTTTCCCTCTAACTTGGTGAAAATGCTTGAGGAGCAGTCAATTAGAAGCAATGGGGCATATGGTGATTTTAAGATCAGTAAACTATGTAGAAAGGGATTCTCTTACTTTTTTTTTCCCTGATGTTTTGGTTCTTGCTGAAACTCTGCATTTCTTAAAACTTGAGGAGAAATAATAATTTTAGTTGTTTGGTGTAAGACAGAGAGCATTTCAGAATTAATTCTGCATTGAATTAGAAGTTCTAGGGTGGCTAATACATCTAGTGGACTCCAGATCTCTAATTCTATACTAAGTTTTAATAGTTCCGTGTTAACTTGATTCTAAAAATGAATCCATCAAAGGTTTCCCATTGTGAACATGCTTATTGTTAATTAACAATAGAATGTAACATACAATAAAGAAGAAGTATGGGCTGGGCAAAAGCGTTCAACTGTTACTTTTTAAAGAAACTAGAGTCTGAATAGGAAGTGAATCATACTTTTTATTTTTATAAACTTCACAACAAACCCAGAATTCTTATTTTACTTCACTGAGAGAAAGTCTGAGAACCTTGATATTCTCTAGAGCACATAACAGATGCAGTGATAATTCTAAGCCTTAGACATTTGGCATAGTTGAGGTTTTATGACAAGATATTCTGGCAGAAGAGAGACCACCCTAATGAGCAAAGTAACCTTGTTAACCTTTAAAGTATTATCCTTTTGGATCCCATGAGGTTTTTTTAACAGATACATCATTTGTTTATATCATTTCAGTTCTGTGATTTGATATATTTCCAAAACTGGCTTCAAGGTCTTATTTATTTTATCCTCCAAATGAGCCTAGTAAAGTAGAAACATAACTGCATTGTTGAAAGTCATTTGTTGTTTGCAAGCTTCCTCTGTTTCCCTTCCCATAAAATACAATTTAGTACTTAAGCTTTTTCTTTCAATAATGTATGCTAAAGCATTGTCCATCGATGCCACATTTTCCTTTGTAGGTTACAAATAAGGGTGGCTGTGTGAAATAAGACGATATCTGATTATGTGGCCTGGAACTTCCTCTTTCCTAGTTTTTGCACAACTACAAGACTGAGAGTTAAAGGGAATGGGACAGTAAGACCTGGTAAGAGCAGCACATGAAGCCTGGTGTGACACTGGCTGCCCCAAGTTTGGAGGGACCTCAGGAGATCCATTTTATTCTAGGCCCAGGAGGAGGCTGGCCTCTACTTGCTTTAGACATAGACTTCATGGATGCAGCAAGGAGGGTCTGAAGTTGACAGGGAAAGGCAAGGATTTTGTAGCTCTTAGGCACTTCATTATTACCAACAGGTAGCTGCCAAGCTCACTGCCCTTTTGCTTGACGATCAGTCTGAGTACTCTTTCCCCTACCGCCAACTTGCCCAAGGAAGGCCTGAGCCACAGGCTACTAAGTAACAATTTGCCAAATATACTAATTTCCTTTTGGTTATTTGTTCTCTAGAAGCCCAGCATTTCTGAAATCACTAAAACTTCACTGTGTGGAAACCATCACACACACATTTATTTTTGCTTCTCTCTTCATTACAGGGATAGGAAAGTGCATATATTAGGAGAGTTTTACCTCCATGGCATTTGTTGCTTATACCCCATTATGTAGTGATAATAGCAGAGAATATAGATAGAAGAAGCAAGCTCCCCACCACCACCAAAATGAACAACATTATTAAAAATTAGCCCTTGCAGAGAAAAAGAAATGCTTATACACTACTGGTGGGTGTATAAATTAGTTCAACCATTGTGGAAAGCAGTGTGACAATTCCTCAAAGAGCTAAAAACAGAACCCAGCAATCCCATTACTGGGTATATACCCCAAGGAATATAAATTGTTCTATCATAAAGACACGTGCATATGTTTGTTCACTGCAGTACTTTCACAATAGCAAAGACATAGAATCAACCTAAATGCCCATCAGTGACAGACTAGATAAAGAAAATGTGGTACATATACACCATGGAATACTATGCAGCCATAAAAGAGAATGAGATCATGTCCTTTTCAAGAACATGGCTGGAGCTAAAGACCATTATTCTTAGCAAACTAACACAGGAACAGAAAACCAAATACCACATGTTCTCACTTATAAGTGGAAGCTAAGTGATGAGAACACGTGGACACATAGAAGTGAACAATACACACTGGGGCTTACTGGAGTGTGGAAGGTGAGAGGAGGGAGAAGACTAAGAAAAATAATGGGTACTAGGCCTAATATGTGGGTGACAAAATAATTTGTATAACAAACACCCATGATGTGGGTTTACCTATATAACAAGCCTTCACATGTACTCCTGAACTTAAGAGTTAAAAAAAAAAATTAATCTTTACTGAGTGCTTCCTCTGCACCAGACATTGAGTTAACCATTGCACATGGATTATTTTAGTTAGCCCTCAAAACAGCTCAAAGACATCGGTTTGAGAGGTTGGGAGTCTGATAGGTCACACAGTTTTGTATGCATGACCCATCAAACTTACCTTTATCCCATTTTTTAGAATGGGATGGAAACCTATGACTGCCTATTACAGAGTCAAGCTCTTAATTGTGCTACATATTGGCTACCATTCTTTCCCTGTCCCATTTAGTTTGTGATGGGAATAGAACAGGAGCATAGGAAGAAAATGAATAGTTACAAATCAACTCAGTAAAGAGAGAATAATTAGAATGTGTGTACTGTCTACTTATTCACTGTAAATTGCAATTTGCTAGCATTGTGGGTCGTGAATGCTTGCTACCATGGTTCATGAGTACATAATTACCTAACGTTGCTAAATCTGGCCAGGAGAATCTGTCCTTTGATGAACCCAAGTGTGTGTGAGAGAGATCTTAGGCTGGTTTCTGGATTAAGATTCTTCCTGAGATTTGTAACCTCAAACATTTGGCCAGCTTCCTTACTGTGCATCCCCAGTCGAAACCCAAAGGATACTTAGGCAGAATGGACTGGTTCATGAAGCAACTTTCCACTGGCTGTGGGTTTGAGTGCCTATGCTCTGTCCTAAAGCATCCATAACTGATTCCTACTCTTGAAGTCTGGGGGTTAGACATGAGCTGGTCCTGAACGCAGGAAGTGAACTCTGTCTGGCTTGAATCTTCTTGTAGGAACAATAACCAGTCTAGGAACTGAGTGCTATGCAATGCAGAATTGATTGGCTACTATATCACAAGTGAAAAATGATACCTGGATGCCCTGAGATTATTTGGACCTCTGTTTTCCTTCAAAGAAAAGTAATTTTTATTTGCTTTTTAGAAATGTACTTTTATTAAATAGTAACAAGATACTTTTTAAAAATACAGACTATATAAAAAGAAAACTATAAACCATAGTTCCATTGCCCAAAGATCAACACTAACAGTCTATTAACATTCAGTCTTTTTTTTTCTAGTTTTATTAGAAAGAAGTGTGTGTATGTATGTGTTTACATTAAGAAGTATTTGCACCTTATTAATTTGTCCTTAGTAAATACTTGTTGAGTAAATGAAAAATTAACATTAGATTCTGACCTTTTTTTCAGAGGAATTTTTAAATAAACAATTACAGTGCTGTCCCCATAATGAGATACACATTTCATAATAAAATTATTTACTTTGAATCCAAATGCCATCATGAGAGTAATTTGGCACCAACAATATCACATTATTAAAATAATATTAATGTGGTCAGTTTAGTCTGGTGTGGTTTGTTCTTTAGGACTCCTCTGATGTGATGAATATTTTATGTGTTGATGGTAATAATAATTGCTAACACGTACCGAGTGCTCAGAATACATTAGCCATCAGGAAAATTTCTAATTGCTCTCCATTTATTAACTAATTTAATATTCAGAAAAGCCATAAGATTACCTACAGGTTACAGAGGAAGAAACTAAACTAGTTTTCTCCAGGTCACACAGTTAATGAGTAGTGGAACTGGGACATGAACCCAGGCAGTCTGGGTCCAAAGCCTTTGAGTATAGCTACTATACTGTAACAGGACACTCTTCCAGGCATATTATATCATGATTTCCCTTTCTGGAATTTTTTATGTTAGTTAATCATTAGTCAATTTGAGTATATTTTCACTAGGTGTTACATTTAATATACTTTTGAGAGCAAGTAACAAGAAAATGTGATTCAAACTGGCTTAAACCAGTGATTCTCAAACTTTAGTCCGCATCGGAATCCCCTGAAGGGCATCTTAAAGCATGGATTGCTCAGCTAGCTCCTCCCTGAGTTTCTGATTCCACATTTCTGGGATAGGGTTTTAGATTTTGTATTTGAATAGATTCCCAGGTGAGGCTGATGCTTCTGGTCTAGGACTATGCTTTGAGAAAACTCACTGACCTTAGTCAAGATTTCTGCCTTAGCCTGGCTTAATACAATTCTACAGCTCTATTCCTCTGCATCTCTCTTAGCTATTATCTCCTCTGTGTATCTTCCTAATCGTCAAACTGTAGCAAGATGACTGCAGCAGTTTTAAGCCTTGAATCTATGCACAAAGATATGCAACAAAGGAGAAACCAGTTATTTCAGCAATTTTTGTAAGAACAAGGAAATTCCTTTATCAACGACTTTGAAAATTTCTTTGGGTCTTGACCTACATTAGATCACCTCTCTGTTGTTGAACAAATTCTAATGGGCAGGAGAGCTCTGCTTGCTGATTGGCTTAGGCTTAGATGAAAAAAGAGAACTTTTCTATTTAACCTTCCTTTCTACTGTTTAGGTTCAAAGCACATTTTTTAAAGAAGCATTTCTTTTTTCAGGCAAAATCTTCAGAATCTATCTTTGAAAAACTATAGACTATAAAATTTTACCTTCCCAAGTCAACTTTAAAGCTAATACTTTAAGTTTACATATTAATAACAATATGACAATATTTACAATTATAGAACAAATGCATGTATTTAAACAGTGCCTTTACACAAACTACTGAACAAGATTTTTCTCCTAAATACCTATCTATATCCAAAGTCTCACTGTAGTTATGAAGAGGTCATTGATTTATAGAGTGCTTACAAAATACTGGGAGCCACACTTCACTGCATTGATCAATTTTATCTGCTTGCCAACCTTAATAATTTGGTCATATTATTATCTATGTTTTGCAGATAAGGACTATAAGGCATCTATACTATAATAGTACATATCTAATTTAACTTAAATTAATATAACAATTTATTTTTCTTGAAACTATATAATGTCCACCCTGGTATAATACATAATTGTTTCAGAAATTATCTCTATGAAGTACATATTAAAAAATAACTAATCTTGGGCTGGGCACGGTGGCTCATGCCTGTAATCCCAGCACTATGGGAGGCTGAGGCTGATGGGGTCAGGAGATTGAGACCTTCCTGGGTAACACGGTGAAACTCCGTCTCTACTAAAAAATACAAAAAAATTAGCCGGGCGTGGAGGCAGGCGCCTGTAGTCTCAGATACTCGGGAGGCTGAGGCAGGAGAATGGCGTGAACCCAGGAGGCAGAGGCTGCAGTGAGCTGAGATCGTGCCACTGCACTCCAGCCTGAGCGACAGAGCGAGACTACGTCTCAAAAAAAAAATAAAATAAAATAAAATAAAATAAAAATAACTAATCTTAAGGAAGTTATGCTGATGTATGTTGTTTTCATATCTAGTTTAATTAAATTTAAATGTCTATACTTAGTATTTATTATGTATATTATATATTATGTATAAAACACACATAATACACTTACATGTTTATTTTACATATATACAATATGTGTGTGTGTGTGTGTTTACAGAGAGAAAAAAAAATCTCTTACTATAATGCCTGGCTCATAGAAAGTACCCTATAATAACATTAGCTTTTATTGATATTTTTATTTAATTCAATGTAACAGCTATTTGTTGGGGAACTATTAGCTATGAAGTATTTTGCAAGGAAATGAGTAGATATTCATATATACTAACATTAAACACTGTATATTAAACACCAGGCCCTTTAACATAGGCTCTTCTTAATACACTCATTACAGAGGTAATTTCTCAAGCAAATTAGTCGTGAAACTTGTGTCTTGATAACAGCACAGGGAGTTAAGACTGCCAAAATCAACAGCATATTTCAAAGGCTTCCAGGTTCTCTGTAACAAAGGCTGAGTAAGCCATGACTCATAATCGGGAAACTTCTGTTTGAAGGCCTGATTATCTTTCTTAATATCTGGGGTGTGGGAAAGACTGGTAGCAGTGGGCAGCAGGTTAGGGAGGAGTTCCGTTCTGTTTCCAGGGCCACAAAGAGAGTGAGAAGCACATAGTGGAAGTTCTCCAGAGAAGCTTTTTCTCTTTCAAGGGAGCCCTAGAGACACACAGAGTGATCTGAAACATATTCAGGACAATTGAGCTGTTAAAATTCATGATTTACTCCAGTATCTGGCTAAGTCCATCATGTACCATCACCAGGAGCCAGCTAGCCTCTGTCTTGCACCAAGCCACTCTGGGTTGCTTGCTGCTTCTGTCTGTTTTATTTATTCATGTGGGCAGGAGGAGGGAGAACTAGGGTTGGAGGAGGGAGGAGAAGGGTTAGGGGAGGTGTGTTTTAAGGCTCCATTTTGAATCCGCACATAATATAATTGAAAGAGAACCGTTTTCCAGTTGCCCAGAAACACATCTAAACGTTGGCTATCATGTACTGTTGTGTGGCCTTGGGTAATGCCTTAACATTTCTGAATCACAGTTTCCTGTTGTTTAAGACAGTGACGTTATCAACATAGTGAATTTGTTATAAAAAATTAATTAGAGTACAAGTGAAAAAGAACCATCTCAATGTCTGGCACATAGTAAGCTCTCGAAGAAGAAAACGAGGAATGAAAAAAGAAACCTAGTGAGTTGGTGTTATGCTAAATAACTATTATATTTAAAATGACTATGTAATTTACATCCCAAAGATGTTTTTGAGAATAAAAGGATCACTATTAATAATTAGCTCAGGGCTGGGTGCAGTGGCTCCTGCCTGTAATCCCAGCACTTTGGAAGGCCGAGGTAGGCAGATCGCTTGAGCTCAGGAGTTTGAGACTAGTCTGGGGAATATAGCAAAACCTCATCTCTACAAAAAGTGTGGTGGCACAGCCCTGTAGTCCCAGCTACTGGGGGCGCTGAGGTGGGAGGATCCACTGGAGCCCGAGAGGCAGAGGTTGCAGTGAGCTGAGATCAAAACCCTGCACTACAGCCTGGGTGAGACAGCGATACCCTGTCTCAAAAAAATAAAAATAAAAATAAAAATTAGCTCAGAACAACAGATCAAACAAGCGCTGTCCTGAGCAAATCTGAAGGTATGGTCATTCTAATTATAATCATGCTGCTCTATTGATGGGGTTAAAGGTAGGAGTCGGAAGTCCTTATTTCTTGAGATCATAAATTTGCAATCACGTAACTTTTCTCTAGGTTTCTCTCAGATACTTAATGGTTGTCATTAGATCATGTATACAAAATAGTCTGTGATAAGTGATAGGGTAGACAAAGGAATGTGGATGGCCCAGTTTTCTTTTTCCTCTAAACTGGAAAAAACCTAAATCTCACTTTTTCCCCTAAACTGAAAAAAAAAAAAAAAAAAAAAAAAAAAAGAAATCTCCCTCTTGCCTGAACAGCAACCGCAATGCTTAGAACTCACAAAAATACCACTTAGCTCAGACATCAGAGAAATGTCCCTGGAGTTGGTGGGCTGAAGGTAGGGAGGAGACTTGTCATAAAAGTTTGCTTTTCAATTCCATAATTTAAGTTCATGATCTGGAAAGTATTTCCTCTTTCCTGTTGTTGTGTAATCTAGGATATACTTTTATGATATACTCGATGGCGTGCAAATCAATGACTAAATTCAGAGGCAGTGGAATATTGTTATACCTCCTAATTTAAATTCCTATTTTATATGGCACAAAGAGTCCTGCCATTCTCCTAAAGAAACTTTTAAAAAATGGAGGCGAAAAAGAAGAAATATTATCATTTTAAACACTTTGTAAAATTCTAATTTTTAAACACGGGAAAAGAGAAATACAATGTATAAAAGAGATACATTAAAAATCTGGCATTATCTCTTTATTTTGAAGATTGATCCTGAACTGTCTTAACTTTTGCTGTTAAATTCTGACTGTTCTAAGAAATCCAAAGGAGGCACTTTGAGCCTCAATCCAAGAAATTGTCTGGGCCTTACCATTTACATTTTAGGAAAGAAGTCTAGAAAAAGTCAAGCTAAAAGGCTGGATGCTGCTTCACCTGGCCACTCTCCTACTCACAAAAGTGAACCTGGGCAGATCCTTTATTGGTTCATTCATTCATTAATTTAACAGGAATTTATTATGCGCCTACTAAGTGCCATGTTCCAGGCCAAATGCTGGAGATTCAAGCATGGTCATGCCATTTCCAGGCTTAAAATCCAGTGAAGCAGTTGGCATTGCTGTAAAGAATTACTAGAAAACGGGATCAAGACTAATGATAGAGGAACTTCAAGACACTATGAGAGCCCATAGTAGTCTATGGGTCAGGGAAGGCTCTCTGAATATGGATCTTTTTCCAGCTGAGTGAGATGAGCAGGAATTGGTCATTTTGTAATAGAAATGGTACCCAGCGCAGGAAGGACAATCTGTAAGGGAGGGGAAAAAAGAGAGAGGTTGGTGTGAGGATCTGAAATTAGACAAGTATGGCTAGAATGAGGTCACTCAGTCACCAGGAGGCTAAAGAGGCAAGCAAGGGCCCAATTATAGAAGCTTTGAAGTCATATTAGGAGTTCAGGGTTTACCCTATTGATAGCTGGGGTGTTTCTAAACATTGAGCGATTTTATGAAGAAGGTTGACATGATCATGTGTGCATTTTATAGAGAGAATTCTGGCTTCAGAAGATCAATTAGACAATGACATAATGGTCAAGATCAAAATTAATAGCAATTTCTGCAAAGATGTTGTCACTGGAAATGGAGAAATTTAGTAAGGAATATTAGCAGGACATGGTGATTCCTGAGTAGACGGTGATGCTGCTAAATGACGTGGAGAATATATAAGGAGAAGAAGTGGGTTTAGAAGGTGGTGATACCCATCTTAAACAGTTGAATGTGAAATGTCCTCAACATATTCAAGTGAAGATTTCCAACAGAAAGTTGATTGTATGGGCCAAGGGATCAGGAGGGCATGGTGAACCACATTTAGAGACTGGGGAGTCATTAGGGTATAAGTGGCCTTTGAAGCTCAGGGAGTAGATGAGACACCCTGAAGAGAGTAGGCAGAATGAGAGAAGAAGCGGGTCAAGGACAGTTTCCTAAGGAACATCAACATATAAAGCAGCAGGAGGGCTGCTCTTGTGTTTCTCTGGCCCTGAGATTTCAAAAGGCCTTCATAACAACAGGCAGCATGTGACCACGATCTAACTGCTGATAAGACGAAGTGTCTGATATTATGCATGGGGTTAGAGTGCCAGTCAATATCTACTGGTAGTTCTAAAAGTAGATTCCAACTTGAGAAAAACATTTCTTGATGTCCTGTGGAAATGAAGAGGAGTCATAGTCTGACTATGTCACTAATGTTTCAGCAGTTTCTTTGCTTTTCTTTCCCTTCTTTGGTAATGCTCCATCCAGCACATGCTGGCCTGGCAACATTCCAGGCATAAACAGCTTAAAGACTGCTCTCAGTTTATTCTTACATAATATTCTCACTCATATTATAGAAAAAGGAAGTTTTATGATAGGGGTAGTTGGAAAATAAAGCATATGCTTACCCTAGCCATGAACTATAATTAGAAAGACCAAAAATACCTTAAGTGGTAATTCAACACTCACTTTTCTCAAGAATCTCATATAAAATAAGGAATGCAAAGGTCCTGATAAAAGTTTTTAAATATACACTGACAATGAAATAGATGCTCTTATTTTTCTGTTTCCAGTCTGCATGACATCCACTTACACACACTGTCTCTTCATTCTAATAGACAAATCTTAGAATCAAGGCGTGCTAAATCTGAAAGGATCTCAAAGACAGCCTCTAACTCAAGCCCTCTTCCCACTGGCCCCTTGCCTACTTTCTAGATGAGAAACATAAGATGCTGGAATGATGACACTAAGAACTTTTGCATGTTGCTGTATATTTAAATAATAAAGTTTACATTCAAGAGAAAATAAGTTAATCACATTGGTTAATATCCTCAGCTCTTGGAATTGACTATCTGGGTTTGACCTTGGGCAAATTACTTAACCTCTCATTTTCTTAGTTTTTGCACCTATAAAATAAGTTAATGATAGTATCTACTCACAGATGTTGGGAGATAATTCTCCACAGGTTTCTCACATTTCTGCCTGTCTTGAGTGCAGAAACACTGACAATTCTTGTTTCAGACTATATTTTTAAAGATGTTAGTGTAGCAAACTGCCTTGAAAGATACATTTTTCTCCAGAGCAAAGGGCAGGTATGCTGACTTTCTAGCATGATAAAGACAATATCTCCCTCTGGAGCAAAGGTGAGCATACTTCCTGCCGTTTTGAAATGTTTGGGTTCCCTAATCTCAGGATTTCTGTCCTGTAAGAGTACCATCTCCAAATGTAGGTGTCATCTGGCCCTCAGAGAACTGGTACAAATGGTGGTACTCTATTATTCTTGATGGGAATACAAGTTGAGCATCCCTAATCCCAAAATTCAAAATCCAAAATGCTCCAAAATCTGAAATGTTTGGAGTACCGACATACCACCACATCTGGGAAATTGCACACCTGACCTCCTGTGATGAGCCACAGTCAAAACGCAGTAAGAACTTTTGTTTCATGCACAAATATTTTAGAAAATATTTTATAAAATTACCAATTACCTTCAGGTGATGTGTATAAGGTATACATGAAACATAAACGAATTTAGTGTTTAGACTTTGGTGCCATTCTCAAGATATCTCCTTTCATACATCCAAATATTCCAAAATCTGAAAAATCCCAAACCTGAAACACCTCTTGTCCCAAGATAAGAGATACTTCATCTGTAATGAAGTCCTCTGTCTCTGACCCAGAAGTCTCGTATCTTTTGTCAGGATCCATGCATTTGTGATAAGCTAGCATGTTAGCTTACAAGTATAGTAAAATCTCAGACTCTTCACAGTTCTTGGCAATGGATTTTGGTTAAGAAATCAGTAAATAAACATAAAGAACTTAGAAGAGTATTTGGTACAAAGCAACTAAAGACTGGTTAAATCAGTCCTACCCCTTCAGTAGGCCACTCACCAACAGCCTCATTCTAACTGTATGCTCTTGGGTAGGATGTAACATTTTTAAAAAATATATAATATGAAGATAATAAACTTTTATAAATTTTCTCATTTCCCTCTCTCCACCTCTCCCTGCCTCACTACTCACACATTTGAATATCATGTTTTCAATTGTGGGAAGGTTAAAATCAATGTGTAGTGTGACCAATGTTTGAGGGACAGTGTTTCTAAAAAATTCAAAGTTTTCTCTATTATCACCAACTCATTTTGTTATTTCTCTTTCTGATTCACTACATCAGCTGTTTTAAAACACTGGGGACTTTTTTCCTGATGTGTGTCCTATGCTATTTTCAGAGTTCTGTTTTCTATCTGCAAGCCTGTCAAACATAGTAGTGCTATCTTTTAAAAATAATGTTTCACCTTGTCTTTTTCTCTATAAGTTATACTTTTGAAAAATCAGAATGACCTTTTTCATGCAAAAGGAAGTAACTAGAAGAGGCAATATGCTGAATGATCAGGATGTGGGGCCTAAATCTTGGCTTATACCCAGCTGGTGTACATGACCACCTACTTTATGTAAGTTTAGGGATTTCAAAACCCCCATGTCTCCAGATCTTTGGAACATTGATTTGCAATGATCTTTGGTCATTATCAATTTAGATAGATAGGGGCTTTGTCTTTAGCTGGTCACTGTTAAAACATCATAGTCAAGGATGATTACTATTAGAAGAACTACTTATCAACTAAACCTCCAAGAACATGAAAATTTTATTGTGCAGGGAGAAAACAGGGAGTAAGGGAAGAGTGTCTGGAGTGAGAGCTGTACCTGGGCAGAACACAGGAGGACATGATATTAGGAGGTCTAGAGTTTGGCAATGTATGGGAACTTAGAAGGCTTTATTTATTTCCTTCTGTGTCCACAACGGGGAAACCACTCGAAGGATGAAAATAAGAGGTAGACTCTGCTTTTAAAGTACTTCTAGTCTAGCTGGGGAAATTAAGCCCACACAACCTAGGCAGAACACTATATGTAATTATATTATGTGGTATAGATAAAACTATGCATATTGACAAGACTATTGACTTTGGACAAGAATATAAGACTTCAAAGAAGGGAGACATTCTTAAGTCAGGATTATTGACAGCTTTCTTTGGAAATGGTAATGAACAATTAAAGAGGAGAAAGAAGAGTGGTCAAAGAAAGGAACAGCAATGTGCGCTCTGCCCATAGAGGGGTTGTGTGGGAGCAGTTACCAAAAGTTGAGGCAAAACAGTTTCCAGCACAATTTGGCTTTCAGATGGGGACATCTTAGAAGGGAGACTTGGAGTTTGTGTGTGGCCATGACTCACAAAACTCTGTCATTCAATTCCTATATTTATAAAAACAAATTAAATGGAATTTGTTTGTTACTCTCCTAATTTGTGATGTGTTTGGCTCCATTAGGTTGCAGCAAGCATTACCTGAAAGCATCTATTATATAACAATTTTGGCATGGTATTAAGGACTGAATTAATAGAACCCTATAAGGCCTATTTTTGCCCTGTAGATGATTATAGTATCGTAACCAGATATACTAAGGAAACACTGATAATGGGAATATCATTAGCACATTCTTTGTAAGATGACTGGAAATGAGTGGCCTGTGCTGTAATACTCTGCTTTCAGTTACTCTGTCCTTGTTCCTCAGCCTTCTCTTCTCTAAGTTCTTATTTCTTCTCAAACTTTCTGGGTAAATCTCGGTAGAAAGTTTAGCAAGCTATATCTAGGAGATAGTAAAAGAATCACATCTCAGGATGTGGGAAATCCTGCATTTAGCCTTTCTGGATCTTGAAGAGATACCGCTTTAAGGATTGAAGGTCGACTCTCCTCTTGGAAAAATTTTGCAGGTAATTGCCAATGATATGTACATTACAACAGGACCAGAGTTTTCAAAGTGAATCCAACTGGTGAGAAGGAATATTTCAAAAGAATAAGAACTAAAGAATTTAGGGAATTTAGACCCACTCCTAATACTTCAAATAGCAGCTTTATTTTTCCCTCAGAGAAGTCATTGCCAAAATGGACATATAGAAAAATCAACAGTTAATTTAAAAAAACCCCATTAGCTTGAATCATGAAGAAATAATTATAGGAACCAGGGCTGGCTCCTCTCAGTTCTGACCTGTTGTTTTGCTGTTTAATGTAGAATTTTTGATAACCTTTGGATTCAGTACAGTGAAGAATTATCTTGTGTAGTGAAGTCTATAAAGAACAGACTTCACTTGGAAATAACTTACTGGCTTAAAGAGAGTCACTTACAATTTCTTTGGCGGTAAATAAAGCATAATGCTATTGCTTATGGTTTTCATTAGCTGGGTTTTTTCCTGGTGAAAAGAGATGTTGAATAAGAATTTCTTCCTTACAAAAGCTTTGGTATTATTAACATAATTGACTAGGATTTGAAATTCTGTGAAAACAAATGCCCTTTCACCAGTTCTTGTTTTGAATATGTGTATTCATTTAGTGCTTACTTGAGGATTTAGGATCTTGTTCACTATTGTTCTTTAGGATAACTTTGAAGAAAATATTGTTATATGAAACCATGGATGGTATTAACAGAGCTAATATCCCAGATGTTTTATGAATACTTTTATGAATCCTGTTATTTTATGAATAAACAAGCTTCATTGAAATTATTTTTTTCCATTTTATTAAGTAGAATTTTCTATATTGAAAAGTGTAAGACTAAAAATATCAGAGTGCCATAACAAGGGAGAAGGATGACCATATAAAGTGTGGGAAGAGGTTCAGTAGGTATTTTCTCTAGACATTAGAAGATAATGTGCTAGACAGTTCCTGGAACATAGTTAGAGCTTTGATGTATTGTTTTTGGTTGATTGATATACTAAGGAAATGGTTGCCCTTCACTGTCAGAAGTGAACATAGGATGTGAAAAGTAAATAAAGCCTGAAAGGGCAGCTTATACTGTATCGCTTTAAATTCTTCCTGTCTCTGGGCACCACACTTCCCCACAGCTTGTTTTATGAAGGCCTATAGTATGGTGAAGATTCAGGAGGAAGGAATAATGAGGCCCTCCGACCAGGGGAAAAGAGAAAAGAAAGATCTGAAATGAAGGTGGGGCTCTGAGTTAGAAGCAAAAGTATACTTTCGAGGAAGGTGGTAAAATCTCTGATTTAAGAAATCTGTAGTACTAAAGGGGGAAAAGTATATCAGAGAAGTAGAACTGGAAACAGGGGCTTTGGATCCAAATTGTACACATCATTGGCTTCTCCAGTATCAGCTATGTGTTCCCAGCTCATGGCAGGGAAGAGCCCTGAGGGATTCTGATCCTTACTTCTTCACCTTGGGGTAGCTTGAACTCTGAGGAGATAAAGCAGGGACAGTTTCCTGATACTGTATATCCCTAAACTCTTTGATCGCTTTTTTTTTTTTTTTTTTCAGTACCCTGATGGGGTAATTAGTAATAGTAATTCCTAGCTACCCCAGGACTAGGAACACAGCCTAATTCCTTTTGGAAAAAAAGATTCTAATGTCAGCCTCATAATTAATGGGATATCTAAAACGTGGGCTAACGGCCTCTGTGTGTTTTGATTTCCTCTTTTAATAAACAATCTCTACTGATGTCCTGTGTTAAGATAAAAGATATACAACACTTTTAGAGGAATAAGGCATGAGATTTGTATCTGAGTTAGTAGTACACTTTATTTTGTGCTTAGCATGGGAAGAGCCTCAGACAAGGTACATGTGTGGAATTCTGATGCATCTGCCATTAGAAAAGTAAATCTTCAGGATTGGTTCTTGTATTTATTTGTTGCAGGGTGCGGGGGAGGGGCAGAGAGTGCAGGAAATAGAAAAGGGACCAAATACAGTGAAATGGCTATGAAGAAGACCAAAGCGTACCTTTCTTATGTGATTCCCTTAAACCTCATCTAGGAATGTGCTTTTGTTTTCTACACTGAAATAAAACAGATGTTTAAAGGGACCTTTCTCTCTTATAACATAGTTATTTATGCCAGTGTCACTTCCCTTATTTACCTACAAACTCCTTGAGGACAGAAGCCATGACTCATATTTTCTACTCTTACAAGATACATCATAGAGATATTCACTCATAAAGAGTCAATAAACATCTAGTGTGTGAATATGATCTGCTTATTTTGCCAGTTGCTATGTGGAAATAAATCTCTAGTCACATGCTATGTAATGATAGTGGTGGGCACAGATAATTTTTATTATCTGTGGGACTAGATAAATGGGTCAGCAGGCTGTGGCTTCCATTTCCAGAAAGTGCTTTGAATGGTAAAGGCAAATTTATTTATTTATTTATTGAGATGGAGTCTCACTGTGTCACCTAAGCTGGGGTATAGCACTGCCACCTCAGCTCACTGCAACATTCCTCTGTAGGGTTCACGCGTTTCTCCTGCCTTAGGCTCCCAAATAGCTGGGATTACAGACATGTACAACCACACCTAGCTAATTTTTGTATTTTTATTGGAAATGGGTTTTCACCATGTTGGCCAGGCTGGTCTCGAACTCCTGACCTCAGGTGATCCACCCGCCTCAGCCTCCCAAAGGGCTAGAATTACAGGCATGAGCCACCGTGCCCTGATGGTAAGGGAAAAATTTTAAGAACTGCTAAAGATTCATCATTTATATATGGCCATCAGTCAAATTTCTGTGCTTTTTTTGTTTGTTTTTAATTAGGGCCCACTATCATTCTCAAAATATATGTTCCTCAACAACTGATTCTATGTTTCATTATCTTTAGGACAAAGAATACCAGCTCTCTTTAAAGCAGTGTTTTGAAATAGTTTGCGAGGTAAATACAGATGTAAAAACAGATGTAAAATTATATCTCCTAGCCCAAAGAGAACTGTTGAAAGGTAGCTGCTTTGTTTTTCTAGAATGTCAGTGTCACTATTTTTACATTATACTTTTGAGAAACACTAATTTGTGAAAGGAAAACATCTCAGAAGTTAAAGTTGATGGTTTAAATTCTTATGCCTGTTGTGTTTTGAGGAACATAATTAATTGGAAGATAATGAGAGGCTGAATATAGCCTTGTTAAACTTCTTCACAGAGCCAGTGACATGATTCTGAATTGAACTTTCAAAGTCTGAAAGAAGAAAGTATAATATGCTCTAGACAGAAAGCCACAGGGTGATTGGGAAAATGTGAGATACTGTCAGGTGTTACGGTAGCATTCTAGTGAAGTTTCCACGGATCCAAACTGTCAGAAAAAGCAAGGTCCCTTCCCACACTGATAAACACACACCTGTAGATGGTATTCCACTCTTTGAGGCAGACTTAAATAGTATTTTGGTTTATTATTGTCTGGAAAGAGATGTTAGTGGATAACTTGCCAGTTTGGTCCATTTAAAGAAATCAAACCTAAACTTGTTGCTGTCAATCATTTTTTTTTTTGATAGGTATAATAATGAAACCACTTTGTGGGCAAACCTTAAGGCATGGAAATTGTCATTTGCACTATGGAGAAGTTTCAAGAAAAAAAAAAGCAGCTATGGTTAAAAATCAAGAAAGAACTGCAAACTTCAGGACCTAGATTTCTTTATACCTGTATAACTTACTTTTGAGTTTGAGAGGAGGGGGAATTTGGGATTTTAGCCTTCTCTTGTTATCATTGACCCTTCCATCTCACCCCATTGCTGCTAGGAAAATCACATGGTCAGGCTGGATGCAGTGGCTTACCTCTGTAATCCCAGCACTTCAGAAGGCTGAAAAGCGGGAGAATTGCTTGAGCCCTTGAGTTTGAGACCAGCCTGGGCAACATAAGGAGAACCCCCCTCTACAAAAAATTTAACAATAAAAATTAAGCTGGGAGCAAGATGCTGCATACCTATACTCCTAGCTACTGGGAAAGCTGAGGTGGGAGGATCACTTGAGCTCAGGAAGCTGAGGCTGCAGTGAGCTATCACCATGCCACTACACTCCAGGCTGGGTGGCAGAGCAAGACACTATTTCAAAATAAAATAAATAATAACATAGTCACATGATATTAATGATAGTGATGTGGAGCTTCCTTTGAGGGCATTTAACTTTGGGGCAAAATTGAGGTCGAGTTATGCCACTCAAGATGGAGATAGGGAGAAGGTTGGTGGCAGTGAGAACATTGCTGTTAGAAAACAAGTTGGGGAGACCAGCTCGAATCTTAGAAATACCCTGGGAATAGGCCTTGCCAAGGCCACAGAACTATTTCCAATGGCAGGAGCTGGAGCTGAGATCATCTACACAGCTGCTGATAGGTTAGTCGGTGGGCACTGGGTAGGAAGGGAAGTGTCTTGGTTTCTTGCTTAAAGCTTCTGTGTGAGATTTCATAACAGAATATTTTCCTGAAGGAAATTACTGCTGCTATATTCATAGTACTCTGTGAAACAAAGACACTGAGTAATTATTAGTTCAGTGAGTAAGAGAATGAATGGAGATTTTTTCCCCCACAGAAGTTCTTTTCTATTAGGATAAGTTTATATAGCCCATCCAATTGTATCCTAGTTTATCTATTAGGATAAATTTATAAGTCAGTCCATATACATACATGTAGAATGTAACAAATATTTTTATTGACTTTCTACATGCTATATTATGTTGTCTAGGAGTGTTATATGGATAACACTACAAAGGTACACTATTTTGAGTTTTAAATCAGTGACTTAAAAGCAGGATTTTACAAACACTAGTCATATTCATAACTTTCACTTGAGTGCTTACCAAGTCTCATATACTCTGCTGAGTCTTGTACATGTATCATATCTTTTTGTGTTCACAGAAAGAAAACCAATGAGGTCAGTATAAGCATCCCCCTTTTACACAGGAAACAGCCTCAGATTGCTAAAGCATATGCTAAAAATTGCACAGCTAGTAAGGGACAGAGCAAGGGTTACATTCAGAGCAGTCTGACTCCAAGTCACATCATCTTTTAAAAAGGTTTTACTCCCAGCTACTCAGGAGGCTGAGGCAGGAGAATGGCGTAAACCCGGGAGGCAGAGCTTGCAGTGAGCTGAGATCCGGCCAATGCACTCCAGCCTGGGCGACAGAGCGAGACTCGGTCTCAAAAAAAAAAAAAAAAAGTTGTACTAATTTATGGGATATATGTGTAATTTTGTTACATGTACAGATTGCATAGTGATTAAGCCAGGGCTCGGGTATCTATCACTTACATGATGTACATTGTAGCCAATAACCAGTTTCTTGCCATCTTCCCTTCAAGCCTCTCACCATTGTGAGTCTTCATTATCTATAATTCTACTCTATGTCCACATGAATACTTTTTAGTACGTATTTTTGAGAACATGTGACATTTGTCTTTCTGTGCCTGATTTGTTTTACTTGATAATAACCTTCAGTTCCATCTTTGCTGCTACAAAGACATGATTTCACTTTTTACGACTGAATAGTATTCCACTGTGTGTATGTGTGTGGTCTATACACACATACATATACACATACTTTACACAGGAAACAGACACTCAGATTGTTAAAGCATACACTGAAAATTGCACAACTAGTAAGGGACAGAGAAAGGGGTTATATTCAGAGTAGTTCAATTCCAAGATATGTATGTGTGTATCTATACATCACACAGATATGCACACACACACACACACACACGTAAATTTTTGAGAATCTCAATCTGTCATCCAGGCTGGAATGCAGTGGCACAAACATGGCTCACTGCAGCCTTGACTTCGTTGGCTCAAGCAATCCTATTGAGTAGCCAGGACCACAGGTGCATGACACTATGCCCAGCTAATTTTTTTTTTTTTTTTTTTTTTTTCAAGAGAGAGGTTCTCACCATATTCCCCAGGCTGGTGTCGAATTCCTGGTCACAAGCAATCTTCCACCTTGGCCTCACAAAGTACTGGGATTACAGGCATTAGTCACCATGCCTGTCCTCCATTACATATATACGTACACCACATTTTCTCTATCTCTTCATCTGGCAATAGACATTTAGGTTGATTCCATGTCTCTTCTATTGTGAATAGTGCTACAACTGCAGGTATCTTTTTTATATATTTACTTCTTTTTCCTTTAGAAAGATACTCAGTAGTGGGATTGCTAGATCAAATGGTAGTTCTATTTTATTTATTTTAGTTCTTTGAGAAATCTCCATACTATTTTCCATAGAGGCTATACTAATTTACATTCCCATTAGTAATTTAACAGTTCATTTTATCCGCATCCTCATTAACATGTGTTATTTTTTGACTTTTTAATAATACTCACTCCAACTGAGGTAAGATGGGATCTCATTGTGGTTTCGATTTGGGTTTTCCTGATGGTTAGTGATTTCAAGTATTTTTGCATATACCTGTTGGCCTTTTGTATGTCCTCTTTTGAAAAATATCTATTCATGTTCTTTGCCCACTTTTTAATGAAATTGGTTATTGTTGTTGTTGTTGTTGAGTTCCTTGTATATGCTGGATATTAGTCCCCTGCTGGATATGTGCAAATATTTTCTCCCATTCAACAGGTAGTCTCTTTACTCTGTTATTTCTTTTTCTGTGCAAAAGCTTAAGTCCCATTTGCTTATTTTTTTTCTGTTGTCTATGCTTTTAAGGTCTTAGTCATAAATTCTTTGCCTAGACCAGTGTCCAGAAGAGTTTTCTGTAGGTTTTCTTCTCCTAATTTTGTAGTTTTGGGTTTTACATTTAAGTCTTTAATCCATCTTGAGTTCATTTTTGTATATGGTAAGGTAGGGGTCCAGTGTCATTTTTCTGCATGTGGCTATCTAATTTTCTCAGCACCATTTATTGAAGAGGGCATTCTTTCCCCAGTGTATGTTCTTCTTGACTTTGTCAAAGATCAGTTGATTATAAACATGACAAGGTATGCATTCTTAAATCTAAATTATCTTATAAATACAGTCAATGAATATTTTAAATTTTTTTGAGATGTAGGCCTGTTTAAGAATATAACAAAGCTATAGTTCCCTCCCTAAGACTAAGTATACATATGTATGTTGACATGTAATTTCCAGGTATATGGACACACATACTGCCACCCCTCCCATTATGAACCCCATGTTATTCATATAAATACCAGCCTTAAGAAGGCAGAAAATCTACAAAATCATGTTGAGAAATGAAAAGAAATATGAATATTACAATAAAAAGATTTCTGAAGGCCTCACCACAGAATAAATATTAAGAGGAAAATTCAGGGGCACTGAATTTGAGAGTAGTTGCATGTTCACACATGGAATTTGCTGCACCAGTACTTCAAACACCTACAAATCTTTCCTAAAGTATTCACAGAGTTAAATTACATAAGGTTTCTTCTTCCCTTATTCCTTTCCCCTTCTTCTGTAATCCTATACAACCCCCTTGTCTCCTTGATGCTTGGAATCCTCAAGTATTTAGAGCCGAACACAGCAGGCACTCTTCTGAGTGTTTGTGATATACCAGCAAAAAGAAAAAAGGAAAAACAGAGGGATAGAAAATCACTGTCTTCCTGGAGTTTATATTTTAGTGGGAAGACAAATGATAAAAATAAATCTACAAAAGAAAATATGTATTATGTTAGAGAGCGATAAATGCTATGGGGAAAAAATTAGGCAAATTAGGGCTAGAAGAATGACAGGTTGCAATTTAAAAGAGGATGGTCCAGAATAGCGTCATTGAGAAGGGCATATTTAGGCAAAGATATGAAGGCGTTAACCCTGTGACTTTTGGAGAGAACACTGTTCTAGACAGAGGGCACAGCCAGTGTCTGAGACCAAAGCAGGAGGGTGCTTGATGTGTTTCAGGCACAGTGTGGAGGCTGTGGAGCCACATGGAGTGAGTGAAGAGGTAGAGCAAGGAGATGAGGTCACAGAGGTAAGGGGCGGAGCAGAACATACAGGATCAAGGTAGCCTCATAAGGTCTTGGATGTTTACACTGAGAAAAATGGAAAATCAATGTAGATTTTGAGCAGAGTGGCATAATCTGACATAGGATTTAAATGAATCACTCTAGCTGCTGTATTAAGAAGACCGTAGCAGGCAAGGGTAGAAGCTATGACATCAGTTAGGAGGCTTTTTAATAATCTAGGTGAGGAAGAGTGATAGATCATAAGTAGTATTAAGTAGTTGAATTCTGCATATATTTTGTTATAAAAGGTTTTACTGCTTTATGTTTCTCTCTATGCACTGCTTTAGCTGCTTCCCACAAATTGATTTGTTATGCTTTAATTTCATTCAACTCAAAACAATTTCTAATTTCCCTTGTAATTTCCTCTTTTGACAAATGGATGATTTATAAATAATTAGTTTTATTTTCTAATATTTGGAGATTTTCTAGATGTCTTTTTGAGAGGTCTCAAACATTGTATATTATTTCAATTAAGTGTATTAATGTATTAAGATTTGTTGTATGACCCAGAAGATGATCATTCTTAATAAATGTTCCATATTAAGTTGAAAAAAAATGTGTACTCGACAATTGGTGAAGTATTCTCTCTATATAAGCTCAAATTGATAGATAATGTTGTTAGGTCTTCTATATCCTTAATGATTTTCTTTCTTTTTGTCCGATAAATTCCTGCAAGAATAGTGTTGAAATCTCCAACCATAATTGTGGATTTGCCTTATTTTTATCACATTTTTCCTCATGTAGTTTTAAGTCCTCTTGCTAAATGCCTACACATGGAGAACAATAATGTTTTCTTGGAGAACGGATCCATTTATCATTATGTAATATCCCTCTTTATCCCTGGTAACTTTCATTGAGTGTACTTCAGTTATTAATATAGCTACTGTCGTTTTCTTTTGATTCATTTTACTGGTGCATCTTTTTCTATCTCTTTACTTTGTACTTTTGTCTTATATTTAAAATAAATTTCCTGTAGATAATGTACAGTTGGGTCTTGCTTTAAAAAATCTAATTTGACAATATGTATCTGAAATTGATGTGTTTACATTGTTTACATTTAATTATTTATGATTTGATTCAACTACCATCTTACTAGCTTTTCCTAATATTCCACCTGTTCTTAGTTTCTTTTCTGTTTTTAGTTTCACCTTCTTTTGGATTTTTTTAAAATTCTGTTTTATTCCTACCATGGGCATATTAGATATACCTTTCTATAAATATTTTAGTTATTTCTGTATGTTTTAAAATATACGTGTTTAATCAGGATATACATTAAAATAATGCTACTTCATATGTAGTATAAGAACTTTAAAACAGTATATATCCAATTCTTTCTTCCCAACTTTGGTGCAATTTTTTTTTTTTTTTTTTTGAGACAAGTGTCTCACTCTTGTGCCCAGGCTGGAGTGCAATGCCGTGATCTCTGCTCACTGCAACCTCCGCCTCCCGGGTTCAAGCAATTCTCCTGCCTCAGCCACCTGAGTAGCTGGAATCACAGGTGCCCGCCACCACACCTGGCTAATTTTTTGTATTTTTAGTAGAGACAGGGTTTCACCATATTGGCCAGGCTGGTCTCAAACTCCTAACCCTGTGATCCGTCTGCCTCGGCCTCCCAAAATGCTGGGATTCCAGGTGTGAGCCACCACGCCTGGCCACGTTTTACTTTTACATCTGCGATAAACATGTAATACATTACTACTGTTTTTGCTTTAGATAATCAATTATTTTTTAGAGCAAATTAAAGAAAATTTTCTATTACTTTGATTTATTTAACTTTCAGCACTCTTCATTTTTTTATATAGATCCAGGTTTATGGTTGGTCTAATATTCCTTTCGATTGAAGAACTTCCTAAATTTAAAATTTTAAATGCAGACCCTATGAGATTTCCAGACATATTAGATATAGCCATTGAAGGAAAAGCCAAAGATGACCCCAGAGTTTACAGTAGAGGTGATGATAAATCACAATGATCACAACAAATAGTTAAAATAATTATTTAGGAAGGGATACTGGTATAAAAACAAATTTAGCTCTAAAAGAGGAAAACCACTTGATACACCAAATATATTTTGTAATCTAGATATTTGGTATGAATTTTTCTACACCTCAAAGTTCAAATTTCAATGACCTGTAGGAGTTCCAGGATAATTCCCAAGGAGGTGGAGGAGGGATTAGATACTGTATATGATTCCCATATTGACATATGCCCAACTCTTCTTCTCCACCTCAGTCTGGATAAAAAACTCAGTCCCTTCACGGTTTCAACAAGAAATCTCCTCTCCTGTTATGCTAAAGCCCTATTAACCTCAGTAGGGAAGGCACCAGGTTCAAGAGGCCTAAGAAGAAACCCAAAGCCAGCAAAGGAGACATAGGGCTTTATTAGAGGCTCAGGAAAGAGTCCAGTGGTGGCAGCCTGGACAGGAGAACCTCCTTACATACAGAAATGTTCCAGTGGCAGTGATCTAGACAAGACATCTGCCTTACTTACAGTTCAGTGGCAGCCGGATGGACAACATAAATGCACAGCCCAGTGGTAGCGGGCTGGTCAGGAAAACAGCAACCACTTGCAAACAGCATGCAGTTGATACAGCATTTTCACTTAACACCCCCCACCTGATGACCTCCACCTGGCAACCTTCATTTAATCCAGAACTCAGGGCCTTGATCCCCTGTACAGCCTGTGTTCCACAGGATGGGCCAGGGCTCAGATGTTTATCATAAAAAACGAATGTCTGAGTTGGCCACTCCTGGATTCCTGAGCTCAGAAAACACATTCAAATATGACTGTCCTACAGGTTCATTCTAAGGGTATGCTTAAGTTACTACTGCTATCAGGTGCATTTACCGTACATCCTCCCCACGCTCCACCCCTCCTTACACGTTTATCAGTTTTTCTTAACTCATTTTCGTTCCCTCTTGTGATCTTCCTTCCCTTCCTATGAAATTGCTTCCTGTGAGTTCCAAATTCTTTCGCTTATTTTAGGCAAAATATATATCTCCTACACTCAGCATTATATAGACAATCCCTTAAGGAGGTTATCAGAATAAAGGAGGCAGGCCAGACACGGTGGCTCACCACCGTAATCCTTTGAGAACCTTTGAGAGACTGAGGCAAGAGGATCACTAGAGGCCAGGAGTTTGAGATCAGCCTGGGCAACATAGTGAGACCCCCATTTCTACAAAAAAAAATTAAATGGAGTTATGATTGCACCACTGCACTCCAGCCTGGGCCACAAAGCAAGACCCTGTTTCTAAAAAGATAAGTAAAGGAGGCATCAGGATCTTTCCTTTTTAGAGATTCAGCTTTATAAATATACCCTATTGGCGCAGATAAAACTTCCTAGGGTTTTGCATGCAGGAGTTTACTAGAAGTGCTTTTGAAAGCTGTATCTGTGAAGGTGCAAGAAAAACAACACAGGGCAGAAGCAGAAGTGAAATGAAGTATGGTTGAAACATTTGCCTTACCCAATGCCACAGAGATCTTGCAAGGTCGAAAAGTGTCCTTCATTATGGAATCAATCATTGGATATAGGCTGCCCCAAGGAATTGGAGCGTAGATTTGGGCAAGACAGCTTCCTTCAGCTGAGAGCAATTTCCAGAGTTGGACACAGCTGCTAGTTGTCAGAGCCAATACCCCAGGCATCTGGTGTGTGCCCTGATCATGAAGGGTGATCTGGGAGGTATTCAAATGTATCCACTACAATCCAGCCCATGCTACTCCATTCCACTAGCCTCATATAGTATGTTCTCCCCACAAGGGAACAACCCTCCCAAAATTTTAATTTGTCTCCTACTTACAATTTTGGAAGTTTTAAAGAGGAAATTTAGTGGGATAAGCTACAATGTCAGCCCTTCCCCTGTCCCCCTCCTTCCTCCCAACCCCTTGCGATTAACCTACCCCCACCTCTACCCCTCCAGGTATTCTCTAGATTGCACCTGATGTTTATAGTCTCTCTCATCTATTAACCCCATCTACTAGATTCACCTCACCCTTAACTATCTTATCTGTTCATCTTGGTTGCGTACCTGGTGGGATGACCCAGACCCTTCTCCCTGAGGGGGTCTGAGACCCTAGTTGCTGTGCCCTTCTCAGGATTAACTTCTGCATGTGTCCATTTACCACCAAAATTGGTCAGGGGAATACCAAGAGCCCTCCTCCCCCAACAGATCACCTGAGTACCTTTATCTTCAGGCCTCCCCCTACCATGAACTCCATTTGCTTGTTAAATATTCTCCTCCTGCTCCACTTGGAAAGATCCCATTAGTAACTATTAAGAGAAAGTATTTCTCATAATCTAAAAGGATGTCCATTTGCTGCCTTTATGTTATTACTTCCACCTGGAATTTCCCTCCTATTCCATCACCCCCAACCCTCCATAAAATACTTTTTACGATCCAACTCAAATCTTTCAGGAAGTGAGACATTAATAGCTTGAGTCTCCATGAAGAGACTCCTGTCAAAAATAGATCTTCCCTCCTCTGAACGCCCTGAAATCTTTAATGGTAGAGCTCACATCTTACTATCTTTATATGGCTGCACAAAGCACACAGCAGGTGTATAAAGTTGGATGAATAAATGTCTTAGCACCTTACACTTGGGACACAGAGCCTTGTATTATATTTTGGAGTCATTTATATGTCCTGTCAGTTAAAAATCTCCTTGAAGTCGGAGACCAGGTCACAGTTTTGATTTTTGTCACATCTTACAAAGTGTCTTTACATCCAGTTAGAACCAGTTAATGTGTTAAAGGAATTACTGTTAACCCAGGACACATGAGAAGAGAAGCTGACTCATGCTGTAGTTACAAGAATAGACTCTGTCTATCCTACAGGGTTTTCTGCAGGTGCAGTGGCCATTTAGAGGTGTCTTGAATCAAGGCTTGAGGGACAGACTTTTGTTCTCTGCATTGCCTAGGCATTGGATGTGCTCTGTGTGCCAGGGAGAGCAGATAGCCTTCGGTGAGACAGCTTCTTTCACCTAAGGGCAAGTCCTCAAATAGGACACAGCTGTGAGACCTCAGCCTCCAAAATTCCAGTCAACTAGGATAGTGAATACCTTGATTCTAAAAGGGGATCTGGGTGGCACATGACAGTGTTAAATATAGCATCCCTGACTGGGAAAAACACAGACACTGGTCGTGTTTCATGAAAATCCTCTTCTTGAGGCATGGGGAGAAAGAAAACATGGAATGTACCTGTGGCACCCAAGCCTCGACCTCCACCTCTGAGCCCAAATAAGTCCCTTTTCTCTTTGGTTTGGACTAGCCCTTGAGGTATTGATTTCTGGCTCTGCTCTATCACTTGGATACTGGGAAGGTTTCTCTTCCTTATCTGCACAGTGCTTGTCCTCATACCAGTACTGTCACTGCATCAGCCTAATCAGGAGGCATCTCTTTACATTAGTAAGATATCTCATGATATGTCAATTGCCGGGGGGGCTATACAATTGTTCCTAAAGATCATAGTAGTAGAAAATGTGGGGCCTGAAAAAATACAATTCTCTTCAATATATTCTACCATCTTCTACTCTCAGAATCAAGGCTTACTTCTAGGTTAATGACACCTACATACAGGGAAGGTGCATCAGCCTCTGTTCTTCTCAGCCCCTAACTGCATGATCTCTGCCTCCTACAAAAAGGATCCAGAAAATCTATGGGGCATTTTGCTTGAAAGGATAACCTATCTACTTGGTTCCTCCTTGTTTTTTACTTCAATTTCTGGTTAGCTATGGAAAGTCTCCCATAGCAAGGATCATTTCCTAGAAAATACTGATATTTTCTATAACCAAATTTGAAAAGGGGAAGGGAAGACACTTTCATTTCACCTGGCAGCTCTATAAATTTTCTTGAATGTGCACCACACAAATGGGAACCACCTAAGTTAAAGGTGATTTGTACTTGAATGGTCACGGGTGTTCTCTCTGCAGTCAGATATCATAAACTAAAAGTAAATTAATGAACCTAGTCTCTCCCTAAGACTCCCCACTTTTTCTGGGTTTCAGGGCAGAGAAGAGGTTGGAGAAAATTTCCTGGGACCCTACTTGCAGGGAAGTTAATTGACTGGGAAGGCTGTTAAACCAGCGTCATCATCATCAATTTCCAAGTCTCAACTGAAACCTTCAGTTCAACTTTGCCATTTGGTTTGGTTGCATAAAGACATCGGTCATCCTTTTCTTGCATAAAGATTTGCTAACAAGGAGAATTTAGCTATCCCATGAGTTTTTAAGCTTCTCTTATAATGCCTTACTGTACATTGCTCTTGTAATAACATGCTTCAGCTGAACCTGATTTTCCAAACTGTTCAATAGCACTTTGTCATATGGCTTATTGCAAAATATTCTAGTATCAACACACATCCAGGGAGCTTTTCTCTTTCCTGTTGGTACATGGTGGGCAAGTGGATTTACGAGTTCCAGCAACTCTTCACAGTATCAAGTATGCTTTTTGATGTTGTCAAGGATTTCGTCAATGAAGTGAAGCCCTGGCAGGACTGAGATCATGTGTACCTCCTAATGCCAGGCCCTATAAACTTTCTTTTAATCTCCTTCACACTCCTGCTTCTGAAACCTACCATTACTGCAACACAGGATGCTCTCTTCAAACTCAAAATCCTTCTATCTGTTCCCTGAACTGGAGTGCCTGAAAATGTGTTTAGCTAATGGTCAACAAGCAGTTTTCCTGAGGCTGCAATGCTTAACCTGATAACTGATTCAATACATCAGGATCTGGTCTATTGAGAGTCCCCAGGATCAGAGGGACTCTCAACAAATGCATCTAGGTAGCAATCTTTGATCAGGTATGTTGTATTTTAGAGTATGCTGAGGTAAACTTCTAAAAAAGACCCTCATTTGCAACTTGGCGTTTTTGGGGGTCATGTAATGGTATGATACCTCGTTTAGCTTAAAATATTCAATAATGAACAGCGTGTCCATGTGTGAAAATGAATGGCACAGTTGATCTCTGAGTAGATATCTACCTTGGGTTCCCTAGGAGTCTGCTATAAAATTATTCTTTAGGATTTGTAGAAAGATAATATTTAACATTGAGAGTCGTTGAGGCACATCCTGAAAATCCACAGAAGGCCTTTTGAAAGAGTTTGTGAGATATTACCTTAAATCCTTCTAATGTCTTAAGAAAAGGTTTTACAGCCACACATTTGAATTCATATTTATCATGTTTTCTGGATTTGATCTTTGCCCCAGGGTTCTTTCTTATTTTTGAGGGTTGTCTTCTGGGAGAGACTAGAGATGAAAAACAGTTTTATTTCTGAACTCAGTAAATTCTGACCCACTTATATTTGTTTTCATTCTGCTCAAAAAATGAGTAATTTCTTCTTTAGCTTATATTCCTTTACCTTCATTTTATGATATTCAGCTTAAATAAATTACTTGTCATTTTCAACACTTAGCCTAGAAATATCCTTGGCCAGATCAATTAATTCATTAGGTACATTTCTATTTTTTCAGGTGACAGATTTCCTAAACTTCCCACCACTACATATCCAAGGGCTCCTATCTTCCAGACTCAAATAACATTTCACTCACTCTTCTTTAAGCCTTCACTGACACCCTCTTTGAGGCTCACTGGTCTTGGAAACACTTTACTTCCAAGAAATAATAATCTGTTACTCTTGCTACATAGAAAATCTACCCAAAACCTAGTTGTGTAACACAACATTTATTTTGTCTTGCTCATGATTTTGTTTAACAAATTTTGGGAAGGCCTCTGCTGGCAGATCCTGCCTCAAGCCTCTCTTGCGGTTTTAGTCAAATGTTGGTTAGGGCTGTAATCATCTGAAGGCTTGACTGGGCTGGACGTCTACGACTCGCTTTCACGGCCAGCAGTTGACATTAGCTGCCAACCGGAGTGCCCATAGGGGTGGCCTCTATGTATAGATTGGCTTCCTCATGTAATGGAAGCTTCGGTAGGTGGACTTCTTAAATGGCAACTCAGAACCCACATATGAGCATTCTCATGAACAAAGTGGAAGCCATATCATCTTTTATGATCTAGCTTTAGAAATTATATATCATCATTTGTCCCGAATTCTATTAGTTAAACATGCTCAGATTTAAAGTGAGGGAATTCTATGAGTTAAACACACTCAGATTTAAAGTAAAGGAATGCATATTCACATCTCAGTTTCAGAAATGTCTAAAATTTTGCGGCCACTTTTAAAAGCCCACCACAGGGTGCCTTGCTGTTAGGCTTTCTCGTGCATTACCAGCCATGTGATAGTACCAGACAGATAAGGGATGTTCTATAAGCATTTGTCAAAGTCATGAATTTTGGTAGGGAAAGAAAAGGAATTCTGTGAGTGATACTGAAACTAATAAGGCACCATGTGAGATATCTTTCTCTTGATCCTTCAAGAAGAGAAGAGACACTACTTTTGCCTCCCTTGTATGATGCAATGACCTGTTTTAAAGGTAAAAGACTGACTGGTGTTTTTCTCTTGTGTGTTTTTGTTTTTGTTTTTGTTTTTGTTTTTGACCATTCTACACCTAATTGAGACTCCTAGATTGCTGTATTAGTCTGTTTTCATTATGCTATAAAGACCTGAGACTGGATATTTTATAAACAAGAAAGGTTTAATTGACTCGCAGTTCTGCATGGCTGAGGAAGCCTCAGGAATTTTACAATCATGGTGGAAGGCAAAGGGGAAGCAAGGCACATCTTACATGGTGGTAGGAGAGAGAAAGAAAGCATGGGGGAGGGGGGAGTGCCACACTTTAAAACCATCAGCTCTAGTGAGAACTCATTATCACGAGAACAGGAATGGAGAAATCTCTCCCCATGATCCAATCATCTTTCACCAGGCTCCTCATACAACACATGGGGATTAAATTTCAAGATGAGATTTGGGCAAGAACACAGACCAAACCATATCAATTGCCAAATCTTTTACTTGAATTTTTGAAAAGGAGTCAGATTTCCATACTCCAAGAAGATGTGGAGTTAATGATAATCTGGTAGCAACCTCAAGTAACATATGGCAAACAAGTGATCTGGAAGAAGTAGGGATGCTCTTCAAGTCCTCTGTTCCAGGGAGCAACTTTGGCCACACAGTATACAACTGAATGTCTTTCTCTGTTCTAAGTCTGAGTATCACAGAGTGTCTTAATTTTCTTGTGTTACTGGATATAGGAAAATTCTTCATGTGGAGGAGAGGAGCTATGGGAAGATTACATGCCAAGACCGAATACCTAGACTCCAAGCTAGGATAAGTTTCAGTAAATGTGCTTTTTATACATCATAAAAAGTTATAAACAGGACAAAAGCCTTAAAAAGCTTTGTTATTGTCCCTTAACACTCCCAAGCAACAAGTTATCATGCTCATAAATGGAAATATCTACTGAGAAATGTCAGGCATCTTGTTTGAAGCTTTTGAAACAAAACAATTTCTGTGATGCATGTCTAGCGATGCCAAGAAGTCCATCTGCCAGTCAGAATTTCATCCTTTAAAAACCTGGCAGCACAAAAGAACACAATAAGATTCGTTTAGAGTGTCAGTTTTCCATATCTGGGCCAAAGGGATTAGGTCTAAATTGCACATCATTAGGTAAGACTGTGCATGAAAATGTTTGCTTCTTTTGTCCGTAAAATTACTTGCTGTTATTTTAGAAATAGCCAAAAAATATTAATTGGACTAAATAAATCCATTCATATGCAGATTTATCAGTCATTCTCATTTATGTTTTTATTTGACACACAAAAGTAGTGGGAATTTTCAAGTACAAATGTTTATTGGACATGGCAAGAGGTTGAGGAGAGGCAATATAGTGTGGTGATTAAAAGCATATATTTTAGAGTTAGTCTGGGTTTTAGAGTTAGATTGGGTTTCAGCCCCTCTAGTAAATAACTGTGACTTTAGGAATAACCTCTCTGTGGCTCATTTTCCTCACTTATAACATGGAATATCAGTGCTTAGTAGAGGGTAGATGCACAGTTAACAATTTGGGTAAGAATGAGCACACAATTTCAATAGGTTGTGGTGTGTGTGTGTGTGTGTGTCTGTGTGTGGTGTGTGTGTGTAAGAGAGAACGAATGAGAATATTTTGGGAGGAGTACATACATAGAGGATATTATTGAAGACAATAGGGATATCATGGTCAGTTTTTAATATACTGATGATGAGATTTTGAATTTTGAAAATGTTGGAACCGAACAAGAATACAATGTCAAGAGACTTACAATGATATACATCATTTTAAGAGAGTCACTTGACTCTTGTACCTAGTGCAAAGTAGAAAGCCCAAAGCATTTCTCACGTCTCAGTAAGCTCAGCTGTCTACTAGATGAAAAAGTTGGAAAGCCACCAGGCCATTACTTGTCACAGTAATCAACTTAAAGGTATTTTCATTTAATTATTGGCGGAAAGTTCAGTATTATATACAAATAAAAGGGAACTTTCCTGAGAAAGAAGACTGGTGAAGGAGTGGAAGAGAGATTTAGAGGTTGCCTAGCCCTTTCTTCCTTTTTGAAATGAACTGGTAAGGTCATCCTTTCTCTTAATTCTTATATGCTAGGCAATTTGGAAGAAAGACATCCACAATATAATGCTGTAATCTTGCCATTATCAATTAGGATAATCATTTCCATTGCTAAGGCTTGTTTCTATAATGATTCTGTTCAAAAAAATAAGATTTAGACACGCATGTAAAGAAATAGAGTATAGAGGGCAAATTTCTAGATTTTAAAAAATGCTTTCACTAAAATAGATTTTTATTCCCTTTAAATGTTGTTCTATTCAAAAACAATGCTTTTAACACCCTTCACACAACCTTTTAAAATATTACTTATGAATCTATGCACCTTGATCAAATGTTTCCTGTTTTTCATTCCCCAAGGCTAAGGTGACACAATTATTAGCTTTCGATAGGGTTAAACAATAACTACCCATGCTTACTTTTGTGAAAGTACGGAAAACAAATATAACTGAAGCCCTGTAACAGTTGAAAAGGTTCCCATACTTTGACTCTTTCTTGTTTTTCTTTTTCCTAGAAGAGCACAGAAGAATTGGAAGAAAAAGAACAATACTTTTAAATAAATGTTTTATCCACTTCTAGTGCTGAATATATCATTTTTATCCCTAAATTTTAACCATGTAATATTTTTTAATGGGGACTATTTTAATCCTCTGTAATAGCAGTTACAATATGCCAGGTAATATTATAGATGCAGGGGATATACCAGTAAACAGGACAGATCAAAACCCCTGCTATCTGGAGCTTACAGTCTAATGGGGGAGACAGAAAATTAACAATGTAATTAAGTATAGAATGTGGCAATAAGCATAGAATGAAAGAAAAAATAAGGTAGGAAGAGAATGGGGAGTGTCAGTGGGGTGGGTGGGGGCTGCAGTTTTAGAGGAGGTGGTTAGGGAAGGGCTTTTGAGAAGATGACAGTTAAGGGAAGATGTGAGGGAAATGAAGTAGGATGCTGTGTTTTAAGGAACAGTTGGTGGACCGAGTGCAGTCAGCCAGGGGAGAGTGCGAGAAATGGAAAGTAAGAGGAGGTCAGCTTGGTAGTCTATTGTGACGACTTTGGCTTCTATGCCATTACATTAAATGGCATTGCAGGTAGAGGTGGGAGGCCATTATAGGTCTGTCTACATCTTCTGTACATCTCCACCCTTCTCCATTCTGTTATCTGGCCCAGGGAAGCTATTTTCCCTTATGACCAATCATAATTCTTCCTTTTGGCCACCTTCCTCCTCTTTGAATTATCCAAAGGTTCCTTCTGTTAGAGAAGCAGATACGCCAAGCTACCTGTTTCCCTGGATCAGTAGCTCTCAACAGTGGTCATAAGCCCACCTGTGTCAGTCCCAGAAACTTGTTAAAATGAAGATTAGTCAGCCTCCCTCAATGCATATTCAATCAGTATTTCTACAACTGGGGCTTGAGAATCTGCATGTTCAAAAATTTTCCCAGGGCATTTCTTTCTTGTAAAGTCTGAAAATTAGAATCCTAGATTAGAGAAACAACACCCTCCTGATGGGCATCCAAGCCATTTCTTAAACCTAATTTTTTTCTTATCTCCAAAAAGGAGAACTTAAAAATAATTTGTTTGACTCTGCTCTATTTTGACTGAGTATAATCTGCTAGGCTTTTATTTCTAGTTTATTCAATGCCTATAAAATATTTCATTTTGTGATGTATTTCATAATTTTTTTTTTTTCAAAAAATTTTTTGAGGCAGAGTCTCACTCTGTTGCCCAGACTGAAATGCAGTGGCATGATCTCGGCTCACTGCAACCTCTGCCTCCTGGGTTCAAGCTATTCTCCTGCCTCAGCCTCCAGAGTAACTGGGATTACAGGCATGCACCACCATACCTGGCTAATTTTTTGTATTTTTAGTAGAGATGGGGTTTCACCATATTAGCCAGGCTGGCCTTGAACTCCTGACCTCAAGTGATCCACCCACCTCGGCCTCCCAAAGTGCTGGAATTACAGGTGTGAGACACTGCGCCCAGCCCAGTATTTAATCATTAAGTACTATCCATAAGAATCATTTTGCACATTTCTCATCAATTTGTGTAACATGAGATTCAATGTCTGGTTTAAAATTTTATAAACTGTGAAAAGATTGTGACTTTCATGTTTTTTACTAAGTCTAATCCCATGACAGATTATTCCATATATTTTTGTATAACAGTACTGATTTTATTTTATTTGCATGCTAATGTTTCTATGGTAAATTATATTTCAACATTTTACTTGTATTACAAGTAAAGTCATTCAAAAATTACTAATCAGTGCTATGCTTTTATGCTTTTCTCTGAGTCCTAGAGGGGAAATGAGTCTGTGACTTAGATTGTTATAGAATTTGAGATGAGGTATCTATGTTTCCCAAAAGTGTATGCAGCACTGCTTTCACATTACACCTAATCTTCTGGAAGACAGACACTAGATTGATATTTTCCAGAGTTTCTGTTACAATTTCCAGAGTTTAGCACTTTTAAACAAATATTGTCCTTTCATTTTCTTCAGATTTCATAGGTTGATTTCCCTGCACCAGAAATTATTTCAAGATATTAGGGCAAATCAAGTTTGTCATAAATAAAGAACAAGGCAGAGGTAAAGTCATGTGCCAAGCAGATAATAAATATCTAGCTGAGTAGCTAAATGCAGTCCCATCAAAGAAGATTGGTTCTATTGGTCTCTTATTAATAATGTTGAATTATTTCCTGGCACAGAACGGGTGTGGTATATTAATTGCAAGAGCTGTGTAATGGATTGGGCTGAGATTTAAATTAAACCAGCCTTCTAAGCTGGAAAGGATCAGATGAGGGAGTCTTTATGTTCCACTTTGGCTGAACTGTGTTTATAGTGAACACACAAAAGCATATATTTCCTTTCAACCGTTAGGATTTGCAGCTGTTGGTTAAAAATACATCCAAAAAGGTACCAAAAGCAAATGGTCCATACATTTTAAGAATGTAAGGAAAAGGCTGATGAATCTTTTACTAATTACATTGCATGAGATAAAACGTCTCATAAGAAAAGACTCTTACAGAATTTCTGCTCCTCTATGCCTCTGGTTACATTATTTAAGTCAACGTGTTTAACATGAATGCATTTTTTAAAAAGAGAAAAAAAAATTCCACTTTTCAAAATAATTGTGCATTTTCTTTTATTAGCAAAAGGGCTTATAAAACCTCCAGATGCTAGAAGTATATATGAATAAATAAGGAATAACATGTAAAAAAGGAAGAGAAAATAATCTTATAGTATATACACCAAAAGTCTTTATTTACATTACTTTAAGATTTTTACATAGGGATTATATAGGATTTTGGAAATCCTAAATTTGAAATGAACCTTGAAATTTATCAAGTTCAGAACTACTAATGATAACAACAGTGTTGTTAACAATATAGCTAAATTTTGAGCACTTATCATCTGCTGCAAATTTTTAAAAGAAGCTTTACATATGTAATCTTAGTCAATCCTCACAACAACCCTATGATGTAAATATTATTAACTGAATTTGACATTATGATAAAGGAACTGAGACACAGACTGTTTAAAAAATCTGCCTGAGGTCATAGAGCTAACAAGTGGAAGAGTCAGTATTAAGATTGAAGAAACACTTGTAAAATTATCCCAGCCAGTTGTGTCCAGGGAAAGTGTACACAGCTGTAGAGAGCATGATTTGAAGATGCCAGAAGGTCTATCCAAACACAGCACCTTCAGCAGTTTACAACACTGCTTCAAATTCCCACCAATAAAGAAAGTGCTTTGTGCTAAGATATTGCCTAGAAAGCATACGTGTTTTAAATATTACCTAAGAAGAATTTCTCATTAATGATAACAAGACAAGGAGGACACATTTTAGGGAGATTTGGATGATAAAAGAGAGAAAAAACAAAAGAGCTGTTGGAAGTAAAGCATCACAGTATATACTTTTCTTCAATCCTGGCAAAGTGGAGGGGTAATGAAGATAAAATTCATCTAATTTGGTTTTGATTGGATATGGAAATTGTACATCTTAAGTTGTCTTCTCATTTGGGAGGTATAACCATAATAAATAGGTAAAGCTTTACTATTTGCAATTGTTAAGTTTAATTAATAGCAAAAATTATCTGGGTATAATATATTCTCCTGAGACTTGCCTCCTTGAGCAGAGATTCTTAAACAAGGGTCCACATAAGACTCCCTATTGATACGTGAAATTTCAAGTATGTATGTGAGAATACACAGCACCCTAAGAAGATTGTCCAAATTCATTAAATTCTCATGTGTATATAAATCTTTTAAAACTGTCAAGATAGCACGGACTCAACCTAGCACAGCTGAACTTCTTACATATCATCCAAAATTAGTGCCTTCTGGAAGCGGTCTTTAACAGCTAAGATAATATAACATACAACTGTTTTGAATTTTGTATCCTAACGAGCACCTAGAGCTACATTTAAGCTGATATTTTAGAAAGTAAAATATATCAAAATACTCAAGATCATATCACACACCACTGGTTTGCTAGAACTACCTTTTACTTTTCCAGTGTGTTTCTGCAGCAACAGATGAAACTATTTGGGATTGGGTTTTTAAGTAAAGAATATGCTACAAGGAAATGAGAAGGTTATGTCAATAGATGTTCTTAGCAAAGAGTTAGGCAATTGGAGTCAGCAGTCTATTAATTAAAAATACTTTCCAAAATGAACAAATTGATCTGACTTTCTTGATGAGTTATTACCAGGTTCCTTTTATCACTTAAAACATTTTCTTTACTCTGTGTTTAACAACAAATGTGGGCCAATTGCTGTGAGTTAATTGAAAAGGATTGTTTTCTAGTTGCCAAGAAACAGTGCTTTCTTACATTATGCAGGCCATTATGTGCACAGATCAAGCTTCCTGATTTTTCTTTTAGGGTTTAAGAATATAGGCTGCTGTGATTTAGTTGTCCTTTGAGGATAGGAGAGCAAATCAAGAAGCTTTTGGGAGTGTTGTTCTATTTGAATTTACCAGGTAGGATTTGGATTTGAAAGTGCTACCTTCTTTCTTGTGCTTAACTTTTCCTAAATCACCTAAATGCTTTTATGTTGAGTGAATGAGTAGATCTAAAATAATGATACTACTTGACATAGTTTCATGTAAGATCATGCCAAATTGATATTCTTCCAGTTGAAGATTCTGAGAAAAAAGAGAAAAAGAGGTAGAGATAATAATAGATGTCTGTGAGACTGGTTCTAGAGCTTGTTGTTGGTTTCAGAGTAGTAAATATATGTAAATCAAGAGGTTGTGAGTGTGCTTAGGGTTGAAATATTGATATTATGGCTTTGGAAGCAAATATCATTATTTCTATTTAAAGGAAAGATTTCAAATCTTGTTTGGTTCCAACTACAAAATGGGCTTTATAGCTTGTTAACTTCAAAAAGATTAGTTGATCTTGTATCTAAGTATAACTTGGTTACTTCGGGCTCTTAAAAAAAAACACCTGTATATATTTTCATCATCTTTTTTTCTTTTCTGTTGACTATTTTCTTGATGATTTTCCTTTAACAATGAAGGTAAAATCAGGGTCCTTGCACTTAATGGATTGTACTAATAGGTATGATACAAACAAGAAAATGCCATTTGTCATCCTCAGGAAGAAAAACAGCATTTCCTTTCCTTTTCTCTCTCTTTTACTATGAATCATATGAATTAAAAGAAAAACAGCATTTCTTCATTCAAAGTTAGTAGCTTCCAGGCTCACAAATGCAGTGCTCACTGTGTGTAATGTAGGGGAAGGGTTGAAAAGGACTCCGTGAGTTAAGTTCGTTGGGTCAAAGCATCATCCTATTCTTGAATTCATGCTTTCATAGGTTTAGGTTGAACTCTGCAAGCTTGTGAACTTATACTTAGCATCATGCAACATTGATTGCATGTTGAAAACAGGTCTTGCCAACTTTGCAGATGAACCTAGTTGAAAGTAGTTACTGATCCTTTCTTGCAAAGATTTTACCTCCTGTCTTGTATACTTCTGCGTTTCTTTAGGAACATATTTCCTTTAAAAGGAAGATCATCAAAATGGATATAAGTCAGGTTAAATATTTGTTGTGTCATTAGGTAAGTTTCCATTTGTTCAGGGTTTGAAGCCACCTAAGTATAAATATGACCTGTGTAATATGAAACCTAGTTAATGTTGGAAAGAAATGATTGCAGTGTGCCTTTATCTGATAATATGATTTTCCACATGTGAACCAACACTTTGGTAAGGAAACTCTTACGTGAAATAAAGTCAATGAAGTGATAATTGAATATGAACATGCAATCCATTCATTTATTTTTAACTCTTCATACTGGAGTCTCCTTTCTTGAATTACTATTTACATTTTAATTAAAATAAAGAATCACAGTACCACCGGCTGTCACAAATTCATTAAACTGCATTTTTAATTCATGTAATAGTAAAATTGAAGTAGCTCATTTAAATAAAAGCATGGTTTGTGGTTATGTATACTTGGTGTGACACTACCACTTTTAGTTCTGTTGGGATTGTGCATTTCTTTCCAAGCAAGATGTAATTAAACAATTCTGTTGTAGTTTACATTCTTTTCTTCACTTTTTTTCTGGCCAAAGAGTGCTCTTTGTCCTGAAAATGTACTCTTGATATTATTGGTACTATGCTGCTTAAAATATCTATGCTGGTAAAAATTTTTACTTAGTCCTTTTTTTTTTTTTGGCCACTGCTAGAGCAAGGTGACGTGTGATTGTGTGAGGTGGGGAGAGTGGTGTGAAAATCAGCCTGAGATGGTATCTTATAAGTAGATTTCTTTCCATATCTAGCACACTGTTTCTTCTTTGTCAGTATAGCAGAGTGGTTGTGACATTAATAAAATACCTACATAGGAAATATTTGGTAGGGCAACAAAAAACCTTGATTTCATCTGTAAAAATCTTTTGTTTAATAAATATTAACTGATATTAATTTGCTTCTCTGTGGATTAAAATTTTGTAAAAAGAAAAATGTCCATCTAAGTTGGGAGGGAAATTAGGCTATAAAATTTTTGTTCATCCTTAATTAAGGAGAGACTGAATTGCATTCATTGGTAGTTTGTAGAACATAGTGATTGATATTCCATAAAATCATAAGGGCGTTTATTGCTTATTGAATCTAATGGCTTTAAAACTTTATTTTGAGGAGCCTTATTCACAAAAGCATTATAACAAGGATGGATGTGTAGAAGAGGGGGGAATGGTTAGCTCTTGGTGTAGAGTAAATAAGCCATATTTCAACTAGTCCATGGTTTTTAAATTTTTCTGCAAGAACACAGATAGTGTAAGAGGCTTTGGCAAACTTTTCATGACAATAGACTACACTGGATTTGCTTTATAGCATTACTCTGATCAACCATTCAAGAAATCCAGTCAAGTATGAGGTTAACTTGACATATCTCATTTATAGTGAACTCAAGATGCTTTTTGATAACCTGTTCTCCTATTGCAGGCACTCAGCATTTCTTTCATTGTTCTAGAATTTAGAATTATTTCAGGGATCCTTACTAAGTAGTTTGTCAATTTTTAAAAACTGTACCTACTTTTTTTTTTTTTTTAATTGTGTTATTATCTTATGGTACAATTTTTTTTTTTTTTTTTTTTTTTTTTTTTTTTTTTTTTTACAGGTTCTTGATATGTAGCCCAGGCTGGTCTTAAACCCCTGGCCTCAAGCAATTCTGCCTGGGTCTCCCAAAGTGTTCAATTATAGGCATGTGCCACTGTGCGCAACATATGGTACATCTTTTGAACATCGTTTCAAAGATTTCTGAAAACATTATTGTGCCTTTGATTGCTAATTTCCCTCATAGTCTTTGGTATGAAATTTACCTAAGTTTAGAAATTCAGAATAATATATATATTAATAAAGTGGTTTCTTATTATCTATTTTCCTAAAAATGTTCTCTTTATAATATTAGGAGATCATTCACCTAAATGAAGGAGATAGATATATGCAAAATATTCCAGTAATTTTAATTGTTCTATTGTTTATATAAACACAGTTAGTACCAACCTTCAATCTTGTTCTGATAACCATAGGGACACATTCCTTTCTTTTTGCCTTAAAATTTTTGTTATGCTGAAATTTTAACCCTTTCCTCAACTGATGTGGTGTTATTTCTCATATGTTCCTATTTTCATATTTTCTGTAGACTTTTCTAATACTTGAGAGTCCTTGCTCTCTCTTTCTCTTCCTTTTGGGTAGTTCTCAGTTTGGCAATGTGTGAAGATGTTTTTTTGGTTGTCATAACAGAGGGGTCAGAGTACTCCTGGTATCTCATAGGTAGAGGGCAGGCAGGCTGCTAAACATCATACAATACATGGACATTCCCCCACAACAAAGAACTGTTCAATTCCAAATGTCAATAAGAAATCCTGCTTTACAGGTCTCACATATCTGATTGCGGCTAAACACATAATTATGGGTCAGAATTTTTGTTTTGAGAATGTCTTCAAGTCCCATGTAACTTTATTCCTTTTATTTATAATATTGGCCTATACGATCATACCTATTTGTTAATTGAACTTTCTGGAATCTGCCTATTTAAAGTCTAAGAATCATGATCTGACTGGATTATCCAGTTTTCCCTTCCTTGATTATTACCAGTACTAAAATGACAATGGTCACATTATCTTTAAGCTGTGCATATAACTAAATAGTGCTTTGTCTGAATGACTTGTGGATTATTTCCCTCATTGCTTCTAAAAGCAATGGATAAAGAAGGATTCATTAAAGCAAGACAATCATCATCTGTTGAATCACTGTACTCCTGGATTTCCATGCCCAAATCATTTTTCAATAGTCATTTGCTCATTCTACAGATATTTCATTCTATAGAATAATCAATTGCTAATTCTGTGGATATTTATTGAGCACCTATAAAAAGAAAAGGACAAGAAAAAAATGAAAAAATGAAATGAAATGGAAAAATGAAACAAAATAGAGGAAAAGATAAAGAGCAGTAATGTATCTTTCCAGTGCAACCATAACTCAGAGTAATTCTTTTCCTCTGGTGAATATCTGTCTCTACTGAATTCTTTAAAATTCCTTACTTATTTTATATTTTATTATGCAATGGTCTGGAGTGAAGCTATTAGTTTCGTTTTTAGGAAGGGAATGAGAAGCATAAGTGAAGCAGAATATTGTAATTTTAATATTCTAATATTGCTATTTCATCTTATTTTGTATTTTCTTCACTTCCTTCCTTAATGCTTTTGTTTGTTTGTTTTTGATACATGGGCTCATTCCTAGAGTGCGGTGGCATAATCTCAGTTTACTGCAACCTCTGCCTCCAGGCCTCCCACTTCAGCCTCCCAAGTAGCTGGGACTATAGGCACATACCACCACCATTTTTGTATTTTTTGTAGAGACGGGATTTCGCCATATTGCGTAGGCTGGTCTTAAACTCCTGGACTCAAGTAATCCTCTTGCTTTGCCTTCCAAAGTGTTGGGATTACAGGTGTGAGCCACCTCGACCAATCTTGTTTACGTGATATATGCAGAAATAGACGCATCTTCCTGTTAAATGTTCTACTGTGTTAAAATATGAAGAAAAATTTGATGCTCTAAAATTCTGACTTTGTAAAGCTACAAATTTTAAGTAATCATTTAACTTACTACAATTTTATTTACCAAAAGATGATTCCTCTTCTCTTCAAATTAGAAATTGAATTTTGCTCACTAGGAGTTTATTGGCATACAAAATTCCAACGAAACAATATAAATAATAGCTATAGAAAATGTTTAAAAATGGTGTGAGTATATTTTTGGAGTTTATTGAAAATGAGAGATATTCAAATACTTTGCCTTATAATTTTCTAGTGATGATTTTGAAAAAAAAATTAATCTTATCTTAAAAGCCTTAGTGGTAACTAACAGATTGCAATGAAATTGCCTTTGTTATGCAAGCAAAACAAAGAGGAGTCATTTGTTCTTTGAAGTCCAGGCTTTGCCATTTATTAGCTCTCCAAATGTGGGCAAGTTACTTAGTCTTTATGAACCTAGATTTCTTCTACTGTGAACCGGATAAAAATAGTTATCTCATAGGGTCATTATGGAAACTACATGTACAGATCCAGTTTGGTACTTGTCACAGAGAAATTATGTAATTATATGAAGTTCCCCTTTTTTCATAACTTTAGGCCTAGGCTCTCACAATTCGTTCACAGAAAAGACTCTAAAGGAACCTTAAAGATCATCTAGTATACCACACGTGATGCTTGCATAGCTTAATGTTCCCCTGGTAACTGGCTTATACTTTATTAGCTTTAATAAAATAAAAAGCGTTACCTCTTAAGGCTACAGACATTTATAAATATTTTGTTGAAACCTATGAAATTGCTACTCCTGTAGGCCAAAACAGCCCAATATTGACAAATTTCATATGAGTCAACCCAGTCAATATAACATAGCCAATCCTATTTCAGCAAATAATTCTATATTACAAAAGACTGGCATGACTTGATAAGGTTATAGATATAGTTCTATTAGATGTTTAAAAACATTATAAAAAGACACTACTAGGGAGAGAGAGTATAATCAATAAGAGCTTGGAGCAGAGGTTAACGAACCGCAGTCTATGGGCCAAACCCAGTCCACTACCTGTTTTTGTATAGCCTGTGCAGTAAGAATTGTTTTTACATTTTTAGACAGTTGGAAAAAAAATCAAAAGAAGGACAATACTTTGCGACACATGGAAATTATATGAAATTTAAATTTCTGTGTCCATAAATAAAGTTTTATTGGACCATAGCCATACACCTGCATTTACATATTGTCTAAGTCTGCTTTTGTGCTCCAGAGACAGAGTTAAATAGTTAAGATAGAGGTTTTATGGTTTATAAGCCTAAAATATTTACCGCCTCAGCCTTTACAGCAAAGGTTGGCTAACCCCTGCCCTAAAGTCAGACTGCCTGCTTTCAAATGCCAGTGTCAACATTTCTTGGCTGTGTGATTTAGTCAAGTTACTTAACTTTTCTAAGCCTCAATTTCCACATTTTAAAATGAGCATAACAATAGTCCTTACCTCAAGAATAATTGTAACTGCCTACCATATCATAAGTACTCTATAAATATTACTTCAATTATTAATATTATTCGGGGGTGCCATTGTAAATGACTTTTTAAAATCCCTTAGATTGTAGCCCAGCTTCTGTAGCTGAAAAGCTTAGATGGGCTACAATTGTTGTATCACCATATTATAACATGAAGCCCAAACAACAGTCACCAGCATTCTGGGGACTTTAACGTAAAATGTAGCCACTTGCTCATATAAATGATTTTAATATTTACATCTCATTCATACCAAATGGATCATTTCAAGTTAAAAACATTTAAGCTTCTAAATGTGCAATTGCTAAGCTGCAAAGTAGGGGCTGTTTTCTCCCTGGGACAATGAACATCTGCTGAAACAATTTGTCCAACGGAGCATTTGCCTCTGCTGGCCTTTTTTTTTTTTTTTTCTGAAATGGAAAAAGGATCATTGTTTAACTTCAACTCTTCTAAACCAAGAAGCAGTTTCTCTTGGGACTAGATGTTTCTAGGATTTGAAAAAGTAAAGGGGCCTCAGCTTTATATTTATTTTTTCTTATTTTCCAGTGAGGGTAAGTGGAGTTTTACTTAGAATGCCATATTCTTTTTTCCTTTTTATTTTAATATTGTTTGAAAGACCACAGGCCTTTCTAGATGATTTTAAGATTTGTGTATTGAATTGATCTCTGCAGCACTTTGTATGTCTGAGAGAGACTGGGGGTGGGGTTAGTGGTTATCAAACAGCAGAAAAAGAGTCAGGTTTTAAATTAGAAAGGCTTTTGAGAACTAGCTCAGATCTATTACTTTTTGTATGCAAAGTCAGAGGGGTTTGGAGGGAAGATGATCCAAAATCTTGAAAATAAAATAAAATCCTCTCAAAGCTAACATCTAATAGCATACTAGAGATAATAGATGGGTAAGTAGAACTGCTGATAAACTTCAAGTCCAGGACTTATCAGTCCGCTTTCTTCTGCAGCTTTTCTACATTGATTTCCCCAGGGAAAGTTGAAGAGAGGACACTTAAGGCACTCCGCTTTATAATGCATACTTAAGAAATCAGTGAATAATAACTACTAGAATTCTCTGGGTAAACCAGTTTGAATTAAAGATGCATTTCCTTTTGTTTCCTTGCTTTAAAGCAGGGGTTCTTGGTCTTTGGAGGTTACATTGAGAGCAGTGACTCATATCCAAAATGAAGAAAGGAAAGTGTTGTCAAATTTCATGTTGATTCATAAGAAGGAGCATAAAGTATTATTCACAGTTCTATTTGCTATAAAAAAAAACTGATGAACTTTGCTATGTCCAAATAGAATAAATTCTATAATATATAAATTATTTCTGATTTTTAAATATTCAACCTAGTATTTTCCGGATAAAATGCTCAAGTATGTAAATAAAAAAAGTATAGCTATCAAGTCAAAAGTATTTTGCCACTTGCTTTGTATTTTGTCAGTCAATTAAAATCTTTAGCATTCTTTGTTACAGAGGCTTAAGATGCTTGCGGGGTGGAGGGAAATTTTCCTCTGAGTGAACTGTTAGAATCTTTTGGATGATAGTCAAACACTTCTGTAATTTCCTTCACCATTTTTAGCTCCTTTTGGCATCACTTATTTCAAGTATGTCTCTGGAATGTCAAGAAGATGCCATTATTTTAAATGTTGTGTTTTAATATAATATCAAGCTAAATTTGTTCCTAGAGAATTCAGAAATAAAGGTAGAGTACTTTTTTCTTATCTTTTAGCAAAATGGAAAACTTCAAAGACTAAATGGAGGCTTTGCTCAATCTCCTACCTATGAAAGCGGATTAGAATTTTTATCCTCTGGCTACAGGCAATACAGATTTATGTGTGGTAGGAAAAAGAACTGAGTCAAAGGGAAACTAGAAGCTAGACCTCTCACTCAGATATTTGGTCCAACATCAACTGCATTGTTCTGTCCTGATACTGCCTTTTGAGTGTTCTTCATTTAAATCTTTTAGAAGAATGATTTTGGTAATACTTTGGAATAAACTTCCTATGGTTATTTCTGAAGTTGAGGACATCTACAATTCGAAATTCTATAATTCCTGGCTACTGTAATTCCCTTAAACATACATGTGAAGTTCATTGTGCTGGCACCAGTAGGCACAGGGAAAGAAAGACCCAGGAGGGACCTCATTAGATCATCTAACTTATACCAAAATCATTCAAAACTGAGTCAAAGGTTTCCAAAGGATTTGTTACAACTGCAATTGCAATATAACTAGGACTATAACAAAAAAGAGGCTTTCTTGCCTTTCTGATCAAGAATCATTACAATATCAAACAAAAGATGAATTCTTTCCTAAGAATCTTATGACTAATTCAGGTCTCTACAAGCACTCCAGGAAAAAGATTCTTTTTAGTTACCAAGATCATAGTAAGTGCGATTTCGGCCCAAAGGCTTAAAAAGCAAAGCACATATGATATGTCCCTCTGATCTGTGGGCTAGTTCTCTTTTCATTCCTATGCTCTAGATTTTTTTCTATCCTTATTATATTGAGAAACAACAAGTACAAGTATTTTTAGCTGGCTTACCTGAATTAATCTCTTATAGGGCTGACATATTTAAACTAACAACAACAAATATTTAACAGAGAAAACGTTCCCTGCTCTTAATTTCTAGCTCCTATCCCACTATTTTTAGCTTTGTGGCCTTGGGCAAGTCATTTAAATTCTCTGGATCTCAGTTTCTCCTTCTGTATAAAGTAAGAGAATGAATCTAGATAACTAAAAGAATCTCTTTGAGCTCTGACAAGCTATACCCCAGTCTATCATAAAGCTAAACTAAAACAATTCTGTGACCTTTATCAGGAAGAAAGGACAGTGGGAGGGAGACACGTTAGGAATTTTCTCTCATTGCTCCCACTCACACAACTGCTGCTGCAAAGGGCTCAAGTTGGTGAACCCACATTTTATTAGTTATGTTAATTATTTGGATGAAGTTTCATGCAAAACTTATGTATTTGAAGCTGAAGGGGAGAGAGATTCTAAGCTGTAGTCTTTTAATTTTTTTTAAATTTGTGACCAATTTTTTTTATTTTTTATTTTTATTTTTATTTATTATTATTATTATACTTTAAGTTCTAGGGTACATGTGCATAACGTGCAGGTTTGTTACATATGTATACTTGTGCCATGTTGCTGTGCTGCACCCATCAACTCGTCAGCACCCATCAACTCGTCATTTACATCAGGTATAACTCCCAATGCAATCCCTCCCCCCTCCCCCCTCCCCCCTCCCCATAATAGGCCCCGGTGTGTGATGTTCCCCTTCCCGAGTCCAAGTGATCTCATTGTTCAGTTCCCACCTATGAGTGAGAACATGCAGTGTTTGGTTTTCTGTTCTTGTGATAGTTTGCTAAGAATGATGGTTTCCAGCTGCATCCATGTCCCTACAAAGGACACAAACTCATCCTTTTTGATGGCTGCATAGTATTCCATGGTATATATGTGCCACATTTTCTTAATCCAGTCTGTCACTGATGGACATTTGGGTTGATTCCAAGTCTTTGCTATTGTGAACAGTGCCGCAATAAACATACGTGTGCATGTGTCTTTATAGCAGCATGATTTATAATCCTTTGGGTATATCCCCAGTAATGGGATGGCTGGGTCATATGGTACATCTAGTTCTAGATCCTTGAGGAATCGCCATACTGTTTTCCATAATGGTTGAACTAGTTTACAATCCCACCAACAGTGTAAAAGTGTTCCTATTTCTCCACATCCTCTCCAGCACCTGTTGTTTCCTGACTTTTTAATGATCGCCATTCTAACTGGTGTGAGATGGTATCTCATTGACCAATTTTAAGGCTTGAAACATGTCATTCTAGAATAGACCATTGAATAACATATGTATTAGTTTCTCAGGAAATAACAGCTAACTGAAGTTATTATTCCTTCTTATTAATAAAATATAATTTTTCATCTTTTCCACCCAAATTTGTGATAAATGTGCTTACTCCTGTAAATGGCTTATATTTCTCTTTTAGCACTCCTATGTTGAAACTCTCCAAAAAAAGTTCAAAATACTCACATTCTAGTATTAAAATATTGCTAAAGGTGTACTTATTCCATGCACACAAATAGTTTTTTTTTTTCTTATAATCTGGCTCCTTATCATTAGCTTTTAGTGGGGGAAGAGAAGGAGAAAAATTTATTGATGAATTTCCTATTGCTCTTTTTGAAATTTCCTCAAATGACGGATATATCCAGAGAGAACTATGGCTATGAGAAAACTATTTGAAAGATCTGATAATTGTAAACTAAACAATTTCAGTCAGACAGTGTAATTAACAGACTGGGTAGAGGAAAAGGAGCTAGTTATGTTTCGTTTCCTGAATTTTTATGTCTAAAAACAGAAATGTTTTATCCACTTCCCATTTTGTAAAGCTATTGCAAAAATTTCCTGCCATCACAAATGTTAGAGATAGTGCATTTTACTAAAAAGTTGTAAGTGGAAAGCCTACTAAATTTATGCCAAAGTGTCACTGTAGACATGGTTTAACATGAAAGATCAATGAGTATATCTTGTTTTTTTGTTCTTAGAGATAGGATCTTGGATCTTGCCATGTTGCCCAGGGTGGTCTGAAACTGAAAGCATATCTTTTCTATTAGATGATGTTATGAACCAGTCTTAGTGACAAGTTAAATAATCTTTCAAAGACAAAAACCATTCTTCATTTTAAAGGCCACCTGCTTAATATATCAGGCTGGTGAAGGTATTTTAGTGATACCATTGACTACTGTTATTAATTGCAAATAATTGTAAACACCACATAGCAGATGTAACAAGACCCAGTGACCAATTACAATGCTAATGTATGTATTTTTCTGTCACTACTGAAAAAAGGAAATGAATTTAATTTTAACATTTCCACAGAATCTATAAAACCTAATTCATGTAAAGTTAAAAATAAATCCATATTATAGAATCAAAATAATGTAAATAGTTTTATTCATTTTAATGGAAGAATATCCAAATACAGAGGAGACTCCAAACCAAGCACCTATGGCTCTTAACTTTAAAAAACCCTCATTTTCCAGTTTATTTTCAAGGTACATTGTATTAAATCTTATTTGAAAATCAAGAGTAGCCTACAGATTTAATTGATCTCAACAGGGGGAGAAAATAATCTAATTTTTCATTAGAGTTCCTGTGGTAACCACAGAGAGAGCCAGTAACTTGGTAAATATAGCTATGTCTCTATGGGCCTGTGAAAAGCAGAATGAAGAACATGGCTGTATAAAAGATTAACCCATGAGGATAATGTCCAAATACGTCATTTATTTTCACTGCCCTACATCAAGGAGACCTCATTGGAGAATCATTTAAACAATAAGAAAACAAACTTTAAAAAATTAGATAAAATGTTTTAATATATTTTTCTGAAATAATCTATTTCACAAGCTCAGTACATATTCCAGATATAAAGGCACTAGCTTTTTACTGGAATTTAGATATTTTCACTAATTCAGAAGTCTTAATTAACAAAACTCTACATATTGCTGAAGCACTAAGAAGAGATTCATTACGATTAAATATTTTCCAGTATTATCTCTACTCCAGACAATATTATTTTGTGTTCCAACACTCAGCTCTTCCATCTTTGGAAGAGCTGTATCATATATGGTACCTTTCATATATGATACAGATCATAGCTTTTTTTTTTTTTTTTTTTTTTTTTCAGACCAAGTCTTGCTCTGTCACCAGGCTGGAGTGCAGTGGTATGATCTCGGCTCACTGCAACCTCCGCCTCCAGGGTTCAAGTGATTCTCCTGTCTCAGCCTCCCAAGTAGCCGGGACTACAGGTGCACACCACCACACCCAACTAATTTTTGTATTTTTAGTAGAGATGGGTTTTACCATGTTGGCCAGGATGGTCTTGATCTCTCGACCTCGTGATCCACTCGCCTTGGCCTCCCAAAGTGCTGGGATTACAGGCATGAGCCACCATGCCCGGGCGATCATAGCTCTTTTAATACTCTGAACCATTAGATATTTGTCCCAGATAATCTACATTCACAAATAGAGGAGTACTTTCATTTTTATACAGAAGTGAAGAATGAGGAAATTTATAGGTTAGAATTCTTAAGAAAGATAATTGAAAAGATTCTGTTAGATGTTTACCCACGTATTGGCTATCTGGGTGGCTCTAATCATCCAACTTGCTCTGAGTTTTATAGCCCTATGATAGCTGAATAAAAATGACCCCACTTTTGTCCCTACTTTGGGTCTCACGAATAGTGTGAAACATCATTTTCTTTTTACCTCTGCTGCCATCCCTACCTCCCATTTCACTTCTTATTGCTATCCCCTTCTATCCATTCTGCATGGACCCAGATGTGAAATGCATGTGTTTTCATTTATTTCCATAAAACACATTCACACAAGGCAGTGGGATTAAAGATTTGTTGTGAGTCTTGGAATACAAGGACATTATATTCACAGCACAGCATGGCCCACAGCATTAACCTAAGTATCAAACATCCCTGTTCTTTAGCAGGACTGGACATCAGCCAGCCCATTTTCTCAGGACCTGGCTCTGGATGTCTTGCTGGGCCATCTTCCTTACCTTCTGTTTTCTCCCACTGCTTTCCCTAGTCTTGGAACACTTGACTCATCTATCTCTAACTGAAGCAAAACATTCTTCTTACTTTATTATACAAGCAATATAATTTAATTTCTCGTATTGCTAGCTTATTTTAGACAACTTGCAAATGCAGAACCAAAGACGGCTCACCAAGGTGTTTTTGCTAAACTGGGAAATTTTTTCCATGAGAAATTCTTTCACCTGCTTTTAACCTATCTGCCCCCTCCTGTCTATCACCACACCCACACAGATCCCAACACAAGGTTTTATAGCACATTCTACCCGTTGAAAGCCATTCAGCCAGCAAAAATTTAGGCTTTGAAGGACACTTGGAAGAGACCTGGGATTCATTCTCATTTCTCCCCATTCCTTTCCGATCATAGCCAACCCCAAGCCCTGTTGATTCTATAGTACTTGAAACACTTCACTACCCTTTGCTGTTACCCTAGTCCAAGCCACCATTATCTTTTCACTAGGATTAGTGCAACAGCCTCCCAACCTATTTTTGGGAGAAAAAAAACTTTTCCTCTACTAACTTTGTTGGTTGGTAGTGGTTGGGAGGTGTGGGAGAGGCTGAAAATTAATTGACAATGACAGATTAAATGGAGAAAAGTTTATTTTCACATGCATGAGAGAGTACCCCACAAGAAGTGGCTCTATAAACAGCTAGGGGTAAGGGTTTATATACAAGCTTAATAAAGGGGGAGTTCAGGGTTTCGAATAACAGAGGTTTTAATTAGGATTGTTTATACTTTTTTTTTTTTTTTTTTAAATGTCCCAGTGCTCAAGGCTCAAGTGCCTCTTTTATAGAGACTACCCAGAATGTATGATTTGTGGCAGCTGACTCTACTTTTTTCAGATAAGGAAAGTTCAGATAAGACTTTTTTCTGCATCTGTTAGAGCTCAGGTGTTTTCACCTGGAATAAATCTTCATACCATTTTGGTGGGTCGTTGGTCCCTATACTATGTCCCTACTTCCAGTCTTATTCCCCACAAATCTGTTCTCCACATTACAGCCAGAGTGACATTTCTAAAACACCTGATCATGGCACTCCCCTTCTTAAAAACACTTCAGTGGCTTTTCACTGCCAAGGATTATGATTTATAATCCTAGATTTACCAACTTGCCTAATAAAGCTTAAAGAACAAAAGGCTAAAATTGTATAAACCTAGCCTAGTTGGCTAAAGTTGATTTACGTGGCAGGAAAGGTAAGGCAAGGTGGATCAATTATGATATACAAAAGTTAGTCTTTAGTGCCATCCCACATTTGTATCGTTTCTGATTTTACTTCTGAAAATCACTGCTTTGGGCTATATGCCAGGTATTAAATCTTTTTCTCTTTCCTTAAATTTTAATTAGCACTTCATTCCTTCAGGGCCTTACCGAAATGCCTGGCTAAGTTCATAAGCTTATTCTTATGAGTGTTAATAAGTTAATGTACTATGAATTTCCACATGCAGTGTTTCTATTTCACCAAGGCCCTTCATGACTTACTCCACAGGGTGACTATAAAAGGCATTTCAGACCCTGAAGCAAAACGCTGAAGAGAAACTTTGAGCAACGGGCTTTTGAGCACCTTTTAAATGATAGGCTTTTTGCGCTGCCTATGAATAGAACTGGTCCTGGAGGGAAGAATTCTATTGCCTTTGTATAATCTGAGCCCCTCTAGAAGAAGAGTTCATGCACCTCTATATGGCCTTATTATGTAGGACAACTTCAGTGACCACAGAGATATTTTGCTAACCATCTGTGATTTCTACTTGAATTGACCATATTTTTTAACTGGCTTTATTGAGGTATAATTTACATGCCCTAAAATTCACCCATTTAAAATGTACGTTTCAATAATTTTTTGTATATTGACAGACTTGTGCAACCATCACTACTATCTAATGTTCTTTTTTTTTTTTTTCTCAAATATTCTCATCGTCCCCAAAAGAAGCCCTGTACTCTCATTAGCAGTCATTCTCTATTTCTGCTTCCATTACCCCAGCCCAGCACTGGGTAACAAATAGTCTATTTTCTGGCTCTACAGATTTCCCCACTCTGGATTTTTCATATAAATAGAATAATACAATATGTAATCTTTCTTTTGTGACTGGCTTCTTTCATCTAGCATAATGTTTTCAAGGTTCATCCATATTGTAGTATGTATTAACACTTCATTCCTTTTTACTGCCAAATAATATTTTATTATAAGAATATGCCACAATTATTTATTCATTATCAGTTACTGGACATTTGGGTTGTTTCCACTTTGTAGCTACTATGACTAATGCTGCTATGAATATTGATATACAAGTTTTTATGTGGACATGTTTTCAATTCTCTTGTATATATACCTAGTTGTGGAATTGCTAGGTCATATGGTAATTCTACATTTAACGTTTTGAGGAATTGCCAAATTGTTTTCGAAGTGGCTACACCAGTTTACATTCCCATCAGCCATGTATGAGGGTTCCAATTTCTCTGCATCCTAACTACCTCTTTTATTGCTATCCTAGTGGGTTTAAAGTGGTACCTCATTATAGTTTTGATTTGCATGTCCCTAATAACTAATAAGGTTGATCATATTTTCATGTGCTTTTGGCCATTTGTACATCTTTTTTGGAGAAATGCCTATTAAAATCCTTTTCCAGTTTTTATTTTCTAAAAAATTATCCAGTTATGAGTTCTTTATATATTCTAAATACAAGTCCCTTGTCAAATACATGACTTGCAAATATTGTTTCCCATTCTGTGGGCTGTCTTTCCTTTCTTCTTGTTGTCTTTTGAAACATTAAACTTTCTAATATTAAAGAAGTCCAATTTATCTATGTTTTGTTGCTTATATTTTTGGAGTCATATCCAAGAAATCATTTCCTAAGCCAATGTCATCTTTACACATGTTTTCTTCTAAGAGTTTTATAATTTTAACTTTTACCTTAATTCTATGATCCATTTTGAATTGATTTTTGTATAGATTGTGAGGGAGGGGTCTACTTTAATTCTTTTGCACATATTCAGTTGTCCTAGTACCGTATTTCGAAGTTAACTGTGGTTTTAAACCACTAACAAGGAAGCTATAACTTTAGTAGTTATGTTAGTTATCTGTTACTGAGTATCCTAGCAAGCAAATTCAACTCTGAGGGGCTTTATGTATCAATATTTGTTCTGTAAATTAGTACACATTGTACACTGTTTTTAGTTTTGAATATTGTGTTGGTATTGTTCTTTTAAATATCTCAGAGGTTTGGATGTATTTATTACCTCCAAAAAATTATTTACTATATTTAAGGTGAAAATGGATGATAATTTTCAAAAGTAATTTAATCTTGACCTACACAGAACTTAGCAATTCATCCATTTATTCCCTTCACAAACACTTATTGAGGAAATACTATGTGCTGGGTATTCAATACTGAGGATATACTAATGAACAAAACACACTCCCTGTCCTCAAAGAACAGTTTCTAGAAAGAAGAGGTGAAAAATGTATGAAAATAGATATATAATAGGTCAGGTATCAATATGTGTTATAAAGAAAATGAAAGAGTAAGAGGATACAGAGTGATACAGAAAGGGGTTACTAGTTTATATAGAGTCGTCAGAGAGGATCTCTTCGGTGAAGGTAACAGGCAGAAATTGAAGACTTCAGGGAACTCTTTATAGTATAGCCTCTATTTATATAAATCTGCTCTACTATAAATAGTATAGTTGTCTATATAATAGCATAGTAATCTATTTATATAAATAGACAACTATTTATAACTATTTATTAGTAAAGCAGATATACTAATAAAGAGTGTTTCATACAGTGGGAACACCAAGTGCTGAGATCTGAGATTGAGTGTGCTTGGTTCAGCTTAACTTTTCCCTTTCTTCCATTTCTAACACAAATGGCATAATTTCTGTACTAACTCCATTTACCACAGTTTCTTTTCAAAAAGGATTTAGCCATAATGGATTATACATTGTATCATACCTAAGACGATTTGTTTAGATAATGTTTCAAAATTCAACACATTTACAAACTAAAACAACTAACAAAACATTTTACTATAGTACATTTCCCATCCTTGCAGAAGCACTATTTATGATATTGTAACTTCAATCCAATTCAACAAACTTTATTGAGTGTCTATGGCGATATTTCCCAAGTCATAATCTGTGGATCATATTTGTGGTTTAGAACTTCCACTAGAGACTTGACAATGGTTTAGGTAGTTAGGAAAAGTTAGTTAGGACTTAGTAATTTATGATAACTAGATTTATATTTTGAGAATGCAGAATGTAGTCAACATTGTCATTGGAATGACTTAATTCCAGGGAGTTATATGTTGAGAAATCTGGATGGTTTATAAACAGCCTACCTTGAGCACCATCAGTTATGACACACTGGGTGTGTACAGTGGGATCAGTTCATCACTTATGCCATATATGGTTCTGGTGATTCAATGACTCACTGGAGCTTATGTTGGAAATTAGACGTTGTTACCTATGTACTATGTTCCCACTGAATATTAATATCCAAAGAAAAAATCTACTTGCTACAAAAAAGTTCAGTGCATTTTACAGTCATTACTGTCTTCAATAGTCATTACTTTTCAGGAACAATACCCTGAAAATCCATGCCCCACCTTTCTCTGTTCATCCTTGCCCCTGTTTGTGATCTCTATTTCAGATTACCTAGGGCAGCTGGCTAATCTTCTGTGGCCTAGATATGTGAAAGTAAGATGATATAATACCTTCCCTATTTAGACTCGAATATTCTAAGTTTTCCCAAAATCTTCACATTTACTAGATGATCTTAGGTGCACTTAGACTTGCTCTCTGTATTTTGGCAGATAAAGCAAACATCCCTTAGTTTCAATGTTTCCAAGGGGTACCACTGCAAGTTGGTCTATGATTGAGACACATACACAGCAAAAAAAATTAAATTAAAAATTAAAATGCAATTATGGAATGCCCTCTTGCCTTTATACCAAATATATCCAATTCTTATCTACTGCTGTTGGTAAAATAATCCTTCTTGACCCTGACTTCACATTAAGACTATTTTCTCTTGACTGACATTTCTTATGTTCTATTTTCCACATTAAATTGTATATGTGTCCTTTGACTGTCATGACCTAGAAGCATATTCATATTCTGCCTGCAGAGGGTTCTCAAAAAGTATTTACTAATTTGTTATTACTATGCTTAGAAGTATTAGGGAGATAAATGGCACAATGATCCCATCGGGTTCAACATTGTTTCTATTTCAGTTTTTGGTTTTGTTTGTTTAGTAAGATTTGGTTTTATTTATTTATTTATTTATTTATTTATTTATTAAATAGAAGATGAGTGGGAAGAAAAGTTGAAAGTGTGTTATTTCTTTAGTAATATTTTTTCTTGTTTTACCTGCCTTGTAATCAGAAATAGATTTTTAACTTTAAAAAAAACATTGTGAGTCCTAATTGCTATTTCCTTTAAATGTGGCTGAAGTGACCGTCTTTAAAGGGTGTTACCAGATTTAAGCTTTGCCAAGTAAGGAAGGTGGAGCTGTGTGGGAATGAGGTTTTGTTTAATCAGGTTGTATAACATTTTGCTGAGACATGTTAGGGAAAGCAATCCAATGTGATATGGACTCAGTATGAAATCACAGTCTGAAACTCACCTTATATAATGTAGAGAACTTTTGCCATCCTCTTATAAAATTATATAGCAGTAATGCTAGGGAAATGAACTCTTGATTCAATATATACATACAAGCCTTTCCCTAACATTTGTGGGACCAGAAAGAGTACAAGTAGTGGCCCACATACAATATGCTGAATTCTAAATCCTCCTAAATATCTTCAATAAAGTGGACTCTATCCTCCTACCTTAGAAAATATACCGAAAGGCAAGTTCAATTAAAAATTCTTTGATTCCTTGTAGCTTCATGTTGAAGAAGTAGAGATGCTGGAAGATCCTGATTTAAAGCACATAGCCCAGGCCCCTCACTGCACCTGCTCCCACCACCAGCTCCCACAACCAGCTCTTCCTTGCAAGATGAGAGATCTCAAGAGTATGCATGAAGCCACTTCTGCCCACATATCCAAATTCTATCCAGACACCCTGCAAACAACTGCCACTTGGGCATTCCTCAGGTCTAGAAGTTTTCAGACCCATGGGATAGTCCATTCCTGGGAACAGGCCTGTGGAAGAAGCTGAAGCAGATACTTGGCCATTTGGGTGTGAGGAATGAAATTCGGGGATTTCAAGTAACCACAGAAGGCAAAGAAGAGGTTATGTCTTAAGCTATGGGTGGGTACAATCCTTTGATTCCAAAATTCTTTATCCTGGTCAAATAACTGTAGCCAGAGGAAGGACAGAGAGAGATTCTCTGAAGCATAAGGCCCAGAACAGAGACCCTCTTGCCTGGGATAAAGAGTCATACTCAGTAGTGTGTGTGAACACACATATGTATATTAGCAATGCCAAGTCCCGTATAATCATGTATTGATTATCTTATCTAAGGGAGAGCTATAATGTTATAAATGATCCAAAAGAGTGAGTAATACAATGCATTTATGACTGGGTATATACTACAATGATTAGTTGATTGTAGATATAGAAATATTTTGTTTTGTTAAAAAAAAAAAAAAAAAAAGACTGAAGCCCCTCTCAGAAAAGCTTGGAAAGCTACCAAGTTTCCCTAATTCATACACTGAAGGATCAGTCTTGCTCCTTGCTGGACTGCACTGCACTGCCTGCACTAGCAAAAAAGCTGACTTGATGATGCCCACTTCAGCTAGGTTTCTCTTGTCTCACTGGTGGCTTCACATCCTCTGAGCGTCCTTCTTGTATGCTATACATGCATTCCCTATACATGCTCTTCTGGTATGTATGCTGGAAGGGGCTTTCTTAAAAGTTCTTAACACCAACTACCTTTGGCAAAGGAGAGAATTGAAGCTCGATCTTCAGTCTTTTGAATAAAAAATATTGAAGCCTTAACTATATTTACTTTTGTGATAGGTTGATATAGAGAGAAGATAATTAGAAAAAATGGAGCATATGAACATGAAACAATTACTTTATTATGTGTGAATGTGAATTTTTTAAAGAGTTAACGTTTTAGCTAGGGTCTATATTTCAGGAGTGCAGAAGTCAAAGACGAGTGTGGGACATAGGAGAAGCTATCAGGTTATATAAAATGTAGTAAAGTAATTCTTAATAAAAATGGCAGCAGATGTCTGAGCAAATGTTACAAATACATATATGTGAACTATTCTTCTATAATGCTATATTTAATAGTCAGATAACTTGAAAGAGTGAATTTAATCTGTTGTGATCTGATTTGCCAGAATTTGCAATGAGACAAGGTATTTTGCTAATATTTTAAGTGATCCACATCCTGGATTATGATCATTACATCTTTGGGCTTCCTTATTGCCTCACCATGTTCTCAAACATTTTATTACTCTGTGAAGAAGAAAGTGGTTAATTGGCATATATAAATAAACACAGCAAGTAAGCAAGAGTGCAAGCTCCCTGAGGATAAGGATGTCCTGTTTGCTCACCACCGTATTTCTAGAAACCTAGAACAGTTTATATATAGTAGGGTTCTCAGTAAGTATTTGTTGGCTAACAAAAGAATAATAGAAATAATAAGAATAATATAACTAATGGAAATAATTTATATCAAGTGCCAGCTCTGGTCTGAGGAATAGTATTTTAGTAGGATAGTGTTAGGTTGATTAGTATTTTCTATACTGTATGGCATTAAATCTTCTGGTATAGATGAAGAAAATGAGGTTCAATGAGGTTATGTAACTTTCCCAAGATAACACAGCTTGTGAAATGGACACACCTATAAATATCATAAGTGATCAAATATTAATCTTGATTTAATCTATTAATATAATAATCAAATATTATGTGAATGAAAATAATAAAATAACTCTTGTTATTGGCACATCTAGAGTATAACAGGTGTATATAGCCAGTCACTTCCTTTCAAAGTAGGACTCTTGGTTTAAAATAGGGAAGTCAGGAATCTGGGATGTAAAATCACAGAACTCTTTGCCCTAAGTGGTCCCAGTTACTCTGTCTCAGTGAGAGCAGAATTCCCAAGCAGACTTTTGACCTTTTTCTGGTAGTAATTAGTGGTCAAGGGCCTATGATGTCCCCACTTCGTGGGAAGAACAAAGTAGGGCAGAAATCAAATGGCTTCTGCCCTTTGGTGTCATTTGCTCTCCTGAACCTTTCTTTTCAACTCGCTGCCTTCCTGGACTCTGGGCTTTGGTTACTCAGAACAATGGTCCTTGAAAGCTCGTGGTTGGCCTTACCTGACTTCCCTGGACTCCAGCCTGAAGTATAACAACTTTGTGCCCCTCCCAGCCTTGTCTCTACCTCCCTTAGCCTTCCTAAGGCTCTCTAAGTCAGTGACTGCTAGAACCTCCTACCTGGCTAGTCAGACTCCTATGCATTTTCTCTTAGTCTGGGTAACCTCATAACCACCTAAGAAATGAACTGCAGAAAACCTTAGCAGTTCTTAAAAAAAAATGATAAATAAACTAGCTCTTATTCTAAACTATATTATCTGTTACCATATTATAGTACTTATATGGTCTTTTCTCTGTTCATATAGGCCTGAAAGATGAATCTTTAAGGATGTAGTGAGTATCTGGTGACCATTTTTGTTTATCTGCAGGTACCTGGCAGTTGCAAAAGGACTGGAATGTGTTTGTATGTGTGTGATTTGGGTTACTTTGGGTTGTTTTCTAAGGTGCTGCTAATGTTAGTTACGCTGAAACAAAATTGTCTTGCAAAAAACACAATGATGTATTAACTGTAAATACTGATCAAACCAAATAAACTCACATCATATGCTATTCCTACCGTAAGCAACAAGTATCTTTACACAGGATGACAGAGTGACCACCAGGGTTTAAAATGGTTAATAATATCATTACATATTTTAATGCCTTTAGGGGATTGTTTTACTCACCAAGGGCAGAGACAGAGGAAGAGAGGGAAAGAAAAAGAGAGAAAATGTTAATTGGCCTTACCTAACAATAACTGAGCTAGTGTTATCTAGACTGTTTCACTGTAAAATGATGTGTCTTCAAAAAAACTTTCTGTTCTTAAATGTGAATTTTATTATCATAAAAACCTTTTCAAAGTCCTAATAGGAAAGATTATCAAACTGTTTTCTCATTTCTAACCTAGAAACTAAACAACAGCTAGATAAAATCTGGGAAGTTCTTCAACTGAACTAATTTGCTTAACAGCTGATATTAAATATTTGATTAAAATGTTACTTCTCAAAACTCAGTTTGGAATTGTAGTGAATGTTGATTTCAGAATGTCTCAGAGTAAAGGTACTTTTATGTTGTCACTAGATTGGTCTAAAGATTGGGTACCCACTATATTGGGTATGTCTGATGTCTGAGCTAAAACTGTTGGCATCTGGGAGTTTTGTGAATTCATTTGAAGATGGAATGACATATAAAATGAGCAATAGAGTGGGAATAAGAATTCCACTGGCTTCTGGTTCTATTAGCTTTGTCAATAACTAGTTTAGTGAGCTTGAGCAGGTCATTTAATCCCTATTGGCCTTACAATTTTTCTTTGTAAATGAGGGGCTGAGCTTTGATATCTAAAGTCCATTAAAGCTATGGAATCATGTGACTCTTCCAGAAGTTTCTTTCAAAATACACATTGCTTATTTATTTATATCTGAGCCTATCTTAAAGGTTTTACTGGACTTTATCCAATCATAGCTTCAGCAAACAATACGGCCACAGAAAGCCTACTTGCGTCAGTGCGTTTTATTTTTTCACACTCAAACAATACCTGGCAAACAAAAAAAGGTTTCTGAATTGTGACTGGCACAATGATACATGGTCAGCTGCACTGAGAATTTAGGCAAACTATACACATAGTCAGGGTGCAGAATGAAGGTGAGGGCGGATTTGCAGTTAACTTGCATTTGTGAACCAAATAAATGCTGTAAATTGTGGGGATGAGACGAATGCCAAAACCCAACAATTTCACTACTCTCCTACTCATTTGGCTTTTCCACTAGAATGCACACAGACGCAGCAACATTTTCTGGTTCTCTCTCCTAGATCTTTCATTGAATGTGCCACCATAGTCCACACTTATTGTTTGCACTTTCTTGTTTCTATGACATCACACAACCTTCTACCTCTGCTCTCCTTCCATATCTTAGATTTAGTCATACTACAAGACATATTCCTTAATCTTTTGGTCTTCTGCATTGGATCTTGCTCCCTTAGCATTTTCTCACCTGCAATTGTCACTGATATGTGGATAGCTCCACAATTTACATCTTTATCTTTGATCGCTTTTATATAGTTTAAAACTAACTGTTCACTGGCTAAATTCTTATTAATTCATTTATTCACTAGACAGGAGATATATTATGAAAGGATTATTTTAGGTACAATGAGGTATTTGAGGAATGTTTTCTTAATATGTCCTTTCAAGAAAGAAGTGGTGTACGATGTGTGTCAATTCTTGCTGAGTGCTTAGAAGGCATTCACAATTTTGAATAGGACTAAATTAGATATCCTATTTTTATTTTTACTTTTTTGAAACAGGGTCTCACTCTGCCACCCAGGCTGGAGTATGGTGGTATGATCATGGCTCCTTGTAGCCTCAACCTCCCAGGCTCAAGTGATCCTCCCACCTCAGCCTCCCAAGTACCTGGGAATACAGGTGTGTGCCACCATACCTGGCTAATTTTTTTTTTTTTTTTTTTGTAGAGACAGGGTCCCACTTTGTGGTCCAGGCTAGTCTCAAACTCCTGTGCTCAAGCAATCCTCCCATCTCAGCCTCCAAAAGTGCTGAGATTACAAGTATGACCACTGTGCCTGGCCCCACTATTTTTAGAAAGTCAGTAACTCATGATCTTTTATGATTTAGAAGTTATTAAGAGGAAAGAGAATTCAAGAATAAGACTTTTGGGGTTTTAGAATATATTAATTTCTATTTCAAAGAAATGTTGCTCTTGTTTATAAAATATAAGATGCTGATATACTGCCATTATTTGAAACATGACTGTAGTCAAATTATTCCTCCTCTTATTCTCCAGTACCCTTCTTTCCACACCTGTGGCCCAAGTCAGCATTCCTCATCTCTGTTTATGATAATCATCATTACTGTGGTCACCCAACCTTAAAATGTTAATCAAACCCATGGTTCTTCCCTTTCCCTCTTCCTCATGCTCCAGTATCTTGTCAGACATTGAATTCTATACATTCCTGCTTCATATTATCTTTCAAAAGCACCCTTTGTATTCCCTTCTGCCCCAACCCAAGTCAATGTGCTCACACCTTGTATCTGCAATATTGCAACAGTCTTTTAGCTGCAGTCTAAATTCCATAGCTCCCTTCTAAATCCTTACTGAAACCCTCCAGTTGAATCTCTGTAAAGCATTTTACCCAACTCATTACCATTAGTAGCTCTCCAATGACTGCAGAATAAAGTCTAAATCCCTCACTTTCAAGAACCTACCACAAATTATCTAATCTCATCAAGAAAAGTTTAACTGGTATATTTAGAAAAATGAGAGAGATTGTTCATAACTGAGAACTTAATGTAAGGGGAGTTTTGATTTTTAGTGTAGTTTGTTTGTTTGCTTAATCTCCTATCTGAAATAAAAATAACTGTGAAAATACATTTTTTAAGCAAATAAATTGACAAAGGGAACAAGAATGCAGAAAGCAGAGGGATCTAGGATTCCTGTCTAAGTGAACTTGGGGACCTCCTAGATATCACCAGCATGCTTTAGAAGCTTACAGAAGTAATATATTGAATGAGAACATTTAGTATCAAAGTTAGGCTAAAAGTGAAGCAAGAATTTAATGTGTTTATATATTGAGGCCTATGAGAAAGACTTATGGGCTTAAGTAAGAAAATTATAATTATTCTAGATGTTTGGTATTTTTCCTTAATTCGGAATGAAATACCTTGAAACATATTTTAAGAAGGAATTGTACTTAATGAGATCCTTTTTGAATCTATACAACTTGCTCAATAGAAAGAGCAAAAGTACTGCTTCATAAGATTTTCTGAAAGCTGAAAATACATGAAAATAAAGATCCTCAAATATAACATCCTTATGTTATCCAGTAGAACTGGTAGCTCAATCCGATTATTTGAACCACACTCTAAAGTTGTGCAACAAAGTGAAATGCAGTATAGAACTTATGAGTGCTCTGGGGTTAGATTGTCAGGTTTCAGATCCTAGTTATGTCCTTATTAGCTGTGTATCCATGGACAAGGTACTTAATCTTTCTGTGTTTCAGTTTCCTGAACTATAAAATATTGGTAATAACACTACATACTTCATAAAGTTTTGCCGAACAATAAATGAGATCATGCATGCAAGGTGCTTAGAAAAGGCACCAAGTACATATTTGAGTATGTATTAACAATCCTACAAAGTAAGCAGTGTTCTACTTATTTTACAGATAGGAAACAAGCCATGAAGAGATTGAGAGTTGCCCAAGATAATACTACTGCTAAGTGCTCAGCCTCCACAACTCCAAAATCTTTGCTCTTTTCCCACATAGCCTCATTGTTTTTGTATTGCTGGAGATATAATAATGGATAAGACACAGGCCCTGCCTTCAAGGATAACACTTTAAATAGAAAAAAAAAAAAAAACAAGAAGTGAATGGACAATTCTATGTAGGTGTTCTGGGAGCACTGGTAATGGGGCATTTAACCCAGTGTTGAAGGGTTCGGGATGGCTTATGTAGAGGTTTGTAGGTAAACTAGGTCTTGAAATGTGGGTAGGAATTAGGTCATGGGTTTGGGTGGGATAGAAAGTATCCTAAGCAGAAGAAATGTCAGGCAAAGGAGTGGAGAGAATTCTGTACATGCAAAGGGACAAAGGCTGTGAGAAGACATGGGACAGTAGTATTTGCAATAGCTCCTGAGACTGGAATATGGAATTTAGCATAGGGTTGAGGACTGATTTTAAAGGGATAAGGTTAAAGAAGTTCTCTTTCACCAACCATGGAAATATACGTCAAGGAGGAGGAGTACAAATGCATGTACACAATGATGTATACCCTGGAGCCAAATAATCAGTATCCTTAGATGTATAGGTGGGTGCTCATAGACATTGAGGCATAGGCTAAAATCATTTTAAATATAATGTATGCCACATGCTTGAGGAAGTCAAATGTGTCTGTAGGTAATATATACTTCACAGGAAAAATAACCTCATTAGCAACTGAGAGAACTGTTCCCTACTTCCTGCTTCTAGGTATCTTTTCCTAAAGAAACTTATCTACATTAGAATTATATGTTCAAATTCCTGTGTTTCTAATAGAAAAGCATCTTTCTGACTTGTGTGAAAAATATTATTGGTAGTGTTTTACTCTAACCTTTATCATGGCAATAGATCAACCAAGTTACACCTAGTAACCAAGTCAGTGCCCATAGATGGGCTACAGAGAAGAAGTGTTGAGTTAAGGATCTACTCCTAAAGATATATTATCTCAAGATATATTAACAGTGGGGTTTCAACCATTTTGGAAAGCAGTATGGTGACTGAGCTAAAAGTAAAACTACCATTTGACCCAGCAATCCCATTACTGGGCATATACCCGGAATAGTATAAATTATTCTCCCACAAAGACACATGCACGTGAATGTTCACTGCACCTCTATTCACAATAACAAAGACATGGAATCAACCTAAATGCCCATCAATGACAGAATGGATAAAGAAAATGTGATACATATACACCATAGAATACTATGCAGCCAAAGAAAAGAGCAAGATCATGTCTTTTGCAGGAACATTTATGAAGCTGGAGGCTATAATCCTTAGCAAACTAACACAAGTACAGAAAACCAAAGACCACATCTTCTCACTTAAAAGTGGGAACTAAATGATAAGAACTTATGAACGCAAAGAAGGAAACAACAGACATTGCGGTCTCCTTGATGGGGGAGGGTGAGAGGAGGGAGAGGAGCAGAAAAGATAACTTGATAACTGGGCTTAATACCTGGGTGATGAAATAATATGTATGACAAACCCCCATGACACGTTTGTACCTATGTAACAAATCTTCATATGTACCCCCAAACCTAAAATAAAAGTTTAAAAATGTGGGTTTCACTAGTCAGTGCAAGTTTACTATTGAAAACATTTATCAAGAAGTAATTAAAATATAAAACGAGTTGGGCACCTCAGGAAATTTCAACATAGTACTTTCTTAACTATGAAAGACAACCTTGTACATAGAAAAAGTAGTCCATCTAATGCCTCCCTGTATAGTTTGTGATAAAGTTATTTGTATGGTGCCAGCATGTTGAGAAACCATATATATTAACAATACTAGTCTTAGATTCAGTGCAACTTCTTGTGATATTGTTAACCAACAAAGTGTGTGCTAAGGGCCAGGTACTAGGGATACTGTGAGTAATATATAGTTGTCCCTACAAAGAACTTATTTTATATGGATAAAAACAGAAATATTCATGATGTAACATAGTTAGTACAAAAATAGAAATATGCATCAAACTCATATCAGACTTGATAATCAAGAGAGGGCATCCCAAACCTGAGAAAAAAGATGATAATTAGGCAGTTTGGTGTTTTTTTCTCCAATGACTAGATGTGGGAGGGTTGAATCATTTTATGTAGGTCAGAAAAACATCTGATTAGCATTAACTTGTCTAGGTTTTGATCGTAATTCAAATAAGTGATAGTGTTACTGGAATTGTTAGTTCCCTTATCTTTTAAAACACTCTGGTCTCCCTTATAAGTGCTTTAAAAATGCAAATATTGTAATGTGCACCTGCTTAATTGGAAATGTTTCCTTAGATTATGTAACATATCATAAAATATTTTTTAAAGTCATCTCACTAGCTAACATGTGATAGTGTTCCTAAGAACACTGAATGTGGATATCATAATTTATATAAAATAAGATTCCTCCGAGACTGAAAGCTACAAAACATATTTTCTCTTTTTTATTTTTATTTTGCTTTCGGCAGTTTCAGTTACAAAACACATTTCTCTAAAAATGTGAAGAAATTTTTTTGTTGTTGCCTTTAAAGCAGGAAAGTTTTAAGTAATCTGTGAGCTGTTGTAATCTGAATTCTTTAATTTATGATGGGTAAAGCATAATTTTTAATCTGAACAATATTTAATGTATATAGCTAGCTTGGATGAGATCTTTTATTTCCTCATGTACACAGAGAAGTCCATGTTTAGTATCTCCTTGATTTTTCCATGTAAAGTTGACATCAGTTTCCATCGTCAATGAAGCTGTTAATTTCTTCTGGCTGTTCCAAACAAAGTAAGCATTACTTCTTCAACTTGTTTCCTTCTTTCCCAAGTTTCTCATCTCCAAAAATCATATGTCAGGAATGCTGATTTTAAAGTCAATTAGAAGGATTATTGAATATGGGATATGTGTTTCATTTTAAAAACAAGTATCTGCCTATTTTTCAAGTTGTAGAAAAGAAATAGTGCCAGGTCCATGTATTTAAACATACCATGTTGAAATGTATCAAATTAATTTTAAACAAATTTCCTAGTTATGATAGAACTAACCAGAATAGAGAGTCATAATATTTCCAGGCCTCCCCAAATGTTAGAAACATGAAATAATTTTCATCTATTATAATATTTAAAAAGGCATCCTGATATATTTGATGGTAAGTAATACCCATTTTACATATAAATGTTTGACTATTTCATGTTTGTAATCATACCACAGTTCACTTATAGATGAAAATGCTTCCAGATTTTAAAGTGCTTTGTATTTGCTTGAGCCTCATAATCCTCACAATAACTCTGGAGAGTGAGAAGTGTTTTTCAATCATCTTTGCTAATCAGAGAAAATAGAAAAAGGTGGTATTTTTACAACAGTAGTCAGCAAACTATAGCCTGAACGCCAAATCTAATCTACTACCTGTTTTTGAAAATAAAGTTTTATTAGAAGACAGCATGTTCATTCATTTACATATTGCATTTGGCTGCTTTTGTGCTATAATGGCAGAATTAAGTAGTTGTAATTGAGACTCCTAGGCCCACAAAGTCTACTAAGGCCACAAAATCTATTAAGACTACAAGACTACGACTATAAGGCCAAGAAGTCTACTAAGTCTATAACCATGGTGTATGTATATTTACAAAATTGCTACCTGGGCTGGGCGCAGTGGCACACGCCTGTAATCCCAGCATTTTGGGAGGCTGAGGAGGGTGGATCACGAGGTCAGGAGATCAAGACCATCCTGGCTGACACGGTGAAACCCCGTCTCTACTAAAAATAAAAATTAAAAAAAATTAGCTGGGCTTAGTGGAGGGCGCCTACTCAGTAGGATGAGGCAGGAGAATGGCGTGAACCCGGGAGGCGGAGCTTGCAGTGAATCGAGATCCCGCCACTGCACTCCAGCCTGGGTGACAGAGCGAGACTCCGTCTCAAAACAAAACAAAACAAAACAAAACAAAAAAAGTTGCTACCTGACCTCTTATGAAAAAAAAGTTTCTGACCTTATTATACAGAAATTTGTGCTACAGAATTGTATTTTAAGAAACCAATTTAAAATTATTTTTCTCATTTATGATGTCAAAATATAATGTACCATGGTATATGTATATTTTCTATGAGGAATCTGCATACTGCAAGAGATGAAATAGAATTACATAGCATTTGATGTTGATATTTTACAATAAAGGCATATCAAAAAATACATGTTAACAAAATAATTAGAAGAATTTTGGTTCGTTGATAATGATATGACTAGCATGAAGTACTCCAAAAAAGTCTCATTTTATAGTGAAACTAATACTGTTCTAATTTAGTATGGCTTGCAATTCCATTCATATTGATACTTTAGATTAGCTTGCGCTATGCTTGTTCTTCATAGAAACAATTACCAAACAGTTCCTGTAACCTTAGAATATGCAGTAAGGCTAATTTAATCTTACTTTTGGGCATCTTTTTCATTTCAGGAGGTTTTAAACTTGAACGCAAATGTCTGGCTCTTTCTTTAGAAACATCATGTTCAGACTAGATGTGCTACACTTCTATGATATATAAAATTGTACCAAGGATAATAAATTCTCACCAGTTGAACATAAAATGAACTAAATTTATATTTTCTAGTAGGGACACATAATAATTTCAAATGGCAAGGTTTGCCTCTTGCCTTTCTCCCCTTAAAATACTTAACTTTGGAAAAAATTGGAAAAAAACAGACTTTTCTTTATTATTACTAGAAATTTGAGGAAAATTTGATTTGGAGCATAAAAGAAAGAACTGTGATAGATAAATGATACACAAATGTAAAGTTAGATTTTCAAAAAATGAAACCGCAACATTTTAACCACCAGGATGCTTTTCTTTTGGTTTTTATTTTGATGTATTTGAATTATTTAAAAATACTGGGTTCTTTTCCTTAAAGGCACAAAGTCAACTTCCTTCTAAAAAGGAATACACAACCAATTTTCCACTTTCTTTTCATGGCCTTTCTATTCTTGTGGGCCTTATCAATATCTATTATATTCAAGTGTTTACGGGTGGCATCTATTCCAGAAATTTGCCCCTGTAGTATCTTCTGAGCATCACCTTTCATTTATTCATTTTTTTCTTATAACTTTCAGACTAATTAAGCCAAACAAAACATTGATGAGCTACTAAATCCAAGGCACTGATAGAGTTTGAGAGAAAATCTTACTCGACATTCTCCATTATTTGATGCTAGGTACTCTTTTCTCAAGGAATGGTCAATTGAGACAGAGTTGAATGAAGCCAAAATAAAAGCATTACATCCTGTTTGTCCTAGATGCACTCCTGCTTATACCTCAATGGATTCAGTAGTTTTATAGCTAGTTTCCTCTAAGAATAAGCAAACTTTCATAATAGACAGAAAAGCCCAATAGCTCCCTTTCTTTCTTATTAACTTCTTTACCCTTCTCCTCACCTTCAGACTTTCCCTAATCAAAATCATCCTTCCTGTCAAACCTGTTTTTTGTTTTGTTTTGTTTTGTTTTTAATTTTTTATTACGGTGCTTTTAAAGCTAGTTGATGTATGTATGGGAGGAGGGAGAGTAAATGTGATCAGGAATTCCTCTTTGCTTTTCCAGGCAAAAAAGTTTTCCTTTGATTCACCTCAGATCTCAAATGCTTTTTCACATTCAAGAACGTGATTTTAAAGCAATGCCTATATCACTAAGATGATAATTGGCTTATACTGCAGTTCCTTATTATGGTCCTTATTAGTGTGCAAGTTTCTGGATATCAAATCTTAGTACTCAATTCCTATTAAGTTAGGTAAATCATCTTGTATGAAAGGTAACACAACACTTTAATGAATGGGAAAATGTACATGGACTGAATATTTTTAATTATTGTTTATAATTGACACAAAATTCTACATATTTATGGGCTAAGTGTGATATTTCAATACATGTGTACAATGTGTAATGATCAAATCAGAGTAATTAGCATATTTGTTATTTCAAACATGAATCATTTATTTGAGTTAAGAACATTAAAAAAAAGGATGAAATTCTGAATATTCTCAATTTAAGCATATTTAAGTTATTTATATAACTTCAATAATAAGGGCACTGTGTTAAATTTCACTAAATTTTGTAAGTTATATGTACAATTTATTTCTAAAGTTTAATTCATTAGAAATGACTTTAACAATAAATATTTATAAAATTATATATATGCATATACACATATATACAAATACACACACATAGATGAATTGGCTTTTCTATTGAGATTTCCACGTTATAAATCAATTTTGTAAACTGGAATATTTGGTCAAAAAACTAGCAGCAGTATCAACAGTTGTTGTGATCAAGCCGAATATGGCACTTTTTCATTGATAGCTGAGTCAAGTTGATCTGATGAGAAAACCAGGCATTCAAAAAAATTTATAGATGTTGGCAGTCACATTAAAGTATGCTGCAGTTAAAAGCAGCAATAGTTTATTTAACAGGTTGCCTGAATCAAGTGGAGCTTACTGTTTTTGCCTGCCTTTTTTTTTCCATTTACAAATGAACCAGTGCACCATAGAAATAGTTTTTAAATATAGCCAAACTGAAATGTCCCAAATTCACCAATATATTTTATTAACTGGAGTGGTAGTACTTTTTAGTGGTATTTGCCTGACACTGGGTTTGTGTATTTCTTCACACATTCTGTTAAGTGAACACATGCCAAAGCAAATATCTGAATGATATTTATACCAGATTGTTTCTATGTAGGAACACTATGTTACACTGCTTTCATCCTTGAAGTAATACAGAAGTTTAGAAGTTGTGAATATTGAATACAAACTTTGGTTACTTAAAAAATGCTACCTCAAAGTAGAATTTTCAAAACTGAAATTTACTGATAAAAGGTAATCCACAAACCAGAATACAAATGAAACACAATTGTTCATATTGTTAATCAATCCTAGATTCTTATTTTTATAAAACATTATAAAACATTTTTCTTTATTTATTTATTTTATTTTATTTTATTTTTTTATTATACTTTATGTTCTAGGGTACATGTGCACAACGTGCAGGTTTGTTACATATGCATACATGTGCCATGTTGGTGTGCTGCACCCATTAACTCATCATTTACATTAGGTATATCTCCTAATGCTATCCCTCCTCCCTCCCCCAACCCCACAACAGGCCCCGGTGTGTGATGTTTCCCTTCCTGTATCCAAGTGTTCTCATTGTTCAGTTCCCACCTATGAGTGAGAACATGCAGCATTTGGTTTTCTGTTCTTGCAATAGTTTGCTGAGAATGATGGTTTCCATGTCCCTACAAAGGACATGAACTCATCCTTTTTTATGACTGCATAATATTCCATGGTGTTTATGTGCCACATTTTCTTAATCCAGTCTATCATTGATGGACATTTGGGTTGGTTCCAAGTCTTTGCTATTGTGAATAGTGCCACAATAAACATACATTTGCATGTGTCTTTATAGCAGTATGATTTGTAATTCTTTGGGTATATACCCAGTAATGGGATGGCTGGGTCAAATGATATTTCTAGTTCTAGATCCTTGAGGAATCACCACAATGTCTTCCACAATGGTTGAACTAGTTTACAGTCCCACCAACAGTGTAAAAGTGTTCCTATTTCTCAACATTCTCTCCAGCACCTGTTGTTTCCTGACTTTTTAATGATCATCTTCTAACTCGTGTGAGATGTATCTCATTGTGGTTTTGATTTGCATTTCTCTGATGGCAAGTGATGATGAGCATTTTTTCATGTGTCTGCTGGCTGCATAAATGTCTTCTTTTGAGAAGTGTCTGTTCATATCCTTTGCCCACTTTTTGATGGGGTTGTTTTTTTCTTGTAAATTTGTTTGAGTTCTTTGTAGGTTCTGGATCTTAGCCCTTTGTCAGATGAGTAGATTGCAAAACTGTTCTCCCATTCTTTAGGTTGCCTGTTCACTCTGATGGTACTTTCTTTTGCTCTGCAGAAGCTCTTTAGTTCAATTAGATTACATTTGTCAATTTTGGCTTTTGTTGCCATTGCTTTTGGTGTTTTAGACATGAAGTCCTTGACCACGTCTGTGTCCTGAATGATATTGCCTAGGATTTCTTCTATGGTTTTTATGGTTTTAGGCCTAACATTTAAGTCTCTAATCCATCTTGAATTAATTTTTTATAAGGTTTAAGGAAGGGATCCAGTTTCAGCTTTCTACTTATGGCTAGCCAGTTTTCCCAGCACTATTTATTAAATAGGGAATCCTTTCCCTATTTCTTGTTTTTGTCAGGTTTGTCAAAGATCAGATGGTTGTAGATGTGTGGTATTATTTCTGAGGGCTCTGTTCTGTTCCATTGGTCTGTATCTCTGTTTTGGTACCAGTACCATGCTGTTTTGGTTACCTTAGCCTTGTAGTATAGTTTGAAGAAAGGTAGCATGATGCCTCCAGTTTTGTTCTTTTTGCTTAGGATTGTCTTGGCAATGCAGGCTCTTTTTTGGTTCCATATGAACTTTAAAGTAGTTTTTTCCAATTCTGTGAAGAAACTCATTGGTAGCTTGATGGGGATGGCATTGAATCTATAAATTACCTTGAGCAGTATGGCCATTTTCATGATATTGATTCTTCCTATCCATGAGCATGGTATGTTCTCCCATTTGTTTGTGTCCTCTTTTATTTCACTGAGCAGTGGTTTGTAGTTCTCCTTGAAGAGGTCCTTCACATCCCTCGTAAGTTGGATTCCTAGGTATTTTATTCTATTTGAAGCAATTGTGAATTGTGAATGGGAGTTCATTCATGATTTGGCTCTCTGTTTGTCTGTTATTGGTGTGTAAGAATGCTTGTGATTTTTGCACATTGATTTTGTATCCTGAGACTTTGCTGAAGTTGCTTATCGGCTTAAGGAGATTTAGGGCTGAGATGATGGGGTTTTCTAAATATACAATCATGTCATCTGTAAACAGGGACAATTTGACTTCCTCTTTTCCTGATTGAATACCCTTTATTTCTTTCTCCTTCCTGATTGCCCTGGCCAGAACTTCCAACACTATCTTGAATAGGAGTGGTGAGAGAGGGCATTTCTGTCTTGTGCCAGTTTTCAAAGGGAATGCTTCCAGTTTTTGCCCATTCAGTGTGATATTGGCTGTGGCTTTGTCATAAAGAGCTCTTATTATTTTGAGATATGTTCCATCAATACCGAATTTATTGAGAGTTTTTAACAACCCTTCGGCTGTTGAATTTTGTCAAACGCCTTTTCTGCACCTATTGAGATACTCATGTGGTTTTTGTATTTGGTTCTGTTTATAGGCTGTATTACGTTTATTGATTTACATATATTGAACCAGCCTTGCATCCCAGGGATGAAGCCCACTTGATCATGGTGGATAAGCTTTTTGACATGCTGCTGGATTTGGTTTGCCAGTATTTTATTGAGGATTTTTGCATCGATGTTCATCAGGGATATTGGTCTAAAATTCTCTTTTTTGTTGTTGTTGTGTCCCTGCTTTGGTATCAGGATGATCTTGGCCTCATAAAATGAGTTAGGCAGGATTCCCTCTCTTTCTATTGATTGGAATAGTTTCAAAAGGAATGGTACCAGCTCCTCCTTGTACCTCTGGTAGAATTAGGCTGTGAATCTGTCTGGTCCTGGACTTTTTTTGGTTGGTAGGCTATTAATTATTGCATCAATGTCAGAGTCTGTTATTGGTCTATTCAGGGATTCAACTTCTTCCTGGTTTAGTCTTGGGAGAGTGTATGTGTCGAGGAATTTATCCATTTCTTCTAGGTTTTCTAGTTTATTTGCAAAGAAGTGTTTATAGCATTCTCTGATGGTAGTTTGTATTTCTGTGGGGTCAATGGTGATATCCCCTTTATCATTTTTTTATTGCATCTATTTGATTCTTCTCTCTTGTCTTCTTTATTAGTCTTGCTAGCAGTCTATCAATTTTGTTGATCTTTTCAAAAAACCAGCTCTTGTATTCACTGATTTTTTTGAAGGTTTTTTTTGTGTCTCCATCTCCTTCAGTTCTGCTCTGATCTTAGTTATTTCTTGCCTTCTGCTAGCTTTTGAATGTGTTTGCTCTTGTCTCTCTAGTTCTTTTAATTGTGATGTTAGGGTGTCAATTTTAGATCTTTCCTGCTTTCTCTTGTGGGCATTTAGTGCTATAAATTTCCCTCTACACACTGCTTTAAATGTATCCCAGAGATTCTAGTATGTTGTGTCTTTGTTCTCATTGGTTTCAGAGAACATCTTTATTTCTGCCTTCATTTCATTATGTACCCAGTAGTCAATCAGGAGCAGGTTGTTCAGTTTCCATGTAGTTGAGCGGTTTTAATTGAGTTTCTTAATCCTGAGTTCTAGTTTGATTGCACTGTGGTCTGAGAGACAGTTTGTTATAATTTCTGTTCTTTTACATGTGCTGAGGAGTGCTTTACTTCCAACTATGTGGTCAATTTTGGAATATATGCGATGTGGTGCTGAGAAGAATGTATATTCTGTTGATTTGGGGTGGAGAGTTCTATAGATGTCTATTAGGTCTGCTTGGTGCAGAGCTGAGTTCAATTCCTGGATATCCTTGTTAACTTTCCATCTCATTGATCTGTCTAATGTTGACAGTGGGGTGTTAAAGTCTCCCATTATTATTGTGTGGGAGTCTAAGTGTCTTTGTAAGTCTCTAAGGACTTGCTTTATGAATCTGGGTGCTCCTGTATTGGCTGCATATATATTTAGCATATTAGCTCTTCTTGTTGAATTGATCCCTTTACCATTATGTAATGACCTTCTTTGTCTCTTTTGATCTTTGTTGGTTTAAAGTCTGTTTTGTCAGAGACTAGGATTGCAACCCCTGCCTTTTTTTGTTTTCCATTTGCTTGGTAGATCTCCCTCCATCCCTTTATTTAGAGCCTATGCATGTCTCTGCACGTGAGATGGGTCTCCTGAATACAGCACACTGATGGGTCTTGACTCTTTATCCAATTTGCCAGTCTGTATCTTTTAATTGGAGCATTTAGCCCATTTACATTTAAGGTTAATATTGTCATGTGTGAAATTGATCCTGTCATTATGATGTTAGCTGGTTATTTTGCTCTTTAGTTGATGCAGTTTCTTCCTAGCATTGGTGGTCTTTACATTTTGGCATGTTTTTGCAGTGGCTGGTACCAGTTGTTCCTTTCCATGTTTAGTGCTTCCTTCAGGAGCTCTTGTAGGGCAGGCCTGGTGGTGAAAACATCTCTCAGCATTTGCTTGTCTCTAAAGGATTTTATTTCTCCTTTACTTATGAAACTTAGTTTGGCTAGATATGAAATTCTGGGTTGAAAATGCTTTTCTTTAAGAATGTTGAAAACTGCCCCCTGCCCCCCCCCACCCCACCCCCGCTTTCTGGCTTGTAGAGTTTCTGCCAAGAGTTCCGCTGTTATTCTGATGGGCTTCCCTTTGTGGATAACCCGACCTTTCTCTCTGGCTGCCCTTAACATTTTTTCCTTCATTTCGACTTTGGTGAATCTGACAATTATGTGTCTTGGAGTTGGTCTTCTCGTGGAGTATCCTTGTGGCATTCTCTGTATTTCCTGAATTTGCAAGTTGGCCTGCCTTGCTAGGTTGGGGAAGTTCTCCCAGAATTATCTGGAAGTTCTCCAGATAATATCCTGCAGAGTGTTTTCCAACTTGGGTCCATTCTCCCCGTCACTTTCAGGTATACCAATCAGACGTAGATTTGGTCTTTTCACATAGTGCCATATTTCTCGAAGGCTTTGTTTGTTTCTTTTTACTCTTTTTTCTCTCAACTCTTCTCGCTTCATTTCATTCATTTGATCTTCAATCACTGATACCCTTTCTTCCAGTTGATTGAATTGGTTACTAAAGCTGGTGCATTTGTCACGTAGTTCTTGTGCCATGGTTTTCAGCTCTATCAGGCCATTTAAGGACTTCTCTACATTGGTTATTCTAGTTAGCCATTCATCAAGTCTTTTTTCAAGGTTTTTAGCTTCTTTGCAATGGGTTTGAACTTCCTCCTTTATGTTGGAGAAGTTTGATTGTCTGAATCCTTCTTCTCTCAACTCGTCAAAGTCATTCTCCATCCAGCTTTGTTCCATTGCTGGCGAGGAGCTGCGTTCCTTTGGAGGGGGAAAGATGCTCTGATTTTTAGAGTTTTCAGCTTTTCTGCTCTGTTTTTTTCCCCATCTTCGTGGTTTTATCTACCTTTGGTCTTTGATGATGGTGATGTACAGATGGGGTTTTGGTATGGATGTCCTTTCTGTTTCTTAGTTTTCCTTCTAACAATCAGGACCCTCAGCTGCAGGTCTTTGGAGTTTGCTGGAGGTCCACTCCAGACCCTGTTTGCCTGGGTATCAGCAGAGGAGGCTGCAGAAGAGTGAATATTGCTGAACAGCAAATGTTGCTGCCTGATCGTTCCTCTGGAAGCCTCGTCTCAGAGGGGTACTTGGCTGTGTGAGGTGTCAGTCTGCCCCTAGTGGGGAATGTCCCCCAGTTAGGCTAGTCGGGGGTCAGGGACCCACTTGAGCAGGCAGTCTGTCGGTTCTCAGATCTCAAACTCCATGCTGGGAAAACCACTAAATCTCCTCAAAGCTGTCAGACAGGGACATTTAAATCTGCAGAGGTTTCTGCTGCCTTTTGTTTGGCTATGTCTTGTCCCCAGAGGTGGAGTCTACAGAGGCAGGCAGGCCTCCTTGAGCTGTGGTGGGCTCCACCCAGTTTGAGCTTTCAGGCCGCTTTGTTTACCTACTCAAGCCTCATCAATGGCAGGCGCCCCTCCCCCAGCCTCGCTGCAGCCTTGCAGTTAGAACTCAGACTGCTGTCTTAGCAATGAGGGAGGCTCTGTGGGCTTGGGACCCTCCGAGCCAGGCGCGGGATATAATCTCTTGCTGTGCCGTTTTATAAGACTCTTGGTAAAGCACAGTATTAGGGTGGGAGTGACCCGATTTTCCACGTGTTGCGTGTCACGGTTTCCCTTGACTAGGAAAGGGAATTCCCTTCCCCTTGCACTTCCCACATGAGGTGATGCCTCGCCTTGCTTCCGCTGTCCCTCACTGGGCTGTACCCACTGTCCTGCACCCACTGTCTGGCATGCCCCAGTGAGATGAACCTGGTACTTCAGTTGAAAATGCAGAAATCACCCGTCTTCTGGGTGCTGGAGGCTGGAGCTGTTCCTATTTGACCATCTTGGAACCCTATAAAACATTTTTTTCTAAGGAAACCTAAGAAAAAATATTGATCTAATATAACTACAGGACATTGAAATAGCATAGGCATGAATCTTTTTTTTTTTTTTTTGTCTTGACTGATGCTTGCATTATGAAGCTTTTTAGCCTCTGTGTATGACCTCTGACAGCCAAGTTCATTGTTTTTAAGGTAAAGGAAAGAGATTTGCTCAAGCCCGTACAGAGAGTGAGTGGCAGAGCCAAGACCAAGGTTTCCGCTGTTTCTACAAAGTGTCTCTTGAATTCCTGGAGGAGCCACAGGAGCTACCTGTGGAAGGATCAAGCAGGCAGTTCCTCACCTCTCGCCTCACACTGCACTCTCTTTAACAAAAGTCTCTGCATTGGCATCTCTTCCACATGTTTGAGATTTTGGGTAAGAATGAGTTTGAGAAAAAGAAATCCTTGTAAAAAGCAATTTTTAAAACCATAGTATTACCACATGCACCATGGAAAAAAAAAAAAGAGAGACTATCATGGAGAATTAAATCTGAAATGATGTCACTATTGGTAACTCGCATGAGAAATGCCTAGAAATTGCACTCCAGAATAAGAGGAAAGGAGTCCCGCATGTACTTTTTTAAAACAAGTAAAAATTTGTTTGTTTTCTTTCTTTTTCTCTGGTTGTTGACTTTAGGGTTTCTGGAAATTTGAATTCACAGATTTGAACAATGAATAAACAAACTTTGGTAGAGAAATTTCTAGTAAGTTTCAGAATGCAAGTGCAGATGGAGGTTATAGGAGAGCATTAAGAATAAACTAGTTAGTTAGTAGTCAGAACAACAGAATGCTGAACTCATACTGAGAGTAGAACACCACATGGACTGGAAAACTTATAAAGAGCTTTCTGGAAAAGGTAAATGTTGAGAGGCTCAAGCAAGAGAGGAAGATAAAGGAGATGACATTCTTGGTGGACAGAAACAACAAGGATGAAGTGGGGGAGGGGCAGGGGTCGTGTTCACTAAAGAGAAAAATGATAGATTCAAATGGAGAAAAGTGTATCTGTAAGTGGATAGGCTTCAATTGGTAAATGGGGTCATATTGAAGAAGGACTTTGTTTTTATCATTCTATTTTTTTTTTTTTTTGGTCTGAGATAGAGTATCACTGTGTCTCCCAGGCTGAAATGCAACAGTGCATATACATTAAGGTATTTTGCTTATGGTAAGCTCTATTAGTTTGAGAAATATTTGAAGTAAAACAGTCTTTCTTAGGGTAGTATAGAAATACTATTTGACTATATTAGAAAAACACTGGATATTACCAAATATTTGAATTAAAAGATGATAGAGAAATGTTCTTTTCCATTTATCGGTTTTATTTCTGGTTTTTGTTGTTGTTATTGTTATGCAAGATGTAGAGAAAAAATTTTACCTTGTATGAATAAATAATAAAAAGCGGGAATCCTTGGACTGAAAATACCTTTCCAAGGTAAATTCAATGAATGACTCTTAGAGTTTATTGTGTGATTATTAATTTGTAAGGGAGAGCAAATCAATATTTTTAAAAAAGTAACATCTTGATACATAGGTTAAAATGAATTCCAAACAAAAAGCATCCTACAAAAAGATATATCTTCTAAATATATTTCTTCAATTGTCAATGTTTTTAGAACACCTAATTAAAATGTTAAATGTTTCTGTTCCTCCTTCCTTTTTCTTCTCTCAAGTTCACTGTTCTTATTTTGGGGTATGTGTGTCTGCATGCATGTATGTGCCATTTTTTTTTGTTTCTACATTCTGATACAGAGAATATTAATTTTTTCTAAGGAGCAAAGTTTTTTCTTTTTGGGGACTCACCTGGTTTTGCTGAATGAACACTAAAATATGTTTGTTGGGGGGTATATAAGAGATGTCTGTCAAGAAGTGTGTTTAAGTGAGAATAGTGGTAATTGGACAGTATTTTAACATGAATGCTTTTTATAATATAACTGCAGTGTTTCTGTTTTTCTTAGATAAGAAAACTTGGAAGAAAAGCTGAATTGTATTTAAGTAAGATTGTGTTAGGAAAGAGAGAGGAGAAGAGTGATGAGGTGGCTAGAGATCAGAGCAGAATTTGAAGGGTACTGCTATGTCAGGTGACTATGTGTACTGTAAACTTCTTGGTGTTCCCTCCTTCCATTTCCCACCCCTGGAAACGTTTAGTAAAACTGATTTTACTTGCTCTGGTTTTGTGAATCTGGATCTGCCTTAATGATGGGCATGGAGGAAAGAGCAGAGAGGGGCTTCTTGTGTTGGGGGAACATCCACCTCTGGGCCACTCACAAGCATAAATGTGCACACATACTCACAGATATGCACACATGCACACAAATGTATATCACCATTTGTGACAGACACTTGTATAAGCCTGTAAGCTTAAGCCATTTTCCCCACTGACCATGAGAAGTCACTTCGTGTAAAACTTCCTCTTTTCTAAAATCACTGTGGTTATACCGATCGTAGAATTTTAAGAGTATTCACAAACCTGGTTTGGGCTTCTGGTAAATCTTTGGAAGTGAATAGAAAATGTCAACTTCTATTGCTTCCAGGGCCACATAGCCTGTAAAATCATCTAAAAATTTTCCATTGTTTATCTTATTTTCTTTTGCCTGAGATTACTTTGTTCTTTTGGGATACTAAGAGGCAAAACTATAAACTTACATGGATAAAAGATTACATTCTAACTTTTACTCATAACTCAAGAAACACCAGGTAGAAGTTACTGAATTACTGCTTTTCATGATGGTGGTGTTATAAATATAGCCCTCTTAATTCTTAAAACAAGTGACTACTGTCAAAAAAGCCTTTTATATCATTAATTTTAATATTGGATAATCTCTGTGATATGGCTAAAATTGTTAAGTGCTTTGACAATTAAGAAAGTATCTGCCCCACCTTTACATCTTTTATATCATATCCTCATTTGTCCTATAGTAACAATAAAATTTTCTGAACTACAATAGATCATAGAAATCATCCAATCCAGCCAAACCATACAGATGAATACATTAACATGTTATGAATTTTGCAAAAATAATCTTTATGAGGTGCTACACAAAGACATAAATTATGAATTCTGAAAACACAGAGGCATTTTATATTGAAGAGTCTTCACAGAGATTTTTTGAAAATACAAATTAGAATTTCTAAGTTGACACTTAGGGATGGACAGTATGTTATCATACTGCTCAATGAGAGAAATGATAAAACTCTATCAGTTAGTACACTTTGGGCTGTAAGTAACAGAAAATGCAGAGAGAACTGGCTTAACAGCAAAGAAAATTTGCCCAATATTAATTAAAATGTTTTGAATTAGGACAGTTCCAGATTTGGCTCATACAGCAGCTCAATTACTTCTTCATTGAGCCAGAATCTTTCTTTCTCTTTTTTCATCCACACCAACTAGAATTGCCAGATTAAATACATACATCACTGAAATCTGAATTTTGGAAAAACAATGCATAATTTTTAAGGTACATCCCATGCAATACTATTTGTTATCTAAAACTGGTATTTAACTGGATGCCCTGCATTTCGGTTTTCCAAATGTGGGGACCTTGTCAGCATATTGGTTTACCTTCTTAGGCTAGCCTCTCTCATGGCCACGAGATGGCTGCCATAGGTCTTAGTGTTATGTGAAGATGCAAATATCCACTGGCATAAAAGTGATTCTTTTGGTAAAGAAGAAGGTGGAAGAATGGTGGTTTGATAGCTAACCAACAATACAAATCACCAAGGCAAATCTGATTTTTTATTGATTAAAACATAGTTTCTGCCAATATTAAATACTTAGTTCTGTAACAGGATGTAATTTACCTTGCCTTCTGATTTAAGGACAGAAAGTTATCGACTGTCATATTTATGTAGAAGTTTCTGGCCCTTATTTTTTGTTGTTGTTGTTGTTGTTGAGATGGAGTCTCGCTGTGTCGCCCACGCTGGAGTGCAGTGGTGTGATCTTGGTTCACTGCAAGCTCCGCCTCCCGGGTTCACGCCATTCTCCTGCCTTATCCTACTGAGTAGCTGGGGCTGCAGGAGCCCTCCACCAAGCCCGGCTAATTTTTTTTTTTTATTTTTAGTAGAGACGGGGTTTCACCGTGTCAGCCAGGATGGTCTCTATCTCCTGACCTCGTGATCCGCCCGCCTAGGCCTCCCAAAGTTCTGGGATTACAGGCGTGAGCCACCGCGCCCGGTCCTGGCCCTTATTTTTCTTCTGTGAAAATGTGTATTTTGTTTTGAGACTCTTTGTTAGAGCTGGGAAATCCCCTATCACTGAATCTGAAATGATTTTTATTGAGACTGAAATGAGGGAAGGAAACGGCTCATTTGCAGTTTCCCCTTTTCCACAATATTCCCGGGGCACGTAGTAAGTAGTTCTCCATGTTCACCATTCTTTTCTCCTCCCTTATATGTTCGTTGTTCACATTATCCTTAGCCAAATTCCATCTTAATTTTCCATGTTCCCTTCCTCCTTCTGCTAATCCTCCTTTTAAAATGTGTCTTTATCTTCAAGCCCCTATTTATACTTAAGTGATAATGATTTTAAATGGGCTAGATAAACTAATCTGTGTTAATATTACTATATTAATATTACCGTGTTAATATTTACTTTGCTAATATGTTGGACCTCTGGGGTAATTTAAGCCTTTTATCATTTCGAAAGTTCAACCCTGTTAAAAAGCTCTTCAGGAATGCTGCCAGTTTGGGCACCTTAGTGGCACAGCACTTTTGGCTTCCCCATCATGCTCAGACAGGTAGGTGGCTAAAAGAAAGAGTGGCCTGTGTGAATGCTGTCTGCAGTTTGTTCATCATGGCTGTCTGGTCTCTTAACTTACTTAGAGTATTCTCTCATCAGACTCACATTGCAATCCACTGGTCTCTGAAGACCTTTTCTCCACCCCTTCCTGTCTCATCCTGAGTGATTCATATGTGACTTCAGTATTTATAGGGATGCCCCACCCAGCACCCTAGACTCATAATTTCTTGACCTCCTCTTCTACAGAGGCTTTTAATGCCTTTGGACTTCAGTGTTCTCCCAGTGCCACACCCCAGTGCTACCTAGTCACCCAGTAATTCTTCACCTCCCACAATTACACTTCAAAATCATGTGTTGCAATCTAAGCTCCTGCCCCTTTCAACTATCTTACTGCCCCTTACTTCTATCAGGCTAGTCCACTGACATCATAAGGAATTTAAAACCTTAGGAAAACAGCAAACAATCAAATATTTGAGCCCCTCTACAAGCCCACTTGCTTCACTCCTGCCTTTTCTCTTCCAACTAGTCTGCACTCTATGTATTATCTCAACAACTAAGCCTTCATTTTCCTCCATATCTCAAACTTCTATCACATTCAACCTCTGAATTCCTATCCTGGATGAATCTTAAAACACTGGTCCTTTGAAATTCAACACCTATATACCTAAACCTGCTAAATAAAGTCATATCTTTGCCATGTGGTCCTTTTAGAATTATGAACAATTAAGAGGCAGCATTGCAAAGTGATTCAGAGCATGAAGCTCAGTTCCTGGCTCCTCCGTTTACTAGCTGGGTGCCTTTGGGAAAATAGCATGACCACTTTGCGCCTGATTTTCTCCTTCTGCAAAAAGAGAATAATAATTGAACATATCTCACAGGTATGTTACTATGAGCAAACGAGTTAATATTTACAAGGTGCTTAACTGTTGAATAAATGAACATTTTACTGCTCCCTTGTAGTTTTATTTCCATTTTGAATAATAGCTATTCAAAATCTTTACCGTTTTAAATTATCCAAACAGCTCAGGCTCCATCACTTCAGCAGATTATCTGGCCTAGTTCACAGAATACGTATGGGACATTAGGTGTGAATACCTTTAAATTATCTCCCCCTGAAAATTTAAGTACATTGGTGCATTTATATCTCCTTTCCATCTAAAAAATGACCTTCTAAAATTAATTTTTCTCTTCTCAAGGTCTTTTCAAATATCTAACCTTTCTTCTTTATTTGTTCCTGTCTTTAGCTAATAAACGTGTTATTTCCATGTATCCCTGATAAAAAAGAATAAATCCTTTTTCAATCATACATTTCTTTTAGCTATTTTCCTATTTCCATCCTTCCTTTTATCATGCATATATATGTATATATGTGTTTGTGTATGTATGTGTGTATACACATACACACACATATATTATACATATGCATGTCCACATTTACTGTTTCTACCTTACCTCCCTCATTACTGCATTAATGAGAAATTATAAGAAGGTCTAACACTACAATTAACTGGTAGTTAACTCAGAAGGGTCAAAACTTCAGAATTTTGCTTTTTCTCAGGCTTAGCCAAGTATAGACATCTGTGATTTTGAATAGCCATATATTTGTATAATGGCTTTCCTGCTCTTTTGTTCTATGTTAGCCAATTAATTGTTTCATTTTGAACACCCCTGCTATTTCCTATTTCTCTCTCTTAAAAGGAACCAGCCCACAGATTCCCACTCTAATCAAGGTGTCCTTCTTCATGATTTCACCACAATTATTGTCAAAGTCAGCAATAAACATCTATATTGCCAAATGCAGAGGTTAATTCTCAGTGTTCATTTTAACTTCTCAGGAAGATGGTGGAATTGATTATTTCCTTCTCTCTAAAACCTTTTCTTACAGTCACCTTCTGGACACCACTTTCTCTTCATTACTAGTTGATTTTTCTCAGCCTCCTTTGCTGGGATCTTCTCATTTATCTGCCTCTAAATTGTGGAATACCCAAGACACTATCCTTGGACATCTCCTCTTTTCATTCTTCACCAACCCCTCCCTGGTGGCCCCAACTAGTTTTCAGCTCTAGATACCATCTATATGCTTATAACTCCTTAATTTATATTCCAGTCCAAAATTGTCCTCGTAACTCTGTATCTGTATCCAAGTGCTTATTCAGTATCACTACTTGAATGCCTAACAGGCTTTTCAAACTTAACATAGTCAACAAACTTTTGTTTCCCTGAAAACTGCTCCACTGGAAGTCTTAACCGTCTCAGTCTTCTTACTCCAGTCTTCTAATCACTCATCTCAAAAAAAAAAAAAAAAATTCTTTCTGTATTCCTTTGTTTGACATACCACCTCACATGGATAAACAAATCCTATTGACTTCATATTCATAATCCTCACCAGTTATCATCATTTCCATAGCTCCCACTCTGATACAATCCTAGATTATTTCATAATCCTCTTGTTTTTTTCTCTACCTCTATCTCAACCTCATTAGTCTATTTTACACATAGTATTTAGTCTTTTAAAATGTAAGTCAGCCCATGTCATCCCTCTGCTAAACATCCCAAATAATCTCTGTTCTTTCAAGTGGTTCTCCTCTGCCTTGCTTACTTCCTACCACTCTCCTCACCTAGAAGAGTGTATGAACTTAAGAGAGAGCTCTTCTCAGAACGGTAAAGCTGGTAGAAGAATAAAAGCCAATGAAGGAGACTGAGAAGTAGGAGAACCAGAAAATGTAAGGTCAAGAAAGGAAGTAGATGAGGAGTCAATCCTACAAAAAGCTATGAGAATACTATAAAATGAGAGCTGAAAAGTATCCACTGGATTTGGTGTTTTAGAGGTCATTGATGATTATTGCCTCAGTAGGTTTGTAATAGCTTACTTGGAAAATAGGAATAGGGCTGACCAAGAATACCTACCCATTGATCTAAAGTAGAAAACAAATCTTAGGGGTCATTGTAGTTCTTCCTCCTCACCCATTTCTAATCTGTCAAATCTGACTGTACTTCTGTCTCCACTGAGTCTTTATCAACCTACCTCCTTCCCCCTAATAAGCTTCCTAACTAGTTCTCTTGATTGAGGACTTCCTATGTCCTACTCCTTCAGTTATTCAGTTGCTAGTTATCTGTCTATAAACACTTTAGTTACAAACTGAAGGCTGCTTTCTGCTTCCTACCGGCAATAAGACAATCCCTTAGAATAGTGCACTAAGACCTTAGAAGCTGGTTCTCACCTACCATTCCAACTTCAATTTTTGACAGTTCCCCTCTTGTCTTAGTATGATCGAACATTGCATGGAGTTATGCTCACACTTCTGTACATTCTAGCAATATAGTATGATATGTCATGTTGTCAATATTATTCGATTCACTTCATTTCTACTGTATTCTTTCCAGGCCCCTGACTACACTAGTTCAATCACATGTGATGACAGCTTTTGGAGCAGCTATGACCAGAGGAAACATCACTTTCTGCTAGACCTCACGTAGCCATTTTAAAGATGGTAGGGGAAAGGCGTGGCAAGGTGTAGTAAAGGGAAGACTGCACTAACTCTGATGTAGCATATTATGCTGGTGCCCACAGTGCAGATATGGGTAAAATTTACTACAGATTTTTCACACAATTTATGACAGTTCCCCTTTTGTCTTGGTATAATCAAACATTGCATGGGGTTATGCACATACTTCTGCACATTCTTCCTGCTTTTGGAATAAGTAACTAGAGCTTTCAAAATTCAAATAACTTTTTTTGTCCCTAAACTGCAAATACAATTTCAAAGAGTTTGGAAAAGAAAAAAAGCCAGCCATAATGCTGCCACTTTAACAGAACATATTTGCTCATTTCTCTCTTAATATTCCTCTATGGATGTACACATCTGTATAGTAAATATAAATTTTTGCATAATTTTCTCATATATTTTATTTGGCTATTCCTGGTCATGTTGCAAAAAAGGAACATCAAAAGTAACAAAATATGATTTTGAGAAAATGGAAGAAGAAAGAATAAAATAAGGATGGGGACAAAAAAGATCTATGAATAAGGTTTAAGATGTATACCATGATGACCTACTCATCTCTCATAGGTGAGCGCCACATTTGGTTCTCAATTTCTCCAGCAGTCAATGTGAAAACAGAAATTTGTCTGTTATCCAATTCCCAGTATCCATGTGATGTAAAAAAATGTCCTGGTAATTTTGATCATTCTTGGAACAAATATTTTCAAAAGAAATTTCTCTTGAGATCCTTCTAAAGAGAATACAGGGAGACATATTATCAACATTCAAGTAGATAGATTCCTTCTTAGAGATAGTATGTTCTTATTTCATGTCTTTGCTCATGTTGATAATCAGAACAGGCAAGTGCCATTGCACAAATCACAGAATGATTTTTGTAAAAACCATCTTTTGGAAAAACATTTGATATTTGGAAAAACATTTGATATTATTAAGGCACTCATCTCTTAAAGTTACAGTAGTAGCTGAATTGTTATCCTTTAGAAAAACTTTCTGAATATTGTTTTTCTTTAAGATACAGTTTTAAATGGTTTTAATATTTCCTACATGAAATCTCAAAACTCTAGGTTTTATATCTGACAGTTGATGCTTCCTTGGAAGGCCAGAGTTTAGGTTGAGAAGCAAAAATCCTCACTTTCTGATTATGAACATGGTTCCCTTTGAGGAAGTCTTCTGAGAATGTGGCTGGACAGAGATGTTACAGTCTTAGACTTTTGTCTCTTGTGGAGAATAGGATGTTATCCTAAGAGGACTAAAACATAAGTTGAATAACATACTCAGGTTCATAGAGGTTGCTGTCGCCAGTCTTGAGTCTTCTCCAGAAATGTGGCTAGAGCTGTAAATTTTGGACCTGAACTATGAACTTCACTGAGGAATGTTAATAATGTTTGCTGGTAAGAAAGCTGGATATTAAAATCTTTATTTTTCCATTTTCTGAGCATTTGAGAAGATTTGTTAAGATAAAAACAGTTTTAAAAATACTTGGCTTTATGTTTTTAGGGCTGTTCAGATACCTTGTTCATATGAAAAGAAAATCCTTCTGACTACAACCTAGATATGATTTATCTTACACATTCATTTTCTCTGCTGAAATGCATATAACTTCAGATACATGGTGACATTTTAAAGATATTTAAACAACACTGTACATATCTCAAGGCAGATGTAATCATCTGACAGGAATGGTGCAGGTCTAGTGCAGTCCTTTCCAGAGATTCCCAGAGGGGGAACAGGATGACTACTTGACTATTAAATATGATATCTCTATATGAAGTGGAAGATTTATCAAAGAACCAACTTATGAATTAAGGCTTGTGGTATTGCATATTACTGTGTGGAAAATCTGCGGTAAATTTTACCCACATCTCCACTATGGGCACCAGCATAATAGGCTACATCAGAGTTAGTTCACTCCTCCCTTAATCACAGCTACACCATGCCACTCCTCACCCCTACCATCTTTAAAATGGCCATGTGAGGTCTAGCAGAAAATGATGTTTCCTCTAGTTTAAACTCTGGTCATAGCTGCTCCAAAGGCCATCCCATGTGACTGAACTAGTGTAGTTCAGTCCTTACCACGGGCCTGGAAAGAGTACAGTAGGACGGCATCTTTCAAACGATATTGAAAAGTTGACATATCATACTATACTGCTAGATTGTCTGTAAAATTTATTTCAAATTGGCTATAAAATATTTTATAGAGCAGCTATATCATAATGTAACTACACCTTCTCTTATTATTTATTATTTTGATTTTCCTACATAAATAAGACTGGAACGAATATTTTTACTCAGTTTTTTTCCTTCTACTCTATGAGGCACACGGTAAAGACTGTAGCATAATTTATGGTAATACAAAAAGCACGAACTAGCTGTACCATATTAGGAAGAGGAAAAGCAAAATAAGAAAGTAACAGGAAAGAAAAAAGAAGGAAGGAAGAGGAGGAGGAAGAAGAGGAGGAGGGATGAGATGATCACCCAGAAAGTCTTCCATTATAGGATGGAATGGCAGGACAAGCGACTTTACAGTAGCTGGCATATTCAATAAACATTTGTTGAATGAATGAGTGAAAAATGAAAAATATAAATGGCATATATCCAGTGAGCAGAACTATGTGCCTGATGGTATCCCATCAGTTCATAAGCTAGATTTGGACCCATGCGTATACTAGGTTCCTAATTTCTTTTAAATTGTCAAAGAGGCAGTAGAGACATGTCCTGCCTGCGTTTAACCAGAACTTCCCTGATCACAATCCAACAGATGTTCCCAAGTCTCCCAAAAAGGCTTTTGAGTGATTGTTGCAAATATGCTGAGAATATGTGCTTCATATTCTCAGTATAAATGATTTTGGTTTATAATATCATTTATTTGTTGATTAATGCTTTTAAAATGTATTCATTTTATCTGCAACGTCTTCACTCGTATCATTTCTCTAAAGTATATACATGAGAAATGTTTATGATATACACTAGTATGTTAACATTAAAGTGTTAACATTCTTATACAGTCATGCATCACTTAGTGACTAGGATATATTCTGAAGATCCTTAGGCGATTTTGTCTTTGTGTGAAAATCATAGGGGGTTCTTATACATACGTAGATGATACAATCTATTGCTCTGAGGCTACAAACCTGTACAGTGTGTTACTCTACTGAATACTGTAGGCAATAGTAACACAGAAGCAAGTATTTGTATATGTAAACATTGAAAAGGTACAGTGAAACTTCCGTATTATAATATTAGGGACCACCATTATATATTTCAGTGGTCCATCATTGACCAAAACGTTGTTATGTGCCATATGACCCTAATTGCTGCCCACGCCTTCCTGATGAAAGTATTGTGTGGTGGAGTGGGAAGCACACTGAACTGATGATATGGATTCTTGCTCCTAACTAATTCTCACTAACTAGTTGGCTGACCTCAGGCAGGCTACTTAAAAGTTTCAAGCTCAGTTTTCCTTCCCTGTAAAATGGAGCTGTAGGAGGCAATTCCCTCCCCAGGATTCCATTCACTTAAGGGTCACACTGACCCTGTGCTCATCAGCTATAAGTGAAGAATCCTTTCAGTATGATGAGACTAAGTGACTGCTAATGTTTCTCTAACAGTGGGGCTGAAATACTATGAGACCATCGCATATGGCAGGTAAGAGCATGGGTTTTAGGTGTAGAGTAAGTCCTGGTTCTTCTCTGCCACTTTCTAGTAGGTAGCCTGGCGACAAGTATTAACCTTTCAGAGGCTCAGTTTCCCTATCTATAAAGTGAGAATAATACAAACACTAATAGTTTTTGTATTAAATGAGACAGTGTAAATCCAGCCCAAAATACTGTGTCTGACACAATAGAAGTGCTCAGTCAAAAGCATCCATTTTTAACACTGTTATTTCCTTGGCTCCACTGAAATAACAGCTCTTTTAGTAGTACTTCTCCAAACTGATTATCAGTACTATTGTAATTACAGTACTTAAAGGATTTTAAGGTGCCAACTTGGGCTGACTTGCTTTAAAATAATTGGAAAGACATGGGCTCAAGGGATCTTTAACAATTAAGCAAAACAACCTGCATGCTGACCTTTACCCTGTGGTTCTTTTATTTAATAACAGTCTATTAATAAACACAGCTTTAGTTCTTTAATACAAATGTAATCCAAGCCAAATATGCTACCTAACAGCTGTAATAGACTTTCTTGTCCCAAAGAAATTTTGATGAAAATTCGCCTCACTTTTCAGTTTGTTTTGAAAGAAGATTATGGAGAAGCTCTTAATTTTGAGTTCCTATCAATAAATATTAAGTCTCCTTAGTTTTTGATTATATGTAGATAAAATTTAAATAAAAATAAATGAGATAAAGTCATTCGTAGATTGGTGAGAGAATTTTTGAAGGCTGTATGTTATTTTATAATTTTAAAACAATTACTTAACCATAAAAGAAAGGGGAAGGAAAAAAAAGTCCCCAAAATGTAGGAAACCAGAATACTTGCTTTGCTGTTAATCATAGCAGGAAATATCTGTGTGTTTATTATGACCTTGTACTTCCATAGTCACATTAACTTTTAAACAGTTTTCATTCCCTTTACCAACAAAGGTAAAGCCTGCCTTGTGGAAACTAATCATTTGCAAGGGAGTTCAAGGAGATTACCTGCATAATTAAATCAGTAGTAACTGGCTTGTTCCCACAACTTGAGGATGGACCATTTGTGAACAGGCAACACTACAGTGTAGGACCCTCTATAGCACCTGTTAATTGGCTCACAATAATCTGCGGGGTCAACTTGTGCTAAAGATTATTTGAGGACTCTCAAATTTTATGGCAAGTGTTCTATGTTACCATTATGTGTTTAAGAATTTCTTCTTAATGATTCCAGGTTTCTTTCCATTCATGAGATGTGAGCCTCAACTGATCTGTAGCAGGTTGTGGAAAAGTAATCACTATATTTCTGGGAGAAAGTTATGCACAGGATACAGGATAAGTCTCATGTTCCATAGACCAATAAGAATCTACATGGATATATAAATCTGTAATATTTGCATATTAAATATCTAAAATTGAAAAAGCCATGGTATAGACTTGTTTTAATTATAATAATTCAATTTTTAAAGTTTCTTAAAAAGTAGCTTATTATTTTCAATCTCCATAGCTCTATCTCCTTTAATATTTTATTATTTGATTAACTCTCATGAGACTTCTTTTAAAAGCAATTTGAAAGGATTGCATATTGCATTTATATAACATTTTCTAATTGCCCATAGTCACTATTTGTCAAATACCCATTTAATCAAAAGAATTGCGTTATTAAATGTGTGTGTGTGTGTGTGTGTGTGTGTATATATATATATATATATTTTTTTTTTTTTTTTTTTCTGAGACAATGTCTCACTCTGCCACCCAGGTTGGAGTGCAATGGCGCGATCTCGGCTCACTGCAAGCTCCATCTCCCAGGTTCACGCCATTCTCCTGCCTCAGCCTCCCGAGTAGCTGGGACTACAGGTGCCCACCATCATGCCCAGCTAATTTTTTGTATTTTTAGTAGAGACAAGGTTTACACCTTGTTAGCCAGGATGGTCTCAATCTCCTGACCTTGTGATCTGCCTGCCTCGGCCTCCCAAAGTGCTGGGATTACAGGCATGAGCCACCACGCCCGGCCAAGTGTGTATGTTTCATAGCTTCTGAATTAGAGACAAAAAGGGGGACTTAAACTGTTGCTAAGCTCTTGTATATCTGCTCATCATCACAGTGTTAAATGAAGTGTCTTCGTTTTGAAGTCCTGCTTGCTCAACCTAGTACTTTCTAGTTGGTGATGGGATTCGATGGAGTTGAATATAAAGAAATAGCCAAACTGGTTTACCAGAATCCTGTCTGAGTCTGGCAGAAAACCTGTTCTCTCCCCATTTTGTCCACCCTCAAACTTGCCAAGCCTTGTTCGCTTTGGCTTTATTTTTAAAATGCATTTCTGGTGAGTGAGGAAAGGTTTTGTACTGTGTTTTCAATGACTCACCCAAAATAACTCCATTCAACTTGTAAACGGTCCTGTTCTGAATGCAGATTGTATTTGTTCTGAGATGGGCATAAAGGAGCTGCAGAAGGGAGATTAGAGAAGGGAAACGTGCTGGGAGAGGCCAGTGCAGTTTATATTTATTCAGGTTCAGGCACATACCACATTTATTATTTTTTTCAAAGACGTGTGTGTGTGTGTGTGTGTATGCTAAAGAACCGTTATAAGGTGTGTACCATTTAAAGCTCTTCAAGATACAGCAGTGTTAGAGAGATGTATGGTTCATCTAGTCACGAACCTTCCTTTTCCTGCTCTTCATAAAACACAGAGAAATTTACATGAAAATATATAATTTCAAATATATGCATAGTGAGCTATAATTTTTTTAAAGTTCTAAATGGCTCCAAAGAGAAAGTAATCATATACATAAACAAAAGAGCCAGAATATAATCTTAAATATGGAAGAGAAATTAACTATATAATAAGACAGTGCCAACACTGGGAAACTCAATAATGACATCCTCCTGTTCGGTTATGTGTTGCAGAAAAATTCTTAAATATCATCTTGCATGGGTATAGACTGTGCATTTCATATGGACAGATACACTTTTTTAAAAGGTTTTATGATTCAAAACGTCAGAGACCTTTAAAAGCAACATTTTAGGGCAGGGCTGAGAAGAAAAAGTAAAAGGATTGATCCTAACTTGAGAATTAGGCTTCACAGATAGAAAGCAAAAATGTTTGTAATTCATGTGTAACTATGTTCAGTAAAAAGGATTTCAAAACCTCCTTTGAGTTGTTTTATGAATTTGTGAAACAGACCAAATAGTCTATTCTGTTACATAATCTTGCTTCACTTTATTGTTGATTAAGAATAGATGAGCCATTCTTACCTGTTGCTCAGAAACACCAGAGGATTGAGCCACTGAAAAGAAAACAAACTGGCCACAAAGTTTCACTGAGAAAAGAGTAAATTTAGCATCATGTGTCAAACTGAATAAATTGTGATCTGAGAATGAGTGATAAAACTGACAAGTCTTTAACATGCACAAAATCAGAAAGTATGTAAACTGATAATTTACCCAGATTGTATAATTTGCAAGGCAAAATTCTAGTGGTATTAACACCTGCTTCTCCTTCTTATCTGTACTTGGGAAAATAAGATAAATCAAAATAATGGACTATTCTACATATTAATGCTTCCTTATGAGGAAAAGCAACTAATATAAAAATCCTTGAATTTTTGCTAATGTGGAAGAACTCTAAGATCAAAAGGTTTACAGGCTTTAAACATGCAATTTTATTGCTTTAACATATATACAATAACTGGAAATACTAAAATCAGAAATATTTTAATAATTAATAATGGTTTCAATAATAGAGGAATGTATCAATAACCCAATTGAAGTCAGACTAACCAGCGTTCCTCATATGTGTTGCAGAAATTCAATTTCTCATAGTTCAATTACATGATTTGTAAATAAATCTCTGAAAATTTTTGAAGTGTTTACTCTTATTTGTTAATATTTTTTCTTTTATTCTCTTTTATGCTATTGCAAATTATCTCACTGGTATCCCTGGAAATGTTAATGGATGCATTGAGGGGCCAAAAAGATTTCCTGTTGAAATGAATTTTAGAACTATTGGGTTTAAAAAATTAAACAGTTTTAAAAAACAAGTTTTGAAGACTTCTCAAGTCTTTAACATTCATTGTGACTGTGCTGGGGTGGAGGAAGAGGAGGGGATATAATATGCAGTGTTTTCCATTCTTATTTCATATAGAATTTTTTCCTCCAGGCAATACTCTCAAAATATAAAATGCTACTCTGTTCATTTAACCTGATATTCTACTTACCTTATACCTCTCAGCCCCCTTTTGTCTTAATGAACGGTGAGAATTTGAAGAAATAACTGCAACTCTACCACTCTCTAATCAGATTCTAAATAATTAAGATTGTGATGCACAAAATACAATTTTTGAGTATATAAATATTATTAAAGAAACAATACTATAACTAGAACCAAAATGGCTTAGCCTACTCAATAGTAAATCTTGTTTTGTAATTTTAAATATTTAATTAAACCAAGAACAATGTTTCCCTTATGATTTACACTTTCCCATATAAAACTGCCTGATTTAACCAAAGTATATGTTCTCTATCCTTGCCTGAACTTATGCCAGTTTTAAAATACAGCTGCATAAGCATGATGATAGATGCCATTTGCTAATATGAGAATTATTCCCCTATATGAAATTGACTGACTTTTGCTTTCTGCAATATAATCATTCTAATAGCTATACTGAGCCCCTACATTATTTCATGTGAGAGTCACATCAATTTGGGAAGGTAGTTATCATGATTACTATTTCAAAGATGAGAAAAGTCATGGCCCAGGAATATTAGCTGTCTTGCCTTATACCATACAGCTAGGAAAAGAGGGAAACATTTCAAACTTCAGTCTAACACCAAAGACCAAGTTGCTTCCACTATGTAATGGTGGATGGAATTATCCACACTTAATATACATTTCTTTCTTTTTCCACCTTGCAAGCATCATTGATTCAGACAATACTCTTGTTTTGTTTTGACACATAGTTTCACTCTTTTTGCCCAGGCTGGAGTGCAACGGCACAATCTCAGCTCACCACAACCTCTGCCTCCCGGGTTCAAGCTATTCTCCTGCCTCAGCCTCCCGAATCGCTGGAATTACAGGCATTTGCCACCATGCATGGCTAATTTTGTATTTTTAGTAGAGACGGGGTTTCTCCCTGTTGGTCAGGCTGGTCTCAAACTCCTGACCTCAGGTGATCCGCCCTGCTTCAGCCTCCCAAAGTGCTGGGATTACAGGTGTGAGCCACCATGCCTGGCCCAGATAATACTCTTTATGTAGAGCTTTGCAATGTATACTTGCAGTTGGTGTACAATATAGTACTTGTTTGGGAAAAAATCCTCAAAGAAGCAAACATGTAGACTTTCTTCATGTGTAGTATTCATTATGGAATAAATGAAATACTCTGGGCATTTTAAAACATCTGTAAAAGTTGAGAATACAATGAAAAAACCTTACATTTCAAGGCAATAGCATACTACTTCAAGGGTTTTCTTCTCTATTACTTCTATACCCTCAACATATGTCACTAAAAAATGCCATGTAGAAGAAAACATACATTTGTGTTACTGGAAACTGAAAATGTATATACTCTATTTTGTTACCTGCTGGTATTTTTTCCCCCTTATTACTTGACTCTGGTTGTTTGATTTTTTTAAAACTATGGCTCATTATTGCCTTTCACAAGAATTCTTTGTTGTTGTCATCTGAAAGCGTATTTAAAAAACTGCAAACCTAAATAAAATATAAGCATTATAGAAATAACATGAAGCAAATTTTTAAATAATCAATTTAGGTGTCTCTTTGAAGAACACACAAAAAAAGAAACTACCTCAAGAAGACGCATTATCCCTTGTGGGATCAGCATTTAAAAGTGTAGGAGGTACAAGAATACTGAAGAATGTTCTATCATCTCTCACAATTTACAATCTGGCTAGTAAGCCAAACATACCTTCCAGGGCCAGTCATATTATTTACTGTACAATTCAGTCCCCAAATAAATGACGTAGACATGTTGTTGTATATCAGATCCCTGTGGGAGTGGTGTGATCAGGAGTGGTGGAATAGTGGAGTCAAAAAGTTCTGGTTTAGCTAGATTTTGAAAGTCATGAAGATAGTGGATAGAAAGAACAGGAATGAATTAAGAAGCAAAGACAGAGTAGGCAACAGCACTTCGATATGATAGAATTGAAGCTGGGAGCAGCAGAGGAACAGGGTGGCATACATAAGAACCCTGGATAAAACTTTGAAGGCAGCATATTTTGTGGCACTTGACCAGCCCTTTCCATGCCTTTTCTTAGGTACCTTCTTTATTCATTCTCTTTTTCATCTTCCACACGGGCAGTGAGACTCTGGCCTGTTTTGGAGAGCCATTAAACTGTTAGCTGCATCCTACTACAGGACCCTTGAAGGCTGAGAAAGTCTTATAAGTTCAAAGAAAAGATTTTCTAGTAGTGAAATTTCAAGCCATAGAGATACTAATATCACGGTTCTAACTCCCCTGACATTTGGCAGTACATATATGAGGGGAATATTATGATGGTTTTGGAAAGATAGCCTGGATTTTGGATTTGATCTTGGGGATATTAGTAAACCATCAGAAGATGTCCTAGAATTGTAAATCTAGAGCAATGCGCTAGAATGGAGATAGGAAAGAATGAAGGCAGGAAAATCAGTGTGCTGTTTTAGTAGTCCATGACTTACGTGTAAATGCCTGGACAAAAACTAGGCACTATTTCATCTCCAGAGCATTCTTCATTCCAAATTCTTCAAAAGTTATGGTTTCCTGTAGCTATCAATGACAATGCACTTAATTACCTTGGAATTCGAATGCTTCCATTAGGACTTTTACTATGCTCTTGACTTTAATTTCAAATGAAAAGTAATTCCTTCCTTAAAATATTATCTCTATGCAAAATACTCTTTTCAATCAGGTTAAGATTTTAAAAAGTGTTCTTACTTGTTCTTCAGAGTAGAGTACAATAAAATATTGGAAGCCTTACTTATATGTATAGTTTAGATGTAACATTTAGGGGAACAATGTTGCTTGATAGGTCTGTCACATTGTGTCTGGTTTTGGATAGAATTTGAGTCTTTTTGCTAATGAGGATTTAAACATAACAAAAGGGAATGCTGAAGCTGGCTTTAGAAACAGTTTTGAACCCTGACATCATTTGTTTCTTGTAGCATGCTGTCTCACCAAAATCCAAGCAACTATCTCCACATTGTCCCAATTATTGTTTGCTCTATTCTCCCTTCCCTAAGTCCAACTTCAATATGAAATTTCCAGATTAAATATCCTTTCACAATTCATTTTCATTCATAACATAACCACTATAAATAACTTTAAGTATGAAAGTAGCACTCCAGGAAGCTTGGTCTTTTGCAGTTTTAACATTTTTGGCTACACTAATCAAGCACCTCTCTTTCCGTCCTTACCCCAATTCCTTGGACACTAAATAGTCTACATTCAGGCGACTCTTTGAAGTGTACGTTTCAGGGTGCCTAAGCAGACACTCGTTTTCTCGCGGGGGCGATTTGTGAGACTTGGCCTCCCCACTTTCTTTCTATTTTTGGGCGAGGGAGGAGGAGGAGAAGAGAAGGAAAGATTATTAACAAGCAAACTAATCTCGCCCATTCCGCGGGCAGCAGAGGAGGGCTGGCCTGCTCCGCACCACGCCCCGCGCGCCCCCGGCCGGAAGGGGGCGTGGGCCGCCGCCGAGGGAAGGCGCGCAGACGCGCAGCGGCCGGCCTGCCTGGGGCGCGTCAGGCTGGGGGTGGGGAGCAGGGGCCGGGCGGGCGCTCGGCTCCCAGCCGCGCTCCCTCGGGCCACTAGCGCTCCCGCGCCGCGCCCGGCCGGCTTCATGTGAAGCGCCGGCCCTCCGCCCCTTCCCTCCCCTTCCTTCCCTCCCTCCCTCCCTCCCTCCCTCCCTGTCCCCTCCTCCTCCTCCTCCTGCGGCGCCCGCTTCAGCTCCCCGGGGCCCCCTGCCCGGCCGGGCGCTGACAGCGAGGGCGGGGGTCCCCGCCGCCGCCGTGTCTCGCACAGGGTCGGGCTGGGGTAACGGAGCCCCCAGTGCGGCCATGGACCGACCCTTGGCGTCGTCGGCGGAGGCGGAGGAGGAACTGGAGTGGCAAGTGGCGAGTCGCAGGAGGAAGGCCTGGGCCAAGTGCCGCAGCTCCTGGCAAGCTTCAGAGACGGAGGATCTGTCCACAGAAGCGACGACGCAGGACGAGGAGGAGGACGAGGAGGAGGACCTCCCTGGCGCGCAGCTGCCGGCAGCGGGGGGAAGAGGTCGGTGCGCCCGGCTGGGCTGCGGGGGGAGGCTGGCGGGCTGGGGAGAGTCTCGTGCGCCCTGGGCGCCTGCCACGAGTTCTGGTAGAGTCTTGGGAACCGTAGGCCGAGGGGAGAGGGGACACTTCCGACCTTCAAACGCGCGCGTTGGACGAGGCGCCCCCAGCGTCAACACAGACTACTGGGTGCCATCCGATTTCCCTGCCAAGGGACACTGAGACGTGTCGCTTAGGCTGCATTTGCCGTGGTGGATTTTCCTGCTTGGGAGGATCCTGGGTGACCCTGCTGTCGGAGTGCTTCTGTGTGGTAACGCGCTGTCCCCTTGCTCTACCCCCCAGGAAACGTGCCCAACGAGAAGATCGCGATATGGCTCAAGGACTGCCGGTGAGTGCTCCCTGGGCCGCCCGCGTCCTGGAGGAGATCCATGCGGACGGGACGCTGGAGCAGAGCCACTCGGGCCGCGTCCCTGTGGGTCCTGCGACCGTTGTAAGCTACAAACCGGAAAGTGAGCCGGCGGATAGCTTCCTCCTCTAAGCGATTAGAAATGGAAGTGCTGTGACCGCTGATTATTTGGTGACCGTGTTGACTTTACAGTTAGGACTTCAGCTGCTCGCGCATGGTGTTAGCATCAGAGATCAGAAATCCAAAACAGATTATCGTGCCGTATTATGTTTGTTCTGTTTTTATTTGAAAGAATTCTCACATTTCATAGGATATTTTATTTTGCTTTAGTTTTGGCATCTGTACAACTGGCACGGAATCATTTTCCTCTCCAATGTGTTTTAAGACGAGTTTAATTTACCTAACTACACTAAATGAGCTTTAATTTTATTTCTGTTTGGGGAGCTATTAAAACTAGCTAACTTTGTACTTATAGTTTACTTCTTGAACATGGAATTGTCAGATGACGCTGGAATTCTCAGGGAATAGAACTTTTAAAAGCATTCAGACTGCATAAATCTGTTTAATTACATGCTTTGGCAAGTGTTACAAAAATGTTTGATAAAATACAGAGGAGATGAATCATACTGCAAGTAAATCTGACTACAGCGAAATGTGCTTGTTTCCTATTTTTTCCACTTTAATTGCTAGTTGTAAAATCAAGAATGTAGCATTTAAACTTTTGTTGGTGTTTGCTTTTGAGCATATTTTTGCCTTCTCAATTTAGGCTTTCTTAATATTTCGTTCAAATATTAGAGTTGGGGTAGTTTGTTTTGTTTTGTTGTGGCAAGTGATTCATATGCCAGTTTGCCTCCTCTAAAGACAGAATATTGGCTACCATGATATTAATGCCCTGTTTTGATGAATCGACTGGAACATTATTGAGCACTCTTTATGACAGAACTCGTATCCTTTATTGGAAGTGTCGTAGACCCTTCTGAAATATGATGAAATATATGGAATAACTTCTCTTTAAAGATGCACAGAGGCAACTACACTGCTTGAAGTCCTTGGACCCCAGATTTACAATCTAGCTTTAAATCAATCTCCCGGTTTTCAGATAAGCCTTAGATATTAGATACTTCACTCAAAGTATGGATCAAGAAATTGTATTACTGTGCTACTAGTTCATTTAATTGTTAAATTCCGAAACAGTCTATAATTTAAAAGCTTGAAATTTTGAATACACATGTTCAGGCCTTTTGGGTGAGATCTGATGAAACTAGTATCTTTCGTTTCCTCTTAGAAATGTATCTGAGCAGTTGTTTTGTTACTTTTACTTAGGTCTTTTAAAGCCTCCAATCTGACTATTTACCTATGGTCCTCAGTACAGTAGTGGCTTACTTTAGGTTTTTAGAATAGGCTTAGCATTACAAATACGTTTATAATGTTTTATTGTTTAAGTTCAAGTGCATATTAAAAAGAATTTAAAAAATTAAGAACAAGAGAAGAATCACACTATGTTTTAATGACCTATAGGATTTAAGATTGTATAAGAAATCATATCAATTAGACAGTAAATAAGTGCATCTTTTTTGAGACAAGTGCAGTAGGCAAATGTTGACATTCACCAGGACACAGTCAATCCCTGACAATTTCAGAAGTTTTGTTGCCAATACTGATTTATGTGGGAAGATTCTGTAGTTTGCTGCTCCTTCCCTCATGGATTTCCTTCTTGTTCCTACAGTTGGCACCTATTCTACGCAAGAATGGCATTCATTTGTATCCAGGAAAGCTAGAACAAGTAGTCTTTTAATCTTGGCTATATTATCACAGGTTCGACTTAGGATATGTTGCATCTGTATTTTTGTTTTAAATAACAACTCAAGTTCCTTCCCAGAGTTGGACATTCTGTATGTTGTTTATTATGTACAAATGACCTTAAGACAGCATTTTACCCACTTGATAAGTTCTCAAATAGTCTTTGTTTTTTAGTGCCGTCCATATCCTGAATAATTATACCGTGTTTTCTTTCCTTAAAGGGAGTCTTTATTTTGATAACCATTTGTGGGGGGACTAAGTAAAAACTGCTTGAATTAACATTGAAGAAGTGATAGAGATTTTGATAGAATTTGGAAGGGAGCAACTATAAAAGGAAGATATTTGTTTTCGAAGGAGGATTCCTGTTATTCTGCTTATCTACCATTTTCTGTTAGTGCGTAGACCAGTAGAGACATCTGTGGACAGAGTAATGCAGTATTTACATCCAAGAAAGTAGCCATCAGGGAAGGATGGCTTTTTAAAGACATACATTAGAATTTTATTAAAATATATGCAAAAAATGGATTAAAGCTTTTATGAGTATATTTATAGTAATTGCTTGTGATTCTTTTACATTTCAAAAGTACTAGTTTTTTAAAGAGCTGCCATTGTTAGTATACTTGTAGAAAGTTTTAACCTTTAATTGGCATTTCCTTGAAACTGGTATTTTCATAATTGATCCCATGTCTCATGTGAGTTTTTAACAGGTATAAATTGTTACTGAAGAAAGGTTTGTATCACAAAACAGACTCTCCAATATAAAACAATGTGTTTCTTACTATAACTTGGTTTGAGAGAATTAAAAGTGTTTGTTTCTGTATTTGAAAAACAGATATTTCTCTCATCTGTATTTGAACTACAAGAATGAAAAAATTTGAGCAATGGCTAATCTTAATGTTGATTCTCAAGTCAACTTTTTAGTAATTTTCCAAGTTAAATGAAAAATATATGTATTTTTTAGCTAAAAACAGAAAGCAAATCTCAAGCTTCTACATTTAAATAAAGAAAAAGTTGGGGCAAGGGGGAGACACTATGTGATGCTTTGAAATGCTAGTGATAGATTAACAGATGAGGTTTAAGGAAACTGTTGGGCCTCATTTGCAACTACTCTTCACTTTTTAATTTTATTAAGGTTAAGTTACCTATGACTGAAGATTTGTTTTCTTCTAATTTTCTTTTTTGATGGAAGGATTGAGAGGAACAGACATTTTCTTAATGCTTATTGTCAGTCATTCTCTCTTTTTTGCAAAGAAAAATGCCAATTCATATGATTTGTCATTGCCATTTTTGCCCCTAATTGTTGGCACATCAGATGTGATTAAATCATTCCTGCTGAACTGACTTGATGATAGGTATTTACTTAGTTACTGAATATTACTTATGTAATTTACTTGTATTCCTTGTGTGTTTTTGGAGGAGAGTTTAACTGTGATTAGAAGCTTATTGAGCTATAACTCTTTAAGTAAGGCCATGTAATGACAACTTTCCAAACAGCCTTTCACAAGACTAAGGCTAATATGTTTATATGGTTTCAGTACACCTTTGGGAGCCTCACTGGATGAACAAAGCAGTAGTACACTCAAGGGTAAGAGAAGGTTGCCTTTCTAAATCTGTTCTTTATGACAGCTCTACTTCTTTGTCCTCTGGGTAAAAGTGTATATGTGACTGATAAAAGTGATATTCATGTTTATAATGCTGTTCTGAGCTAGAAGCAAAATGGAAAAACTTTGTTGTAAACTGTAAAACAGTAGGGAGTTTAAGCAAATTGCCTAGCCTTTTCACAGCGTGAAACTTACATCTTTATTGTCCAGTTAGATATTATAAAGACTAATTAAATATAAATTATGCAAATATAAGGAAAATACTTGAGTGAACAAAAGTTGAGTCAACTTTAGTGCAGCATTTCTTTGCTTACATTAACTGAAATTGCCACACCTAAAATTTTACCACCTGTTCAAGACAGAATTCTAAAGTTCAAAGTACAACAAGCGTGTGCAGGTAGTGGCAAGGCATATAAAAATATATTTACAGTGTCAGGAAAATCCAGCTCCTGACTTAATATGAGATGGATAAGAAGAATATTTGCTCCAGAATCTGGTTTTCCATGAAACTATTGGTATGTAATCTAATTGAACATCTTCAAAAATATAAGTATAAAACAGCCTGTAGGTTGGCTTCTGATAACTTTATGTTGCTGGAAAAGTGGTTTCTTTACGTTAAAGTAAAAGCGTATACCTGCTTCTTGAAGTTACATAATCAGAATAATGTCTGAGTACGTTCAAGTCTGAAACATTTTACTGTATAAGATATTTTGCTGGGTGAATTTATTTTAACTAAAATAATGATTTTATATGAGGGTAGGGAGGAACAAAACACCAGGATGAGTTTTCAGATGTTTCTTTCAGGTGTGCTTGTGAGAAATGGAGGAAGTTTTGAAGATGATTTGTCATTGGGAGCTGAAGGTATGTTTGTTTGGAAGAACTGTATTTTTGTTTAGTTTTCAAATTAAAAAAAAATGAGAAAGCTCAGGTTTATGATCCTCAACCTAAATTTAAGGGTCTTGAAAATGGCTCAGGTACATTTCACATTACCTTTCTATGTTAATAATCTAGTCATAGTCTGTAGGATATATGTAGGGATGACTCTGAAGAACCATTTGAAGTGTCCATCTGTCTTTCTTGTACTAAATGCTTAAAGGAACACTTTGTAACAAACCGTGGTAATATAACTGAGGGAAGAAATGTCCTGAAAAAGGAAGGACGCTTAAATATTTATACATGGGAAAATGAAATTGAAGCTTATTTTTAGCGCAAAATAGACTTATGTCATACAGCTGCAGCTTGTCTTTCTCTTTGTACTTAAGTGTCTCCTGTCTTTTCCCCGTTTTCCTGATTTTTAGAGGATTAAAGGGGAAAGACAAAATAGCAGAGCTAATAGAATTTTATTAGAAATCATGCTGGTGTTTATTCCAGAAAGCATTAGATTTTAAAAAATGTGTTGTGCTATTTAAAAATTTTTACAGGTTATGTAATGTTTTCCAGTAGATTTATAATAAAGGTTTCTCACACAAAAAATTAAGAATTTTAAATTATTTTACTGGTATTTTAAAAGCTATTTTATAGCTCATTGATCATATTGAATAGATTATTCATAGCTGTATAGCTCAGTTATTAATATGTACTTTTTTAAAAAAACGAGAATTTAAAAAAAATCTTTAAAGCTTACAATTGATGAATAGTGAATTTATACACTTAATTTAATATCCTTGATTTTTTGCTGTTTTAAATGCATCTGTAAGGTAAATTACTATTTAGAACCTTCTAACATTTAAAACTCTGGAATATGTGAATATATTCGTTTTTATTATTTCTGTTCATATGTTTTCAGGCTCTATAAAAAGCTTAAACTTACTGCTTCCCAGTCAGTACAATTGAACATGTTGTCAATCCCTTATTAAAATGCACTTTGCACTTTTGATATTTGCCTTGGTAGTTTGATAATATTGAATGATTTTATTGGAAACCAGAACCTAAAAAGGAATCTCATGAAAGAGTAAAGCTATTACGTTGTTTTACTGAAAATTATTTCAAGGCTATTTCCAGTCATTAAGTAAATAATTACTGAGTGCTGTGAGTTAGGCACCTTTCTGGTGGATGTACAAAGAAACACAAAATTGTCATGACTTTGCAGATGAGAAATGAAAAGCAGTTCATGTGTGCTGAAATAGATATGTTTATAATTAATTTTATTCTTTATATTTGTCTATAAAAGTTAAATGAACAAAAGTTAACTCTAAACATTAACAACACGTATCTGTTTAGAACTTTAAGCTAAAGTTGTATTATAATGTTGAAAGGCAATTTTTAAAAGAAAATTTATGTTGAAATAAGTAGAAGTTTTCAAGTTATATGTGTGAAAAGTCAGTTATAACCTTAAAAAAATCTACATTAGAAATTGAGGTATACTATTGCCACACTTCATGTTAAATCATATTTTCCTCTTAAGATATTATTCATTAATAGCTTTTAAATTTAATAATTAGTACCACATATATGGTACATATCTTCCTCATTACTTATTTCTAACTTGCTAAAGAAATTTAATTGGTTCCCTATACTTTTTTTTATTTTAAGCACTCAAATGAGAGTAGTTAGTTTTATGTTACCAGAACACAAAAACACCCTTTAAAAGCTCCTGGCCCTGTTCTTATCTATCTGTATATTACTTTTAATGATGCAGATTTAATGGACCAAGATAAGTGTTTAATATATTAGGCATTTAATTCTAATATTGTAGGTAATTTGATTTCTTGATAATTGTATCATAGTAGTTATAGTCCTACTAACAATTGTGCTCTACATTTATTGTTTTTACCTATAGCCAACCACCTCCATGAAAGTGATGCTCAAATTGAAAACTGGTATGTAGCTGTTTTGCTCTATTTCTTTTAAAAAATGAAGACCATTAATGAAAATAAAGTTTTATAGAATCTGATTTTGTTTATAGCAATAATATCTTGGCCAAAGAGAGAAGATTACAGTTTCATCAGAAAGGGAGAAGTATGAATTCCACTGGATCTGGGAAAAGTAGTGGGACGGTCTCAAGGTAACATATTCTGAAATTGTGTTGGAATTACATTGTGTTATAGATGACCTACTCTTATCATTTTTTCAATCTTGAATTTTACCTTGATAGTATGAAATCAGAAAGAACACAAAAAGAGTGTTTCCTGAACCAGCACAACTGATAGGAGCTTTTGTTTTGTTTTGCTTTATTTTGAGATTAAATAAAAAGCAACAAGTAGGTTTATAATGCTGCCGGAATCCATAAATGAGTATTTGGAGCCCCCTCAACAACCTGAAAGAGGAACTCCATAATGGAGTAACTTGTAATTGTGGAGAACCAAAATTCATTCTGTTAAGGACTTGAGTTAACTCTGACACAAAAATCAGAATAAATTTTTCTAAGTTACAGCTTGATATGTAAGCATAATTTTTTTTCAACATATTAAACCAAAGATCTTTCAAATATATAGTATAGTCAGGCACAGTGGCTCACACCTGTAATCCCAGTGCTTTGGAATGTCAAGGTGGGTGGATTGCTTGAGCTCAGGAATTCAAGACCAGCCTGAGCAATATGGTGAAACGGCAAAACCCTGTTTTTACAAAAAATGCAAAAATTAGCTGGGTATGGTGGGGGCCACCTGTAGTCACAGCCACTTGGAAGGCTGAAATGGGACCCAGGAGGTTGAGGCTGCATGAGCTATGATTGTGCCACTCCATTTCAACTTGGGTGACAGAGTGAGATGCTGTCTCAAAAAAAAAAACAAAAAACAGCAACAACCCCCCCCCCCCAGAGTATATTAAAATACATCAGTATATGTGCCTATGGAATCCAGTTTAAACTATTACCCAAATTATAATATTAGAATCTGAGCATTTTCTCTGAAACAAATTGAAATGTCTCTCTGTTGAAGTTCCCTCTCTAACTTTCCTGTTTTCTTCAGTGACTCTTAGAAAGCTTAGATTATCACTGGTATGAGAGAGAAGGGATACTAAATATTTAATTCCCAATAGAATTAGAGTAGTTACCTTTGTGTAATCCACACTCTGTGAACCTTACTCCTCCTCCTTCCTAAGTGGAAGTGGTTGGAGAGAAGTTGAAAGTAAGCTCCTCCCTCAATTCTCTGAAATCAGCTTGTTATCTTTATTGTCTCTCCGAGGACAGTTGCCACTCCTAGGACAAGGATAGCAGAAAAGCTCAAGTTTCACAAAATGTCCCTCAGTTCCCTCAGTTCCTTTTCATTTCTTCTTTAATCTGTTTATTCCTTATTCTTGGTCATCTGTCCTCTACTTGTTTTAGCTGCTTTACAGGGAATCTCTTAAAATGACAAAAAAAATAAGGTGAGGAATCACGTAGGGAATCTCTGAATGTGTTCTTTGGGGTTAGCTCTTTTCTGCAACTCTAGCAACCTGAGACAATGAACCCTTTATAAGGGCTATTTATTCCTTAGTACACAGGTGTAAACATGGTAAAATAAATAATGGTTTACAGAGCAGAAGCTGAGAAAAAAGATTTTATCACAGGAAATCAATAATATGTATTCATTTATAATGTGATATGGACTATCAGTTTATTTTATATTTTCATGTTTCCTTTTTTACCCCCTTTTTTTGTAGTGTTTCAGAATTGTTGGAACTTTATGAGGAAGATCCTGAAGAAATTCTTTATAATCTTGGATTTGGACGTGATGAACCAGATATTGCTTCTAAAATTCCTTCCAGATTTTTTAATTCATCATCCTTTGCCAAAGGGATAGATATTAAAGTATTTTTGAGTGCTCAGATGCAACGGATGGAAGTAGAAAACCCAAATTATGCTTTAACAAGTAAGGTTTTTAAGTGTTAGGCATATTATTTTCTTAAATTATAGCATCTACAGCAAGATGGTCTTATTTTAAAGCCTTAATAATTTTCAGGAATAGCACTGGAAAGTAAAGAGATTGATCAACACAAAAGCCATTTTTACATGTTAAAATTAAGCTATTTTATTACTCTTTATAGTGGTTAATTTGCCTATTTTTTCCCTCCTCCCCAATTCTTGACTCAAGTGTTACCATAACTTACTTGCAGAACCTTATTCTTATCTACAGATCGCTTTTGTTCAAGAAGAAAAGAAGTAGGGAAGGAGTCTTGTTAATCTTAAATGAAGTCAGTTAATTTCAGGAACTAGTCTGGCTGATTTGATCAGTTTCACTCATATCTTTGCTTATTTTCTTTCTGTTAGCCAAAGATTCCAAAAATAGGATTCCCTGCATTGTTCATGGATCAGTTTTAAGAGATTAATAAATCCCCCCCCCCCGCAAATTAGGTATAAAATATATATTTACATGCATTTTCTTAGAAGAATTTTGAAAGAGTCTTAATAGAGTTCAAGACTTAAGAATAGAATCACAGCTGTAGATCCAATAGCTAGTTCTTTCTGTTTTATTCAGTGTTGCCATTATGCTTTGTGTTTATTTCTGATTTTTTAAAAATACAAATTCTAGTGCTTAGAGTAAAAATCTTGCTCCTTCTTCCCACCCAGTGAATGTAGAGAGGGTTTAAGTGTTAGATAAGTAAAAAAAGAGAGTTTTATAATCTTTGTGATCTAAGGGTAGTTTTTGGAATTCTAAACAATAATATACATTTAATATATGTGTATGTGTATATATTAAATATAAACATATAATTAATATTTTTTCTTTTGGTAGGCCGTTTTCGTCAAATTGAAGTGCTTACTACTGTGGCGAATGCATTTTCTTCTTTATATTCCCAAGTCTCTGGGACTCCCCTGCAGAGAATTGGAAGTATGTCCTCAGTGACCTCTAACAAGGAGACAGACTCACCTCCACCTTTAACTCGAAGTAACACTGCAAATCGTTTAATGAAAACACTCTCAAAACTGAATTTATGCGTCGATAAAACAGAGAAAGGAGAATGTAGTAGTCCTTCTCCATCAGTTGAAAAAGGAAAGATTCTAAATGTTTCAGTGATGGAAGAAAGTGGCAATAAAAACGATCAAAAGTCTCAAAAAATTATAAAGAAGAAAGAGTCATCTTCTATGTTGGCTACAGTTAAAGAAGAAGTGTCTGGTAGTTCAGTAACTGTTACAGAGAACACTGATAGTGATAGAATTTCTGATGAAGCAAATAGTAATTTTAACCAAGAAACCAAAAATGAACAAAGTAAAGAAACTCAAAGTCATGAGCGTCAACTGGGTGAGGAATCTGGTATTATAGAATCCAAATTAGATAGTGATTTCAACATATCCAGCCACAGTGAGCTAGAAAATAGCACTGAGCTGAAAAGTGTCCATATATCCACACCTGAAAAAGAGCCATGTGCACCACTGACAATACCATCCATAAGAAATATAATGACACAGCAGAAAGACTCCTTCGAAATGGAAGAGGTAAGTAAAAAATTACTGAGACTGGTTTCAAGTTGCAAACTAGGAAAAAAAGTACCAAAAATGTTTATAAAATGAGAAGTAGCTAATAGATTTATACTAGAAAAATTTATCCTAATTTTGACTTTCCAGGTTTATGTTTCACAAACCAAGAATTGGTCTCAGGATTATGTGATTTTGAGGTAATGGGACAGTTCACTAGCTCCTCCAGATGTTCATCCACTTGTTGATATCTGAACCTTAAGCCTGTTTTTTCTCTCAAGGGTAAGATTTTGATGCTCAAGAAAGCCCTGAGAGAGTATATTTAAATTCAAAGCAATATTGCATAATAGTTGGAAACACAGGCTTTGAAATCAAACAGGGGTTTGAGTTCTGTCTGCCACTGAATGACTGTATGCCTTTGGGCAAGCTTTTCTTGACATATCTCAGCAGTAAGGATATGTGAAGAAGGCTTTGGGGATAGGTCTTGGTATATGACTGGAAAGAACATGAAGATACTATGTACCTGCATGGGAAGGATAGGGACCTTCGAAGAAGAAGGTTTGAAAGGCCACTGAATAGGGTTTCTGCAAGCCCAGAAGACCAATGTTTGGTTACTTTTTATTTGTGTCCAGGAATATACCTGCTAGTTAACATAAATTTTTAGTTGGAAAAGTTAAAGATACTTATTTTGAATGAGGTTTAGCTAAAACTGCTTCTGAATAGTAGGAGCTGAATACTTTTGTGTTGGAATTATATAGCTTGGGGCAGGAAAACTGATGTTTACCAAGCACATCTACCCTGTGCTGGTCACTGTTCTTGGCTCTGTTCATTGCAGTCTATGAGGCACATAGTAGTGGTCTCATTTTATACATGAGGAAACTGAGACATGTGTGTGCTGATGAAGAGTTGTGGCTATAAATTATATAATGCACAATTTGTCTTTTGTAATTTATTACATTAGATTAGTTTTAGTAATAGTTCACAGTGGTTTTAACATCACACACCATTATTTTAGGGAATTAGAAAATGAGATAGTTGATTCAGCTCATAAATCTCCTCTTAGGTGAGTCTCTCTTTCTCTCTCTCCCCCTCCCTTCTTCCCTCCTTCCCTCACTTTAGTGAAGATTTTTCATTTATTGTGAAATTTCAGTTGCTGATACAGATTTTTGCCTTTTTTGTGGTCTGTTAATACTTTAATTACAACTGAATAGTGAAATAAAAAGGGGAGTAGGAGCAGCACCTTGGAATATTTTACATTTTCTTTTGAGCTGTTTTTCTTTTATTTCTTTGTATATATTTATATTTCTTCTATCTCCTTACCTCCTAGTATAATTTATTTATCATCATAATGAGTGTGGAAGATGACTATGATGACACATTAAAATCTCTGTTTGTTCTATTTCACTCTGATTCCTTTTTGACTTTGTTTTGGTCTAAACTTAAACTTGTTCCAGCACTCATAATTAAAGTGTAAATTTTTGCCTACCATTAGAGCCCTTCTTCTATGACAATTAGATATGACAGTTAATTTCCTTGTTTAATACAATAGCAGAGCATAAAGATCTAAACAAATTATGTTAGGTAATTGCAAATCTCATGCTGGTGACTCCGAATGAACAACACTCATATTTTCAAGTAAGTCACTCTTCAAAGAAGTCAAGGAAGTTTATTTTTAATTTATAAAATTCCTGAATTCTAAGCTATAGTTTGTTTTTAAAATTTTTTATGATACCATACACAAAAGGTCTTTAAAACACTTAGAAAGTGCTAGATGTACTTTTTTGACAAGTTAACCTTTAATGATAGTCTGGGGTTTTTTGCCCCCTCTACTGGCAAAAAAGGTTAATGAAGAAAGTATTGTGGCATTGACTTGAACATTTTTTTGAAGTACAAGATTACATGCATTGGTGGAAGAATATGGAAGATTATTATTTTTTTTTTTCAAAAAAAGTATGCTCGACCACAGCTACATTGTAAATATGGGGAATTTTAAAGAAAATAATGTATCTTCAGATATATTTAAAATATGGATAAAAACCTCCTGGAATTGTGTTTTCATCCCTTAGGGGACATTAAAGAGAGCTGGTAGAACAATGGATAAAGAAAGGAAATAATGTGTTACTTTAATTTCCTCTTCTCCCAAGCATTTGAATCATATTGACAGATGAAGAGAACAATCTTAGTGAAGCTGACTTTCAGATCCCATTCAGTGTAGTTTGTTACTATTTTTCTTTTGGACCTCTTTCCATGAGGTTTGATTCTTGACGGAAATTTTATTCTTGTGAAAACAATGAGTAAATGTAGGTTAGAGCTTTCTCTCTCTCTCAGTAAATCAGTTCTCAGAAAGATTATCTGAGCATGAGCTGCTTTGGGAACCTAGGAAGGAGAAAATGTTGCTGACATGTTGACTGCATGAAGCTGTCTAATCCATCTTGAGACAGGAGGTAAGATCCCACAGTCACCAGAAGCAAAGAGACAAAATACTTAAATGTAAAGAGAGCTAAATAGATGATGAGACTGATCCTGGCCTGGTACAATGAAAGTGTCTATTTCTTTTAGAAAAAGTAAAGGCCAGAGACTACTTTCTGACTACAAAAGTCACCTTGCCTTATAAGGTGTCTTGTAGACTATGTAAAATAGTTGTGAATGTTTAGAATGATATTTCTTTTTTTTTTTTTTAGACGGAGTCTTGCTCTGTCGCCCAGGCTGGAGTGCAGTGGCGTGATCTTGGCTCACTGCAACCTCTGCCGGCTGGGTTCACGTGATTCTCCTGCCTCAGCCTCCTGAGTAGCTGGGATTACAGGCACACACCACCATACCCAGCTAATTTTTTGTGTTTTTAGTAGAGACGGAGTTTCACTATGTTGGCCAGGCTGGTCTCAAACTCCTGACCTCGTGATCTGAGCACCTTGGCCTCCCAAAGTGCTGGGATTACAGGTGTGAGCCACCACACCCAGCCTGTAACTATTTTTAAAAAGTTATTAAACCCTATTGTTTAATTTCTAATTCTTCCAGATGACTTGCTTCATTAATTCTTGTGTTCTTTTTGAATGGCTTATTTTGAATACGTCGTCGTAACTCTCTGAAGCCATAGATTAGTAGTGTGAATGATTCACATGTTAAACCAAAATGATCCTTCTCAAGCAGATGTTCATCTTTTAAGTGTAAGGGAAAAACTTAAGAAGGAGAACTTTTAACTCAGCGTTTCTGTAAGCAGTTGATTGTGTGGTCTTCTTGGCCTATAAATGAATTTTTATTTAAATATAGCCATTATTGGATATACACATAATCTTTTTAAGCTACTGATGTGTTAGTAACTGTTTCTAATCCTGTCTTCATACTAATTATTGATTTAACTAATGTACCTCACTACTCATTTTTAGCTGTTTTAGGATTTTTCTTTGTTTATTGGACTGAGTTAAAATAATCCCACTTCAATCAGATATTTGACAGATAATTAAATTGTTCCTTTGGCCTTTTAAATTTAACTGTATATGTTTTGAAGATAAATCCGCCCTAGAATATGAATTCTAACACATGACATGCACAGATGTCTGCTACTCTAAAGCCCAATCAACCACTGTTTTGTTATTTGGTATTTGCCTAAAAGACCTAAGTTAATTTTTATTAAAAAATGATTTACCTGACAGTAAAAATAAATGATATTTTTGTGTGTATGTGTAAAACTTGTGAGTATTTGTTTAAGATAAACATTTGCGAGTAATTTATAGAATCATAAACTAGTACGGAAAGAGATATTTTAATTCATTTTCTAGTTTCTTCCCTTTACAAATGAGGAAGCATCCCCTCCCTCATTTGATATTGTTTTATAGCAGTGGTTCTTCACCATCTTTCTGAGGGCTATAATATTCCCTTTGATATCAGTGCTTCACAGGGGGAAGGAACACAGCGGGTGTCAGTGGAGGATGGTAGAGGAGGAGACTTGAATTTGACTTATTTTTGACTATATATACAACTTGCTAAAGGTCGGATATGTTGGTATGGTCAGGTGTTGTACAAGAACTCATCATCTGCTGCACAGCACCATGCTACTACTTTAGAAAAAGAACAATTTCCTCTGACATTTTTTGAGTTGTCATTAAAAATTAGAATTGTAATTTCTAAAGCTCTAGTTTTGATTTTCTTTGAAAACCATTTTGATATACAATGTTTATACAATGACAACAGCTATACAGTCTCTTTTTAAACTTTAGAGGAAGGGTTATTTGATTTAGAACATCCATGTATTGCTGTTCTGTGGAATACAATACAGTAGTATTGTGCTTAGAAGATCCCTCTTAGTCAAGGTAAACATGACAGCTGTAAAGAAGCCAAAGTGGTTCACTGAAACAAAAAGTACATTTTTTAAAAAAGAGAAAGAAACCAAAGTGAGTGCCTGTCATTTTAGCAGAACATTGATTAAGAAAGATACAGTCATTGTTTCATGAAAACTTTTTTAAATGAAGTAACCCAAATGTGTGGGTTATTCTGAAACTGTTTTTCATACATCTTTAAATCCCAAAACATTGAGACCAAGCAATTTTATCACTTTGGTTTAGTGTTTTGTTTTGTTTTTTTAATTTTGAAACTTTTATTATGAAAAGTTTCAAACTTAACTGAAGATTAGAGAAAATAGTATCATGAACACCCATTATCCATCATTCTAATTCAGTTTTATTTGGCTATTCTTGTTAATTATGAAAGGCTGCTTATAGCAAATGACCAGAATTCTACGGATCATTTGAAACCATTGAATAGGGAAAATCTTGTCACGTAAATCTAAAGTCTATGTTCTATATTTGCTTCATAATTCTCTGTGGTATACCCCATCTCAAATTTGACTGCCTTCTTTTGCACAATTGTGACCGATAATAAAATAAGAAATTTACCGGTTATCACTAACATGTCTATTTCTCTCTTCAGCAAGTGAGTACTCTGATTTTGCTGAGTAAACAGAAGAATCCCAACTTTAGTAGTTTTATTAGTAAAATATGACCCTCTCAGCTTTTTTAAGTGCTCCTTTCTTGCAATTAATTATGGAGTTTGTAGTAAAAGGAGAGAGTAGATTTGTTTTTGCCATAGAGTAGCATCTTGAAGAATAGTACACTGATGATATGTGTTTATTAAAGTCATGTTATTTTGTGATTAATTTCATAAGTCTAAGGAAATAGAATGCATGATAATTCTGTGTTTATAGGTGAGCAGCCGGGTGCCATGGCTCACGCCTGTAATCCCAGCACTTGGCAGTCTGTGCAGTCTGGGATCACTTGAGCCCAGGAGTTGAGACCCCAGCCTGGGCAACATGGTGAAACCCCAGCTCTACCAAAAATACACAGATTATCCAGTCTCATAACCTGGTCTCAAAATAAATAAATAGATTAAATTTTTAAAAAAATAACAGTGAGAGATTTGGTATATTAATGCCGTGCCTAAGCCAGTATTCCTACAACATAAATGAAGAGGCATTGGAATTCTATTATAATTTTTTGATCTGGTTGATATTTACTTTACAGAAAGTTACTTGAAGTAGATCGAGCCTGAATAGAAGCTAATAATAGACCTTTTGTTGAATATAAAAAGAAAATGCAATTGTTCCCTTGCATATAAGACAATGGTTTTCCTGTTGAACATGTGTCTGCTCCTTTGAAGAATTATTCTAATTTTAACATAATAATAAAGAATAGTAGAATCTATTTTATGTATCTGATTTACAGGTGATGGTTTTGCATGAGCAGTGTGCTTTCAGTTTCAAAAGATTTATAAACTTGCATTCATGAAGCTATATAGAGCAAAGATAGCACAAATTAGAGCAAATTTTAAATTGGGTAATACTATCTTTAACCTTTGGGCTTTAAAAAAATGTTGGTTATTTCACTCTTATTCCTTTGGAATATTTCTTATTCTTGAATAGCTTCATAACTAAAAACTACCAGAGTTTTCACTAAAATGTGTTAACTGTTAGTGCTCTAATTTTTGTTTTCAAGGTTGAAAACCCACATGTTCAGCTAGTTACCACGCTTTACGAGGATGTTCTTTATGATTTAAGAACAAATCATTACAGAGTAAAGTGACAGAAATGATTGTGCATCTTCCCCATTCCCCATGTATTTAATGTTGACAAAGAGTTAATTATGTCAGAATAGACAGTGTTTGTGGGTTGGAGGTGGTGATTTAGGAATCTGAAAATTTCTAAAGTATGTATTAGTGCAGATAGAAAAATAAAGCACAAAATGACAACTGGGTTTGATACGTTCTTTTGAACAGTGTTTTCAAGGAAGATTTATGGTTAATATCTTTCATTATTTTAGTTCTGTAATGAAACCTGCTTTTCCACGTACAGATCCCAAGTTATGTCTTGAAAGAATTTCAGGACAAAGCAGTCTTACACATGAGCAATTTTTGATATCTGAAAGTTTGGGGAAATTTAGAAATTCTGCAGTGGTAGCACTGTGTTCCATTCTCAAAGATGCAAGACTTATAATTACCTCAACTGTGTGTTGGTCATGATGTGCTGTAGTGAGTGTATTAGTATTTCTCCTGGGATTTACCCTACTTTGAAGTTGAACGTTTAGAGAATTTTTCCTTATGGATCTGTTTTTCATGTAATAGCAACATTTTTTTTTTGAATGAAGTAGTTATTAAAATTTATTCAAGGTTGAAAACCCATATGTTGGGCTAGTTTGCACACTTGACTAGGATGTTCTTTACTATTTAAGAACTAACTATTCGGTGGCTCAAGCCTGTAATCCCAGCACTTTGGGAGGCCGAGACGGGCGGATCACGAGGTCAGGAGTTCGAGACCATCCTGGCTAACACGGTGAAACCCCGTCTCTACTAAAAAATACAAAAAACTAGCCGGGCGAGGTGGCGGGCGCCTGTAGTCCCGGCTACTCGGGAGGCTGAGGCAGGAGAATGGCGTAAAAACCCGGGAGGCAGAACTTGCAGTGAGCTGAGATCCGGCCACTGCACTCCAGCCTGGGCGACACAGCGAGACTCCGTCTCAAAAAAAAAAAAAAAAAAAAAAAAAAAAGAACTAACTATTACAGGGTAAAATGATGGAAGCTAGTGCACGTCTGATGCACTGATTTCCATCAGTTATTTTTCTTTGCTACAAACTTGAGTGCTATTGTTAATTGGAAAATAGATCAGAAAATTTAGTTGTGGAGCGTTCTAATAATTTTGAGGTCAGATTTCTTAAAGTTTGAATATACATAATGTTTTAGTGTACTTGAGTTAGGTTGATTTGTTTAATGGATGGTTATTCAAGAAGCTATACTTGTTTGCTTTAGATTCATGTGGTTTTAACTACTTAAAACTCTTCTTTAGGTTCAAAGTACGGAGGGAGAAGCTCCTCACGTTCCAGCCACTTACCAGCTAGGTCTTACGAAGTCAAAAAGGGGTAAGTGGACCAGTACCCACTAGTTCTGAGCACATTATCAAATATTAGTTGATTTGGAAAAAGGGGTTTTATGTATCAGTGTCCGTAGTATTTATGAGTGTAAAAAGGTAAAGAACACAGGTAGGCATGATTCATTACTCTTTGGTTGTAGAACTTTTTCTGTGTTTTTTTAAAGACTTTTAAAAAATTAGTTTGCTAATTTGTTTGCTTATTCTGGAATGACCTCATTTCACAATTTTGTGTGCTCTAAGTATTTTACACTTTTGCATAAGAGCCAGTTGGGAAGTGATAGAGCAATGGATTAGGAGTACCTTTTACATTGTTATGACTGAAAAATATACTGGTATTATCTGTCTTTGGCGTTTCACTATATAAATATAGTGACATATTTATAAATATAAATAAATATATTCCTAGGTATAACACATGAATATTCCTCTAGCAAAAACCACCAATTTTTTAGCAATAGTTAAAGCTAGTTAAATTCAAACTATGGGTTGAAGGTGAGTGGTTGTAGATACTGTTCCTCTCTTAAATTATTAATTATTGACCAAAGAACCTTTGAATCCGTTCCTTTCACTTCTGACTTGCAACAACAGTAAAAAAAAAAAAAAAAAAAGTCTGATCTTTGGATTTACAAAGCTTTTGAGCTTTAGAGAAAGGGAAAGAGGAAGAGGTGAAAATGACTACTGAAGGTAGGACTGTTTATTTTTGAAACTTTACACATGCTGAACCACCCTGTTTTTTTTTAAACAAAGATTCGTATGTATGTTCCTAGAATAGGAAATTACATGTTTGTTGTCTCCTGATCTCTGAAATTACTTCACAGGAGACAATTTGCATAATTTTTTTTTTCTTTTATTGCAATATGGTATTAAGAAACAAGAACTGCACTCTCACTAGGTCACTGCAGATCTGGTTAGACTCAAAATGAACTTTACTATTTAATTTTCTTCCCCTTGTAAGTTCGCAAATTTATGTACGTGTTTCTGAACTGAGTTCATGGTCATCAAGAAGTCTTTGCTTTCGATGGGTACACAGGGGATACATTGGAAAAAGCAGCTTGCCATGCATTAAAAGGAGGATAAGAAAACAATAAAATTACTTTAAGATGTTTTAAGAGCAAGATCCCTGTGGTAGGGATGATTGGATGTGGGTTATATTCGTATCTGGGTTTTTTCCTTTTCTCAGTCAGATTTTTATAAATTAACAGTAAAATGGTTCTGTGTGTTTGTGTGCGTGAGAGAGAAGAGAGAACAACATAGTGTTTTCATCATTTTGAAAAGTAGCCTATATCCCATGTAAGTATCTTAGATCATAACTGCAGAGTTAGAAACAGTGGTAATATATTTGCTTCAAAAGTTTAGTACAAATGCATATAGCAGTTTGGTAATAGGACTTTTGAAATTAAAATTATCTTAATCTCAAATCCAGTCCAAGATTTATATACTGAAGCCCAGAGAGGTTTAATGACTTAATGTACGTTACAAGTTAGCATTCGGTAGATAGGTTGGGAAAAGTTCAACCATTTTTCTTATTAAAGAGGACATACAATATTTTCTTTAGTCTAGCAGATAGTAGATAGACAGTTGTTCGGTGTCTTTATGATGATACTAGACAAAGTTTCCAGATTTTTTTCTCACTTTAATGTTTCCTCTAACTTCCTAGTTTTTAATTAGAAATCATATATTGTATCTTCAGGACAGAGATCTAATCCTTTTTTTTTTAGTTCCACCTTTTTCTGTTAAGAACTGTGTTTTTGGAAACAGAAATGCCTGACTGAAGAACCTAGATTGTGATTTATGGTTTACAAAATAGTTTCCCCTACATTCTACTTAGTTTCTGAAGTAGCCCTGTGAGATAGATAGAAGAATTATAATTATCTCATTTTACAGAGGAGAAAAGCTATTGCTTATGATGAGGAACACAGCAAGAACTTGAACCCAGGCCTCCTTGTTTTACCCATTGCCCCAAAACTGCTCTGAAGTCTAAGCAGTCTACATACTTTATGACCTTAAACTGTGTGTACTTAGGGCTTAACAACTGTGAGGTGAACTTGGCACAGACTGTACTCTCTTGCAGATAAAACAGACCTTAGCCGAGAGAACCAGTCAGAGCTGCTCACTCTGGCTGCTTTCTCTCTGAATATTTCCCTGTGCTCTCAGACACCTGACCCTGCCCAGCCAGATAGACAGTTTCACTTCTAAATCATTTAAATGACTGCATTATTCTTTTGTTGCTTTAAGAAAATAGGTATCATTGATTGACTCAGCAAACATTTATTGTCAGCTTATTCTAGGTACTGGGATACAAAGAAGAATAGTTTCTGCCTTCAGAAGGCCCACAATCTAAAGACATGAAAATACATAATTATAGTGATAACTGCTATAGCATAAGATGTTAATCATTTTACCAAGTAATATATTGCCTTATCAGTACTGGCGGTAACAGCTTATTGCAGTTTAGTTTCACAAGTATTCCAATTACCTAGGCTTATCAAGGATATGGAATAATTCTTTATATTTCATTTTGCAGTCTTGTTACTATCAAAATGATATTACAGAATTATTCTAAATTTTTAATGAGAAAATATTATTCCATGGAAACTGAGTCTACAGTGGGGTGTTTTTCAAACCAAGTTGACTTTAATAGATTTTAAATTTTATTTAATGATATTATCTGGCTCTTTTTCTATGTGATTCATATCTTAAATTAATATGGTTTTGGCAAATACACTTTAGCCCTTTGCTTTTGAAGTTCTGCAGAACTTTGCTGTCTCTTGAAGCTTCTGCCTTGATGAATGAAGAACTGTACAGTCTCTCCCATTGTGGTAGTTGTAGTGTGGGTGGAATGTGAACATACTTACTATGCTTAGTTGGCCTTTTTACGTGTGTAAAACATTATTTATAGGTCACACCAACCAGGAATTAGAATTTCGAGGCAGAAAAATAAGCAGAAAGATTTTATAAGGTTAACAATATTGTGTTGTAGTTGAACCTATTTGGTTGAGTTTTATGTAATTGTTATGAAATAATTGTTTCATACCTTACACATTTGCATCATTTAAAACATCATAAAACACCAGAGACATTTAAGCGTGCTTGCATTTCAGATTATTTAATGTACTAGCCTTTATTGTGGTTTTTTTTTTTTTTTTTTTTTTTTGTGAGACGGAGTCTTGCTCTGTCGTACAGGCCGGAGTACAGTGGCGCAATCTTGGCTGACTGCAAGCTCCGCCTCCCAGGTTCACACCCTTCTCCTGCCTCAGCCTCCCGAGTAGCTGAGACTACAGGCGCCCGCCACCATGCCTGGCTAATTTTTTGTGTTTTTAGTAGAGATGGGGTTTCACTATGTTAGCCAGGATGGTCTCGATCTCCTGAGCGTGATCCATCCGCCTCGGCCTGGCAAAGTGCTGGGCTTACAGGCGTGAGCCACCATGCCCAGCCCTAATTGTATTTTTTAAATAGAGAAGATAATAGAAATCTTTACACACTATACTCTCTATTTGAACTTCTAAATTTACCTCCTAAATATCTTTACATATTTACATAATGGAAATAATTTACTTTGGGACTTCTGTTTTTATTAGAGCCATCTTTTACTTCATCCAGTTTTCCTTCAAGGATAAGACATTGATTGGATTTACCAAAATAGATTATAATTAGAGCTTAAATAATGAGCGAATACTGAGAGATTCTGATAGAAGATCTGATACAATTTTTGTTTGAATTTGAGTTACCTCCTATACTTTGAAGCCATAATTTTGCATAAGTAATGCATACTTTTCTAAGAAGCATTCAAATATTGTGTGTCTTATATCTGCTGGGAATCATATCTGTAGTAATATTGCTCTCTGTAAAGTCTTATTTGGCAGTTTTTTTATAGCCACTTTTTTTATTCATAGATCATCTATTACGTACTGCAAGTCAGCATTCCGATAGCAGTGGTTTTGCTGAAGATTCTACAGACTGCCTATCCCTTAATCATCTTCAGGTAAAATTTTCTGTTCTAATAGGCACTATGATTAACTTCCTCATTTTAAGGTAATTTTTCTGTTACTATATATTTTAATATTGAGTCTGTGTCATCTTTATTTTTCAAGTGACAGAACAAAACTCCTGGCATGGAGATGTTATCTAAGCATTTGACTATAAATTTTAGATTTCATTAATTCTTCTCTCTGAATATTTTTTTAAAATATCTATCTTACCCTTAATTTTTGGACCACCAGTAAACAGAGATTATTGTGATCATTAATTTGTTTTGTCTGTTGTTTTTCTTATTTTTTTAACCATCATTGTATTTCAGTATTTTACAGTAATTGTTTTGCCTATTTAATAACTGACATTAATTGTGAACCTATAGCTTGCTGAGTGTTATACTGATTTTTACACTAGGCTGTGTGAGATAACCCAGAGAACAGGCACATCTTTATCCTCAAGAAACGTATAGTCTATGTGTAGAGTACACAGAATGCACGCAAGAAGCATTTGAAACATTTTTAAGCAAATGCTAAAGAAAATCGGGATGAGAAAACTCCCAAAGAGCTTTTAGGAACATAGCATAGCATTTAAGGGGTAAACAGACAAGAGGCATATCTAAGGTCACTGAGAAAGAATAAGTGAACAGAAACACTGGGAGATGGAGGAGAAACTTTCAGAAGGTATGGAAGAAAAGATAGGAATGTTGACTGTTTTTCAAATATGAATGATAGCTTAAGAGTGAGGGGTCTTTTTGTCTTTTTATAATAACAGGGAATGACTTGGGGAAGGTATTCAGCTTAGGGAAAGAACTGTAAGAGAAGAATTGATTCAGAAAAATCCGAGATGAAAGTGGAGAGATACCCTGCTCTTGGAGAGGATATTGATCAGGAACCCAGATTGGAGGGATTCGCTTTGAGTTTCCTTTCAGAAAGGAGAGAAGGAGGGAATGATGGGGAAAGATACAAGGAAGTTTATAGATGTTGGGGAAGAACATTAGGAAATGTTTGTCCATTTTCTCTATGAGTCAGTGTGTGGTATTGAAAGGAAAGGGGGAGGTTGTTGGAAAGGGAGTTTTAGGAAAACAGTGAAGTTCTGAAATAGTCTTTGTGAGAAAGTGAAAGGAAGGAGGGATGTGGTTGCTGCTCAGGGGCAATAAAACAATTTTGAGCAACAGCAGGGCCATAACTGCAGTGGAGACAGTGAAATTTTAGAAGCACTGTGTTGGTTTGGTATTTTGTTAATGACTCTTCTTACATATATTCTTCATCTTTCCACCTGTTTTCTTTTCACAGGTTCAGGAGTCCTTGCAGGCTATGGGGAGTAGTGCTGATAGTTGTGACAGTGAGACAACAGTTACGTCACTTGGTGAAGACCTTGCCACACCAACAGCACAAGACCAGCCTTATTTTAATGAATCAGAGGAGGAGTCTCTCATCCCTCTTCAGAAGGGACTAGAGAAAGCAGCAGCAGTTGCAGACAAAAGAAAATCAGGTAGCCAGGATTTCCCTCAGTGCAAGACCATTGAGAATCCAGGAACTAAACAGTCCACCTGTAGTTCAGGGGATCATGTTACTGAAGTTACTGAAGTGGAAGAGGATTTGTTTCCAGCAGAGACGGTAGAGCTACTGAGGGAAGCAAGTGGTGATAGTGATGTGGATAAAAGCAGTGAATGTGAATTTACTCAGTATACCACACACCATATTCTGAAATCATTGGCTTCTATTGAAGCTAAATGCAGTGATACGAGCTCTGAAAATACAGCTGGGCCTCCCTCTTCCGTGGACAGAGTTAATACAGCTTTGCAAAGAGCTCAAATGAAGGTTTGCACTCTGTCTAATCAAAGGATAGGGCGTAGCCTGCTAAAATCAAAAGATTTGTTAAAACAAAGGTACTTATTTGCAAAAGCTGGCTATCCTCTAAGAAGGTCTCAGTCTTTACCAACCACCTTACTGAGCCCAGTAAGGGTTGTGTCCTCTGTCAATGTTCGACTATCTCCAGGAAAAGAGACCAGATGCAGCCCACCTTCCTTCACCTATAAGTACACACCCGAAGAGGAGCAGGAATTGGAAAAGGGGGTGATGGAACATGATGGTCAGTCTTTAGTGAAATCGACCATTTTCATTTCTCCATCATCTGTGAAGAAAGAAGAAGCCCCCCCGAGTGAGGCGCCGCGGGTGGAGGAGTGCCACCATGGAAGGACTCCTACCTGTTCCCGGCTTGCTCCACCACCAATGTCTCAGTCTACCTGCTCCCTTCACTCCGTCCACTCTGAGTGGCAAGAAAGGCCCCTGTGTGAGCACACAAGAACTCTGAGCACTCACAGTGTTCCCAACATATCAGGGGCTACCTGTAGCGCTTTTGCTTCCCCTTTCGGGTGTCCTTACTCACATAGACATGCCACCTACCCTTACCGAGCGTGCTCTGTGAATCCTCCTTCAGCCATAGAAATGCAGTTGCGAAGAGTATTACACGATATTAGAAACTCACTGCAGAATCTTTCACAGGTATGAGAAAAAGTTATCTTTATTAGCTTTTTTCTTTTACTGCTCTGAGCACTTTTTAATTCACAGAGAAGCTAAGACACATCAAATATGAACTACCTCTGCTTTATTTTCTAACATGTCTAAACTTATCTGCATCTGCCTTCCTTTTCTATCTTCCCTCCTGTTTCAAGGGAGAAGCTGTAACTAATCCTGATCAAAGTCGATTTCTCTGCTCATAATTCTGTCTCCTTTCTGAGAGGAGAGATTTTGCTCATGAAGTATCCTCCCATTTTTAGTCTACCATCCATTGTCTTTGTTTTAGGCTAGAATCTTTGTCAAGCCATTTCTATTATTAAAAAATCTTCCCTCTCAAAGTTCTTTCTCTCCTTTTCTCTGCCATTTGAACATGTTGACTACCTTTTCCTTTTCCAAGTTTTCTCCCTGTTGGCTTCTGTGGCACCACGTTCTCCTGGTTCTGCTCGTAGCTCTCTGACTAAGCTTTCCCCTTCACCTCCTGACCCTCGATGCTGTGCACAGAGTTAGTCTACTTCCACTGGACTCAGAGACTGGAACTACTCCAGACCAGAAAATAACAAATCAGGTAAAGTGTGAATTTGATTTAAAATGCTCTGTATGTCTTGTCACTTTTTTTTTTTTTTTTTTGGAGACGGAGTCTCACTTTGTCGCCCAGGCTGGAGTGCAGTGGTGTGATCTCCACTCACTGCAAGCTCCGCCTCCCGGGTTTACGCCATTCTCCTGCCTCAGCCTCCCATGTAGCTGGGACTACAGGTGCCCACCACCACGCCCGGCTAATTTTTGTATTTTCAGTAGAGACGGGGTTTCACTGTGTTAGCCAGGGTGGTCTCGATCTCCTGAGCTCGTGATCCACCCATCTCGGCCTCCCAAAGTGCTGGGATTACAGGTGTGAGCCACTGCGCCCAGCCGTCTTATTACTTTTAAAGTCATTCTCAGATTTGTTAGTGGACTGGAAATAATTTTCCCAAAAAAGCTTTGAAAATAAGTAAGTTGTCTTCAGTTTTGCCTTTTACGTTTTCGTGAACATTCTGAACAAATCATGTTTAGACAATTGAAGAATTGAAGAAAATGACAATGTAATATAGTCATGAGAGCATTCAACAAGGAGTCAGGAGGCCTACAATGAATCTAATAAATCTCTTATCGTGACATAATAGACAGGGAGCCACTTGGAAAGTAAAAATCAAAAGTGTAACTTCTCAAGTTATAATAAGATATACCTTCTCCTAACTAAGTTTTATCCTCATGACAGTTGTCCCCTGTTTTCTGAATGGGGACAGTTTCAGAATGTGGGTGTTTCTTGTTCTTCCTTACAAAATATAGTTCTGTCTGTGATGGAGATGTTTAACTTTGCAGCTGTAATTATGTCAAGCTGGGGATTTCCAGGGGCCTGTCCACCAGTACCGTGGTGCATCTTTCTTTCTAGGCCACCTTGTTCTTCTGCTCCAGCTGTGGTCTCTCTCTCCTGGATGTCCCAGCAATAACTCAGCTAATAAATCTCCCCATGCCAACCCCACCCCAACTAGTGGACAGATGCTTTCTATGATGTGGTCTCTGACTATCTCTCCAGCCTCATTCCTTAGCTGTGTGTTTCAGCCATCCTGGAGGACTATGCACAGGGCTCTAAACAGTTGTGTGTTCTTACATATCTGCACATGCTGTTTTTTTTGTTTTTTTTGTTTTGTTTTTTAATAAAAAGATGAAGTTTCTGTTTGTCGCCCACATGGAGTTCTGGAGACAGTGGTGTGATCACGGCTCCCTGCATCCTTGAACTCCTGGGCTTAAGTAATCTTCCTGCTGTGGCCTCCCAAAGTGCTGGGACTGCAAGCCACTTTTTTTTTTAACCTAGATCACCCAGCCTTTGCCTTTCTTTGCATAATCAAGCCCTACTTACTGTTAAGGCTCAGTTCAAGTAGTGTCACCACTTTTGAGAAAGTTCATGTAGTATGAATTTTTGTGTGTCCATCATAGCACTCCTTCCACAGTATTATAATTTTTACAACATTTTGTTTATTTTTCCTTACACTGTGAGAACACCTGAAGGCTGGGAATACCTTTTATGTTATCTCACTGCCTAAAATAGTGGCATATGGGAAATGCTCAGATGTCTAAGAAAGACGACGACGATTGCTTGCTACTCTCTCCAGAGAGTGTAATAATCGCTATACTCTCATGATGATATTTGCAATGACTTCTACATTTTTGCATTTTGATTTTGTTTTTTTTTTTTTTTTTTCACTTTTGCAAGGCCAGAGGAAAGTCCTGAAAGAAATAGATGTGTAATCCCAGCACTTTGGGAGGCCGAGGTGGGCGGATCACAAGGTCAGGAGATCGAGACCACAGTGAAACCCCATCTCTACTAAAAATACAAAAAATTAGCCGGGCGCGGTGGCGGGCGCCTGTAGTCCCAGCTACTCAGGAGGCTGAGGCAGGAGAATGGCGTGAACCCAGGAGGCGGAGCTTGCAGTGAGCCGAGATCGTGCCACTACACTCCAGCCTGGGCAACAGCGTGAGACTCCGTCTCAAAAAAAAAAAGAAATAGATGTGAACTATGTATGTTCCTTCGCCTCCTCCTCCTTCATAGATTGACTTATACCCGGAACAGCTAGCAGTAATAGATGTCATTGGGAACTGATTTCTTTTTTCCTGCTTACAATATGAAGGTTTTTTAGATCCTTTTGTCTTAACGAGAAAAATATGTAGGCCCCACATTCTGCCTTTTAACCCTTTAAGTGATTTGGAAGTATTCACTTTAACATTGATTTTAATCCTACTTTTACTTTTTGAAGTACCCTATGATGAGAGGACCTGATCTTGCTGCTGCTCCATATAGTACTCAGAAATCATCTGTTCTACCTCTTTATGAAGTAAGTTCTTACTTACATCTTTGTGTTTCAAAATAATTTGTAGAATTTAGAAGTGTAATTTTGTTTTATTGCATTCTAGAATACTTTTCAGGAGCTCCAGGTAATGAGGCGGAGCCTGAATTTGTTTAGAACACAAATGATGGATTTAGAATTGGCAATGCTGCGTCAGCAAACCATGGTTTATCATCATATGACTGAGGAGGAAAGGTAAAAGTTCATTTTGTCTTAGCACTCCTGAAAAAGCTTTTCATTCAAAGTCTTTTCAACTTATATTTTTAAAAATTAGGTTTTGATTTTACTGCTATGTACCTTATATCCGTTTTGTGAACCAGTGTAGATAAAATAGTCATAGATAGTGTTTTACTAAGTAAACTAGTGTGCCTTCAGTATCCTAAGGGTGGTTGTAACCAGTTTTCCAGTGTTTGAGATATTTGTGAGAGGATGGGGGAAGAAAGACCAATATCCTTGTGGATATACCTATTGTAGTTGATATTGTACTAATTATTATAGAACCTGAGATTTCTGTACCTTCTGTTAGCATATAATAGTTGTTGAAAGATTTGTGATTAGGAATCTCCAAACTGCATTTTTCAAACTTTGTGCCCTTCACCATACCAATAGGTTTGAAGTTGATCAGCTCCAGAGTTTGAGAAATTCAGTCCGAATGGAACTTCAGGACCTGGAACTGCAGCTAGAGGAGCGCCTCCTGGGCCTGGAGGAGCAGCTTCGTGCTGTGCGCATGCCTTCACCCTTCCGCTCTTCTGCACTCATGGTATGCTACCTGGAGGGTGGTTGGAGTTTTCACCAAAGATTTATTTATAATGTTCTAATAATTTAGGACTTGTGCCTTCATTTCAAGTTATTTATTTTAATGGTATTAAAAGCATGCATACTGTTTAAGGAGCTTTCCCACAAACCAGTTGAATGTACAGTTTGTAATAATTGTCATAAATAGTATATTTAGAAATATGTTGAAACATTTTAATGATAAATTTTAATAATAGGAAAGAATAAGGGTTAATATGAAAGTTGAGTGTTTTTAAAGGAAAAATGATAGTGAATTAACATATGACTAATGTAAATTTTAATTGTTGCATGTAACTGTGGAGAACACAGATATGTATTTTGCTCAGTTTTTTTTTCTCTCTTGCCTTTGAATAAAAAGCGTTCCCTTTAAACTTTTTCTTTATTTTGGATTCTTTTCCATTTGTTTTTAAAGGAATCAAATGGTACCTGTATATTTTATTTTATATATATTTTTTTTCCTAAATATATAGATGTATATCCAAGAGAATAAAAAGAAGTATCTTTTTGTACCACTTTTCATACTTCTTATGTTTCTTTCCATGACATTTGAACTTCAACAGTTGTATTCTTATTTTTGCAAATATCTTTGAAGTTGTAGAATATGTTGCTTTGAAATGTTGAAGTAGTGAATTATTATTCTTTACCTTAACAATGTATTTGATTTTGTTAAAAAATGGCCTGAATATACACACATATACTTATGTGTGTATATACTACAAATGAAGTAGAATAAACATTTGTGTATAAGCTCACATATATGTATAGTATAGACTAAGAATGTTCTATATTGCTAATGAATGTACTTTTCAACATGATTTTGATTTATCATTCTGAGAAGTGTGTGTTGGTGACAGGGGAGAACTAGAACATCCTCTTTGCATATTGCATCAGTTTTAACTCACAATAATGCATTTTATGGGATCTGTGACACTTGAGGGTAACCTTTGTGACATAAAGGGATGCTTCCAGGCACTAATTAGCCAATTAATTTTATTTTGAAAGTCTTGCAATTTGAAAATATATATATGTACATTATAATTATATATGCATGTATATATATATACACATACACATATATATATATATATATTGTTCTTACCTTTTCAGGGAATGTGTGGCAGTAGAAGCGCTGATAACTTGTCATGCCCTTCTCCATTGAATGTAATGGAACCAGTAAGCTTCTTTCCTCTTAAATCACTGGGGAAGGGAATGATATAACATTTCACAGACACATAGTTTCCCTAGTTTAGATGAAATATATGTTTGTTTTAAATACATAATTTGATAAATTATAGTTGATTGGAAGTGACTTTCACCTTTGAAAGTCCATTGCTGTCTGAAGCCACTAGAAAGCCACCTTAATTGCAATAGTGATTTATCTTTCTGACTAAAGGAGGTAATGCACCATAAAAAATATGTACAGTGGCTCATGCCTGTAATCCCAGCACTTTATTTAAGTGGCTGAGTTGGGAGGATTGCTTCAAGCCAGGAGTTTGAGACCAGCCTAGTCAACAAAATAAGACCCTTTCTCTACAGAAAATTTAAAAATTAGCCAGGCATGGTGATATGTGCCTGTAGTCCCAGGTACTCAGGAGGCTGAGGTGGGAGGATCGCTTGAGGCCAGGAGCTCAAGGCTACAGTGAGCTATGATTGTGCCACTGCACTCCAGCCTGAGTGACACAGCAAGACCCTGTCGTTAAAAAATAATAGGCCAGGTATGGTGGCTCATGCCTGTAATCCCAGCACTTTGGGAGGCTGAGGCAGGTGGATCAACTGAGTTCAGGAGTTTAAGACCAGCCTGACCAACATGGTGGTCATCTCTACTAAAAATGCAACAATTAGCTGGGCATGGTGGCAGGTATCTGTAATCCCAGCTACTTGGGAGGCTGAGGCAGGAGACTCGCTTGAACCTAGGAGGTGGAGGTTGCAGTGAGCTGAGATCAAGCCATTACACTCCAACCTGGGTGACAGTGAGACTTCATCTCAAAAAAAAAAAAAAATTGATTTTTAATTTACACTTCAGGAGAAATGTGCTTTCACAGTATCATTCTGGGTTCTTTAGGTAGGTAGAGCTGTAACATGACCACATTTTTAACAGAAATCTGACTTTATTGTGTTAGACAGATTGGTTCATTTGGGGGCAAAAGCACTATGAGTAACTATTTTTCACTAGTTACCATACAAGTGATTTGGACACCTTGGTGGTAACAAGTAAAATTTCATCCCACTATGTATTCTGTTTCCCTGTTTTGTTGCTTCATCTCAATAGGAATTTACATTTTACTTACCATTTTTGCAAATAAAGTTGAGTAGTTACTAAATTAATGGAATAGATTTATGTCTTTACAAATTACATGATTTTAGGCAATAACAACAACCAGGACTTTAACCTTTTAAGCTACCAATCTTAATTCCAAGAGAGAAGAATAACATTTTTTTATGATCTCCAGGTCACTGAACTGATGCAGGAGCAGTCATACCTGAAGTCTGAATTGGGCCTGGGACTTGGAGAAATGGGATTTGAAATTCCTCCTGGAGAAAGCTCAGAATCTGTTTTTTCCCAAGCAACATCAGAATCATCTTCTGTATGTTCTGGTCCCTCTCATGCTAATAGAAGAACTGGAGTACCTTCTGCTGCCTCAGTGGGCAAACCCAAAACCCCATTAGTGGCAAGGAAGAAAGTATTCCGAGCATCGGTGGCCCTAACGCCAACAGCTCCTTCTAGAACAGGCTCTGTGCAGACACCTCCAGATTTGGAAAGTTCTGAGGAAGTTGATGCAGCTGAAGAAGCCCCAGAAGTTGTAGGACCTAAATCTGAAGTGGAAGAAAGGCATGGAAAACTCCCATTAATGCCAGCTGCTGAGGAAATGCATAAAAATGTGGAGCAAGATGAGTTGCAGCAAGTCATACGGGAGGTGGGTAAAATCTGTGTTTAATTCATTTATTTGGAGGTATGTGTTAGAGGAGATTTTGTTTGAATATTAATTATTTACAGGATGTTCTTTTGATTCACTGTATTCAATAATTTTCACAGAGCTTTTAAATTAGCTGTCCTATTGATCAAGTTTATGTCAATTAAGATATATTTGTAATGGCATTTCTGCAAATTTCGTACTGTGATGTGAAATAATGACAGTTCTCCGTGTTCACTTTGGTGAAAAAGATGTGTGAAGGACTCAAACATACAACATACTCTTTGGACCTCTTGTTTCCACATCTACAAAATGAGGAATTACAGTTTAGATCTCTTCGAAGATTAAAAGCTGCATTTTATAGCCGGGCATGGTGGCATGTGCCTGTAGTCCCAGCTACTTGGGAGTCTAGGGCAGGAGAATCTCTTGAACCTGGGAGGTGGAGGCTGCAGTGAGCCAAGATCATGCCATTGCACTCCAGCCTGGGCAACAGAGCGAGACTCCATGTTTTAAAAAAAAAAAAAAAGAAACTGTATTTTATAATTTCAATTGATAGGAGAAAATGATTTTGTGATTTTAGTAAGTGTAAATAGATTGATTTGGTTTGGTGTTTTTTGTTCAAAAATCAAAATATATTAAGAGAAGAGGGTTTGCCCTAAGTGATAGCAGCTTAAGAACTTGAAGAATTACCATAGTTATGGATGACCAAAAGAACTGCAAAAGAAAATTACGTATGATTAGTAGTCAAAGTTCAAAGGTTGAGAAAATTAGTAAAATAAATGTTTTTTGCACTGAGATCAGGTAATAGGAAGGAATAGAATAGATCGTTTAAACAGCTCAATGCAATTATCTCTGTTTACCTGTAGTATTCTGTGGACTAAATTGTACATAAGCAAATGTGAAATTTGCCATATATACAGTTTTCTAATATTTCATTTATGTTGAAACAAATCACATTTCAAAACAAGCATTATAGCAGAAGACTTCATGTCTGTAATTTATTTTCATGATATGACTCTACCAACTAAATGTTTAAAAGGTCTTAATTCTATAAATTTATTTTTCCTACAAATGTAATTATTTTTGTAAGTTGGTTGTGGCTGCCTAACGTTTAGCAAACTCAGCATTCACCCTACTCAGTCAGGTGTGTCTATGATTAATAATCCATTCCTGTTTACATGTTTTATATCAAAGATCAGTTTTTGAGTGAAATTATGTAATTATTCTTCTCCACACTATATTTGCTAACTGAGGAAGCGGGTTTTAAGGTAACTTTTTTTTTTCTAGAAATGTGATGTCTTTGTTCCCCTTAGCTTGCTTTGGTATGAAAGTTTTCTTTGAAAACTTTATATTGCTCTTTTAGCACAAATACTCCATTCAATGCACACTTGAATCCTCATTTTTAGAATTTTGATGGTGTGATACGTCCTGTAGGTGATTTCCTAAGAATAAAGTATTCATTTCAGACTAGAACATTGATTCTTTGGCTTATAAGACATAGCATAGAGAAGATTTAGTTATTCCCATTAGGCTGCCTTGGTCCTAGAGAATTAATCATTTAAAAGAACCTCTCATTAAATATGGAAGATTTTATAATTTGCAGACACTTAAACTGACATGCAAGGCAAATGTTCAAAGAATTTTTCAGAATTTATTTAAACCATTAATTAGAAACTACTTAGTTCTAAATTTGGCATTGTCTTGAGGAAGTTGGTTTTAACGTTTATTCTTTTACTCCCTACAAAGGACCTACCCAGCAAAATATATATAGATCAAACAAGGTGTAAGAGGAGTATTGTTGTACTTAAGAAAACAAATTATTTTGAAGTACTTTAAAAGCACATTTAATAGATAAATTAGTTTAATGCCAGTTATAATTTAAAAAATAATTTATGTTAATATTCTTTTAGTTACAATAGTTTTCTGTTTGTTTATAAAGTATTTAAAATTTAGGTTGGTTTTTATTCCAGTCATTCAAATTGGTAAACTTTTTACCTAAAAAATATTCTACTAAATTCCAATTTTTTTTTAATCTTGGTGTACAGCTACCAAGAAAATTAAATTAGATTCTGTCTTCCTAGCAGATCTGAGCCCCTAATCCCATTAACAAAGCCACCATTCAGGAAGGCAAGATTTAATCTTGGTTTGAACAGTTTTGCAGGTGAGGATTAAGCATGTTTGGCAGGCACTTTCAGGAAAGTTTTCTTACTGCATTCATGGATGCATGAAAACAATGGTATCTGTCAGGTCTTTGTTTCTTTCATTGTACCATTAAGTGAGTTTTTAAAAAGAGCATTTTCATCATTTATAATGTGTTAATACAGTAGAATTCTTTTTTTTGAAGGACAGCATTGAAAGTCTTTGTAGACAAATATTTAATACACTCATTACATAGCTAAACTTTTGTCATGTTAAAGATACGTCTTTTCTGCATGTGCGTTATAGTAGGAAAAAAGTACACACTGTCTTAAAATTTGCCCAAGTCATCCGTGATGTATGTGATCAGTGGCCTGAAACTGTTTGCAGTTACTTTAAAAATGTATAAATGTGTGTAAATAAAAAGATTACTTAATAGGATGAATGAATACATGCCCACTGAAGCCAATTCAGCAAAATTAAATGTCAAAGAGTAAACATAGATTGCTTTGTGTTTAGATAGTTCTTTGTTAATTAGAGTTCATAGACTTGGTTCATGCCTTTTGGGATCTTTATTAGAGCACATCTGACATGTTTTACCCATGTATTTTGATAAATACACAGCTTGCTCATGTGTTCTTATGGAAATTTCTTTTAGTGATCACTTGTTGTAATAGCTGCGACTTAGTAGGCACTCAATAGATGCATAATAAGTGAATGCATTCCCCCATACTTAAGACTTGAAGTCAGTCTTTTTGTATTGTCAATAAGCATGCCTTTCTCAATCTCAGGTAGTCTGTATTTAGCCTGCATTTTTTTGGAAATTGTGCTCATAAAGGTAATTTTACGATCCATCCCAGGGGATTTTCCTCAATTCTAATCCTTCTAACCTTCTCTAATAGCATGGGAGACTTTAGAACTAAATTATTTGTCCATACATTTATTCCTTCAATAAATTATTAAAGACATTGTGTCATTTTCAGGGCCATTTTATTTATAGTTTGCTTGTTTTTCTGCTTTGTCTTCCTTTCTGTATCTGATACTGTCTCTTGCCCTTGAGCTTTCTCACTCTCTCTTTGATTCATTCATTCAGACACTTAACTGAGTTCTTACTGTATGCTGAGATACACTGATAAATGAGACCTGACCTGCTGGCTGAAGGAGCTCACAGTACACCTTCCATCTGACCTCACCCTTCCTATTCTGATTCCCTTCTGCTCTCTAGAGGGAACTGTCTTGGCAGTCAGACTCCATTATAATCCCCTCTCATTTGAGACCATCTTGCTACAGAGTTTTCTATCTCCACTGTCATCTGCAATTGTTCTTTCTTTGTTGTGGTATACCATGTAAAAGCTGCCATTCTCTGAGAATTCTAGCCCACACTAGTCTCTCATTTACCAGATTTTTTTCTGTTATGTCATTAATGAATTAATAAATTATTTTTCCTTTAGTATTTTATGAAACTGAACAGGTGTGGTGGCTCACGCCTGTAATCCCAGCACTTTGGGAGGCCAAGGTGAGCGGATCACCTGAGGTCATGAGTTCAAGACCAGCCTGGCCAACATGACGAAACCCCATCTTTACTAAAAATACAAAAATTAGCCAGGTGTGGTGGTAATCCCAGCTACTCGGGAGGCTGAGGCAGGAGAATTACTTGAACCTGGGAGGCAGAGGTTGCAGTAAGCCGAGATTGCACCACTACACTCCGGTCTGGGTGACACAGCAAGACTCTATCTCAAAAATAAGAAAGATATTTCATGAAACAGTGTTCATTTTGTGTCCATTGAGATTATATCATGCTTGATGGTAGAGATTCTTTTATACTTTACTCCAGTCATGCCTGTACTCCCAAAAAAGTTTGACACACATTTCTGGTTTGTCAAGAATATAGTTTGGCTAGTTTGTTTTTTGAGTGATGAAGAATAATGAGATATAATAAAATGGCCATATTGCATTGATAGCAGGACTGGAAAGACTATATTCATTGTTTTGTGAATATAGATTTGCAGTGGTTGTAATTCAGTATATTGTATTTCTATTTATGTACTGTGACTAAGAGATTCTGGTTTTTATAATATTTGTATCCAACACATACTTGTTTGAAAAGTAAATCTGAAGTGCTATGTGCTTCAGAATCTTTTGATGATGTTTAAAGTTTAGAAATATTGATAAAAGGTAAAGTGAAAAGCTTACTGTATTTAAATATATTCCAGTACAGATGGTTGGTAGCTAAGGAGTGTTTTGTTTCTTTAAATAGCTATGTATAAATCTATGTATTGTGTACCAGTTTTGCATGATAGACTAATACAGGGCCATTTTTGGAAAGATAACAGTTAAGATGTGTTTGAGATGTACTTAGGAACATTTTAGGAAATAAATCAATTTGGCTGACAGGAAACTGGAAACGTAGAATTTTTAAAAGCTTGTCGAGAGTATCTCGAGTGCTTATTTGGGAACACATTATCACTTTATTTCAGGAAATACACATTTATAGCTTTCATAAAGGGCTATTTAAAAGTGATGCTGTATCATTAGAGAGAAAAGGTGGAGATAGGTAAATGTAAGTGTTTGGACATCTGGAGAAGAAAGTCCTGATGGAATTGTCATTGCCTCAGGTCTAGTTGCCTTTTCCAACAATAAAATGAAATGTATATCCTCATACCCTGTATGTATATGGGAAAGAAAAGCTTAGACGGGTGGCAATGATACCATGAAACTAAAGGAAAAGGTTTTTTTTAAGAGTTTATGGTTGTTTTGAGGATGTTTTTTATGTTTTAAAATAAATTGTACTAAATGATAATTTCTTCTTCCCATTTAAAATGTGTGTGTTATGTTAGAACAATATGTCTTTAGATACCTTGCTGTCAGTTGGCATAAACAGGCAATATAATTGTATATTATTTTGCCTCTAAAGGATTTTTCCAGCAATGAGAGCACTTATGTCTGTGCTGATTACCTTACAAAGTTAGATAATACTAAAAACATTTAAGAAGTCCTTCCAGATTATTTTTTTGACCTGAGGTGAAGTATTTACTAGAAGTTTTTTAATTTATGAAATAACATTTTCTAATGTCCTCACTTTATGAATTGTGATATTTGTAATCTAGTTAGCTGAATGATTCTAGACCAGTCCTCGGAGTCTGATCTGGGTTGGATGATAGATGGACTCGATTCCCCACTCCCTCTCTATTGCAGGGGGGATTCACATGAAGGTGAAATTAAGAAATTGAATCTCTATTTGTTTTTTTTTTCCCCAAAACAGGAAAAAAATAGATTACATTCATATTGGTAAATTTTTGTTTTACTGTTTTTCCAATGTAGATTAAAGAGTCTATTGTTGGGGAAATCAGACGGGAAATTGTAAGTGGACTTTTGGCAGCAGTATCTTCAAGTAAAGCATCTAATTCTAAGCAAGATAATCATTAAACGGAAATTATAGGTAAATTTTTCTGAATTTCTTTGTTGAGCTAAATGTAAATAGTAATTGGCGTTTTATTCTTTGTTTTGTTAGTACACAGGTTGGTACACAGTTGGTCCTCTAGTTAAATTTTGAGTTTTAGAATGTATGTATGTATGTAATATGTTATTTTACAGTGTGAAAATTTCACACAAGCCTATTTGAAGCGTAAGTCAAATCCCATAATATGAATCTCCAAGGAATTACTTCTATTGGGTCATTTTACTGAAATTTCATTATAGTAATAAATCCTGGAATTGGACCTTCAAACCTGAATCTTACTTTGATTATAATGGTATTTCAGATGTATATTTTTAAAGAACAAGATTTTGTGAATTAATCACGACTTCTAAGTATCTTTCCTAATTATTTTTATCTTTTAAAGAAACATATCCTGTAGATTCATTTCTAATCATAATTTATTTAAAAAAACTGTTGTATGTGTCTGTCTCAGTAAAACGAATTACTTTCACTTTATCTCATAGCTCTAATTACATTAAAAAAATTTTTTGTAGAGATGGGGTCTTGCTGTGTTGCCCATGCCCATGCTAGTCTTAAACTCCTCGTCTCAAGCGATCGTCCTGCTTTAGCCCTAATTTCATTTTATATAATATATATTAATAATACTTTTTGGTGAATGCAAAAGGAAATTATACAGTTGAATAGAATAGAACTAAAAATATTCATTGAATAAAACATGAGAAACAAATGTAATTTGAAAGTATAATATACAATTTCAGATGTAGGAAATTGGAAAATATTTTAATAAATTATGTCACAAAGCAATTAATAGGAATTATCTTTTTAAAGCCACGGATAAAAGAATTAACTCTCAGGAAGATGTATAGTGATTACAGGATAATCATGTTTCTAGGTATATATATTTGCATAAAATTCTCATCCCCCTTTAAAGAAGCTTTTAATAATAGTATTTGAAAGAGGTTTAAAACTGACTTCTCTTTCTTTTTTAAGGTTGGCATGGATCCTATTAGCTGTGTAATACTGGAATTATCAATGATATGCACTGGTGGAGGTGTTACTTGTGCTTTAGAAGATACTTGCTGCTGAGCTGGGCTACTGTATACAGTGTACAATGTGTATTTCTTCAGCCGTATATTTTTTTTAAAAACGTACATAGAATCTTAGGCACTTTGCTATTTCTTTTCTAAACTATCAAAAACTCTAGCAGTTTGAAAAGCCTAATATTTATTTGTATGTCAATATTTTTCATTTGATTCCCTATTAGAATTAATTATAAAACTTGAAAACTTCCAGACTTATCCAACTTATAAATAACATATTTCTTCAGACTAGCTTCTTAAAACACTGACCTCTATGAGGTATTTACTGTGCAATAATAACTGATTCATTTTTTGAGAGCTTGAAGCAACCAATGATTTTTCCCTCCACTGCTGTTAATTAATGTCACTTCCAAGAAGAAAAACTGTTCTGTTGTAAAAAATATAGTTGCTCTTAATTCTTGAGAGGTTACTAATAGCAGTAGGATAGAATTATATGAGGTTACCTACAACTACTTAATGTTCTTACACTGTAAGCCTTGTTGCTTTACCCAAGACAAATGTAATTTTATCATTGCTTATGTAGTAGTTTTCTTTTGGAAATGTGCCTTATGTTAAACACTATGTACTTTTACTTTCTGCATTGTCCAGACTTCTTTATTAGATGAAGATGTTTCTTTTTCTGTCTTTTAAACTAAATAGAGTATCATCCAAATAATGGGGCCTATGACTTGAATGAATAGAAATGAATAAGCTGGTGTTTTTTCAAAATGGAAGTAATTTAGATTTGTTCTCCTCATACATAAAATGATTTTAGTTCAGTTTTAACCAGTGAAAACTTTGTTTTTATGAAAAAAAGGAAAACGGTTTCCTATTTGGTTTTATATGTGTTAAATAAATGTGTAAAGTAACCACCAAATGTTATTAGAATTATTCTTCTAGCATTTATACTTTTTTCAACTCCTATTGTGTTTCTTTGTGTGTGATATTTTAATCAAAAGTGGTTGAGTTGTTAACAGTGTTCTTTGAAAGAATTTCTGAAAGGCTTATAAATGTTTGAAATATCACACAAAGGCTGATTTCTAAAAAATATGTATATTAAAACAATAAAGTATTTATTTTGCCTAAAATGTTTTTAGTGGTTTCTTAAACTGCACCATGAAGATTTTGAATTAGATTTGATAGGTAACAAATGAGGTCCAAAAGAATTGCAGCATGTAACCCAATAGGGTGATACTCTCTTTTCCTAGGGAAGTGTCTGTGATGCTCTAAGAAGACAATGCTTTAAAAAATGCTGTTTAACACTAGACCACCCTGGAGAGAGGGCATGATTGAGGCCTCTTTGGCTCATCTAGTTCTGTGGTCATAGTAATTACCATCCGAGGACACATAAAACTTTTTAAAACTATGCTATTAAACTACAAAGAGTAGATATTAAAATACTATTTAACTCTTTGTTCAATAACAGCAGTAATAACACCTATCAACCAAATGCCCCATATTAATAGAAGTATAGTAATCAATTTTAACTATTTCGTTTTGAAGTCCCTTTTAGTTAATTTTTGACAATACAAGATACCCAGATTTTGATAATCAAAATTAGAAATATAACAGTTGCAATAATAGGCTGAGACAATGAGCAAATTACCTACATAGTATGAATGAAATAAGAGGAGTCTCACAACTATCAGAGTTTTATGTTCCTTCTCTCCATTTTATTGTGTACTAAACATTTGAAAGCTATCATGTTCAAGCCACCGTGCTAGCTGTTATGTGGAAATGAAAAATGAAAGGGCCTGAAAAAAAGAAAAAGTCCAGGCATCTTTTAATTTATGGATACATTTAGAAGTGTCAACAAATAACTAAAATAATTTGAGAGACTATAGCCTGGGGTGGTCAGAGAAGCCTACCAACGAGATGCGATTTGAGTAAAGTCTTAAAGTAATCAAGAACATTAGCAAAAATTACCAAGAATACATAGATTGAGTTTGAAATACCATGTACATGATGATGAAAGCAATTTTTTTTAAAATGCCAAGTTCATAGTTTGTGCGTATTGTGCTAAGAACTTGCACAAAGCATAGAAGAGGAAGAATCTTCAAATGGTGATTTTGATGTTTGGAGTTGCTGTGAATGATACACCATGAGAAAAACAGGCAGATTTTGAAGTACATTTCAGATTTGAAGTACATTTGAAAAATTCTCAGATTTGAAGTATACTTCTTTCCTCTAAATATATTCAGTTGAATTTCATACATTTAAAAGTAGAATATTTGCTCAGCTGGCCATCTTCAACCTTTTCGGAGGAAAATGAGAATGCAGTAAAGTGTATATAAAAGAATGTAAAGAGAAAGTAAGTCTGGGCAGTTTCTGGAGAAATGCTCTGTTGCCCATGTTCTTCACCTGTACAAATGGGAGTGTGGTCTTAGGGAAGGAATTAAGCAAAATGAAGTGTATGTTCTTCTAGAATTTTTCCTCTCTTGGAAAGAAGGAAATTATAGCACTTCTAGGAAGTAGGAAGAGGAAACATCCTATCACCTTTTAACTGAAGCTGAGGTTCTACGCTTTTAAGCATGACTTAGAGTTACTTGTGAATATTGAAAACATTTAATTAGCACTTATTCTAATTGCATTCTAAATGTATAAAGTTAAAATGTCGTATCTAATGAACAGTTCCTATCCTATACAGTTTCAGTTTCTTCTACTTATTGCTATTGCATGAGGCCTTTTAGTTTTTGTTCTTATTTCCACAACTGATGTTCTATTACTCATATTGAGTAAATAACAGTTTACATACAGTGTCAGTATAATAAATAATACTGTCACAAATCATAAGTAATAACTTGCATACAGAATGTCAGTGCTCAGCAGGGAGTTACAAATACATTAAAAGATAATGCATATCAGACAAATATCAGAGTCCATTTTTCTCACAAGGGTCTTTTTGCACACCCAAAGGAGAAAGACTTAAATTTTTGTGAATAACGAGCTTATTTGCTCACTCCATGATGGTAGTATTAGTGCCTATTTCACAGTTGTTAGAGAAGAATGTAAAGGAACTTAGCACAGCGTTTGGCACAGCTCAGTAAGTTAACTGTTATGGTGATAGTAAAGATGGATAAAGATAGTTGACAGGTAAAAGATTTTAGCAAGTCGAAGCATTAAATGGGAAGGACAGAATATGAACTTACAGATCTAGGACTGACCTTTTCAACTTTGTTGTGTTCTTTCAAGTAATTGAACTAGGGACTGGTAACAGACTGCTGATGCTTCTGTGATATAAAGGGCGAACATTAATTACTGATTTTAAATTTTCAAGAAATTTTGTTCTTTGAAACCAAAAAGCTGGTCATGGAATACCATTTAGGACAGTGCTTCTCAAACTTTATTCATACAAATCAAATTACCTGAGAATTTGTAAAAATGAAAATTCTGATTGAGGTCTGGGTCCTACCTTCTGGGATTGAATTTCTGCATTTCAAAAAGCTCCCAGGTGAGGTTGATGGTGCTGCCATGAACTGCACTTTAGTAGCAAGGACTTAGGATAGTCGGTCTTCACTACCTGTCTGCTAGATGCTTCAAAGGAAGGAATTTGTTAAGTAGGAAAAGGATTTTAATCTCCAAGGGGACGTCATCTTAGAGGCTCCTTCAAGAAACTTTTCATTATAGCCAAAGTTCAAAATGAAAAACAAATGTAAGCAAAACACATAGAAAGGAGACCACAGGAGGGCCCACCCAAGGCATTGTGGAATTGTACAATGGCCAAGGAAGGCTGTGTGACAGCAATGATCACAGTAAAAAAAAAAAAAAAAAAAAAAAAAAATTGCCAATTGCTATTGATGGCAATGAGTAGTAAGTCCTTATATTGTGTAGACTGGATGTTGAGAAAATGCAAAGACCCTCTGAGTGCTTCTAGAGTCAACCAGTCAAGAACCAGAATGAGACCCAATAAAGACTTAGTCTAGAGATGTTGCAGAAAGAGATCGGATCTGGGATATGGAATTTATTTATAGCCATTTATTATAGCCATTGGAGTTTGAAGGAGCTTATCATTCCTTTCAGAGAGATTCATGATAGTTCACCTCTGCAGAGCACACTAATTTGTTATTCGTGTTCCTGAGTTGTTTAGTAAATCCATGTACTGATGATTCATGGTTTTGTTTCAGTACATCTCAAATAATTTTATTATTTCAGCAGTCCAAGATAAAAAAGAAAAAAAAGCCCCTGAAGTATTATAAAGCAGATATCTGAGGAGTAGATTCACAAATATCTATTAGAACTCTGTGCCTGGGCAGAGACTGCTCTTGATAGAATCACCAGGGTCATCAGTTAAATCTCAGTTGTGAATGTCTTGATTTATGTTTAGTCAAAAAGGACTTGCATTGTTATTATTTTATTATTATTATTATTATTATTATACTTTAAGTTATAGGGTACATGTGCACACCGTGCAGGTTTGTTACATATGTATACATATGCCATGTTGCTGTGCTGCACCCATTAACTCACCATTTACATTAGGTATATCTCCTAATGCTTTCCCTCCCCCCTCCTCCCACCCCACGACAGGCCCCAGTGTGTGATGTTCCCCTAACCTATTCATATCTGTACAATATAGACATTTCAACAAAATGATGTGTTTACCCAGTCTTCTTTAGTCTGTGATGACAAATGGAAATGCATTAATGATGACAGATATATTTTTCTCTTTTTCCATCATGTATTGAAAGATATGTTCCTCTCCTAAATCTCATCCATTAATATTGGGGCTCCCTGAGAGTTATTCATACATCTTTATGACAGTCCTAATAGGCCAATTCTAAGTGCTTTCCTCTTCTCTTGCTCTCTCTGTTGAGGGATCCAGTGCTCCCCTGCCCTTCTGCTGGGGACCTCAATTGGCAAAGGTTATGATGATAACATACTGTATGGAAGTGGAGGGAGTGCTTCTCTTGCTGAATTATCTCTTACTACCTTGGCAGCATAGCAGCATTGCTTATAACCCAGCTTTCTCACATGAATCCCTTGTGAAAGAATCTTTGATCATTTCTGCTTTCAGACACATCTCTATGGGACTTGGCCATGGGTAAAAGAACTTAAGGCAGACATTTTGCTATCCTTCCTATCCTCTTTTCTCCTCTAACACTAGAAAGTTCTCTTGCTCTCTGCTAAAATGCCCCCATTTAAATCAACTCATTCAAATTTACCTTGGCTGAATCATAGTAGGAACACAGTGTGGGACCAAACTGTCCCCTCCTACTTTCAGAACCAGACATGCATTTTAATGAAAAATATTGAGCATTCATATTCTAATTTTTCTATTCTGAAATCTTACCACAATTAGTTTCATTCGACCAACATTAATAAACAACTATTGAGTATAAGGAGCTAACAACAATTTTTAATGACCTGATTATACCATTTACTAATTTACTAATTTTACTAGCATTTGAGTCAAGTCTTTCAAAATTCACAAAAGTGAATTTTTATTTTGATACAACTTATTCATTTTTTAATTGTTGCATGAAAAAGCTGAAAGCAGAATGCAAATAACATCATGATTTCATCAGGTATATTCCTAAACCATTTTTTAGAGTAGATTATTAATTCTCTAGAAGTCTTTGGTTGGTCCATTCTGCTCTATAATGGGAAAGAGAAATGAATGAAATGGCCCATGATTCTCTGGATTCTGGATACATATTATGGCAGAAATTATTTTTAGAGGGGCATAGAAACATTGAAGGAAACTTAACTCATCATCAGACATGTACATGGATTATAGTGTACAGTTGTAATCATTACTCAGGATTTTAGGACCATTTTTCCCAAACAGGGTTAACCTCCCACAGGTTTTGAATTTGTGTCTAACAGTCCATTTATATTATTTCTTGGTTAATGGATTAGCTGCATCATGGCAAAGCTGGCTGCAAAACAAGTTTCTCTAAAATACTTTATACTTTCCAGTTAATAACAAAAGGAAAGGGAAAAGAGGAAGAGGCAGTTGGGAGAATTACTAATAGACTAAATTTAGACCTTTTCATGAGAAAAATTCTTCTACGATGAAAAAATTCTAACCACTGGTACTCTCAGAGCAATATGTATTTTTTAAATAATGTGTTCTCAATTTCAGCATTACCGTTCTGCTCTTTTCTTCTTGCCCTTCAAAAAATTCCCTTGAGATTTCAGGTTGTGTAAAATAAGTTAGTTCTTGATGGGATCAGACCTGTAGGTTTGAGTCTGTGTACGGAGCCTGCTAAACACCAAAGACATCTGTATTCACTTCTTTTTCAAAGCAAATAGTGCTGAAAATATACATAACTGAAGGGAGTAGAAAAATGTAAACATCGAGGAGTCCAATTTAGAGGCAGATAGACCTCAATCCCAGACCTAGCATTGCCACTTTCATACCTAAGTCTCACCTTCCTGTAAAATGAGAAGTAACAATTGTACCTATCTCTTTGGTTTACTGGGGAGATTAACAAGTGTAATAGCACAAGGATATTTAGTTAGCTGCCTAGTATGTGGTAAGAGCTCCATAAATATTAGCTATTAGCAAGAGGTGATAACAGTAGAAGAAAAATATATAGCAGTATATTAAAATATCAAGATGATACACTGCATTGGTTATCTGAGTCAAACATGAGAGAAAATACAGTTGATTTTATTTCAACTTTATGTTAAACCATTAAATGTAAAAATTATGTAATTTGTCCTGCCTAATCTTTATTTAATTCAGGGAAAGTTCAATGTGGGGTACATTTTTCAGAAGTCTCTCCAACTATTTTGAAGAATCCACATAATTGGCACCATTAATTGGGATCACTAATTAGATAGTTGCCAATGATAAAATGCATCATCCTGTATCATTTACTTAGATTTGGGGCCTCAGAAAACTGGCATTTTTAGTATGGTTATTTGTAGCCCTTTAGTATTTTTTTTTATAAGAATTCCTTGATACTAATATTCTCTTACGATTATCCTGTTTCTCTTCTCTATTTTTAATTTTTTTAATTGATGAACAACTGAACAGAGCTTTTAAAAGCCTTCCAGCATAGTGATTCTCAGCAGGGCAACGGTAGTTATCAGAGTATGTGTTGTGTGTGTATATTTGCATGTGTGAATGTACACACATATGTACAGGCATGTCATTTTTATTCAGTTTTGTGATTTTTTTGTTTGGAAAATATTCTTTTGAAATACAAACTATAGAAAAGAGCCTTTTAAAATTTCCTGAGCTGGTGAATATGGGTTTTTTAAAAGTTGAGAACAAACTTTCTAACAAATTAAGCCATTTATACTTGCTAGCACTCAGAATTAAATGGTTTGATTTGTTATCAACATAGAAACATCACAAATAAAATATACTCTATCCAGAGTTCATTGTAATATTTACTTTTGAAAAATTCTGCTCTTCAGAATATTAGAATTCTAATGGATGTTTGATAGCCAAGTGATTTTCAACTTGATTTAATTCTGAAAGACATACAATCTAAAGTTGAATAAATATTCAATGGCTAGATATTGCAGAAAAATTGGACAACAATTTTTAAAACACTACTGTGGAACAGGCAGCATCTTCCTGCTAGAGGGAAGAACGTACAGCTCTGGGTCAGCTGGTTGCTGAGAGAGGAACACTTACTTCACTATGACTTGTGTATCTTAAGAGACCGAGAATCAGGAAGTGTGGACATCAGTATTTTGTGACCTTGTCGTTTCATTACAAGCAAGAAAAAGCAGAGGCACTTAGGGGAAGTGACGGCCGCTGCCAACTTTTTGTTTCTTATTCAAACAAGGAACATTTAGGCATCTCCAAAATATTCTGGTACAATGCTAGAAAAACATTCTGTATGCAGCAAGTGCTTCTTCTCAGCCCATCTATTTTTATGGTTGCTGGTGAGAAACTTCATAGCTATCTCCCTAAAAGTTAAGAGGCTTTTAATTGATGGTGCTGATCTATAAACACAACTATAAAGAGAGCTTCACAACATCTGTAAAAAGCCCCTGGTTTCGTGGTTATTTTGTTACTAAACTGTATATTTGGCTTTATAAAAGTACATTTATAGATTATACTGTACATAATGTCTTTCCCGTCAAGGGGATATTATATACAAAGATCATGCCATCTGAAGCATTAGCCATTTTAGATTACTTTTTACATTTTCCCCTTGTTGAAATAGCTAAGTAAAAGTTCCACTAAGGTCCAATTACACTTAGCAAATATATTTCATCTATTGTACGCCAGGTAATTGGCTTCTTTTCACCAAGCTCTGAGATTATATAATAACTCCTTCATATCCAATTGTCCCGACTGTTAATGTCTTACTTTCCACCCTCTTACTTCTTGAATTATGGCACTATTTCCCACCTGGGCCTTTCTGCCTACCAGAGTTTGCCTGTAGTCCATGTTTTTCAATTTTGTTAGAGTGATTGTTCTAAATGCAAATATGATCCTGTCACCTCCTCACTCCTATTGCTAAGAGTTATCCATGGATGTCTCATTGTTTTGAGTTGAAGTCCAAATGCATCCCTTTCTTTTTCTTTTTGAGATGGGGCCTCACTGTTTCCAGGCTGGAGTGCAGTGGTGCAATCACAGCTCACTGAAGCCTCAAGCTCCCAGACTCAGATGATCCATCCATCTCAGCCTCCCAGGTAGCTGAGACTACAGGCACATGTCAACACACCCAGCTAATTTTTGTAATTTTGTTGAGATAGGGTCTTACTATGTTGCCCAGGCTGATCTCAAGCTCCTGGGCTCAAGCAATCTGCCCGTCTCGGCCTCCCAAAGCGCTGGGATTACAGGTGTGAGCCACCGTGCCCAACCAAATGCATCCTGTCCTTTCTCCAATCCTCATTTCTCAAAGCCCTCAATATGCAACTGTGCTTCAGTCATACTTGAAGCACGGTTGAGTAACCATGCTGCTCCATGCTTCCGTGTATTTGCAAGTTTTGCCCTCTCTGCTTGGAAGTCCTTTCCTTTTTCTCCAATGCCACCCATGCGTCAAACATCTATTTCTCCATGAAGCCCTTTGTGACCCACCAAACAGAAATCACCACTTTTTATGTGTTTCCAATGTACCTAGAACATACATTTAAATGTGTGTGTGAACATACGTGTGTGTGAAGATGCATATTAGCTTTATTGAAATATTCACAAAATTCACTCATTTAATAATACATACAAATCAATGGTCTTTAGTATGTTTACAGAGTTCTGCAACCATCATCACAATTAATTTTAAACCATTTTCATTACCCCCTAAAACTCTCAGTACCCACTAGCAATCACTCCTGATTTCTCCTCAACCTACACCCACCATAGCTCTAGGTAGCTACTAATCTGCTTTGTGTCTCTATAGACTTGCCTATTCTGGACATTTCATAGAAACGAAATCATACCATGTGTGACTTTTTCTGGCTGGCTTCCTCACTTAGAATAATGTTTGCAAGGTTTATCATGTTGTAGCATACCTCAGTACTTTGTTCTTTTTTGTTGCCAAATAAGATTCCCTTATATGGATATGCCCACATTATATGGATATGCCCTCGGTTTGTTTACCTATTTATCAGCTGATAAACATTTGGGTCCTTTCCATTCTTCGTTTATTATAAATAATGATGCTTTGAACATTTATGTGCAATTTTTCTAAGGACATGTGTTTTCATTCCTTTTGTGTAGACAGCTAGGAGTGGATTCGCTGAGTCATATGATGACTCTATGTTTAACATTTTGAGGATTGTCTTTTTTTTTTTTGAAATGGAGTCTTGCTCTGTCACCCAGGCTGGAGTACAGTGGCACAATATTGGCTCACTGCAATCTCCATCTCCCGGGTTCAAGTGATTCTTCTGCCTCAGCCTCCCAAGTAGCTAGGACTATAGGCACATGCCACCAAGCCCAGCTAATTTTTGTATTTTCAGTAGAGATGTGATTTCACCATCTTGGCCAGGATGGTCTTGATCTCCTGACCTCATGATCCACCCGCCTTGGCCTCCCAAAATGCTGGGATTACAGGTATGAGCCACCGCACCCGGCTGAGGATTGTCTTCTAAGGTGACTGAACAACTCTACATCCACCAGTAGTGTATGGGGGTTGCAATTTTTCCCACATCCTTACTAAACTTGTAATGATCAGTCTTTTTTTATTCTAGACATCCTAGTAGGTGTGAAGTGGTAGCTCGCTGTGATTTTCATGTGCATTTCCCTGAATGATGTTGAGCATCTTTTTGTGTACTTATTGGGCATTTATATATCTTCTTTGGAGAAATGTCTGCTTACATCCTTTAACCATTGTTTATAAAGTGAGTTATTTGTCTTCCTATTATTGAGTTATGTGAAATCTTTAAGTTTCCTAGGTGCAAGTTCCTTAGATATAGGATTTGCAACATTTTTCTCTTATTTTGTGGGTTGTCTTTTCACCTTCTTGATGGTGTGCTTTGAAGCTTGAAAGTTTTTAGTTTGGATAAAATTTAATTGATCTATTTCTGTCTTTTGTTGCATCTGCATTTTGGTGTCATATCTGAGAAACCATTGATTAGCCCAGGTCATAAAGATTTACTCTTAGTTATTGTCTAAGAATTTTGTAATTTTAGCTCTTAAATATATGTATTTTATTCCTTTTGAGTTACTTTTTGTACATGGTGTCAGTTAGTGGTCCAATTCTATTTATTTTCATGTGAAATAATTTCAATAGAATGTTTTCAATATTTTCAATAGAAATAAAATTCTATTTTATTTCATGTACATGTCTTTTAATTTTTTTCATTTATTATACTATATTGCAATTCATCATTTAGTTTTCCCAATTATAATAAGAGAGAAACATGTCTTACTTACTATCATATACCCAGCCCAGAGTTTGGCATGTAGTAAGTGTTCTATAAATATTTGTTAAATGGAGTTGAACTAGATGGAAAATATTGACTTTTGCCCCATTATTAAAAACAACAGATTATTTTGATTGAGATATATAATTATTTAAATTTTAGTATGATAATGGTTTACAAGAATATGTTCACTTTATGAACATAAGGATTTCCAAACTCAGTCAGACCTATAATCCATTTAGATATATTTTGTTTACTGTCAGAGAAGAAGAAGAGCTATATTATGGAGTGTTTAATTCTTTTCCATAATTTTGACATCAGTGATAAAAAATATATCCTCTGAATTATTAATGTCTCTATGCAAGTCTTTGTTTACTCAATGTGGCAGATTATATTTTTTAAAGATAGGTCCAAAAATATCTCCTATCCCAAATACTCTTCTAAACTTTGCAATTTCCTCATTAAGAACTGTAGTCTATATGTTTTCCTCCTCTTGCAACTGGTTGGTCTCTGTGACTGCTTTTGAACAATATGAAAAATAGAGTGTGGTGAAGGTAATGACCTGTGACTTTCAAGGTTAGAACATGAAAAATGCCATGCACTTTTATCTGATTCTCTGAATTCTTGCTCTTGTAACCCAGCAACCATACTGTCAGGAAGACCAAGAAGCTTGGGAAGAGGCCTAAATGGAGGCAGACAGAAGCTTCTGGCCTTTGGCCCTGGGGGAACTCCCAGCCAACAGACAGCACCAAATCGCCAATCACTTGAGAAAGTTATGATGAACGTGGATTCTCCAGCCCTAATCAAGCCACCCCAGGTGATATCATGTTGAGTTGAAACAAGTTTTCATTGTTAAGCCCTGCCTGAATTGTGGATTCATGAACAAAATGAATGATTGCTGTTGCTTCAAGACACTAAACTTTCAGGATACTTTATGTCCCCAGAGATATCTGTTACAAATTTTAGTATCTAGAAGTAGGATGCTGCCATAACAAAACCCTATATTTGGCATTGGCTTTGGGCCTGGACTGTGGGAAGCAACTGGAAGGGCTTTGAAGAGATGCCTAGTGAAAACCAAAGGCTTTCAAGTAGAGTGTTAGTGGAAACCTGAAAGACCTTGAGGAGGTTCTCAGTGAAGGTTTAAAGGAAAGTGAGGACAATGGTATTGGGAGGTAAAAGAATGGGAATCCTTGTTGGGTGATGGCACAGAGTTTGCCAACATAATCATCTGTGGTAATGTGTCAAAGAGGAAATAAACCTGTAAACTCAATTATCTAGTTAAGATTTCCAGGCAGAATATTCAAAATGCCACCTGATTTTTTTTAATCACCTATGATAAAATGTGAGACAAGAGAGATGAGCTAAAAATAGCTTTTAAATGTAAAAGAGTCAGAATTTGCCAGGTTTGAAATAAAATTGTGTTTTATACCCAGATCCTCTAAAAACAATTACCAAATTAAAAATGGCTCTGGAAAAGATAAAATCAAGTGTGGATCCATAAGATTCTTTGTCAATACTTAAGAAAGATTTAAGAGAGTGGCTCACAAAACATTTCAAACAGAAAAAGGTACTTTTATGGATCTTAAGGCCTGTCTGGCCACCTCTTCTCTGTTAAATAACTGGGTGCTCAAGAGCGCCAGACTCCTAAGGATATATTCCCATAACAGTCTCAAGAAAACCACAAATAGATAAGGGCTTATCTTGAAGAGCTTTGCAAATTTGGTTTTTGTCTAATGGAGTTGATTATCAATTAATACACAGAAATCTACAAGGATTTTTAAAGAATTTATTAACTTGAGCTAAAGGTAGAGGAAACAATATAAAACAAAGAGGGCTTTGGATCTTCAAATGTTTAGAGTTTGGAAGCAGGCCATCTCACACTACTGTTTTGTAGCATCAGATTATGCATTGCCATGCTGAGGTAAATCATTCTCCTCTATGTGTCTTAAATCTTCATGTTTCTGTCTTCAAAGGGCATTTCTTATTTCTAATATGACTGGGATTTGAAGAACAAGATGTTGTTTCCAATCCATCACTTTAGTAGGTTTTAAGGGCTTCAAATAAACTGTCACTCTGACTCAGATTGAAAAACACTAGACTTTGTTTTTCTTTCAGAATGAGGTCTCTTCCAACCCCTTTACAGTTTATGATTCCCTTGTATCTATTTTCTGGCTTTATTTTGTATTTCTTAAAATGCATCGGCCAGGACTACATCTAATGCCTCAGAACAGATGTATGCTGCTTTTGCCAGAAAAGAACAATATTATGTTTCTTTACCACAGTAGTACTCTTTTTGATGATCATGAAAACTATATTGTTTATATATAGATTATATTGTTTTGCTAAATATGGTATAGTTGGAAGATTACATAAGTATCTTTGGCCATAAATCTCAGAACAAGGAGGTAACCGTTTTAACTGCTTAGATTAGGAACAGTTCAAAGATTATGGCAAATAAAGTAGGAAGCACATATCTTACCAAATGTGGTTGGTAGAAACAGTAAATATTGGCAGAATCCTGTTTGAATAGTGATGAAGGATTATTCTGTGTTTTCTATTATTCACTTCAATGATGTTGAGTTTGAGGAGGTGAAGTGGAGCCTAAATACATCTGGAACATTTCCTTTTGCATTTGACATTTGGGGACTGGAAGATGGTGTTGCAGCAGGTACATATTTGGAATTGTTTCGGACCTTGTGTGAAGTATGTCTCTCCCTGTTCAGTATGCATTTGCAGTGTCAAGAGTAACTAAGTACCAGTTGAACTACATTCCTCATGAAACAATCTTATTATGGCAAACCCAAAGACCTTAGCCCTGCTGATAATTTCCAGAGTGAAGTGTTCACAAGATGAAATGGAAAAACATCAGCAGCCCATCTTTTTCTTTGTCATCTTTGTTTATGAAAACCTAAAAATGTGAATGAGCTTTCCTTGTTTGTGTTTCCCAAGCTTCATAGGGACATACATGGAATTTGTCACTGTGAGTTAACAATTCTATGGATGTTCTATACAAGTGGCTTTCTACTGTTTGAACAACCAGTCCGTTTTGCTGGATTCAAAGTTATTTACTTACAAAGAAACAAACCCAATTTGCTCCAATTATTAACTAAAGACCTAATGTTGATTGATGGTGGAATCTAACTTTTTAGTTCCTTATCATTTAATTAGTCAATTTTTGTACCGAATAACAGAGTGAACATCAGGTCTTCATTTCTGATTTACTATAGCAGGATGACTTTTTTCATATTAATTTATGTTTGTTTTCCTAGTATTTTGCTCACTCTATTTAGAATACAAAGGCCAAGCCTTAAAATTGCTTGCCTCAGGGTTGTGATGCAGGACTGATTTTCTAATACCAAAGGAAAATAGGCTGCTGTTCTAAACTAGGCGCTCCACAGTACTCCACTCTGACCTTTGTCTTTTGACTGTTAGTTGAGAAAAACCACCGCCACCAGCACCACCAGGCAGCAACAACAACCTTTATATGGCAGGGTCCCTGGAGAACCAAGTATGGTACAGGCTGGGTATTCTCAGATGAGACACTCGCTGTTCAACTCAGATTACTCTTAGAGAAAAAGAACTTCCTGTAGAGAGAAGACCACACACCCTTTGTATAAGATAGTTCTCAGGGAGATGAAGGGACGAACTTTTGTGAACCTCAAAGTTCATTTAAAAGTAAACAATCTAATAGAACTTCCTGTCACTGGATTAGAAGGAAGTTAGGGACTTTAGACAAAAGACAAGGGCCAAAAGAATTTAGGGGATTTCTTAAATGTGTAGTTTTTCCATGATTGTTTGGTTTTTAATGTCCATCTGCTTTCCTAAAATGATCATTAGTGATAAACATACATTGAAAAAGATCTGTGCACAGCATCCTCCCCTTTATGCATGGGGCATATGATCCAAGAGGTTTTGAAGATGCCTGAAATCCCAGATAGTACTGAACCCCCTATGTGCTATGCTTTTTCCTGTACTTAGATACCTATGTTAAAGTTTAGTTTACAAATTAGGTAAGGAAGAGGTTAACAATGATAACCAATAATAAAATAGAACAATTGTACCAATACACTGCAGTAAAAATTATGTGAATAGGATCTCTCTCCCAAATATCTTACTGTACTCACCATTCTTGTGATGACGTGAGATGACAAATGGCTACATGATGAGATGAAATGAGATGAATGATGTAGGCACTCTGACGTAGAGGTAGGCTATATTTGGATCATCTGCTTTTGGGTGATCTTGCATCATGGAGCCATGACAATGTTGATGGTTGGATGTCAGGAGCAGATAATGTCAATGACTAACGGGCAGGCAGCATGTACAGCGTGGATACTCTGTGCAAAGGGGTGGTTCACATGGCGGGCAGGACAGAGAGAGACATGTTGAGATTTCCCCATGCTCCTCAGAATGGCACACAATTTAAAACTTGTTAATTATTTCTGGAATTTTCCATTTAATAGTTGTGAATCACCATTAATTATTTCTGGAATTTTCCATTTAATAGTTGTGAATCACCATTTACCACAGGTAACTCAAATTGCAAAAAACAAAATCATGGATGAGAGGTCAGGGGTGGGCTACAGTACTTTTCTCGGGGATCAGGTAGTGAAACTGTGCCCAGTGTTTAGACACTCTTTGGGGAAAAGCCCAAGGAATAGTACACAAAGAGGGACTCTCATCTGGTGAAAATCTGTTGATCCTATGCTGTTTGACTGATCCTACAACACAAATGAGATGGGTATTTAATTCATTCAATGTGAATTGAATATGCAGAAATGGAATTTTTTTATTTCCCTTAAACTGAACTTGCTTATCATGTCCATTTGTATTTGGTGCTTATCAAAGTATAAATTTCAAAAAATTAAAAACATGACTCAAATATAAAATCAACAAATGTAGAAGACTGAATTAATAACCAAGGAAACTAGAGGGATAATAAAGCTAATCGCAAAATGCACAGGTCAAGCAGAAATATTATAGTACTCGGAAAAAATACTGAAATAAGATCATTACCTTAAAATTTAAAATTTTGGGTTTTACTCTTTTCTATCAGAAAGAACTTACTTATATCTCTACAGAGCAAAATTAATTTGAAATGTTATTGAACAAAAATTATTTGAATTTCTGTCAGCTTTCTACAAATTAACATTTCCTTTTTTAGAATTGTAATATACTTTAATTAACAGAAAACAGTAAGTTGAAACAAAGCTATATGCTCTTGAAGAATCAACCTGTTGTCTGTTTTCAACTTTGGGATTTTCCCTTTTAATGTGCTGATGTAATTAATTATATTTTCTCTCAAACTGGGAAGTACAGGGTAGTTTCTTCTGATTTATGATTCCAATGAGGCGGTACATTGTAATATCAATTATTTTGGCATTTATTTCGTGCAAAACTGTGAACAAGTATTGATTTTAAAAAATTTTAAGTGCATTCAGAAGTCTTAAAATAAAATTGTTAATGAAACTAAAGGGATAGCGGAGCAAGATGGCCGAATAGGAGCAGCTCCAGTCTCCAACTCCCAGCGCGAGCGACACAGAAGACCGGTGATTTCTGCATTTTCAACTGAGGTACTGGGTTCATCTCACTGGGGAGTGCCGGACGATCGGAGCTGGTCAGCTGCTGCAGCCCGACCAGCGAGAGCTGAAGCAGGGCGAGGCATTGCCTCACCTGGGAAGCGCAAGGGGGAAGGGAGTCCCTTTTCCTAGCCAGGGGAACTGAGACACACAACACCTGGAAAATCGGGTAACTCCCACCCCAATACTGCGCTTTAGGAAACAGGCACACCAGGAGATCATATCCCACACCTGGCCGGGAGGGTCCCACACCCACGGAGCCTCCCTGGTTGCTAGCGCAGCAGTCTGTGATCTACCGGCAAGGCAGCAGCGAGGCTGGGGGAGGGGCGCCCGCCATTGCTGAGGCTTAAGTAGGTAAACAAAGCTGCTGGGAAGCTCGAACTGGGTGGAGCGCACAGCAGCTCAAGGAAACCTGCCTGTCTCTGTAGACTCCACCTCTGTGGACAGGGCACAGTAAACTAAGACACACAGACACCTCTGCACAGACGCAAACGACTCTGTCTGACAGCTTTGAAGAGAGCAGTGGATCTCCCAACACGGAGGTTGAGATCTGAGAAGGGACAGACTCCCTGCTCAAGCGGGTCCCTGACCCCTGAGTAGCCTAACTGGGAGACATCCCCCACTAGGGGCAGTCTGACACCCCACACCTCACAGGGAGGAGTACACCCCTGAGAGGAAGCTTCCAAAGCAAGAATCAGACAGGTACACTCGCTGTTCAGAAATATTCTATCTTCTGCAGCCTCTGCTGCTGATACCCAGGCAAACAGGGTCTGGAGTGGACCTCAAGCAATCTCCAACAGACCTACAGCTGAGGGTCCTGACTGTTAGAAGGAAAACTATCAAACAGGAAGGACACCTACTACACCAAAACCCCATCAGTACATCACCATCATCAAAGACCAGAGGCAGATAAAACCACAAAGATGGGGAAAAAGCAGGGCAGAAAAACTGGAAATTCAAAAAATAAGAGCGCATCTCCCCCGGCAAAGGAGCGCAGCTCATCGCCAGCAACGGATCAAAGCTGGACGGAGAATGACTTTGACGAGATGAGAGAAGAAGGTTTCAGTCCATCAAATTTCTCAGAGCTAAAGGAGGAATTACGTACCCAGCGCAAAGAAACTAAAAATCTTGAAAAAAAAGTGGAAGAATTGATGGCTAGAGTAATTAATGCAGAGAAGGTCCTAAACGAAATGAAAGAGATGAAAACCATGACACGAGAAATACGTGACAAATGCACAAGCTTCAGTAACCGACTCGATCAACTGGAAGAAAGAGTATCAGCGATTGAGGATCAAATGAATGAAATGAAGCGAGAAGAGAAACCAAAAGAAAAAAGAAGAAAAAGAAATGAACAAAGCCTGCAAGAAGTATGGGATTATGTAAAAAGACCAAATCTACGTCTGATTGGGGTGCCTGAAAGTGAGGGGGAAAATGGAACCAAGTTGGAAAACACTCTTCAGGATATCATCCAGGAGAACTTCCCCAACCTAGTAGGGCAGGCCAACATTCAAATCCAGGAAATACAGAGAACGCCACAAAGATACTCCTCGAGAAGAGCAACTCCAAGACACATAATTGCCAGATTCACCAAAGTTGAAATGAAGGAAAAAATCTTAAGGGCAGCCAGAGAGAAAGGTCGGGTTACCCACAAAGGGAAGCCCATCAGACTAACAGCAGATCTCTCAGCAGAAACTCTACAAGCCAGAAGAGAGTGGGGGCCAATATTCAACATTCTTAAAGAAAAGAATTTTAAACCCAGAATTTCATATCCAGCCAAACTAAGTTTCATAAGTGAAGGAGTAATAAAATCCTTTACAGATAAGCAAATGCTTAGAGATTTTGTCACCACTAGGCCTGCCTTACAAGAGACCCTGAAGGAAGCACTCAACATGGAAAGGAACAACCGGTACCAGCCATGGCAAAAACATGCCAAAATGTAAAGACCATTGAGGCTAGGAAGAAACTGCATCAACTAATGAGCAAAATAACCAGTTAATATCATAATGGCAGGATCAAGTTCACACATAACAATATTAACCTTAAATGTAAATGGACTAAATGCTCCAATTAAAAGACACAGACTGGCAAACTGGATAAAGAGTCAAGACCCATCAGTCTGCTGTATTCAGGAGACCCATCTCACACGCAGAGACATACATAGGCTCAAAATAAAGGGATGGAGGAAGATTTACCAAGCAAATGGAGAACAAAAAAAAGCAGGGGTTGCAATACTAGTCTCTGATAAAACAGACTTTAAACCATCAAAGATCAAAAGAGACAAAGAAGGCCATTACATAATGGTAAAGGGATCAATTCAACAGGAAGAGCTAACTATCCTAAATATATATGCACCCAATACAGGAGCACCCAGATTCATCAAGCAAGTCCTTAGAGACTTACAAAGAGACTTAGACTCCCATACAATAATAATGGGAGACTTCAACACTCCACTGTCAACATTAGACAGATCAACGAGACAGAAAGTTAACAAGGATATCCAGGAATTGAACTCATCTCTGCAGCAAGCAGACCTAATAGACATCTATAGAACTCTCCACCCCAAATCAACAGAATATACATTCTTCTCAGCACCACATCATACTTACTCCAAAATTGACCACGTAATTGGAAGTAAAGCACTCCTCAGCAAATGTACAAGAACAGAAATTATAACAAACTGTCTCTCAGACCACAGTGCAATCAAACTAGAACTCAGGACTAAGAAACTCACTCAAAACCGCTCAACTACATGGAAACTGAACAACCTGCTCCTGAATGACTACTGGGTACATAACGAAATGAAGGCAGAAATAAAGATGTTCTTTGAAACCAATGAGAACAAAGATACAACATACCAGAATCTCTGGGACACATTTAAAGCAGTGTGTAGAGGGAAATTTATAGCACTAAATGCCCACAAGAGAAAGCAGGAAAGGTGTAAAATTGACACTCTAACATCGCAATTAAAAGAACTAGAGAAGCAAGAGCAAACACATTCGAAAGCTAGCAGAAGGCAAGAAATAACTAAGATCAGAGCAGAACTGAAGGAGATAGAGACACAAAAAACCCTCCAAAAAATCAATGAATCCAGGAGTTGGTTTTTTGAAAAGATCAACAAAATTGACAGACCACTAGCCAGACTAATAAAGAAGAAAAGAGAGAAGAATCAAATCGACGCAATTAAAAATGATCAAGGGGATATCACCACCGACCCCACAGAAATACAAACTACCATCAGAGAATACTATAAACACCTCTATGCAAATAAACTGGAAAATCTAGAAGAAATGGATAATTTCCTGGACACTTACACTCTTCCAAGACTAAACCAGGAAGAAGTTGAATCCCTGAATAGACCAATAGCAGGCTCTGAAATTGAGGCAACAATTAATAGCCTACCAACCAAAAAAAGTCCAGGACCAGATGGATTCACAGCTGAATTCTACCAGAGGTACAAGGAGGAGTTGGTACCATTCCTTCTGAAACTATTCCAAGCAATAGAAAAAGAGGGAATCCTCCCTAACTCATTTTATGAGGCCAACATCATCCTGATACCAAAGCCTGGCAGAGACACAACAAAAAAAGAGAATTTTAGACCAATATCCCTGATGAACATCGATGCAAAAATCCTCAATAAAATACTGGCAAACCGGATTCAGCGACACATCAAAAAGCTTATCCACCATGATCAAGTGGGCTTCATCCCTGGGATGCAAGGCTGGTTCAACATTCGCAAATCAATAAACATAATCCAGCATATAAACAGAACCAAAGACAAGAACCACATGATTATCTCAATTGATGCAGAAAAGGCGTTTGACAAAATTCAACAGCCCTTCATGCTAAAAACGCTCAATAAATTCGGTATTGATGGAACGTACCTCAAAATAATAAGAGCTATTTATGACAAACCCACAGCCAATATCATACTGAATGGGCAAAAACTGGAAAAATTCCCTTTGAAAACTGGCACAAGACAGGGATGCCCTCTCTCACCACTCCTATTCAACATAGTGTTGGAAGTTCTGGCTAGGGCAATCAGGCAAGAGAAAGAAATCAAGGGTATTCAGTTAGGAAAAGAAGAAGTTAAATTGTCCCTGTTTGCAGATGACATGATTGTATATTTAGAAAACCCCATTGTCTCAGCCCAAAATCTCCTTAAGCTGATAAGCAACTTCAGCAAAGTCTCAGGATACAAAATTAATGTGCAAAAATCACAAGCATTCTTATACACCAGTAACAGACAAACAGAGAGCCAAATCAGGAATGAACTTCCATTCACAATTGCTTCAAAGAGAATAAAATACCTAGGAATCCAACTGACAAGGGATGTAAAGGACCTCTTCAAGGAGAACTACAAACCACTGCTCAGTGAAATAAAAGAGGACACAAACAAATGGAAGAACATACCATGCTCATGGATAGGAAGAATCAATATCGTGAAAATGGCCATACTGCCCAAGGTTATTTATAGATTCAATGCCATCCCCATCAAGCTACCAATGAGTTTCTTCACAGAATTGGAAAAAACTGCTTTAAAGTTCATATGGAACCAAAAAAGAGCCCGCATCTCCAAGACAATCCTAACTCAAAAGAACAAAGCTGGAGGCATCATGCTACCTGACTTCAAACTATACTACAAGGCTACAGTAACCAAAACAGCATGGTACTGGTACCAAAACAGAGATATAGACCAATGGAACAGAACAGAGTCCTCAGAAATAATACCACACATCTACAGCCATTTGATCTTTGACAAACCTGAGAGAAACAAGAAATGGGGAAAGGATTCCCTATTTAATAAATGGTGCTGGGAAAATTGGCTAGCCATAAGTAGAAAGCTGAAACTGGATCCTTTCCTTACTCCTTATACGAAAATTAATTCAAGATGGATTAGAGACTTAAATGTTAGACCTAATACCATAAAAATCCTAGAGGAAAACCTAGGTAGTACCATTCAGGACATAGGCATGGGCAAAGATTTCATGTCTAAAACACCAAAAGCAACGGCAGCAAAAGCCAAAATTGACAAATGGGATCTCATTAAACTAAAGAGCTTCTGCACAGCAAAAGACACTACCATCAGAGTGAACAGGCAACCTACAGAATGGGAAAAAATTTTTGCAATCTACTCATCTGACAAAGGGCTAATATCCAGAACCTACAAAGAACTCAAACAAATTTACAAGAAAAAAACAAACAACCCCATCAAAAAGTGGGCAAAGGACATGAACAGACACTTCTCAAAAGAAGACATTGATACAGCCAACAGACACATGAAAAAATGCTCATCATCACTGGCCATCAGAGAAATGCAAATCAAAACCACAATGAGATACCATCTCACACCAGTTAGAATGGCAATCATTAAAAAGTCAGGAAACAACAGGTGCTGGAGAGGATGTGGAGAAATAGGAACACTTTTACACTGTTGGTGGGATTGTAAACTAGTTCAACCATTATGGAAAACAGTATGGCGATTCCTCAAGGATCTAGAACTAGATGTACCATATGACCCAGCCATCCCATTACTGGGTATATACCCAAAGGATTATAAATTATGCTGCTATAAAGACACATGCACACGTATGTTTATTGCAGCACTATTCACAATAGCAAAGACTTGGAATCAACCCAAATGTCCATCAGTGACAGATTGGATTAAGAAAATGTGGCACATATACACCATGGAATACTATGCAGCCATAAAAAAGGATGAGTTTGAGTCCTTTGTAGGGACTTGGATGCAGCTGGAATCCATCATTCTTAGCAAACTATCGCAAGAACAGAAAACCAAACACCGCATGTTCTCACTCATAGGTGGGAACTGAACAGTGAGATCACTCGGACTCAGGAAGGGGAACATCACACACGGGGACCTATCATGGGGAGGGGGGAGGGGGGAGGGATTGCATTGGGAGTTATACCTGATGTAAATGACGAGTTGATGGGTGCAGTACAGCAACATGGCACAAGTATACATATGTAACAAACCTGCACGTTATACACATGTACCCTACAACTTAAAGTATAATAATAATAAATAAATTAAAAAAAAAAAAAAAAAAAAAAAAAAAAAAAAAAGAAACTAAAGGCTTAATGAATTTTAAATACCAAGTGTATTAATATATTACAAAATATAATTTAAATCATAATTTATAAATATGTAAATGCCAAACACTATCATTTTATTATAAACCAACAAAAAATTTAGAAAAACAAAGTATTAAATCAAATACTCTAAAAGTACTAAAAGTTTAATCATAAGAAATAACATTATTCAATTTTAAATTACAAAAGAAAACAAAATCTGTGAATGATGATGTGGTGAAGTGACAAGGTTACTTTTGTGTAAATTGTTCCGATGCTGAAAAACGCTTTTTGACTTTAGTCAGAATAGTGTGACCTCTAACTCCAATTTGAATATTGTAGAGGTGTAAAAGAGATGCTTTCTAAATGAGGACACCATTGTTTCATGTAAGGTTTTGAAGTGGTGTAACTACTCTCTAGGAACGTCTCAAGATGTAGTGACATAAGACATAAATAATGCCAGTTCCACTGCCTACCCTTCAACTCCGGCTACGTTAAAGATTTTCTTCCTAATACAGTAGTTCCCATTTATCCTCAGGGGATATATTCCAAGACTCCTAGTAGATGCCTAAAATTGTGAATAGGTAGGAACCTGATTGCTGTCAGTCAGAACACATTTCTGTTCATGTCTTCTGCACACACATTTCATGTCTTTTAGCTAAACACTTATCACACACTGTGGTAACAACTTTCACAATTTGAAGTGAGACAGCAAAATGAGCGCAAAATTTCTTTTTCCTTCCCACTTACATGGACAGAAAATTCATTTTTAATGTAGATCTTAGCAACTTCAGCATATAATTTGTGCCTTTTTTTAAAGTCAAGAACTTTCACCTTTTCACTTAAAGGATGCACTTTATGGCTCCTCTTTGGCATATCCAATAGCCAGCATCACTACTCTTGCACTTTGGAGCCATTATTAAGTAAAATAAGGGTTACTGGAACACAAGCACTGTGATAGGTCTTCTGTATTTAAATAAGCCCTATGCTATCTCCATTATATGGTGCACACCCTAGTCTAGTATACTTTGAGGCTGCTTCCAATTAGAATTCCAGGCCCAGAGTGAAGAAAAGTTGTTTCTGCCCACAGTTCAGAGCTATTCGGGCACTTTTGTCATGCAGCTTACTGTCCAACCTACCCTTCTTCCTACCTGAGTTGGAAGCAGGGCAGGGGCCTCTCTGTAAACTCACCTATGACTCACTTACCTGCTCTGCTCACTTTCAAGATTCTTTTCATACCTAAGAAGGTTTGTTAGTTTTTGTTTTCTTTCTTTGGGCTGGAAGACTGTTCTCATGTCATTTCCTGTGTCATTTATATTTAAAGATTTTTAGTAAAATAATTTTCTCAGCCTTCCAGGCTTTGTTTCTTGATATTGAAAGGAAAAATTATAGAATTTTTAAAACAAAAAAACAAAACAAAACAAACTGTGTATCTCTATCTCTTGCCTGCCTCTTGAATTAAAAATAAATTTCAGACTGTTCTTGCTGAAACTAATTTGAGGGATCTGTTTTTGAAAGCAAAAAGCCAAACTCTAAAAACTTTATCTATTCTAACTATAATAATCTTATTCTTCCCAGAAGTAATGAATATCTCTAACTGAATAGGCATAAGATTTTAAAAAGATACGAGGAAGTGCCAAAAAGAAAAGCATAGTAATGTATTCAAAAGTATTACCTCACTACACAAATAGAATACAAGATTTTCTACCCACACATAAAAAAAAAAAGAGAATTAGGTAACCACAAACAATTGTTTTAAAATAGCAGTATTGAGTTCTAAGCCACTTTTGTCTCTTTTCCTTGTCCATGGAACTGCCAGAACTCAGATGTTGAAGTCGTTTTCTTCCTTGGCAGAGTTTCTGGCATGGATTCCTTATAGCTAGTGTGCATTTGCTCCCCCTCACTCCACTGGTCTCTGGATTGCTGCCTGTCTTCCGTCTTCTGTGTCATACCTTGGAGTGTCATTTTGGGGTTTGCTGGGATCCCTCCATCTCTCTTAGTCCCAGGGTGTGCTTGGGCTCTTCTAGCAAATAATACTTCCCAGCAGTATTTTGTGTGTGTGTGTGGTTTCTGTGTAGAGCAGTCTTTTTTCATTTTCTCAGATTCTATTAATAATCCCATGTGTCATAAGCATTTTGTATCCTTTTTAATTTCTTGAGAAATTAGAATAATATTCCTCACAGGCAAAGTCAGAGGACAAGTCATATGGCATTTGATTGAGTCACCTCAAAGTATCACCTTGTACTGCAAAATCAACCAGTTTCCTATGTTTCAAATGAAACATCTTGATGTTCCTTTCCCGGAGTTTTATTTCCTTCCTTCCTTCCTTCCTTCCTTCCTTCCTTCCTTCCTTCCTTCCTTCCTTCCTTCCTTCCTTCCTTCCTTTCTCTCTTTCTCTCTTTCTCTCTTTCTTCTTCCTTTCTTTCTTTTCTTTCTTTTTCTTTTTTTGACATGTTCTCTAGCTCATTGCAGCCTTGAACTCCTGGGTTCAAAGGATCATCCAGCCTCAGCCTCTGAAGTAGCTGGGACTACAGGTTCACCACTGTGCTTGTCGACTTTTTTTGTTTGCTTTATGTTTTGTTTTTTAATAGAGATGGAGTCTCACCATTTTGAGCAGGCTGATTTTGAACTGCTGGACTCAAGTGACCCTCCCTCCTTGGCCTCCCAAAGTGTTGGGATTATAGGTGTAAGCAACCGAACCTGGCTACTGGAGTTTTGTAGATACCTGGCATATTCTCTGAGAGGCATTGGTATTGCCTTTACCATCTTCTTTTTGGAGTTTTAATTTTTGATTCTTTTTTTCCTCTGGAGTCCATTTACAACTTCTTCTTGGGGACCATCAGAATCTTTTTCAAATATACCCACTGACATTTTGTCCTGACATGTTAGAATTTTGGGTGAATATGCAAATTAGGAATTTCTGGAATCCAACTCAAGCTGGTTAAATGACAGAGGGATTTATTGGCCCATAATTGGAAGCTGACATGTAAGTTGGCTCCAGGGTTGGCTTGAGTCAGCTACTCAACAGTTTCCTTTTATCTCCTCTCTGCCTCTGGCAGGGTCAGCTTCTTCTGAAGCTGGCTCTACTTTGTAGTCACAAAATAGTTGTGTCAACTCTCATAACAATGTGGAGAAACACATCTACGGAGGAAGAAGCTTACAGTCATGGCAGAAGGTGAATGGGGAGCAGGCATGTCTTACACGGCAGGAGCAGGAGCAAGAGAGTGAGTGCGGAGGTGCTACACATTTTTAAAGGATTAGATCTCAGGAGAACTCACTGTTTAGTGCAAGGACAGTATCACGGGGGATGGTGCTAAACCATTCATGAGAAATTGGCCCCCATGATCCAATCACCTCCCACCAGGCCCCACCTCCAACATTTGAGATAAAATTCAACATGAGATTTGGGTGGTGACACATATGCAAACCATATCATATGACCTTTGTGTCAGGGACCAGCATATGTGCTAAAGATTCTACATACGTGTTTCTGAAATGGTTCAGGGTGTCTGCCCAGCCTATTACTACCATTCTTTGAGAGTTTCCCTTACCAGAGAATGGACTTATTATAGCTTGTTTGTTTGATGAAGTTGATTGGATTAAGAATAGTTATTTGGTCCAGATTAAGCCAATTGTCTTCTCTATGATTTTTTTCACTGTATTTTAAAAATACCATCTCTAGAAATTTTGAGGTGGTATTCAAACTAGTCAGTTTCTGCTGGTCTGTGGGAGCAGATCAGATATATTCCAAAATAGAACACTAGAAGCTTGGGGTGGCCATTTTTCATATGTTCAAGAGAAACAGGAAGGATTGTGAGCAGAGTTAAGGTAGTATTTGGCCCCAAAGAGGGAAAGACAAAGAAAAGTATCCTTGGTTCCTGATGACTTTCACATTCATGGTTCAGCTGCACCTTGGCCCATTATCTGTGCAACAGGTTTTTCAAATGAGGCACAAAGATAAAGAACAATGTAATAGATCCAAGGAATAATTATCTCTCTCTACCCAATGCCTCAGAAGCTAAAGTGGGGTGCTAGACTGCCTGTGCATGATTTGCTAAGGTATAACAAGATGGTTCTGTCAGCAAGGTCATGTACCCCAGCTAGTATAAGAGGGAAAACTTGGAGAACAGAGGTTTGTGTGTGAACTTTGAATGGTCTCCTCTGCCCCTCCTCATGGAAATAGCAGGATGTTTTATTTCAGCTCAAGCCAATGAGTGGGGCTTCAAGAGGACTGTGAAGAGATTTTGATATCTGTATCCTGGAGATTAATGAACATAGTCAATAGTGTTTAACTTAAGTCTGAAAAGTCTAAAGTCAAGAGATATAAAAGGAATCCACTGGGGTACTGGGAGTAGGCTGCACTTCCACTCAAATTGGCTCCTGAAAAAAAAAAAAAAAAAAAAGAGAGAGAGAGACACTCTCCTCCCCTAACCCTGCAAAAGAGAGTTGACCTGGGGTTATCTTAAAACAGAAACTCTTAAATGACTATTTCAGTCATTTGTTGTATACATGAAAAAATAGTATGTTACTGGTTACTCAAAATGGAGCTATCTAGAAGAAGGCATTGCCAAGGTCAAAGAAACTGCATTGCAGATCTTTAGTGAGAAGCTCTGAAGAAGCAACAAAAGTGTCCAACCAAGAAAGAGTCAGTAATGCATCTGCTGTCCAGAGAGCACCAAAGCCACATTTTATCAGCTGCATAACCCAGCTCCTTCCTCTGGTCCCTCTTTGCTTAGTCTGACTTTGGAGAAGCCAGAGCCGTGGCTTACACAGTGTGGGAGGAGATAGAGTTAGGAACTTCTTAAGAAACCAGCCACATCCCCACCCCACCTTAAACCTCCATTCTGGGAATGAGGAAAGCTTGACACTGAATAAGAGTTTAGATATTCTATTTCTTTACTGAACTGAACTCTAGCTTGGGTATTATTAGAGTAGCTGGTATGTTTAATGCCAAAACATTACCTAAGAATGCATACACCAACTATGGACTTTATCTATAGTTTTATCTTTAATAGTGAGAAATAATACATTCATTTTCTTTTCACATTTTATCACTGATGGAGGTATCATATAATCATATTAACATCTCTGCAGGGTAGATGTTATCTCAGTAGGAATTATTTTCTTCCTTCTGTAATTAAGGAAACTGAGGCTCACACAGTTTAAGTAAGTTTCCTAAGGTCCCACAACCAACAGTCAGAAGAACAAGGCTATGAAACATGAATGTTTCAGCCAATCAGTTGTTCCCTTCCTGTATGCTGCACTGAACCTCGAGGACCAACAAAGAACTTGAGAATTCAAAGTGGGCAATATTTTATCTAATTTGGGGAAACAAGGATGTTCATGCAAGGGGAATGGTTCATGAAATGGACTTTCAGGATGAATAAGTTTTTAGCAAACAGAGATGAGAGGAAAATAATTCTAGGACAGAAGTGACTAAACTAAGAAACTGAGGCTGGATAGGGTGTAGTCTACAAACTGTGATAGTCTAATTTGGATACGTATAAGATCTAGGAAGGGTTAGGGAAAGATAAGTCTGGAAACATTGTGGGGCAATAGAATAGTAATTCTTTACTTTTTACCTTACTCCCTCTTCTGCAACGGCCTCTTTCTTATTCTTTGAGAAAAAAATGAAGATACCCTTTTCATATGATTTGGAAAGTAGAGATTATGTGCTAACATCTCACTTGGTACAGGGGAAAACTGCAAGCATTTTTTAGAGAGGTGGACCTAATTTTGAATCCATTACTACTATAAGAACATACTGTTTCTGAAACTCAATTTCCTTGTCTGTAGAGTAGAAAAATTACCCCATAGTACCACAGTGGGGGATACATAAAATAAGATGAATATGATACAGAATTATAAAGTAACTATGTGACCTTAAGCAAATTACAAATGTCATGTCTCTGTCCCTCAGTTTGCCCTCCCCATTGTGTTGTTAGTGACATGTTATATCACTGTTTGAAGTACTTCACTGGGAAGATTTTTTTTTTAAGCAAAGCAAGGTATTCTTATAAATGCTCAGTAGATGTCAAACTTAATTTTGTATGTGTCCAAAATTAAGCCTTTCATTTTAGTTACATAGAAAGGTCCTTTAAGTGAGGGTAAGAGAACATTTAAACTGAAAATTATATGTACTAGGCCTGAAAATTTTTAATGGCCTTATTTAAAATGAATATAAAGGTACTTAAGGAAGGCAGCAGTTGTAGGCTTTCTTTTCTTAGGAAATCAATACTCATAAAACTCAAGGTTGGAAATGAGAATTAAAAACCACAGTGAGTTTATTTTAAAACATGTAGTCTGTCATCTTTATTTTCCCTTTGGATTACATAGTGTTTATACCCTGAGGTCTATTTATGTTGCTGCAGCTCTTTCACTGACTTTGAAGTGAACTTTGTATGGTGCTAGAATCAGAGCATTAGGGCTTAGAGATCATGTATTCCAGACCTCTCATTTAAAAAGAGTAAATTAAGGTAAGAGAGTAAAGTGAATTTCCTTGATATCTTTGTTTCCTCTGAGATGTAAAAATCTCCTGTTGTTCTTAACCACTAGGCTAAGTTCAGTGACAGCAAGAGTCATCCTAGTTCATCCCCTACCATGGCCCCAATCTTCTCCTTAACCTAGACAGTGACTGGCACTTAGCAGACACTCCACTTACAGTTCTGGAAAAAAGCTTTTATCTCTGAATAAAGTATTTTACTCTCATCAGAAACTCTCTGGCATTCCTGGTATGGCTTAGGAGACTAATCATTGATAATAAATAAATAAATAAATGACAAATTCCTGCTGTTCTTCTCCCAAATACATGCCTCATGGAGTTGCCTGCAGGAGAAACAGTTCCACAGCAAATCAAGACCTGCAATTTAAAGGATTCTACTCTTGCCGGGTGTGATGGCTCATGCTTGTAATCCCAGCACCGTGGGAGGCTGGGGTAGGAGGATTGCTTGGGGCCAGGAATTTGAAACCATCTTGGTCAATATAGCAAGACCCTGTCTTTACAAAAGAATTAAAAATTTATCCTGGCATGGTGTTGCCCACCTGTAGTCCCGGCTACTCAGGTGGCTGAAGCATGAGGATTGCTTGAGGGATTGCTTGAGCCTGGGAGGTCAGGGCTGAAGTGAGCAGTGATCACACCACTGCACTCCAGGATAGGTGACAGGGTGAAACCTTCTCTCAAATACAAACAAACACACAAAAACAAGGATTCTACTCTTCTAACTTCAAACCAACAAAAATAAGGATTCTACTCTTACAAATTCTCACCAGCAGATTCATTTAAAGTCACTATTTCTTCTGTCCAGGGCATCCTAATACATGCAGCTGCTCTCATCCAACTGACTAGCACACAGATTTGTTATCAAAGTTTAATACCAGTTGGTCAGAAGGCTGCCTATTTCTTCTGGGTATCTCTTCAATGTTCCAGAAAACAAATTTCATTTATTCTTATAAGTCTGACTGTCCCAAAGTTACTTTATGTACAAAAATCTGTGTATTTCTTTTGGTGTGATTCAGATGCAAGCAGAAATTAATTTTATTCATATTGTTATCTTTAAGACTATGTGTATTGGAGAAGGATTTATAGACAACGAAACAGTAAAAGATTAAGTCAAACAAAACAACTTAGTGCTTTTGTAATTTTGGAGGCTTTTGTCTGAAGGGAGATAGCTAAAGCTTGGCAAAGGCTTCCCACGTGTGACAAGTAGAAGAGACAGCTCCTTTCCCTCTTCATTGGGGCAAGCACCATAGTAATTAGAGTTAAAGGACACCAATAGACCTTTTTATTAGAACCAGATAACTTTCTGGTGTTTCTCAAACAAGAGAAAGGCACCTCCATGGAATCTCTTTCATCTGTTTTCAAATTCTTTCTACCAAGACCAGTTCTTCCGCCAACTTCACCTAATTTATGTATGATCTACAGCTGTGGTTTACAAACTGAATTCAGGTGGCCAGGCAGGGACCCCTTCCCTCGCGCCCTCCCACCGACTAACCGCCCCCCGCCACACACACACACACACACACACACACACACACACACGCACGCACATACTGCCCCACCACACACACACACACACACACACGCACGCACGCACATACTGCCCCACCACACACACACACACTGCCCCACCACACACACACACACACACACACACACACACACACACACACACACACACACACACACACACACACACACACACACACACACACACACACACACACACACACACACACACACTGCCCCACCACCTCGACCTCCACATACATTCCCCGACCCCCTCCAGCAGTGAAGTCTAGGAGCACCGCTGAATAATTTAAATTTTCGAGGGGAAGCACAGCGCCATCTGTCGGACATCATGCCAATTACTCTTGGTAAGTTGGGATTTAACTGTTACTTTACACTTTGGACGGCTAGGTACTCCTTTTGGCCTAAGGACACAGTGAAAAATGTACCGAGACCTAAGAGAGCCACGAAACAAGAAACTTCAGAAACCTCTGATATCTGATCAAGAGTTAAGAGACGTCAGAATCATCACAACTGACAAAAGGTTAGGAAAAAATTCCAAACATTTCTATTTATTTCCTACAGACTTCCCCATTATATTTTTCGCTGCCTAAACAGAAGCAGACATCTGTGATCAGGAGCTGGGCTGTGGCAGTTAACATTTTATTGCCATTTACTGGTTATGAACCCTTTGTATGATATCTTCCAATCTATATGAATAGATAGATGATATGTAGCAGTATGTATGTGTTTAAAGAGAGATTTTTTTTTTCCCTAGGCATGTCTCCATACATGCATATTTGAAAAAGTTAAAGACATGGGTTTCATGTTTCAAAATGGCTAGGACAGGAGCTGTGGAGTTCTCAAATCCTAATTGAGGGCTGTCACGGGGAAAGGTGCTGATAGAAAAATCAGTCTCATCCTAGGTGACCTCTGTCAACTTTATAAGCTCTTTGATGACTTATTAGTCCATTTATAAAACAAAGAGAATAATACAGATGTTATTGAGGTTTGTGTTTATAAAATATTCTAAGATGCTCAGATAAAAGGTGTGACTCACAGGAAATGCCAAATCTGAAATAAATCGTCCTTCTGAGTCACAACTAATACCTTTCAATGTGATGGAAACTTGATATTTGAAAACTCCCTTGAAAACAGATTCCTGTTTTCATCAGCTGTACCTTTCCTATGAAATTTGTTTCCATATTTCTTTCCTGTTTACCATGCTTTCAAATTGGTTGGCATTTATAACTTGAAAGGGGACCATTGAACAATTACTTAAGGGAGACAGACACAAATACAATTTTTTTTCCACCAGGTAAAGACCATGTGCGTGTGTTTAAATGTAATTATCCTTTCCCTTTTGATTTTTGTCAATCAAAGAAATAGATGTTACTGAAATGTCTGATTGTTTTATCTCATCACTACCAACAAAAAATGTTCCATTAGAGTCCGGGAGGCTTTCTATTTCAGAATGTTTTCTAGGCAATATGTGGTAATTCAAAGAGATCAAAGTAAATGTCTCCACCTCAATTCATACAAGCCTTGATAATAATACACTTTCAAAACTTGTCTATTCTAAAGTAACATTTGTCTACTAAGCCCTTTTTTGGAGAAAATTTAAATTAGTGGGAGGACCTTATACACTATCTTTTTCATAACGAACACTTTTCTTGATTATTAAGAAGTAAATAAAATGATCTTCAATTCTAGAACGCAGAGATAAGCGCCATTGAAATGCTAGTGTGCTTTGGTCTAGTCTTTTGTCTATGTATGTTTTAATATTATATACTGTTTTAATTTTTATTCATCTCATTTTGTGTTACAGTTTCTTTTTTTATTAAGTTGTGCAGGTTTGTTACATAGGTATACACATGCCATGGTGTTTTGCTGCACCCATCAACCCGTCATTTACATTAGGTATTTCTCCTAATGCTATCCCTTCCCTATCTCCTTCCCACCTCCCCCCCTACCACCCTTGCTGATTGGCTTGGTATGTGAAGTTCCCCTCCCTGTGCCCATATGTTCTCACTGTTCAACTCCCGCTTAAGAGTGAGAACATGCGGTGTTTGATTTTCTGTTCTTGTGTTAGTTTGCTGAGAATGATGGTTTCCAGCTTCATCCATGTCCCTGCAAACGACATGAACTCATTCTTTTTATGGCTGCATAGTATTCCCTGGTGTATATGTGCCACATTTTCTTTATCCAGTCTATCATGATGGGCATTTGGGTTGGTTCCAAGTCTTTGCTATTGTGAACAGTGTTGCAATAAACATACATGTGCATATGTCTTTATAGTAGAATGATTTATAATCCTTTAGGTATATACCCAGTAATGGGATTGCTGGGTCAAATGGTATGTCTGGTTCTAGATCCTTGAGGAATTGCCACACTGTCTTCCACAATGGTTGAACTAATTTACACTCCCACCAACAGTGTAAAACTATTTCTATTTCTTCACATCCTCTCCAGCATTTGTTTTTCCTGACTTTTTAATGATCACCATTCTAACTGGCGTGAGATGGTATCTCATTGTGGTTTTGATTTCTATTTCTCTGATGACCAGTGACGATGAGCATTTTTTCATATTTTTTTTGGCCACATAAATGACTTCTTTTGAAAAGTATCTGTTCATATCCTTCATGTTACAGTTTCTTTTGGTAATTTTGATTACCATTCGCTCCAATTAAGTCAGTCATGTAATATTTAACATACTTTTGCATGTGTTTAAAAAATGGCAGTTTAAATTTATTTTAGATACTGTAAGTAAATTGAAATTGTGAAGTATAGATTTAAAATATATTATTTTGAAATTTCCATCTGAAATGTTACGTAATTTTATGTTTGTTGAGTCACTCTGTAATTAATTCTAAAGCTCATACCATGAGCTGTTCACGCTGTTAAACTTTAAAATTGATTTGAGGAAGAAAAATTTCGTCAGCTGTTTTAATTTAAATAAGTATGCATGTGCTTTGCCACTGGATAATTGTGCTAACTCAGGCTGGGCGCAGTGGCTCATGCCTGTAATCCCACCACTCTGGGAGGCTGAGGTGGGTGGATTATCTGAGGTCAGGAGTTCGAGAACAGCCTGGTCAAAATGATGAAGCCCTGTCTCTACCAAAAATACAAAATTAGCCAGGCATGGTGGTACACACCTGTAATCCCAGCTACTTGGGAGGCTGAGGCAGAATTGCTTGAACCCAGGAGGTGGAGGTTGCAGTGAGCCGAGGTAGTGCCACTGCACTTCAACCTGGGTGACAGAGTGAGACTCTGTCTCAAAAAAAGAAAAAAAAAACTGCTCTTATCAAACAAGCCCTTGAAATTCCATTCAATTCATGAAGCCATCTCAGTTTCTTCTGGGACAGGTAGTAATTTACCCATTCTCAACCATTTAGAAATATTGTAAGTCCCTTTAACTTACTGAATCATAACAGACATTCGTTCCATTGTTTATACATAAAATTACTAAATATTAGTTAATGGGTAGTCCTAGATAAAATTTGTGAAGTTAGGTTGTCCTCTGCTCAAAACTGTTTCTGTTGTGAGTATTCTTTTTTTCTTCTTATGCCCAAGTAATCAAATTCTGATAATGCCCATTGCATGCCTTAGGAATCTGTCTCCCATGCCCCACTCAGCTCCTCTTTCCTGGCAAGGCTTGTACTTTGGACTTTTCTGAACACCACACCTTACCCCATACTCATCAGCCAATGTTGATTCTTCTGGTGGCTGAGGGTCTTGTTGGATGACTGCATTGCTAATCTTGCCATTGCATTTCGCTGAAGTGCAAATAACTGGTAAATGATTCATGAGTCATGCCTCCCAGATTGTGTACTCATTTAATTAATGGAAGGCTTCGAAGGCTTAATTCCTAAGAGGGACTGAGCAATAATGAAAGTAGACTGAAGTATTTTGAAGGGTAGTGAAGGAAAGAAAGCTATACCCATGTGATAATTGGGTTTCCAATATAGCTGTTTTCAGTCTGAGTCTCAGAGGCTGACTTTGATGCAAGAACATTTGAGCAGGAGATAAGCTAAGGAAGTGCTCTCAAGAAAAATCAGTAGGGGCTTAAGGGAAGCAGAACAGGGAAGTGGAAGTAGCTAAGCATGGACTAATTTCAGGTCAACTCCCTTTCTCAGCCTCATCCTGCAGGGAGTTGTGTAAAGGAAATTACACTTCTGAGTTTGTCCTGGCTTGAGGAAAGGGAATCATTTGCCATAGCTTGCCCTGTGGTGGCCATAAACTCCCTGGCACTTCCTGCTGGTAAGTACGGCCAAAAAGGCTGTAGTAAACCAAGGACGGTCTCCTGAAGATCGAGATTGTGAGCTGTTAGAAGTGCAAATACAAAAGCTGGGGATGGGCATAGGAATCATAGGGATGTGGATGAAGCACCATCTGTATGCACTGTAATGGTGTGAACTTGAGAGGGAACAGAGTGGATGAACAATATCCATGCAGCCGTGACTTGGGCAGTGGGTCCTTCTTCCTGAAGGTAATTAAAGCACCAGATCAAGATATAGAATAATATAAGTACCCCAGAAGCCTTTCTTGTACTCACCTCCCATCAATAGACCCCTTGAAAAGGTAATCAGTACTCTGATTATACTTAGTTTTGCTTGCTTTGTAGCCTTATGTAAATAAAGCATACGCTATGTACTCTTCTTTGTCTGTCTTTTATATTTGACTTATTGAGAGATGCATCCACATTGTAGCATCTAGAGGTTGTTCATTCTTTTTCATTGCTGTGGAGGATTCAGTTATATAACTGTTTCACTATTTATTCTACTGCTGATGGGAGTTTGGGCCATTTCCATTTTGGGGCTATTATGAGTAATGGTGTTATAAATTTCTTTAAAGTGTATTTTGAGGCATAAATGTTTGCATTTCTGCAAGAAATATGTAAATACCTAAGAGTAGAGTTGATTACATAGACTACACATACGTTAAGCTTTAGTATAATAGATACTGCCATGTAGTTTCCCAAAGTGATTATAGCATTTTAACTCCCTCTAGCAGTATATGTGAATTTCAGTTACTCTACATTCTCTGCAATATTGGGGAGCCTCAGACTGTAAATTTTAGTCATTCTAAATATGCAGCTTGTTTTTTAAACTGTCAGTAAATTGAAAACCCACGATTAGGAATTTTGTAGAAACTTCTCTTGATATTAGCAACCTCATTTTGAGAAATGCCAATATTAGTAAATAACTACTCTCCCCACGCATATGATAACTGCTAAATATTATTATTTATTTACTCAACTGATAAACTTTTTTTATTTTTAAGCATTTGGATCTGAATCAACAAGATGTCTCTCATATTGTGTATTGCTAGAAATAAAGGGTGATGTCTATTTAAATTCGCTTTATATAGAACAAAGTTTAATGCTACATAACCCGTCAGCTAATTAATACATATCTTTAAAAAACATTTTAGGTTGGCTAGTCTTTAGCCTAGAACTTCCTAGCTCCAATTTAAAATTAAGGCACTCCAGCAAAATATGTGGGAATATTTTGACATCTGTGTATATATGCATATAGGAAGTGAGTCATTTTAGTGTCAGCTGAAAAAAAGCCACATTTTAGGTGTATAAGACTATTTTTAAAAGTTGTAATTTTGTGTAGACTGAAACCTGATAGCAGGTGAGAGAGAGGTGGCTGTCTGTCCATGCATGGACTGTAATTAGAGAAAGATTTGAGCAGTATGCCTGTCCTCCAATATCATTATCACTATATATCATTTTACTAGTATGATTTTATCTTTTTAAGTGTTTTAGGACTCTGCAGTATCCAGTTAATAATGTTTTTAACTTAGGTAGTAGCCAGGCTGAAAAATAAGAAGCCATTGTAGGGGGCTCCAATGATCTAAAAAAAAAATTAGGCTTTTATTAGATGGCAAATTTGTTCTACCATGTGATTTTTGTGTTAATTTTTCTCCTTATAACTAAAAAAGTCTTACAAAATAAAAGGTAAATATTGCCTCAAAAATTGTGGATACCTGTATAAAGTATGTGCCCTCAATCCTTATCAGCTAACACCTGCTTTATAAATTAATGCCTTATCAGAGATTTGTAGAGTTAGCTACAGAGTAAGTCATTAAGATGTGGTGGTTGAAAGAAAGAAAAACCAAAAATTATAGTGGAGAACTGTCTGGAGGGAAAGAAGATCTGCTCATAAATTACAGAGAGCAACAAAAATGTTAAAAATAATAAGTTTTCACAATTTTTCCGAAGCCTGCCTCTGCTTATTTTAGGATGAGCACAAACCATATGACTTCTATCTGGAGGCACTGTGAGATCAATGGTCTGGTAATGTCTGTTGATTTCCAGCATCAAATTCATAGAAGCATGCAGTGAGTAGAAGAGAAAGAATCTTGGCAATTTTGTAGTTTCTGTTCTTTCATCCAAATAGGAGAACCGGAGCTCAGCAAAGAGTGAAGAACAACCTCAATGTCACATAAAACGTTCTCCATCCTCCATTTCCACCAATTTCTCCAAACACCTCTCTCTCCCCTTCTCTTCAACAGTTTCCATTAGTGTTTTCCATTAACACAAAACTCAGAATTCTCTCTGCCATGGGCCCTTGTGTTTTTCGATGTTTGTGTCCTTGTTTATGCAATCTCTCCACTGCAACTGTGTCAGGCAGTGGGGACAGCTAAAATGTTGATGCTGCCATCTGGGAATCACTTTCTTATGGGGTTCACTCATGTAAACAAAGAACACTTGCTCTAAAGTACAGTGTAATCAACTCATGAAAATTATGAAACAAAACATGCTCTAGCTCCCCTTCTATGCCTGTTCAAATTACAGAAATTGCATTGAAATGCATTGAAATGATAGCAAACATTTTAGTAGACAATTCCATAATACACGCTGATTTTAAAAGATGGACTCAGATCATAAATTTTGAGTGATTGTTGGAAGCTAAAGGGCAGATAGAATCACCTTGCTGCAGAAATCAGAAGAGGGACAACTGAAAAATAAAGGCTGTAACAGGAGCATGTGTCACATCATCATAGCAGTTTTCTTTCCTTCCTTCCTTCCTTCCTTCCTTCCTTCCTTCCTTCCTTCCTTCCTTCCTTCCTTCCTTCTTTCCTTCTTTCCTTCCTTCCTTCCTTTCACCTCTGAACTTTTTATTGACTTCCTGTTCCCCAAAGGGTATCCTGCTTCTGCTGGCTTGATGTCTTAGAACTTTGGTGTCATTGGTCTCAGACACCCTTTTGCTATCCATTGTCCGGTGGCTGGTGGTCTTTGGATGGTTTGCATGGAGTTGCTGCTGTCCAGGGCATCACCAAGATTGAGTCCTCATCGTCTTCAAGCAGGCAGTGGTAGGTGGCGCTCTCAGCCTCCAGCTTGACCTTGATGTTCAGCAGGGCCTCCTACTCCTGGGCCTGTCGCTGTCCCTCTGCCCGGCTCTGTGCCATCTCTGACTCCAGGTGCAGCAGAATCCCATTGAGCTGCTCCATCTGCAGGGTGTAGTGGGCCTCCACCTCCCTCAGGCTGTTCTCCAAGCTGGCCTTCAGATTTCTCATGGAGTTCAGGTCCATCTTTATGGACTGGACTGTACGTCTCAGCTCTGTGAGCATCAACTCAGCATCTCCAACCTCGGTGGACTGCATGGTGACCACTGTGATGCTCTCCTCAATCTGCTGAGACCAGTACTTGTCCAGCTCCTCTCAGTTCTTTCGAGTCAGCTCATCATATTGGGTCCGGATGTCTGCCATGATCTTGGCAAGGTCCTGAGATTTGAGGCATCTACCTCCACGGTCAACTCAGAGCTGGCAATCTGGGCTTGTAGGCCTTTTACTTCCTCTTTGTGCTTCTTCTTCATGAAAAGCAACTCCTCCTTGAGAGCCTCCATCTCTGTCTCCAGCTGCAGCTAAGTGACACTGGTCATCAGTCACCTTGCAGAGCCCATGGATGTCACTCTCCACAGACTGGTGCATGGCCAGCTCTGTCTCATACTTGACTCTAAAGTCATCAGCAGCAAGACAGGCATTGTCGATCTGTAGAACGATACGGGCATTGCCCACAGTATTTTCAAAGATCTGAGCCCTCAGGTCCTTGATTGTCTTGAAGTAATGACTCCAGTCTCTGACCTGGAGTCCCTTCTTCTCCAGGTGCTCTCGGATTTTGCTCTCTAGCTACCAGTTCTTGGTCTCCAGGTTCCTCACTCTGTCCAGGTAGGAGGCCAGACGGTCATTCAGGCTTTATATTGTCTCCTTCTCATTCTGGATCTCCCATTCCTGCCAGACCCCTGGCCATCCCTGTGGCCACGCCCCCGGACCCCATGCCGCCCCGGAAGCTGGTGGAGTGGGACACAGAGATCCAGGAACCAGAGCCCCTGGCGCCTGCATAGATGCTGACCATGCTGCTGACCGGCCAGGTGCCATAGTTGGGCACCTGGACAGAGCCTGGGAACTGGTATTTGGTGGAGAAGATGGAGCAAGTGGTGAAGCTCATGCTGTCCGGGAGGAGAGTGAGAGGGCAGGTCTCAGGCTTTGCCGACGACCCATCATAGCAGTTTTCTAAGGAAGCTGCAGAGAAACATCAAGCTCAGATCGAACAAAGCAAAGAGTGGGAGGGGCCCCTGGGCCAGGCATCAGAGCAATAAATTAAAGACTTTATTTGAGTAATCTGGGTCTCACCCTCTATCCTCTATAAGCAGCTGTTGACCCCAGCAGTGTTTACTTCAGAATGAAGTCTAGAGGGGTGTTTGTTTGATATGCAGTGAATTTTCGTAGAAGAGTCGTTTGTATGAGGCTGTGGCTGGAGATAAAGGAAAGCAGAGCCTGAGCTAACTAGGGACCTTCACATCCACATGAAGACAGGGGAAGGAAGGAGAATCACTGATTCCCTTTGTCTGTAGGACACATTTGAGAGGGGGGAACTCTGAAGTAGGAGTTTAGACACAAGATACTCCCAGGGTGGGCAGTATAGAAGGTAATATACAACACACAGCAAGGCTGGGGATCCTCCAAGACTCGAAATAAAAGTTATTTGTACACAGTGGAGGTTTCTCAGTCTGGCCTCCTCTCAAACATTCAAGGCAAGTTTCTATATTCAGAACTTATATTCAGCGACAATAAAAGAGGCTCTCATTTGATCTGATGAAATACAATACAGACATTATCTAACAATTCTGTTTGATAAAGATAATTATAAATAGCAACCCCAAACCATAAACTTGCTAAATAAATTTAGGATAAAAGCAAATCATTAAAAATATTTAAAAGATCCAAAATGTTTCTGACTAGCATGAATAGAAAAAACACTATCCACATTTAAACATACCCTCATATAATTTCAGAATGCCAAGGATAAATATAAAATCCAAAAAGTTGGCTGGGTGCAATGGCTCATGCCTGTAATCCCAGCACTTTGGGAGACCGAGGTGGGCAGACCATGAGGTCAGGAGTTCAAGACCAGCCTGGCCAACATGGTGAAACCCTCTCTCTCCTAAAAATACAAAAATTAGCCTGGCATGGTGGCACGTTCCTGTAATCCCTGCTACTTAGGAGGCTGAGGCAGGAGAATTGCTTGAACCAGGACCCAGGAGGCAGAGGTTGCAGTGAGCCAAGATTGGGCCACTGCACTACAGTCTGGGCTACAGAGCGAAACTGTCTCAACAAACAAACAAACAAACACACAAACAAAGAAACAAATCCAAAAATTTTTCAAGAGGAAAAAAATCAGATTGCTAATGATAGAGTTCCCATGTTGAAAGTGAAGGAATAATATTGAAGTTGTGAAAGAAAAAAAATATTAACCTAGAGTTCTTTTTTGCTTTTTAAAAAAATTTTAATTAAAAAAAATTGTCATGAGTGCACAGTAGGTGTATGTATTTATGAGGTACATAAGATATTTTGATACAGGCATACAATGCATAATAATCAACTAGGAGTAAATGGGTATCCATCACCTCAAACATGTATCCTTTCTTTGTGTTAGAAAAAATTCAATTATAACTCTTAGTCATTTTAAATGTAGAATGAATTATTGTTGACTGTATTCACCCTGTTGTGCTATCAAATACTAGATCTCATTTATTCTATATAACTATGTTTTTGTACCCATTAACCAACCCTACTCCCTCACTCCACAAGTACACTTTCCAGCTTCTTGTAACCATCATTCTGCTCTCTATTGCCATGAGTTCAATTGTTTTAATTTTTAGATCCCATAAAAAATGGAGAACGTGCAAAGTTTGTCTTTCTGTGCTTGGCTTATTTCACTTAATTAACATAATGACTTCCAGTTCCATCCATGCTGTTGCAAATGACAAGATTTCATTCTTTTTCATTGCTGAATAGTGTTCCAAAGAAAATATGCACCACAATTTCTTTATCCATTGGTATGTTGATGGACACTTAGGTTGCTTCTAAATCTTGACTATTATGAATAGTGCTGCAATAAACATAAGGGAGCATATATCTGTTCAATTTACCGATTTCCTTTCTTTTGGATATACACTAAGCAGTGGAATTACTGGATCATATGGTAGCTCTATTTTTTAAGGTTTTTTGTTGTTGTTGTGGTTTTTTCAGGGTTTTTTTGTGCTTAAAATTTCTTTTCTTTTTTGTTTTTTTATTTTATTTTATTTTATTATTATTATACTTTAAGTTCTAGGGTACATGTGCATAACATGCAGGTTTGTTACAGATGTATACTTGTGCCATGTTGGTGTGCTGCACCCATCAACTCGTCAGCACCCATCAACTCGCCATTTACATCAGTTATAACTCCCAATGCAATCTATTTTTTAGTTTTTTAAGGAACCTCCATACTATTCTCCATAGAGGCTCTACTAATTTACATTCCCACCAATGGGGTACAAATGTTCCTTTTTCGCTACATCCTCAGTAGGATTTGTTATTATCTGTCTTTTGGGAAAAAAGCCATTTTAACTGGGGCGAGATGATGTCTCATTGTAGTTTTATTTATTTATTTATTTATTTATTTATTTATTTATTTATTATTTGAAACAGAATCTTGCCCTGTTACCCAGGCTGAAATGCAGTGGTGCAATCTCAGCTCACTGCAACATCCGCCTCCCAGGTTCAAGAGAGTCTCCTGCCTCAGCCTGCAGAATAGCTGGGATTACAAAAGCCCGCCACCACACCTGGCAAATTTTTGTGTTTTTAGTAGAGACAGGTCTTCACCATGTTGATCAGGCTGTTCTCAAACTCCTGACCTCAGGTGATCCACCCACCTTGGCCTCCCAAAATGCTGGGATTACAGGTGTGAGTCATCGCACTCAGCCCAACATCTCATTAGAGTTTAGTATGCATACCTCCGATGATCAATGATGTTGAGTGCCTTTTCATATACTTGTTTGCCATTTATTTATCTTCTTTTGAGAAATCTGTATTCAGATCTTCTTTCCACTTTTAAATTGGATTATTAGATTTTTTTTCCTATAGAGTTGTTTGAGCTCCATATATTTTTGTTATTAATCCCTTGTCATAAGAACAGTTTGCAAATATTTTCTGCCATTTTATGGGTTGTCTCTTCACTTTATTGATTGTTTCCTTTACTATGCAGAATCTTTTTTTTTTTTTTTTTTGAGACGGAGTCTCGCTCTGTCGCCCAGGCTGGAGTGCAGTGGCCGGATCTCAGCTCACTGCAAGCTCCGCCTCCCGGGTTCACGCCATTCTCCTGCCTCAGCCTCCCGAGTAACTGGGATTACAGGCACCCGCCACCAAGGCCGGCTAATTTTTTGTATTTTTCGTAGAGACGGGGTTTCACCGTGTTAGTCAGGATGGTCTCGATCTCCTGATGTCGTGATCTACGCGCCTCGGCCTCCCAAAGTGCTGGGATTACAGGCGTGAGCCACGGAGCCCGGCCAGAATCTTTTTAACTTGATGTGATCCTATTTATCCATTTTTGCTTTAGTTGCCTGCGCTTGTCAGATATTACTCAAGAAATCTTTGCCCACTCCAATGTCCTGAAGGATTTCATCAATGTTTTCTTTTAATGGTTTCATAGTTTGGGGTGTTTGATTTAAGTCTTTAATCCATTTTGATTTTATTTTTGTACATGACAAGAGATAGGAGTCTAGTTTCGTTCTTCTGCATATAAATATTCAGTTTTCCTGGCACCATTTATTGAAGAAACTGTCTTTTCCTCAATGTATGTTCTTGACACCTTTGTTGAAAATGAGTTCACTGTAGATGTGTATATTTGTTTCTGGGTTCTCAATTTGGTTCCATTGGTTTATGTCTGTTTTTATGCCGGTACCATGCTGCTTTGGTTACTACAGCTTTAAAGTATAAATTGAAGTCAGATAATGTGATGCCTTCAGTTTTGTTCTTTTTGCTCAGGATAGCTTTGGCTATTCTGGATCTTTGGTTACAAATAAATTTTGGGATAGTTTTTTCTATTTCCATGAAGAATGTCATTGGTATTTGGATAGGGCTTGCACTGAATCTGTAGATTGCTTTAGGGAGTATGGACATTTTAACAATATTAATTCTTCCAATCCATGAACGTGAAATATTTTTGCATTCTTTTGTTTCCTCTTTATTTTATTTCATTAGTGTTTTATAGTTTTCATTGTAAATCCTTCACTTCTTTGGTTAAGTTTATTCCCAGGTATTTTATTTTATTTTGCTTGTAGCAATTGTAAAGGTAATTATTTTTTTATTTCCTTTTCAGATTGTTCACTGTTGGCATATAGAAACGCTACTAATTTTTATATGTTAATTTTGTATTCTACAGCTTTTCTGAATTTGTTTATGAGTTCTAATAGGTTTTTGGTGGAGGCTTTAGGGTTTTTACAAATCTAAGATTATGTCATCTGCTAAGAAGGATAATTTGACTTCTCCCTTTCCAATTTAGAGGCACTTTATTTATTTTTCTTGTCTGATTTGTCCCTTGTACTTCCAGTACCATGTTGAATAACAATGGTGAAAGTGGACATCATGATCATGTTCCAAATCTTAGAGGAAAGTCTTTCAATTTTTCCCCATTCATTATGATACCAGCTGTGGGTATGTCATATATGGCTTTTATTGCATTGAGATATGTGTCTTCTATACCGAGTTTTTTGAGTGTTTTTTTTTTTAATCTTAAAAGGATATTGAATTTTATCAAATGCATTTTTAGCATCAATTGCAATGATGATATGGCTTTTGTCCTTCATTCTGCTAATATGATGTATCACACTGATTGATTTCTGTATGTTGAACCATACTTGTATCCCTGTAAAAAGTATCAGTTGGTCACAATGAATGATCTTTTTAATGTGTTATTGAATTCAGTTTGCTAGTATTTTGTTAAGGATTTTTGCATCAATGTTCAGAGATATTGACCTATGATTTTCTTTATTTCATGTGTCTGTCTAGTTTTGATTTCAGGGTAATAACACTTGCCTCATAGAATAAGTTTGGAAGTATTTCTTTCTCCTCTATTTTTCAGAATAGTTTGAGTAGGATTGGTATTAGTCCTTCTTTAATTATTTGTTAAAATTTAGCAGTGAAGCCATGGGGGGTGCTTGGCTTTTCCTTGCTGGGAGACTTTTTATTATAGCATTGATCTTGTTACTTATTATTGCTCTTTTGGGGTTTTGAACTTCTTCAATCTTGGTAGGTTGTAAGTGTCTAGGAATTTATCCATTTTTTCTAGGTTTTCCAATTTATTGGCATATAGCTGCTCATAGTGGTCTCTAATCATCCTTTGAATTTCCGTGTTATTTGCTGTGATGTCTTCTTTTTTGTCTCTGATTTTGTTTATTTGAGTCTTCTCTCTTTTTTTGTTAGTAAGTATGGCTAAAAGTTTGTTGGTTTTATCTTTTCAAAAAACCAGATTTTCCCTTTATTAATCTCTTATGTTTTTGGTTTCAATTTCATTTATTTTTGCTTGATATCTATGTTTATTGTTTTGTTTTTCTTGTACTAATTTTGGGTTTGGTTTGCTCTTGATTTTCTACTTCTTTAACAGGCATTATAAGGTTGGTCATGTGAAGATTTTCCCCTTTGTTGATGTAGGTGCTTATTGCTATAAACTTTTCTCTTAGTACTGTTTTTGCTGTATCTTACAGGTTTTGGTACATTGTGTTTCCATTTTCATTTGTTTCAAGAAATTCTTCAACTTCCTTCTTAATTTTTTCATTGACCCACTGGTCATTCAGGAGCATATTATTTAATTTCCTTGTGTCTGTAAAGTCCCAAAGTTTCTGTTTCTGTTATTGATTTTCTTTCTCCTTCCTTCCTTCCTTCCTTCCTTCCTTCCTTCCTTCCTTCCTTCCTTCCTTCCTTCCTTCCTTCCTTCCTTCCTTCCTTCTTTCCTTCCTTCCTTCCTTCTTTCTCTCTTCCTTTTTTCTGAGATGAAGTTTCGCTCTTGCTGCCCAGGCTTGAGTGCAATGGCACGGTCTTGGCTCACTGCAACCTCCACCTTCCAGGTTCAAGCAATTCTCCTGCCTCAGCCTCCAGAGTAGCTTGGATTACAGGCATGTGCCACCATGCCCGGCTAATTTTGTATTTTTAGTAGGGTTTCTTCATGTTGGTCAGGCTGGTCTCAAACTCACAATCTCAGGTGATCCGCCCACCTCGGCCTCCCAAAGTGCTGGGATTGCAGGCATGAGCCACTGTGCCCGGCCTGTTATCGATTTCTAGTTTTACTACATTGTGATCAGAGAAAATATTTGATATGATTCCAGTTTTTTTTAAAGTATTAAAACTTGTTTTGTGGCCTAACATATTGTCTGATTTTGAGAATGATTCAGGTGCTGAGGAGAAGAATATGTATTCTTTAGTTGTTGGATGAAATGTTTTGTAAATATTTATTGAGACCATTTGGTCAATAGCATAGATTAAGTCCAAAGTTTCTTTGTCGATTTTCTGTTTAGATGATCTATCCAGTGCTACAGTGGGGTGTTGAAGTCTCCAGCTATTATTGTATTAGCGTCCATCTCTCTCTTTAACGCTAATAATATTTGCTTTCATATCTGGGTACATATATTTATAGTTGTTATATCATCTTGCTAAAATGGATCCTTTTTCATTATACAGTGACCTTTTTGTCCTTTTTATAGTTTTTGTCTATTTAGTCTAATATAAGTATAGTTACTCCTGTTCTATTTTGGTTTCCATTTACATGGAATGTCTTTTCCCATCCCTTTATTTTCTGTCTATGTGTATTTTTATAGGTGAAGTGTGTTTCCTATGGGGAACAGATAATTGGGTCTTGTTTTGTGATCCATTCAGCCACTCTATGGCTTTTGATTGGAGAGTTTAGTCCTTTTATATTCAATGTTATTATTGATAAATAAGGACTCACTACTGCCATTTTATGATTTGTTTTCTGGTTGTTTTGTGGTCTTCTCCTCTTTCTTCTTTCCTTTTAGTGAAGGTGATTTTCTCTGGTTTTAAATTAAATTTTCTTTAATTTATTGCTTTTCATTTTTGTGTATGTGTTGTATGTTTTTTGATTTGAGGCTACTTGAGGCTTGTAAATAACATCTTACAACACATTATTTTAAACTGATGAATTCATAATTATAAAAACAAGCAAACAAGCAAAGAGAAAACTAATGAATTCTGTAGATTTTACTTGATATCCCCATGCTCTTTAACTTTCTGTTGTTTCTATTTGTGTCTTATTGTACTTCTTATCCTTCCTACTTTGTTGTAATTATTATTTTTGATAGGTTTATTGTTTAGTCTTTCTACTCAATATATGAGTAGTTTACACACCACAATTGCAGTATCATAATATTCTATGTTTTTCTGTGTACTATTACCAGTGAGTTTTATACCTTCAGATACTTTCTTATTGCTATTAATGTCTTTTTATTTCATACTGGAGAACTCCCTTTAGCATTTCTTGTAGGACAGGGTTAGTGTTGATGAAATCTTTCAGCTTTTGTTTGGGAAAGTGTTTATTTCTCCTTCATATTTGAAGGATATTTTCTTGGATATACTATCCTAAGATACATATTTTTTTCTTTTAGCACTTTATATATCTCACACCACTCTCTCCTGGCCTGTATGCCTGTATGATTTCCATTGAGAAGTCTACTGCCAGATATATTGAAAGTTCTTTGTTTGTAATTTGTTGTTTTCTTTTTCCCTCTTGCTACTTTTGGAATCCTTTCTTTATCCTTGACCTTTGGGAGTCTGATTATTAAATATCTTGAGGTAGTCTTATGTAAGTTAAATCTGCTTGGTATTGCATAACCCTCTTGTACTGGTATCTTGATATCTTTTTCTAGGTTTGAGAAATTCTCTGTTATTTCTTTGAATAAATTTCTACCCCTGTCTCTCTCTCTCTCTACCTTGCCTTACAGCCAATAACTCTTAGATTTACTATTTTGAGGCTATTTTCTAGATCTTGTAGGCATGTTTCATTGTTTTTTATTCTTTTTCCTTTGTCTCCTCTGACCATGTGTTTTCAAACAGCCTGTCTTCAAGTTTATCAGTTCTTTCTTCTGCCTGATCAATTCTGCTATTGAGACTCCGATGCATTCTTCATTATGTCAGTTGTATTTTTCAAATCCAGAATTTCTGTTTGATTCTGTTTAATTATTCCAATCCCTTTGTTAAATTTATCTGATAAGATTCTGAATTCCTTCTCTGTGTTATCTTGAATTTCATTGAAGTTGCTCAAAACAGCTATTTTGAATTCTTTGTCTTGAAAGGTCACATATCACATATCCTTCTGTCTCCAGGATTGGCCCATGGTGTCTTGTGCCTTATTTAGTTTTTTTTTTTTTTTTTTTCTTTCCTTTGAGGTCATATTTTCCTGGATGGTCTTGATGCATGTGGCTGTTTATTGCTGTCTGGGCATTGAAGAATTGGGTATTTACTGTAGTCTTTGCAGTCTGTGCTTATTTGTACCCATCCTTCTTGAGAAGGCTTTCAGGGTATTTGAAGGGACTTGCATGTTGTGATCTAAGATATTGGTCATTGCAGCCATATCTGCATTAGGGGGCATTCCAAGCCCAGTAATGCTGTGAATCTTCCACACTCATAGAGGTACCACCTTGGTAGTCTTGGATAAGATCCTGAAGAATTCTCTGGATTACCAGACAGAGACTCTTCTTCTCTTCTCTTACATTTCCTCAAACAGAGTCTTTCTCTCTGTGCTGAGCTGTGCAAAGCCAGCACAGCTGTGGATCTTCACCAAGGTCGGTGATAACCACTGCTTGGCTCTCACCTATGTTTGCTCAAGGGCCTAGGTCTCTACAATCAGCAGGTGGCAGAGCCAGCCAGGCTTATGTCTTTTTCTTCAGGTGGCAATTTCTCCCTGGCCATGGGTGGGTCCAGAGATGCTGTCCATTAGCCAGGGCCTGGAGTCAGGAATCTTAGGAATCTACCTAATATTCTATTCAACTGCAAATGAGTTGGCACCCAAGCCACAAGACAAAGTGCTTCCTACTCTTCCATCTCCTTTCCACAAGCAGAGGGGCCTCCTTCTGTGGCCACTGCTTCCCTAGTTCATGGAGAGTACTGACTGGCTACCACTGATGTTCATTCAAGGCTCAAGGGCTGTTCAGTCTGCTTGTGGTGAATGCTGCCAGGCCTGGGCTCTCCTTTCAGGCCAGTGGGCTCCCCTCTATTTCAGGACAGGTCCAGAAATGCTATCCAGGAGCCAAGGCCTGGAATCAGGAGCCCAAAGAGCCCACCTGGTGCTCTACCCCATTGTAACCAGGCTGTTTCCACGCCACAAGACAAAGTCTCCTTTACTCTTCTGTTTCCATTTCTCAAGCAGAATGAGTCTCTCACCACAGCCACCACCACTGGGAATGTGCTAGTCACACCTGAAACCAGCACGTCTCTGAGTTACACCCAAGGCCCACAGTGAGTACTGCCTATCACTGCTGATTATTCATGCCCAAGGGTTCTTTAATCAGCACTTGGCAAATCCTGCCAGGACTGGATCCATCCCTTCAAGTCAGCGGGTTTCCTTTTCATTGAGGGTGTGTCTAGAAATGTTGTCCATGCGCTAGGTCCTAGAATGGGGGCCTCAGGATTCTGCCTGTGGCCCTGTTCTACTGTGGCTGAACTGGTATCCAAGTTGGAAGACAAAGTCCTCTTTAATCTCCCCTCTACTCTCCTCAAACAAAAGGAGTCTCTTTTGGTGCTACAAGCTGTGCTGGCTGGGGTTGGGAAATTGGCACAAGCACTCCCTTGGCCACCCCAGCTGGTGTCTCACTAGGTCACGTTCCCTGCAAGTCCCCTCGCTCCACACTTAGCACAGCACCAGACCTTGCCAAAGAATTGCAGTCCTTGCAGCATAGATTGCCTTTCAGGTTTATTTAGGGCCCCAGAGTGCTGTAGGCCATGGTCTTGAGGCTTGGTAGAACTCAGGTTCTGACTGCTGGGATGGATGATTCCTTTCTGCCTAGGGCTTATGTAAATGCTCCCTGTACGGGTGCCGGCTGAGTTCTGCCTGATGTTGCTTTCTGTTGTGCTAGGGCAGTACTGAGTTCCAATGCAGTCCCATAATCCTTTGCTCTCCCTTCCTCAAGTGCACAGTCTCTTGCTGCACCACATGACCACTGCTGAGGGATGGAGAAGGGATGGTCTCTGCAATTCAAGAGTATCTTTACTACCTTCTTCAGTGCCTCTTCCAGTGATATAAACTTAAAACCAGGTACTGTGATTGCTCACATGATTTTTGGTTCTCATGAAGGACTTTTGTGTGAATAGTTATTTAATTTGGTGTTTCTGCCAGGGGGACAATTGGTAGAGACTTTTATTTGGCTATTGTTCTCTGTCTCCTCTCTCAACCTGGAGTTCTTTACTCAGCCAAATTCACTAATGTGGGAAGGGGAAGAAAGTAATTTTTAGATATTCGAAGTATTGGAAAGTTTAATACCTATGAATCATTTCTATAAAGCTCACTAAAGAATATACTTCAGTAAGTCAGAGAATACATCCAAGACAAAATATGTGATGTAGGAAAAATGGCAAAAAATAAGAGATGATTTCACTGTGGCAGATGAGTGAAGCCTGTTGAAAAGGTCATGCTGAGCATCTTATTTCTTTGGAGGTGTATGTGGACAATACATGTGTATTCATCTCTTATATAAATTATTAGTGTGATTACTTTTTAATAGGGCAAAAAAACCAATGTATCAACAAAGTCCAGAGGACAGAGTGACAAAGCACTTGGAGGACATTTCAGCAGAGGGGGCATTTGAACTTGGTCCTAGAAGTAGAGATGTTTGCTAAGTAGCAAAGGTAAGGTGGAAGGGTGCTCCGAGTTACTACAAGTGACCATGTGTACAAAGTAAAAGGACTTGGGTTATTCAAGAAAGAGTAAGTTGAGTGGTGAATATGGAGTGCATGGCCTGAGGTGCACCTAGAAAATAAAGTTTTAATTTCTATTTTCTATAAAGTGCCAGATGATGAGCTAAATTGATTTCCTTATCATATTGTCATAATTACCTACTCCTATCATTCATTTTGTTCCATGACTCATTATTTGTACTGGAAAATAAAGCTTAGCACATTACAACCTGCTAGAAATTTCATGTTCTTTCTGAATTAAGAATTATCTGTTTGCTTCCAAACTCATTATGCATATATTACACAAGCAGTATAATGAGTCATATGTTACACTTTTTAAAACTAGGTCGTTAGGAAATCATAAGAAAAGATGCATAACAGTTCAAAATCTCAAGAAGCAGAGACTATGGGATGGCACTGGTGATCACCAAAACAGGTTGCTGTGGCATAAATATTATCAGTAAGTAACTTTGACTCATAGGCCACACCAGACCCACTCCAGACCACCATGACCAAGACACAGAAGCAAATGCTCTCAGACATTCAATATAGGTTTCATGTTCTTACCAAGACATTTGCTTTTACTGGAAGTGACTCATCCTAATCAGGAAATTATTTTATTTTTAATGCTCTGTTATTTGTAGATATGAATAAGCCTACATTCTGCATGGAAACATAGGCAAGCACTCAAGAACAGCTCTTTTGCAGAGTTTATTCAGAGCCAGAAGATTGCTAAACTGCAGCAACGTAAGGCCAAAAACTTGCAATCATTTATAAAGGACTTATTTTTGTTTAAATAGATGTTAGAACTCAGAGAACATATACAAAGTACTAAATGTGTATATACCATTTACATAGCAAATAGGGAGGTAAGCAGAAGAAGCAAGACAGGAGAGAGCTGTTTGTCAAGTTTTATAGTGATAATAAAAAAGGCAAAACAATGAATGTTTAAGTGTCAACTGAGAGCTGATCATTTGTTGAAGCTTAAAGGCAGAAGAAAAGGGACTTTTGGCAAAGCAGATCTTTCCCTAACACTGTTAGTACAAAAAACAATTGGCTGCCTTTTGCAGAGATGTTCTAATCAAATACATTTCTTGAAAACGTAAAGGCATACTCAGGATGAATACAGCATGTAATATATGGCCCCACTGACATCTACGTTCTATGAAATTTTCAAATTATATTTATATTTAATTGAAATTTACATCCCTGTTTTCTTTTTAAAAAAATATTTTGAAAAGGTTGTCTAATCAATCACTGTTAGTACCAACTTTTTATTTCTGGGGATTGACTAATTAGTTTGTGGGTTATGCAGACATTTGATGACTTGTTTTTTCCTTGCATCTTGCCTTTTAAACATTATGTTAAATAGTAGCATTTTACCAAGATTGAGAGATAAGAGTTGAAATTTATATCAGTCAATTATGCTACCTTGGAGTATTTATAAAGCTTTATATATGGGTGGGTAGAGACTTTAAGGTAGAAAAAAATTTAGGTAAAAAAAAAATCATTAAGGAAAGAGAAATGAAACCAATATCTAGAGTTGATTTAAATCATGTATTTGCTGTTTGTCACTCTTTCCTGCAGGAATCCAAGAGATGGTTGTGAATATTAATTAAAATAACATACAGAAGATTATACTCTGAGAATATTTCTTACTTGATATTTATCTGTGTTATATAAATTCCAAATTGGATTCCATAGAGTATATTTGCAGGTGCAAATGAATTGAACAGAAAATGCTGTTAAAACATTTCACAGAACAACCAGAAATTCAATGAAAGTATCTTGACTGCATTTTAATATTATCACAGAACACATATTCTAGTCTTATCACAAATTGTAATTGGAGAAGACTGTGATCATACTCCCTTGCACAAAGATGTGGTATCCACTCTGAGACTGGATTCTTCTAGAATTAATATGAATCTGAAGCATCTCCATGTCAACCTTATATACCGTGGGTCCTTCCTGGAATTGAGGAACTCAGATTTTCCAATTGTGCTATGTGATTTTTAGAAACAATTTGAGAATGTTCAGGTGTAAAGGGATGAAATGGAGAAGACAGTCACTTTGGGTTGGAAGAACACCCTTTGCCTGAGAACTATAAATCAGAAATCTCACTGGTTTCCAGAGAAAGTGAGAGTAGTTAGGCAGCAGTAGCTGCCTGGAACTACCTGGTTTTCCACTAGCTATACCTGAACATACTTTAAAAGGTTATACATATTTTAAAGTGCTTCATCATTATCAGGAGTGCAGTCTTTCCTGTCTTCAATCATTTGTAATGTCTCTCAATAAAGACAGTACCCAAAATGCTTTTCCTAATACCTGCAAAATAAATGAAAGGAGTCCACTAAAATTTTGATGACTGTCAAGATTGTGTCAGGCATCAATCATATGGGGTTACAAGGCACTGACTTCACGGACTCTTAAAACCCTGCTTTGAAAAATTATAATCTAAAATCTTGAGGGTAATTTAGATCAATGCTCCTGATGAAATGTTTTGAAGAACTAAACTAGAGATAGTACATCAGCCGGGGAGTTATTTGTTGCCTATTTATTTATTTATTTAGAATGTTTTCTCTGTTCAAGATTCTCTTTTGAAAGACATCTAAAAAGGTAAGACTGGGCAAGACTTTGACAGAATTTGTTCTTTCAAGTCTTCCCTGATTGACAACTATTGCTAGAATATAGTTCATGCTTTGCCTACATCAGTGATGGTGCATAATACTATTTATATTTCGAACATTTCCTCTGAGTAGATGATGTGAAGTTCATTCAAATTTATGGAGCTTCATCTTCAACCGTGTTTATTCTCTCTCTTTTTTTCTCTCTCAGACAACACACTCATTTATTCTGTTTTAACTACGTAAAAAAATAAGAATATGTTGCACTTGTTATCCATAGCTTAAAGAAAGAATTAACAAAGGAAGAATTACCAAGAAAGTAATAGCTATTTAACAAGAAGCTATAAGAAAACACTTACTCTCCCGATCCTTTCTAAATTATTATTGTAGTTCATTTCCAATGTATTACATATGTCGAGTACAATGCATATTGAAAGGCCCTTTGTGTACCTATAATATTGCTCTTATAGGTAAATGTGAGAATGTTAGCAACAGTGTTCTTTTGCATTAAGTAAGGGAGATAAATTCAATATGATTTTGGAAATAATGATCTCATTCAAAGTAGCTTGTCCTTCATTAAAAGACAAAGCATGTTTTTTTTTTTTGAAATAGTACTCTATTTTAATTTCTCTGATTTAAGAGAGTGTGAAAAATCTTTTTCTGCATCAAAATGCAAAAGAACTTTAAAAAATATTATTTAAAATTATCTTTGTTATTCTGGCAGTTAACTTTTTATTAAAAATTCAAATGCACTCATTGTATAACAGAAAATCATAAAGAGAAAATATATGAACTATAAACTCACCATCCGGAGACAACACCATTAACATCTCAGAATATATTCTTCCAAACATTTTTCACACATCACACACAAAAGTATAAGTAAGCGTGTATGTATATATCAGTAGGTGTTTAATGCATGAGCACATGTGTGTATATATGGATGCAAATCTACAATGAAATTGTACTAGATACAGCTATAGTATTTAAACATTGTGTGAAATTTTTGAAAATTATTTGAAAACCCTACCAACAACAGGGTTCTAGAAGTTACTCTGAATCCAAACCTAATAAAATCTTATTATAACGTTATTTTATTCCATTGTATTATCAAACTATTTAAAATGTGAAGAATTTTACAAATGGGTTTTTTATTCATTTATTTATTTATATTGTTGAGTAAGAGAAGCATACCTATAATCTCCTACAAAGGCTACTGGCCTACCGTTCAGGAATCCTGAGTAATTCTCCTCACCTTAACATACATTTTATCTCTATATCTATATCTATATCTATATCTATATCTATATCTATATCTATGTCTGTATCTATCCATTCCTCACTCTTCTCTGTCTCTTGAGTATTTTAAACCTCTTTCTCCACTGGCTACCTCCTTGCAGCCCAGGACATATTCAAGTCTGGCTCATCTATAAAACAAATCTAAAAAGCTCCACTCCACTCTTGCTCTTGCTCTCTACTGTAAGGTCTCATGTTTGAGGGAGGCTTTCTTTTAACTGCCAAGGTGTTTTTTAAAGAACTAGCCTAAATTACGGGCCAGGCACAATGACTCATGCCTGTAATCCCAGCACTTTGGGATGCTAAGGCAGGCGGATCACTTGAGGCCAGGAGTTCAAGACCAGCCTGGGCAACATAGCGAGACCTTGTCTCTACTAAAAATACAAAAATTAGCCGGGCTTGGTGGCACAGGCCTGTAATCCCAGCTACCTGGAGGCTGAGGCATGAGAATCACTTGAACCCAGGTGGAGGTTGCAGTGAGCTGAGATCTTGCCATTGCACTCCAGCGTGGGCAACAGAGTGAGAATTATCTTAAAAAAAAAAAAAAGAAAGAAAGAACTAGGCTAATTTTTTTTTCGTCTATCTATTTCCCACTCTTTCCCTCAATATAACTACTAAAATCCAATGGATAACTTTTAGATGTTCATAATTACATCCTCTGTAGTTTTGACATGCTGATTGCTTGTTTCCTAAAGAAACTCTCTTCAATCTTTATTTCCGTGTTGTTATTCTTTCCTGGTCTTCTTACTCCCTGACTATTTTTTGTGTGTGTTTGTTTCCATTTTGTCCTCTCTTTTCCCCCTTAACATTTGGGTTTATCAGAATCTATACTTTTTCCTTATCTTTGCATTCCACAAATTGCTTGGATTAATTTATCTATCCCCATGTCTTTCAAGGCTTATTTGACAATGACTCATATATTATGTGTATACCTTCAAGACAGACCACTCTTCTGTGTTATAAAATAGAAAACTGTAAGAATAATACTAACGATTTTAAAAGTGCCTAACAGGACACTTTAAAAAGTGTGGTGGCTCATGCTTGTAATCCCAGCACTTTGGGAGGCCAGCAACCATTTTTCATGGCCATAGTTTCTGTAGGTCAAGAATCCAGATAAGGCAAAGTGAAGATGACTTGTCTCTGCTTCACTATGTTGAGGGCCTCAGTTGGAACTCTCACAACTGGAGCTGACTCACATGGCTGGGAACTGGAATTACCCGGAGGCTTCTTCACTCACATGTCTCATGGGGTAGCCATGATGACTCAAAGTCTGGGCTCCACTGGGGCTATTGACAGGAATCAGCATGTGACCTCTTGTATTAGTCTGTTCTCATGCTGCTAATAAAGACATACCTGAAACTGGGTGGTTTATAAAGGAAAGAAGTTGAATGGACTCACAGTTCCACATGGCTGGGGAGGTCTCACGATCACGGTGGAAGACAAAGAAAGAACAAAGGGATGTCTTATATGGTGGCAGGCAATGGGGCTTGTGCAGGGGAACTCCCAGTTCTAAAACCATCAGATCTTATGAGACTTATTCACTACCACAAGAACAGTATGGGGGAACCATCCCCATGATTCAATTATCTCCACCTGGCCCTGCCCTTAACACATGGGGATTATCACAATTCAGGGTGAGATTTGGTGGGGATACAGCCAAACCATATCACCTCTGCATGTGACTTGGGCTTTTCACTGCATACCTCCTGGGTTCTGAAAGTGCCTCATGACAGAACATTTGGAGAGTAGGCAGATGGAGCAATGCCAAAGTGTTTTTTTTTTTTTTTTGCACCATGATGTCTGGAACATCAGATCGGAAGACTCAAACAGCTGGAGATGACTTGAATAGCTAGGGATTAGAATGATTTGGAAGCTTCTTAACTCACATGGCTGGCACCGGGGCAAGAATGACTCACAGGTCAGGCTCAGTTGAGGGCAGCTCTGTGACCTTGTGGATATGAAGGCCCAGCTTTGCGAGACTTTCTATTTTATTGAGAAACTGAATATCTTATTTTTGTGTGTTTTTAAATGTGGTAGCAATTAAAAATAGCAACAACAACAACACCTGTAGGCAAATAAAAGAATGTCTGTGGCTCACAGTCAGACATCACCCTCCTACCCAGGTCCCCTTTCCACTTCCTATAACTCCTTTTGATCATGGCGTCACCAGCTCTATGGTGCTTATTTTGATAGGATTCTGCCTTCTTCTCTCAACTGTATATTCTTTAGAGGTTGGGATCTTATGGTATTTGTGTTTATATCACTGTGTCTATCATAGAATCAGATACTCAATAAATATTTGTTGGATGAATAAATAATATTTATGAAAGCATTTTAGAAATGAATATATTTCTAGGTAGACTCAGTAATTACAAGTCCAATTTCATTTAATAATCATCTATCCAAAACAAAAAGCAGGGAGAGGCTAACATTAAGCTATGGAAATCCATAAAAGTGAAAGTTACCAAAACAAATGAAAAGGGAGATAGATAGACAAGGGGTGAGAGCGAATTCCAAGTCTTCCTCATGTTATTCCTGTGCCTTTACTGGACCTGAGCTAAAGTCTTTTTAAAAATCTGCATGGTCTAAAATTTCTAAGACTCCTTGTCCACATTGGGCTGTGTTTGACTGTGTCCCCATGGCACTCCTATTCCTGGGCTGTCCATTGAGCTGTTTCCCCAAGGGTGGCATCAGTAAAGACCTACCATGCTTCAGCTCTACAAATCTCTGTAGTTCCCTCTCTCTGATGTCAACTCACTGCTATAGCATCATGGCTAATATGGACTTGCTACAAACTCTTCATGGGTTTATGGCTTTCTTTAGTGAAACTGCCTCAACAAGAATAAAGATTAAACATAATTGAGTGACTACTCAGGAAAATTATACATTAAAAAAATAGTGTCTGCATGGTTAGAGAAGAAAAAGGCACTGAGTATTTATGTAACACACGAATAATTCTTCAGTTCAATTCAGCACTCATACACACTCCACTGATTGATATAAGGATTCTAGAGTAAGTCAAAATTGTTAGAGTTAGTGAAGATGAGAACATGCAATCACAAAACAATTAAGAAAAAGTTTTAAAGAACACAGTAGGCACTAAATAAATGTGGAATGAATGAATCAGTGATGTTTGCCTTTAAGCATGATAGAGATTGCAAGTATTTTTATACTTAAGTGCTGTGGGAATTCACATTTTAATAGAGATTGCAATATAGTGAGCTTAGTCTGGTAAGGCTTCTTGTAGCTGTTGATCTGAAAAAGTATAATATTTAAAATTGCATGGTTGAACTTATAAGACATTCTGAAAGAGTTAAAATATGGCTAATAATTTCCGTGGGGAAAATTTAATTTAAATGAGTACTTGAATAGAGTGGTCCATTTCACTTATATTACTGGGGTTCAACCACATTTTATAGACAGGCCTCTTTGTCTTAGGTATCAATGGTTCACTAATAATTTAATACTAATATTAATAATAAATTAATAACCTATTATCCAATAGGTTACATTGAATATCATTGAGATAATTCTATGAAAGCCCAATAATATTGTCACTCTCCCTTGCATCTGTTTTCTTTGATGGAGGAAATAAAGAAAGCTACAGCTAGAATCGAAGGAGGACATGCAAGGGAGTGCATCTGAAATGTGACTGCTAGCATTTAGGTGTTAAACAGATGAGACAGAAAATCATTGCATTAGGGCTAGAAATCTTTTCAATAGACTTGTATCTAGATGGTATCATATTTTTTTCTGCTTTTGTTCATTATTGTACTTCCAGCATTTAATGTAGTCATGCTTAATAAATATTTCCTTTTATTTTTGATGGCATTTAGTTAGCCAACTAACTGTTAAACAAAGTCATGTCTCGGGTATCTGCATATCTTTCAAGATTCATGAATTCAAGACATTTAAAACAAAGCCTTGAATAGAAAACACATTTAAAAGTTTAAGAATTTGCTTTTCCCTCTCCACCTCTCTCCTCTCTTCCCCTTACTTTCCCTTCTCTTCCCTCAAAGAAAGCACTTGTTAGTATCAGGTAATAATTGAAAAACAAGTATTGGCAGTTATCAGGTAAAGAAAAACAACTCTAAAAACAGTCATAAGAACCATGTATACATGGTATTTGAAGGCAGTTACTATAGCAAGAAATACTAATAGCAAGGTGTAGGGCTTGAAAGGGTGAGCCGTAGTCTTTGGGAAAATTCAGTTTATTGGAACACCTTATGTTTCTTGATAATATTAGATAAAGCCTAATTGGACTTATTTAGTAACTACTAGATGACCGGCATCTTGCTTGTTATGTTTATGTTTAAGATAGGATGGGATTTGCAGTCTAGGAGAAGAGGCAAAAGAAACACATAGGAAATTATTATAGAATAACATAAAACTATATATAACTAAATATAAGGAGAGGAAACAAACCGAGTGATTCTTCTTGTGTGAAGAATATGAAGGTCTCTTTCTAAGGAGGTGGAATTAGAGGATGAATATAATTTGGGTTAAAAAAGGGAGGGAGGAGGCAGGATGGCTTCCAGGGAGGTAGGGGAGGCCACAGAAAGACCGTGGTAAGGTGAACTGCAGCCTTTACGGGCGTCTTGAGAAATCATGCAAAGTAGGGCAAGATAGATATTATAGTGAAAATTAGGAAGGTCTAATGGCCTATTTGCCTAATGTTTAACCATCTTTACTCACAGTATCACTTACATTAAAGAGAGACTATAGTTATTGCTTGTTCTAGAGGTCTCTTTAATCTTTAATTATTGAACCCATTACTTTTAAAGAGCAAGAGAAAGGATTCCTTTTTCAGTCAGTTTGGTGGTACAATATCCAACTCTAGGCTCTCCATTCGATGTTGATATCTAATTTGCAATGATTGAGTATCTTGATTAATAGTATCCTAGTCATGCTACTTGCTTCTCTTTCCTTCATATGCCATGTCATCTTAAGATCTTTTACCATGGAACTGATGTCGTCAGAACCTCTAACCACTGTGGAGATTCTGTTGACTTCCACTGACTTCTCTATAGTCCTTATATTATAGTGGCCATCATGATGCTGTTGTGATTAAAAGCCCAAGCCCTATGCAAAATTGCCCAGGTTTGAAACCGGCCTTTGCTATATATATATATATATGTATATATATACACACACACACACACACACATATATATATACACACACATGCTGGATGACACTGGACAAATTACCTAAACCCTCTGACTCCCAATTACCTAATTTTAAATTGAGGCTAGCAATAATATCTACCTCAAAGAGTTGTTGGAATAAATTAATGCAGATAAAGCACTTAGAATAATTCCTGGTACATGGTATCATATAAAGGTTATTACTGTTCTCTCTGATAGGGATAAAAGAAGTGCACCTAATAGGAAAATTATACCCCCCATGCAAACTCTATAGTAACAGTTTTTAGATTATTTTACATTTAAGTTGCACTTTATGTATTTATTGGAGTAATAATTTAGCTTTAAAAGGACTTCAAATACCTTTTAACACAATCTCTCCTCTAGTGCCATAGCAAAAGGCCTGGTGCAGAGTAGACTATGGTATCTACTCAACAAATATTTGCTATGTGAGTAAATTAAGTTGCAAAATACTAAACAGTCAAAAGACAGGTAGATAGTTATTATGGTAAATAGAGTTATGCTTGGTTCTTTGAGAATACAGAGAGGTGAGTTTAAACCCAATGTGGAAAACAGTAAATCTACAAAGACTTCCTAGAAGCAATGATACTCAACTGAATCTTAATGGATACACAGGAGTTGGCCTCATAAAAAACAAGAAGCTTAAAGGGTCTAGATAGCCCATTTACAATATGGCCTCTGATCAAATTATTCAAAATAGGGCAATTAGTTAATGAGAATCATTTTATTGGTATTTATACCAAGCATATATATGAAATTTCACTTTATCACCTATTATTCTAAATGGAATCAAATTATTCCAAGTAGGTAGATATTCTTAGTGATTCTGGTTGAAAATGTGTATCCTTAAGCCTTTTGAAAAATCTGGCTGAAAGAAAAATAATAGCTATCTTTTATTGAGTGATTCCGTGCTGGTCTTGTAATGAGCTCTTTTCAGGAACTGAGTAAGATAAACCTCACAAGAAGAAAGTTCTCTTACTGCCCAAATTGATAAACGTGGTAAGTAGCAGAGCTAGAGCTTGAACTCAAGGTTGCCAAGTGCATGTTCTTCATTACTACATTATGTGAAGTTTTGGATTAACTCCTCACTAAAAATACTGTCTTGTCTTGTTTTCCTTTTATATAATTTGAAGAGACATTCAAAGAAATAACTTCGTGAATGATATTAGTTTAGATTTTATTTCTGGAGACTTTTGTAAACTGTTACATAAAATGTAATTTATAAATTTCCCTTCGACACTACACGGATGAACTCATCACAAGATTTCTTGCTAGTCAGCACTGTTCTCCACTAAAAGTGCTTTCACATCCACATCTTTGCTTTATCCCCTAGTGAATATAGAAAACTACTTCAATAATGCATATTCCTTTCTATATTCCTTCAAGAGAATGTTGCCTATTTAAATCATTAAGATGGATTCCTGGTACAAAATCAGAATTAAAAAAATAAAAACTTTAATTGTAAATACCTGGAATCATAGTCGATGTCTAAATATATTAAGTAAATCCAAAAACATATTTAAAAACCTAGTTTTCATCACATAATGCCTCTCAAGAAAGCAGAGATCTCAAGTTATCTTTTCCATTAAAACAGTTTCATTTTCATGCTTCCTTCACAAAAGTATTCGTATGCATGAAGGCCATCTGGCTATGTTACTACCTCCCCTTTGACATTAACTAATGTGGCAATCAGGCTAATGTCCCACCGTTTCCTGACCACTAGCCAGTATCTACCCTCTGAACATTACCCACTTCATGCTTTTCTCAAATCCTTATCTTTGCGTACATCTCTACTATTGAAAACAAGTCACAGTGTTGACTACCATTAGGTTTCTACTAATGTTTTCTAGTCATTTCTGTATTCTTCCAAGTCAGAGAATGTAACTGGGCTCCACCAGGAAATAAAATAGAGGTCATTGAAGCGGCAGTGGCTTCCAAGCTGTTTGCTAAATTTAGCAGTACAATACTTTCCACTCTAATGAAAACTGTGAACTACAATTTTAGAATGTTGGAACAGAATGGGACTTTAAAGGTCATTGAGTCCCACCCCCTCATTTTTCTGATGGAAGTGTGGAGGCCTAGACATAGCCAGTAATTTTCTGCAGGCCACAGATCTTGTTAATTATGAAGATGGAACTCCAAGTAAGATCCGCTCAGCCCTGTAGTAATGCTGCCCTCACTACACCACAGATGCTCTGCCTCCTAGGATGAGTCTAAACTAATCAGATGTGATAGCATAAATATAGCTAATATTATTGGTTGTGGCTTACCCTCCACGGCCATTCAACTGTTTCGTAGCTGAGTGTGAAACAGCAAAGGTGTCTGACTTATGAGTTGCCGAGAGAAATGATTCTATACCCAAACCCTGCCCCCAACTCTAAAAACTTCCTGCTTGATGTTCATCAATAATGAATGGCCCATCCCTGCAATACTCAGAGGGAGCTTACATTGCACTTTTGAGCAGCCGGTTAGTAATGTACAGTGGATAGAGCCATTCTTTCAAATCCCAGGGCAGTGGGTCCTTCAAGGCTAGCATTGCATTTTCAATTAGCTGCTGAGTGAATGCTTGGCATGGTATTAGTGAAGAGGCACACAATTAGCGTGTTGTTCCTTTCTGTATTGTGCTGAGAGGATCCAAGGGATTGGTGGGGGAACAGGCAAGCCAGGCATCACCGTGGATATTGAAGAAGGGGGTTACTCAAACCTCGGCATCTTCACTTGCTCGCTCTGGAATTACAGCTATTTATTACGAAGCACTCTGTGTGGCTTAGTGGAGTGTGTCTGAGGAAACACATCCGGACACCACTTAGGGTTAGTCTTTCTGAGCTCTTCACATCTCTGACTAATTATCTTCATTATCATGGAGCCCAACAGTCCCAAAAAGATACAATTTGCTGTGCCTTTATTCCAGAGTCAGATTGCACCTGAAGCAGCAGAGCAGGTAAGTGAAATTGCATGGGGTACAATTCCTGTACATAAGGTAATATGAACATGCATTCTTGTTATTAATTGAAATGTTCTTTACTGCTTGATTTTGCTGTGACTTTCAAGATATGTAAACAAGAAATAAGTTGGTTTTTATACATACTTGCATTTAAATTGCATTGGGAGAACTATTGTCTAAATTGTAGCACTTCATATGATACAAAATGAGCACCTCTGAGGGGAAAATGGCTCTGTAAGCAATTCAGGTATGGATTCATAAATCTGTTCATTTTTGCTCATTAAAATAACAGTTTCAACATTTAGAGCAACTTTTAAAAAAATTATCAAAATGAGTAACATTTTATTTAATTTTTTATAAAATAAAATGATTGATTTAGCAATAAAATTGAATCCTGAGATAGTTTCAGACTATAGGTCGAATACTTTATTTTCATATGTTTTTTATTGTGGACCCAAAACCATGATTGTAAGTTTATATAATATATTACAGCGAGGATTTGTAGCTTTTGGTACAATTTTAAAATTGTTTTGTTCAGACATTACAAACAGTATTTTAACATTTCCTAGATTCTTTGTCCGTGTCTAATATTGGTTTACATCTGTATCACCTTTCATATTCAGATTTACCTCGACTCTTGATGCAATGGCATCTCGTAGAACTGCAACTGTGAGGAGGCAAAAGCAAAGAAATTTATGAGGACATCAACCTAATCCATTAATTTCTTAAAACCTAAATTATTTTTGAATCCTGTTCCAAGTATTTGAAATAAAGTCTTAAAAATAATTATTTAATCCGTGACTCATAGTGTTTCAGGATGTTTTGACAATCTGAAGTAGATGCACCTAGACTCAGGCCAGATAAATGTAACCTTGAACATGTGTCTATCTATGCTGAATGGGATGTTGCTTCTATCTTGGACAGGATGTCATTGATAAATTTTATTCTCTATCCTACTGACATTTACTTTGGGAATTTACCCATAAATGAATATAATAAACAAATAAAGGATATTATATTCGAGGGATTCTGATAATACTATGCTCCTGTAACTCTTAAAATGAAAAATAAACTTTAGAGTTTGTAATAAGTTACATATGCTCATAAGATCCATATTTATTCTTCATTTGTTTATATGTTCTAAATATTATACTAGAAAATAAAAAGTTAACAAAATCAATTGAAATTCAAAGCTTATGCTGCTAATTTAACTCTGGTACCTGCTAGAAATAGGTTTCCAAGCTCTTCCCTATCCTGTTTAAAAATAAGGGTAACGAATCTTGAAAGCATCACCAATGTTATGAGGCTCTAAGTGAGCCACTAACATTATCAGGTCAACTCTGTACCTTCACTGTAAATTAATTTTCTGTTGTATCATTCAATTGTATATAATTATTTTTTTTTCTGTGGAAATGTAGCTTTTTGGTCAAAGAGGGTGGGTGATACTTCTATCAGACAGTTCAATTCTGTGGCTTTCTATTATTTCAAAATAAAATTAGTGAGCACCTTCCATGTGTCCTCCAGAAGTTTGCTTTTGCATGTGGGGAAAAGATGAGGATGAGACATCTTTGCAAGCTGCAGAGTAACCTGGAGCAGTGTCTAATACTCATTGATACTAGCTCACCTTTTGTCATTCACAGATCAGGAAAAGAAGACCTACACCAGCATCACTTGTGATTCTCAATGAGCATAACCCCCCAGGTAAAGAAGCATGATGTGTTTCACACTGATGGAACAGAATGGAATTGTTTGAAGAACATCAAAGTACATGTCATTACTGAAAAGTTTCAATTTAGGATTTCAGTTAGCAATGCTCTAGAAAACTAATCTATAAAATGGATCATAAACAGAATCAGAAATAAATATTACAGGAATCATCTCAAGCAACAGCCTGTATTTCCTCTAGAATGTCACGAGTGATGATATGCTATGAAATGTTTTGTTAGCACTGGCTGTCATATGTTCAGGTGTTTGTATGGAACCTGGATCACAGCTTATTAATGAGGCTGGAGGAAAGCTGTTCAATTTGGTTTCAAAGCTTAAATTACAGCCCTAGAGATGCTTATCTCTTTACAGACTAAGGTTTTTATATGGAAAAGGTTAACATGGGGTGGGCAATGACCCAGAGTTGGCTTCAGCTTTGCTGCTGATGTCATCTCTGAATAATGCAATTGACAAGTAACCAGATCAATTTTCAGCACTGCCTATTTGAGAGCCATTCTGAATGGCTAAATCCATTTGTTGAGGTTTTATTTTCCATTTCCTGTAAAAATGAAAACTGCATTATTATTCCTGATAAAAGACTATGATCTGTAATCCACAAACATTATTTACTTATTGAGCGGGGTGATTTTTAGTCTCCCATTGAAGTGCTGCTTCTGGATATACAAGTAGGATAGGAATGCTGATGGCATTAATTTGTAACCAGGCAGATCTTGGTGTTGGATTTTCTGCAGGTATAAACAATAATGGGTGGACAAAAGGAGTTTAAACAGTGGAAACATCATATGTCTAATAATAGACTGTAGTGAGTGATCTAAGAATACCAGGGTGAAATAGTCCTTGACTTTTTCAGACTCTTTTCTAATTAGACAAACGTATAAAAAGAAAGTCAACTAACAGACTGTTCATCCTTGAGCCCAAATCCAAGAACATTTTCAGGTGACGGAAAATAAGTAAGCTAATTTTTTTCTGTTGAAAACAAACAATTATAACTTGATCCTATAACTTTAGAGTGCCATTACATTTAAAATTATTTTCAAATATATTATCTCAATAAATGTTATCTTACTTATATTTGGTTAGATAAGAGGTGCAAATGATATGTAATTTTAGTTTAAAAATAAATACAAGTATGAAGACAATGAAGTCTTCTCGATTTGCGGGGGTAATTTTATAGCAATTTTCCATCACTGCCTTGCTCACAGTAGCAGACACTTCTGCAATGTCCTGAAACTTTCCTCCCCATGCCTGCCATGAGGTGTACTGCACAACTTGATTTCTAGGTGTTCTATCGCTCGGAAAGCAGTTTTCAGAGGTCTACAGGCATTGTTGCTGTTTGAACATAGTGAAGTCATGTAAGTGACCTTCATCCTCTCATTTGAACTCCCAAAATAGCACCTACATTTTCTTGAGTGCCAAATATGTGCCATTTGGATGAGGAAAGTGTTTATCAGAGAGGTGAAGTGATTTTTGTGGCTATTCCACTAGAAGTGATGGATTCCAGAGACAAATGCAGGTAATTCTGATACTGAAGCCCATACATTTCCACTGGCACTGGCTTTGAAAATATCAGTTTGCACTACATAGTGAAGGCTTTATAATGTGACTAGTCATTCAGGCCCTGTAAACAAGGAAAACCAAACAAAATAAATCCATTGTCTGTACCACTTATCTTAGTAGATTAGGGATTGTACTTAAATATCCCTAGGAATGAGATTCAGTTTTTCTCTAGAAACCTTTTTCTTGTCAGATCTCCCAATTACTAGATGGCATTGTCCCTTTCCTGTAATTGACCTCATCCTTCTCTGTTTTTTAAGCACCATTGGAGACAAATTAGATGCAAATAGCATCTCACAGAGAACTACTGTATTCTAGTAAATCACCTGTCTGCATCTTCTTCCCCCTTTATGGAAACTAGAATAGTCTACAAAGAATTAATAAGCTTTTGGCTGTGTATAGGACTTGGATAAGTGTGCATGGCAACTAGAGATTTTGGACTAGTGATGGATCTTTGTAGCAAAGCCCTTGAAAGCTTATAGTTTTCCAAATAAAAATGATCTAGCACCAAGCTTACTGGGGAAATAACTCTAAAGATAAAACAACAACAACAACAACAAAAAGAAACAAACAGCAAAAAAAGAACACTAAACCAAATCAAACTCGGATACTGGTCTTAACCAGCCATGTGATGTGATCTTGGGAAAGGGATATCTCCAAGCTTTTTTTTTTTTTTTTTTTTTTTTAGCGACGGAGTCTCACTCTGTCACCCAGGCTGGAGTGCAGTGGCACGATCTGGGCTCACTGCAAGCTCCGTCTCCTGGATTCACGCCATTCTCCTGCCTCAGCCTCCCAAGTAGCTGGGACTACAGTTGCCCGCCACCACACCCGGAGAATTTTTTGTATTTTTTTTAGTAGAGACGGGGTTTCACCGTGTTAGCCAGGATGGTCTCGATCTCCTGACCTCATGATCAGCCCGCCTCGGCCTCCCAAAGTGCTGGGATTACAGGCGTGAGCCACCGTGCCCGGCCTCCAAGCTTTATTTTCTCATCTATAAAATAGTGATCATAATGTTCTTTCTTTCAACCTCACAGGGTTGTTGTAATGATCAAAAGAGTTAACATGAACATGCCTTAAAAATTGCAAAGTGCAACACAGATTAGGTGTCATTAACTGATGTGTTTGGGAATGTAATATTTGCATGTGATATTTAAGAATGAAGATATAACAAGAAAAACAGAATCTTCATAATCTCATCTGTTCTAAATATTTCTGGACTATCCAACAGTTTCTTTTCCAAACATTATCTGAACACTCTCTATCAAACAACAAAACAAGTAACAACAAAAACCCTCATAAGTGTTAAATGACCATTTTTAAGCAACTGTTTCTCCTGTCCCCCAAAAGCAGTATGTTCTTTGAAAAACAAAAACTGGGTGTAGCTTTAAATCCTGGTAAAACTAAACAAATCTCTTCAATTCACTGAAATTGGCCAGGGAATAATTGGCTGTTCTTGGACTCACCTGTCATTAATGCTGTTTAAAATTCAAAACCCTGCAAATCTTTCTTTATTGTCAATTAATAAAGCAAAGAAAATTAAATTATTCATTATAGAAACATAATTAATAAACCATTCCAGTTCATATGACAAGATCAGTGTACTGCAATCACTGTTAAGTGAATTAGACATAGCTTGCTTTTAAAAAAATCTTTTGAAGTGTTTGCAGGAAGAGTAAATTATAGGATTATTTGAAAGAATGATTATATATATATTCTGTTTATATTTTGTAGAGGAAAAATAGAAAGATATTTCAGCATGTATATTCAGATTTTTGTTTGCTAGTTCATCTATGCTGGTCTAAACACATAGATGAGACAGGCACCTGATTAACTGTATTCTAGGAGCAGCACAATGTCCCATCAGTCCCTTTCTAACAAATAACCTAGAACTCTCAGCAGTAGAAGCACTATGTAAACAGATACTTAACGTGTTAAGGATATATCACCCTCTGACATGGGTTAGTACATCAGTTTAACTCAAAATAGTGGGAAATGAAACTGAAATTTTTAAATTGACGGCATGAGGTCTGGGAAAGTTTAATAGCAAAGGTGTTGCTTTAGGGTAGAAAAAGCAGAAACAATGTATTTGCTTCTAGGAATAACTCTCAACAGTCAGGTGGCAGTAAAAAGATACTGAAAAACTGAGATAGAGGATGTAAGGAATCGCCAAAGATCCTTATATTTCGTCTTTTTCAAATGTTTTCTGCGGCTACCAATGTAAGTGACCTTTGTAGCAAATTGCCTCTCTCTGTTTCAGTTCCTCTTCTGATTAAGGTCCTCTTTATGATAAGCTCTCTGAAGTTATACAGGAGAGCATTGTTATCTATTCTTATACTGTGTGCTGTTTGCTTTTACTTTTGTATAATCTGCAGTGAACTGGTTTGGTTCCTATATATTTTTTTTATCTAGAGACCTGCTTATGTGTAAATCCTCTCTATAGGGAAATAAACGGCAAAGACACTTTCTGTAATTTACTCCATGACATCTATAGACTGTATATTTGGCTACTAGCGTTTGAAATCTGGAGTTAGACAATAATTTCAGAAAATACCTACTTTAACCACACATCTTCATGACAGACGTATATAAACCAACCCAAGTCCCTGAGACTCGCTCCATTTTATATACCTCAGAGAAGAATCCATGATTACCCGGGGTTTTCAACTCCAGCTCTGATGATTTCAGATGTTAGAAAATAGTTTCTTGTATGAAACTTAAACATAAATTCCCCACTTTATTCTAAAATAACTCTTCACTTGTTCTCTGCAATAAAAAGTCATTTTCTCACCTTTAAAAAAATATGAATGAATGATTATTTTCTTTTATTCCCAATCTCCCTAAGGGCTTTAATAAACTCTATCCGAATTCTCCCTGTTGCTCTGCCTTTGAAGCCCAGAGCTGGACACAGTTTTCCGGTAAAAAGCCAGCCTAGACCAAGTCTTCTGAATATTAAAGTTTGTGGCATCCATTGTTTTCCATTTAGCATTAAGCAGAGACAATATGGTTACAATTATATTTAATGGGCCTGATGCCTATTAAACATGAGTGAGCTATATGAGGCCTGAAGCTAAGTGCAGATTTGGGTAAGTACCCAGGAGTTTTGACGTCATTTAAAAGCTCGTTGTATGTCTAAAATGTGGAATCTGAAACATAAGGTAAAATAGTTTTTTGAGTATAATTATTGAACTTCCTATCACAGCCAAATTTTAGGGAAATCGACTTTATCTTTGACCCGTTTAGCGTCAAATATCCTTTGAAATCAAGAATAAAAACAAAGGTTGTTCTCACATGCCTCAGGTTCCCAAAAGTTAGTTAATAGGAGACATAAGAGATATATGATACTAAATATCATACTATCTCCTTTCAAATTTGATAGCAGGTCTGGTCATTAGAGAGAACTGAGATGTCCAATTGCTTTGGCTATTCAGCTCCACAAACTGAAAAAGAAGCCACAGTTTATACTGTATGTAGCATATTACTTTCTAAATGCATTTCAGGATTCTGAAACTAAGTTAAAAAATACTGAGATTTTGAAGCCTCTAGATTGGATTCCTGATAGCTAAGGATGATAGCTAAAAAATAATGCTGGACTAAGGTTGAATTGTTCAAAACACAAGGTGACTCCAGAACTTTCTGGTGATGATTTTTTAATCCAAAAATAACAGGAAGTTTTTCAGGGTCAACAGAATGAAAGTAGAAATTTATTTCAGTATTAAGACATCACATGCACAAAATCTCTTTTCATGGAGTCCCTCTATTTTGTGAAATGAATGATTGTGTTGTCAAGAGAAAATTGGGCTCCAGGGATCATACTGAGAAGTTTCTGGGGACTCTTAAACATGAGTAAGACATTGTCAGGCCCAGATCTTGAGGTACCAGCCACCCCCAGGGACCTCCAATTAAATGTATTCAAATAAATGGTATACTGGCCCATTGTCCACATAGTTATGTTGCATTTTAAATGGTCTCATTTGAATGTGGTTGTAATTCATTTGAATCCACAATCATTGCTGATTGCTCAGCATTTATTTTGCCTTGTCTGTGTTAATGACAATATAATACAAAAAAATGGTCCAGTGTTTGAAGATCATTGAAGTGTTAGCTAGTATTAATTTTTAAGAAATTGTCAAAAAAGCCTATTTCCCTCAGCATTTATTTTTATGAGTTATTGAATGCTGAATTATGTTTTAAAAAGTTACACATGTGGCTTTCAGCGATTCATGTGCTGTACAATTAATTGACTTATTTTCCCTTAACTCTTCAGTATGTGCAGCCAAATAGCCCAATCAGTTGGAATAATTGTGAGCCAAAGATGAGGTTCCGATTCTTGATAGTGACAAGGCTTGCTACATTGTAAGTGTTAAAGTAACTAGTTCAGTCTTCAAATTAAATGAAAAACAAAAATGAAAGGGACCTGCATTTCTCATTCAAAAATGGCCCAGCTTTTTCTAATCCATATGGTGTTAGTGATTGGCAAATAGTTTTCCCAAAAAACAGTAGTAGTGGGTAAGAAAAAAAAAAGATCTATAATACCCCCTAATTCATCAGGAGAGGAATATACAATTGTGGAAGTATTATGTATCCTATATTGTAGTGTTGGTTTAACTGAGCATGCCCTGTTTGTCAATATAATTTTCGTAAAATATGAGTTCCTAAGTTTTTTTTAAAATAATCATGCTATTGATGCTTAGGTTTTTCCTAAGGTTATGAAAACATTATTGCAAATAATTGACATATTTGTGGCAAATTTGTGTTTGACTGAAAATGAAATTCATATTCCAACAGTATGTAGAAAGAAAAAAAATTTTGAGGATTGAGTATAAAAATCTTTTAGAGATATCTATCAAATACTCTTGTTGCTCAATTTTGACTCCACTCCATTTTTATTCACTTCTTTTCATACATCATCTCTGTTCTATGTTCTGTCTAACCTTTATTTATTGAAGCAGTTCTCTTATGCTGACTCTTAAGACTTAGTCTAGATTGACTCACTTGCATAAATCAGTCTGTCTTTTTCACAAACTTCTCAATTTAAATAAATTTCAGCACAAGACTCACTTAAATTGCAAAAGATTTCCCTGAATAATTTGACCCATTGTCTGGTTATGTTAGTCTAATATTCTTCTCTTAGCTTCTACTCTTAAAGCTGTTTATTGGTTTATACATCCAATTCGATTTATCGAGTCCTTATTCTAAATCCTCTGGGAACATGTGGTATAGGTAACAGGGAATATTATGTCTGGATGTACCATGATACAATTGTAATAACAGAAATCCCGGTTGCTGAAACCACAGTAAAGCTAATTCTGGCCAAAGCATAGAGGCACTTATTTATTATGCTTCCTGGTCTATAAAGCATTTGCATGACTTATTTTGATCTTTGGGCTTTACGCTATTAAGGATTGAGGTTAGAACTAAAATTTTACTATTTATTCCAACTTACTAGTAGAGTAGATGTTAAATGCCTGTGAACTATTCAAAGTCAATCCTTCAAACTTTTTTGGCACCAGCTCGGATTAAGGCACAATGTTACTCTTCTAGGGATAAAACAGGTAAATTATCAACCTACCCATATGGAGAAACTTATCTAAGACATATTTACAATCTGACACATGCATTTTTATAGTAAAACCAGTAGTATATGCCAAAAATACAAAATATATTTCATTCAGTAAAGAAGTGTCTATCACGGGGTTTTTCAAGATTAGATTAAAATGTTGTACAATACACAGACTAGATGCCTGATAAATGACAATGATTATTTTGGGGAGGCAGACGTGTAATACTTAAGAGTAGAGGCCTTGGAATCACTCATGTCTGGATATAAATCTTAGATGGCTGTTTACTGCCTGAGTTTCCTCAGAAAAATAGCTCATCCTCCTAAGGCCCAAGAAATCACATGAGGTAGTTGGGCTCATGTGTCACCAAAATGCATGTGTTTTCCCACACTGCTACGTTTCACTAAATATAGAATACATCCATTTCAAAGAACGCTAGTCTGAGTCCATTGAATAAATAGATGCCCATTTTTGTGTCTGCATAGTAGTAAACACAGATAACATAATTGTCAGTTGTTCTGAGTAACTTAACAGTTGTTCAGTTTCAAATTTGATAGAAAAAATTACTAACAGTTATTTCTAATTGCTTCTAGTTGATAGTCACATTCCACAAGATCATAAATTAGTGGACCTCTAACAATAAATCTAGCTAAGCTGTGTGCTTGATAGAAAAATGTTATTTCTAAATTTCTTTTTTTTTTTGAATTGTTCAAGAGCAAGCCCTTGAGCCTTGGGATTTTTCTGTCTTTTCTCTCATCATTTTCTAGGCATCACTTCCACTAAGTAGTTATCTGATACAGTTTCCACAATTCCAGACACAATTCCAGACAGAATTTACCAGGGGCTTAAGCAGAAATGCCCCGGGACCTGGGCAGGTGACATGGATGAGAGCCTGGGCCCTGAGAAGGACAGTAGGCTGTGATGGGGACTGTAGTCTACTTGGATAATACAAGCTCCATCCAAGGCTTTCAAATTAAACAGATAAAACCGCAAAGGACATTGAGAAAGCACTATAACAGGTTGGAACACCTAAGTGGTAAGATTGTAGAGATACTGGAAAGTATCTCCCTAAATTAGTTTCCATACTACCTGAAATCTTACCTTTTGCAGTTGTTGCTGTAACTTCTAAAACGCAAGTACTCTGAAGATATAACACATTGTCCTTGACACCTTAGAAAAATTGCCTATCTGGGGATCAGGAAGGACCTGTGAAAGCCAGAGGTAGAGGGAAAGGCATGTCCTAAAACAAATGTCCCAGCTGTGACAATCAGGAGGCTCAGAATTCACCGTCTGCCTCCCAGTCTGTGTGCTCTCTCTGCCCTCTCCATGCTCATTCGGGCCCCTTCAGATCTTCCCTAATACTTCAGGGGTTCCCAGCACATGTTGGAAAATATTACACGTGTATCTGTGAGTCTTCTCTGGGCTTGAGTAGAATACTATCTTTGAATTTAGCTCAATGACTTTATGTCATTTAGAATAATTTGATATAGTAAAAATTAGTGTTTAACAAAGCCATTTGTGAAATAAGTTGTCAAAATCCACATCATGAAAGATATATATTGACAATCTGATTAGAACACAATTATAATTTGACCCTGGAAATAATGCTGAGGAAAAAAAGGACTGTGCAAACTAAAAAGCTAGGGAATTTATAATCTTTCATATTTTTTTCATTCTCTAGCAGCAATTTTCCATCATTACGGAAAACAGTTTTCAGAATTACCCTCCTTACGTATAAATACATATTGACTTGCTTGTGAAAATAGAACTGGATGCACAACATAGAAGAATGAGAAGTTATTTTGGAATCCAATTTTTAGAATACTTTACCTCAAGGATGCAAAATCATTTCATGCTTTTTCCCCTGTCTGATGATAAATAACAGAGTATTAGAAGACATATACACAAATATTTACATGCATGAACACACATACACATGATGCACACAAAGGTAGATAACCAACTGTATGTAAAAAAAGACACCACATGGACTACTTAACCAAGTAATAAATCCATATCCACTAAGTAATCTGACTGACAAAAGAGGCCTAAACCTGCCAAAGTGTCTTGAAAAGCTTTGAAAATTCAGGTTTTAAATGGAATAAGCTAATAATAATTTTTTATGTTTCTAACATCTTGAATTTAAAAACCAATAGATTAAAAGCAAATTGTATTATTTTAAAATCCAACCTTGAATAAAAAGCATTGAAATTATTGGCATGGATTCAAGTAATGAGATTTATTAAATTAGTTTTTAAAAAGTAAACAAGAGTATTTTAAAGAATAAGTTTCATGTATTGAATATTAATAATACTTTAAGATTATATTCTCATTTGAGTAGGTTTAACATGTGCATTTTCATGATTTATGGACAGAAGTATTATAATTAGATGTAGAAATTGAGCTCTTCCAGCTACCACCTGAAAGTCAATGTCTAACTAAAAGGCATCATCCATATTTGAAGACAATTTTTCAACTATTGACTTCAGCATTTCAGTTAGTTTTATCCCCATTCTTCTAATCACTAAACCAAACAACGTTAGGATCATCTCTGGCTTCTCTCTCTCTCCTTCATGCCTTAAATATATCAGTGTCTTTTCTGTTAACTCTATTCTACAGGTTGAACCTGTCCTATGTGTTTTTATTCTTTCTGCTGTGTCTATGACACCTAGTGCTTTATTCTGAACTCACACAGTAACTTTCAGACTAGTTTGCTTTCACTTTAACACTGGGAGGCCATTTTGTGTAGGACTAAGAACCCTAACCTTAGAATCAGTGAACATGGGTTTCACTTATGGCATGAGTAAATGTCTGAGTCTTAGTTTCCTCCTCCAGGAAGCAGGGATCCTAGTAACACTGGCATTGGTTGTGTTGCTGGAATCAAGTGAGATCATGCATGTTGGCAACACTATTGATGCTAGGCACGGTCTTTGCCCATTCTGGTTTGTGTGAGAGGCTTTTGGCAGACATAATTATATGATATGTGATCGACTATGGCAGCTTTACTTTCATAATTGATTTGTCATAAGCTCTAATTTGTATCCTGTAATTACCTGCCCTAGCTTTTAATTAGTTAAGATAAGGCACCTGGAGTCTTCTCATGACTCGCTCATCTATTTCATCATAATCTACACATCATTCTCATTCCTTCTTTTGAATAAGTCAGCCATTTCCTCCACAGTCTATAGAATCTTATTACACAAATTGTTGACAACTGCACTAAAGCTGAGACTTGATTAAAAGGAAACAAACAGAAGAAAGGAAGATGATCGTTAGATTATGGTTAATGTTACCGCTTAACTTCCTCCTTTATTTTTGTGGAGGGCTCATAAAGCAGAACACAAGAACCTTGTTTATTTGCCATAGAGAACTTCCTATTGAAAATAATGTTTCAAAATGTGTAAAGATTTTCGATCAACTAGGAACAGGCTTAAGCTGGATTTGCTTCCCAAAACACTTTTAAGAATATCCACTCTTTCTTCATGAATGTTAAGCACTTCTCACCTGCCTCCAATGGTTAAAAGGTTTTCAAGAAAGAATGCCAGAGACCCACTCACCATCACATTTCAGTGAAGCAAAACAGCATGAATGATTGGGCTAAAATGGGCTATCTCAATTTCCACCACAGGTCATTTTACTTGGTGAATAGCCCAGAGTTCCTGCTTCACTTAGCCAATAAAGGACAATTTTTTACTTAAGGGTCTGGAGATGTCTGCAAATATTTTCACACTTTCTAGATCTATAGTACACAGCCATCGTTGGAATCAAGACAAACACCAGCTGTACTTTTCATTTAGACAGTTACAGAATAAGCAACATATTCAAAATATATTTTGAAACATGTTTAGGACAGAAAAGAGAAAAAAAAATGCCTCTAAGCTACAAGTCAAATAATTTAAAAAGAAAAACATACCAAAAGCAAACTTAAAGGGGGTTATAGAAATGTATCTTACTTTTGGTAGATTTATAGTTTGCAAATCCATTTGTTCTATAATATATGTCCTTACAAACTCTATCAAATGAATATTTTAAACTCCATTTTACAGAGAGAGGGTGATGGGTGAACTGTTCAAGGTCAAAAGAGCTATTTCAGTAAGTAGGTCTGTAATGTACACATAGGTTGTGTAACCAAGGTCAATGTACTTCCTACTACATTAATAACATCTTTATTTCTGTAAATAAGTAACACAACACTCTTTCTATTTTATTTGTTTTTTTCATGGAATAAAGTATAAACAAGCTCCTCTTTGTAGCTTGGCCATGTGAGATTCTGTTTGATATAATATATCCCAATATGCATTTCATCTTTATTCCAAAGTGAGTTGGTTTTGAAGTGGTAGTTCTATACTTTTTCTTTTCTTTTGTATTGATTAGTTAAGAAGACTGTTTTAGCATTGTTAATACTAGATATTTTATTCTACAAGCTAAAATTAAAAAAAAATCAGATAACCAAATAGAAAAAAATAATAAATATCATCCATTATTCCCTCTTTCGAGTTGAACCCTGTTATTTATTCATCTCTGTGTTTTCTTACATGTGTATATATATATGTATATCCATTTATTAAAATAAATCATTGTCTTTATTTAAACCATCATTAATTGCAAGGCTGAGGGACATCTGGATTCTAGTTAACTCAAAACATGACCGATTTGTGCACATACAATCCCCCTTCCTTCATGAAACATTTATGTTCCTTCCTTCATGAAACCTTTGTGCATCAAATCCCCCTTCCTTCATGAAACCTTTATGGACTACTCCAGCTAGAATGTTTTGCACCAGTAAGCGTAATACATCATGACACCATGATGCCAGCTAGCTGTAAGCCAATCATTGTGATGGTGGGCTTTGCAAAAGAGAAAAGATTTTATTCACAAGGCTGCTGGGAGAGTAAATGGGAGAACAAATCTCAAATTCATCTCCCTGAAATCAGGGCTTGGTAGTATTTATGGGATAGAAACAGGGTTGGTCTATAGTGTGGGGAAAGGTGATTGGTGGGTAGGAAAGGTGAGATAATCAGAATTCTGTCCAAGTGTAATTAATCTACATGGCTCTTCATAGGATGGATGTTCCAAAAACAGTGGCATTAGCATGATCTGAAGGTGGTGTTGTCAGCTTCCTGACATCAAAAGGTCACGTTTTGGGCAACCAGGCAGGCCAAGTTGGAGGATCGGTAATCTCGACTAATTTGAACTGGACAGGAGTTTGCCCCCTTGCTCCTGAAAAACAACTTTTAGCAACAGTTACCATAGAGACCTACACATCAGAGATATTATCTATAAGGAAGCTAATGAAAGTTTAGTTATGTATTATTTGGTTATGTGACTTTTAGCTATCTAGGTTTTAAGACCAACTAGAAGTAAGCAATTAAAAGCGAACAAGGCAGGTTAAGCTTGGTGGGCTTAATCAGGTTAGCCCTCGGTTTCAATGATTGGATCCATTAATACATTTGCTTCAGTTGATTGCCCAATGCCTTTCTGTCACCTGATAATGTCCTGAAGGAATAGATCTTGGAATTAATAAAATTTAATGTGGATGGAAAGAAGAAAGATCCATGTATATGAGGCCTTATAATTCCTCTCTGGATAGGATGGCTGCAAATAAGGCTCTGAGGATGGAGCAACCCTCACTGTGGAAGGAAAATAGAGGTCATTAAAACTAACCTGAGTGTTCCACAAGGTTTATTCTTGTCCTCGCAGTTCACGGGTACTTACACTTGCAGATGCATAACCCATTGGATTATTATGAGCTCCTACATAAAATATTTATGGGCATAATTTAAAGAGGACTTTGAAGCACAAAACACAGGCTGAACAAAGTTTTGGAATCATCTAAACAAGAATGAATTTTAGCAGAAGACTTGAGCTGGTTGTTTCACTGTCTTGGTATAGACTTGCTTTGAGGTAGGCATCACGGGTAATTAGTGACTGCAGATGCATAGACAATTTTGCATAATAATGATTTTGGGACTTCTTGAGTTTCAGAGGACAATTGAAAGACTGAGCATGTTTTGTTTAATGACCAATTTTATTCTTTTGCTCTCTTTAAATTATTCACATCTGATTTTAAAGTGTCAATAAAATAGTAATGCTGGAAAAACTGAATACGCAATCAATTTGGCTGCTTTCTTATAAGAATATAGGCGTTCAAGAGTTCAATTCAATGCCATCAAATAGTAACCATCTTTGTCCTACTGGATGGACATATACTTTCCTTCTTTGTTAACTTGGTATGTGCCCAGATAAATAGGGGCTAGGTTTTATTTTCACTTCCTTTGAGTTGTAAAATAAACATTTTATCCAGTAACTGTCCTTTTTTTTTTTTTTTTTTTTTTTTTTGAGATGGAGTCTCGCTCTGTTGCCCAGGCTGGAGTGCAGCGGCCGGATCTCAGCTCACTGCAAGCTCCGCCTCCCGGGTTTACGCCATTCTCCTGCCTCAGGCTCCCGAGTAGCTGGGACTACAGGCGCCCGCCACCTCGCCCGGCTAGTTTTTTGTATTTTTAGTAGAGACGGGGTTTCACCATGTTAGCCAGGATGGTCTCGATCTCCTGACCTTGTGATCCGCCCGTCTCGGCCTCCCAAAGTGCTGGGATTACAGGCTTGAGCCACCACCGCGCCCGGCCTACTGTCCTTAAACTATTTCCTTTGTTAGCCATAAGCTATCATTTTCAGTCAGTACTGAAAATCAAACAGTTCATTACATATCAGATGCATTTAAAATTATACAACTTCACCCCAAAATCCATTTGATGTGTTTTCTGGTAAGATTTCTATGTAAACAGAACTTAATGATTTTACGAGAAATCATTTTAGAGTGGACTTTGTACTATATCCTTCCTTTTCCTCACTTTATACACGAGGAATCTATAGAAACAACTTACTTTTACCCTACTGAATCATTTGCAGTCATATATATATAGCTTCACATTACAACATTTCAGCCGCTATGTTATTTTCTGACTGAGTCAGGTAAGATTATATTCTACGTATTTCTGTTATCTGGGTGCTTATTAACATGTGTATCATTGTGGACATATTGCTGTTATATTGCATAACAATGAACTTATAGCAGGCACCAGCTCCCTTTCCTCATTTCCATCTTAGAATGTTGATATTCTTCTTAGCATTTTTTCCTGACATACCACAACCCTCTTTCCATCAAGGTATTTTTTTTTCTTTTCAGTATTAAAATTGTTCTGTGTAGCAGCTAGAGTTTGGAATTGTCTCATTGTTTTTAGGACTGAAGGTCTACCTATCACTCCATTAAAAAATCTGAAAAACTTTAGTATGATATTCCTTATGAGAAAATAACTTTTTAAAATATGATATAAACTTGAAGCTGACATAAAATAAATTGAGAAGGAATAAAAAATGATTACCTGCTCCAAATTTTGTACTCTAAGAAATATATATAAACAGAAACAAAATAATACCAAATAATAACAACAAAAAACAAAACTTTGTTTCCACAGAAGTTATGGGATTTATATTTTTATTAATAAAAACAATTATGTAATAATGAGCAAGATTCCTTGGGCTTAAAGTAGAATATTTGAATCACAGCTCTTTATTAATAATCTTGGTTAAATGTCTGATAAATGAAAAAATGGCTAAGACTAATGCACTAAAATGATATTTCAAAGGACTGAAAAACAAAATATTAGAGGCTTTTGATGACATTGTTTATTAATATGCTTCATGATCTAGACTGATTTACATGCTTTAAAATCTCCAAATTTAAATACTTTAATACCCTCTTGAAATGCCATCAAACATTTGAGAGCAGAAAGATATATTTGAAATTTGTGTTTATAAGATCACCCCCTAGTGTCATGCACGTCCATGTGAAGAGACCACCAAACAGGCTTTGTGTGAGCGATAAAGCTTTTTAATCACCTGGGTGCAAGCAGGCTAAGTCCAAAAAGAGAGTCAGCGAAGGGAGATAAGGGTGGGGCCGTTTTATAGGATTTGGGTAGGTAAAGGAAAATTACAGTCAAAGGGGGGTTGTTCTCTGGCGGGCAGGAGTGGGGGTCACAAGGTGCTCAGTAGGGGAGATTTTTGAGCCAGGATGAGCCAGGAAAAGGAATTTCACAAGGTAATGTCACCGCTTAAGGCAAGGACCGGCCATTTTCACTTCTTTTGTGGTGGAATGTCATCAGTTAAGGCGGGGCAGAGCCTTTTCACTTCTTTTGTGATTCTTCAGTTACTTCAGGCCATCTGGGCGTAGGTATGTGCAAGTCACAGGGGATGTGATGGCTTGGCTTGGGCTCAGATTTTGTTTCCACAGAAATTCCACAGAAATTTATCAATAAAAATTATTATGTAATAATGAGCAAGATTCCTTGGGCTCAAAGTAGAATATTTGAATCCCGGCTCTTTATTAATAACCTTGGTTAAATGTCTGATAAATTAAAAAATGGCTAAGACTAATGCACTAAAATGATATTTCAAAGAACTGAAAAACAAAATATTAGAGGCTTTTCATGACATTATTTATTAATATGCTTCATGATCTAGACTGATTTACATGCTTTAAAATCTCCAAATGTAAATACTTTAAACCCTCTTGAAATGCCATCAAACATTTGAGAGCAGAAAGATACATTTGAAGTTTGTGTTTATAAGATCACCCCTTAGTATCTGTACATAGTCATTCTCATCTTCATCTTCCATAACTGGTAGAATCATATCACCAAGAGTGATGCCATAAAAACCCAAAAACAAAACCTGAAACCCCCCAAAACTGACATCAATTATTATATTGGGAGAGAATTGACCCGTCTTCTTTCCCATAGTCAAGCAAACATCAGGGAGTTTCCTTCAGCAATGGAGGTTAACAACATTCTGCGCAACTATCAACATGTAGGGGAAATGGGCCCACTGAATTATAAAGGAGTCACATAAATTGTCAATTTCTAAACTACTCTGATAAAGATATCTGCAATTTGTACTTACATTTGAGGTCTGCTCTGTATAATCTTGCCTCATCTTTTCCAGACAGTAGTCTTTTATTTCACTACCTTTGCTCACCTTTTGCTCCTACAACTATAATGCTTAGATTTCTTAGCCTGAAGAAATACAAAACCTGTAAATCTACTTTACTTTGCTCTTAGGCCTGGTCCTGCATCTCTGACCAGACTGGCTAATTGTCTTCTAACCATTTCTACCTTAAATTTTTGATAGATTTTTTTTCTACTTAGAATGCCTTCACCAGTACCTATTTTACTAAATATTTGCATTTTTTAAGATACTCAGATTCCATTTTGTTTCATTCATTTTTGGACATGGACATACAAGAAATATGTTTTCTTGTAGCTCAGAGCTGAAAAAGTATCACTAAGTAGAGTACAGTTAGGTAACAGTTTATATTTCTGAATTTCCTACATTCTACCAAAACTGGACATAAATCAGTCTTGCAACATCTCTAAGCTAATCAACTCAATAGTCAGCCTCTATGATTTTTGTTGAATGTGTGTGTGTGTGTGTGTGTGTGTAGTGTGTGTGTGTGTGTAAAATAGACACTACCATTTGGACTTTGTAGAAATTTAATTACTTTATTAAAAGAATGCTTAATAGCCTCCCCAGCTCCCACTAAAACCATCCCCTTTCATTAACTTAGAAGTAGATTGTTTCATAAACAAATCAGGTGTACAGTAAAATTGATAAAAGCTTGAGTAGGAACACATAACCCAGTTTTGATCTCAACTCTATGCTGGATTATGTTATCCAGGAATTTCAACTGATTGTCAGATTGCACTTGACTATTTCCAGGGGTTAGGATTTTGTCTGGTTTTAAAGCTTCACAGCTCTGAATGGAGAACTCTAATTGTTAGAAAGGCATGCCATATACCTAGTTAAAATATCTTTCCTGAAGCTTTCTCCTGTTAGTTTTGGTCAGTTCTTTTAAAAGATCTCAGAAAAAGCATAATACTTCTTCCAGTTGAAAACCCTTAATGTGTTTAGGGGCAGACATCTCATTTGGTCTCAGTCCTCTCTTATCTAAAATTTGCAGGTATGTTTAACTTCACAATTATGAAATATTTTTAGATGTCTCATTATTCTGCTCCCCAGCAATACACAGATTTTCAGTATAGCACCAAAATTTCATTCATTTAACAGATAGTTACTGAGACCAGGTAATGTGCTAAGTGTGAGGATTCACAATGAAAGGTGATGGAGTTTGTGATGGCAGAAATATAGGATGGTTTAAAAGCACACAGTAGGAACACATAGCCCAGTCAATGATAGGGAGGGTAAGGAAGAGTATGCTGAAATCTTAGGGTAAAGGCAAGGAAGACTATCCAAGACACAAAGAAAAGTAGAGGCAAAAGCCCAGAAACATGACAAGGCATTGGAGATTCAGTGCCATGAATATAGCCTGTTATGTGTGGCATGGTGTGCCATTAGCTGGAGGGTGGAGATTTGGCAGGTGCCGTGTTGGCAGACATTGTAAACATCTCTAAAGAGTTAGGATTAGGAACCGAAAGATGGTTTTCAGCAGGAGGGCTCACATGCTCATTTTTTATTTTAAGAAGTTCCCTGTGGCTGCAGATAAAGAAACCTGAGTGCATAGAGATTTGGTGAACTTGATGATTTATTGGATGGCAAAGTTGGAGGTGATAAGAAAGAGTACTGAATTAAAGCTATAGATGCTGGGACCTTTTCTAACAAGAGAGAAGCCATTTGGAAGAGTGAGGATGGTAATGAATTCAGAATGAAACCCATTACTCTCGACGTGGTAGATAAAATAGCCCTCATTCTAATCTCATATGCAATATTCATAACATTCCTGGAAGTAATGGCTCAATAATGGAGCTGCTAGTATTATAAACTAATTTACTAGATGTTTTTAGAGTAAGCACAATGTGCTTATTAAAAACAGAAATGTTTACCTAGTAATTATTACTTCAATAATGTTGGCAATATATATACTATAGGCTCAATACAACTATCTGAAACACAATTACTGCTCTTAATCATTAAAATAAATTCAATTAGACATGTACATCATTAGCTAAGCAATTTAGTTACTCACATATCCTGATCTGCTGAGTCACTAACATGCTGCCAGACAATCTGGAGCATGGGGTATCATCCCTGCTCTGACAACTGCTCCACATATATGGGTTCTAAGGAATAGCTAATCTTAAAATGTACAGCCTCAGTTAAATATATCCATTCATATTCAAAGTCTAATGGGAACAACATTTTTCATTCTTCTTCGATGAGTTTTATACTTTCATTTTCAATTTTTAGGAAAGTGAGCTTGTGTGGCTGAACAAGTTATCTAAATATGGTTTTGGAATTTTGAAGATTTGTAAGTTAGAAGTAGCAAATTGTTTCAATCTGTAACTAGAGGCATCTCTTATATACAACATAAACGCATATTTTGTATCATTTGTGTTATTTATACCACTATTTTCAAGTCTCAAATATATGCTTACTACACTAACCATTCTCTTATTCTCTTCAGTGCCAATCTTAGAAAAATTACATTGCTTGCCAGGTAGTGTGGTATAACAGAAGAGGTTAAGGTTGGAACCAAAAAGACCTAGGTTTGAATGTCATTTACTAGGTCTGTCACTTTAAGCAAGCTACCCAATCTTAGGAGCTTCAGTTTACTCATATGTAAAATGTAACTAATAATGCCTACTTCATAGGGTAGTTTAAAAGATGAAAATAATAAAATGTTTGGAGTTATGGCATCACAGTATTAGAGCCAAAAGTAGTCACAGTAAATAAAACATGAATAGTTTGGACGTTGTTGAAACAAAAAGAATATTCTTTTTTCTTTCCTCAGCTGGAAGTTCTGCCAGTCTCATCATTGCATTCGTTAGTTATGTTTGATGGTGATTTTATGAATTGGAGGATGTAGGGTCCCCAAAGACCAGTAGTTGAAATTAAAGAACTAGTAACTTAAAAGTCAACGAAAGAGAATTTGGGTTACTTTTATATTATTATCTATGATCTTACTAAATAAAGACTTGATGATATATGGAAGTGAGGCTTTGGTTATAAAAGATCAAAGACATACACTTTGATCTTCACTAGAACCTTTGAAGACTTAAAAATATTGCCTTTTTATTTCTTAGTCAGAAAATAAGGATTAGATGAGAGAGACTAAACATGGATTTAAAGTTAATCGGATCTGCATATATGGTATACAGCATTGACGAAACAAGATTTCCTAAGGTGAAAAACAAGTGATACTTTAGCCAGTTTGTCCATAATTTCTGGTGACACACATTGGTTCTCAGGCCCGAAGGATAAGTGTTACTGCTGAATGTGGTTACGATTTTTAGCAAAATCACACAGAACAATTGAAAAATCTCTAGACATGTTTTCTGGCTGATCTGTTCCTTTTTAACAATGGTCTTGAGTTTTAAGTAGTTTCTTCTTGTAAGGCGGATGTGTTGAAACATGTGTATGAAGCCAGGTGCCATTAGGAGTATAACACAAAGAAGTTGAAACACAACCCTGCACATGAGCCATTATTGAAGGGTTTGAGTTATTCCAAACAGCAAGAATCCTAAAGTCTTGAGCAATGATCAAAGTGACAACCATGAACATTGTAATGTTAGGATTTCAGCTGGTTAATTTTCCTTCTTACTGCTTGTTGATAGCTTTCATAGTATTCATCATGTTGGTCTTCAAAATGAAGATGTAGTAGGTATTTCCTTGTATAACTGGTTAGGTTATTGTATACATTCTCATGTTTCACCTATAAAAATTGTGTATTGGTTTTTGTTTATTTATGCAGAGGACATAAGGGAATACTTAAAAAACTAAAACAATAATAACTAATCTAGATTTTAATTTCAAGTCTGCCATGATCTAGTTATATAAAGGGCTAATTGCCTCATGTCTTTAGAGTTTCATTTTCTGAATCTATGAAATTAAGAGGTTTGATGAGATGACATTCTTGATCCTTGTGTTGAAATTTAACAATTTTAATTATTGTTGGACACACACACACACACATACACACAGATCTATCCACATATATACTAACATACCACATAACTGATTTCTCATGATGTTTCATCATTCTGTGGTTGCATATGATGGCTTGTTTCCTTTAGACAATATCAATAACAATACTAACATGCCACTAATTCTATAGTTACATTTTATTCTACCTTTAAATTATGTTTAATATCCAATTGAAATTCCATTCTAAACCTAACATTTCATAGCAGACACCACTTGAATGTCAGTCCCCAATCTGTCTTGTACATAGTGCCTTATTTGGAATTCTATGCTTTTGAGAATAACACCAAATTAAGGCATATGGTGGTGGAATAAAAGAGAACTAGATAGTAGTGGATTTTGTCCTGACTTCCACTAACCAAGTAACCTTAGTAAGGCAATTTGTCTTTATTTTCCCAGGCCATGTTTTCCCTATTAGGCAACAGAGGCAAAGTGCCTGGAGACTAGGAGTTTTATCTGGACCTATCAAAAAATATAAGGCCTGAAAATTTTCAGTGCATTCAGTATATGTAAAAATGTATCAAAATATAAATCAATGCCTTTGCATAAATGTTTATAAAATATAACATCAGTCAATTATTTGCAGCTTAAATAATGTAGTTATAAACAGATTACATTTAGTGTGAGGTATAAGTGAATTGTATTATGCTTGATATAATATGGGACAGACCCCTCAAGTTCACTGCCAATGCCTTTGGTTAAGGCAAATTGGTAGAGAGGGACAGACTCAATACTTTCAAAGAACACTCCCATCTTTAACACTTCATCATTATATTCACTGTTTTAAAATAATGCTTTTATTATCATTCTTGATGGCTTACAGTTAAAAAAACAGAAAATGGACTTTTGTGATAACTTTACTTTGAAGGTAGTAGTGTAAAGCAAGAAGGTTTTGATGTGAGAGAGACATGGGTTTATATCTCAGTTTTACCACTTAGCAATCAAAGGATCGTACAAAAGTGAGATGATTTTCATGAAATGTAGTTTCTTTTTAGAAATTTTTAATTTTTATGGGCATATAATAGGTGTATATATTTATGGGGTACATGGGATATTTTGATACAAGCATACAATGTGTAGTAATCACATCAGGGTTAATAAGGTATCCATCACCTCAAGCATTTATCATTTCTTTGTGTTACAAATATTCTCATTATACCATTTAACTTATTTTAAAATGCACAATAAATTATTGTTGACTGTTATCACCCTGTTGTGCTATCAAATACTAGCTCTTATTCATTCTATAGAACTATATTTTTATACCCATTAACCAGCCAAATTCCTCCGTTTCGTCCCCACTAACATTCCTGGTCTCTGGTAACCATCATTCTACTCTCCATCACCATGTGTTTGTCTTAATTTTTAACTTCTGCAAATAAGCAGGAACATGTGAAGCTTGTCTTTCTGCGTTTATTTCACTTAACATAATGACCTCCAGTTCTATCCATGTTGTTACAAATGACAGGACCTTATTCTTTTTTATGGCTGAAGAGTACTCTATTGTGTTTATGTTCCACTTTTTTTTATCCGTTCATCTGTTGATGGACACTTTTATTGCTTCCAAATCTTGGCTATTATGAATAATACTACAATAAATATGAGAGTACAGAGATCTCTTCAGTACACTGATTTCTTTTCTTTTGGTACAAATTATCACTGGGATTACGGGGTCATATGGTAATTCTATTTTTAGTTTTTTTCAGGAACCTCCATACTGTTCTCCAAAGTGGCTGTATTAATTTACATTTCCACCAAGAGTGTATGAGGGTTTCCTTTTCTCCACATCCTCACTAGCATTTGTTATTGCCTATCTTTTGGATAAAAGCCACTTTAACTGGCATGAGATGATAGCTCATGGTAGTTTTGATTTGCATATCTCTGATGATCAATGACTTTGAGCACCTTTTCATATACCTATTTGCCATTTGTATTCTTATTTTCAGAAATGTCTATTCAGATCTTTCACCCATTTTAAAATCAGATTATTAGGGTTTTTGCCTATACTGTTGCTTGAGTTCCTTACATGTTCTGGTTATTATCCCTTTGTCATATGAGTAATTTGCAAATATTTTCTCCCATTCTGTGGGGGTGTCTATTCACTTTGTGGGTTGTATCCTTTGCTGTGCAGAAGCTTTCTAACTGGATATGATTCTATATGTCCATTTTTGCTTTAGTTGCCTGTGCTTGTGAGGTATTATTCAAGAAATATTTGCTAAGACCAAATCCTGGAGAGTTTTCCCAATGTTTCCTCTTTTCATAATTTGAGGTCTTAGATTTAAATCTTTAATCTATTTTGATTGGATTTTTGTTTATGGTGAGAGATAGGGGCCTAGTTTCATTCTTCTGTATACAGATATCCAGTTTTTCCAGAACTAATTTATTGAAGAGACTGTCCTTCCCTTGTTGTACATTCTTTTCACTTTGGCCAAAAATGAATTCACTGTAGGTGTGTGGATTTGTTCCTGGGTTCTCAATTCTGTTCCATTGGTCTATGTGTCTGGTTTTATGCTTGGATCATGCTGTTTTGGTTACTATAGCTCTGTAGTATAAATTCAGGTAATGTGATTCCTCCCGTTTTGTTGTTTTTGCTCAGGATTGCTTTGGCTATTCTAAGTCTTTTGTGATTTCTATAAATATTAGGATAGTTTTTTCTATTTCTGTGAAAAGTGGCATTGGTATTCTTATGGGGATTACATTGAATTTGTAGACTGTTTTGGATACCATGGACATTTTAACAATATTGATTCTTCCAATTCATGAACATGAAATATTTTTGCATTTTTTGTGTCCTCTTCATTTTCTTTCATCAAAATTTTATAGTTTTCATTGTAGAAATCTTTTACTTATTTAATTAAGTTTATTCCCTGGTATTTTATTTTATTTTATTTTATTTGTAGCTATTGTAAAGGTAATTACTTCCCTGATTCCTTTTACAGATTGTTCACTGTTGTCATATAGAAATGCTACTGATATTTGTATGTTAATATTGTATCCTGCAACTTTACTGAATTAGTTTACCAGTTATATTAGTTTTTTGGTGGAGTCTTTAGGTTTTTCCAAATATAAGATCATATCACCTACAAACAAGGGTAATTGAGCAGGTTCTTTTTCAATTTGGAGATACTTTATTTCTTTTTCTTATCTAATTTCTCTAGCTAGGATTTCTAGTACTATGTTAAATAACAATGGTGAAAGTGCTCGGCCTTGTTGTGTTTTAGGTCTAAGAGGAAAGTCTTTCAGTAGTTCCCCATTCAGTATGATACTAGCTGTGGATTTGTCATATATGGCTCTCCTGTGTGGAGGTATGCATCCTCTATTCCCAATTTCTGAGAGTTTTTATCATACAGGGATATCAAATTTTATCAAATGCGTTTTCATCATCAATTGCAATGATCATATGGTGTTAGTCCTTTATTTTATTGCTATAATGTATCACATTGTTTGATTTGTGTATGTTGAACCATTCTTACATCCCTGGGATAAATCCCACTTAGTCATGATGAATACTCTTTTTAATGTGTTATTGAATTCAGTTTACTAGTATTTTGTTGAGAATTTTTGCATCAATATTCAGGGATACTGGCCTGTAGTTTACTTTGATGTGTCTTTGTCTGGTTTTGGTATCATGTTCCTTCTGGCCTCATAGGATGAGTTTGGAAGCATTCCCTCCTCTGTTGTTTTTCAGAATAGTTTGAGTAGGATCAGTGTTAGTTATTTAAATGACTGGTAAAATTCAGCAGTGAAGCTATTGGGTGCCAGGCTTTTCTTAGTTGGGAGACTTTTTATAATGGCTTCAATCTCATTACTTGTTATTGCTCTATTCAGGTTTTGGATTTCTTCAGGGCTCTATCTTGGTAGGTTGCATATGTCTAGGAATTTATCCATTTCTTCAAGGATTTCAAATTTATTGGCATATAGCCATTCACAGTAGTCTCTAATGATCTTTTGAATTTCTGCAGTATTGGTTATGATGTCTCCATTTCTGTCTCTAATTTTATTTATTTGAGTCTTCTTTTTTTCTTCATTTGACTAAAACTTTGTTGATTCTGTTTATCTTTTCAAAAACCCAACTTTTCATTTCATTGATCTTTAATTAATTTATTTATTTGTTTCAATTCCACTTACTACTGCTTTGTTCTTTACGGTTTATTTCCCTGTACTAATTTTAGGTTTTGTTAGCTCTTGCTTTTCTAGTTCTTTAAGATGCATTATAAAGTTGGTTATTTGAAGTTTTTCTACTTTGTATGTAGGCACTTATTGCTATAAAACTTTCCACTTAGTACTGCTTTTGCTGTATCCCATAGGTTTTGGTATGTTGTGTTTCTATTTTAATTTGTTTCAAGAAATTCTTCAACTTCCTTCTTAGTTTCTTCATTGACTCATTAGTCATTCAGGAGCATATTATTTAATTTTGATGTGTATGTGTATAGTTTCCAAAGTTTCTCTTCTTATTGATTTTTTTATTCCACTGTGGTTAGATAAATATTTGAAATGATTTCATTTTCTTTGAATTTGTTAAGACTTGTTTTGTGGCCTAACATATGGTCTATCCTTGATAATGATCTATCTGCTGAGAAGAAGAATGTGTATTTTGTGGTCATTGGATAACCTGTAAATATCTATTAGGTCCATTTCATCTATAGTGTAAATTAAGCATTATGTTTCTTTGTCAATTTTCTGTATGGATGATCTGTCCAATGCTGAAAGTGGATGTTGATGTCTCCAGCTGTTACTGTATTGTGATTATATCTATCTTTAATAATATTTCCTTTCTATAGCTGTGTGCTTCATGGTTGGATGCATATATGTTTACAATTGTTAAATCCTCTTGCTAAACTGACCCCTTCATCATTGTATAATGACCCTCTTTGTTTCTTCTTATAGTTTTTCTCTCAAAGTTTGTTTTGTCTGATATAAGTGTAGCCTATATTGTATGTCATTTCTGGTTTTTGTTGGAATGGAATATCTTTTTTGATCCCTTTATGTTCAGTCTATGTGTGTCTTTATAAGTGAAGTGTGTTTCTTGTAGGCAACATTGTTGGGTCTTTTAAAAAAATCCTTTTAGCCACTCTATCTCTTTGATTGGGGAGTTTAGTCCATTTACATTTAGTGTTATTATTGGCAAGTAAAGACTTGCTACGGCCATTTCACTATTTGTTTTTTGGTTGTTTTGTGGTCTTCCTTCAGTCTTTGACTTCCTTTCAATGAAGGTGATTTTTCTCTGGTAGTATGTGTTAATTCTTGCTTTTTATTTTTTGTGTGTCTTTTGTATGTTTTGTGATTTGAGGTTATCATGAGGCTTGCCAATAACATCTTATAAGACATTATTTTAAACTGATGACAACTTCACACTGATTGCCAAAACAAACAACTAAGAAACAGGCAAAGAGAAAACTAATGAAAACTGTAGATTATAACTTCATACACCCCCACCGCTTTTTAGCTTTTTATTGTTTCTATTTATGAGCTATTGTACTTTCTATGTCTTTAAACATTTTTGTAGTTACAATTTTTGATGGGTGCATCATTTAGTCTTATTACTCAAGATATGAATAGTTTGCACACCGCAGTTACAGTGTCATAATATTCTGCATTTGTCTGTGTACTTACTATTTGCAGTAAGTTTTGTACCTTCAGATGATTTCTTATTGCTCATTAATGTTATTTTCTTTCAGATTGAAGAACTTCCATTAGCATTTCATATAGGACAGATTTGGTGCTGATGAGAACTCTCAACTTTTGTTTGTTGGGGAAAGTCTTTATTTCTCCTTCATGCTTGAAGGACGTTTTCACTGTATATACTATTCTAGGGTAAAAGTTTTGTGTTTTTTCCTCCTTCAGCACTTTAAATATGTCATGACACTCTCTCCTGGCCTGTAAGGTTTCCACTGAGAAGTCTGCTGCCAGATATATTGTAGCTCTGCTGTATGTTATTATTATTTTTTTTTATTTTCTCTTGCTGCTTTTAGGATCCTTTCTTTATCCTTGATCTTTGAGAGTTTATTGTCTTGAGATAGTCTTCTCTGGGTTAAATCTGCTTGGTGTTCTATACCCTCCCTATAATTGAATATTGATATCTTTCTCTAAGTCTGGGAAGTTTTCTGTTAATATTACTTTGAATAAATTTTCTATACCTATCTCTTTCATCACCTCCTCTTTGAGGTCATCAACTCTTAGATTTGCCCTTTTGAGGCTATTTTCTAGATCTTGTAGGCATGCTTAATTCTTATCTATTCTTTTTCTTTTGTCTCCCCTGATTGTGTATTTTCAAATAGCCTATCTTGAAGCTCACCATTTGTTTCTGCTGCTTGATCAGTTCTGCTGTTAAGAGACTCAGATACATTTTTCAGTATATCAATAGAATTTTTCAGTTCTAGAATTTCTGCTTAATTTTTAAAAATTATTTCAATCTCTTGTTAAATTTATCTGATAGGATTCTGAATTCCTTTTCTGTGTTATCTTGAATTTTGTTGAGCTTGCTCAAAACAACTACTTTGAATCCTCTGTCTAAAAGTTTACATATCTCTGTCACTCCTGGTTGGTCCCTAGTACCATATTTAGTTAGTTGTCAAGGTCAAGTTTTCCTGTATGGTCTTGATGTTTGTACATATTCTTCGATTTTGGGGCACTGAAGAATCAGGTATTGATTGTGGTCTTTGCAGTCTAACCTTGTTTGTACCTGTTCTTCTTGAGAAGGCTTTCCAAGTGTTCAAAGGGCATTGAGTGTTGTTATCTATCTGGTCACTGTAGCTGTATCTGCATTAGGAGGCACCCAAAGCCCAGCAATTCTGTGATTCTTCGAGACTCATAGAGGTACTGCCTTGGGAGTCTTGTTCAAATCTGAGGGAATTTCCTAGATTACCAAGCATAAGCTCTTGTTATCTTTCATTACTTTCCCCCAAACAAACAGAGTCTCTCTCTCTCTGTGCTGAGCTATGCAGAACCCTGGGAGAAGTGACACAGGCATCCTGTGGCCACCACTGGGACTGCACTGGTTCAGACTCAAGCCAGCACAGCACCGAGTCTTGCCCAAGGCCCGTGGCAACCACTGCCTGGCTACTGCCAATTGTCACTCAAGACCCAAGGGCCCTTCAGTCAGTAAGTGGCAAATCCAGCCAGGCTGATGTCCTTCCCTTCATGGCGGCAAACCCTACCCCACCCCAGGGTAGATCTAGAAATGTTGTCTGGGAGCCAGAGCCTAGAAAGGGGAACCTTAGTTACCTAGTTGGTGCTCCTTTCTACTGTGGCTGAGCTAGCACCCTAGCTGCAACACGAAGTCCTTCCCACTCTTCCATCTCCTTTCCTCAAGCAGAAGGAGACTCTCTTCGTGGCTACCAGTTCCCTAGACCCATGGTGAGTACTGCCTGGCTACCACCAATGTTCACTCAAGGCCCAAGGACTCTTTAGTCAGCTTGTAGTGAATGCTGCCAGGCCTTGGTCTCTCCTTTCAGGGCAATGTGGGCTCCCATCTTGCTCAGGGAGGGTGCAGAAATGCTATCCAGAAGCTGTGGCTACAATCAGGGACCCTAGCAGTCCTCTTGGTGCTCTACCACATTGTGACTGAACTGGTACACAAGCTGCAAGACAAAGTCCCCTTTACTCTTCCCTCTCCTTTCTTCTAGCAGAAGGAGTCTGATATGGTTTGGCTGTATCCGCACACAAATCTCATCTTGAATTGTAGCTTCCATAATTCCCATGTGTTGTAGGAGGGACCCGGTGGGAGATAATTGAATCATGGGGGCAGTTTCCCCCATACTGTTCTCGTGGTAGTGAATAAGTTTCATGAGATGTGATGGTTTTATAAGGTTCTCATTCTCTCTTCCCTGCTGCCATGTAAGATGTGACTTGCTCCTTCTTGCCTTCTGCCATAATTGTGAGGCCTCCCCAGCCATGTGGAACTGTGGGTGAATTAAACCTCTTTCCTTTATAATTACCCAGTCTCTATGTTTTTATCAGCAGTGTGCAAACGGACTAATACAGAGTCTCTCCCCATGGGCACTGCAGCTGGGATGATGTTGGGTCACACTTGAAGCTGACACAACACTGGGTCTCACCTAAGGCGCATGGTGAATACTGCTGGCTACAGCTGATGTTTATTCAATGCCCAAGAAAACTTCAGTCAGCAGGTGATGAATCTTGCTAGTACTGGTTCCTTCGCTTCAAGGCAGTGGGTTCCTTTCTGGCCCAGGGTATGTCTAGAAATGTCATCCAGGAGCTAGGGCCTGGAATAGGGGGCCTTAGGGCTCTGCTTGGTGCCCTGTTCCACTGTGGCTGAGCTGGATCTAAGTTGCAAACAAAGTCCTCTTTATTCTATCCTCCCTTCTTCTCAAGCAGAGTAAAGGGATCTCTCCCAGAGCTGCGAGCTTCACTACCTGTGGTTAAGGGATGGGTGACTCAAGCACTCCTTTGGCTGCCCCAGCTGGTATCTCACTAGGTCATTTGCACCCTATGTGTACTGGCTCTGAGCCCAGCACAGCACCAGGACTTGCCCAGGAATTGCAGTCTTTGTGGCCTAGATTGCCTTTCAAACATATTTAGGACCCCAGAGTGCTTTAGCCTGTAATGGTGGGGCTAGCTGAGTCTCAGGGTTCCAACCGCTAGGATAAATGCTTCACCTCTGGCTAGGGCTGGTCTAAATGCTCCCTCCATGGACATCAGCTGACTTTTGCTTTGTGTTGCCTTCTGTTGTGACAGGACAGCCCCAAGTTCCAATGCAAAGACCCACAATCTCTGAACTCTCTCTCCCACAAGCACACAGATTCTCTCTCCCCACCATGTGGTCACTGCTGGAGAATGGGGGAGGGGTGGCATCAGCAATTCAGGACTGTCTTTTCTACCTTCTTCCATGCCTCTTTCAGTGATATGACATTAAACCAGAGACTGTGAGTGCTCACTTGACTTTTGGTTCTTTCTTATGAAGTTGCTTTCTTGTGTGGATAGTTGTTCAAGTTGGTATTCCTACATGTGGGGAGGGGATGACTGCTAGAGGCTTCTATTTGACCATCTTGCTCTGCTTCCTCTTGAAATGCAATTTCTTTATCTGGAATGTAGTGTAGTATTATTCACTTTATATAAATATTAATATGAAGATTAAATGAAATAATACAGTTATTGGCACATGCTAGTTGTCTAATAAAAGTTTTCTTTTTCCGTCCATTTTAAACAAGAAAGTCCATTGAACTGGTATTTTTATACAAGTAGTTATATATATATTTGAAAGAGAAACTGATTTCTAGTCTTTTCTAGCTGAAATATGATAATACTACAGCTTCTATAAAACACAGGAACCATTTAGTCAGAATACACATCTAACTTTGTCCTTGCTTCTGATAACAAACTGTGAGTCTGAGTTCCTGATTTTATGGTCAATTGTACTTATCCTTCTATTAGCAACTTAAAAGTGGCTAGACATCTGTTTAAGTTTTATGTCATTTTTATAGGGTAGGCCCTAAAGTATCTAATTTGTGTGATTCATAGCCAAATTTCCAATTACAGAAGTAAAGTTTTAATCTTATTTTTATCCATAATCCAAAAGGAATTTTTCCTTGTCATCAAAAATTCATGATAGTATATAGTTTACTCATCTTTGAAGAGGTTGAGCCATCTTTGAAGTCTTTGCCAAATACTTGGTAGGCCAACAGGCTTTATAAGTTTCTACTAACACTAGACATTCTAACTTGATCAACTATATGTATATGTATATGTATATTTAGTATACATGTAGCAATAAGTTTACTGATTTAAAAAAATTACATTTCTGGAAACATACATATGTATGTATATATAATAAAAATTTATCAACACGTTTTAGAGTTAATAATTTAAGCCGGGCACGGTGGCTCAAGCCTGTAATCCCAGCACTTTGGGAGGCTGAGACGGGCGGATCACAAGGTCAGGAGATCGAGACCATCCTGGCTAACACGGTGAAACCCCGTCTCTACTAAAAAATACAAAAAACTAGCCCGGCGAGGTGGCGGGCGCCTGTGGTCCCAGCTACTCCGGAGGCTGAGGCAGGAGAATGGCATAAACCCGGGAGGCGGAGCTTGCAGTGAGCTGAGATCCGGCCACTGCACTCCAGCCTGGGCGACAGAGCCATACTCAGTCTCAAAAAAAAAAAAAAAAAAAAAAAAATTTATATTTGGGGACTGGTTTAAGTCCATATTTTAACCCTATAACCACTATCCAGCTACCTTTTCATATTGTTAAAATCGCCATCAGAATTTTTTAAATTCACTCTAATTTTTATAGAACTTACTTCAAGATTTATACTTTTTTCTCCTTGCTCATTGTTTTTGCTTATATGACTTGAGGTTTGTACATAAACAAAAAATGAGTGATTTTAGAGTTAAGAAAGAGGCTAGCAGTACAATTGCATAGTAGCATGTTAAATTTTAAAGAATATAGGAGTGAATTGAAATAATTTTTCACTTATTCAATTACTATTGATTGAATAGTTATCATCAACAAATATTTGATATTGATAAATAGTTATCAATAATAACTGTTAAGCACTAACTACATGTTCTAGGTACAATAATAACTACTGATAAATAGTTATTATCAATAGTAACTATTAAGCACTAACTACATGTTCTAGGTACTGGAGATGCTGTGATGAAGAAAACAACTTATTCTGTGAGTTTGTGTTTTGTCAGCAAGAGAAATAAATTAAAATGTATAGTGCTATATTTGGCAAAATGCATTCATTTACTTCCATGTATTTAATAGGAGTTTCCTGCAGAAAATGTTGTTATCATAGAACTGTCATACTGTATATCCATTGTTAGTCTCAAAAGAGATGTATGATGAAAAAGTTCTAGATTTCTGGGATAAGTCAACAAAAGGAAAATCATACTTTTCTGTTTTGCAATGTAAAACAATGTGCTGTTTATATTGAGAAATGATCACTATTCTAAATTAATGTCAGATAAAAGAATATGGTTATCATTTAAGTTATAGTTGAAGTTTTTGAGACTTTATGTATTAAACATTCAGACTAAACAATGATAGTTATTTCTATTGATTTCCTTCCAATTTTATCTTTGTGATCTTGTCTTCTTAAATATTTAAAGCAAAAAATGGACAGCAATGTGAAAAAGAGACTTTATATTATAAAGCTTTCAGCTATAACGATCTACCTAAATTAAGACCAAATAAAAATATTGAGTATAATTCCTAAGTCTAGTTTCTATGCTGGATATGTTAGGATAAACTAGATCTCTGATTAGCGAGCTTACAAACTAGTGTAAGGAAACAAGACAAGGAAATTAGAACAGCTAACAGAAATGAGAAACAATATAAAGGAGTTGCAATAAGTAGATGCTTCATTATTTAATGGATGATGTCAACAGTAAATGCTATAAGTGTTTGGAGGAGTGAGAACTCTAAGAAGATTGATGTTTTTAGAATTGACTTCATGGAAGAGTTGGAGTTACATTCCAGGCATAGCTTGTGGAAAATCACAGAGGGAGACCTTACAAAGTTTAGATTGTTCAGGCCAGTTAGACTAGAGCAGATGGTTAACACAGATCAGTGAGAATTTAGGTGTATGGGGACCAGAGGGGTCAGGATGAATAGTTCTGAATTTCTCTTGCAAAATAAAAATTATTGTCATTCTATCAGCTAGAACACAAGTGGATTAAATGAGGTTCAGTCTTGTAGCATGCAATGTGAAATATGAAGTGGCATGAAAGTCAGTTAGGAGACCAGTGGAATAGTGTAGGAACGAATGATAAGGATCTGACTGGGGATGGGAAAGCAATCGATTGAAAAAGACTAATTTCTGAGGCATTGAGAAAAATGAATCAACTGATAACTTGAATCATTGATTGGCTAATGAATATAAAATGAGGATGCTGAGAGAGTCAAGCAGGACTCTTAAGTATGGATAATTGGGGAGTTAGCAACTTGGAAAAGGAAAATATTTTTGTGGTGAAAATGAAGTTAGTCATTTACAAAAGTATAGTGAATATATACCTATATTATAACATATTAAACACAGTGAATGTAACATTACATTACTGAGATGTTATTATAAGTATATTTATGCCATGAAAAAATGCTTATACACAACTCAACTTCAAAAATAAAACCAAATATAGAGATTCTTTGAAAGAGTAAAGGTTTATGTCATTATAGATACAGCTTGAAGTTACCTAAGTCTTGTCAATCTGTGGAGCTAGATGTGATCTTATTTACAGTAATTCCTGATGTTTCTTTGCATGGTAGCCATTATCTGCTAATGTGGGCCCTCCAGCCCCATGCAAAGTACTTTCTCTCATCAAATATTTTTAGCATCACTTGGGTAGAGTATCACATGTGTACAATTTCCCATGATTTTTACAGCTCTACTGGACACAGCTGTTACAACTTCGAGTCTTTTCAAGCAGAAGGCACATATTTTCTTAGTTTGTGGCCACCCTCAGCTCTGAGCCTGCTGGTGATACAATGGTACTATGCTGTTTGTTCAAAAATGATTATTCTTTTTATTAACCCTTTAGAAGGGTCCCAAAATACATAGGGCAAGTCTATTACAGAGAATGGGTAAGTGTCTCATTCTGTTTTTACTTACAGCTCTTTTCCCTATTTTTGAAGAGAAAATGAGTTCAGGGAGGTTAGGTAATGAGCCTGATACTGTATAACGAATCAGCAGCAGAGCTAGAGTTTGAACTCAGAGATCTGATCACAAATCCAGTGTTCTTAAACACAACATTTTTATGAAAGACATCCAGTTTCATAAGACAGCATTGAAGTAAGCTCCAGGGATCAGATCCAGACGTTTATCAAATCAGCAAAACATATTAAATAGAAATTCCTGAGCTGAAGCCAAGCTTAGCAACTAATTTGATAAAGTGTTCTTCAGAGTAAGCAGTGGCATATAGATCCATTTCTGTAACAGCGGCTTGAGAACATCAGATATACCAAATAAATGAGATGCTTAAGAAATCAGTTTCCCGAAACTACGACCATTTGAAACTGGTTTAAACCAGTTAGCTATTTGTCTGACATTTAATATTGAAGCCTCATTAGACATAATTAGTTTTCAGAACAGCATGAGATTGCGAATGACTGTAAAGATTTAAAGGACTAGAGTGCCCTATGTGTATTTAAATTAAAGTAGCATCATTTTGATTTGGTAATTTATTTTACTATATTTAAAAATATTCATACTGTGATTCCTGAGAAACAGATTATATAATTCCCACATTATAACTGCATAGAATTAGATGAAAGAAGAATAATATCTTAGATAAAATATGTTATTAGACATGTTCATGAATTCTGGAATTGGGGGTTAGAGAATGAGAAGGACTGTGCAACTTGTACTTTCCTCTCCCTTTTTCTTTTTGAGAGCCACATGAGGATTCTCTTTGAGCATGAAGGACCTAAGGGTAAAGGTAAATGTTTGCAGAAGCCTGGAGTAGAATAAGTGATTCCCTAGAGGCCCCTCACACTTTGAACACTATTTTGCATCTGTTTTCCTGACAGCCTCAGAAGAAACCACAACTCTTCTCAACATGAAGTTTCTTCTGATGTTCTTTGATTCTTTTTCTCTTCTCTTTCCATAAGGGTTTTAAATTCCTATCCTTTCTGGTATCCTGATCCTCTCTTTCCCCTCTGTCTTCCTTTCTTCTGCTTTTTAAAGTGAGTAGGAACCCATATCTTAAGAGGAAGAAAAAGAAAAAACTCTTTCGTTCTGACCTTCCCCAACCTTTTCTATATGCTGTTTGATTTCTTTCTGGCTGTTATGAGTCAGCTTTCCAAAGGTTAGTCTGACTTTGTTTTTGGATTCCCATTAGTCACTGAACCCACTTCAATTTGGCTTTCTCTAAATCTCCTCTCTGGAAGGTCACTGTATCCAAATACACTTGTCTGTGCTTATCTGTCTTGATATCTAAGCTTCTTTTGAAAATGCTGACAGTTTTCTTCTTGAAATTCTCTCTACCCTTTTTTTTGTCATGATCCCACACCCTCTTTTTCTTTAATAGCCTGGGTGACTTCTCTTTCTCAATATTGTTGGCTGGTAGCCCCTGTCCCTCCTACTCGCCATCATGGGAAAGAATGGGCTGGAGTGTAAATGAATCTTCTGTAACTCAGGCAGAACCTAGATGGTTGTCTCTCCTGCATGTGGTAGAAAGAGTCCTTCATTGTTTAGGAAGAAGTGAGGAGCAGACCCTTGTGAAGTTTCTTCAAGGTATAAGAATCATACAGCCCAAGTCATCAAATTTTATGGTTATTCTCTCCCTCTCTCTTTTTAAATGGAGTCTCACTCTGTCACCAGGCCTGGAGTGCAGTGGCACAATCTCAGCTCACTGCAACCTCCGCCCCCCCCAGTTCACACAATTCTCCTGCTTCAGCCTCCCGAATAGCTGGGACCACAGGCGCGAGTAGCTGGGACTACCACGCCCGGCTAATTTTTGTATTTTTGGTAGACACAGGGTTTCCCCATGTTGGCCAGGATGGTCTTTATCTCTTGACCTCATGATCCTCCCACCTTGGCCTCCCATACAGGCGTGAGCCACCATGCCATGCCCAGCCAAAAATGGTTATTTTCTTAAGATTTTAGATTCCCTAATATAAGAAAGAAGATAATGGTAATTTCTCTCTGCCTTTTAAAAACTGCTCCTGAAAAGAAAAAGTATCAGACAGAAAAGAGCTAAAGAGCTGAAAAGAAGGCAGGTAAAGGAGCAGTTAATATAGTCTAGAAAGTATCAGGATATATTTATGTTTTCCTACACAAAACAGAAAGTGGTCATTGTAAAGAAATGAAGTAACACTTTAGACATTAGAGCTAATCACCTGATTAGCTCGATAATTATCTGTGAGGCAGCCAGAAATAGCAGGGGGAGGAGAGAGACCCCAGTAGAAAAGCTCTAAGCCAATAGGGCTACAATCAGAGTTAAAACATAAGAAAGATTCTAAAATGCGTTGGCAATGAACCACTTAAGCGAAGATATTTCTTTCAGTCATGATCTAAATTGTATGTTTTCTTAAGAAATGTCTAACTGAATTAGTATCTAGTGTTTACTTAATTTGTGCTATTGTTTAAATTAAACAAATAATTTAATTAAAGAAACCACTACATACTGTAAGACATAAATTGATGAAAATTTTTTGGTTAACACCATCTTCACCTGAATTCAATTTACATTTTCAATTAAATTAAAAAATATTTAGTGAGCGTAGGCTAACCACTTTGCAAGGCTCTGGGGGGAATCAGAGATAAAACAAAATTCATAAATCTGGGTGTAGACAATTTAACAAAGTTGCCTTCATTCTTTGTGAAATTAAAAAAGTAAAACCTGTAGGAAAATAATAAGAGAAAAGCTAGCAGCACCAAAAGAGACCAACCAGTAAATCTCCATGCCATGAACTTTAAAATGTGGCAGTGAGGGAAAGAAATAAAGTCTCTATCCCAACTCAGAGTGACTGTTTACTCCTACTCCATCCCCCACACACATACATAGCACAAAATAATCTTGTGTATTTGTATTTAAAACGTCCAATTTGAAAAGACTTTGATTAAAGGTGATTTCTATACAAATTTCCAAATCTTACAGGAGACAAAAACCCCTGAAGAGTAGGAACTATTAACCACTACTGTAGAATCTCAGGATCTTAGTAGAAGCTTGAGAGACCATTAGAAATCATCATAGCCAGGCTTCCATTATTAATGAGAAGAATAAGTGTATCTCCCTTATAAATAATGAATGTTGCTAACAGGTGGAGTGAACCCTAATGCAAGAAATTTAACAATATGTTGAAGAAATATCAGAGCCAAGGCCAGCGATGCCCTCCTTCCCCACTCCTCCTTAGACATATGCTTAGATTATGCAAAAGTGGACGTAGAAATACCCAATTCTCACTTGTAACTTGTGGCAAGAAGATATTAAATTAAAGTGGAAATAATATCAAGAATGATCTATAGTTTATCATATCAAAATATAAAGAAATGGAATAGCAACTTTGTAAATACAACACATAGAGACAAATGTAAAAAACCACAATGTAGCTTGCTACAGACAGATTAAGTAAGCAATACGGAAAAACATATCATGCAAGAAACAGGAAAAAATTTACTCATCAATGCTCAATGATGCAGAAATACTGAGTAACAACATGAATCTCACGATCCCACAGCTAAAACTTCAGATGATAAGAAGAAACAGTGAAATAAAATGGAGAGAATATACCAAAATGGTACCACTACTGAATTGATGAATACATTATAAATAAAAAAGAAAACATAATAGGCAAGCTAAAGTGAAATTACTGATCTGGAAGAAAAGCTTGAGTTCATGTGAAGGGAAAAGACATGGAAACAACTTGACAAAAAGAGTGAGGGCAAAGATAATCCAACATAAGGACAATTGGTCTCACCCTTGACCGCCCCACCCCCGCCGCCACCCACCAAAAGAAAACAACAAAACAAACCATATAGTAGCAAATTTTAAATTATAATACTGGAGACAAAAGGACATTGATGATCCAATAACAACTTGCCTAGTGTGCTTAAGATAAAATATTATTATTAAATTACTGATTTTTTGTTTTGAGACAGGATTTTCCTCTGGTTCCTCAGGCTGGAGTGCAGTGGCACAACCATAACTCACTGTAGTCTTGATCTCCTGGGTTAAAGCAATCCTCTCACCTCAACTTCTCACATTGCTGGGACTAGAGGCATGCACCATCATGCCTGGCTAATGTTTAATTTATTATTTTTAATTTCTTTTTTTTTGTAGAAACCAGGTCCCACTATGTTACCAGGCTGGTCTTGAACTCCTGTGCTCAAGCAATCCTCCCACCTTTGCCTCTCAAAGTACTGTGGTTACAGGTATGAGTCACTGTTCCCTGCCTGAAATTTAATAATAAATAATTATTCAGATGTACAGGCATAAAAAGCAAATTTCCCCTTCTTATAATAGCACTAAATTACAGAATATGATAGCAGCAATATCCATATGATTCTAAAGGAAAGTGTAACCCAACATTTATTTAAACCAGTCAAATTATTTTTGTATTTCAAGCTACAGATATTCTCAAGCATGTAAGAATTAAAAAGAGTTTTCTATGAGGCCTTCTAAAAAATAATGATGAAATTCAGCTAAATCTAAACAAGCTAAAAAGGACTCAGGATGAAGAAGCTGTGATACAAACAGTATTTGTGAGTATATATCTATCCTTAGAATTAAGATTAAATAACTATGTTTTGGAAGAGAATGTAAGCATTATAAATCCCAAAATATAATAATTAGAACCAAAAAATGAAAGGGTTATGAAAACAGTTTGAGGAAAGATGAAAGTACTAATTTTTAAAATATTTCAGACCACAGTCAATTGATAACAACTACACTTGAAATATTGTTAAAATAATGTCTTTTTTTTATAATGTTAAAATTATCTTTGAAGAGCTGTTACCTCTTGGTGAAGAAATATTTATTTGACATTTACTAACTTCTAGAAATTTACATCACTATCTTTTTGTTCATTAAGTTGAAGAAGTATTATAGAACCTTTAAAAACTAGCAATATCTTGGGAGGCTGAGGCGGGCAGATTTCCTGAGCTCAGGAGACCAAGACCAGCCTGGGCAACATGGTGAAACCTTGTCTATACAAAAATACAAAAAATTAGCCAGGCATGGCAGCATGCACCTGTAGTCCCAGCTCCTCAGGAAGTTGAGGCAGGAGAATTGCTTGAACCGGGAGGCAGAGGTTGCAGTGAGATGAGATCACGATCAGGTTCTAGTTCCACTACTTACAAGCTGTGTGAACTGCCCTGGATTATCCAGCCCGGGCAGCAGAGTGAGAATATGTCTTAAAAAAAAAAAAAAAGAAAAAAACCTAGCAATATCGTGAATAGTAGAAATCCATTAAATTAAAAAATTACTCTATTCTTCTATATTCGTTTATGTAACAAGAATTATCTGGCATAAGATTCACCTGATTATGATGATTACATTTGGATAGTAATAGTGCTTGACTTTCTTCACTATAGTGGACTGTTTTGCTTGAATTTTAAGAAGTGGACATTATTTTTATGTGAAGAAAAAAGTCGTTAAGTTGCTAAACATTCAGATAAAAATGTTTGGAGGAAAAAATAAAGTAAAAAAATTTAAATCATTTACTTAGTTTAGTTATAGCCTGGAGAATTTGTATGTATGACTTAGGATATCATCATTTCTTCAAATACATTTTTTAAAAGAATTCGACAATATGTTAAAGGAGAAATCAAAAGCCTTGCTGTAATTACTTAGGCATGATTTGTATTACAGTAGCCTCACTTCTTATTTTCTTATCAAATATCATTTTAGTCCCATTGCAATATAAACACTGATACAGCTCTTTGACCACACACATTGTTTTCCCAAGATCAACAGCTGGTGAAATGTTTTACTGGAAACTTCACAATTTATAAATTCTATAATTTATAGTTTATATATTCTACTATGAGTAATTCTACTACTTAACCAAACGTACCTAGAAAATGTTGTTAAAAGAAAAAAAAAGATTGATATTCACTTAGGAAACATGTATGTATGATAAAGAAATTGTACCATATCTTATATTTTCCACATTCCAGATCATAGCCCAATCTTAAACCGGGGAGATTGTTGGAGAGATAAATTTTGGTGTCCTTTCCTGGGAAAGTCCCTTGGGTATCAGTTTAAAGTTTACTATTTATTTTTGCATTGGTAGAAGGTAAATTGGTCTTTCTTAAACATTTAAATTTGTGGTTACAGTGATGTAATACACCAACAAATCATAGCAGATAAACATGGAAACTGGCCTTCTGAAATGTTCACAGTTCAGCCAAAACTCAAGGGGGCCATCCCTGTCAACTGAGCTAATCCAATCTAAAGAAGAGTTAACATATTGGTTTCATCAGAACTGAACATCAACTATTGCATTTGTTTCTAGACATGGTTAACTTTTTCACCTATTTCAAACCTTGCTTTAATGTCAGTCTCTCAATGAGACCTACCCTGACTACCATATTTAATTTGCCAACCGATTACTCTGCTCTACTGGTTCGTTTTTCCATAATACTTGTTACCATCCAACATACCATATAATTAACTTATTTATTGTGTTTATTGTTTATTTTATGTCTCCATTACTAAGGGGAAAAGATCTTTGTCAGGTTTTTGTTCACTGGTATATTCCAGGAGCCTAGAGCACTTTCTGATACATAGTTGGCCCCACCACATACTTATTTTTGATGAATTTATTTCCATTATGTTCAGTGTCTCCATTCCTGCTGAAAGGCAGTATAGTTAGCAGTGTGGGCTCAAAGTTAGACTGCTTGGGTCCAGGTTCTAGTTCCACTGCTTACAAGCTGTGTGAGCTGCACTGGATTATACAATGCCAGAGCTTTAATTTTCTCATCTATAAAAATGCTAATACTTCCACTACCTATTCTGAGTATTACAATAGAATGATGGGTTGAATAATGCCCAACATACTAAGTGCTCGATAAATATTAATGCTTTCTCCTTAAGTTATCAATATATTTAAGCCTCTTATTTGAAAAACAAAACTTCTCTTGAGCTCTCTGGGCATTACCTCATCTTCTGCCCTTCAGAGACAAACTTCTTGAGAGAGTTGTTGCAAATTCTCTCTGTTATTTCTTTTTAGCCTGTTGGAGTCCGACTTTACTCCCAAATTCACTCCACTTCAGTTGCTTTGTTAAAAGTTACTGTTAATAATTATTAAATAATTGTCAAATCCAGTGATCTTTTTTTTAAATTTTTATTTATTATTATTATACTTTAAGTTCTAGGGTACATGTGCATAACGTGCAGGTTTGTTACATATGTATACTTGTGCCATGTTGGTGTGCTGCACCCATCAACTCATCAGCACCCATCAACTCGTCATTTACATCAGGTATAACTCCCAATGCAATCCTTCCCCCCTCCCCGCTCCCCATGATAGGCCCCGGTGTGTGATGTTCCCCTTCCCGAGTCAAAGTGATCTCATTGTTCAGTTCCCACCTATGAGTGAGAACATGCGGTGTTTGGTTTTCTGTTCTTGTGATAGTTTGCTAAGAATGATGGTTTCCAGCTGCATCCATGTCCCTACAAAGGACACAAACTCATCCTTTTTTATGGCTGCATAGTTTAGGAACTGAGCAAGATGTGGCAAGGAAAGGAGGACACCACAAGGACACCACAAGGAGGACTCAGTGATCATTTTTGAAGTGCTTGATCCCTCTCTACTATTTAACATTGTTAGCTATGTTAACTTTCTTGCAATTCTTTTCTTCCTTGATTTTTGTGGTGTCCTCCTTTCCTTGCCACATCTTGCTCAGTTCCTAAGTTTCCTACGACACAAACACTGATCTTTCTAGAGCTTGTAATACCTATTCTCCTCATGACACCTTTACTTACTCTCTTAATTTTATTTACTCTCATAGTCTAAAACTGTCAGTCATATACTGATAACTTTCAAATCAGTGTCTTGAGCCAAAAATATTACCTGATCTTTAGATGTCCATGTTTAAAAATCATCTGGATGTTTAACTCTGGGCATCCCAGAGGCACATCAGCTTAACATGTTTAAAAGTGAATTTATTACTTCCTTTAACTTTCCAAACTTGCTCCCTGTTATGTATTCTTTAACACCCAACTAATCTTCAATTTTTGCCCATTTTATCTCTAAAATATTTCTCAAATGTGGCCCACATCTCCCTTATGACCACTACTTAACTCAGGTCCTTATCATCTCCATTCTTTTACAATAACGTTGTCTCACTCATTGTGCCAACTTTGCTATTACCCTTCTCTTTTCCAACAGTCATATTCTTAAAATGCACAACTGACCACATTATTCCTCTATTTATAAAGCCCTTCACAAATTTTCTAAGAAGTGCAGAAAAGGTCCAAGCTCATTTGTGTGATATTAAAGGCCCACTACGATGTTTCCTATTTACCTTTTCAATCTCATCCCTACTCTAAATCGCTTTGAACTGCTTCTAGGTACCAGGACCCAGAAAAGTTGTAGAAATGTATCCTTGTATTCTTGATGTTCTCTGTTCCTGCAGAACTCTTCTGATCTTTCAGTGGCTAATTCCTCCTTTGCCAAGATTCATATTTAGAATCAAGAAGCCTTTTTAACTATGAATTGGATTAAAAGGTGGCATCAGAGTATATAACAAGACAGATGTAGCTTAGTCTAGGTGGTCAAAGAGGGCTTAGTCATGGAATTAATATTTGCAATGCAAAATAGGGAAGATATTGAATGTATGTTTTTTAATTAGAAGGAAAAGTATGTACAAAAGCCCTGAGGTGGGAAGAAGAAGGTGTTTGAGGAACTAAAAGAAGGTCATTGAGACTGGATAGCAGAGATGTGGCAGAAAAATCAGCATGACATGACACATTTATCTTTTGATATTAAAACTGTTTCTCCACAAATAGACTATAAACTTTTAAGGGCAGGACTGGTTTGACTGATGTTTTAATTACTTGGACCTATTTGAATTAATTCTGATCAGTTTAAGTAGAAGGCTTAAATTGGAAGGATGTAATCAGAAATGTGGAAATGTCAGTAAATGAGCAGTCCTCAAGTAGACCCAGGTATCTAAAAGGCAGTCTCATCAAAATTATCCACAGAGGAAAAATGTAATTCCTCAGAAGTTATTAGGTTGCTGTTGGAAAGAAAATAGGAGGGTAGGCTACCAAAATCAGCAAATGTTCACATCTTTTATCATGGTCCTAGGCACATATTAGGAATGCAATGAAGGTTTTATGGATTGAACTGTACTCCTGTGGCTCCTTACACACCTTTAACGCACCTTTAATATGCTACATTGTGATTATTTGGGGTCTGTCTCTTTTTGAAAGAAAGACTGTATCTGATTGCACTTTTTATTCCCAATACCTAGCCCAGTGCCTGGCACCTCTTTGTTGCTCAATAAATACTTTGTGAGGGAATGAGAAGTGACTATATGCTCATGTGCACATCTGTTCAATAGTTCTGTAGTCTGACCGTGAATCTGGGCTCTTCATCGCCACATCACCTTGCTTCCTCCCATCCCCATCATTGAATAGAGTGTCCAATTCACAGTGAAAGTTTATAGCATGAATGAATGGCAAAATGGTTGTTATTATACAAAGCTGGTTTTAGATTCAAATGCCTAAAATTTTTTTCACAATATTTCATCAGCTTTAGTAACTGTTTAATTCTCAATTTTTCAACTGTAAGCCTCTAACGAATCATGTAAGTGCCATACTTAAAAGAAATTGCCATGAGGAATTATGCATAATTTGTTTCTTCATAGAGTTTACTTCTTGGCATTTGATATAGTTTGGCTCTGTGTCCTCACCCAAATCTCATGTTAAGTTGTGATCCAGAGTGTTTGAGGTGAGGCCTGGTGGGAGGTGATTGAATGATGGGGGTGGTTTCTGATGTTTTAGCACCATCCCTCAAGTGCTGTCTCATGATAAAGTTCTCATGAGATCTGGTTGTTTGAAAGTGTATATCACTTCCCCCTTCGCTCTCTCTCTCATGCTGGCCAAGTGAAGATGCACTTGCTTCCCCTTTGCCTTCTGCCATGATTGTAAGTTTCCCGAGGCCTCCTCAGCCATGCCTCCTGTGCAGCGCATGGAACTGTGAGTCAATTAAACCTCTCTTCTTTATAAATTGTCCAGTATCAGGTAGTGCTTTATAGCAGTGTGAGAACAGACTAATATGATATTATTGCTGCCAACTCGAAATACCCTAAGGGGAAAAAGCTTAATTGTTTCTGACTAATCCCAGAATGATTTTAATATAGACTCATGCTATGCATGCTATACTCCCTCATTTCATTATGCATTTATACACACACACATACACACACACACACATTTGCTTTTTCACATACAGGAATTTTGACTGAGCAGCAGAAGAAAAAATGGACTCTCCAAAACAAGCACTTTAAAGAAAGTGAGTTAGAAGGCTGAAACTACAAATTCAACCTGAATTTGATTTCATTTTATTTGGTAGCACAAAAGGCCCTTTTCCTTCTTACAATCTCTGTAAGAAGGAATAATCTATCTAGATAGTTTCTCCTCTTGAGGACTCAATTGGTCTGCTTTGAACTGGTTTCAAATCCTGATTTCTCCATTAACTATGTGACTTGCTTCTTTCATTGCCTGTAAATGGAGGCTGATAATAACCACCCAATAGTTTTGTTGAGATTAAATAGAATATAACATATTAAAATTCTTAGCACAGTCCTGATACTAAGTAGTTATTAAATAGTAGTTACTGGATTATTACTATTATTATTTGCTGCTTATTTCATATGCATAACTGAAATGCACAAACATTTTAAACATGAAATTACTACACAGGTATACTGATACTTAATTCTGCTTTTCTGCATAATTTTTAGTATTTAGATAATTAAAATAACTAAAATATATTTATCTAGGTGATCTCTAAGGTATCTCTGCATTCTACTCTCAACATTTTGTAATTCTAGATTTATTGAGAATAGAAACAATGTTATTATTACAATTTAATCTAATATATACACTCTCTCTCTCTCTCTCTCTCTCTCTCTATATATATATATATACACACACACACATATATATATATATATAAAATGTAATGGCAAATACCACAATTACTTTTGCACCAGCCTAATATGTGTGTGTGTGTATGTATAATACAAGTACTATTAAATGACACATTTGTAAGTTATACTTATAAGTTTCATTTTCAAGGTGAACTCACTAGAAGCCTGGATTTTTGTGTTACCCTTCTGTTATATTAGCATGTTTCAATAAAGATAAGACCTTAGATGTTCATTTTTTAGAAACAACACAAAGGTGAAAAAAGGAACACATAACAACATGTGAATTTCAAAGAGACAGTGGATTTGTAGGAATTGTATTAGACAGGCTAAATACCAGAACGGGTTGAGGCTTGAAAATAACATACCATTAAACATGTACATAAAATAGCTTTTAGGTTCTCTAGGAGCAAAAAGAAGCAGGGCATTCCCAGTTGCTTTGTTACAATGCCAGAATATTAGATGAAAAACAAAAACAAACAAAAAAGGCAGAGGTCGTTGACTCATATTTCTTTCATAGTTTTTCTACAAGACAAATTCTCCTCCAAGTGAGGATGAAATATAAATATTGTTAAAGAAGACTTGAATCTAAGTTCAGTAATAAAATAGGAGAGCTTGTTATTTAGCTTTCTAGGCTCAGGAAGCACTTTGGGAGGCTGAGGCTGGTGGATCAAGAGGTCAAGAGATCGAGACCATCCTGGCCAACATGGTGAAACCCCGTCTCTACTAAAAATACAAAAATTAGCTGGGTGTGGTGGTGCACGCCTGTAGTTCCAGGTACTTGGGAGGCTGAGGCATGAGAATCGCTTGAATCTGGGAGGCGGAAGTTGCAGTGAGCTGAGGTCGGGCCACTGCACTGCAGCCTGGTGGCAAAGCGTGACTTCATCTCAAAACAAAAAACAAAAAATAACGTGTAACAACAAGCAATTAAAGAATAGCAATTGTAATGAACAAGCAATTGATGGCAACATATAAAGATACAGGTGAAATAAATGAGCTGCAGGTAATTGTGATGTTTATGAACAAGAAAATATCAGAGTTTGGAAACTGTGAACCATTAATTTCACCTGAATTTGAAGCAAAATCTATTACAGACATCACAGTTATCTCAAATGTCATTTCCTAGAAACAAGAGTAAGTTCATTAAAAGCAAATCACTTCCTCACAACTTTATTTCTACATTTTTATTAGATTATGCTACTAATTGGTCAAAGTCATGCTGAAACCACATATATATCAGTAAGATATTTGGAAAATATCTCCTGATATCTTTATATTTACTGTGGAGAATAATTGGGTTATAATATTAATACATTCAGGCAATTTATTTATATATATATATATATTTAGTTAGTTAGTTAGTTAGTTAGTTAGTTAGTTAGTTTTTGAGATAAGGTCTCACTCTGTTGCCCAGGCTAGAGTGCAGTGGCCTGATCATGGCTCACTGCAGCCTCCACCTCCTGGGCTCAATCCATCCTTCCACCTCAGTCTCCTGAGTAGCTGGGACTACAGGCACACACCACCACACCAGCTAATTTTTTGTGGTTTTTATAGAGATGAGGTTTTGCCATGTTGGCCAGGCTGGTCTTGAACTTCTGAGCTCAAGCAATCTGCCCGCCTTGGCCTCCTAAAGTGCTGAAATTATAGGCACGAGCCACTGCACCCAGCCTGATTCATAATTTTTAAACTAACTATACCTATACGGGCACCTGGAGTAAACTCTCTTAGTGGATTGCTGCTTCTGTCTCGTTATTTGCATCCTTATATTTGTTTGATATTTTTTATTGATGACTTTAAGTGAAGTCTTGTTAATGCCCCCAAACTGAAAAGATATATGTAGGCATTGAATGGCTGGACAAAAGCTGAAGAGATCCTGACAAGCCATTTAGATAGGTTGAAACCCTTCAAGATTAACTCTATCAGGGAAGAATGTAAGATCCTGTATTTAACTAATTAAAGTTGACTGCATACAGAAGAAAGAAAAGGGTTTTTGTGAATCAAATCCATGGATGTAAAAAGGCAGTAGGCTGTGTGTGCCTAATGTGTTTGGCAGCTGATGCAGTCCTTTGTGACATTAAGAGAGCTGTGACATACCCTCATCAGGAATGTAGTGCTCAGTTCTAAGAATCAGCTTTTAAGAATCATCAACTGCCATAAGTAACAAGGATGTGGGCAGAAGCTCCAGGGAGGTAGATTTTAGCTCAGAACAGAAGATAATTTTCTAATGGTTATTTTATTTCATTTTTTATAAGAGATTGTCTCAAAAGTCCTTAATTCATTCCCTTTTATTTAAACTGTGTAAGTTGTTTTGAAAGACAGTCTGTTAAGACACACAGAAAGGATCCTTGCTTTGAATACGAGTTTGGAGTAGATGTCCTTTATGTTCTTCCACACAATTCTAAACTTGTATACTCTTTATTTGTCCATAATATTGCAATATTTACTTTTCAATTTATGTAAGTATTGATCTCCTTTTCTATTGTTGTTATTAAGCAGAATAAGTATTTCCACTGGGATGAGAAGTATGAACTTGTTATTGGCCTATTTTGAATTCCTTTCCTATGTTGTCATCTTGGATTGTTCCATATAATTTTGATTGAAAGTGTCATAGAGGTAATCTGCAAATGGTATTGCTCAAACCAGCTTCGTGTTAGAGAAGTCTCATTTTGTAGCTTTTGGAGGACAAGTGGGTTTTGGGTTGTTGTTTTTTGTTTTTTGAGACAGATCTCACTCTGTCTCCTAGGCTAGAATGCAGTGGTATGTTCACGGCTTACTGCAGCCTCGACCTTCCCAACTCAGGTAATTCTCCAACCTCAGTTTCCTAAGCAGCTGGGACTATAGGCGTGTGCCACGATGCCCAGCTAATTTTTTTTTTGTGTATTTGTAGAGCTAAGATCTCATTACGTTGCCCAGACAAGTCTTGAACTCCCAGGTTTAAGTGATCCACCCACCTTGGCCTCCCAAAGTGCTGAGATTACAGGTGTGAGCCACCACTCCTGGCACAAGGGGTTTTTGGTTACATAGATGAATTGTATAGTGGTGAAATCTGAGATTTTAATGCATTTGACATCCGAGTAGTGTACATTGTACCCAATATGTAGTTTTTAAACCCTCACCCCCCTCATGCTCTCCCAATTCTGAGTCTCCAAAGTCCATTATATCACTCTGTATGCCTTTGTGTATCCATAGCTTACCTCCACTTGTAAAGGAAAATGTACAATATTTGTTTTATCCATTCCTGAGTTACTTCATTCAGAATAATGACCTCTAGCTCCATCCAAGTTGCTGCAAAAGACATTATTTCATTCTTTTTACAGCTGAGTAGTATTCCATGGTGTATGTATACCACATTTTCTTTATCTACTCATTAGTTGATGGGCACTTAGGTTGGTACCATATCTTTGCAATTGTGAATTGTGCAACAATAAACATATGCATGTGGGTGCTTTTTGATATATTCACTTATTTTCCTTTGGGTAGATACCCAGTAGTAAGATTGCTAGATCAAGTGGTAAATCTACTTTTAGTCCTTTGAAAATACTCCATACTGTTTTCCATAGAGGTTGCACTAGTTTACATCCCCACTAGCAGCTTTTAAGCATTCCGTTTTCACCACATCCATACCAACATTTATTGTTTTTTGACTTTTTGATAGTGGTCATTCTTGCAGGAGTAAGGTGTATCTAATTGTGGTTTCAATTTGCATTTCCCTGATGATTAGTGATATTGAGCATTTTTTTCATACATTTATTGGCCATTGGTATGTCTTCTTTTGAGAGCTGCCTATTCATGTCATTTGCCCACTTTTTAATGGGATTATTTATTTATTTTCTTGCTGATTTGTTTGAGTTCCTTGTAGATTCTGGATATTGGTCGTTTGTTGGATGCATAGTTTGCAAATATTTTCTCCCATTCCATGGGTTTTCTGTTTACTCCGATGATTATTTCTTTTGCTGTGTAGAAGCTTTTTAGTTTAAATATATCCCATTTATGTATTTTTGTTTTTGTTGCGTTTCCTTTTGGGGTCTTAGTCATGAATTCTTTGCCTAGGCTAATGTCTTACAGAATTTTTCCTACGTTATCTTCTAGAATTTGTATGGCTTCAGGTCTTAGATTTAAGACTCTGATCCATCTTGGCTTGATTTTTATATATGGTGAGAGATAGGGACCCAGTTTTATTTCTCTACATGTGGCTTGCCAGTTTTCCCAGCACCATTTATTGAATAGGGTGTCTTGTCCCTAGTTTATGTTTTTGTATGCTTTGTCAAAGATCATTTGGTTGTAACTGGCTTTCTGGGTTCTCTATTCTGTTCCATTGGTCTGGGTATCTACTTCTATACCAGTAAGATGTTGTTTTGGTAACTATAGCCTTGTAGAATAATTTGAATTCCAGTAATGCGATACGTCCAGATTTGTTCATTTTGTGTAGGATTGTTTTGGCTCTTCAAGCTCCTTTTTGTTTCCATATGAATTTTAGGGTTGTTGTTTTCTAATTCTGTGAAAAATAATGTTGATATTTTTATAGAAATTGCATTGGATGTGTTTTAATCTAAGTTTCTTCACAATTTTAAAAAATGGAATATGTCATTGACATTAGATATGAATTTTATATGAAGCACTTCTCTTACTAAAAATTGTTCCAGGCCAGGTGCTGTAGCTCACACCTGTAATCCCAGCATTTTGGGAGGCCGAAGTGGGTGGATCACCTGAGGTCAGGAGTTTGAGACCAGCCTGGCCAACATGGTGAAACTCTGTCTCTACTAAAAATACAAAAATTAGCCAGGCATGGTGGCAGGCTCCTGTAATCCCAGCTACTTGGGAGGCTGAGGCAGGAGAATTGCTGGAACTGGGAGGCGGAGGTTACAGTGAACTGAGGTCACACCATTGACTCCAGCCCAGGTCAACAACAGCAAGACTCCGTCTCAAAAAAAAAAAAAAAAATTGTCCCAAATGTAGCCACTTTTGGTATATAAACTGTATGCACTAAGAAAATACAATCGTAAAAGGTTAAAAATAAGAAAAGAAAAACAAAAAAATTATCATAGTAGACCAAAGGGATCATATAACATATGTCCATATATTCCTTCATGCGTTCATATAGTTGCCCTTTATCCAGCAACAAAATTTTGTCATGTTTGCTTCCTTCCCCAAATTGATAACCTTTGACTGTTTATTCTGCTTTTGGCAGCTTTATAGTGCTTAAAGTTTAATTTATAATGTATTTATCTACATTCCTTTGATCTAATATGTGGTTATTTCATACATGTGTTTGTATCCCATTTTTCCAACTATTTTTTGAACTTCTTGTAATCAGGGTCAGTCATACTTTTTCCTTTTCTATGTACGTAACTCCTTCTCTTCCACTTACTTGTCAGTATATGTTGTATTTCACACATCTTATTCATGTTGAATTGTAATAATTGAATTATGTAGTTGTATTCACTGAAGGAGATTTCCTGGAATAGAATAGAAAGTATGACTCCTTTTTTTACCCTACTAATTTGGTAAAATTTCAATTAACATAAAAGAAGAATAAATACTTCTTGATCTTTGTTCAGTGAAGTTCAAGGATGTATTATTTCATGTCACAGATAAATATGAAAAATGAATGACTTAGAGTCTCTGGAATGCAGAGACTGTGAAAAGGCTTTGGATGGAAGTACTTTATCTGGGATAGAGTTTCAGAAAGCAAGAATAAGTGAGAGAAGGAGGAAATAAAAGACTCATTATCAAGGTCATTGCTGTGAAATGAAGGCTTGACTATGTTGGGACCTCCTAAGAGGCATCTAGCCTGCCTTGCTGCGGCTGCCCACCTGAAGAACAGGAGGCTGAAGTTTTCACTCGCGGGCATCAGTCCTCTATTGGTTGTGAACTGTCCCCCAAGAGCATTAACTTCACCTGCATTTGATTCTCCTAGAGTCAGAGAATGCCCTAGGTAGAAAGAGGGAACATGCATGTGGCATGAAGTTGAGGTGGAATGAAGTAAACAAGATCATATTAGTCCTCTGCTACAATAGCAGAATTGTAATGCCTTATCCCTTGGTCTGGAATGTTGTGTTCAGTTCTGTGCACCAGCTTTTAAGAGGTGGCATCAAGTCATGAGACAAACAGGAAAACGTGGTACTGAAACCAAGTCACATTAAAAGGTACCAGGGAAGCTGGAGGTATTAGCTTTAGGAGAACGACAGAAAATGAGATAGGTTCAGTCAACCAGAGATGATTGTGGACCTTTCTGGACACAAGGCATCTGAAACATCTGCTACAATAAGAATTCTTAAGAAACTTGAACAACAATATTTGTTTAATAACGTTGTCCTTAACCTTAAAAATATGTAAGCAACTGAAAACAATGAGCTGCCAGAAAATTTTTTTTAAAATTGACTATTACAACATAATGGCCAAATATTAGAAAAGCAAAAGAACACACAACTCAGCATTTTTTGCCAGGTCAGTACTCACAGAATTATATTTAGATGAATGCAAAATGCATTTGGTCAACCACTTCGTATTCAAATTCATGTATGTGGAAGTAAATTTGATCCATCTGTTCCTGAATTATTTTCTTAAACCACCAAAATTTTATTTTACAAGAACAGATTTCCAGAGAGTCTTGTGATACCCTCAACCTCCTGCCAAACCGCCTCAAAAGGTCTGAAATATGGTTATTATATACTGAACTCAAAATACTGCTTTCAAAACTTTAATAAGCAAAATTACAAGCAAAAGAATATCTGATTGATCTGCCATAATGTCATTCATGTTGAAATCGAGCATAAAACGTGAAAAAAAAAATAGGAGAAAACTCTATAAAGTATCTATTTTTTTTTTTTTTTACCACATATGTGCCCAGACACGGTATGATACAAATAATCTACCTAAACAGCACGCCGTGTGTAAGCAGTTTACACATGTGCCACTCATGCAAATGTGGAGTAGCTGATCCAGGACAACTTCAAGCATACCCTGAAGAATGACGCTGATGTACGTTGTATAGGTTACCATGAGGTTTCCCCTCGAATCCTTGGCTTCTCTTGTATCTTTTTACAGGCCTCTTCCCTGCAGTCTATTCCTTATCTGTTGCTATTACTTAGAGTTGCTACCTTGGCCCTCTACTTCTCAAGTCCTCCACCCCCTTCCTGGGCATTGTCATCCTCTCTCATGGCTTTATTGACAACCTAGATGCTGAAGACCCAAATCTGTGTCTTCAGCTCTGCTTTCACTCCTGAGAGTGACTGTAACTGAATTCTACATACTTGGATAATCAGTAAGTACAACAATATGAACAACTCCATGAACTTAAAATCTACACCAGAAACTGGATATAATGTTTGACTCACTTTTCCTGTCACCCATTTCCCCACCCTCACCCACGTCGAGTCAGTGTGCAAGTCAAGTCCATTCTTTCTCTTAAGCATCTCTCTCACCTGTTTCAACCTTCATCATCCATCACCTGAATAACTGCAATGTCTTCCTAACTGAGCTACCTGTATCCAGGATGGACTCCTCCAATTCATTCTACACATAACTGTCAGAATGATCATTCTACGAAAGAAATCTGATCATGCCTCTTTCTGTTTAAAACCCTACATTGGTTTTCCATCACTTTTGGAATAAACTACAAACTTCTTCATACAGTTTCAAATCCCTGAATCATCTAGTCTTACTAAATCTTCAACCCTTTCTCTGAACTCAACCCTGGCATTCTATAGTCCAAATATTTGAGCTTTTTCTAATTTCTTAAAAACGTCGTGCTCTCTCACAGCTCAGGGACATTCCCACAAGCTGTTTCATCTGATGAAGATCTTTTCTCATCTCCAGTCTTACCCTACCCATCTTCCTTGCCCACTCACCTTTGCTGGCCATCTCAGCAGCAAGCTTATAAATATTTATTTCCTTTAAGGAAAAAAATGATAAGATAGACGCCCCTGATATATACTTCCCCCACACTCTGTGCTTCCTCCGTTGCAGCCCTTATTTATCATACTGTACTGTGGTTGCTTTTTAATCATCTGTCTTTTTCGATAGAGTTTAAACTCCCCAGGAGGGTTGGACCTCAGTTCCTAAAAGGATGCATAGCACTGAGTATATGTGCAATAAATTATTGTTAAAATATTGGACACATTTTGATCCATGGTGACAAACAATCTTACATATAAGACACAGACTACCATAGGCGTTAATATACAAACTGCATTTAAATGTGTTTTTATTCTATTTTTCTCTTATGTCACCATTATAAGAAAAAAATGGTTTAGTTTAAGACTTATACAAAGATAAAACTCCTTTTCCTTCATCTTTCTGTCTCTCTAGCTATAGATATATGTATATTCCATTTTCCTGTCTGAACTTGGTGCCAAACATATTGAGCTGGTACTTGTTACAGGTCTGTCCTTTCACAGTTCTTCCATATAGCTACTAGAAATAATCACTGCATTTTAGAACACACTGTGCAACCCTCAAGTAAATTACATTTGAGACAAGAAAATTGAGAAACTACATGAAGGTTAAGATTTTCAGGATAGGTAAAAACCCCAAGAGCTGAAAACAGAATCCAATTACACAGATATTTAATCCATAAATCTTTAAAACTCAATAAATGAAGCATTGGTTTTTTTGAGGCATGTTATTTAGGATGAGAAGTGAATGTTTGTTTCAGATGATCAAGTGACAGAAACTAACTTCTGTATTTTTCAAGTTGATAAAAAGTTATAGAACTTGAAATAGGATTTTAAGAATATTGTTCCATTGACCTCTCGGTTAGTAACAAAAAAAAAGTCTTTCATTGATGATAGGATGCCTTCAGTTGATTAAGCCATGAAAAGATTACCACTTTGTTTATAAACAGATCATCCATATGTGTTTAATGTGTACAGTAACATCTTGTGATTTTAAGAATAAATTTTCCATCTATAACTAAAAAATAAAAGTTTGCCTCTTGTTATACAGAATTCTAGTTAAAGAGAATGTTGCTTTATTTTATGTTATTTTAATAATTATAATAGTGTATACTTATAATAGTGATACTCAGATACAATTATTTTGAAATTTGCAATGGTTATATCTACACAGTTCAAAATGCAAAAGGGTTTGGAAAAAATAAATTACTCATCCATGGAAGATATAAAATAGCATAACTATAAATAAGAATATGACTTAAATGAGCAATTCTGTGATTTGGCAATTTGATCAAAGTAAAAAAGCTTCAAAATTATCAAATGTCCAATCATATTTAGCTTTATAAGGTTACACTGAAACCTAATTTTATTTTATCTTTTACTGTATATATATTTAAAAATACAACATGATGTTTTGACATACTTACCTTAACATACATATACATAGTGAAATGTTTACTACAGTCAAGCAAATTAACAAACCAAATATCTCATATCATTACTTTTTTATTTCTCTCCCCTCCCATGTTTCCTTCCTTCCTTCCTTCCTTCCTACCTTCTTCCTTCCTTTCCTCCTTTATTTCATGGTAAGAGTAGCTAAAATCTGCTCTCTTAGCAAAGTACCAGTGTGAATACATTATTAACTCTAGACCTTCTGTTGTACATTAGTTCTCTAGACTTATTTATCATACATAATGCAACTTTGTACTTTGACCTATATCTTCCCATTCCCCCTGCCCTTACCCTGTCCCTAGTAACCACTGTTCTACTCTCTGTGAAACCCAATATTAAACATAGCTTTGCTTCAGTTTGTATGCATGAATGATAATCCCCAAATTAGTCATAGAAAATTATTACCTAGCAGTTCAAAGGCACGGTGGTTCACGCCTGTAATCCCAGCACTTTGGGAGGCTGAGGCAGGTGGATCACAAGGTCAAGACATCGAGACCATCCTGGCCAACATGGTGAAACGCTGTCTCTACTAAAAAAAAATAATAATAATAACTAAAAGTAGCTGGACATGGTGGTGTCTGCCTGTGATCCCAGATACTCGGGAGGCTGAGGCAGGAGAATCGTTTGAACCCAGGAGGTGGAGGTTGCAGTGAGCCTAGATTGCACCACTGCATTCCAGCCTGGCAACAGAGCGAGACTCCGTCTCAAAAAAAGAAAAAAAAAAAAAAAAGAAATACGTTGATAATAATTTTAAGTTGGACAATCATGGCAAGTAATTAAATTTACAAGATATAAAGAAATATTTTACAAGTTTACCTTTACATTCCAATATCTTCTCTAGAAATGAAAATCTATTACAAGTGCTCTGGCTGACTAATGCAAGTTACAAAGCAGATTTAGTAAGTCACTGTCAATGTTAGCGACCTCCATGAAAAAAAAAAGAGAAAACATTTCTGTGAAGTAAAAAGAGAACTAAATATTTCAAATAGTGGTAAGCAGCTAATTCTATTCTTATTCCACTGCCTCTCAGAACCATGTTTAAAGTGAATCCTCTCAAAATTTCCTGTCATCATCGTTCAAATTGTTAATCTTTGAATAATTTTCTCATGCTCACATCAATTATTTCCCCTACTTTTACTTGTAAAGAAATTGGTCATAAGACTTTATTTGGGGACTCTGATGAGAATACTTTTGTGATATCTTAGGTAGAAAAATGAAATATTAGTGTTTTAAAATGATTAATGCCTAAATTATTCAAATCCTATTTAAAGGAATCTATAGATCAAAATGACATAAAAATATATTACTGGGAAGGGATTAAATGCACGTTAAATAATTACTTCATTAGTTTTCCAACATTGCCTCAAACATCTAATAATTATTTCTAATCTGTAAAAGTTATGTTAAAAGTATGTTTACAATCAGTTCTCTAGGTAATTCTCTCAAAAGAAGATAGATTTTTTTTTAAAAAACTAGAATTACTGGAATAAGTATTGCTGTTTAAACTGATGTCATCCCCAAAGAAAACCCATCCATTAAACGAATCAACTTATTTTTCTGGAGCAAACGTGGCAAATTCAAACTCCAAGAAGGCAGAAAAAAATGTACCAGTGATTGAAAATCACAACTGATAAGATGATGCAATAGTTCTTTGGTTCTCATATAAAATGGTTGTGTGGTAGGATAAAATATGTCTTATAAGAGAAACTGAGTTCCTAAAACTTGAGAATACTAATGAAAAGCAGACTCTTGAGGTTTCAAATAATCTACTTTTTCTGCTCTTCTTTTACTGTGCTTGGAAGTGGCAGCAGAAATTAAGAAATATAAACAGAAAGGTAGTTTGGAAGATTTCCAACCTGAAAGATGGGACAATTCCTGGTTGAGAGTTCTTTTTGAATAAATCAGCATAATCTATCTTGTGTTTTCTTTGTAATTTCCACCACTATTTCCACAGAGAATATCTTATACCAGGTTCTTATTGGTATCCCCTAAAATGAGCCATTTTAGGGGGTTCAGAGAGATAAAAATATATTAAGTAATGAGGTATGTTCCCACTTTCATCATTTAAAATGGAAAGCTATAAATAATATTGAAAGAAAAATACAGCTGTGTGAATCTTGGCACAACAGGGTAAAACTATTCTTCCAATTTTCTTCTTTTCCTCACATTCCCCTTTCCAGTGCATATAACTTTATTGTTCTGGTGGTTTCAGTTTGGAACCCAGTTTTGACTAACTCTGAGAACTCAAAGAAAAACACAACTGAAACCACTGCCTAGTGGCTTAACGTGAAGCCCCAAATGATAGGCCTTCAACACAGCCCAGCAAAGGGCTTATAAACAGAGCTCATTTTTGAAAGGAGAGTTTGATAAGTCAGGAAGACAAGCTTCACAATAGCTGGCTTAGGAGATTTTTCATAGCCCTACTGCATTTAGCCCTACTAAAAAGAAATTATAATTCTACTCCTCTACTGTAGGTAAGAAATACATGATAGATTTCTGTGGCACGTTGAACAGATTGATTCTATGCTAGAATGCTAATAACACAAGGAAACGACAACTATACATGCAAAATGAAATTGAGCTGTGCATAACAATTTCTTTCATTTCTCTTTGATTTATTTCCATTCAATTCTGAAGGCTCATGGGTCAATGATTGTTTTGAATTAGTAGATCTAAAGCCTTCTATGGAATTTTTGTTTTTGTCCCCTCCTTATATTGTTCAACTGTAGATTACCTAGTCAATAGTTGTAATCCAAAGGTCACTGTGAAGAAAGAGATTTTACCTTCAAACATGTTAGATACGGTCTACCGCCATACCATCCTGAAAGCGCCCCATCTCATTTGATCTTGGAAGCTAAGCAGGGTTGGGCCTGGTGAGTAGCTGGATGGGAAACATGCTGGATACAAAAATGGAGAATCTACTGAAATGTGATAATTGAGATTTCACTGTTGTTTTCAGATACATGATGGTAAATTCCTTCGGAGACTGTCAAAGATAGCACTGATGTCCTTATGATTAAATCTCTGGGGCAGGCCGGGCGTGGAGGCTCCCGCCTATAATCCCAGAACTTTAGGAGGTGGAGGCAGGCGGATCACCTGAGGTCATGAGTTCGAGACCAGCCTGGCCAACATGGTGAAACCCCATCTCTACTAATACAAAAGTGAGCTGGATGTGGTGGTGGGCGTCTGTAGTCCCAGCTATTCAGGAGGCAGAGGCAGGAGAATCAATTGAGCCTGGGAAGCGGAGGTTGCCGTGAGCCAAGATCATGCCATTGCACTCCAGGCTGGGTAACAGAATGAGACTCCATCTCAAAAAAAACAAAACCAAAGAAAAAAAAACCAACAAACAAAAAAACTTTCAAGGGCACCTCAAAAGGAGGACCATAAATTGTTTTTCTCTGTTGCTACTTCTCTACAGAATTATTTTTTTCCCCACAAAATAGTGCAGGAAAAGATTATAAACAAAAGCTAATGAAAATATACTAAGGTTTTTAATAGTGTCCCAGTTTGCAGCCTTGGCTGAATATAATCTTTTGGCTGCAAACTGGGATACTATTCAACTTATTACACAGAGGGGTGGAACACTAAACTTAGAGAGATGCTAAGCATTCTTTCAGGCCCCGAAACATACAGGGGTTTACCTTTTCCTCTGCGAGGCAGAATAGGAAACTGATCATGTATTCCAATAATAAATTGTACTAGGAAAGTCCCGATTTTAGTTTTAATACGATTCAGTTTACCTCTGATTTGTATCTTTTCTAGTCCTTTCAACTAATCGTCTGCGGTCTTTGTATTTTTAAAATTTACATTCTATTTTCAAGAGATTTCCATATTATTTATTCACTCACCCAGTATAGCTTCAGAAACTCTCAAATATCTTAAGGCAGAGACAAATTACATGTTTTAATTCCCTGAAGTCTTCAATTTTATCACTCTAGTCTTACACAATTGCCAAAATATCTTGTGGATTTTCTGTTCTCCTGTAGTGGTGCTCTGCCAGAGGCCAAATTTGAATTGTGAGCCTCGAGCTCTGAATGTCTCTGCTCTCTGTAGTTTTCTTGCTTCGTCAGGTCTTGCTGTCTTTTATAATTTATCCTGTTTTTCTAGTTCTGTTAAGCAATATCATTGACCTGCTGTAAACTGATCCATACTACTTCAAGCAAAACTTCAAAATTTAATACCAAGGCAAGTTTTTTGTTTGTTAACTTTCCTAGTTTTGTGATTATCCCCTATAGTTCCTACTCAGTTTTCTAGTAACTATTCTCCTCTCACAGCCAGGCTCTCAGTGGCTGTGTCTCTGATGCTAATGCTTGATTTCGTAGAAGTTTATCTTCACCATCTATTTATACCACCTTGCTATCTTGTACTGTTCTTTAAAAAGCCTAATTTTGGTCTTTAGGACTAAATTATCTCTCAGAACTCCACTCCATCTGCTGACTTTATTTCAATTTGGTCTTTTGGATACAAAAGTGCTGCCTCTGCAGCCCACTCTCCACCCTGCAAGCCTCTGCTTGTGTGTTCTGTTCATGTGTGAATTCTGAACAGAGTGTCAGGACTACCTCCTCAGATGCCAGCCTTACCTGGTTCTCTGATCATAGTGTCACACTCTGGCAATAAGTCATCCATTGATCTCACAGCCTTGCCTATTTGTTTGATTCTTCCAGACCCTAGCCAAATTAAACACTAATATTACCTCAATCATATCTGTTCACCTGTCATCCACAAGCCAATACTTAAACTTTGGCAAAAAACAGAGTATAAAACACATGCAAAACTGACAAGAAATTTCAAAAGAAAAACATTTTAATATAGAAGATTTTTCCACTTCATTTATTAATCTCAGTGTACTCTGCATACATTTCCTAGAGTATGAGTCTTAGAACACATTGAACTACAATTTCATCCAGATTTTGTCACAGCAGTCAACATTTTCTCTTGAGTAACTTTAAAAAGAAGGGAATCAAACACATCCTGCTTTCAGAGAAAAACAAAACGACAGCAGCTGAGCCTCTCATAATCCAGCGAGACACACAGGCTGGATGTGAAAATAACCTATCCCCACCTGAATACTTTGAATTTCATGGAAGAAATTGATGGAGAAAGATGCAGTATTTGTTTTAAGCACTAACTCAACAGAAGAGTAAAAGAAGTGGGGAAAGAATATATGCATAATTGAGACTTTTATTCTGCAATCTTATTAGTGTTTTCTGTGCAAAATATATTCTTAGTGCCTCCTGAAAGATGGAAGAAAAACTTAAATGCTGACCAGTGTTTAAAGTCTGTGGAACTGTAGCGATCACTCCCTTGTTACAGATTAAAGGAGATGGAGAGATAAAGAATCAGCCTTCAGTAATACTTACCATGACCGGTGTAAAACTATAGTTTAATGAATGACTTTTCCAGTTCAGGCCTATACAGGGAGAAGTGGGAATATTCTTAAGGCTTAGCCATGGTTTTTTCTGGCAACTAAATATTATCACCACATCAGTTACGGGATTTCCATTGATAGACATTTAAAAAAAAAAAAAGTCATAAATTTACTTTATCACCATACTTCATAAACTTACATGGCCTCTATTTTTCAATTTAAACGTACGTGTGAAAAGATGTGGAATTTCCACAGCTGTGCTAGGTGACGCCCACTGCCTTAGAAAACAATTATACAACACTTCTTAATCATAAATTTTACTCACACATAAGAGTGAATTGTAACATTGACATAATGACCTCTCTATATTTATTCCCACTCTTTAAATACAGTTAAACCGTTTGTTTTCTTTTATTTGATATTAAAGTATATATGAGATGTTTTAGATTTAGTGGCGATTGAGAGTTAATATTTTACAAAACCCTTTTTTAAACTGTGATAATACTGGCACACATCTGTAATCCCAGCTTCTTAGGAGGCTGAGGCAGGAGAATTGCTTGAACCAGGAGGTGGAGGTTGCAGTGAGCCACTGAGATCGTGCCATTGCACTCCAGGCCCTGGGCGACAGAGTGAGACTCTGTCTCAAAAAAAAAAAAAAAAAAAAAACCGCGATAATATAGTGATTAATACTGAATATTTTTCTTATATTTTTGACAAAATTATTAAGCATCAATTGTAGATTGATGATTTTTAAATAATAAATTTGATAGAAGTTAAAAGGTATCAAATACCATTGTATCTAACAAAAATGCTAGCAATATAACTAAAAACTTACCTTTTAGTCTTTCTTTGTTGCTCCAGGTAATTCAGGAAATTTCTCTAAGCTCTTTCCTAGGATTAGTTTTAAGGGATGGAATAAAAGTAAATCATCAGATTAAAAAAGTGTCAATGAAATGGTGAGAAAAACATGTATCATTGAACACAACCCTAGTCTCTGCCATGGAAGGAAAAGAATATTGGGAAATCTCAATTTCCTTTCTCCTATTAGAGCAGGGATGCTTGGCTCTATCAGCTAATAGTTATTTTTAGACAATGCCAAAGGAATGCTTTGATAAGTGAAATAATCAAGTTTATTTCTTTTGTGTATCATATCATCCCACACAGCGATGGTGGTTTTGAGAAATTTAATTCAATTTCAGTGAATTCTACCTAACTAACTGGTTTAGGATTGCCCGCAATCCTACCTTCTCCTCTGACACTCACCTGCTTATGTATCTCGCATTAATATGACGAAAATGAGGCCATCGCCCCAACATAGCAGGCTGCCACTTTGCTGCTCAACCTGCCCTGTTGTAAATTAAGAAAAAGATATTATCCACTTAATCTTAGGATTAGTATTTGTGTTTTAACCTTTTGTCATAAAATTAATTGAAATCACAAAACATACAATTTTTATTAACATGTTCTTAATAAAATAATATCATAATTTATTGACTGATGACTAAAATAGACTGACTTCCTGTCAGCTCATTAGAGTAGCTCCCAAATGAGTGAGCCAAGAAAAAAAAAAATCATATGTTTGAATTCTAAATAAAATGTAGTAATATGTTTCCCTTTTAAAAAGAAATTTTCTCTTTTTTGATACTCTCCAAAAATTCAGAATAAGGAGGAAATTATTTTGAAGTTATTTTGGAACCAAGAAAAACAAGCTTATTGCACAAAAGTGTATGTTTTTAAAAGAAAGGACTTTTATCTTGATAATTTCATCTGTTCAAGAAAGATATTAGTAAGAAAAATAAACCAATTCTGCTCTTAGAGTAGGATAAAATTAGGTTTGGAAACAATTGTCTACAGTTTCCTCCCTCTTCCATTCTGTCTGGAGATGTATAATCTAGTTGCGGTGAAAAATGTTTTCAGCTAAAGGATTTATAAAATGTACAAATATTTGTTTTATTCACTTTGAATGAATAGTTGATCTTTTATTTTTAAACACTCTGGAATGTATAAATATACATCGATTTTATTCATTGATAAAATAAAAGTCATTGTAATGATTGATCTTTTTCAATTGTCTGAAAATGGCTGTATCCTTTTTGAATACAACTTAGTGGGTAGAAAAAAATAGTTTTGTTTACTTCCATGGCTTTGCCTTTGCCGTTTGTTATTGCAGGTGAGATTTTCCCACAGTTAATAATTGTCCTTTCTAGCTCTTGTTACCCTCAAGATTTCTTTTTAAATGTGATGTTATAAACTTTTACTTCTATGGTCTGGGTGTAGGGTTATTTTCATTAACTTTCTTGGCATCTGTTTTATTTATAATATTTATGTATCTCTTCACTTATAAAACATTTTCTAACATTTCTTTTAGCCTCTCATTCTAAATCTGCTCTTTTATATGTTTTTTGCAGATTTTTATTTATTTATTTACTTTTTATTTATTTATTTATTTATTTTTTTTTTTGAGATGGAGTTTTGCTCTTGTTGCCTAGGCTGGAGTGCAATGGCGTGATCTCGGCTCTCCACAACCTCCGCCCCCGGGTTCAAGCGATTCTCCTGCCTCAGCCTCCTGAGTAGCTGGGACTGCAGGTGCCTGCCATCATGCCTGGCTAATTTTGTATTTTCCTCTGGGATTAGTGCTGGGATTACAGGCATGAGCCACCGCGCCTGGCCAGATTCTTAATCTCTTCCTTATGTCTGTTAACCATTGTTTCATGTATTTTATATCTTTATCTTTTGGTATTGGATTTGGGTAAATTTCTCAGTAATATTTTTGATTTATTAATTTTTTCTTAAATTATTTCCAATCTCAAATTTTTGTTGACATAATTTGTTTCTTTTAACTTTTAATTTGGAAATAATAAAAGATTCACAGAAAGTTTTAAACATAGCCTGGAGAGGTTCCTGGTTCCTTTCACTGAGTTTTCTCTAATGGTAACATTTACAGTACAATAACAAAACCATAAAATTGACATGAGTGAGTACATGTGTGCTTATAGTTTGATGGCATTTTATCACTTGCGTAGATTTGCATACCTACTATGGCAATCAAATGGAATTATTCCATCACCACAAAGATCTCCCTCTTGCTACTACTTTACAGTTATACCCACTCCTTCCTCATCTCACTATTCTTGTTCCCTGGCAACCACTAATCTCTTCTCCATCTTGAATAACAAAATGTCATTCAAAAATGTTATATGAATTGAATTACACAGTATGTGACCTTTTGAAATTGGCTTTTTTTTTCACTCAACATAATGCCCTTGTGTATAGTTAGGTTATTTTGATTTTTATCCACTGTACCAATGTGTGTGTGTGTGTGTGTGTGTGTGTGTGTGTGTGTGTGTGTTTGTTTTTCTTTTTGAAACAGAGTTTTGCTGTCACCCAGGCTGGAGTGCAGTGGTATGATCTCGGCTCACTGCAACTTCTGCTTCCTGGGTTCAAGTGACCATCCTGCTTCAGCCTCCTCAGTAGCTGGAATTATAGGTGCATGCCACCACACCTGGCTAATTTTCGTATTTTTAGTAAAGACAGGGTTTCACCATGTTGGCTAGGCTGGTCTTGAACTCCTGACCTCAGGCGATTGGCCTGCCCTGGCCTCCCAAAGTGCTGGGATTACAGGCATGAGCCACCACACCTGGCCCAGTGTGTTTTTTAATTGGTTTATTTGGGCCATTTATATTTAATATAATTACTGATATGGTAGGACTTACATCTACCACTTTAGTTTTCCAGTTGTCACTTTGTTTTTTGTTTCTCCTTTATATATTTTTTTTATCTTCACTAGGTTACTTGAACAGTTTTATAATTCCGTTTTGATGTATCTATAACATTTTTTAGTTTATCTCTTTGTATGGATTTTTAGCAATTGTGCTATTATGCATACATACTTATCACAGTTTGCTGGTGCCAACTTTTATCAAAGTACAGAAACTCCCCTCTAAGTGTCTTTACTTCCCTCTAAGTCTTTTTACCATCTCTTACTTATATGATTATCTTAAATATTCCCTCTATATAGGTTGAGAACCATAATTTTTTATCTACTTGTCAACCATAATGTAAACAACTCAAGAGAGGTAGCAAAATCTATGATATTTGCTCACATTTTTGCTTTTTTCATTATTCTTCTTTTCTTCCTGTTGTTCTAAGACTCCTTTTTTCAATCATTTTTCTTCTGGTTGTAGAGGATTTCCTTTGCCATTCATTTAGGGTACATCTGCTAGTGAGGGTATATCTGCTAGTGACAAATTCTCTTGGTTTCCTTTGTCTGATGGTGGGTAAAGAAAAACTTTATTTCTCTTTCATTGCTAAAGGATGATTTTACTGAATGTAGAATTCTACAGTTGAAAATTCATTTTGTTCAGTACTTGGAAACTGTTGTGCTGCTTCCTTCTGGCTTCATGATTTCTCATGAGAAATTATGCTTTCTTCTTCATCTCTTTGTAAGTCCAAAATATATACATTTTAGAGACATTTTAAAACTGCCCTGATGTTTTCAGATTGCTCTGATGTTTTCATTTCACCTGGAAGAATTCATATTCCTCTTGCTTTTTAAGCAGTATTCCTAAAAAATAATTTTCCTTTTCTTCTTATGTCTCGAAATTTTAATTTTCAACTCCTTGTGAGTGGAAATTTTCTCTCCTTTATGCTCATTCTTCCTTGTTAATGTTCTTGAGCCTTTCTGTATTCAGTACTATATATACTTTTCATCTGGAATGAGGTCGTAAGTGGGACATCAAGGACTCCTGTTTTATGATGATACTAGAAGTAAAGCAGAGGCAATTACCTAGCTTGTGGTGGCTTGTTCTAAGATGTCCACTTTCTCCCATCTCACTGAATACACAGATCAGTGCCTTTTCTCAACACAGATGAGAGATCCCTGCTTCCACTTCCAGGCAGCAAGTCTGGCCTTTGTCACTTCTTTCACAGAAAGTCAGTTCAGCTGAGAGATTAGAAGTTCTAGTTGCCTTGGTCAACTTCTGGATCTAAAGACTTTCAGGCCCATGGTTTCCAACCTGCTTATTGCATTTTGCTTTTCTTGTATTTATGGTCCTTGGAGACGTTTAACTAATTTTCAACTGTGGCTTTATCTTTTTAGTCATCTCTTTTTGTATTTAATCTGCCATTGCTATTGCTTTTGAGCAGAAGAGTCTTCAAAGCATGAACTTACAAGACTGTTTCTATTGGAAGTCCTCCAATTTCCACTAAACTGACTTTTTCCCTCACATTTCCAAAATAGCTGCCTAAAATGAAGACTCAAGTGACCCTCTGTTATCTAAATTCATCAAAAGTCTGTATCTTTGGAGTTTAGTCTAAGAAACTGAGTCTCTTCTTACCAAAGCATTCTATATATGGGTCAGTGCTCTTTAGCAGCCAATATCCTGAATAAATTATTCATTTCCATGGTTTTAGTTATTGTCTAAGGCTAGTTTCTATAAAATTATATATCTGATTTGACCTTGCCTACCACTTATTTTTAATTTGTCTTATACATATTGTCCTTGAAATAGATATCTTCCCAATCTCTAGAAACCAACAGAGGGAATTCATACATCCTTATTTTTCCTCTAAGATTCCCTTTGAGCTACTTAGGCAATATTTATAAGAATTTGAGTGTCTGTAGCATTTGAACCTAGTAAAATGATTTTTAAAAATGGAAGTGATGGATTCTGCCTTAAAAAGTTTGCAAACTGAACACTTAAAAATTGTTAAAAGTATTTATTTAGCACCTACTGTGAGCAAATAATTGCACTACTATTATAATTTGGAATACAGAGAAACAGCAAACAGATGGTCTGGTTTTCTGAAACACAGGCAGTAAGATAAATTTATTTGACAGGTTGTTATTGTGTGCCAGCTTTGCTATTGTGCTTAGAGGTGTGGAAAAGTCAAACATGGAGGATAATCCTCATTCTTTTACAGGTTGCCTGGGGAGATAAAAACACTAATGGACATGATATAGGGTATATGGTGATGAGTTCTATGAGACAGGAGTAAAGGAAGTGCTGTGGGTGTTGGTTGGGGAAGAGATGAGTTCCAATTGAGCATAGGGGAGACATGAATTGGGAAAGATTTCTCAGAGGAAATGCCATTTGAACAGAACTCTGAGGGATAGTAGTATTTGGTATGAAGGCAGGAGTTTTCTGGATATGGGAGATAAATGCACAGAAGCAGCAAGCTGGGGGATATGTATAATCAAACAGATACTAGTGGTATTTTATTTTATACTTTGTTCCATTATCTCCCCACATTCAGTCAGTAAATAAATCAAGGAAAAGTGCTCCCATTATTATGGACTTATTTGAAAATTGTTTAACTCCTCATTTTTTCCTCTAACACATTTTTACTTGCATCAGCTTTCAACAACTTCAACTAAACTTTGAAATATTCTCTTTGTAAGCTCACTCTTGCCTTTCCTTGTATCTGTTTAATTGGCCCTATGTAATAATTTAAAATGATATTTTCATGACCTTGTTTTTAGTTACATTGCCTACTTTCTAATCATCACTCTCTGTTGCTCTTCAAAATACACACAGAATTCTGACAGTAAGAAAAAAATGTACTCTTAGGGTTACTTATTTGTATTTAGTGATTTTTTTATTTTTCGTGTTTTTATTAATGGGCTTAATTTTTAAAGAGTTTTAGATTTACAGAAAAATTAAACAGAGGGCACATTGAGTCCCATGTAGCACCTTCCTCACACATAGTTTTCCTATTCTTAATATTCTATGTCATTACTATTTGTTACAATTAATAACCCAATAATGATGTATTTTTTATTAATTGAAATCCATAGTTTATTGAGATAATTTTATAATGCCCTTTTTTCTGTTCCAGAATCCCATCTAGGGTACCTCATTACATGTAATTATCATGTCTCCTTAGGCTCCTCTTGGCTATGACAATTTCTCAGACTTTTCTTGTTTTTCATGACCTTGACAGTTTTGAAGAGTACTGGTCAGCAATCTTGTACAATGCCCTTGTCTTGGAATTTATCTGATGCTTTTCTCATGACTAGACTGGGCTTAAGTGGTTTGAGGAGGAGGATCATTGATATAAAGTCCCACCTTCATAGCATCGTATCAAGGGATCAACACAAATTATGACTTGTGTTGACCTTGGTCACCTGGCAGAATTAAGTTTCCCCACCATAAAGAGACTCATTTCCTCCTGCTCCTTTTCCATACTGCACTCTTTGGAAGGAAGTTATAGTCTGTACTTAAGGAGTGGGAAATTGTGCTCTCATTTTTTCATTTTTTTATTCCTCAAAACAAACTATGAGAAAACGAGGAAGGCAGAGTCAGAATTATTATTCCTCCTCTTTTCCATTTCACACATGAGGAAAACTCTGTATTTCAGGAATTTTACTTGGCTTAAGTGTGGTCATGACAGACAAATGGAAGAAACAGTATTAGATATCATGTATGCTCTCCAGTGCTTTCTCCAAGACAGATTTTTCTGCCAGCCTCAACCATGGCTCTTTAGGTTTTCCTTAGTGTTCTGTCTGTGCATTCTGCCCATTTCTTAGTACTTACAGTTCTCATTCTATTATAGTTGACTTTTCCTTGTTTTTTTGACAATGTTCTTCGTGTTTCCTTTGCTCTTACACTTCATTTTTGTAGGCACTTAATTTTTTATTACAACTAGTTTTCCAAAATTGAATGAGATATCATTGACTAAGACAAGGAGACGCTGGGTGTTTATAGTTTATGTGTGTATCCACATGCATTCTCATTGTCCTGTTCCTTTCATGAATTTAAATATCCTAAGAGTATTCTAACTAATCAATACTCAAAACAGAAATTTCTGTTTCTATCTTCATCTTTAATGATGACAACATTTCTTAAAATGTTTTACTTAAATGAGTTTTACATTTTCCTTCCAAACCAAGAAATTTCTTCTTTCAGACTAAGTGGTCCTTGAGAAATGGAGAAATATAGACAAGATATGGCTGGAGTAGCTACAAAAGCCTCTTTCAGAAAATTTATATTTTTTGATAATGGATAATCTGCTAACAAACTGATTTTGTTCAACCCTACTCCAAAATAGTATTTTTTTTTCTGGTTTGATGAGAGAGCTAAACAATATTTGAAGACAGGGGTATATTCTTATGTTTCATGTGCTATCCAGTTTCCTAAAGACTTCTGAGACTGCCAATGGGGTCAGAATTTGAGGCCCTGAGGAAAAAGAAAGGAGATATTATTGAGGACATTTTTATGTTTTTATGTAAAGAGCTGGCAAGACTTGCATATATTTTGGGAGTCTTCTCCTTTGGTTATAACCTTCTTGGTACAAATTAGAGAGAAACTGTATTTGTGGTGGTCTGTGGTCCCACTGCATGTGCTGATGTGCACGGTGTGTGTGTGCATGCATGTGTGTCTATATGAGCTTCTTGGGAAGCAGAAAACATTAACCTCCCCAATTTAGTAACAATCTATTAAGAAAAATAGAAATACATTTAAATCAGTGAATCTCAAGAAAACTATGATCTGTTGTTGGCTTCCCTTGTACTTTTGTCTGAGTCAATGTTACCTGAAAAGTGAGTTATTTAATTTTCACTTTTCAATTTCAAGACAAGAATATAAGACTGATTTTTTTAATCCTTGCCTTCGCAACATAGATAATTTAATAAGCATAACTCAACAGCAACAACAGAACAAACGTTTTTTCATTGAAATATTTAATAAGTGAAGCCCTCATAGTTGCCTTGGGAAAACACTGGTTTAGTGGGTGTTGTAGTGAGACAGTAGGAAAAGTAAAAATCTGAATGATCAGATCCCATTGTGTTTCTAAAACATAAAGTTATAGGTCCTGGGTTGGATTTTGTAAATTCCTAATCAAAAGCAAAATATTAAGAAACCCCACTGGTATTTAATAATCCAATGGATCACAGTACCACATTGTTACAGTGGATCATATTTGATATTTTGTGATAGCAAAAAAATGTTGCAGACAGGATTGTTCAATTTAATATATTCATAGCTGCCTGAAAATGCCCCACATACTTACAGTTATTGCATCAGACACTTGTGATTGCCACACTAAACTGTCTGTCCTCCCTTATATAAAGAAAGTACAATTTATCAGAAGTTTCCATAACTTTTTAACATTTAGTAACCAAGATATCAGATTAGAATAAACAATGGTTCCATATACTATTCCCATTCTAGCTGTTTAGTCAGTTTGTTCTCTTACTATATGAAATACCAACTTCATGCATGGTTGCATTTATAGAGAAATTATACTACATATATGTATATATTTGTGTGTATATATATCCACATATATACATATATACTGCTTTTTGTTATAAAAGTAATACATGCTCATTATAAAAAGAAAAGCAGTACAGTTAGGGATAAAACAGAATATGTTATTCAGTCACCTCAGGATAACTACAGTTAACATATTGGGTTGTCTTCTATGCATATATGTATCACTCTATCTACATATATCTATCCTTTATTAAATAAAAATACCATTCATTTAGTTTTGAAATATTTTTCACTTACATGGCATATATTTTCATGTCACTACAGATCTACATCATTGTCTTTAAGCAGATATTCTTTGATGAACTTCTCATTCAGTTTTTGGATCATGGGGTTAGTCTTTGAGCCTTGGGCCTAGCATAAGGATCAGGAAAGGGGAACTAGGTCAAGAGGCAGATGCCATACAATGTAGGTGACAAAGTGAAAAAGAAACCCAGCCCAGAACATCTTCCTGCTGTGGAAGGGGCATGTGTAAGCATCTCTTCCTCCACCTCACCACTCCGCACAACCCTTCATACACAGCACAATCATAAGAAGCCACCCAAGCACTGTCATAAGAAATATTTGATGGAGCAATTAGTTCTTTCCAGATACATATCTAGAGAGGGTACTGCCTTCCTTGTAGTCATAGTGATTGGACTGAGTGGAAAAGGAGATTTGATTTGGGTAGTGACAAACTTGAGGAAATTTGACAAAGACTCTCATTAATGGATAGCAGCAGCAGCAGCAGCACAATCAATGAGGAGAGGAGGTTGCTGACACCTTAAGTGTAAGGCTGATGACACCTAACTTTGTTCCAAGAGTCACTTCCCTGGCCCCCTTTCTGAACTGCTGAAAGGTGAGAAATCTGGGATGTCAAGAAGAAAGCTTTTTCTATACCTTTTTGAAACCTTTGGGAGAAGGTTATATCAGAAGGAAACCACTCACCTCTGTCCTCCTCTCCTTCCTAGCTGTAAGCTATAGTTTCTGTATAAGGCAATTATTAAAACATTTTTATCTGTGTTGTTGAAAATGTTAATATATGCATTACAAGAAAGAATATTACATGCCTAATACATTATACCTATTTCTCTTACAGAAATAGATGACAAGAGGGTGCCCAACACACAAGGGGAAGTAAGTTTTTAAAAATATTTTTGTATAAATGTGTTCAAATCAATTAAAATGCAAAAATTTGCTCGATTTGATGTGATATAAATAATATGATACAACTGTAATAAAACTTTAGATTGCTCCTTCTGACTGAATAAACAGTAATACAGTGTCATTAAAATCTCTGCCTCTCGGTTACCTTTATTCTCTACCTATGTAATGCTAACCCCTGAAAAAACTTTTAAAATAAAACATCACTTTTAATGGCAAAATATGGTATTGACAACTTCAATTTATTGAGTGATTATATATACATACCACAGGCTAAGCCACGTGATGTTGGAATCCCAGAGCAAGGAGATGAGGGTGGAGGGATGACACCTCTTAAAGGGTCTTCTGGTATGTGGAACCAAAAGTCTGAGGCCAGAGTCTAGGGGGACTGAAGTCCTCCAAAGCCTGAGTAACCAGATCCAAGGGGTTCACCTAGAAATGTACTCAGATTTAAATTCAGCAGGCTGTCTGAACACTGTCACTCACTATTCCCCCCACGTACATGTGTAGGAGTTTATATAGAAAATAGGAACCAGGAGAGGTTAGGAGAGTATATAACAGAGAATGTATGAAACACAAAGTGAATAAACTAGTTCCCAGAAATGAAATGAATATTGAATAGGATGCTGTACAGAGTTACTAATCAATTTCCTTGATCGCAGGAGTAGGCATACAGCAATACTTAAAGAGAAAAATGTAGAATGGGCAAAATATCAAATAATGTATCACAAGACTTTTCTGAAAATTTTGTGAGATAGTGAAAGTGGAAATGCTTTGAAAACTAAACTCTTACATAAATACAAAGTAGTTTTTATTAGTAAGTTTACACTGTGTTACTAAACAACAACAACAAAAAATTTCTGTAGAGTTGATTTTCTATTTGATCTTTAAATATGTGTGTGGAAGTAAACATTAAAAATTCCTGAAGTGATTGCTTCTCAAAACCAGCCAGATGTGACTGAAACAGTATAAGTGCCCCAGAAATGTCAATCATCCACACATTTAACATTAATGTAGAGTCACCCTGTCTATACTTGTGCGTAGTATGTGGGTATCACAAAACTCTATTCTGGAGAAATTTGCTTATACTATTTGCTCATCTGATATGGATTTGGTAACTGTTTTGTTGAAAGTTTTAGTTTTCAGTTGATTGCTTCTGCATCAGATAAACAACATCTTGATGATACCTTTGAGGGCAGTTAATCTTTAGTAGGCACAAGGAAAGATGCCTCAAGCTCTGTTTACAACTTTGTAAAACAGTTTCTAGTTTCTTTCAAACCTTGTACATTATGTTCTTCCTAATGTGCATAGCAAGCCTGGAACAATCTTCAAAAAGTGTGTTGTAACTATTTACACTTGAGCTTTTCAAAGCAAAAGTAATTGCCCCAGATGCGAAAACTCATTGATTAAGATCTGTACCCTTGCCACATTAAAACATAAATCAACATGCTATTAAAATGGAGTCTTTGGCATTTTCCAATTGGGGGTTAGACCATATAATTTATTAAATGAATAATATGTATATCCATTATATAGAGCTCTGTATCCTTATCTGTATTTTGATCCTGAAATAAGTTCTTATTTTTGTCATTTTGAAATGCAGAATCTCTTCTTCAATAACTTTATCCCGATCCAATAATGCTTAGGTAAGAGCGTCACATAGCAGTTTTCTTAGGAAAGGACTTATCTTTTAAACATATGAAGAATGTTACCTCAACATTATAATTTCAAGTAACTGGAGGTAATAGTTGAACACGTCAATTCAAGATGGCTATAGACTGCTCTTACTTTCCAAGGATCCTCATTGTCCCCCTTGAATCACTCAGTAACCCCACGAACAGATACTATTATTCCCTGTGTTGGAATATACTTTATCATAGAACTCAGACTGTTTTTCTCTCAAATGAAAAGGATTGGTGTCTCTTTTTCTCTTTCTTTTTAAAAATAAATTAATGTTATTAGGTAGGAAAGTAAAATGATTTCAAGGCTGCCGTGAATGAGGAATCTTATGATTAAGTAGACTTAATATATCTCTTAAGTCTGTGATATCACTAACCTGTATATAATTTCTCATTAATTCGATTCTATTTCATGACAGGGAGAAATCAGAAAGCTTTTCGTAACATGGCACAGTATTTATTTCCCTCAGAGGTCTGATGGCATCGTATTTTGTATGCAAATCTAAGGCTTTTACTTTTTTCTCTTTCTCCACAGTCTCAGAATGCATCCCCTAAGCAAAGGAAGCAGAGTGTGTACACACCACCCATCATAAAAGGTACTGTTCAGGTACTGTTTCGGGTTGTCATGAGTGCTGAATCATGGCTGGTTGGCCATCTGTTCTCTAAGACCACACATTTGATGATAAGCTAGATCTAGTCTCAGCTCTGCAACTTAGCAGTGTGATGTTCAGTAAGATACCTTATCTACTTAAAACTTAGTTTCATCAAGAGTAAAATATGGGGTTGAATAAGAAATAACTAGGGATCTCAGAATTTCAGTCTAGAAATTCAGAGTTTCCAAAATAATGACAAAGATTTTTTTTTTTTTTACCCTTATTCGCATACTTCCTTAAAGAGATTTTTCCAGCAGCCCTAATTACTCTTGCCAGTGTTGGCAGATGATTACCATTTTCCTCTTGGCTAAAGCAAAGCAGAATAACTTGAATTTCAGGGAGACTGAGTATGAAGCGTTGCCTCATTGTCTTGTGTCAGGAGCAGCTCTGAGAATCTCAAACAGCTATTCACTGTACATGTCACTCCTACTGAAACAACAACTAAGGATCTAGTTCAGATTCTGGAATTTTCCCCGGAATTGGAACTAGTAAAAGAAGACCAATCAGTGTCTTGACCAATATCGGTTCCAGGGAAAGCATCTCTTATTTCTCACACTGAAATGGCCCTGATTTGAGGTAGAGTCTGTCCAGTCTACTCTCTCATGTTTTTTCCAGTCTGGTGCTTGGGCTGTGGGCCCAGTGGTTGATCATGCTCACTTTGTCCAGCTCAGTTTCAACTGCTTGAGAGGCCAGCTGAGCAGCTTCCTCTGGAGTTTGGAGAGAGGGCTAAATTGGGAGTGAAATTTCCCGCTCTGTATTTGCTCTAGATTTGGAGCCTATTCAGGGAGGCAGGATATAAATGGACACATTAATAGCTACTTTCAGTAAACTTCCTTCCTCATGCAGCTATAAAACACCGTGTTTGCTTGTTCATAAGACTGCAGTACAGAATACAATCATCAGCATTGTAGTTTATTCCAGGGTAATTATTGAGACTACTAGGCATTTCTCTCTGAAGATAAGTTTAATCACTTTAAAGATATTTTCCCCATTGTAAGTGATTTTGTACTTTCAAGACACATAAGTTTTGGCATGAATGGGCAACAAGGAAAAATATATGTTCACTCATTTAATGATTTCCTCTGCTCTATTTTAGGTTCGCTTAAACTAAATAAAGTAATACCGTTCTCATGTCCTCAGAGAATAATAGTATTATTTTTAAAGGAAAATCTTAAACTGAAAGTCTCAAGGGCCCATGATGTTCATTATATTTAATTCTCAAATATCAAAAGAATGTGGGATCCTGACATTTAGGGAATTTAGTCCTATTACACATTTTTGCATAAAGCCTTATACTGTCAAGTCCCCCCAAGATACTCATTTAATGATAATCATTTGTGGTCATAAGTTAATGCCTTGAGAAAGCACAGTAATTGTTTCAAGAGGCTATCAGGGTATTATCACAAGTCATGTAGGTTCTCATTTATAACCAGTAAATACCTTTGGAAGGCCCTGCTTATGATAAAAGAAAAGAGAAAGCGAAATGCACATATTTTATTTGGTTTACTGGTCCCTAAGAGCTAAAACAAGTATTTTAAGACAACATGAAGCAGTAGTAACATATGGCATGTTGTGAGCATTTTAAAAGGCTTCGGTTATAAGAAAGATGAATGAGCAAAGGAAATGTTTTGAAGATCTTAAATATAATGATACAATTGCTCTGAAACGTATAATTCTTCAAATTTCAGTGGAAGGGAACATGCAATTATTGAGAGTAAAAAGATTTGCTGAGGGCATAGTAGTACATGCCTGTAGTCTCAGCTACTTGGGAGGCTGAGGTAGGAGGATGGCTTGAGCCCAGGAGTTGGAGGCTATAGTGCACTATGATCATGCCTGTGAATAGCCACTGCATGCCAGCCTGGGCAACATAGTGAGACCCAGTCTCTAAAAAAATTTCTAAAACGAAAAAAGGAATTTGTACTCATAGATTCTTCTTCTACATCTTGTTGCCATTTGTGAAGTTTTAAATGACCGATATCTAAATATTTCAAGATATCTATTAGGTCTTTGTCTCATACTAAATTTTCTTTTTCCAGGTTGAAATATCTTGATGTCAATTATACCTGTTATTTAGTTATTTTGCCTTCATTCTTGATCTTCTAATAAGCTCCATTTTGCCTATATCATTCTAGAAGTCCATTATTCAAAATGAACCTAATGGTTAAGATGTGTTCTGATCAGAACCTTGTGGAGACTTCAATTATGCCTGAAACCTCCTTCAACCCAGATACTTTAATTCTATTAATGCAACCAAAAATCTTAGCAGCTTTTTGTGGCAGCATTACACATTGTTGGCAAACAGTGAGATGACTCTAAAATCAAAATGTCCAAGTATTTTACAGGTACAGCTTTCCATATTATTCACCATGTATTCCCCATATTGATGTCTTAAATTAGTTTATATCAAAAACAATACAGTACTGTCATGCCAACTGAATTGCCTATTGTTGGAGACAGACTGTTACATCGGCATGTTATATTTTGTATCCTGATTCTGTTATTCATTCTATTTTCAACTATCTCAATTGTGTGCCATCACAGATAAGATAAACCTATTTTGTTATTTTTATCTGATCCATAACAAACATATGAAACAAAACACAGGTAAAAGAGAGCCCTGCAGCAGTCCACATATCCCCCTCTAATTCATATTGATCCCCTTGTTGCCACCATTTAACCGTTTATCAAATAGACTTATTATATCAGGGTTCCATCCCTTCATCAGAGGTTATCATCAGCACTCCTATTAGATACATTGTTGTATTTCAGATACCTTGTGCTAACCATGAGTCATAAACTTACGATATATATTGTGCATAAAAATGACAGAAGTTGAAGTTTGCATAGAAAACAGACTTTTTCATTACCTTGTGTAATATAGTGTTTCGTGATTATACACATGGAAAGTTCAGATTATCAGAAAAATGACAGCTAATGACTAATACCCATGTACATTTCTCTGGTGTTTATACGGTGGTCAGCCCTGTAATTTACAGAACAGCCAATTAAATTATTGTTGGACTGCTTGAATTATGTTTTCAGAAAAGTGGATTTGAATGTTAGATAGGAAGTGGCTGACTCATTTCTATCCCCATTGTGTGTGTGTGTGTGTGTGTGTGTGTGTGTGTGTGTGTGTTTTACTGGAATGCAAATGCCTTCTACTGAAGAAAGCAAAGTGCTATTGATTTAAATGGAAATTTGAACATTAAACAAAGCAGCTGACTTAAAAATGACTTTGTACAGCAGGGCCTATTAGTATTGCATTACCATTCTTAATGCATAGCCAGTCAGATTTTTCATTTATTTCTGTAAAACATCTTTTTCCTCCCATTCTTCATAATTTCTTGTAAAGACTTCAGTGTCTAGACAGTTTTCTTCTATGTCAAAAAGACGACTTCTGATATGTCAAAAATACCTTTGAATGCTCACAGAATTTTAACGCTTAAGCTTTTTTTTTTTTTTTTTTCCTCCAAGGATGGCTATGATCGTGATTTTTTTTTTCAACCTCTTCTCATAATAAAGCAATAAATACAAATACAGAATAAATCAGAGAGCAAATCAACCTGGCCCAATAAGAAGCCTAACTTGGATTTTGGAGGGTGGAAGATGAAAGTGGCAAGAATAGCAAGGTTAAGACATACTTCAGATCACCAACTGAAGCATGATCTTCCAATCAGGGAAAACTGTTGATCATGGTGATTTCCTGGAACTCAATATGAAAAGACATGGACTTTGGTGGACAAGCTATCATGGTTTCAACCTCAATGCCACCACTTATTAGCTGTGCAACCTTCAGAAAATCAATGGGTTGTTCACCCCGGAAAACAACAACAAAGAAAATACATTCAAATATGTTGGATGTATCTGGGAAGTAGAAATGAAGATAATGACCCAAGCCACACAGTTAAGGCAAGCCACATATACATCTGCAGCAGGAAGTGTAAAGGGAAGTTTTACTGGCACTGGGGCAAGTTCATGTAAGCTGCTTGGAAACAGAGTTTATTGGTTTCGGACACTCAGAGCCAGATTTGGCATCAATTAATTGCCACTATAATTAAATGACAATTTAATTACATTGCCGGACATACCTGTCCAGTCACGGCTGCAGAGGCCATTACTGAACCGGTGTTATTTTGAGAACATCTTATTTGAATTGCAGTAGTCCTAAAGAAAGAATTTCTTGTGGGGTTATTTTAGCAAGTCCTTGAGGCAGTCTTTATCTCAGCCTTGCCAGCATGAACTCCTCCTTTTGGCTTTTTGCTTTAGTGTGTTTGGGTCTGACAAAAAAGTGATTTCATCATAGTATCTGCAACTTTCACAGGGTTAGCCTGTCTCGCTTCTCTCATGGGGAAAATGAAAGTGTTGCTTACCACACAGGATTGCTGTAGGGACTGAATGAAACATAACGTGTAAAGAAAAGGCTTAGATCAGGCGCACAATATGTGGAACTACTCTGAATAATGATTTGAGCCCTGAATTGAGAGTGGTGAATACTCCTCCTCTGTCTCTGCTTCACCCTGCCGCATGAAGGAATGATTTTGAGAGAGACAGAGGAGAGGTGGAAGGACTTCCAGGAGAATGAAATAGCTTTGTTCTCATCCCAGTGGGAATTGAAAAGTCAGGTTTAAGATGCCTAGATATAAAATCCATGTGGATTACCACACTTGCAATATTCATTCCACTTTTATTTAGCACCAAGCCTCAGGTAGGTGTGTGAGGTTTATCTTCAACATTTTGCTTTCTTTTAAACAAATGTGGCTTTTCCTTTATGTCACTTAGCTCCGGTCCTCCGACACCATGCCCCTTATTTTCCGACTATTATAACATTCCTGTAAGAGATACTGATATTTAAATTAATAAATCTTTTATTTCAAAAAAGCTGAAAAACAAAATGATAGCTGGTGGTGAATTTTGGGGTGCTATAGCAGGTTATGCAATAAATATTTCTTGCCAGAGGGATGGAAGGAAATCATCCCACCGTATAAATGCAGCCTACACTTAGGCAACGTAGGTAAATTAACCATGACTATATTGGAATGTGACCAATTCACTCTTCCTGATTTCAAACCTCCTTATAATTATGACTCAAAAAACTCTCAAAAGGAATAGACCAGCTGTAATATCCTGTTCTCATTACCCATTGCACATTGAAAATTGAAGGCAGGAAGAAAAGGCAGCAAGATCTCTTAGCTTCTCATCAGGCGTCTCCACCACACTACGTTCCTTTTATAAACACTCCTGTCCCTCTGTGGGTGTTCTTCAGGTATTCATCACATTTGCCTTTCTAAATCTTGGCTTGTTTGTTTGTGCAGGCTCAGTCTGCTTACTGTGTAGGGTGGGGCTTATGTATGCAGCTCAAGAAACATTTTGACAGATTTCTAGATAACAAGGAACATTCTAAATATATACAAGTCTTGCTTTCTTTTTTTTTTTTTTAACCTAAGTAAGCTCCTATTTCCAGACCCACTTCCTTTGCTTCTCTTTAATTTCTTCCACTGAGTTTTATGCTCATCTTTCCTCATATCTTTGGATGTGGAGGGTGGAGTCAGGTTAGAGAAGCAGTTTGAGAATGTACCTTTCTTGCAAGTCACTAAGATGTCTTTTTTTTTGGAGGTCAACATTGAGAGAGAATGAAGGAAGAGGAAAATACCAGCAAGTATAAGTGAACTTCATCTTTTATGACATTGTCGTGGATTATTAGGTTAAAAGGTCTAAAAGATTTTGAGATAAATCAAATTGCAAATTTATAATCGAGTCCAGTAACTTAATTAATCTCATGTGATGTGACTTAAACATTTGAAAAGGAGAGCACCATTTGTCAATATGGTTCCATTCATTTGTCTCTATATATGTACCTATTTTAAAATTAATTAATCTTTAAAATTTATATTTCTCTGTATAATTAACATAACAGCTTTTAAAATTGCTTTCTATTTGAGAAGCAGGGAAAAAGATAAACTTTTGCATTTGGTTTGAATAACTGAATCAAGAATCAGTTTCTTTAAATATTTCCCAAATAAGCAAATAGCAACGTTCAATTGTGTAAGTAGTAGTAACACACGGCCACAATCACATATGAGCCTTTGCCATGTATGAAACACTGCATTAAAGTGGTGTGGATACAGAGGTGAAAAGCAGAGCCCTGGCCCTGTGGGAAACCAGTCTGGAGGAAGCAACATACAAGTGGATAGAGCATAACATGGTAAGTCCTTTAATGGGAATTTAGACAAAGACATCTGGGGATGGGAGGAAATTTGCCATAGGCTTACTGGACAGGAAGGTAAGGCCACTTTCAGATCACAGAAGGGACAGTCATATTTACACCTAAGTCTGGAGAGTAAAATGGACTAGGTCTTGGAAAAGTGGAATACATGGCTTATACCATGCTCATTCCTCCTGCTCATGCAAACTTGTGAAGCATTGATGATGATGCTGTAATGTGGACAGTTGAATTCTGCATGGACCATCACAAAGACTTTTGCTGCCATGCAAAGACTAAATAGGTCTCATTAGTGGGACTATGCAGATAATATCACTTTCCAAAGCATTTTAAGTCTTCGTTCATTTGATTCCATTTTAAAATTTCTGCTTCATGTCTTTGTCTTTCTTCTTAATAATATTACCTTTAAAACAGAATAATTCCCAACTGAAATCACATGTTTTAAAGTTAGATTTTATATTTTAGAACAGGTTTGGATTTATAGAAAAGTTTTGAAGATAGTACAGAGAGTTTTCATATACCCCATATCCAGTTTTACCTATTATTTATGTCTCATATTAGTATGGCACAGTTAAAATTGGTAAATCAATAGTTGTATAAGACAGTTCTTGTTTTGCTATAAATACCTGAGACTGGGTAATTTATAAAGAAAAGAGGTTTAATTGGCTTATAGTTTCACAGGCTGTACAGGAAGCTTTTTGCTAGCACCTGCTCGGCTTCTGGGGAGGCCTCGGAAAACTTGCAGTATGGCAGAAGGTGAAGTGGGAGCCAACACTTTCCATGGCTGGAGTAGGAGGAAGAGAGGGAGGGGAAGGCGCTACACACTTTTAAACAACCAGATCTCACAATAACTCACTCACTCACTATCAAGAGAATAGCACTGAGGGGTGGCGCTAACCCATTCATGAAGGATCCACCCCTATGATCCAATCACCTCCCACCAAGCCCCACTTCCACACTGGGGATTACAATTGAACGTGAGATTTAGATAGGGACACAGATCCACATCTTATCAACGTGTATGCGTTGTTATTAACTAAAGGCCATATTTTCTTTGTATCTATCTAGTTTTTTCCTAATGTCTTTTTTTCTGTTCCAGGAATCTATCCAGCATACCACATTATGTGTGGTTTCGTGTCTCCTTAGGCTCCTCTGGGCTGTGACAATTTCTCAGACGTCCCTTGTTTCTGATGACCTTAAACGTTTTGAGGAATACTGGTTAGGTATTTTCTAGAATATCCCTGTACCGGGATTGTCTGATGTTTTTGTCATGATTAGACTGGGGTAGTGGGTTTTTGGAAGAAAGATGACAAAGATAAAGTAACATTGCATCCCATGGTACGAGGGGCACATACTATCAATATGGTTTATCGCTGTTAATTTTGACCTTGATCACCTGGCTGAGGTAGTAGTTTTGGAGATTCCTCACTGTAAAATTATCCTTTTTCACTCCCTTTCCATACTGTACTCTTTGGAAGGAAATCGCTGTGTGTAGTACACATTTAAAGAGTGGGAAGCTGCACTCTACTTCCTTGAAAGAAGTGTCCTGTACACACATAAGTCATTTGAAATTCTTCTGCACAGATTTGTTTCTCCTCCTCCATTGATTTATTTGTTCATTTATTTTCATCATTACAGACACGTGGATATTTATTTTATACTTTAGATTATAACTCAATACTATATTACTTATTTTGTTGCTGAAATAGTTCCTGTTTTGGCCATTGGGAACTTTTTCCATTGACTCCTGTTCCATTGACATACTCCATGAATGTCAAGGTGTTGGTTTGTTTTTGCATATCCTTACTTTCTGGGACTACAAGATTCTCTAGGCTTTCTTGTCCCAGTCCTAGAATCTGCCTTTTCTCCGAGGAGCCCTCAAATATAATTTTAATTCCTATTTGAGTCAGTATTCTACGAAATGTATGTTTGAATAAGCATGTGGTTGCTAAAAATGGAGAAATCTGTCTCCTTGCAAAAATGTGTGTACACCATGTCCATTAATGTAGGAGCTATCAGTCTGCTAAGGTGTACACACTCCACTCATACTAATGCTAATAGGAGTTTCAGGAAGTAAAAACAATTCCTCATTACTAGAATAAGCAGATGCCATTTTTATGGACTTGCTCTCCTTCGTTTTATGCCTAATGGAGCGTTCCCTGATGTTTTCTGAGATGAGATTTGTATTATCCCTTTATAAATGTGGAATTAATAATAGATTGGTAGCCTTCTTGACGCTTAACTATTTGCTTTACTTAAAGATTTTTAAAAAGATGTTTATAATACCTTATAGTTGTGTAGTGCTTCAACATATACAATGTTCTTTTGTATAATTATTTAGCTTTTATAGAAAACTATGAAAGGTAACTAAGATAGTTTATTTTGGAGGAAAGTATGGATTACAGAGGAGCAGGGTCCCTGTGTTAAGTGTCCTTCCCTTTTACAAAACTAAATCATGACCTGAGCCTTTTTTTAGGGTGTACTGTGAAGTTTTGTTAGAATAGCAACAGGCCTCATTTTTTCCATTTGCCTATTTATCCTGTTTGCCCTAACTAAAATACAGAGTCCATGCAACCTTATAACTTGATGGAAAATTTTTACAAGATCTTTTTATACCAATGTTTTTACAAAATGCTTAGTACCTTTGTTTTTAATAATTTTTGTATTTTAAACTCATGTTATTGATCCTTATGTAATAACAATTTTGTCCTCAAACCATACTTGCCTTTAATCTTGTCTCTCTCCAGTTTCTCCCCCTCTCCCAGGCAGCTGACCACACAAATCTGACTCTTTTGTTTTAGATTCCTTCAAGTGTTCACTAATTCCTTTAGAGTAAGTCCCTGGAAATGATGTACAGGGCTCTTTATGACCTTGCCTTTTCACTCCTGTCCAGCCTCGCCTCTGGCCACAGCCTCCTTTTATCCATGCTGCAGCAATGCTGAGCTGCATTCAGTTCTTTGAAAATAATAAGTGGTTTCTGGCCTCTATACTTTTGTTCTGCAGTGTTATTTACATAGAGGTGTTTCTTTGTACGCCTTCCTCCCAGTTCTAAATCCTTTTAGCTGTGCTTCTTTGAGACTGAGAATGCATTTTATATACCTATATATGTGATATCTGTAATTCCTTCTAGCTAGACTGCGGAGCCCTTGAGGGCAGGGCCCATGTCCTATTTGTCTTCCAGGAACGTTCTGATTTGTCTTCTATTTGAATTTTAGAAGGCTCCTAGTCAGTGGTGAGTCAGTGAGTAAATAATCTTTCTGATTTAAAAATAAGCATATCTTGGCTTAGTTTTAGCCACATTGAACAAAATTATAAATTCTTTCACTGACTCACACCTTCATTCTAGACTCTAATAAAATGCTTACTGTCTGTCTTCCAGGTCATTTATTAGGCTCTTTTAGTTCAGGATAAGCTAATACAGTCCCCGTTTATAAGAAAAATGTTGTCAAATGAAAAAGAAAGTTATGTAAAAAATACTTGTAAGTTCCCTGAGATTGATATGGACAGTGATATTAGAACACAGAGAAGGAAATGGCTGGCACTTCCTGTACAGAAGAAATGAACTGCATCTGTAAGTTGAGGGATGAGTGAGATTTTTGCTAGAGAAGTGTCAGGGGTGGATTCCAGAAAGAGGATTTGGCAGACCTGAAGGCACAGAATGTGAATGGGCACATGAACTTTGAACACTGTGGACTGGGGACAGGACCTGTGGAGGAGAAAACACTGAACAGATGCAGGGGACTTGTCAAAGGTCTCCTGTGTCCTGTGCACAAAAGTTGGGATTATATCCCAAGACAACAGAGCACTTTTGGATAATTTTGAAGATTGCTTGATCTGTTGCCATATTTCTTGTAAGTGTTTTGAAGATTTGGGGCCAGGGCTAAAGGACAAAATAGTTGATTCAGACTTGGTTTTTAAAAATTCTTCTATAATAGGTTGTATTTGCCTCAGTTTATCTGCTTGTTTCCAGTGCTCTTATTTCTACAAGAATGGACAACTTCTAGCACCAACCTTTCTTTTTCTTTCATGCATTTAGACTTTCTAAGTAGAAGCTATGACTTTGAGATGCCAAAATACTCATCACATTATCGTCCAAAATAGATCCGTTGAAATCCCTGTAAAATGTGTTAAAATATAAAAATGTCAAGATAAATTGAGAAATTGATTCTTAGTGGGGCAAACTGAAGATAATATTACATTCTTCACAAACTTGTCCTGGTCTATAAAACTTGTCTAAACATTTTCCCTCCTAAAACTTTATATTCTTGCCTGAACTTCAAAAAGAAGCCTGATCTGCAAGATAATTTTAAGAACAGTTTTATTAATTCCTTTCTCAATAGGTTGTCGTGACAAAATACCCAACACCTCAGTTGTGGCAGAACTAGCTGCACTCTTTCTGTTGAGTGTTTTCTGTGGGACAGTAAAAGATACCAGCAATGCTGTCAAACAATATACAAATATTTATTAAACTTGTACTCTGTGCAACATTCTGAGATCTGTGTTACTTTAAACAAATTAACTACCAAATTCTAAACACCCTAGGTCAAATTTTGAGAAAGGTTTACAGTTTTGGATTTTTCACTAAGAGAAAAAATACCAAGTAGGATAAGAATGTTCAAAGGTTGCAGTTTCAGGAAATTGCTATGTGTACAATATAAAAATTATGTGATAAGCATTGAATTTATGAGCTGTATTCTACATTGCATCCTTTCCGGTATAATTACCAATGGAAGCTATGTTCTACTTTTATTATCCTTGGTAGGTATACCAAAGCTATCATTTTATTCTTTTTTATATATAAATTTGTCACATCTTATTTTCAAAACCAAACTTAAAATTATTTTAATTGACTTCCAACAGTCTATCTTAGGGAAAGATTCTCCCATGCTTTCATTCATATAATACCCACAAGGCAATTCAGTTCCAAATACAGCTGAAGCTAGAATTGTGATAGAGCCTCTGAAAGCTTGAAATGGCTATCATTTGCCTTCTGAATCTGAGGCCATTAGTCAGCCTATTACTAAATACTTACTTCTTAAAAGCCAGTTGGTCCTCTTACACCATGGCAGTCCAAGAACAAATGAAAAGGAAGTAGGAAGTAGAAGTAAAGTATAAGATGGCTGCAGGAGATATGAGAGCTGGCTGCCTGATGAGCAGAGGCAGAAACACATGAAATTTACACATCATCACTGTGTAGGGCAAAGATGATCAAAACAATGATTCAGTCATTAAGAAAATAATTGCACTATTTCTATTGTGATGCATATTTTAAAAGGCAGGAAAGTGGTTTGAATCCCAGTTTTCAAAAGGGTTTTAAAATTCTTGTTGACTATTAACTCTATGCACTACTCTATGTCCATTTCAGGTTAAACTTTGAAGTCTGAGCATCCTACTTCAAACTTTGGAGTTTCCTTTTGGGTTTCAATTGACAATCTTGAGATGATAAGCTTTGCCTCAACTTACAGTACTTCTGTGAAAAATGTATTTTATGTATCAAAAATTGTCACTGGATAATAATGCTCACATTATGTAAAAATAGGTCTCAAAACATATTTTTGTATGGCAAAAATAAAACAATTTAAAGTAGTTTAAATGTATTTTATTTTTTAGTATATACTTATAATGTACTATTTTATCTTTAGGTTTTACATTTAGTCCCACAGCTTATTATGTTGATTTTTGCCTTGAAGAAATTTACTCTGTGATTGTGGGAATTAGTCTGGATCTTTTAGAACAGTTCTTAATATCTCTAAAGTTATCTATAAATCAAGGATTTTGAACTTCTATAATAGAAAAAAGGGACCGAAAGAGAAATTCTCTCCTTCCATCTGTTCATCTTTTTTAAAAATGCAAGCAAGAAGTAGTTGTTTCTGTCTTTGATGTTATTGAGGAAATAATATATGTAAAAATCAGAGGAATGGAGGAAGAGAGCATCGGATCTGTGATTTTGTACACTGCACTCGTTTATGCTTTAAGTCCTGATGGTTAACGAAGTCAATCAGCACCCCCCCCCCCAACAAACCTCCTAACTCTACCATTATTCGTTGTAATTCCCTCTTTGTGCAATAAGTTAATTAGTACTTTTACAATAATTTTCTTCAAAATACTTTTCTATTAATCTTTCTCAGTTATGTATGCCTGTAGTATCTTGCTTATGCTTTTTTCTACTACTAACAAACTTAATTGGATTTTAAATAACACATCTGTAAATTCTACCATGAAGAAATATGGAAGAGTGTTATTTGCCAAAGATTTTTAGCCTATCTGATGTTGTATACTCCTTTGTACCAGTCTTACTCATCCTAAACTTAGTAAAAATAATAATGGAATTACTTTTTCTTTGAGCCTTTCTTAGAAGATGGTAGGCAGTGTCATTTCATTATTATTAATTGATTTTTTTTACAATTACTTGGGCATACAAATGTGTCCTAGACATAATGAAAACTTCTAGTCTACCTTCAAATTTTTAGAAAAGTACTACGTGAATACTCATTTGAATAAATGAAAATGAAGTCTCTTTTATGACCTCAAAGAACCTCAAAGAATGGCAAAATGGGTTTCAAGTTACAGATATTTAAACATATTGCTACATTAAGCTGTTTGTTCTTGATTAACATAAAATGTCATAAACTTACTTTTTTTTGGATTAAGATACATTTTGTGAGAACTGAACCATGATAAAAAGGAGAAACACCTGATAGTCTTAATTTTTTATGTGAATCAATTTTAATTAACATATAAATGTTTTGAAATTAGCTATGAAAATTGTCCAAAAAGTAAATATCACAGGGCCTCATTGGCAATGTCAAAGCTTTATTTCATTTTATTAAGATTAATTAATTGTCGAATTACCACATGTACCATGTTTTACTTGTAAGGCCAAACCAAAGAATTCTTTGCATCTATATCAGCATTCTTAGCTTTTCAGACAGGCGTTTTAATCCCTTCTGATCTCTGAGATAAATATATTTTTTCCCGTAATTATATAATTACTCAATAGACCAGAGCAGATCCCATGGAGCCACTGCAGTGTGTGCTGTATAAATAATGTGCTGTTCTACCTCTGATAATTGGCCAGTAGAGCCTCCTAGGAGTGTTTTTATCCCTTAAATAAACACTACATAGGCAAGGAGGGTTGACTCAGTATTTTCTTCATTGGCAATGAAACCAGAAGCGCTTCATATCCAGTGCTTATTAGATCATTTTAGAAAGAACACAGTGCTTGTGACCCTACAGCTCCCTCTGCTGGTCCACAAAGTTTAAAAAGTACAAGTAGAAAATAATGTTTAAGAAGTGGAACCCCGGCCGGGCGTGGTGGCTCCCACCTATAATCCCAACACTTTGGGAGGCCGAGGCGGACAGCCTGAGGTCAGGAGTTCGAGACCACCCTGCCTAACATGGTAAAACCCCTATCTCTACTTGAAAATGCAAAAAAAGTATGCAAAAAAATTAGTTGGGCTTGTGACGCACGCCTGTCCAGAGCCTGAGGCAGGAGAATCGCTTGAACCCGTGTGGCAGAGGTTGCAGTGAGCCGAGACGGTGCCACTGCACTCCAGCCTGGGCGAAAAGAACCAGAGCCCCTTAGGAGAAAAAAATGTGTCATTTTTGGTATGAAATGGGGTTAAACTAAAGGAATAAGCAACAGAAAGTCTTATTTTTATGATTATTAAATTGTGAGCCACCTTACTCACCATCTGCCTTTAATCATCCAAGCATTGTGTATTCCTGTCATGTCTTGTTTTTCACAGTAAAAAGCAGACTCTACATAGAGTAGGCAGATATTTTTTTCAGGACAACCCTAACCAAAGTGAGCTTCATGAGTCTATCAGCCCCACATTAACAGCTCTGTTCCTTCATAAAGCAGATTATTATTCACAGGGGTCCTTAAGGTACCTTTACTCCATATAAAGGGGTGGCGAATGAAAGATGTAAAGAAATGAACGTCTTCTTCAGACTGACCAATTAAAATCCTGTGCATCTCATCTTTCTGGTATTGATAACCACCTTCATTTGGTACAGGCAAAAATAACAGAAAGAAGGAGAACTGGAGTAGGAGAAACATGGGCTTGAATCCCAGCTCTGACAATTCAAATCTGTGTAGTCTACTTCCAGTTATTTAACGTTTATACTTTTTCCTGTTCACATCTATAATTTGAAGATAATCTCAGAGGGTCGTTGTGAGTGCAAAATAAAGTAATATATGTATAGTGCCCAATAGGTAGCAGGTGTGTTTCAATTGTAAACACAACTCCTGAGAAATCTGGGTTTCTGCCCAACCGAGAGAATGACCCAGAGAATGTCAAAGGGAAATAATTTCCCTTCCAAACATTCTGAAAGTATGGCCAGGCAACATACAGTCAATCATATAAAATACAGAGTTTTATTTAAAGAAGTTAATGTGATGTGACTTTTCCATAGTTACACAATCTATAATCAAGTTCTATTTATTTTTTGATATAGAGACAAGATCAGAAATATAGTTGACTACAGAATTGTAGGTTCCAGAAATCATTAAATCAGGCTATAAAAGAAGCTATGTAAACACTATATTCTGATGAAGAGGATTTAGATAATGAGTTGTACATATTGTCATAGATTATTACAAATAAATTCATGTCTCTGATAGCTCTCTATTGCTACTTACATAGCAAATGTGTTTATTTTAGTATATTAGGTTTTGAAAAGACAGTAAACAATGGTTTTATAATCTAATAACTAGATAAGGGAAAGTGGTTTGAGCCTAATGTCTTAGATATTCTGAACAAGAGTTTGCCTTCAGGTAATGCTGTGCTGTGTCTCATTCCATATACACAGGTTAGGTCATTCTTTATTATTAGGTAATAAAAAATAATAGAGGGAGTATAAGTAGTGGCTAAATGCAAAAATCTGAAGCCTGAGAATCTGAGTTTGAATTCGAGTTCCATTTAACTGTCTGACCTTGAGAGAGTGGGTTGGATGCCTCATCTGCGCTTCATTTTCTTCACTTCTAAAATGGAGGTAATAAAAGTGTGCACTTTGTATCAGTTTTCAGGGACTGCCTTAACAGATTCCCACAACCTTGACACTTAACACAAAAGAAATGTTTCCTCTCACAGTTGGTGAAGCTAGGCATCTAAAAACCAAGGTATCAGTATGGCCATGCTGCCACTGAAGGCTGTGGGGAAGATTCCTTCCTTGCCTCTTCCAGTTTCTGGTGGCCTCAGGTGTTCTTCAGCAAGTCCTCAGGTTCTTCAGCAAGTCCTGGGAGCGGAACTCGTTTCTATCTCACTCTTCACGTGGCCTGCTGTTCTGTGTCTCTCTGTGTTGTTTCCTTTTCTTATAAGGACATCAGTTACTGGATGTAGAGTATTGGCTATTTCATCCTGTCAGGCCTCATTTTAACTACATCTGCAAAGCCTTATTTTCAAATAAGGTCACATTCTGATTTTCCAAGTGGACATGAATTTTTGGAGGACACCATTCAACCCAGTACATACGTCACTGGGTTGTTTTGAGGATTAAATAGGTTGCTGTACCTAAAGCACTAGAACAATGCCTGTTGCAGAAGTTTTAGTTAAGGTGACTTCTAAAATTCCATGTATAGTTCAAGCCATTTTCAGTTTCACCTAAGTTACAGATGTCCCATTGCATATTTTCTCGATAGCACATCCCCCAGTAGCCTGCTCTATCTTTAACTTCAGCCATCTAAAACTGTTTTTATGTTCATCCCCGAACGAAAACCAGAGGATCCCCCAATTCCTGTAAATGGTATCACTATCCCCCATTTGCTCAGATTCAAAGCCTCGACATCATTTACAATGACTTCATCTTCTTTGTTGCCATAACTGAGTAGTAATCTTTTGGTCCTGTAGAGTGGATCTTGAGAGAGGTTCACTTGTCACATTCTCACTTCCCCTTTTCCAGGTCAGGCTCTCTTTAACATTCACCCAGATGAAAAACAGAATAGTACCGTAACACAGTACATCATGTACATACAAATACACACATATTTCAGACAGAAACAGAACTATATTTCCTTTAATTCAGACTATATGTCTCTTTAATGACAATGAGAAATATGAAATACAATATAGTTGGCCTTATTTAGTGGCTCTGCATGCAAGCTGACTCACTGTAGAAAAGGAGAAGGTTTAAAGGGAAAAAAAGGAAAATATTAACTGCTTCTAACCCACAAAATTTAAATAAAGCCATTTTAATATGCATTGATTATGTTCAGCCATTTTATAGCTCTGGCTTCAGTTTTCTTATTGGTAAAATATGACCTTGAGAAAGTTATTTAAATTATCTAATCATAAAGAAACCTACTCAAGGTTTTCATAAAAATGAAATAAAAAACTGTATGTAAAATACTTCAGCATGGTACTATGCACCTCATCCATGGTTAATAAATACTAGTTATTACATATAATTTTAGCATCATATTGACGTAAACTCTTTAAAACTCTTGGACTTATTTGGTTGCTGCTTCATTTGATGATTAACTTCATTTAAAGCGTATTTCCAGGTTTGATTGCATTTTAACAAGGGAGTGCAGTTTGCGCTCAGTGTGCACAGTGGTTGGGAAGAATTTGGTGTCTACATCTTTAGCTGCTATTGGGCAAATGGAGAGGTAAGTAGTATACTCTTTTTGAGCATAGTGCCAACTAGTGTCCATATTTATACAAAAGAGGGTTAAAGGGAACAAGAAAGAGCACACAGTAAACATTCAAGAAATAGTGGCTATCAGTATTATATAATTTTTTTTCAAGTTTCAGCTTCCAGATGAATACAAATGAGTGCCTTAACCTCTTTCAGTCTTCTTTCAAAGAGAAGATTCAATACATTGCAGTTGCAGAAGTTGTAGGAAGTAGCTAAACAGAGAAGAGTATAAAATTGTGATAGAAAATTTGAAATCCTTATATTTCTTTTGCTAGATTAGTCAACACATATTCAGCACCTATTGAGTGATAATTCTGAAGAGCATTGATCAGATAAAAGTGATCATTTAGTAAAGCAAATGAGAGAATCTTAATTCTAAAGTACAGCTAGCAGAGTTAACTTAGAAGTGAACTTTGGTAACTTCTGGATGCCTTTTTTTAAAAAAAAAGTATTGTGTCGTATTGAAATATGTCATAATAAAAACTCCTGCACTTAGCAGGAATTACATTGACTATCTCTAATGTGTGTGGTTGAAAAGCCGCTTCAACCACTCGTCATGTACACCTCATATCCTGCCTGCATAAAAGGCTGTGCCCATTTCACTGTGGATACAGATTAGTTTATCCTGCATATTACCAATTCCTTATGTCCACATATAAAGTCATAAATATCAGGGAGAAAAGCTTCATGTGCAGAAACTTTGTAGTTAATGGGAAAGCAAATACCAAGTTCTGACTACATATCTCCCTATGCCTATTCTTTTTTTTTTTTTAAAGTCTTTTTTATTCCTGAAGCTTTAAGAAATAAACAAAAGCTATTACTTTGACAAAGCAGACACCAACATAATGAGATTTGAGCAGGATTATGTATTTCCCTTTATCTACCACTCTGTTTTCCATAAGGAGACACAAAGACATTTTTTGCACGTAATCTTGTAAGCTAGTTAGGAATTCTCACTTCATCCATGCAAAGAATAGAAACAAACTCATAAAGCAACAGATGAATGCATGCATGTGAAATTGGAAGTCATTTGCATTTAAAGTGATATAACTTAGGTGATCAGAAGGGATGCAGTTAGGATAATATTTTCTTTCAGGACTCAAAGTTCTCAAAGGTCTCAAAAGAAAATATCTCACCTGGTTTTCAAGCAGGTTTCAAATTATGTTTGACAAACATGGGACATCATCTCTAAAGCATGTGTGCATGTGTCTGGTGTAAAATCAAGGTTGGAAAGTTACCCTGAAGGCCAAACAGACAAGGTTTTCTAGGTTTCTGCTTGGCCTGGTAAGATAGCCTTGGTCATGGAGGAGGCCTGATTCTGAAGACAGGGTCAATTCTGTCACTCACATTTTTTTACTGCCCTGCCTTCGCTGGCTCTGCATCTGAGTCGTGGAAGAACATAGACTCAAAAAGTGCTGAATATATGTTGATTACTCCAGCAATAGACATATAAGAATTTCAAGATTGATATATTTTAATAAAAGCACTGTTAAACATTGAAGGCCTAAGTAATATTACTAGAGGACCTCTCTGATCAACTATAACATACAGGCAGAAAGGACATCCTTTCCTGTGTTGCCCGAGACCACCCTTTGACTTGGTCACAGAAGAATTCCAGTTGACAATGCTTTACGGAGCAAAAAGGTACTTGCTGGGAAGCTGCAACACTTGGTGGAGTCTAATAACACCCAGCGGGAGACCACGGTACCCGGTGGGATGGAATCAACACAGCCCAAGTGGAATACAGGTATTTGGGAACACTGTTACATATGTATACTCTGAAAAGCCTTGGGACACGACCAGAGCGTAATAGATTTTTAAAGGGGCCTTAGGTGAGTCCTAGAGTCAAAAAGAGGTTTGAGATATTTGTGATATTACAATCTCATAAATTCTCCAGGCTGCTAAAGTCTAGAAGTCAAGTTACAAAAGAAAGATTAGATTATGGTCATACTTTCAATTGTGTGTAAGTTTTTGGTTTGAGTCTTTAAAACAAAGAGTTGAATAATTAGGTTGAAAGTGAGTTTTTTCATATATATTTATTTTTATTTCAGTAGCTTTAGGGGTACAGGTGGTTTTTGGTTACATGGATGAATTGTATAGCGGTGAAGTCTGAAATTTTAACGCCACCATCATATAAGTGCTGTATATTGTAAACAATATGTAGTTTTCTATCTCTCTCCCCTCTCTTATCCTCCCCATCTCTGAGTCTCCAATGTCTGTTACACCACTCTGTGCCATAATGTATACATTTGAGTACCTATAGCTTAGCTCCCTCTTGTAATCAAGAATATATGGTATTTGATTTCCCATTCCTGAGTCACTTCACTTAGAATAATGGCCTCCAACTACATCCAAGTTGCTGCAAGACATTTTTTTCTTTTTTAATGCCTGAGTAGTATTCCATGGTGTATATATACCACATTTTCTTTATCCAATCATTGATTGATGGGCACTTAGTTTGGTTCCATATATTTGCAATTGTGAATATTGTGCTGTGATAAACACATGTATACAGGTGTCTTTTTGCTATAATGACTTCTTTTCCTTTGGGTAGATACCCAGCAGCGAGATTGCTAGATCAAATGATAGATATACTATTAGTTCTTTGAGAAATCTCCATACTGTTTTCCATAGAGGTTGTACTAATTAAAATTTCCACCAGCAGTGTATAAGCGTTCTCTTTCACCACATCCACATTGGCATCCATGCTTTTTAACTTTTTAATAATTACCATTCTGGCTGGGGTAAGGTGGTATTTCATTGTGGTTTTAATCTGCATTTCCCTGATTATTAGGATGTTGAACATTTTAAAATGTTTGTTTGTCATTTATGTATATCTTCTATTGAGAGCTATCTATTCATGTCATTTGCCCAATTTTTAATGGGATTATTTGTGGGTTTTTTTTTTTATTTGTTTGAATTCTTTCAGAGTCTTGTTACTAGTCCTTTGTTGGAAGCATAGTTTGCAAGTATTTTCTCTCATTCTGTGGGTTGTCTGTTTACTCTGATAATTATTTCTTTTTCTGTGCAGAAGCTTTTTAGTTGAATTAGGTCCCATTTATTTATTTTTGTTTTTGTTGCATTTGCTTTTAGTGTCTTAGTCACAAATTCTTTGCCTAGGCCAATGTCCAGAAGAGTTTTTCCTAGGTTTTATTTTAAGATTTTTATGATTTCAATTGTTAGATTTAAGTCTTTAATCCAACTTGAGTTGATTTTTGTACGTGGTGAGAGAGAAGGACCCTGTTTCCTTCTTCTGCATATCGCTATCCAGTTTTCTCAGAACCATTTATTAAACAGGGTGTCCTTTCCCCATTTTATGTTTTTGTATGCTTTAAGATCAGTTGGTTGTATTTGGCTTTATTTCTGGGTTATCTATTCTGTTTTATTGGTCTATGTATCTACTTTTATGCCAATACCATGCTGTTTTGGTTACTATAGCCCATAGTATAATTTGAAGTTGGCTAATGTGATGCCTCCAGATTTGTTCATTTTATACAGAGTTACTTTGGCCATTCATTTTTGTTCTTACTAATTCAAGGATTATTAAATTCAGGATTAATTTAAGGATTAATTTTTCTTAATTCTGTGAAAAAATGATGTTTTGATAGGAATTGCTTGAGTCTATAGATTGCTTTGGGTAGTATGGTAATTTCACAATATTGATTCTTCTAATTCATGAGCATGAGATGTATTTCCATTTGTTTATGTCACCTGTGATTTTTTTCAACAGTATTTTATAGTTCTTGTAGAGATCTTTTACCTCCTTGGTTAAGTATATTCCTAGATATTTTATTTTATTTTTTGGCAGCTATTGTTAGACATTAAATTCTTGATTTAATTCTCAGCTTGGTCATTGTTGGTGTGCTACTGATTTATGTACATTGCACCATATGGTGCTACTGATTTGTGTACATTGTTTGTAACCTGAGATTTTGCTGAATTCATATATCAAATCTAGGAGTCTTTTGGATGGATCTTTAGGGTTTTCTAGGTATATTATTATATCATTAGCAAACAGAGATTGTTTGACTTCCTCTTTTTCAATTTGAATGCTCTTTATTTCTTTCTCTTGTCTAATTTCTCTGGCTGGACTTCCTGAAGGTAAAACTTATTTGTTTCTTATCTATTTTACTTTACAAGTTTTTCCTCTGTACATCAATTTGTATACACATAAACACACATACTACTCTCTAAAAAAGTAAATGTTATGAATATTCATCCTTTAATTGTAGAAAATGTGTAGTTACCAATTTTTTTCTAAAATGTTTATCAAAAGTGTAAGTAGCTTTACCCTTCAGCCCCCATTCAAGTATAAACATGAATATGGGTGCCAAAGGTGGTACTTCTAGAAGATAATTAAATTCTGGTTCAATTTACTTTAGACAAAATGGGAAATGTCTTGTCTTTTGTTGCCTCTAGCTTTTCACACTAAAAACAAACCCTAAAGAATTTGCTGCAAGTAATGTTTTTGCTGCCTAAGGCAACCATCTGCTCTGGCTGTATGACAGAATCGACCCTAGTTATATTTGTTAGAGTTCAAATATTTGTAGTTTATTTTCAATGAATAAATGACACTGCAACATGCCATAGGCGGAAACTTTTAAAACAGGGCAGGGGAAGCAGGGAACAGATAGGAAAGCTGAACACATAACACACATGTTTGTTCTACTTTGCCCTCCAGAATATCTTAGTTTTCTGGTCAAATGAAAGTGTGTTGATAAATCCATAAGAAAATCCATAGATGGATCATAAAGTAAAAAATTTTAAATGATATCACAAAATAACATGGAAGAAATATGGATACTAATAAAATATTAGATCTGGAAATATAAATACATTTGCAAAATGTATTTAAAATATAAGTGCAAAGTTAAGAGTTTATAAAGAAAAAAAAAACATGAGAAACAGGATTATAGATACCAAGAGAAAAATATTCCAATAGCTAAAACATTATTGAAAGATAAAGGATAGACTAGAAAAGAAGTAGAAAAAAATGTTATCATCATTATATCAAGAGCTGTCATAAGTTAAGGAAAAAAATACTAACACTTTAAAGGAAAGATGAATAAAAGTTGTAAACAGGCAATTTATAGAAAAATGATTCAGTTCTAAAAATAAAAAAAAGTTAAATATCATTTATAATTGAAAAAATATAAAACAAAGCAATCTACCAATTTAGAATTTTTCTGTAAAAGGCTCATACTCAAACTTTGTAAGAGTATAGGAAAAGATCCTCATACATTGTTACCTAAATGGAAATCGATACCACTTTTTCAAGAAACAGAAAAATGTGTGACCTCTTGTTATAGGATTCTGCATTTATGAATCTGTTATAAATGTGATGTGAGGAAATTGCATACCCTAAAACCTTAAGTGAAAAAAGCTGGATTCATAATTACCTGTATATTTGTATTATCTGCTGTATGATCTCAATTTTGTAGAGAAAATGGAAGAAAATACAGCAAATATGTGCAATAGTTACCAGTATGAGAGACTGTTTTTCACCAAGATGGGAACTAAAGGATTAAAACAATAAGACTGTATATATGTACACTATATTAATGAATACATATATGTATCCATGATATGAAACATATAAATTCATTGATTAACACAGTAACTACCTATGTAAGACCTGCTATGTGATTGGTCTGACAGAGATCTTAGACTTAACACGTCCCTGACAGAAACCCAGATTTTCTTCCGTCACCTACCAGTTTCTTCACTACAGGGGAGAAAATACCAAAAAACCAGAAACACTTCTTTCTCTCAGTTAATGGCCTCTTCATCCTTCTAGTTGCACAGGCTTGACACTTTAGTCTTTTTTATATTTCTTTTTAACTCTCACATTTCACATCCAAGCTACCAAGAAATCCCATTGGCTCTACCCTCAAAAAATATCCAATCACTTCTCACGAAGTCAGATGTTGTCATTGTTGTTTCAGCTGTCGATAGTTTTCACCTGGACTACCGCAGTAACCTCTAAATGGCCGTGTAGTGTACCCCTTTGTATGCTGCAGTTTATTCTTAATACATCAGAGTGATTCTTTATAGTTCTCGTAATGCCTACAAAGCCCAGGAGCTGTAGCCTGTGACCCGTCTGACCTCTTTGCCTGCCACTCTCCCACTAGCTTGCTGTGCCTGAAGCGCCTGGATTCTTTGTTGTTCCTTAAAAATGCCAGTCACCCACTTGCCTTTAGGGTCTTTGCACAACTCCTGAATTCCCTTCCTCTGCTCTATATTTTCCCATGCTACTTTCATCTTTTTAACAATTTTTATCATTTACTTATGAATCACGTTTGATGCTTATTATCTGGACTTTCCCACTAAAAATAAACTCTGTAAGGTCAAGAATTTTTGTCTTTTTTTGTGTGCATATTTCAGTATACCAAAGAATGCCTGGCACATACTAGATACTCAGGAAATATCTATTGAGTGAATGAATGGACTCTGAGTGACTGTGACTATAAGATCCTTGAAAAAGTGTCCATGTCTCTTTTGGTCATTAACAGATCCCCAGATCCAGCACACTATTTAGCACTTGGCACTGAATAAATGAAGAAGAATTAGAAGTGGGTTGTTCAATCATGACACAACTTTTGGTCATAGTCTATAGTTTATAATATCATGTATTTTTCTTTGTTGCTCAGAATTGGAAATCCTTACGAAGCTTTATAAGCTACACAAAGGTAATGCATAATCTTTAATGAGCTCTTACAGGGCATAAACATAGGCTAGGAAGTGGAGCGATGGCATTCTAGTGCTGCAGATGATGCAATGAAAATAACCTCATCCAAATGCTATCACCATCTTCCAGAAGAAGAGGGATCTCTTGCTGGCTTTCTTTTAAGTAATAAGATTATTTTTGACAGTTCTCAGCAGATTTTTTTTTTTAAACTTCTGTGGAAGTTTCCCCCTGGCTTTTTATTTTGAAAAATGTAAAGCCTACATACATTTCCCACTTGCAGACAGATACTGCATGGTATTTAAAGCTTTACAGGTAGATCTCTTAGGTAATTGCCTTGAATTTTTCCCTCTGTGGTTTGCTGGGATAAACAGTGAAGATGCAAGCAAATCTTATGACAATTCTCCATTTCTTACTCAGGGACTTTACTATCAGTAGATTTTGAGCTCAATACTTTCGGCTATTAAAAGCAAATACTTGTAACATGTTCTTGGACCTCTTGCTGTGAAAATCTAGTCAATGCTTAAATTTCAAGAGCCTGAAACATCACTAAACTAGTGACCGTTGTTGGATAAATTTGGGAAGAAGGTTGTTGATGCTCATCTAAGCCTCCCTAAATGTGGAGTTTATTTTTATCCTTGGTTATCAGAGTTTGTGGGTAGCAGTCAAGGTGATGGGGTCATAGAATGAGACTGTAGCCAAGGAATACATGTCAGTGACTTCCATGACTAGTAAGAGTTTGGCAGTGAGGCAAGGCTAACGGGGGGTTTGGCAGTTTTCTTATCACTTGATATGTTTTGCCCTGGAAAGTTGCATCGATATTCCAACTACATTGACGATTTCTTTTTCTCCACTTCTTAGTAATGTGTTCTTCCCTTAGTCTTATGTGTTTGGTTTAATGTAATTAAGATTAATACAAACAAATTTGCTAATAGGATTACTAGTAGCAAGCATGCTATAAATATGCTTAGCCTAAAAGAATCACAATCATTCCCTGGTGCATGCAACATTCCTTGTTCAAATTCATTTACTCTATCATAAAAAAAATCCCAATAGGAACTGGAACTCTAGGCCTTTTAAACAGAGTCAGATAATCTCAAATGCTAGAGAGAAAGAATAAATAGAAATTTGGACCTTCTTTTATGTAGACAGCCAGGTCAAACCAGCCCTGTGCAGGACCACCATTTATTTCTTGGTTTTGTAAACTAAATCCTGTGATTACAGTGGAAATCCAGCTCTGTTCAAGAATTTTTTTTTTGAAAGGCATGTCCAGCTGGAGCCAGACAATTCTGAAATAGATCCCAGCTGTTTGGATTATCTGAACCCAAGAATAACTAAATACTGCCACTGAAAGCCTGAAAGCACTATCAGTAGTAAATTCTCGTTTGAAGTTGTAGGTAGCTAGAATGCCATATCCCTAAAGACCACCCCTACTTAGCAGCAGCTTGGAAAGTGTAGTAAAAGGAAGAGATTAATTCTTATTTGTGGTTTTAACTGGCCCAGCTACCACAATCCATTTGGTATCTAAAATTGTTCCAAGCATGAGCATGCTTAGACGTGCATATTTCAAAGTTGGAAAAGCTAGCCCTTTTCTAGGAAATCTTCAGATTTTTCTAACTTTGAGTTAAATGTTTCATGTATATCTTCAGTAATCATAATTGTTTATGGATTGTGTATTTTGTCTCATACGTAACTTCTTTATCTTTTTATAAATGCAAGCAGGTATAGACATTTCCATAGCTAAAGTCTCATTTTCATTACACAGCACAAAACAAGTATTATTTAAAACAACAATATTCAAAGGGTAACATGGTAGATAATTAGAGGATAGTTTCCTTTATTCATAATGATCATTACTACACTGTTAATTAGTCTGACTGTATTTTGTCTCAGTCATATGCTTTGTTACTAATAAGATAAATAACAGTACATATCAATTTCTACAAATTAGGTTTTATAATTTTGTTCTCCAGGTAAATAATCCTCATAAGTTTTACTCTGGACTCATCATTATCTTCTAATGGCACAAATATTTTAAAGCAATTTCAATATATTTAAATATATTCAATGTTTAAATGCTTATATTATCTTTTAATGCTCACATATTCATAAGTAATATATGTGAATTTGATTTTCACCTGAAAGCCCAGCCAAAAGCAAATGGTTTCAAATATAAATATTTAGTCTCTCAAGAAATAGATTCATTTTCCTTCAGTGTATGTGATTTACATTTGATTTGTTCATTCCTATCTATGTAGAACTAACAAACCTATCCTACAAAAATACTCTGTATACAAATGAATGCTAATTCTGATTGGGCAGCAGTTTGGAACCAAAGCCAAAATTCATTTTATTACCTGATGTTATGTCAAACTACAGTTAAACAATTCTCTTGAACTATAAATTGTGTGTGTGTGTGTATGTGTCTGTGTGTCAGAGAGAGACAGAGAGCAAGATAGAAAGAAAAACTGAGAGAGAGACAGAAAGAGATGAAGCTATGTAGTTTGATATGCTTTCTTAAAATAAGGCTGTGGGGAGGTAATTGGTAAAGAATGTTTTCCCCATTTTAAACAAGTAGTATATTAGGTGACATTTTCTGTTTATAATAGGTAAAAACGAGACAAGAATTTCTTTCTGCGACAACTTTCTGAACAGAGCATTTAAAACCTTTGATGACTAGATGAGTTCATTTTCTTTAAATGCTGTGCTTAATATTTAAGCCACATCTTATTTGAAAAGTTAGTCTAGGATAAATAAATAAAACATTCCAGATGCAATCTTCCAGCAATGACATTCCAGCAATTTCTCTGAGAATAAAGTCAGACAATATTCCAGGTTTTGAATGTCAAGTGCTTTCAGATGATAACTAGTAAGTTTTCCAAAACATCTAGTTTCAAACAAACACTTTTAAAAAGTTTTTTCAAAAAAAGAAAAGAAACCAAACTCTCAATTTACACATGTACGGTCTTCACAATTGAATGAGAATATAAACCATTACTTAAAAACATAAAAACTTTGAAGTTTGAGAATAAAAATAGATAACCTACTTCCTAGGGCAAGTGGAATTGTCCATAAGTCCTACCTTCCTTTCCCAGAAACAAGTAATCAAAACTGTTAACCAAGACCAGGATTAAAAAAGAATAAATGAGCTAACACTTTTGGACATGTGGAGTTTTTAGTGCCTGTATTGGTGAAGGACTTTTCTTCAACCTTAAAGAAGTAACAAATTACCTTGAGCAAATACTTTCACTTAAATCTAAGTAGGTAAAGCAGAAAAACAGAGCACAAAGGAGACTGAGGAGGATAATTAATTAAAAGTAGCAGGGAGACTGTCCTGCACCCAGAAGAATTATATCTCAGAAGCCAAGGGAAGTCACATATTCAGGAAAAAGTGAATACTTAACAGTGGCAAAGACTGAATTATGATGAAATATTAAAATCTAAGAAACACTGGTTGGGTTAAGTCAATCAAAGTCTATCAATCAACAATTTCAGTAAAGAGATTGGAGTATAAATCACACTGGATAGGTGGATGAGTGAACAGGAGGTGAGAAAGTGGGGCCAACTGCAAAGACAGTGGTTTTTCTTTAAAAAACAAACAAATAAAGAAACAACAACAACAACAACAAAACGGTAAATACACTAGCAAGAGGAATGCACAGGGTTAATGGGTGTTTTTGTTTGTTTGCTTGTTTCTAGGATAGAAGATACTTAGTTATGTTTTGTAAACTGAAGGGAAGAAGGGAGTAGAGAGAATACAAAGAAGTTCTACAAAACCCTGAGTAGATTGGAGTTAGATTGTGTATGGACATCCTACCTGGCACCATCAGCACTTCCAATGCCCCCATGTCCTGCTTGTTTTTCTTTTCTCTGTAACACTGATTACCTTCAATAGTGCTATATACCTCACCTATTTGTTCCAATTATTCTTTCTCTCCCTTACCTTTCCACCCTCAATCTCCTTTGGGATATTCTTATTTCCCACCATTTCCACTTAACCCTTAAATGCACCTGTCTTCCCAGGGCTTTATAAAGTTCACAGATCTTTGTCTCTTGTTCTTTCATATATTTTAAGCACCTAGAACATAGTGACACTCAATAATTACGTGTTGAATAAAAACATATTGGATTGTAGAATTTTTAAAAATGTAGGGATGAGTCTGAAAGTCTGCATTTTTTACCTACAAAGTAGGAATAATTAAGCTGCATGGAAGGAGGGCTAAAGAGAGTGTATTAGTCAGTTTTCATGCTGCTGATAAAGACATACCTGAGACCAGACAATTTACAAAAGAAAGAGGTTTATTAGATTTACAGTTCCACATGGCTGGGGAAGCCTCAGAATCATGGTGGAAGGCAAGGAGAAGCAAGCCACATCCTACATGGGTAGCAGCAGACAGAAAGAGAACTCGTGCAGAGAAACTCCCATTTTTAAAACCATGGCATCTGTGAGACCCACTCATAATCATTAGAACAGCATGGGAGAGACCCGCTCCTATGATTCAAACATCTCTTACCGGGTCTCTCCCGCAACACATGGGAATTATGGGAGATACAAGATGAGATTTGGGTGGGGACACAGAGCCAAATCATATCATTCAGCAAGTCTCTTCCACCTATAAGCCTGTAAAATAAAAAGGAAGTTGTATGCTTCCAAGATCCAATGGGGGTACAGGCATTGGGAAAATACAGCCATTCCAAATGGGAGTAATTGGCCAAAACAAAGGTGCTACAGGCCCAATGCAAGTCCAAAATCCAGCAGGATAATCAAATCTTAAAGCTCCAAAGTGATCTTTGACTCCATGTCTCACATCCAGGTCACACTGATGCAAGAGATAGGTTCCCATAGTCTTGGGCAGCTCCATCCCTGTGGCTTTGCAGGGTACAGCCTCCCTCCTGGCTGCTTTCACACGCTGGCATTGAGTGTCTGCAGCTTTTCCAGGCGCACAATGCAAGCTGTCAGTGGATCTACCATTCTGGGGTCTCAAGGATGGTGGGCCTCTTCTCACAGCTCAAAGTGGAGGCTCCCAAACCACAATTCTTGACTTCTGTACACTATCAGGCTCAACACCACGATGAAGCTTCCAAGGCTTGAGGCTTGCACCCTCTGAAGTCACAGCCTGAGCTCTATGTTGGCCCCTTTCAGCCACAGCTGGAGTATCTGTGACCCAGGGCACCATGTCCCTAGGCTGCACACAGCATGGAAACTCTGGACCTGGCCCATAAAACCACTTTTTCCTCATAGGGCTCCAGGCCTGTGATGGGAAAGGCTGCTGAGAAGACCTCTGACATGTCCTGGAGACATTTTCCCCATTGTATTGGGGATTAATATTCAGCTCCTCGCCACGTATGCAAATTTCCCCAGCTAGTTTGAATTTCTGTTCAGAAAATGAGATTTTCTTTTCTATTCCATTATCAGGCTGCAAATTTTCCAAACGTTTATGCTCTGCTACTCTTATAAAACTGAATGCCTTAAACAGCACCTGAGTCACCTCTTAAATGCTTTGCTGCTTAGAAATTTCTTCTGCCAGATACCCTAAATCAACTCTTTCATGGTCAAAGTTCCACAAATCTCTAGGGCAAAAGCAAAATGCCACCAATATCTTTGCTAAAACATAATAAGAGGCACCTTTGCTCCAATTTCTAAGAAGTTCTTCATTTCCATCTGAGACCACCTCAGCCTGGACATTATTAAACATATCACTTTCAGCATTTTGGTCAAAGCCATTCAACAAGTCTCTAGGAAGTTTCAAACTTTTCCACATTTTCCTGTCTTTTTCTGAGCCCTTCAAACTGTTCCAATGCCTGCCTGTTACCCAGCTCCAAAGTCTCTTCTACATTTTCTGGTACCTGTTTAGCAGTGCACCACTCTACTCATACCAATTTATTGTATTAGTCCATTTTCACCTTGCTGATAAAGACATACCAGAGACTGGGCAATTTACAACAGAAAGTCATGATCTTTAGTAGGCTAGTCATTATTGGACTTACAGTTCCACATGGCTGGAGAGGCCCCACAATCTTGGTGGAAGGCAAGGAGGAGCAAGTCACATCTTCTGTGGATGGTGGCAGGCAAAAAAAGAGCTTGTGCAGAGAAACTCCCGTTTTTAAAACCATCAGAGACCCATGTACTATTACAAGAATAGCATGGGAAAGACCCGCCCCCATGATTCAACCATCTCCTACCAGGTCCCTCCCACAACACATGGGAATTATGGGAGATACAAGATGAGATTTGGGTGGGGACACAGAGACATACCATATCAGAGAGATTTCAAACATGCTGAAAGTTAAACATTCAGTACAGACTGGTTCCCAATATGACAATTTTTCAACTTTAGCATGGTGGGAAAGCTATATGAATTCAGTAGAAAAAGTACTTTAAATTTTGAATTGTGATCTCTTCCCAGGCTAATGACAGGAAGTACGATAGTCTCTTGCTATGCTGGGCAGTGGCAGTGAGCTGCAGCTCTGGGTCAGCCATATGGTCCGGAGGGCAGACAACCGGCAGTCTAGAGTGATACAATTTTGCCCAACTGTAGGCTAATATAAGTGTTTATGCTGGAGGTTGCACTTTTTTGAATTGCAGACGTGTAAAAAATCAGACCTTGCAATGACCTTGAGCAGTAGGATATATATAACTCCCACATGCTTAGCGTTCCAATAATGGAACAGTAGGCATAAATGGATTAAGGTAGGCTAGGCTAAGCTCTGATCTTTAGTACGCTAGGTATATTAAATGCATTGTTGACTAGTGACATTTCAACTTACTATGGGTTTATCATAATGTATCCCCATTGTAACCCAAGGAGCATCTATGTATAGATCAAAGGCCATTCGTGGAAGTTCATGAGCCTGATTTAAGAAGCGGCATGTTGGCCAGGAGCAGTTGTTCATGCCTGTAATCCAAGCACGTTGGGAGGCTGAGGAAGGTGGATCATGAGGTCAGGAGTTCAAGACCAGCCTGGCCAACATGGTGAAACCCCATCTCTACTAAAAATACAAAAAAACAAAACAAAACAAAACAAAAACAGCTGGGTGTGGTGGCGCACACCTATAGTCCCAGCTGCTGTGGAGGCTGAGGTGGGAGAATTGCTTGAACCCCAGAGGCAAAGATTGCAGTGAGCCAAGATCGTGCCACTGCATTCCAGCCTGGGTGATAGAGCAAGACTCCATCTCAAAAAAAGAAAAAGAAAAAAGGAGTGACATGGTTTACTTATCCTATATAATCTTTTAAAAATTAGCTTCTATCATTAAACATTGAATTTAACATGACATTTTAGATGTTTGACTTCTCTCGGAAAGTAAGAAGATGTAGCCATATCATCATCATTTACAAAGTTCCCACCATTCATTATTGTATCCCTAAACCCTAAGTTTAATATCAGTTGTCTTTTATTATTAAGCTTGCACTATTGTCTTTTAGTGTGGCTTCTTTATCACTTCTGTCACTTCCTTGGCCTGGCCTCTTTATGTGGTAGTGTCTATAATCCATAATATTGGTAGTTTTCAATTTATAAATAAGTTGTCTTCCAATGGGGCTGTAAAGAAGAAAAAGTAGTATATTTTCCTCACCCATCAAAAGGGTAGTAGCTGGCCAGGAGCAGTGGCTCATGCCTGTAATCCTAGTACCTTGGGAGGCCGAGGCAAAAGGATCACTTGAAGTCAGGAGTTTGAGACCAGCCTGGCCAACATAATAAAGGCCCGTCTCTAGTAAAAATATGAAAGTTAGTTGGGTGTGGTGGCCTGTGCTTATAGTCCTAGCTACTCAGGAAGCTGAGGCAGGAGAATCACTTGAATCCAGGAGGTGGAGATTACGGTGAGCCAAGATCGCGCCACTGCACTCCAGCCTGGGTGACAGAGCAGGACTCTGTCTCAGACACACACCAAAAAACTCTTAAAAAAAGAAAAAGAAAAAAAAAGGTAGTAGCTGATACCCCATAAGGAAAGACAGATTAAAAAGACAAAAGCATAATAAATTTATTTAAACAAAGCTTTACAAGCCTTCAGAAATGAAAACCCAAAATTCTAGAGAAAACTGTGTGTTTTTATGCTGATGAAAGAAGCAGGTAGTTGTGGGGAAACGTAACTGGACAAAAAGGGGTATAATTTAATGGTAAAAACTGGGGGGAATTTAGCAAGGCTTGTTTGTTCAGATTCTTTTCGGTTTCTGGGTATAGGGTGGGACTTCTCTGGATTGAGGATCATATGACCCTACTTTCAGGCAGGGAAGGTCAGAGAATTTCTTTATGACCATGTTTCAGGGGTGAAAGGCAGGAGAAAGTCTGAGTGACCTTGCTTCTGTGGATTTCTTATTGGTTAAGGTGCCTACTTTTGGGGTATTGTGTTCTGAGTCCCTACACGGCTTTCCAATGCCCTTAGAAATAGATTAAACTTCTTAGCTTAGCTAATCAGGCTCTACATGATCTGGTGGCTCCGACTCCTGTGACCTCCCTTCACAAATCTACACCTGAATTTAAATGCACTCCTATTTTCTGTCTTCAGTGGTCCTTTTTCTTGTTCTTAAATAGGCCAAGCAGCTTTCAGACTTTATATTTTTAGTTCACTTTACTGGGATTCCCTTCCTCCAGAGGATTAACACGGCTTGTTCCTTTATTATCTCCCAACAGTGAGAGTGAAGGCCATAGTTCTCTTTCCACAAAACTCTGATTCCTGCCCTAATTTTGCCACCCCCACACACATTTGTTATCAAGTAGCTCCTTCTGTCAAAGTCATGTAAGTTGTTCTGAAATTCCAATGCAACTCAGCCTTCTGTCCTTTCAAGTTCTTCTAACTTCCGTGAAAAGCTTGCTCAAGAAAAAGCTGACAATTTCTTGGTGGCAGGATTAATTTAAACTTTTAGTCAGAATCGGGTGACAAGGACTGCTACAAAACAGATTGGAATCCTAAAACTGGGTTGTACTCTAAAGAACATACACTATTACTAGACTTTTAAACCCATTTATGCAAACACAAGGGTACCCATTTGATATGTCCAGTTAACAGACATATCTCTGATATCACTCATTTCTCCAAAGAAAAATGATTTCTAGCATACTATATGCTAATTAATAAACTTTCTGGTCTTTATTGGAGTTACAAATATTGCTCTTCTGGAGGAGGTTTTTCATTAGAGTCCTTTAAATGTTCACCAACTAGTCCTCGAGTGGTAGTTCTTATTAATGTACTTGAAATATTTACCTACCAGCCCTAATGTGCTAGGTTAAAACACAGACTCACTCCTGAACACATACACTCACATGTCACACATTCTCTCTTCTGATGTGTCTTCAAGTAAGTTATAGAAAACATAACAATTGGGAATCACTCCTGTATAGAACAAATGAGTGAGAATCCTCCCACTGCTAGCCCCACCACCAACAACCACATACACACCAGTTCTAAGTGAATTGACAGAGGAATAAAAACTTAGTTTACTACTGGGATGGGGACTAAGAATCATTGGTTCACCCCTTTGGTCTTTCCATGAAACTGATGAGATTTAAAGAAATTGTTTCTGGCACCTCCCATTTAACTTGGAATGTATTTTGTTACAGAAACAAGGCCTGTCTTAATTTGGCTTGAAATGGATCAGTTGGTTGTGCATTTCTGTATCTTTATGTGTTAAGTAGCTATTTCAGTCTTCGCAGAATGACTCTCATAAAACCTAGATTATGTTTCTCCACTTCTTCTCTTCCTGCTCTCTCAATTAATCATTGCACACAGGGGTATGTGAGCAATTTATAATATACTGATCATTTTACAGAATAAACTGGAGAGGGTTTCATATCAAATACTCCAAGGCAAACTCTTCTAAAATCATCTTGAGACATCTCTCTTCTTTCAGGTCTCTTTTACCTCCCATGTGATCAAACAGATGCTTTTTTCTTCCTCTTTTCTTCCCCCAGACACTGCTCAGCTTCTGTTTAGTCCCTCTCTTCTTCTCTTCCAAAAGAAAAAGTGTGTCTTTTCTTTCACACATGTAATAATACTACCATTGTCTCCATATCCTAGATGCCAATTGATAACAGACACCCCCAACTCCTGGCCTCCACCCTGAACAAGTTTATTGAAACAGCAAATGTAGGTCTTTCCTTCTGGAAGATTTGTATATCAGCAGCCTAGAAAAAAAAATCCTCACATTATTGCATTTGTATTTGTAGAAATATAGATTGAGTTCTCTATACCACATGTATTTTTGAAGCAGAAACTCATTTTAATTTGGGAATTTCTTGAGTAATGGAAACAGAAAAAATGGTCATTAACTTTGGATTTTCTTCAAATATGATGAATGTGGTTTCTTATGATGATATTTCATATATAACAAAAAGGCACAAGCCGTTCTGTTTCAACACACACTAATCTAAAGTTATTTATGTAAAGAGTATTAACTTAAGAACAAATATCTAAAATAATTAAGACATCACCACAAGCTTTCTAAAATAATTTTGTTGAAAAAAATGAAAAATGTGATTCTAATAATCTACTTCTTCAACAGATGTAATTTGTCTCCCTACATTCTTCTGGTGATCATATTTTCTAGAAAAAATCAGAACTAAGAATATTTGTAATTTTGTAATAATCTTAGTGCAAGAAGTAGTTCTGATGTTGGAATTCCTGGGACATTTCCATAATGTATGGGAAAAGTACTTCAGAACACTTGAAATTAGTACTGTCTTTGAAAAACGTCTGCTTTATTCCAAAGTAAGCCCTACAAATAGAAAATAGGAAGCTATCTAAGTATTATGGTCTAAGGTACAGTACAAAGTCCCATGCCTTTCATTATCTCTAATTATCATGGTCTTTCTTGATGCCTGAACTAAAGTTGCCATTACTTGAACCTTTCTTCTCAGGTATGAGAAAGTAATCTGTATTCTTCAGAAAAATATTGTTAAAATGTTTATCATTTTTTATTGCAGGGTAATGGGGAAGGTCACCAAATTAGTAATAACTTGTGACTAGAAGAATTAAGATCCTGGCAGAATGAGAAATCATACCATGGAGTGGGGGAAAACTAGATTCGAACTCAGGAACTTTGAGTTTCAGTGCTAGCTGTAATGTTGACTTGCCCAGAGATCATGGGCAACTCATTTAATCTTCAGCAGCCACAATTTCTCAAGTTTTGGACTGGAGTTAGTGGCAGTAGTACTTCCCAGTTTGATTTTTGCCTTGAAAAATTGAAAAGTGCTTTAGGATCAGGAAACTAATAGGGGAAGCAGAAGGGAATCGACGTTGGGTTGGCTAATGCTAATCATAAATATTGACAATATAGAATGAAGGTGCAAAGGAAAGAAAGAGGATGAAATTTCCAAAGTTATCCCCCCTGCCCCCACAAGACAGGTTAGCTGTCTCATGGGGAGGCTGAGGTAAGTCAGGCTTAAACCAAACCTCACTCTTACCTAGAATTGGCTGTGATCATAATGCAAGGAGGCAAGTGGAAGAATACAGATAAACAATAACAATAAAAATATGTATGGCATCAAGAATTTTAGAGGAATTATTTCAAAGCCAAACTGAAATAATGTGTTAGATAAGGAAAAAGCTCAAAGACTAATTTATTGCATGATTTAAACAATTTTTCTTGGCTACGTTCTTCTAGAGACTTTAGGAGATTGCTTTTAAAGTCTTGTGCTATCATGCATGTCAGTATCTGATGCAGCCATATCCATAATTTACTGAAGGAGTAACAGTGGCACAATGAAAGCTGACCATAATTGCTTAGGGCTTTGTAGTATTAATATTATCGCCTCAGAAACCAAGGAAAGTATGAAATCAGCTGTGAAGATTTTGACCTCTGACCTGCAAGTCTATGATATATATTCCTCAAAGGGTGCCTTGTCCACAGGGAGACAATTAGTGACTTAAAAAAAAAGGTCCCAAACTTTATTACCTCAGTTGCTGTACCAAGTCTAATGTTTAGATGTAACTTCAAAGATACTCCTGAGATACAATGAAACATTTCCCATCTCTTTTTCTCATTTCATCATAAGTGTCATTCAGAGGTAAGGGTACAGAAGAAAAAAGTACTTCAGCGGCCTTTCATTTCCCCTTTCCTGTCTTCCAGCTCAAAAGGAAATTCCAGGGAAGATGTAAGACAGGGAGAGGCTGGGCATAGTGGCTCACCTCTGTAGTCCCAGCACTTTGGGAGGCTGAGGCGGGTGGATCACGAGGTCAAGAGATTGAGACCATCCTGGCCAACATGATGAAACCCTGTCTCTACTAAAAATACAAAAATTAGCTGAGCGTGGTGGTGCGTGCCTGTAGTCCCAGCTACTCGGGAGCCTGAGGTAGGAGAATCACTTGAACCTGGGAGGTGGAGGTTGCAGTGAGCCGAGATCTCGCCACTGCACTCCCCACTAGCAACAGAATGAGACTCCATCTTAAAAAAAAAAAAAAAGGGAGAGTGCAAAAGTTAGGACACTTGGACATGTCAAAAATCAAGTACAATTGGCTTAGGCAAAAGGGAAATTTATTGAAAGATTACTTGGTCACTTCCATTATTAAGGGAAAACCAACTTCCAGGAAAGGAAGGAGGCAGCTGAACCTCAGGAAGTAAAGGCTGCCTCTTTCCCATTCCCTTTGTTCCCTGTGTTTGCCTGTCTACTTCAGCCTCCACACCAGCTGCTGCCGCCTTAAGTAGGAAATACTGTCATCAAGAGCAAACAATATCTTATACCATTTACAGTTCAAAAACGCTGTAATGATGACTTGGTTCTAGACAGCAAGATCATGGAGGAAGGATCGTGATTGTCCCAATGGTCAGAGGACAAGGTTACATAAGAAGCAGGCAGGGCCGATTGTTTTCTCATGTTTGGGGTCATGAGGAGAGTGGTTCCTGAAGGAAGGGGAGTGGGGAAAGTCAATCACTATAAGAAAGGGAAGGTGGAGAGCACTGCTGAAAGAACTAAACAGTAAATACCCATCATAAAGTACAAATTAGGAATATCTAGGGGATAATGTTACTTGGTGAGAAATAAACAAGTCTTCCTTAGAAACTTAGAAAAGTATACACCTTATTTCTGCTTACTTCAAATTATGTTCTGGTAGTACCATTGGTGAATTTCCAGAGCAGGCAGCCTCCAATTGTAGAAAAGAATTGTGTTCCAAAAAGGAGTCTGGATCTGAGAATACATGGAAACAATGCTACCAATGGTGTTTGTGCTTTTAGGCCAGTTTATAGGAGCTGAATCCTTAATATGCCTAAATCATTATACTAACAGTCCATTTCAATGTCACCAAATATTCATAAGAGAATCTTTCTCAAGAGTCCAGCTTCTGAGTACCATGAAACACATTTTACCTCTAGTCGTAATTTCTTTTTACCGCATCAGGTCATGGTTGGGTGGATAAAGCATGAAAGGGAACTCTGCTGGGACTCCCAGGAAGCAGCAGTTTATTTGCTTTCTGTGTTGCTTTCTGATGCAGAGAATATGGAATAAAAGGCTGACAACCTGTGTTCTAGATTGAGTAACTGCTTCTTGCTCTGTGACTTCAGAAAACAGGCCTTGGTTTTCACATCTGTAATACAGTGTTGGTGTGTGTACGTGTGCATGTATGTGTGCTGGGAGCCAGTTGGACTGCCTTTTAAATTCAGGACTACCTTTTAAAGTTCTTTCCACCCGAAAAAGTCATGCTTCTGTGCTGAGAAAAGCACTTTCTCATAGCCCTGTTACTGCTGAAAGGAAGGCTACTCTCTGGGCCAGTAATGGGGTGGGGAGGAGACTGGAAGAGAATAGCGCAGGAAAACAGGCTGCGCTCCTTCAGTGTCTGTGATCTGTATGAAGGCCTCCCTAGTAAAGCCAAAGGAGGTTTCTCGCCACTCTCCTTTTTTGAGGTTCCCTGCATTAGTAAATGAAGGAATGACAAAATAGGATTGTAAAAATTATGGAATTATGAATATTTTCATTTAGAAATTATAATATGATATAATTGAGCTACTAAGAATTAATTATAATATATAAAAATGATTTATGGTACAATCTAAAGTAGTCCAGTAATTGCGTGTATGTGTGAAGTTTTATGAGAGACATGAAAAAATATTGTCAATAAATATGTCTGTTGTTGTATATATGAACTCACCTGGAGATAGCATCAAAGACCTAATTTATGGCCACTTTTGTATGAAGCCCTAGTCAAAGGGTCCTTCTAGTAACTTTTGTGAGATGCTCTGTTCCCTCACGTTAGTGAAGTTGTAGACTATTTCTAGTTAGAGTATCAAACCAGAAATAACAGTGCTGCACGTTCTCAATGATCTCATTTCCCCTAATCATGTGATTGGTTATCTTATCAATTCTATTTTTTCCCCAGAGTAGTTTCTATCACTTGAGGAAGAAATAAAAGAATAATATCCAAATAAAGATGACTAGCTGGACAATTAGTTTGGGAAAAAAATTGAAATGATTACAAATCATATGCAGTGTGATAGGTCACGGACACAAGTTCAGAATAATTATTCCTCGCAAATTATGGATTTAAATGAAATTCAATATGAGTTTTTGAAAATATGTCAATTTTATCAGTATTTTTAAAATTTTGTAATACAAAGATGATTATGTTTTTGTAAATGTAATGTAATATATGTATGCTGAAAGTAAGGTTGTTTTCCCTATCTAGAAGAGCATTTGAAAATTTAGAAGTAATGGTATTTTATTAATTTTCTTATTTTTGAGGCATGGTCTTGCTATGTTGCCTAGACTGGAGTGCAGTGGTGTGCAATTACAGCTCACTGCACTCCTGGGCTCAAGTGATCTTCTCGCCTCAGCCTCTCAAGCAGCTGGGACTACAGGTGCACACCACCATGCCTGGCTAATTTATTTTTCTGTACAGACGGAGTTTCACCATGTTCCCCAGGCTGGTCTCAAACTCCTGGGCTCAAGCGATCCACCTACCTTGGCCTCCCAAATTACTGGGATTACAGGTGTGAGCCCCACTTCAGGCCAAGCCATGATCTTAAAGTAATTCATTTATAATGTCTAAAGGTTTGGGGGAGGTTCTGATTTTGTTATTTAAAAAAAAAAAAAAAAAACTCAAGTTAGTGATACTTGTGTTGAGAAACTAAGTAAATTAAACACTTTTTTCCCCAGTTATTAAATTTGAATAGGGTGGAAATAACAAAAAGTTATCATTTTAAGCAAGAATTTTGGTTAATATTTTTTCTCCTTCATGTAATCTGTATGAAATTGCTACTGCTTATAAAAGTTGAGCAATACATTGCTCCTTTGCTTTAAGTATTCTTCAGAAAATTTTGTAAATAGGAAGAATGAAAGAAATGGTATTAGCTTATCTATGGAGTTTGTTAAAATCTATGTAAAAAGAAGAGAGGCTGTGATTTTACATGTGGAAGACAACTAAAACAGACCAACTGTAGGGCAGCAAATCAAAGAAGAAAGTAGCTCAGCAAGCCCCCTGGAGATACAATAAATTGCTATTATTTAAAAGGATGGTTAGAGAGTAAAACTGCCTGTGAACAAGAATGCTTAAGTGAACAACGGTAAATCTGACGGAAAAGCAGGGTCAGAGCAACACAGTTGCAAAGCTCAGAGTGTAAACTGCATGTCCTCAGGTCAAGCAGAGGATGAAAAGCAGAACAATCTCCTCATTCAAGAAAGTTTCTGGCGGCCAGCAAGCTGAGTAATGAGAAACAAGCTGAGTGGAGGCCTTCCACAGAGAAAGTAGAAGAAAACAGCCTCAGGATATGGAGGGAATGGAGCAGATTTTGAGACTATAAACTCATCAGGATTCACACTTTCAATAAAAGAAAATTTTCAGTAACGGGAGAATCACCGAGGGGATCAAAATACTTAATCAATTCTATTGTCATCACTTACTTGTAAAAGCCATGGACCTGATGGGATTAATTAAGTGCGTTTGGTGATCAGACAACATTGTATACCAGGGAAAGCACCATTCCTTATTTCCATTTTTAAGATTTACTGTGCTTTTTTTGCCACTAGGTAAAATTTGAGAATCATAATTGCTATGCAAGTAGAGCCTGGTAAATTAAAATAGTATAGGATACCAAGATTAACAAACTAACTCTAGACCAAAACACTCTAACCCTTTTCTATTTATCATCGAAATATTGTAAACACTCAATGGGCTCATTTTGCCCACTGCCAAGATACAGCTAATTTATCAAGGTAGAGGAAATGCAATAAAGGATTTAATTCATGTGGAGCCAGCTGAACAGGAGACTGGAGATTTATTATTATTCAAATCAGTCTTGCTAAAATTTTGGAGAATAAAGTTTTTAGGGATAATTTTGTGGGTAGGGGGCCAGGTAGTAAGGAGTGCTGATTGGTAAGGTTGGGATGAAATCATAAGGAGTTGAAGCTGTCCTCTTGCACTGAGTCAGTTCTTAGGTTGGAAGACCACAAGACCAGATGAGCCAGTTTATTGATCTGGGTAGCACCAGCCAATCCATCAAATGCAGGATCTGAAAAATATATTGAGCACCAAACTTAGGTTTGACAATTGTGATGCTATCCTTAAGAGCAATTGGGAAGGTTTATAACCCTGTGTCCCCTAACTGCATGACTCTTAAAGCATAATTTATAATCTTGTGGTTAATTTGTTAGCCCTGCAAAGGCAGTCTGTTACCCAGCTAAGAAGGAGTTTGTTTTAGGAAAGGACTATTACCAGCATTGTTTCAAATCAGTCTATAACATAAGATCCTCTCAAAGTTAGTTTGGCCTATGTCCAATAATAAACAAGGATAGCTTGCAGGCTAGAAGCAAAATGGAGTCAGTTAAGTCAGATCTCTTTCACGGTCATTATTCTTTCACTGTTACAATTTTTGCAAATGCAATTTTAGTATGACCTACATTGATTGGGCAAAAGTTCCCTCATCTGAAAAAGGTTTTACCAGGTTGAAAATTATTCCTACTCTGAATCAGGGATAGCTTTAATGGAAGTGAGACTGAAGTCAGTTCTTAGTTCAATTAAAATACCTTGAGCATCTCTGGGGTTCAGGTATTATTCTAGCCTCTGCTGATTGGTCACCGAATAAAACAATATATTGGCTCTGATTTCATGGTGCAAACATTCAGGGTAGGGGTGTGCACACATGCCACGAGTCCCCAAATAATTATAATAACATAAACATAATAAATATAGCAACGGAGAGTGACAAATGCTCTGAAGAAAGGGAAAAAATAAAACAGATCATAATAAGGGGATAGGGAGTAAGGGAAAGAAGCACAGGATGTTTTAGATGGAATGGTCAAGGGAAGCCTCTCTGAAATGGTAACACTTGAGCTGAGACCTGACTGGTTGAATAAGGTGAAGGAAGCCACATGGGTCCCTTAGAGGAGGAGAAACCCGGTAAAGAGCATATAAGAGGACAAGGCTCTGAGACTGAAAGAGAGCTTCAGGTAAAAGATCAATGTGGCTAGGCAAGTGAGAGGAGATTTGAGAGGACATAAGATCAGGAGACAGAACAAATCATAAAGAATCTTAAAATCTATGATAAGGAGTTTGAATCTCATTCTTCGGACAATGAGAAGTTATCAAAGGTTCTCATCAGGGGATTAATGTAACTTGATTTATTTTTAAAAAGATTATTCTGTAGATTGTGGAATTGTCTTTGGGTAGGAAAGTGGAACACCATCTAAAAGGCTATTGAGTTTCTCTAGGTGGAGATTAGTGGTGCATTGGACTCAGGTGATAATGCTGGAATTAATGAAAAATTTTAGATTTAGGATATCATTTTGAATGTAGAAGCTTCAAAATTTGGTCATGAATTGGAAGAGAAGTATGAAACGCAAAGAGGACATATATTGGGCCTGATAAATTTTGGAGAAGAGTAGGTTAGTAACGGGCAGGCGCTTGTTTTGTTTGTTCATTACTATTATTATTTTTTTTTTGGAGAGGGGGCAGAATCAAGATCATATTTTGGATACACTAAGTTTGGGATACCTATTAGACATCTAGCTATCAGAATACAGTTTGGCTACTGAACACACGAATCTGAGTCTGGATGAAGGACTGGGACTGATGCTATACAACTGGAAGTCACTGCTTTATAGGTTATAGGCGACAGCAAGTTATCTATCAATAATTACTTTAAATGTAAATGGATTAAATTCTTCAATGAAAACACAGAGTGGCAGAATAGATTAAAAAACAAGATCTAAGAATGTACTGCTTACAAGAAACTCACGTTAACCTATGGATACACATAGGCTGAATGTAAAGGGATAAAAAAGATATTCCATGCAAACGTGAAAAAGACAGCAGAAGTAGCTATACTTTCATCATACAACATAGGCTTTCAGGCAAAATCTGTCACAAGAGAAAATGATTACTATACAACAATAAAGGAAAGGGGTGATTTAATCAGGAGTCTATATAACAATTGTAGATATGTAAGTTCCCAACATTAGAGCACTGAAATATATAAAACAAATATTAACAGAACTGACGGAGAAAATAGACAGCAATACAATATAGTATGGGACTTTTATACCCCATTTTTAACAAGATAATCCAGAGAGAAAATAAATATTGAAATAGCAGATTTGAATCACATTGTCAATCAAAAGGATCTAACAGATATATAGAAAGCATTCCATCTAATAATAGCAGAATATATACTCTTCTCAAGTGCACATAGAACATTCTCCAGGATAGATCATATATTGGGTCACAAAATGAGTCTCAACAAAGTTTAAAATATTGAAATGATATCAAGTATCTTTTCTGATCCCAGTGGTATGAAACTAGAAATCAATAGCAGGAGGAATTTTGGAAATTCACAAATATGTGGAAATTAAACAACACATTCCTTAACAACCAGTGGATTAAAGAAGAAATCAAAAAAGAAATAAAAATGTATCTTGGGACAAACAGAAATGAAAACACAATATGCCAAACTAATGGGATGCAGAAAAAGCAGTTTTAAAAGAGAAATTTATAGCAATAAATGCCTACATTAAGTAAAAAGAAAAAAACAAGTTGGCATATAATTGCTTAACTAGAAGAAATTGATAAATTTCTAGAAGCCCACCAAGACTGAATCATAAAGAAATAGAAAATCTGAACAGATCAATAACAAGTAAGGCAATTGAGTCAGTAATAAAAAGTCTGCCTTCAAAGAAAAGCCCAGGACATGATGGCTTCACGGCTGAATTCTACCAAACATTTAAAGAACGAATACCAAACTTTAACAAAGTCTTTCAAAATACTGAAGATGAGGGAACACTTCTAAATTCATTTTAAGAGGCCAACATTAACCTTATACCAAAGCCACAAAAGGATGTCACAAGAAACTTACAAACCAGTATCCCTGATGAACATAGATGCAAAATCCTTACCTAAATATTAGTAAATCAAATTCAATAGCACATTAAAAGGATCACACATTATGGTCAAGTGGGATTTATGCCTGGGATGCAAAGATGGCTCAACATATACAAATCAGTAAGTGTGCTACACCACATTAACTGAATACAGAATAAAAATCATATGATCACCTCAATAGGTGCAGAAAAAGTATTTGACAAAATTCAACATCATTTCATAAGAAATGGATGACAAAACCACTTAACAAATTAGGTATAAAAGGAGTATACCTCAACCTAATAAAGGCCATGTATGTATGACAACCCCAAAGCTAACATCATACTCAATGGAAGACCAGGAACAAGACAAGGGTTCCCACTGTCACCTCTTCTATTCAACATAGTATTGGAAGTCCTAGATAGAGCAAGTAGGCAAGAAAAAGCAATACAAGTCACACAGATTGGAAAGGAAGAAGTTCAATTACCCTTGTTTGCAGACAACATGATCTTATATATAAAAAATTCTAAAGACTCCACCAAAAAATTGCTAGAACTAATAAATGAATTTGGCAAAGTTGCAGGTACAAAATCAACATATAAAAATTAGTTGTATTTCTATTTACTAATAGCAAACTATCTGAAAAACAAATTAAGAAAACAATCTCTAACAGTAATATATAAAATAAAATACTTGGGAATAAATTTATTCAAGGAAGTACAATATCTGTACATTGAAAACTATAAGACAAATTGATTTTAAAAATCGAAAAAAGCACAAATAAATGGAAAGATATGCCATGGTCAAGGATTGGAAGAATTAAAATTGTTAAAATGTTCATACTACCCAAAGTTATCTAGAGATTCAATCAGACTCTATCAAAATTCCAATGACAATTTTTACAGAAATAGAAAATACAATCCTAAAATTTGCTTGGAACCACAAATGACCGTGAATAGTCAAAGCAAACTTGAGAAAGAAGAACAAAACTTGAGGCATTACACTTCCTATTTCAACATACATTACAAAGCTAAAGAAAACACTATGGTGCTGGCATGAAAACAGACACATAGACAAATAGAAGAGAATAAAGAGCCCAGAAAAAAACCCATGTATACATGGTCAACTAATATTTGACAAGGGCACCAAGAATACACAATGGGGAAAGGATAGTTTTGTCAATAAATGATCTTGGGAAAACCGGATATTCACCTGCAAAAGAATGAGACTGAACCCTTATCTTATACCTTGTATAAAAATTACTTTGAAATGGATGAAAGACTCAAGTGTAAGACCTAGAACAGTAAAATTTATAGAAAACTACAGAGGAAAAGATCTCCTTGACATTGGCCTTGGCAATGACTTTTTTTTTTTTTTTTTTTTTGGATTCAACACTGAAAGCAAAGGCAACAAAAACACACATTAAATAAATAGGATTACATCAAACTAAAAAGCTTCTGCAGAGCAAAGAAAATAATCAACAAAATGAAAAGGCAACCTACAAAATGGAAAAAATATTTTCAAACTATATATCTAATAAGGAGTTAACATCTAAAATAAGGAAGAAACCCATACAACTCAATAGCAAAAACAACCAAATAACCTCATTGAAAAATGAGCAAATTTTTTTCAGAGAAGACATACAAAATGGCTAACAGGTATCTGAAAAGGTACTCAGCATCACTAATCATCAGGACAATGCAAATTATGCCTCAAAAAAGCTGGAAAAATTATAAATTATATTTAAAGCAATGATACTGGATCAGATCACATAGGGGGTTAGTGTAATTAGATAATACATCCAGTAACCAAGCCCTGGGAATGTTTGACATGAAAGAGTAAGAATGATTAAAATTATCAGGCCAGGAGCGGTGGCTCATGGCTGTAATCCCAGCACTTTGGGAAGCCGAGGCGGGCGATCAGGAGGTTGGGAGATGGAGACCATCCTGGCTAACACGGTGAAACCGTCTCTACTAAAAAATACAAAAAAAAAAAAAAAAAAAAAAAAAATAGCCAGGAGTAGTGGCAGTGCCTATAGTCCCAGCTACTCGGGAAGCTGAGGCAGGAGAATGGCATAAACCCGGGAGGCGGAGCTTGCAGTGAGCCCAGATCACACCACTGCACTCCAGCCTGGGTGACAGAGCGAGACTCCATCACAAACAAACAAACAAACAAACAAACAAAAAACAGAAAACAAAAAAGAATGATTAAAATTAGGAGAAAAGACAGAATGTGTAGCCAATGATGTAGGTGGATAAACAGGATTGTTTGGTCATCTTAAAGTTAGTGTTTCAAGAATGAGAAGTGTTCAATTGTGATGTAACTGCCGAGAAATGGATGTGAAACTAACCGGTGGATTTCCTTAGATGCATTGTGTTGGAAAATTTAACAAGAACTATTTTAATGGAGTAATAGGCATAGAAGTCTAACTGGGTTGGGTTAAGAAAAGGTTTCAAAGTGACAATCTATTTAGTACACTATAAGGAGGTTTGCTATGAAAGGGAGAAGGGGCAGGGAACAGTGTCTGGAGAGGAACATAAGAGTCAAGAGGGTTTCCTGAAATGGGAGATCTTAAAACATGTTTTTGTGGCATTAGAAATATTTTAGCAGAATGGAAGAAATTGACAATGCAAAAGAGAGTGGCTACAATTTTAGGAGTATTCTTTGAAAGGGGAAGAGATATTGTAAAAAAAAAAAATAATGAGGGGTGGAAAAAAATGAAGGTTGAATCTTAGAAGATAAGGCAGATATAATATAGGACAGATTCAAATATATTGGTAGATTTGGCCAGGCTGATGTCATTTCTTTAATGATTGTTTTGCTCTACTATGTAAAATCAGCTGAGTTTGAGGAAGGTATGGGGATGTTGAAGATTTGAGGAGTGAATAGCATTCTGAGAAAATTTAAGAATGATTTAAAGAGGGAAATAGAGTATATTTTTCGGGAAATGTTGAAGCCCATTTAAAAATAGTGGTCAAAAATTTTATGTGACATCAGTCAGCATAGTTTTAGGCTTTTGTCAGTTGTGCTTCTCCATTGGGCTTCAGGCATTCTATCATTACAAAGAGGTGGATTTTTATCACAATTGTAGTTTTGTCAGATGAGTACCACAGGAGAAGGGGAAAGTTGTGGGAGTCTAGGTAAGGAAGCTTTATAGTGACAGGAGAGGGAGTGGGTCACCTTGGTGGAGACTGAAGTCTTCAAGAATGATTTTAGGAGTACTGGTATAAAGAAATTTAGAGAGGTGCTATAATCTCCAAAGAATTTGATATGATCATGAGGTTGGTAGATGACTACATAAAGGAAAGGAAGATTTGATATAGTCTGCTAGCAGGTGCTTCCAAGAAACTGATTGTTTCATTGGCAGCAGGAGAAACTCAGTGACTGTGTTTTAAATCCAACTAAGGGTGTATCACAATGGTAGTGGTGAGGATGGAGATTTCCCATACAAATTCAACGCTATGGATGTATTAGTTTGCTAGGGTTGCCATCACAATGTGCCATCACCACAACTGGGTGGTTGAAGCAACAGAAATGTATTTTCTCACAGTTTTGGAGACCAGAAGCCTGAGACAAAGGCGTCCTCAGAGTTTGTTTTCTCTGAGGGCTGAAGGAGAGTCTGTGCCATGCCTTTCTCCTAGTGTCTAGTAGCCTCAGATGTTCCTTGGCTTATAGATGGTGTTCTCTGTGTGTTTTCACATCATTTTCCTTCTGTACACAACTGTCTCTGTGTTCAAATTTCTCCCTTTTATAAGGATACAATTAATACAGGACTGGGGCAGGGAAGTGCTGGGTAGAGAAGGGCAGTGTCCCCAGCAAGGACTCCACCCCTGGGTCTGTGCCCAGGGACTTAAGTGAGGACAGGCACTCCTGCTTTCAAGCCCCAATGTTGCATTTTCCAAGACCTCTCTTGCCTGCCACACCCCTCATCTTGTGCCTGTAAAAATCCCAAGACCCTAGGAGGCATACATACAAGCAGCTAGACGTTGATAGGAGCAGAGGAGCAAAAGAACGCACAGACAAGCACCAACAGATGCTGTCAGGACATCGATGATTTGGACACCGAGGGGAATTTGGCTGAGGGTGGTCAGAGGAGAGCCCAGCCACTGAGTGACTTGACTCCAGGAGAAGACCACCTTCCCACTCCATCCCCCTTCTGGCTCCCCATCCATCTGCTGAGAGCTACCTCCACCACTCAATAAAACCTTAAATCCATTCTCCAAGCCCACATGTGATCCAATTTTTTTTTGGTACACTATGGCAAGAACCCCGGGATATAGAAGCTCTGTCTGTGCCATAAGGCATGGGGCCTAATTGAGCTGATTAACACAAGCCACCTGCAGACAGCAAAACTAAAAAAGCACACTGTAATACGCACCCACTAGGGCTTCAGGAGCTGTAAACACTCAACCCTAGACCCTGCCGTGAAGCCCCACAACTTGCTGGTCTGCATGCTCCCCATAGAGGTTTGAGCAGCGGGGACACCAGAAGAAGCAAGCCACACCCCCACTGCATCCCCCACTGCATGGAGGATAAGGAAAAACTCCTCCCATTTCACAATCATTTTGGATTACAGCCCAATCTAATGACCTCACTTTAACTTGAGGAACTGTTAAGACTCTATTTTCAAATAAAGTCACATTTACAGATACTGAGGGCTATGAATTCAACATCTTTTTGGGGCACACAATTCAATCTCTTAACAGTGGGCTTTCCTTAAATTCTTCCAATGGTAATACGTTGCCAGGGGAAAATGAACTTGCCAGAAATTTTTGGTAATCTTTATTAATTTTAAAAATTTGCAATCTTTCAGTATGTCATGGTCTGAGCAAAAATTGACTTTTAAAAAAGAGACGACAGAATTTGCATGATTCCAATGAAGTGTTTTTGCCCAGAATTGTTCCAACTTAGGGTTTAGAATGCTTAAAATTAATCAGTTCTTTCAGATTAAACATTGTCCCCATCCTTGCCATTCTTTAAAATTCAGACATTCTTGTCTGAGAGTCATTCCTGCCTTATTTTCCTGGAGATGTCATGGATATGAGAAAAATGTTTATAAAAACACTTTGAAAAACACAAAACATTGTCAAGATAGAGTGAAACACAAATGAGCAAGGTTTTACAAGTGGTGAGACATAGTGTTGGCCTACTCCTCACCTTCTCTTATGTAAATGGACACAGCTTTATTGACTGGTCTTATTTTGAACTCATGACTACAGAACCTCTGGTGGGCACTTAGTACTTCCTGAGAAGCACACTACATTTCCTGAGTTCCTTCTGTCTTCTACTCTCTTAGACATTGTTACAGTGTATCCTTTCTCTGCAAACCTCCAACACATCCTCCTCTTTCTCACTCTTATCTAACGAACTTGCTTCCTACTTTGAGAAAACCAAAGCCATGAGAAGAGAACTTTCACAGACTCCTACCATGAGGTCTTCCCGCCTACCGTATCTGTTCCTTTTCATAGCCTGACTTTCTGCCTGCTATTATAGGTGAACGTTTTGTGCTTTTCTCTAACAGCAACTCCTTCAATTGTGCAGTATAGCTATCCCCACCTGTATTCTGAAACATTGCTCTAGAAATTCTTCCATCTGGTTTCTATGTCATAATTTTCCTCCTCCCTATGGGATCACACCCATCAGCACACAAGTATCCTCTATTGTTTCCTAGGTTAAAAAATTCCTCTATGGATGGAAATGTTTGTTATCTTGATTGTAGTAATGGTGTCACAGATGCTATCATCTGTCAAAACTGATACAATTGTACACCTTGAATATGTGCAGTTTATTATACTTCAAATATACCTCAATAAAATAGAAAAAAAATTCTATTTGACCTCACTGTTCCTACAGCTAATACAGTATTTCTTAGCTCTCTCTTGCAGCAAAACTCCTTTGAATAGTTGGGTACATTCACTGCTTTCATCTCTTCTCTTTTCATTCTTTAACCTCCTTCCAGCTGGGCTTTCACACCCTATCACTCCACCAACACTGCTTTTGTCTAGGTCACAAAGGACTTGATTATTGTTAAATCCAAGGGCCTATTTTCAGTCATCATTTTATTTGGCATCTCAGCAGGTTTTGACACAGTAAGGTCATATCACCTGTAAGTATACTCTTTATTTATTCATTTGCATGCTTCTACACTCCAGGGTTTTCTCCTATTCGTAAAATGCTCCTGGACAGTCTTCTTTTCTGTGTCATCCTGTTCTCTTTTCACTCTTAATGTTGGAGTACTCCAGGGCTCAGCTTTTGAACATGTTTTCTTCTTTACTTGTTCCCTTTCTCAGTGATCTTCAACTGTTGAATGGTTTGAAATATTGTCTAAATAATGATGATTTCCACATTAATACCTGAGCTCAGGATTCTCTCCTGAATTTCAGACACATAATAACCGTACATTAATTTGGGTATACATTGTAAATATCAAATTTACTATGTTTGCCATCAGACTGAACCCAGATCTTCTACGTAAAGCTTTCTTTATCTAAATCTTCCCCATCTTAGTTAATGATGATTCCATTTTTTCAGTTACCTTGGCCAAAAACTTTGGTGACATACTTGACTCTCCTCTTTTTCTTATAATCCATATCCAGTTTTCCAGCAAATACTATTGATTCTGTCTTTCAAGGTTTTGCAATTATTAACAAAGCTGCTATACATATCTATGTGCAGGTTTTTGTGTGGACATCAATTTTCTATTCATTTGGGTAAATACAAAGAAGTGATTTCTGGATTGTATAGTATGTTTAGTTTTGTAAGAAATTGCCAAACTCTCTCCCAAAGTGGCTGGACCATTTCTCATTCCTGTTGCTCCGAGTCTTTGCCAGCATTTCTCAGTGTTTTGTCAGGTGTTGTCAGTGTTTTGGATTTCAGCCATTCTCATAGGTGTGCAGTGGTATCTCATTGTTTTAATTTGCAGTTCTTAATGAAAGATGATGTTGAACATATTTTCATATGCTTACTTGCCATCTATGTATCTCCTTGGCTGTTCAGACCTTTTTTTTCCCATTTTTAATTGGATTGTTTGTTTTCTTACTGTTGAGTTTTAAGAGTCCTTTGTATGTTTTGGATAGTAGCTCTTTTATCAGGTGTGTCTTATAAAAACATTTTCTCTCAGTCTATGGCTTGTATTCTCCTTCTTTACATTGCTTTTCACAGAGCAGATGTTTTAATTTTAATGAAGAATAGCTTACCAGTTTTTTTTTTCTTTCGTGGATTATGTCTTTGGTGTTGAACCTAAAAAGCCATCCCCAAATTTAAGGCTATCCGGGTATTCTCCTATGTTGTTTTCTAGGAGTATCATAAATGTATGTTTTACACTGAGGTCTAGATCAATTTTTTTTTTTGAGGAGAGTGTAGTGTCTGAATCTAGATTATTATATTTTTTTGCATGTGTATATCCAGTTCTTCAAGTTACCATTTGTTGGAAAGACTGTCTTCCATTGCATTCCCTTTTCTCCTTTGTCAAAGGTTAGTTGACTACATTTACATGGGTCAGTTTCTGGACTCTCTAGGCTGTTCCATTGTTCTCTTTGTCTGTTTTTTCACCACTCACTGTCTTGATTACTGTAGTTTTATAGTAAGTCTTAAACTAAAGTAGCATCAGTTCCCCACCTCCAGAGGTCCCTGCAAGTTCCCACTTCTGCTGCTGGCCAGATTCAGCCTCCACTGGGCATGTTCACAAATTATCTCCTTGATGATGACTCAGAGTCAGTTGAAGTTGTAATATTTGTACTCAATAAAAAGCATATCAGGACTGACATATATAACTAGAATGCAAATTTATTAATTCAAAACAAGAAACATGATCGCTAGGTGAAAATAAGACTAGCCTAGTCAGTGCCTTCTCTCCTAGTAAGCAAGCTGGTGTTCTATTGCCCAGCAAGTTTACTACAATTGATAATAATACAGAGTATATTTCAAGACAGCTAAAAGACAGGATTTTAAATGTTTTTACCACAAATAAATAGTTGATAAATATTTGAGGTAATGGATATACTAACTACTCTGATGTGATCATTTCAAAATATTTGTATGTATCAAAATATCACTCTGTACCCCATATTTATATTAAAATTCATAAAAAATAAAATTTAGTAATAAGGTTTATTATTAAAATAAATAATACATTTTGATGTGTTAATTAAAAATAAAATATAACTTTAAAAACTGACATATAAAATCAGAATGTTAATTTATCAATTCAAAATAACTACTGTCAGGTGAAGACAATATTATTCTAGTCAGAGCCTTCTCTCCTTATAAGCTAGCTCTGTTACTGTCAGAGGTTTTCCTTGGTGAGCTCAGAGTCAGAGCTGGGTGATTGAATTATGTGACTGGGGCCTACACTGGCATCAGTCCATGGTAGCCTGTGGTAACCATTGCTTCAGTAGGGAAGTACCCTGCCCGGAGGACAGAGCCTTTAAAATGCCAGCACAGGATGTTCTTCTCTGGACATGGTAAGAGAAACACATACAACATTTGCTGCTGTGGCTGTAAATGCAACTCTCCTTTTGTTACTTAATTTTTAATGCTTTCAAGGCTAACCACTGACTCCTGCTGATCGATGCATTCTTTATTTTAGATATGCTATTGTGTTCAATCAATTGTAGTCAAGTCTTGCAGGCGAGGGAGCCGCTCTGTCTCTTTCCAAAGTGAAATTGCCTAAACATTGTTGAGCTCCATTATGTGTAGGCTTAAAAATTTAACTCTACTTCTAAATTCATGGGGAATGCATTAGCTTCAGAAGAAAAATGGGTACTAGAGGGGCACTTGACTGTGGAGGGCCAAAGCAGCAATCAGTCTATTAAAGTGATTCTCATCCTAGGCCAAGCAGCAGAATCCTTGCGACATTTTTAAAAAGAGAGAGAGAGATGATAAAGATATGGGCTCTTTACATTTTGATAAGTGATACCATATTACTTTCCAAAGATATTGTTTTAATTCATATTTCTAACATTAATATGTAATAGTACCTTCTTCCCTACCTTCTTAGTATTTACTGCTAAACCTTTTATCTCAGCTTTGCTATTGGGTAACAGCTTTGGTAAAATATATGATAGGTAAAAATATACAAAACATACTTATGAATATCACATAAACATGTTGTCCCTATTTCCATGGATGATGAAGAGAAAATCATATTGCATGTTTATTCTTCTGCAAAGAAATGATTCCTTAAGTAATGGGGAGTTAAATGATCATGTGTTGATTTGCGGCTTATGTTAATTGGCCAGTCATCATATTAGAATAGAGATCAACTGTGCTGTCTACATATAATTTACATCAAATAAAATAGAAAGGGACACATTTATGGTGAGTTCAGGAAATAATATGCTTTAGTTTTGAAATAAAATCTATATGTCCCTTGTTGTCTGTGACCCTCAGGGTATTAATGTATAGTTCTTTATTGTAAATGAATGACAAGAGGATTGAACAATTACAATAAATATAAAAGCATTTTGAGAAACCTGAAATCTGAGAGATGGTGGACCTTTACTGAGGGGCCTTTCTGTTTTATATTATAGATTAAATTATATTGAGTCATAAAATTATAAATATATAATTATAACTACACATATAATTATATATAAATTATATTCCTAGCATTATTTTTGTGATAAACCTTAGGGTGTCAATACTCAAGGAACCATTAGCAAGCCATCTTTCTAAGGCCACTGAAATCACTCCTTTGTATATAGCAGGATTTCAGAAAACCAATGCCTGTTAAATCTATTTTGCAAATAGTTTTTGCAATAGGCACCAGGTTTGCTGTTTCCCATAATCTAATATTGCTCAATAAATGACTGTCCAAATTACTATCCATCGACTTGGAGCTCTTCTCTTCCTTATTAGAATTTTCCTAATGCATCATTTGTTTTACTGATCCATAGCACTTCTTCACTGACTTAGCCTCATTATATGCACACCATCACCTTTTGGCCAACATTCCCATCTGATTTGTAGCTATTTCTCTTTCATGCGCAGCACACAGTAGGGACTTTATTATATTTAACATATACTGCTTGATGACTATGTCTTATCTCTACAGATGAGACAATATTTTTTTCTGTGTTTCCCAGAGTTCAGTCCCAGGTTTGGAAACTGATCTATATGCTAGTTCTAACTTGGTTTTATTCTGGGAGTGTTCCTGGGCCAAGCTAAATTCTATTATATTTCTGACTCCAAATTCTGTTGAAAATAATGACAACAACAATAAAAAGATTGAAAAGTTATACCAAAATCTACCTGCGATGTAAAATCCTCTGATAATGAAAACAGCCTCGTGATCCTGAGTCACCATCATTTCCTCAGATTCTAACTTTCTAAAAAATCAGTAACAGTGGAAGATGAGGTCCTAGTGACCCAGGTAAAGAGTCCCCAGTAGGAGTTAAGGGCCACAGTTTGTGTCCCAGCTCAGCCAGCAACCACTGTGGGAATTTAAGCAAGTCATTTTGTCATCTGAAACTGTCTCTTCATCTTTAAAGAGATTAGAATTCAAATTCATAATTACTTGCAGATCAGAGACCCCTCTGATATTCTGCTGAAAACTGTTGACCTCCTTCCCTGAAGAAGCACAAATACTCTATAAATAGAATTCCAAGAGGGTCAGAAGCTCTTTAAAATCCACCCATAGATTCCCTAGAGGACTTTAGAATGATTTACATGGTCTAAAATATGTAGTTGAAAAAACAAAATAAATCTATTTACATGTGCTACTCCCTATGTGAATTAGTTTTAAAATGTGTATTTGGGCCATTATGTCATTTGACGTTTTATTACTTTTTCGTAACTTATAGTACTCAAAACAGAGCTAATTTTTCAATAGTGCCGAATATTTCCTTTGTGGATTAATAGCATCCTAGGATCTGCAAGGTTACATGTTCACCCTGCTACTCAATGCAGGAATCATCTATCACCTGCCTCAGAGATGAAACTATAGCTTTGACTTGAACATGTACAGTGATGAGGAACTCATTCATTTGTTTATTTCTGGCCAAACATAAAGAATTTGGGAATTTTCTTTTTTATATTGAGCTATAATCTGCCTATACACACAAATGTCAGCCATTGACCCTATTTCTGCTCTTAGCAGCTACATAGATTAATTTTATTTCCTTTTCCAGTATTTTAGGAAATCGAAGTCAGCCTCTATTGTCCTCTATTAATTTCCTCTATGCTAAATATTCCAGTTTCATCTATAATTCCTCCAGAAAAGTGATGTCATAAAACTACCTTTTATCTCAATTCCCTTCTTAAACAGTCGTCTTAAAATGCAGATGAGAACTAGGCAGCATGTTGCAGGAAAAGTCTGACCAACACGTGGTTAGAGAGCAGTTCCCTTTCTTATACTGCCAACTTCACTACTAGGAATACCATCAACACTGCCACAAGCTCTGTGCCTGGATACACCAGGTCAAGTGAAATTGTAGTCACCTAAAATCCCTAACTGTAATTAATTAAGGTTGCCCTTATACTCTATTTTGGTTTTTTTTTAAGAACTAAATTAACCTTTCTGAAAACAAAAATTCTGTTGAACTCTACCTTAATTGCTTAGGCCATCATTCCAGCTCTTGGAAACCTTTACTCACTTTGTCATTCATGTCATCTTTTCTTCCAAATTTTGTGTTATCTACAAATGTAATGAGCCTCCTGTCTTTGGCTTCAAATTAATTGATTAAAAATATTGACCTGTGGTTTGCCAAATGTAAAACTCCCTCTATGGATTCAGTATTCAAAATTCTTCACTCAGTTACTTCACAGCTTTGTTGAATGCACATTTAACCATTTGATCTACAGAATAGAGAAGACAGTAAGTATTGTGTTCTGCTTGGGGTCAAAATTTCTTTCTTTTCCTTTTCTTTTATTGTCTGCTTTCTTTTCTTCATTCCTTCATATTTTCATATCGCATATCCTTGTCTTCTACATGGTCCCTTTTACTGTGTGCTCATTTTGCTTTGAAGAAAAGAACCTCCAATGTGTTTTTTGGGATTCCTTGGCCTTCTGCCCATATGCAGCCCTGGCTGAGTCTGCACTTGCTCCTGAGGTTGTTTGCCATGTACCAAGCCTCAAACCCTGTGCAGGGGAGGGATTTTCCTGATGCTCATTAGCATCTGGCAGAGGAGGAAGCTCTGAGTATTTCAACAGCACCCCCAGACCAATTCATTTTCATCCATCTCTAGAATTACATCAAATGTAACCCTCCTCAAACATCAAATGGAGATTTAAAGAAAATTAAAACACAAATCATACATGTGTTTTGGGATGCAGGAGAGGTGTAGGGAGAAAGAAATTATTACATAGTCCTCAGCAGACTTTTCACTTTAATCTCAGCATTATTGCATCTATAATCAGATGAATATTGATGATGGGAAAAGAGAGAGATTGCCTTGAAGGTTGCTTCAAAGCAAACATCAACCAATCGTTTATTATCCAATTGAAAGACGGTATTAGAGTAAACTGCTTTGGGAATCAAAGAATTTGTTGTAGATATTCTGCTGAACAGCTCTTTGGTAACATGTCACCTGCTCCTGCCTCATCAAAATGTTTCACCTGGAAATAGTTGTGTCACAATTGTATAGGGCTAAGGAAGACCTTCTAACATTTGTCCAAGTGAGTGATTTTACTTTGCAAAATGTTTGGCTTTTTCATATAATTTTGTGATCATTATTATTATAAAATAATTAAATGGGGATCAGGATAAACAAGCAGACCTATTCTCAAGTGTGGAAAGTGGGTGATTAATTGATTAATGAGTTAAACATCTTAATTATTGATTTTTCCTTTATATTTAATCCCCTCATTTAGACAAATCAATGTGGACATTAAATTATTACCTCTTATTTAAAGAACATTATCTCAAACACAGATTTATTACTCTGTAGTTACCTTGAAAAAGATGAGCTCTGGAGTCATTAGAACCTTTGCAAACCTGGCAAGATATAGTCAACTTCAGCTCAGGAAGAGGAGTGGCAGGCGGCTGAATGATTACTGTGCCTTAATATTTCAGAGGGAACCCCAAGACCTTGGTGCCAGGTTAATTGGTACTCCAAACCTATGATAAATCCTAGAGAATGATGGAAAGTTTGGGTCAGCAGCCAGAAAGATAAAGGTGAAAATGAATCAGTGTCTCTTAATAATGGAACTTTATGAGTTATTCATTCATACCCTCATTAATTCATTCAATATGTATTGAGGGACTATTATGTGTCAGAACTTCTCTTAGCATCACAATACCCTTATAACCTTGTACAAATCATTTATCTTCTCTAAGTCTAAATTTTACTAGACAGGTGTTTACCACAAGGAGTTGTGAGGTTTAGTGACTCATGTATATAAGACTCCAGCAGAGTGAGCAGTTGGACACTCAATAAACCCTCTTCCCTTTCCCTGAGCACTGAGACCTCTTTTTCAGGTAATTTATGGTAGTATGAAATGAATTCCATGTCTTAGTAACAAATTTCTCCCTACAGTGTTAGATCAAGAAGAATTGTGAATAATGTATGTTTTCAGATGAAATTACATATTTAGATATTATTACAAGTGATAAAATATTTTGCAATCCGTGAAGTCCAAGGATGTCACTGTTTGCCAAATAGCCCTCTGAGGCTTGCTGACAGCCGAACATGCAAACTTACACATTTCTTGAGACTCTTTGTTTTATAGCAAACATGAATAGTGACTTCATTTCATTTATCAATTCTTACTGGAGTGGTTTTTTTTTAGTAATACTTAAAATAATCTCATAAACTAATTTATAAGATACAAAAAAGTGTAAAATTTCGCACATTAACCATCACTAGATGCATAAAGTTTCAGCTCTTCTGATGTCTTAACAGAATAGACTTGAGGGAAATGAAAGATAATTTTGTAGATTGAGTGTGGTTGTTGTAATTGTCTTCTGATTTATGCCGTAAATTTGAAATAATTTTGAAAAAAGTCTAAAGATAGATTATTGTGGAACTGCCAAAGGCACATACCAAATTGTTACTTCATTAATCAATCAATCATTTAGACAATAAATATTAATGAGTACCTACTGTTTGCTAGGCACTGTGCCTGGGACTCCAAAATGAAATTACATATTTCTCAGCATCAAGGAGTTTTCTCTAATGGAGAAAGATATGTGAACAAATACAGTTCTATAAGGTAATCAACAATAAATGTTCCAAGAGCAGGGGGAATATGAGAAAGTCTCTATCTACATGGGGAATTGAGGTAGCCATCAGAGAGGAGGCAAGCTGACACCAGAAGGATGAGTGGGAGATTATCAGGTGTGTGTAGGATGAAGATGTCTGGCAATGAGAATAGAACAAGAAAAGTGTGAAAGCCTGAGGGAGCCTGGAGTGGCCAGGGGGAAAAGTAGGTTAGTGTTGTTAAGTGTAAATTACCCTGAAAGCAAGAAAGGCTGGTGAGAAATGGTAGAGAGCCCAGATTACAAGAGCCTTGTATAGCAGGCAAATGTATGCCAATGTTTTTCCCACTGTGTAGGTTGTGGGGGAAGTTATTGAAGAATTTTGAATAGAGAAGTTCCATAATCACATTGGTATGTTTAGGTTCTGAGAGAAGATTCACAATATTGTGATTGTTTTGTTGTTTATAAGATACAGAAATGGCACGCACACCCTTTTGTTCCTAGGGGTTTCAATAGTTCTTGTTGTAATAGAATTGAGGGATGCCAAAAGCAATATTTGAACTAAGTGATACATTAGAATTATAGAATTATAATAAGAATCTGTGAGCAGATTTTTAGTTAACAGGTTTTTAATAGGCTGTGATGCAATCCCTAATGGAGAAGCTTTAATGATGAAAGATAGCCTGCCTCTAATGGAAATTCATCTGGGTATGTTTTTATTGCTCAGTGAATTAAAAGGTTTTTATAGGATTACATTGTTAAGATTCTTGGAGAAAAACATATAAACACCAAATGAAAGCTTTCCACTCTTTTATATCTCTTGCAGCAAAGCGGTTAATATTCCAGAAATGAAAATCATTTAAATTTTGCATAATTTTTATAATTTCAGGGGTTAAGCATCTGAAAGGCCAGAATGAATCAGCATTCCCTGAAGAAGAAGAAGGCACCAGTGAAAGAGAGGAGCAGCAGGACCACTAATTACTGGTCTGCAGCAAGAAGGCTTCTTGGAAATAACTGAACTATTAACTTTTCTGAATATACCATGGAATTCCACCGCTTGATTTCCGGAAGCATCCTCCATCTCTGCACCCGCACTCATACAGTAGCTATGCACCTCCTGGAAGTCTCCTTAACTGAACTTTAGAACTAAGTACACATTGTTCCACATCACTTACAATTAAAGAATAAGCATTTATTTTACAGTGATTCTTCTTTTTAACTATGTAAAAATTTGCAGACATGTGACTGTTCTAACTTTAATACTGCCAGAGCTTAATCCTTGATGTCCTACTGATAAGGTTTGCATTCTAACAACACATGTAAATAACATCACTTTAAGAGTAAAAAATAAATAGTAAATACATTTAGACATGAGTGTGTGTGTATGTGTGTATGTGTGTGTGGGTTTAACTTAAAGAGAAATATCTAATAAAACTTTTAGCTTAAGTTTTGCATTGATCAAATTTCTGTATCCAGAACACAACATAATGTTTATTTTTAAATGATGAAGAAATGCCAGTTTTCTTGATTCAATACACCACAGTATTAGATACTAAATATCTTTTTCCCACCAACAACACATTAATGGTTGATTATAAAACTACAGAACTCTCTTCATTTTCTAAGCTGCGAGATATATATTTCCCAGCATTTTCTCTAGTTATTAAGAAAGACAAATGATAAATCTAAAAATCTATGCCAAATCTTCCTACCCCCTTTTTTAGCTATTACTTTAAATTTGGGTCATCTATTTCCTATTGCATTTTGATAAATAATTAGCAGTTTATAAATCTTCCATATCAAAAAATAAGAAATTCCATTAATTCATGCATATAATAATTTATTCATTAATTAAATAAATATCTTTTATGAGCTTATCCCTAGGAAGGTACTCTTCTGGGAATTATGAAAATAAAAGAAACATACTTTTACCCCTATAGAACTGGCAGAAAAGATTACAGCATTAGCATAAAGCAAGATTTTATATGACAGTATATATTTATTGAATAATTTAAGTTCTGGGCATTTTAAACAATTTTAATTATACATTATTTGTGAAAGCAAGTATCTAAACTACAAAATTTAGGGGGAATGGAAGAATACCCAACTTGGTTCCTTTATTAGTAATATTAATGAAATTCAAATGTATCATGGATAAAAAAAATGGAAAGATTTCTCCAAACTTGGTAAAGGAAAAATGAAGGCAGGAAGAAAAAATCAAATATGTAATCCACTGTGGGATCTTAATATCAAGATTCAAATATGTAAAATGATTGCTTTTAATTTTGAATATGAGTTTTGTAATGTAGAAGTTAAGAGAGTTTTATGGAGCTGTCAGAGAATGCAGTGAGTTGACATTTTCCATAGTACTTTTCTCCAAGAAAATAAGTGTGAAACTCATTGATAAGCATACCACAAGTATAAATGACTATTCTAGTTTAATCTCTCTCTCTCCTTTCTTCTTTCCTTTCTTCTGGCTTTCTCCCTCCCTCCTTCCCTTCCTTTCTTTCTTCCTTTTCTCTCTCCCTCTCTCCCCTTCTCCCTCTCCTTCTCTGCCTTTCTGCACCACTCCCTCGACTTTTTCTTTGTTAAGCCAAAACTTTCTGGATTTTCTATACCACCTGCTATGACTCTGTTTATTTCCCAAGTTTCTCTCTACTTAAAACCTGATTAAGCCCCTTATTTTAAGTGATTTTGAATTATTTGTGTTTGGAAAATATCTTAATGCCCCTTGAGAGTATTTGAGACACCTTGAGGTGCTAAAACATAGCATTGCCCTTCCCTTTCCTTGAACAGATGCTTTTAAAATGCTTTTTCAAAAGGACTCAGGCAAACAAAAAGAAACCAAAGCTTTTGCTGATTTTGTAACATCATTTAGGGTAATATACAGGATAGCTTCTGGATTTTTCTGTTCTGTTCTCCATTCCTAAAAACACAAAGAAATCAGCATTAAGAGCATAAGTTTTCTTTGGGAAATGTTGTTTTCTTCCATTCTGTTCTCCACTCTCAAAACACAAAGAGATCACAATTAAAAGCTTAAGTTTTCCTTGGGAAATATGTTGACTTTCTCAGAAATTTGAAGGAAACCAGTTGAGATAATGGCTTTTCACTTTACTTTTCACACAATTACAGTTTACAAAATTTTTTTTTCTAGGAGGCAACTTGGCTTCAGTTTGGCAGAATGGGCAAAGAAACTGACAAAAGCAAAACAAAACAGAAACTGTGTTTTCCAGATCACATTTATAATATAATTGCTAGTAGCTGGGCTTCGAGTCATTCTGACTTGGATTCAACTACAGGCTCTACCAGATTTCAGACTCAGTTTCTTCATTTGTAAAGTGGGTACAATCGTACCTAACCTACTGGGTTATTGTGAGGCTTAAATGAGATAAGACCTATAAAATACTTAGCCAAGCTTAGTGAGCATTTAATAATTGGTGTATATTATTATTAGAGTTAGAAAGGACTTCAGAGGCCTTCTATCTTAACTTTATCTACTTCATGATCCTCTTCAACATTATGAACAAGTGATTAATCACCCCACTTATTTATTTTTATTTTTATTTTATTTTATTTATTTATTTATTTATTTATTTATTTAGAGATGGAGTCTCGCTCTGTCACCAGACTGGAGTGCAGTGGCACCATCTTGGCTCACTGCAACCTCCACCTCCCCAGTTCAAGCGATTGCCCTGCCTCAGCCTCCCAAGTAGCTGGGACTACAGGTGCCCACCACCACGCCCAGCTGATTTTTTTTTTTTTTTTTTTTTTTTTTTTTTGGTATTTTACTAGAGATGGGGTTTCACCATATTGTCCAGGATGGTCTCAATATCCTGACCTCGTGATCGGCCCGCCTCAGCCTCCTAAAGTGCTGGGATTACAGGCATGAGCCACTGTGCCCGGCCTACCCTAGTTATTCTTGAATAACTCTAGTTCCAAGTCAATCAAAGAGCTCCGATTGTTCTTCCGCATGTTAAACTCTCCCCTTCTACACCTTTCCTGCTTCTTTGATTCATCTTTGAAAACTCCAGATATTAAAGAACATTCTGATGTCATTTCTTTGATAAAATGTCATCAATTCCTCCCAAACTTCTCTTATCCTTCTAGCCACTCACTTTCGGATCCTGTTTAGTTGTTTACACTGACTCTAAGAAAGGCTCTGTCAGGTGAATAAGTTAGGAGTTATTTTTCTATCCTCTTATACATGAGAAACAGGCAGAATGTGGCAGAGTCAGGCAGGATTCTTGACTAGAGTTATTTCTATTGGACGATAATTTTGTAACCCTTTATTCTTCCCAGAGTTATCCAAGGTAAGGGTATTTATAAAAAAAATACTCAGACTAATTTTTTTACCATTCACTTTCAGTGTTAATTTAATATATGCCAATGTTTTATACATTATGGAGAACAATATAATTTTAGGCTGGCCAGGAACAAATTCTTTTTATTTTTGTAGTTATAAATATGATTATAATATGTATTAGAAGAAATACGTATCCAGCAACCCCCAAATCCATGGTTCCATACCTATTATTGCTTAGGATGAGGCAAGTTTAAAGTGTGAGTATATTTTAGGTTTATTTAAAGAAAAATATAGTAGAAGTGGTACCTCCAAATCACAAAAGTAATATATAATTGAATGAAAGTTTGCAAGCACTAGTTTTTGTTTTGTTTTTGTTTTTGTTTTTGTTTTTGAGGAAATGATAATTTTATTGGGATTGATAACCACTTTGGTTATGTAGGGACAATGCACCCATTTTAACAGACGCATATTTAAATATGAAAGGATAAAATGATATGATGTGTGAGATTTACTTTTAAATACGTAAGCCAAAACAGACATAAAGCAAGAAAGAAAAATAACAAAATATTGTTAGATAAATCAAGTAGTTGAAATGTTTAAGAAACTAGGTCAGTGGTACTGTGAGATGTCCTATATTCTGGATTTGTCTCTGTTTTTTCCTGGCACTATTTCTTTCTTTCTTTTTTTTTTTTTTTTTTTTTTTTAGTTTATTACTATACTTTAAGTTCTGAGATACCTGTGCAGAATGTGCAGGTTTGTTACATAGGTATACATATGCCATGGTGGTTTGCTACACCCATCAACCTGTCATCTACATTAGGTATTTCTCCTAATGCTATCCCTCCCCTAGCCCCCCACCCCTTGACAGGCCCCCGTGTGTGATGTTCCCCTCCCTGTGCCCATATGTTCTCATTGTCTAACTTCCACTTATGAGTGAGAACATGCAGTGTTTGATTTTTTGTTCCTGTGTTAGTTTGCTCAGAATGATGGTTTCTAGCTTCATCCATGTCCCTGCAAAGGACATGAACTCATTCTTTTTAAGGCTGCATAGTATTCCATAGTATATATGTGCCGTATTTTCTTTATTCAGTCTATCATTGATGGACATTTGTGTTGGTTCCAAGTCTTTGCTTTTGTGAATAGTGTGGCAAAAAAATACGTGTGCATGTGTCTTTATAGTAGAATGATTCATAATCCTTTAGGTATGTACCCAGGAATGGGATTGCCGGGTCAAATGGTATTTCTAGTTCTAGATCCTTGAGAAATCACCACACTGCCTTCCACAATGGTTGCACTAGTTTACCCTCTCACCAACAATGTAAAAGCGTTCCTATGTCTTCACATCCTCTCCAGCGTCTGTTGTTTCCTGACTTTTTAATGATCACCATTTTAACTGGCGTGGGACGGTATCTCATTGTGGTTTTGATTTGCATTTCTCTAGTGACATGTGATGATGAGTTTTTTTTTTATCATATGTTTGTTGACCACATAAATATCTTCTTTTGAAAAGTGTCTGTTTGTATCCTTCACCCACTTTTTGATGGGGTTTTTGTTTTTTTCTTGTAAATTTGTTTAAGTTCCTTGTAGATTCCGGGTATTAGCCCTTTATCAAATGGATAGATTGCAAAAATTTTCTCCCATTCTGTAGGTTGCCTGTTCACTTTGATGGTAGTTTCTTTTGCCATGCAAAAGCTCTTTTGTTTAATTAGATCCCATTTGTCAAGTTTGGCTTTTGTTACCATCGCTTTTGGTGTTTTAGTCATGAAAACTTTGCCCATCGCTATGTCCTGAATGGTATTGCCTAGGTTTTCTTCTAGGGATTTTAGGATTTTAGGTTGTACATTTAAATCTTTAATCCATCTTGAGTTAATTTTTGCATAATGTGTAAGGAAGGGATCCAGTTTCAGTTTTCTGCATATGGCTAGCCAGTTTTCCCCAGCACCATTTATTAAATAGAGAATGCTTTCCGCATTGCTTGTTTTTGTCAGGATTGTCAACGATCAGATAGTTGTAGATGTGTGGCATTATTTCTGAGGCCTCTGTTCTGTTCCATTGGTCTATATATCTGTTTTGGAACCACTACCATGCTGTTTTGGTTACTGTAGCCTTGTAATACAGTTTGAAGTCAGGTAGTGTGACACCTCCAGCTTTGTTCTTTTTGTTAGGATTGTCTTGGCTATAAGGGCTCTTTTTTTGGTTCCATATGAAGTTTAAAGTAGGTTTTTTCTAATTCTGTGAAGAAAGTCAATGGGAGCTTGATGGGAATAGCATTGAATCTATAAGTTACTTTGAGCAGTATGGCCATTTTCATGATATTGATTCTTCCTATCCATGAGGATGGAATGTTTTTCCATTTGTTTGTGTCCTCTCTTATTTCCTTGAGCAGTGGTTTGTAGCTCTCCTTGGAGCGGCCCTTCATATCCCTTGAAAGTTGCATTCCTAGGAGCTTGATGGGAATAGCATTGAATCTATAAGTTACTTTGAGCAGTATGGCCATTTTCATGATATTGATTCTTCCTATCCATGAGGATGGAATGTTTTTCCATTTGTTTGTGTCCTCTCTTATTTCCTTGAGCAGTGGTTTGTAGCTCTCCTTGGAGCGGCCCTTCATATCCCTTGAAAGTTGCATTCCTAGGTATTTTATTCTCTTTGTAGCAATTGTGAATGAGACTTCACTTATATTTTTGCTCTCTGTCTATTATTGGTGTATAGGAATGCTTCTGATTTTTGCAAATTGATTTTGTATCCTGAGACTTCACTGAAGTTGCTTATCAGCTTAAGGAGTTTTTGGACTGAGATGATGAGGTTTTCTAAATATATAATTGTGTCATCTGCAAACAGAGATAATTTGACTTCCTCTCTTCCTATTTTAAAACCTTTGTCTTTCTCTTGCCTGAGTGCCCTGGCCAAATCTTCCAATACTATGTTGAATAGAAGTGGTGAGAGAGAGCATCCTTGTCTTGCTGCACAAGACAAGGTTTTCAAAGGGAATGGTAGAATTTTGCCCATTCAGTATGATATTGGCTGTGGGTTTCTCATAAATACCTCTTATTATTTTGAGATAAGTTGCGTCAATACATAGTTTATTGAGTGTTTTTAGCATGAAGGAGTGTTGAATTTTAACAAAAGACTTTTCTACATCTATTGAGATAATCATGTGGTTTTTGTCATTGGTTCTGTTTATGTGGTGGATGATGTTTTTTGATTTGTGTATGTTGAACCAGCCTTGCATCCTAGGGATGAAGCTGACTTGATCATACTAGATAAGCTTTTTGATGTGCTGCTGGATTCGGTTTGGCAGTATTCTATTGAGGGTTTTCGCATCGATGTTCATCAAGTATATTGGCCTGAAATTTTCTTTTTTTGTTGTGTCTCTGCCAGGTTTTGGTATCATGATGATGCTAGCCTCATAAAATGAGTTAGGGAAGAGTCCCTCTTTTTCTGTGTTTGGAATAGTTTTAGAAGGAAAGGTACCAGCTCATCTTTGTATCTCTGGTAGAATTTGGCTGTGAATCCATCTGGTCCTGGGCTTTTTGGTTGGTAGGCTATTAATCACTACCTCAATTTCAGAACTTGTTATTGGTCTATTCAGGGATTCGATTTCTTCCTAGTTTAGTCTTGGGAGAGTGCATATGTCCTGGAATTTATCTATTTATTCTAGATTTTCTAGTTTATTTGTGTAGAGGTGTTTATAATATTCTCTGATGGTAGTTTATAGTTCTGTGAGATCAGTGGTGATATCCCCTTTATAATTTTTTATTGTGTCTATTGGATTCTTCTCTCTTTTATTAGTCTGGCTAGCAGTCTATCTATGTCATTAATCTTTCCAAAGAACCAGCTCCTGGATTCATTAATTTTTTGAAGGGGTTTTCGTGTCTCTATCTCGTTCACTTCTGCTCTGCTATTAGTTATTTCTTGGTTTCTGCAAGCTTTTGAATGTGTTTGCTCTTGCTTCTCTACTTCTTTTAATTGTGATGTTAGGGTGTCAATTTTAGATCTTTCCAACTTTCTATTGTGGTCATTTAGGGAAGTACTTTTTAAAAATATTGTCATAGCAAACAACTTAAGTGTAAGTATCACAGAGTTCATTTAACTGTGATATAGATTTATGCATTCATAAATAAATCATGTATGTTGTATTTTTTTAAAGTATATGTTTTTTTCAGCTACTATCAAAAAGCAGTTTAATTGCAAAATGAATAATAGAAAAAGCATGTCTACTCACATTAAAGTGTTTATATACATATACAATTTTTAGTAGTTGCTTTCTCTGAGTAAACAGATTGTAGAAGAAATGCCCTTACTTATTTTCTAAGTCAGTGATTCCAAAAACCAGTCCTCAAAGCTCCATTAGTTGCATTAATTAAATAACAAATGTCGATGTCGCTGAAATGTCTATTTTGTCTATGTTAACAAAATCGTTAGATTTTATAACATCATAACATTTTGAAGAACTATATCAGAGAAGAGCTTTATAAAAATGCTGGGGGGAATGTTCGATTTTAAATGACATTTTAAGTAGTAAACATCTAACATAATTCATACAGCAATGCAGCATTGTCCTGTAAATTGTGAAATAATCTACATGAATGATAGGTGCCTGATGACATCTTGTAAAGAGGCTACCACTCAACTGTAGGTCTTTCCTTGACATTTATTTTGTGGACACAGACATTGTGTGTAGGGGTGCAGTCACTTCCCCTACTGAGTATAATAATATATTTCATGCAGGCAATGGAGACTTGGGCTATAGAGGGAAGATGAACAAGAGAATGGATTAGAGAGAAAAGTAGGCAAAGGAGGGAATTTGTAACTTGCAGACAAGGGAAAAATTCTTGATGAAGTAAATTAAAATAATGGATTCATCTTTGTTTTTAATTTCTTACTCTACAAACATGACTTAACAGGGTTTTCCCTTTTCTCAGAATTTCAGTAACAATGAAGCTAACTTGAAGGAATGAACATAGAGAGAATCCCAGCAGTATATAAAATTATTACTATATTAGCATCCTAAAAGTAACAGAATATTAGAGTATATTCAGCACATAATTCTTCTGAACAAGTGTTAACTTACAAGGCAGACAGTTACCAGAAGTCCAGCTGAAGTTTATTGACATAAACTCGTAAGGTTTGTGGAGCACATTACCATGACTTTGTTTTCAAGAGGTGAGAGCAGTCTAGAGGCGCTAGCATTTTCTGAGCTGGAAAATGAGTCAGAGTTCTAGTCTATGCTCTTCATTTTACAGGTAGAGAAAGTGAGGCCTAGAGAATTTTTCTTCAAATTTACACTTAGAAAGTTCAAAATCGTGTTATGTAGAAAATTATTTGGCAGCAAATAAAAGAAAAAAAACAGCCAACAATGGTGTAGAGGTATATTTATGTCAAGACATAAAATGTCTAGAACTGGAACAGTGAATCAAGACACCAACAAGCAACAGGCAATTTTCATTTTCCTTAACATTCTCAGAGTTATAAACTCACATCTCAACCAAGCTGCTGCTCCAGGCATCTGGTCGGTCCAAGTAGAAAGAACAGTGGAAGAAAAGGGGGAGGAACCAATAGCAAAGAAGCAAAACTTTTTCAGAAACCTTCAACTACTGTCTCATGGGCCAGAACTGTGTCACCGGACTATCCCTTGATGTAACGGTGTTGGAGAAAGTAAATATTTTTAACCAGGTGCCTTGCCACATCCCAGCTAAATTAGGGTTCTCATTGTGAAAGTGAGCATAGGTATTTGTTGAACATTCAGCACTATCTGATTCCCAAGTGAACAGAGTTTTGGGATTTTCTTCCTCCTTAAGGCATTTAAATGAACCACAGACTATTCATATTTGTTAAGGGGTTAAAAATATTAACATTCTATAGGCCTTTTGCTAATTAACAATGCATATATTAGGTAATGTGGGCTGGATAGAACCAGTCAGATATTATTAACTATTCTATGCTGTTTTTCACAAGATTATTTGGTAAAGTTTTAAAAGGCATCGTTTACAAACACAAGACCAAAATTCAGGTTCATTATTCAATAAATATATATGAATACCTATGACATGCTAAACATTGTTTAAGTGCTGGGGATTCTAGGTATTAATAAGATAGTCAGAGTCCTTAAACTCATGGGTGTATATTTTAGTGTTTGAACACAGTCAAATGCATGTAAACTAATAAAGTAATGAAATCACTTCTGATAATGATAAATTTCTGGAAGGAAATAAAACAAGGTAATATTGCAAAAGGTAGTGTCTCCTTTTTATCAAAACTGTGTGACATTGGGCAAGTCCTTTAACCAGTCTAGAACTGAGTTTTCTGCTCAGTAAAACATGGAGAATTATACAATAGAAGATCAGATAATCTTGTCAGGGCCCCTCTGACTCTAAGATCTCCTTTCTAATTTTCTTTCAAGAACTGCAGGCAAGTCGTAAAGGAGAAAAGAAGAGATTGGAAAGCAGCAGTATTGTGAGAATATGGGCTCAGAAGAGAAAAGATATCTGTGTGCTTGTAGGACAGCCAACAGAATAAAATTGCTTGAGTTAGAAATGCACGAACACACACATGCATATGTATGTATGTATGTATGTATGTATGTATGTAATAAAATGAGCATTGTAACCAGTTGATTTCTGTCTTTTAAAATTTCCCTTTAGAAATGATCTAAATAGTGACGATTAGTTTTTTGCTTGTTGTTTGTTTTTAAAATTTAGAAGTTCTTCCAGGAAAACTTTCTTCTTACAAATCACTAACTGGATAATTGACTCTATCCTAGCACACAAGCTTTGTTGCTACTAAGTGCTGCATACCAGATTTTTCCCTTTACAGAGATTTACATGACATGGTATTAAATCCTCTAGAAAGTTTCCACTGTGTTCTGAAGTATTTTCTTTTTCTCCTCCAGGTGCAAAATGAATTGATAACAACCAGAAGTTGACTTGTTAGTGCTGTGCTTCTACTTGAGCTTGGAAAAATCCCAACACAAAACAAACATCACCTCCAATTCCATCATGATGCCACATTGCTTCCTACTGGATTACCTCCTGAAGCACTTTAGATATTTTATACACAAGTATTGACATGTTTTTCGGAAGCTGTTTCTTCACTTAATCGCTTTTTTTCTAATAATTTATATTACACCATTTGCCAAGTTCTTCCCTGTGGTTTTAGTTTATTTCTCTCTACTACTAAAAAAGGAATCTTGAGTTTAGGTAAATTTTAAGTGATTCATTTTTAGTTTTTCTAATTCTGGAATCCGAGCCTTCTCTTACAAGAGGAAGTCTTTCAAACACATTTTTTGTTGTTTCTTTTTCAAATTCCACTGTGTTTGCTTGTTGCTTTGTTTCTTTTTCAAATTCCATTGGTCTTGATTTAATTTAGTTCCACAAATTTTGTTGATAGTCTACTACCTGCCAACTACTGAATTAAACAGCAGACTTCTAAAAATGAAAAGGCTATTTTATTGTCATTGCCATCCTGCTAGTAAAGATTTGTTCAATTATTTATAATTAATTAAGTAGCTTCACCTATGTTTCTCTGTTAATAATCATATTAAATATGTATGACAGGTAGGATTTGTGTAATAGATAAGAAAACTAGAGTCCAAAGAAAATAAGTGGCCCCAAATGAACCAATAATCCAACAAACCCTTCCACTAACTAGCTTCTGACCTGTTTGAGTTGTGATAGATTTTAGGATAGAAAAGCCCATTCTCCTTAGGAGCCATAGACTTTTATTCTTTCTTATACTGTCTTATATATTGACTTAGAGCTAAACTTCCTGCAATTCAGACATAAAGCATAGGCAGATACTTTTGCTAACGAGGCTAAGGTGGGAAGAAAACTCTGAGTTCTACTTCAAACTGAGATGGCCTATAAGAAATAAAAGAAAGTAAATAAAGAAGTAAATAAGTAAATAATAAATAAATAATAAAGAAAGTAAAGAAGTAAAAGAAAGAAATAAAAGAAGTAAATTTGAAACTTTAAAAAAAGCATTTGGTTCATCTAAAAATGTTTCCTATGTCTAAATCTATATTTTAAAAATAACCTTTATGATGTAAAATGAGAGAATTGCTGAGCTTATGACAATCTTAGATATAATCTTTTCTAAAAGAACAAGGCATTGATCTTTAATTTGTTTCCCTTTCTTGATTTCTCATAAGTTGCAAAACAAAAATAAAAATAATTTCACAAATTGTTCATTATCAGTATCCTCCCTACTTGCCGCAGGATTTAAGTACTAACTTTTAGTTCCTACTCCTAGACTTCGTATTGCCAAAATAATAAAAATAATATGAAAAAGCATAATCACCCAGACCTACATGCGGAATTGTGGATTATGCTGCAGATATTAGATCATTGAAAGGAACAATATACTACTTAATGAGGAGCCAAAGACAACATTCTACCTGCTGTTCCCTTCAAGCTGAGGAATGAGTTTAATTGACTTCAAAGTCCCACTATTCTCAAAAGTAGCAAAGGTACAACATGGCTTGATAGGAATCAAAGGAAGGGAACAACAAGAACTTAAAAAATAGTTTGCAGATGGTTGAACATCTCTTTAATAATTAGAGAAGAATATTTTTTCTTTCTTTATTGTTTACAGAGACCTACATTTTTCAAGGCCTTGCAGTAGATGAGTGAGTCTCCTGTTACATTTCTCCAGCAGCATATATTCTGTGGATGTGTTTTCCTAAGCAGACTAATTATATTACCATATGTTGCTCTCTTCTTTTGCCCTAATGAAACATAGATTTTTCTATTTTGAATTTGTCACCTGTTTGTTACATTTGTCAAGTGTTTTAAATATTACATTGGTCCTTTATTTGCTTTTGAGAACACCAAATAGTCTAAAAATTAAAATGACATGAAGGTCAATTCTAAGACAGGAATTATACTACTAAATCCTGGACTTGCATATGATAACAAGCTTGAGCTACACATTTTCGTTGTCAGAATAAATGGAATATATAGGAAGGAGTTAATTACAACTGCTTAGTACCTAAATAAGATTATTCAAAGTAATTTTTCTTGTAGTATTGGCAGAACAGTGTTAAAAATTAGACATTGTCATCATAAACACCCAAACCTGTATCTGTAAAAGATAATTTAATGCAATATTTTGGGGAAAATATAGTTGCCAAAATTAATCACCTTGTTTTCTTTCATTGTGCAATGTGGAGTTAAAATTTTTTTCTATTGAGCAATGTGTGTGTGTGTGTGTCTACAATTTACATATGTGTTTGTATACATCTCTATATACACAGGTATGTGTATGCAAAATATGTATATATCCACATATATAAAAATGTACACTAAATATATATATGTGTATATACATAAAATGCTTTGCTATACAGAAATAAAAAAGAAGCTTTTTAAAAGAAAGATAGAGAAGAAATTTAACCTGATTTGTATTAAATTAAGCACAGAGAATAAAACTTCACTAAAGGGCTGGGTGCGGTGGCTCAAGCCTGTAATCCCAGCACTTTGGGAGGCCAAGGCTGGCAGATCACTTGAGGTCAGGTGTTTGAGAATAGCCTGACCAACATGGTGAAACCCTGACTCTACTAAAAACACAAAAATTAGCCGGGCATGGCAGCACATGCCTGTAGCCCCAGCTACTCAGGAGGCTGAGGCAGGAGAATTGTTTCAACTGGGGAGTTGGAAGTTGCAGTGAGCCAATATCGTGCCACTGCACTCCAGCCTGGGTGACAGAGCGAGACTCCGTCTCAAAAACAAACAAACAAACAAACAAACAAACAAAAAAACCCACTTTACTAAATAAATACCTCAAAAAGTTATAATTTCTGCATTCTCGTCTGTTAGGAAGAAGCCAGGTGAGAACAGAGGAGGACATCCAGAGTAAACTGGACACTGTAAGAGAGGTGAGGAGGTCCTCACAAAGGGCGCCTCTGGTGAAAGAGAAAGATGGCCAGAGGGAGAGGACCTGAGGGAGGGCAAGGCCAGCTCCTTCCCTCTCCGTCTCTGGCTACACAACTTATTCTTAGCAGCTTCCTGTCCACTGCTGCTAAGTCATCGCCACATGAATATGTCTTTTGCACCATGGCTATTTTCCTTTTGCCCCCATTTCTATCTGAGGAAAGGTTTGATGATTATTTCAATGTTGACTCACTCGACTTTTAGACTGCATCTGACTTACCATCCTTGTCGAATGCATCTGTTCCTCTCACATGGACAGTTTCCACATTATGAAAAGTCCTCTCCTTTTTCATTTCCTCTGCAGAAAGCTTGTTTTGCTAATGAAAAGTCCGTGAAATCGGGGGAGTTTGCTGTTCTGTGTGTGTGTATGGGTGTGTGTGTGTATGTGTACATAGTTTTCCTCTTTGAGAAACTGCTATTGTTGCTTCTCAGTGCACTTGGATGTCTGATGATTTTTTTTATTTAATGTACAGTCTAGGAAATATAAAGGTTACTGTTATTTTATCTTTATGTTGATATTTTTCTCTTTAATATTTGCATTAAAATTGTTCCCCCAAATAGAATAGCTGCATGATAAAGCAACCAACCAACAAATAAACATATCTACCTACACATACATATGTAAGTCTATATATTAATCTCTTTCTGTATCTAATTAATATATATGTATAATTTAGCCTTTCCTCTCAAGCAAGGACATAAGTGGTAAATTAATGATAATATAATCTCTACTATAGAATGGCTGGTCTATTCTGCATGGAGCAACCTCTCCATCATGTGCACTTTTAAGATATTGCTACTGAAGTTAAAGCCATGCTAAGCTCTTGAAACTGTAAATATTAATTAATTTTAAAAGAAAGGGATGAAGCTCTAGGTAAGTTTTTATTTGTATAGCTCATATTATTTCTGTGTTTCCATGTGTCAGGTGATATTCTCAGAACCTTATATAGAACATTTCATTTAATAATTCCAAAAGTACCTATTAGGCCCTCTTATTATTTCCATTTTATAGATGAAAAATTGTAAGCTTGTCCAAGACCATAGCACTGGTAAATGACAAAGTTAAGTCCAAAACTGAACTGAAGGCCAAATTTCATGAAATATCTTGGGTGAGATATTTCTTGCCTCAGGTCTTCCACATAAAATTTAACAAATTTAATGGTATCTGGATAAATACAAAGTAATATTATTTTCTGTTCATCAAGGGGCAACAATGGGTCAGGTACTGTTTGAACCCTTTAAATATTCTTTGTCATTATTTTACCATTCTATCGAAGTATTAATGGTTGAGAAATGTCTTCAGATTAGGAAATGTTAAGGTTAGCAGCTACCAACCACCAATGACTAAGAATTAGATTCATTATTGTTCTAAGTCCTGTATGGTTCCATTATTCATCGTCAAGGCTGTAGGAAATCGACTAGGAAATGTGGGCTTTTCTCCTTAGCAAAGTCTAGGATTTACTGTTGCATGTCTCTACACCAGGAGGCCCATCTCCCCAAGCATACAGACAAGAGACAGACAAAGAGATCTTATTATTTCTCTTACATAATTCAGGTTTGTTTTTAGTATTCTATTAAGAATTAATGCACTCCTCATTTGTCTGCTCTGAGAAAAAAAAAAACATAAATGGCTTTTGGGATTTTACAGATCTAAAGTGCTTGAAAAGTGGGTCTTATTTTGACTTAATTAACTGGAGATGTTATCTGAAAAGGACTGACTCAATCACATACCAAGCAGGACAAATAATAATACACTTTTCTTCCCTGCCTTCATTCAGTTATTCACATCCGTTTATTCAACACATATTTACTGAACACTTAATGTGTGTAAAACTCAGTGCTTTCTTCCCTAAAAACCCAGCAGCAAGTGTATGATAGAGAGCTACAATTCTCTCGCACAGAGGGATAGCAGATCAGCGTTCATCCAAAGAGGAGATGGAGTTCTGGTTAGAAGAATGAGAAGAGGCTTTGCGAGGAGTGGACAAATGCATAGACTCTTAGAGGAAGGAGGGACTGTGACAGGTAAAGATGGCAAAGGGAGCAGCAAGACTCAGGCAGAAGAGGCACTCAGTGCAAAGGCATCAGGAACAGTGAATACTGTAATGAAGGCTATAACTGAAAATGGGCTGGATTAGTCTGTGAGGGGCTTTGAACATTGTGCTAAGGAGTTTAAGCTTTACCTGCCGGCCAGTGGCTCTCAAAGTGAGATCTCCAGTCTACTAGCATTCTCTTTGCTTCAGGCCCCATCCCAGACCTACTGAATCAGAATCTCTGGGGATGGGGCTTAGACTTCTGTAGTTTAACAAACCTCAAGGCTGTGCTGGTGCATGCTAAGGGTTAAGAACCAGTGCTGTAGCCAGGCCTTCCAAACAGATGTGTGTACTGGGAATGAGTGGCAGGTGTGCTGGAGATAGATAGTGACCTTTGCAGTCCTCAGGGTGGCTAGCAGGGCCTGGGGAAGCTGGAGCTCCTGGGCTGACTGTCCCTGGCAGAAGCAGCCTCATTCTTTTTCCTAGGGCACCAAGTTCTCTGACCTGAAATAGTAGTGCTGTGCAGAGCAGGCCTGTGGGCCAAACTTGCCATGTAGCTGGTCTTAGCATGTTCTTTCCTCACCAGCTAAGAATGGTTTACACTTTTAAAGGGTTGTGAAGGAGAAAAGGAAGAGAAAGTAGAAGGATCGGAAGAAACAGAAGGAGGAGGAGGAGAAGAAAATCGTGAAGGAGAAGGAGGAGAAAGGAAAGGAGAAGAGGGGGAGGAGGAGCAGCAGGATGAGAGTGGTATAATGGTATGTGTCTTGCAAAGCCTAAAATATTTACTGTCTGACCCTTTACAGAAAAATTTTGCTGACCTCTGATGTAGACAAGGAGAAATTATTTTTAAGAAGACGAGCAATAGGTCCAAAGAATTCATTAGGGAGATTTAGCATAATAACAGTATACAGAAAAGACAAAGTAAAAAGAGCTAGAAAGAGAAGCCAAATGTTCAAAACAGGTAAAGTGGTAGACTTGAGCAATGCAATACTCTTTGATTAGAAAGAAGAAATGAGTCTATAAGCCTTAGAGAAATTATATGCTTTAAGTTTAAATTGACCTAAGCACAATGCCATGGCAGGCTCTCAACAGCCGAAGAAACCATAGACTTTGTCAAGTTCAGCAATCTTTTGAAGTTTGGTTTCATTTTGAAAGAGTAAAACGATGCTGAGGGCATGACCTCTGAAATCAGAATCCCAAGCCTGCATCTTCTGGGATGGAAGACCATGAATGCATTGCTTCTCCTAGCTTTGTCTCAGTCCTCCTCTCTATAAAATGGATATAACAGTAATATTTATCTCTTAGGATTGCTGTGAGAAACAAGTTGGTAGAGACACGAAACTTAGAACTTAGCAGACTTATGTAAGCACTCAATGAATTTTAGTGATTGCATGTTCAGATATAAAAACTGTAATTACTTTTGCACCAACCTAATAGGTTTGCCTCGCATAGCCAGGAACAAATGCCAATATAAATGAACAAACAATAGCTAACACTGAAGTATATGAGTCAATAGGCTCTAAGTTCCTTACCTCTATCAATATACTTAATTATCACAACAACCTTAAGAGGTAAACCCCGAAAGGCTTCAGGAATATATAGCTGACTTCAACCTAACGAATTCAATCAAAAGCAGTCAGGCTATGCTGTGTGCAAGCCATGTTAGGCTATGGGAAAACAAAGTAACAAAACAAACCCCTGACCCCATGGAATGTCTAGTCTACCTTGCAGACTAAGTGAAGAATGCCATGTAGATGCTATCTGTAACAACAACAAAATGGAGTTTGTTTACAAACAAGAGATTAAATGCATGTTACTTTTGTAATCTGAGACAAATTAAGTGACAAATTGTCACTTAAAAGGTACTGTAGCTGTCATTTGCTCCTGTTTCTCAGTGGGAAGATTGTGATTTCAATGAGTGGAGCCGGAGTTAGAAAACAAGGAGTTTAGACTTGAAATCTCTAATTTATTTTATGTGTTTTGTTTTGTTTTGTTTTTTGAGACGGAGTCTCGCCCTGTCGCCCAGGCTGGAGTGCAATGATGCTATCTCCTCTCACTGCAAGCTCCACCTCCCGGGTTCAAACGATTATCCTGCCTCAGCCTCCCGAGTAGCTGGGACTACAGGCAAACACCGCTAAGCCCGGCTGATTTTGTATTTTTAGTAGAGACAAGGTTTCACCATCTTGGCCAGGCTGGTCTCAAACTCCTGACCTCATGATCCGCCTGCCTCAGCCCCTCAAAGTGCTGGGATTACAGGTGTGAGGCACTGCGCCCGTCTGAAATCTCTAATTTAATATTTACACAAACACACACACATACTAAGGTAAAATTCATGCTTGATGCACACGAATATTCTTAATTATAAATATATATTTTTATGTTCACTTGTTCATATGCATGTATGATATTCATCAGAAAATCAATTTTCAGTAATGAATTCTAGTGCACTTTAATAACTTTTGGGATGAGCACATTAAAAAGGACATATTTTATATCTATATTTAGGTAACAATTTAGAAATGGCAAGATGGAATGCCAATGAAGTCGAGGGTAAAAGTAAACACTTCATCAACATCCGAAGTTAAGGATTTTGAAAAAAAAAAGTTTTTTTTTAGGGGGTGTGTGGTCTCTAAAAGATAATTTATAGGATCGTATCGACAGAAAAAAGTTTGACTTGGAAAAAAATAGATTCCTGCTCTTCGTATAAACTCTTGCTCACTACAGATCTTCATAATATTAATTTTTTCTTCCAAATGTATGAGATCAGGATGATTTTATATGTGTGTGTGTGTGTGTGTGTGTGTGTGTGTGTGTGTTTGTGTGTATGTGTATACACCTCAGCTGTGTATTTCAAGATATAACATCATTTAGTGGCTATTGTTATTTACCTTCTGGAAGTTTATTAAACGTGCCTTGGGTCTCTCTGTTATTTTAAAATTTAAAATTACAGCACATGGATTAATACTACCGCTCCTTGGTTTTGTACCTCCTTACATGCTTAGTTCCCATTACCTTGGGAGCATCTGACTTCTGAATAGGTTGGTGCCTGTCTAACTCTGTGTTCTGAAAGCAAGAAACACCTGAAGGCATGATGTTGCCACATTAGTGGGGCTTTCTGAGCCTGGTTTTGCCTAGAGAAAAGCTAAATGTTGTGAGTTTTGTATTTATTTAATTTAAAAGTCCTCGTGGTCAGGGGAGGCTCCTGAGAATCCTATGCATGCTTCAGCCTTTTTCAATGTGCAAATCCCAAGCAGAAAAAAGACACCCACAGAAGAAACAATTACACTGTTGATTGGCTTATGATGGGACGCAAATACAGGACTCAAAAAGACAGAAAGTTGTACCATATGCAGAAAAATTTGCCCAACCAAATTCAGTTGCCCAAAGCCAATGCTTCTTCAGTAAACCAGAGAACAAATGTCATCTCACACAATGCCCATCTTTTTGCCCTTTCAGTTCTCCCTCATTCCTACTGCCTAATATGAACCTTTTTCTCACTGTGTGGTTCACCCCACAGTTTCAGATGGAATGAGGTCTCCCAGCTACCCATCCTGCACACTCTCTGGGCTTATGTCGTTGTGAAAATACACCCAGCTCCCTTTCCTTCTATAAACCAATCTCAGCTCCCTGTTTTCTTTTTTTTTCCCTTGTGTATTGTTTCTGAATTCAGATGGCTTGCTGCTTCCAAACTAAACACAAACTCTTTTCCTTCCACTCTAGACTTGTCAATTAGCTCTAATGTTTAATGTCCTCTCCCTCATCCTATCCCATACATTTCAAGCATATTCTCCATAACTTTTTCTATACTTTAAGGTTTTAAAAAAAGCTGACAGATAAGAGTGAAACACCTCAAACTACGTTTTTAGGCTAACAGTTATGTATTTATCACTTGTGCAAGGTAAAGTTGACCTTCGTATGCTGTATAATTCAAATACAATGTTTGATAGGCCAATGAAAACAGGATCAATCAACTATGTTAATGCCTCTTATTAATAATTTTGCTTTCAAAGATTTTTTTGCTCTAAAAGCCATATGGTCATGCTCACACATTTAATGTCTTTCTTCCAAGTCCTCCTCGAATTATTCACGTAAGGAACTACATTTCATCAATACAGATATATACACCTCATTAAATGACACAAGAGCCTGAACCTTTGGCCTTTGTTCCATGATGTTTGCTGACAGACCTGAGGAAGGGTATAGGAGTCAAAGCCACTTATTAAAAACCTCTACTGTGAAGAAAAACAACCTTGTATTTAAGTGGCTAGTAGGTACTTAGAATTATCTCCATAGTATGTAATGACTATCTAGAACCGTGATTTGTATAGAAACTGCATAGTTACCTTTGTAAAATGCCAATTCCAGTTTAAGAGAAACCTGAGATTATTTTTAAGAAGTTCACAGGTGTGGACCATATTTTAAGCAACAAGAATCTAGAGTGAGGACCAGTGGTTACTTTTGAAAAGGACATTTTACAGTTATATATTAAGCATGGAATACGGCTTCTCCCATCCACAAAAATAAAAGACAGCTTGTCTACAGTAATACATGGTTAAATTGGTCACCAAAGCACACACAATCCTGCTGTTGGTCACTGAAAATTCTGCCTTCTCAAAGTGGTAGTTTTCAGGGACAAGAGCCTGCAAAACGGAACAAAGAGTAAAAAAGGAAGGTAATGAATATCATAAGTAGAAAAAACATGACAGATCCTACTTCAGTGGCCAGAGGCAACCTAGCCTAGCGGTTTTGAGTCAGACTCCCTTAGACTTCAAATCTGGGTTCCTCTACTTACTAGCTGCTTGACCTTACACAAATTATTTTACCTTCCTCTGCCACATTTCCTTACCTATAATAAGGAATACTAATGTCTTACAGAGTAGTTGTAGGAAGTAAAAGAGATAATGTAAGAAAATAATATAATGCACTAGTATCACTACAATAAATGAAAACTACATAATTATACTCTTTAATTGTCAGAGATAAAATATATCAACTGCGATGCAAAGGAAACTCTCCAACCTTTGCACATATTAAGCAAATTACGTAGAAATTAATTAATGTCATTAAGGGATAGAAAGCCCCACCTAGAGCTTTAAACATAATGTTGGCTCATATATAGAAAATGTATCTTAAATATTTACAATTACCTCCAAAGAAGTTAAAAGAATAATGTAATAATGCAGGACATTATTAGGTGTTTGCTTTTTTGACTCTAAAATATACATTGTCTTTATTGTCTAGGACTTGTACTAAATGGCAGATAAGCTTTGCTGTATTTAGAAAAACATGTAAACAGAGGACAGAAGGCTTAATATATTGTAGCTTCCAAAGGAAATATGTGTTTTATATCTAAATTATATTTCTAAATATAAATACAGACTTTTATATTTAAAATATAGCCTTTGAAAACTTTTGATATTAGGTGGAAATGTATCATGTAATCATACTTAAAGTAAAAAATTCAGCTAAGTGTCACATATTTGATGACCAGTTAAGTTTTTACATCTTGTTCTGGAATTCATTGGCTTCATAGAGACACAGCCTAAGGTTTCACACATATCATGCCAGTTACTCTTATTTCAATTAATTGAGACTCACTGGGTCTTCACCTTGACTCAACACTCTTTGCTTCTTTATTCTTCTCTGGTGTTGCTATATTCACGTTGCTCTTCTTCACAGAGCTTTTCCTTCTGCTGTGCTTCTGCCCAGCCCCATGTGGATGTTGTAGAAAGAAAACAAGGTGCTGGAGAAACATAGAAGCAAATCCAGTGTGGAGTCTGCCAATGGAGACCTGTATGGCCTTGGACACAGCTTTTTCTCTGAGACTTGGTTTCCTTTGTTCATACCAACACCACTTTACTGTATTATTGTGAGGATTTGAGATAATATTGTTAAGCATTTGCATGGAGGGCACACATGGAAAATAGGCAATGTTTATAAACTTTTGTTTTTATTCGTTAAATGCCAACTGATGCACCACTTAGTCTTGAAAGCTCTGAAGACAGAAGCAGTTTTTTACCTCCTCAAATATACATAGGTGCATTTTATTTGCAACTCGTTACATTTTTATGCGGCATTTTAGTTATTATGTATAAATTATAGTCTGTGTAGATTATCTCCTTTATACGACTTGAAATTTCTAGAGGAAAGGTTTCCATATTCATATGTGCACCATGCTTCCAGCCAGGAGCTTATGAATAATAGGTATAATAATAAGCAATTCAATCAGTATTTCTTTAAAGGAGCAAAAAGCACTTTCTTACAAAACTCCTATCAATTTTTAAGTTGGTCTCCTTTGGGTTTCCCCCAATTTCTCCAACTTTTCAATGCCCCACTAAATTGAACTACATAAAACGCCAAATGTTTCACAAAGTTTTCCGTCAAACATGATTTATTTAGCAATCACATGTAATAAGAAATACAGAAAAATACAGCATAATAAAAACACAAGAATTGTAGGTTGTCATGTTAAAAATTAAATAAAAGAGGTTTCGGTTAAATGAAAAGGCATATAAACTCCAAGATATATGTGTTGGGAAGCTGAGGTTAAAAATGCAAAGCAGTACATTCAAGGCGCAGCAGCCTAACCTATCAATCCCTCTCTTCAGATGGGCTCAACAGTAATGTTTGCAGAAAGGACAGGCACAGATAACCTCCACTCTGACCTTCTACTAATTAGTGCTAAGTAGTAGCTGTCTTACAGAGAGGAAAACAAAGGAAGAAATATAAAAGCTTAAAAGAAAAAAAAAAGAGAAGGAGGGAGTGTAGCAGATAGAAAGAGAGAGATTAGGAAAATAAGTACAGCAGCAGCATGACAAATCTTCTGAAGGAGTAAAACTTTTTTTTTTTTTTTTTTTTTTTTTTTTTTTTTTTGCACTCTCTCTGGAAGTTTGGTCACAGTGCTTTGTAAGTCGCATAACCTGGGAAATTAGGTTAAAGCCCATATACAGAAATTGATGAATTCTTTATATTCCTCTACTTTTTAGTAATAAGGTCTTATAGATCTTAAATATTGATAGAAACAAAGTGGATATGCCTCCTATGACATTTAAGAAATAGTATTTCTATTTACTTCTTCGAGAGATTCTATAGCTTTACTGACAGACAACTGGCTCAAATAGGAACAACAGTAATTACACTCCCCAGATAGATTCTATTTTAAATGCACAATATTTTCTAGCTGGTAAATAGTTTGCTTTAAAAAGACATTAAAAGCAGTAGTTACAGTCTCTCCATAAATAGAAATAAAAAGTCCATTTGAAAGGACAAAAAGTAACCATGATGTACATATCTATAAATGTTTTTCCCAGCACATTATTATAGATCAATCTTACTGCTTACATTTAAAATATCAATTACATTGTAATGTTTATGATACAATTCAATTATTTAGCTGTGTTTTGCACAAGATTCAGGTGACACTAAAGCCAAGGATCTATTCACAGAACAATTAAAAGCATTTTATACAGCCTACATCCAAATATATCTTAAATTACAATGATGCATACTAACTATGCATATAGAATATGGCTTACACATTAAAAGAGATCTAAGTTGTGAGTTATAAAATCTCACCACTTAGGCTTAAAAGCTTCCGATTGTACCCTTTTCTAAAATATTGCTTAACATAGTGGAACCCAGGAAGGAAGCAGGTGCAGCAGAAAACTCGTTAGGATGGATGGATCCTCCTTCACGTGATTTAACTGATGGCTACTCTTGATTCTTTCCAGCCAATTTTTACCTTTCACAAAGATAAATTCACTGAAGTTCACAATCATTGCAATGCTTGTACAGTGAAAAGTTACAACATCTAATTGTGCTTGACTTTTCTTGTCAGATAACAACACATAAAGGTAGTTTTTCAGCTTTGAGCAAAGGAAAGGGTTTGCACATGCTCAGGCAAAACATGACAAGGAAGCAGGGCCTCTGAGGGCTGCAGTTTGTTTCTGTGTAGTAAAATATAAAAGTCACGTCAAATAATGTTATCTGTACAGAAAAGTGTGGGTTTTCATTTTCATAGACATTTTTGAACACACACACACACACACACACATACATTCTTGTCTCTTATCTCTTGGCTGGTAAAATATTTTGTTACATCCTGATGGGATAAACATCCCACTGGCAAATTTCATTTTCCATTCTAGTGTCTGTCTCCACCAATGGCTGGTGGTCTTGTTATCATGAACTGTAGACAGCATGTGACTTACTTGTAACCACACCCATGGAGGTAATGCATTCGTGCTTTGAAACCATGGGGCTGGACGCAGGCTTGTACACGGGTTCAGAAGAAGGTTTCGCTGCCATTTCCCAGTATGAGAGTTTACAAACGCAGTGTTCATCAGGCCACCTAGCTGGGGATCTAATGCTCCACTGTTGGATTGTAGCATTGCTCTGATGCTTCAACCAGCTCCTCAGCATCCCGCCTGTCATTCCATTCCCATGCATTTAAAATAAGAAGGACAATCTAAATAGTCTATTCCCCAGCACAGCAAAAAAATTTTTTTCCATAATGTTGTTTTTGCTTCCTTTTATTTAAGACCTTGAAAAATTTATAGTTATAGCACTCTGTGTAAGACAGTGCAAGGAAGTAAATTTTGAAATATCTCATCTTCTGCACATGCATTGCACAGTCATTATGACAGAGTAAAAGCAAGAAAAATTAAAAACTGTCTGACTTTTGTTTCAAAAATTCCTCTGGCTTGATTGAAGAAGGCCAAATTGTGGAGGGAAAAAAATGGCACAAGCACTGGCCAAAAACTCTGATAAAAACTTGAGTGTATTTATTTGACCAGAGTTGCTAGCTCAAAATTTATGTTCTTCTTAATTCCTTGTATAGGAGTCAATTAAAATGGCCCAATCCAATTCTACGTTGAAAGAGGAGCTATAGCTTTGTGGAAAGTTGAGAATTCAGGATGTTTTCATGCTGTTTTCATTGTCCTGAAATAAAATCCAAATGAAAATGTAGATCAGAGAAGGAAGAGTGGGGAGTGGTTGGGCACATGCTCGTCAAAGAGTACACAATTTCAGTTAGATAGGAGGAATCAGTTCAAGAGGTCTACTGTAAAACATGGTTACCGTAGTTAAAAACCAATGCATCATATTCTTGAAAACTGCTGCTAAGAGAGATTTTAAATGTTCTCCCCACAAAAACAGATGAGCATGTGAAGTAATGTTAATCACATATGTTAATCATATGTTAATCAGCTTGATTTAGCCATTCCACAATTTCAAAAAAACGTGTTCACACCATTTTTATTTGTGAATTTAAAAATAAATAAATAAAAAGAAAAGAAAACATAGAAACTGAAGGTCATCATTTAGTCACACACAGGTATCAATTACTGTGTGGCAATTCACATTGCACTTTATATACCTTGTCAAAAATAAGGGATTTTTTTTTTTTTTCTTTTTTTTGTGAGAAAGAGTCTGGGTCTGTCGCCCAGGCTGGAGTGCAGTAGCGCCATCTCAGCTCACTGCAAGCTCTGCCTCCCTGGTTCATGATACTCTCCTGCCTCAGCCTCCCAAGTAGCTGAGACTACAGGCACCTGACACCACGCCCGGCTAATTTTTTGTATTTTCAGTAGAGACAGGATTTCACCATGTTAGCCAGGATGGTCCCAATCTCCTGACCTTGTGATCTGCCCGCCTTGGCCTCCCAAAGTGCTGGGATTACAGGCATGAGCCACCGTGCCCAGCCTGCTTTCTTTATCTACTATCTTTCTAATAGAGAGTGGTTTTATATCAGTTGGAATTTCTCTTCCTATTTCTGCTCTGGGTGTGTGTGCGTGTGTTTGTATATGTGTGTGTTCAATTCCAGCAAAAAACTGGTTCTCTAGATCAGATAGGCATATGGGCCTGGCAGGCAGTGTAAATGAGTTAAGTGGGCCAGTGTGAGTGTAAAACAACTAGACTCACAGGGACCATAGTCAACTAAAGAACATAAGCCCTGCCTAAAGACATTCCAAAAGATATTTTAAATCAGTGTGAAAGCCCAGACAAGTCTACTGACTAAATACAGCCCACAAATCATCAATTTTTGATGTCTTATTGTATAGCACACAATGTTAAAGAGTAGGCAATGGTCACGATAGGGAACGCTATCCTCCCAGTGCATAACAGGTCTGACAGTGGCTTGCTTTTGAAATGCCAGAATTTCCTGACATATCTTTCAAGAAAGATCATGTGATAAATGATATGCCATTAGCTTTTTAAATAACAAAGCAGCCTGGGATTATACATCCAACCATTCTATTTTATTTCCTTTAATAAACAAAAACATAAAAGAAAAATTTAAGCAAAACAAAACACTTTCATGGACTAAAATCTCTTAGAAATGATGGCAAAATTTTACAACAATGTGAAAAGTAGATTTCAAGGGCTTTTTTCTTGTCCTAAGTGTAGTGTTGCACATTGATTTATGAAATCTCAACACGGCACAGATTTAATTAGAGCTCAATATTTTCTGGGAAAGTGCCTCACAGTGGCACCTACACATTGAGAGCAAAGCAGGCAATGGCTTTCAGAGACATGGCCAGGCTGCTATAACATCTATACTTTCTGTGATGGCAGCCAGCAAAGAATTAGCTATCAGTCACAAAGAAGGTGTGCTATATTTGCAACAGAAACCCTGCAAGCCAATTCTGACCCTCAGACATATTTTTTCTTGTCCACAAAGCATTTCAAAAAACTTTGAGCCAACAGGAAAAATTGGAAGAGTTTACATAAAGAATCTTTCTTAACCACTAGAAACAGCTGGCAACACTGGGCCCTTGCTCTTTCAGAGTAAAAATCTGTCAGAGCCAGAGAGAAGCTGACTGTAGCCTTCAGATTGGGGGTGCTGTGTCCTCTCTGTTTCCAGGACTGATCACTGCCTGCTGTCTCCCAGACACCATGCCTGAGTCACAGTTGCCAATTGTCACCACTCCTGTTGTTTTTAGACCTTGCCCATCTCCCTCATTTAAAAGACCTATTTGTTTTTGAAGCTATGTGAATTTCTGTCTGAAGTTTGAGTAAAGATATTCCAACAATTAAACTTTGCACCAATTAACTTTGAGATAATTCCTTTAACATATATTGTAGGACTGTATCAACTCAGTTGCAGCAGAATTCTATTGAGGCTACATAATTAGTGAACATACAAAATTTATAAGGTGCTACTGAAGACCATATTTCCTGGAAAACTGTGCACCAAAGGCAGGGCTTTCTCAAACTGAGAAGGAAGCTAAATAATTTAATTGGCCTTGACAGAAAAAGAAATTGCCAAATCGTCTACTCGGGCTTAAATATTATATTTAGTTTGAGGAGGCCTCAAACTGTTCTAGCTTTGGGGGTTTTTTAGTTGAAAAATGTAAAAAGGGGCCGGGTGCAGTGGCTCAGGCTCACGCCTGTAATCCTAGCACTTTGGGAGGCCGAGGCAGGCAGATTGCCTGAGCTCAGGAGTTTGAGACCAGCCTGGGCAACACGGTGAAACCCCATCTCTACTAAAGCACAAAAAAATGAGCCAGGAGTGGCGGCGTGCGCCTGTAGTCCCAGCTTCTTGCGGGACTGAGGCAGGAGAATTGCTTGAACCTGGGAGGCAGAGAGGTTGCAGTGAGCTGAGATCGCGCAACTGCACTCCAGCCTGGACAACAGAGCGAGACTCGGTCTCCAAAAAAAAAAAAAAAAAAAAAAAAGAAGGAAAAAGAAAAATGCAAAAAGATACTTCATTAACTGCTAACTGAATCTCATCAAAACCTTTTCTGATGAAATGCCAGACTCTCACTTACAGATATACATTTATATATACACACACACACATATATAGATATACATATGTATGCATATAAATTGCCTTAGGTATTTTCATACAATGAACAGTTATTTTCACAAATGTATTGGTAACCTGTTATCTACACACAATTTTTGGAAAATTTTCATAAATATTTAAGATCCGTTATCATAAATGTCTAGGAAATGCTGATCCTAAAGTTTTGTTTTGATGCTATGTGATGTATACTGGCTTGAATATGACCTGTAGGAAAAATTCTTAATTTTGTTTTACTTGGTTTTATAAAGATACACATTTGCCAACAAAACCCTTTGTGACTTAAAACATCTATAAATATTCCGCTGAATTAGTTTTCCCTAAAATATACCTCCGGGGCTTCACTGTGTATCATGAGGACATAAGGAGTCTTCTAAAATGATCACGGGCTCTCGAGGTAATAAATTTATAGTCTGGATAGACAGTAGGGGGAGGAACTGATGTAGCATATAAAACAATATATTTGTTAAAGATAGAGAGGGGTTTTCTTTGCTGAATAGTCACTTTGAACTTGATTTCTTTCCAAGCTTTATATACAAAATAGGGATCACACTCACTAACTCTGGAATTGTTGAGAAGATTCAGTAAGATAATATATACAAGATGTCCACCACAGTGCCTGACACTTTATTGTTGCTATTAATGAAACTATTCTTATGAATAAAAGACAGTTTTACAACTAACTGTCTTTGTAACTCAAGAATATTGAGGAAGAAATTATTTTAAAAGCGAATCACGTTTTAGCACTTTCACATCTAAAGTAACAGCTGTGGAACTAATAGCAAAATCTCTACGGTTTGGAATGGTACCCACAGCATTTTCTCTTGCCCCAACCCACCACCCCAACAACAGGATGTGTTACAACACTTGGATTTTGTTCTTTACTTCTTCTTATTTTTAGTAGATATTAAGACATCTCCATTGTAAATACACATCCCTCCTATCTAACTGCCCATATCTCCGCCATCGGTTCAAGACAAATGAGTTCTCAATTTTAGTGGACAGAAATATCAACAGACTGACTTATCAAAAATTCAAATTTTCAAGGCATCACTCCCAGAGTTAATAATTTCATAGACTGAAAACAAGCCCTAGAAGCTGAATTTTTAAAAAGAGAACCATAAATGCACATGTTCACAGATTTTAATGAATATGATATTTGCTTTATAATATGTACTTGCTTTGTTTTAATTACTGGATATAAACATATTTTTACATATAATAAAACAAGAAATCAGTCTAAAACATTTATATTTCCTACATGACATGGAAAAAGCAATGAGGATTAAACATTCCCATGAACTTATTTATTATTATTATTTTGAGATGGAGTCTTGCACTGTCACCCTGGCTGGAGTATAGTGGCCTGATCTCAGTTCACTGCAACCTCTGCCTCCCAGGTTCAAGCGATTCTCCTGCCTCAGTCTCCCAAGTAGCTGGGATTACAGGTGCCTGCCACCACACCCAGCTAATTTTTTTGTATTTTTAGTAGAGACAGGATTTCACTATGTTGGCCAGGCTGGTCTCAAACTCCTGACCTTGTGGTTCGCCTGCCTTGGCCTCGAAAAGTGCTGGGATCACAAGTGTGAGTCACCGTGCCCGGCCATTTTTAAAATTATTTTTAAAGAATGAAAATTTCAGTCTCAGTAAATATAATTTTTGTTGATTAACAAATTAAGAACTCTTTGAAAAGGTAAATATTTAAAATTTACCTGTTAAGATTTTGTCTCAAAGGATTAATAGAGATTTTAAAAAAATATCTAGGAAGGCATTTAAATAGGATAATTTCATCTCTAACGGTATTCTGCAAACCATTTATTTTAGAAGTTAAGTTTCTTGTCTATAAAATAAAGTTACCTCTCATGTTTAAAATGACAGAAGTCTTTAAGGTGTTTCAGGCCTATGAATGTGTCTCATGTTTTTCTTCAGCATTTACTAGGTCTTCTGAGTTCTTATGAAGATCAGGTTCACCTAAAAACATAAGGAAACAAAACCAAAACAAAACAAAATAAAGCTTTGGAAAAAACTAGTAAGATTAGGAGACTGAAGAACTTTGTAAAATGTTGAAGACTGAATTTTACAATGGATTTTGTGGCACAGGTTTTCAAAGATACCAAACACTTTCCTTTCAGCCTGTGGATCTACATAGTATAACAAGCTGTCTTCTGTTGGTTACATAACTTTCTCAAGCTGTGATTTAATCTGAGAATACAGAAATAAAATAGATGAAACATGTTTAAACATCTATTAAATCTCATGTAAAAAATCATGTTTTTTTCTGAATATTTTTTAATTGGAACAAATTCCTTTAACTAAACCTTCTAATGATCAATGTCTTTTACCACACATTGCTTAGTTGCTATGAATTTTTAAAAATGAGTATGAAAGGATAGTAGTGTTTAAGATACAATCTGTCAAGACAAACTAATCTTGGAATCACTCAGTTTCCATATAAACTTTGAAGAAAAATAAAATATTAGCATGGAAAAATCTTTCAACATATCTGGAGAGGTTGTAGAGAATCTATGAAAATAGAAGTATAAAGCAAAATGTTTAGATAAAAGAGTCTTATTACATAAGTAACAAAGTAAACAAAATAAACAGAAATTAATTTTTGAGTCAGTTACTTGAAATATCTTGATAGTTCAGGAAATAGTCATATATAATGGAAAGTTCTTTCTGTCTGAAGTTTGAGTAGATATTCTAACAATTAAACTTTGCGCCAATTAACTTTGTTATAATTCCTTTAACATGTATTGTAGGATTGTATCAACTCAGTTGCAGCAGATTTTTGTTGAGGTTATGCAACTAGTGGACATACAGAATTTATCAGGTGCTATTACAAAGCAATTTTGTCTTGAAAGTATGCAGGGTGGGGACTTATCTTCTCAGCCAAGATCAAAATGTCAGGTAGTCTCATTACTTTCCTGATCATTCTTAGAGAACTAAAAACATCCTGTGATCACATTAAGTTGCCAAAGTCTCAAATCAGACAATAGAAGTTCTGGTCTCATGTAATACACATCGTCAAACAAAAATAAGACTCCTTTCCCACCTTGGGTTTGTTACAGAACCCAAAAATGGTGCATGTGTGTGGAGCGGGGTGGGGTGTGTATGGTTGATGTTTCTCTCATTTCTTCTTTGCTCTCTCTCTACTGGCTACTTTGGACTCCTGAGCAGGGGAGAGAAGAAGGCTAAGAGGAGCAGCAGTGTTGTAGGATGGCTTTGCACTCACTAGACCTGGCAGGCATTTACAGCTGCCTTTATTTTCTTATAAGAAGCACACTCATGGGCTCTTAACAGACTTCTTGTCAAGGACCATGGCTTTTTACCAGGTTGGTAAGACCCATGAATCTCTGGCTTCTTTACAATGTCCACAGCTCCTGGAAATTTGTTGGTACATTTCCAGCTTCTGTCTGCTGAGGTCCCATCACCCTTCCAAATGTGGGTGGGTACATTTGGTTCACATGACACACTCTTGAGGCATTTGTTTCCATGAATGACTGGAAGAAAAGCTGAAACCTACACAGCTGTCTCTCTTTTGGCTCACCTGCCAACACTTAACTCTTTAGATCTCTCAGGTAGGAACTAGATTCCATTCCCAATATCTTCTTAACTTCAATCTCCCCAAGGGTCTTGGTGAAGTTCTCCTCCCTTGATTTGAGGTGAAGAAGGAAGCATTTCTACACTTTTCCCAATAGCAGATAAGTTTTTAAAGAAATCCTCTTCATAAATCTTTTTTTTTTCGAGCTCAATAACCTGACCCTTTCATTTGTTTGAATTGGGAAAGGGTTTTATGCATCTTATTACTGAGTTATGAATCTTCTTTGAAATTCTTGTCTCAAAAATCAGGTTTTTTTCTGACATTTATCATGTTAGAGTCTTGGCTTAAACTTTGGATTTAATGTTCTGTTACTTAAGACTAGATTAGAACAGAACAAAACAGTCTAGAATAGAACAGAACATAGTAAAAAGAACAGACTGAATTACGAGAAAGGAATAGAAGTAATCAACTAAGTCACTGGTTCTCAAAATTTTTTAGAGAACTTTTTACAATGGATAAAGGACACTAAGGCCATCCACTACCAAAGTATTTATCTTATTTCTAGTGGATAAAGAAATCAGCAGTAATAAATGAGTAAAAGAAAAACGAAGAAAGTAATCAAATGGTAACAAGGCAGCAATTATAAAAAATAACAAATCCCTAAATGATACACATATTATACCCAATAATAATTCTGTACATGTGATTAGCAACAATTAAAAACTATGATGAACTCATGATAACAGTTTTGTAGCACTGAAGAAGGGTCTTCCTTGAAAACTAAAATTCCAGCTCTTTTCAGGGATAGACACACAATTGCTAAGGAATTTCATGACAGCCAGATAGTAGAGTCCTCAGCAAATCCAAATTACATTACTTCTAGTTGATAAATCTTTAGTTGTAGAAGCCTTTACAATTAACTTGGGCAATAATACTTGTTAGTGACCCTTAGTATGTCATAAAAAAGGAAGTCATATTATTCTGACATATCATTTTCCCACAAAGAGGAAATAATTTGGATTTTCAATCCATTAAATATCACCTAAGAAGACCTTTATGGCCCAAGAGTGTACCATATAAAGGCTTTGAGAAACATCCATATACCAAGGCTCCAAACGGTTTTGAATCGTAGGTCCCTCTTGTAGTCTGGTGAAACCTATGGCCAGCTTTTCAATGTAAAATTTATAAATAAAATAAAATATATATGATTACTACGAATTCTAATCAAAATACAGTTATCAACATATTTACGTAAACCTAGTGATGTGCTATAGTATTATATATGCTTCTTTATTAATGCTTTAAATTAAAAGATCTAATTGAAGGTCTACTATCTGTTTTGAAATAATGATATCAAATGATACTTCAAGGTTGCTACACTAAATGTAAGTGTGTAATAAGTATATAATAAATAAATAGATATATAGTTCTATTGATGACAAAAATACCATAAATGTTGATGTATATTTTTTCCTACAAATGAAGGAAATGATAAATTTCAGTTAAAGACTAGTAAAAAGAAATCCCTCTCTAAGTATTCCGACCCTCCCTATATAACCCTGCATTAAAACTTGATCTAGTCTAACTTCATTTTTCAGGCAAGAAATAGGCCCAGAATAATCAGCTGACTTTCTACAATGCAGATTATAAATAGATAACCTGAAGTCAAAACGACTGGCTTTTAATTCACTGATACTTCAAGAAGACCAGTAATGTGACCTTTGAATTTCATTTTACTGGAAGGGTTTGCAAGGTCATATATATAGAAAGCTGCTTATTAGGAATGAATGCAAGTGGCCTGCTCAAAGAAATTGCATATAAACTTGTTTGTCAGCCAGGAAAAAGAGTGAAAATAAAGGAACATCCATAATTCTATTCATTTCAAAGAGTTTTAGGTGTTCATCTCAACCAGTTTCAAAAGTTCAAGTCTAAAAAAAGTAATTTGTAAAATGATAAGAAATATTATGAGTTTGCTTTGTAAATAGAGTCTCAATTCTTCAAGGAGCAGCAAGGGGATAGTTGTTATAGGAGAGACGCTTACCAAAACCAACAGAAATCCTCTAAATTTAGCTAATCTAGGCTTTTAGATTGCAATTTGAGCTCGCTTTTCCCATATTAGAATCATAATGTGTTAGACTCCTGGTGCTGTAAATAACACTTGCAGGGAATTACAACAAACACACTATCAAGTGGATATTAGAGACTTTTGTTCTCCAGTCACGGTCTCACTATCTGAGAAATAACCTGTTAGGATAAATTATTATACAATTGAGAATATGACAATAATAATCAATACTTTGTGAATACCTACTAGGTGGCAGACACTATTCTAAGTGCTTCACTCACCTCACTTCCCTGAATCCTCTCTGCAAATTTATTATTATTATTATTATTATTATTATTATTATTAGAGACGAAATTTTGCTGTTGTTGTCCAGGCTGGAGTGCAATGGTGTGATCTCAGCCCACTGCAACCTCAGTCTCCTGGGTTCAAGCAATTCTCCTGCTTCAGCCTCCCAAGTAGCTGGGACTATAGGTATCCACCACCACGCTCAGCTAATTTTTTTTTGTTTTTTGTTTTTTGTTTTTTTGTATTTTTCATAGAGATGAGTTTCACGTGTTGGCCAAGCTGGCCCTGAACCCTGACCTTCAGGTGATCCACCTGCCTTGGCCTCCCAAAGTGCTGGAATTACATGTGTGAGCCACCACACCTGGCCTCCCTCACAGCAACCGTATAAAGTAAGGTTAAACAATTGTGGAAGCTGAGACATAGCTTGAAAGCTATCTGCCCAAAGTCTTAAAGCCAGCAAGCAGCTGGATCCCTCTGAAAAAGGACAACCAGAATATTGGCCTCTAGTTTGACTGTTTCCCAAGCTACAATCGTGAGTAACCTACCCTCACCATTTCTGCCATATTCATATGCCACCTATCCTCTCACTTACCTAATATTTTTCTTTAAATAGACTTTAAATTCACTCTTTTAAAAAATTAGTTTTGTTCTCAATAGTAATTTTCCTACCACAGAAATAAATTTTTTGTTCTTTTTGTATTTTTCTAATACCTCAAATCCATAATTAAAAGATCATTTCTCATGTAGATATAAAAAACAAAATGATTTAATAGCTTATTTTGCACTCCCTATTTTTGACTTACCTAGCCCAACAATCCCTGCATGTGAGTAGGAAAATCATTGTTATGATTTTCATTTTAGGGATGAGAAAGTCATGATTAGAGGGGTAACTGACTCTTCCAAGGCACCATAGCCTAGGTGAATTTGGGAGACAGAATCACAAGCTATTCCTCAGAGCAATGCCCTGGTTAATTTTTTCAATTTACAGCAATAGTAAATGGTGTTTGAAATATACTTACCACAGATTTGGTTTGTGCAGTCTTTTCAACAGAAATACTAGCTCTGAGTAACACTGCATTCTTATTTCTTCATGAGAAGAATATTATCTTTGCTATGTATAACAGTATTTCCTTAAGCAGACACGTCTCTAAGTTGCTTCAGTTTTACTTTTAGACCATTTATATAGTTTATGTTGCAGATAACTAGAATAAATTGGTGATCAAAGATTAAAGTTACAGTCATTGGAGAAATGTAATGTAGGATAAATCAGATATTCTGATTTTAATTGGTGTTCTGGCACCCATATAATGTAGTTTGCCTTACATGCTGGGAAAAAGAAATCTGTTTTAATTCCAGGGGAAATACTTTCCCTATTTTTTTCCTCTTAATTTTAATGGAGAAAAAGCAGTTGTATGTGTTCTTTTACTTCGCAGTATGCATGAAGGCAACAGTAAGATAAGAGAGGACCGCACACTAGGTAGAAGAAAAAGAAGACTGTGAAAACAAAATTCCACTTAATTCCCAAATATGCTAGCTCCAATCCTGTAAAATTAGAGAAAGTAATACCTTAAAGTGTTACATAAGATACAAATCAAGAAATAGGTAAATTATGTATTGGTTCACTAAAGAAAAACAAAAACATCTGATTTTGAGGAAAATACAGCAATTTACTTTAGCAAGCTTTAGACTTATACCCAATGCATATGTGCTAGGCATCTTGATATGTAGAGAGTTTTACAGGTGATCTATGGAAAATGAAAATTTTATATGTATATTCATCTGCAAATCAGTGAAATTATACTCAACTTGGGGCAGCTAATACCTTATCAAATAGCCAGAAATCTTAATGCTTAAGTTACACTGAAAGAGTTTAACAATGTAGGAGGTAGTTGAATTGTCTCCTTGAAAGAGTTGTCTAATATTGGGTCTAAAGGTTGTATATGTTTTGTTGGCACACAGGTAGGAGTATGCTCTTAGTGAAGGGATAAGGAGGTATAGTGGAGTCTGAGCAAAGGCAGGAGGTTGAAAAGAAAAATGATATATGCCGGGAAAGGAATGAAGTCCAATTGAGAAAACTACTGTGAGCTCCTACCCACTGGTTAAAGCAATTATTTCTCCATCGGAGTGTCATTCTTTTAGAGGAAGACTCAGATAGCTATTAAAATGTTATTATTCCTAGAAGGGAACTTTGTGACTGAATTGCAGATCTTCTTTTTTTTTTTTTTTTTTTTTTTTTGAGATGGAGTCTAGCTCTGTTGCCCAGGCTGGAGTGCAATGGCCGGATCTCAGCTCACTGCAAGCCCCGCCTCCCGGGTTCACGCCATTCTCCTGCCTCAGCCTCCCGAGTAGCTGGGAGTACAGGCGCCCGCCACCTCGCCCGGCTAATTTTTTTTGTATTTTAGTAGAGACGGAGTTTCACCGTGTTAGCCAGGATGGTCTCGATCTCCTGAACTCGTGATCCGCCCGTCTCGGCCTCCCAAAGTGCTGGGATTACAGGCTTGAGCCACCGCGCCCGGCCTGCAGATCTTCTTAAAAGAAAGCAGGGTCTGAAGAGCAGGGAGACGATAAGAATGTACGGGCATTAATTGAAGGTAGAGAAGATGGTGGTGGCAATGGAGAGAGCAGCTCTGGAGTGGTGAAGTTAAGACCATTCAAATCACACTTTATCTCTTGTAAAGAGTGGCAGGAATCAGCCATGGAAATGCTCAGATTTGGCTCTTAGAGGCAAGCTGATGTGGAAGGCAACATGGGGCTGCTCTAATTTCTCAATTAGGATGAAAAATGGGATGAAAATTGAGTCTGATGTTGGAGATACTGAAGGGTAGGAGATTCAGAGGCAGGTAAGGGATGAGAAATTACATAAAAGGTACAATGTACACTATTAGGGTGATGGCTGTACTTGAGTGTGAGAGATGTGCCAAAAATTCACATATTCTTTATCTCTATAAATAGGACAAATTAACTATAGAATATTGATTTTAACTATCTACCTAAGTGAGTTTCAAAAGCTAGAACTTGGAAAAAATAATTTGTAAAATGATGAAAACATTTTGGCTTTCCTTTAAGTACTCTGAATAAACTATTCTGGTTGATTGAGTTTTCTTTGTAAAGCTGGATGAAGAAAACAAACAAACAATAACAACAACAACAAAAAACAAACCTCAATTGTCTTTAGTAAAACTGTCAATACATAAATCCATTTCTGTGCCTGAATGGAGAATGCTGAATATGATTGAATTTGTTTTGATGATGACAATCATGTAAAAACAAAAACAAAAAATCCTGAGGTGCATTGTTCTAAACATAAACCATTAATTCTCTCCTATACATGTGCACTAGATATATACCTGTCAAATATGTATCATTCATCTTTATCTTGAAAGGATCTGGGAAGCTGATATGGTTTGGCTGTGTCCCTACCCATATCTCACCTTGAACTTAATAATCACCACGTGTCAAGGGCAGGGCCAGGTGAAGATAATTGAATCATGGGGGCAGTTTCCCCATACTGTTCTCATGGTAGTGAATAAGTCACGCGAGATCTGATGGTTTAATAAATGGGAGTTCCCGTGCCTCTTGCCTCTCTTGCCTGCTGCCATGTAAGCCACGCCTTTGCTTCTCCTTTGCCTTCCACGGTGATTGTGATGCCTCCTCAGCCATGTGGAGCTGTGAGTCCATTAAACCTCTTTCTTTTATAAATTACCCAGTCTCAAGTACGTCTTTATTAGCAGTGTGAGAACAGATTACTACAGAAATCATTTAAAAATCAATTCTTAAATTTTCTGGTTTGTTACCATTATCAATTTACAAGTTAAAAAATTAATTGAAGGATCTACTTTCAATGTGGAATTTTATAACATAATACTATTACTGACAAATTATTTTTCAAGTTGCTCAGCTTTAAGAATGTCAGAAAAAAAAATAAGGCATTCATATTATGTAATTTTACCACTTATCCGAAATCACTCACCTATAATTTTTCATTGTTCTGAGCTCTTTTTTTTTTAAATGGGCCCAAACATGAATATAAAAAATATGTCAAATTTTAAATTCTGTGATTTGTTTGTTTGTTTGTTTTTTGTTTTTTAGACAGGGTCTCATTCTGGTCACCCAGGCTAGAATGCAGTGGTGCTATCATGGCTCAACTGCAGCCTCCACCTCCTGGGCTCAGGTGATCCTCCCAACTTCAGACTCCCAAGTAGCTGGAACCACACAAGCACGCCACCATGCCCAGGTACTGTTTTATACTTTTTGTGGAGATGGGGTTTCGTCATGTTGCCCAGGCTGGTCTTGAACTGCTGGACTCAAGCAATCTGCTCACCTCAGCCTCCAAAAGTGTTGGGATTACAGGCATGAGCCACCATGTCCAGCTGGGAAATTCTGGCTCTTTATGCAATAACCTTAAAATGATGCAATACACAACCACATTTATATTTTAAATTCTTCTATTTGACTAAATATGGACTAGATATATACATGTAGGATAAGCATGTATCATTCATCTTTATCATGAATGGCTGTAGGAAATTGATATGGTTTGGCTGTGTTCCCACCTATATCTCACCTTGAACTATAATAATCCCCACTTCAGTCGGGTGCAGTGGCTCACGCCTGTAATCCCAGCACTTTGTGGGGCTGAGGTGGGTGGATCACCTGAGGCCGGGAGTTCGAGACCAGCCTGACCAACATGGAGAAACCACATCTCTACTAAAAATATAGAAAATTAGCTGGGCGTCGTGGCACATGCCTGTAATACCAGTTACTCGGGGATCAATTCTGAGGCAGAATTGCTTGAACCCGGGAGGCAGATGTTGCCGGTGAGCCAAGATCACGCCATTGCACTCCAGCCTGGGCAAAAAGAGAGAAACTCCATCTCAATAATAATAATAGTAATCATCCCCACGTGTCAAGTGCGGGACCAGGTGAAGATAATTGAATCATGGTTACAGTTTCTCCCATGCTGTTCTCGTGGTGGTGAATAAGTCTCATGAGATCTGATGGTTTTATAAACGGGAGCTCACCTGCACAAGCTCTCTTGCCTGCCGCCATGTAAGCCATGACTTTGCCATGATTGTGAGGCCTCAACAGCCATATCAATAATCTGTCTATATGTATTTTAGCATAAAGTGTTACTATAGCTCAAATTATTTTATCCTAAGTTATCTGTACAGGAAATTGCATAAGAACATAACTTAGTAAGGAGGAATAACTTAAGTTTATAATTATTAAGAAAAATATTAGTAGCAACAGTAAAAACAATAGTAAACATTCAGAAAATGTTTACCATGTACCAAGCACTGTCCTTAGTGCTTCACATATTTTATCATCTTATCCTTTCAACATTTTTTTTTACCCAAGGTCATATATCATCTAAGTGACAGAGCTGGGCTTTCAACCCCAGAGCTATGAATTTTATTACTAAGTTGAAGAGTTTGGTAACGCAGTGCTAAGGCCTTGACTCAAAGGGGAAAGTACTACTGATTGGAAAGGGCAGTAGCATTCTTAGTCATCTGGAAAAGTACAGCAGTGAAGTTTCCAGTTGGGAAACATGGAGTAAACATGACATTTTTCATCTTCCTTCTCTGACAAGCTGCTAGGATTTGAAATTCAGTTCTTCAAGGGTGGCTGGGTAGTGTGGTAGTAAAAAGTGTGAGCAGCACTTGTAAGAAATAAGATTCTCTTTTTACTACTATTATCTGCGATAAACCCAGCTAGAAGATAAGCTAAAAAGAATCCAGTAGCAAGGCCTGCACAAGTCCTATACCCGTGGGGATTTCAAATAAAGGGCTGCTAATACCATAAAGGAGAAATAATAGACATTGGGACTCCAAGAATAATGAGAAGTTATTTTATTTAAAATCCAGGATAAATATATAACTGAAGTATCTATGCTTAAAAAATCAAAAGATGTAGAGGAGCACAAACCCTGTTATCATTTTTGTTTTGATGAATTTATTTTATTATTATTTTTTTAATTTTTTTATTTTTTTGAGACGGAGTCTTGCTCTGTCACCCAGGATGGAGTGCAATGGTGCAATCTCGGCTCACTGCAACCTCCAGCTCCTGGGTTCAAGCGATTCTCCCGGCTCAGCTTTCCCAGTAGCTGGGATTACAGGCACAAGCCACCAAGTCTGGCTAATTTTTGTATTTTTAGTAGAGACAGGGTTTCACCATGTTGGCCAGGCTGGTCTCAAACTCCTGACCTCAGATGATCTGCCTGCCTTGGCCTTCCGAAGTGCTGGGATTATAGGTGTGAGCCACCGCGCCAGGCCTATTTTGATGAATTGTGACTTTCCATCCTGCAACACCATGGCTAAGCATCCATTGTAGATCTTAAAGATCTCAAATTGTGCACACTTTGCATATTCAAACGTAACAAGAGCTATGAACTGTTTCTAACCTAGAGACTGCAAATATCACAAGTTTCTATAGACTCTAAGACCCAATTTAAGTGTTTATAATCAACAAACTTTTCAATGGAGAGGGCACTTTTTTGTGTGAGTTTCCTTCTGGGGAGAATGAGAGAAGAGTCAGGAAAGTAAGTTTCCTTTGATTTTTTTCTCTTCATTTTTTTCATGGAAACTAAATCCACTTGCAATCTTTACCAACCTAAATAATATTCACCATGTAAATATCTGTTATGGAAGAACAAGTCATCAGAGGCTGGTGGTATGCATAATCCAAAATTCTAGGAGTCTAAAGATATCCCTGATGGTATTTTGTAAACATTGTTTAACAAATTTGTAAACTGAGTTGAACTGGAGCTACCAAATGCCCCCAGAAATAAATGTTTTTCATCTCATCTTTTAGCCTGAAGCCACCTAATCTTAACTCTAAAAGGCTTTAGAGAGTTGGTAGTAGCTATGTTGATTGGGCCTAAGAATCAGCCAAGATAGAAATCAATTCCACATATTCAGCTATCCTTTAACCTGGGGCGAGAAAGGCTCTTGGGTTCTTACAAAAGTCTTTCCATGTTATTTCTTTCTCTGCTGTGTACATGTCGATACCTAACTTTGGCTGGCTATGATGGGGGATTATTTGACGGGATATGTGGAGAGAGCTAGCTTCATCTACTTACAGTTTGTGAATGTAGTAGTGGAAGAAATTGTCTCCTTTGGGTGTATATGCAAGTTGCTCCTATTGAAGTAAACTTGTAAATTCATGCTTTAAAATAAAAAGCACTTTAAGCAATTAGTCACAAAGTACTTTACTGATCTACAACTTTCAGTCAGAATTATGGGAAGTTGTAGAATCTCTAATCTCTAAAGACTCATGTAACAAGTTAACTGTCCTGATGGAGGCAAACTTATTTAAAATAAGTTGTGGGTATTATCTCTACATCAAAATAACATCGAAACTATTCTCTTACTGTTATTGTACTGCCTTTATTTGATGAAGTTTTTGTTTCTTACTGATGTTTCTGAGCTTCTCTGAATCGACAGACATGCCTTCATATTTTATAGAAGCCTCATCTCAGATCGAAGGGTAATGTGGGAACACAGGAGTCTTCTGAATGAATCCCACGTCCAGAGTGATGAGTTAATATCTCTGAGTTGATATTAACTTAGACTGAATTTCTATTGCTAACTCTACAAAAATTTCCTGACATGAATCAAAATTAGTGCATGGCTTCCAAGATCACTCACTACCCAGTTATCTTGCTAAAGAATGGGCCTTGGTTGTGTTTTGAAGATGACACTGTAATAAACGTTGAGCATCAGATTCTTGTAGGTTTTCACCATCTTCCCGAGAAGACATACTGAATCCTACCTGAAGAGATCTTCTAGATCACTTTTCCTTTCCTTTTCACTTTGTATAATTTTTTTCTTTGGAGAAAGAACACAATACAGAAATTAGATACATATGACAGAGATCAAATAATTTAGTTACACATTTTTTGCATGATTCCTGGGAATTTCCTAGATTCCTATCACTAACAAGAGAAAATTATATTAGCCAAAGTATAAATAGCAGTCCTAGAAGAAGTAAAATTAGGGAAGCTGAAGAGTTTGGGCTGTATACAGTCTAAATCTAGGCATACTTTAAGAGATAAAAATTTAAATGGTAAAAATCCCTTCAGGAAAAAATTGAATTGTCATAAACCAAGTTCACTGGATTAATTAAAGTGCCCTTTTTTAAAGAAAATTTAGGTTTACAGAACATTCTTTTTTAGAATCCTTTTTTCCCCCAAAGGGTTCTGTGACAGATATATGAAGTGGCAGAAGCCTTAATAGAAAGTATTTAGATAAAGATGGTTCATTTATAACTATATAGAGTGAGCAGCTCTAGTAGCCATTCAGAACAAGCTAATTCCATTGCTTGATTTACTCATACAGAAAACTGGAGGGATTTTAAAGATATTTGGGGATAAACTTTATAGACTATCTTGATAGGTTAATTAAGAATGGAAAGGTGATAAAAATCACCTATCAAGGTAATTCATCATACAGCAGTTCACTCGATTGATTGATGGACTGCGCCGTTGCATGTTTTGTCATGAGTTAAGCATAATCTTACATATATCAAAATCATCATGAGCAAGTAATATTTTTCTGTAGTACACTTCTTTAAGGAAGCTTTCTATAAAATATCCATTCAGTCTCAAGGAGCATATGTGAGCCCAGGATAATAAGAATTAATGTAGGCTGAGTGCATTGGCTCATGCCTATAATCCAAGCCCTTTGGGAGGCTGAGGAGAGAGGATTACTTGAGTCCAGGAGTTCAAGACCAGCCTGTGGAGTACAGTGAGACCACATCTCTACAAAAGTAAAAATTTAGCCAGGCATGGTAGTGTGTGTCTGTAGTCCTAACTATTCAGGAGACTGAGGCAGGAGGATGTCTTGAGCCCGGGAGTTTGAGGCTGCAGTGAGCTATGATTATGCCATTGCACTTCAGGCTGGGTGACACAGCGAAACCCTGTCTCAAATTAAAAAAAAAAAAAAGAATTATTGTAGAAAATGCTAAGTTCTAAACACTTTATATATATTGACTCATTTAATCCTCCTAATAGCTCTTGAGACAGAGACTATTTTTGTGATCCTCACTTTAAAAATGAGCAAACTGAAACACAAAAAAGATTAAACAAATTGTCCAAGATTACATAACTAAAAAGTAAGGAGCCAGAATTGAACAAGACGGTCTAGTTCTGGAGTCCTAGATCCTAACCGTATATTGTGCTCCCTCCCTGGGTGTAATGTACTGCCTCTTATGTTTTTGGCTTTTCTTAGTGTGATGATTAATTTTAGGTGTCAGTTTGACTCGATCGAGGGTTGGTGAAATATTGATTTGGGGTATGGCTGTGAGGGTGTGTCCAGAAGAGATTGAACCATGAGTCAGTGAACTGGGCCATCCTCGATGTGGGCAGGCACCATCCAATCAGTTAGGGATGTGGGTAGAGCAATGCAGGCAGGAGAAGAGGGATGTTCGTCTTGCTCAGCTTTCTCTTTTGACCTCTCTATCTCTCTTCTTGAGTAGGACACCTTTTTATCCTTTGTCCTTGGATACCAGACTCCAGGTTCTTTGGCCCTTAAACTCTGAGACTTGCAGTAGCTGCCTCCTGGGACACTCTAAGGCCATTGGCTTCAGACTGGGGCTGCATTCTTGGCCTCCTTGGTTTTGAGGCTTTCAGACTCAGTGGTCACACTACCAGCTTCCCTCAAAGCCATGCTACCAACTGTTTCTTCATCTTGCAGACAGCCTACGGTGGTGAGACTTTGCCTTTGTGACAATGTGAGCCAATTTTCCTTATAAATTCCCTTTCATATATATCCTATTGGTTCTGTCCTCCTGGAGAACCCTGACTAATACAGACACTGATGCCAGGAATGGTTCTAGAGAAACAGTATTTTTAAAATGAATTTCATTAATGGGTTTTGGGATTTCTGGAACTGACTCTATAATCTGATTAAACCTAAATAGTCTTTGGTGTGAACTGTTTATAGAGATACACAAAATAAATGCACTTGATGCTCCTAATTCACCAGTTTCAGGAGGTAAGTTTAGTGACTCTATGCATACCTTCAAACTCTTGTGGGAAACCAGTGAATGATAATGAAGTTAGTTGAGTGGTCTTAATATCACTGGACGAAGTGAGGAAAGAAAAAGATGAGATCAGGGATTCCAATTCCCAGATCCAGATGCACATACATACCCTAAAACTTTCTAAGTGTGTCCTGAAGGAGAATCTCCTCTTCTGTAGCCATAGGACTTAAACTGCTGAAAATCAAACACAAGCCTTCAGCATGCCATTGGCTGAATTACAAAGAAAGGTGAACTCTCGGCCTCTACTGTTGTCTACTGTTAAAGTGAGGACATTAGTTGGGAAAAAAAAATGGAATTATCTAAATGGGGATGGGGATATGAGGGATGACCTTGGGGAGCTGGGGGCATTGAGCTCCTAAATTCTGATGAGTAATTTTTGCCAGGGTGAGTATCCTCTCCACCCCCAGAGGCAGCAGCACCCCCACCCACAGTGGTATCTCCTTTCCGCCCCTCTCTGAGATTAACTGCATTGCCAGAAAAAAGAGTAATGGTCTCCCCTGCAGCAGTTGCCAGGCAAGACAATGCTGGTTCTCCTCAAGACCCACCCTCACCACCCCTCTTTGCTTCTAAACCTATAAATAGACTCAAATCCCAGAGGCGAGGTTCAGAGTATGACCCACAAGGAGGTGCACTATAGTTCCAAAAGAACTACTTGAGTGTTCTAATTGATACCGGCAGACATCCAGGAAGCCTGTGTGGGAATGGACATTAAGGATGTGGGATTGTGGTGGGAGAAACATAAAGGATGAGGCCAAATTTATTGATATGAGCCCACTAAGCATATATTCTGCATTTAATATTGCAGCTCAAGGAGTGAAAAAAGGCACTATAAGTTTATTTGGTTGACTGGCTGAAACATGGATAAAAAAATAGCCCACCCCATGAGTGAGCTGGGGAGGCCTGATCTACCTTGGTCTCATTTAGAGGAGGGAATTAAAAGGCTTAAGGAAATTGGAATGCTACAGTGAACTTGTCACATAAAACCTACTCACTCACACTGGAAGGGTCCAGAAGATATACCTTTCACTAATATTTTAAGAAATAAATTTGTGAGGGGAGCACCAGCATCCTTAAAGATTTCTGTGACTGCTCTTCTCTGCATTCCAGAACTTACGGTGGGAACTACAATCACTCAATTAGAAAACAAATGCAATGGGAATAATTGGATCATTGGGTGGCAGGGACCAAGTGATGGCACTCAAATGCCAAAGGCAAGGTGGGCGTAGTTACTGGAATTAACAGCAGAGGCAAAGCAACAATCAGAATAATCTGACTTGTGTAGACCTCCAGCACTGACTAATTAATCATGATGTTCCTAGAAGTAAAATAGATGGGAAGCTTACTGTGCTCTTTCTTGAACTGTAGAAGCACAAAATTTCTGGGTCAAGTGAACAAAATTCTAACTCGAATCATGACAACAGGGAATCACTGCCCCTCAATCAATTTCTAGACTTGAGCCAGTTTATAGACCCAGAGCCCTTTAAGTGAAGGGGAGACCAGATCCCGTTGAGGAAAAGCCCTGGTGCACTACATAAAATTTATACTGTTAGTCTTTCTCCTATACTTCCCCCAAAGGGACCTCTGGCCTTGTATCAGGGAAAGGAAAATAATCAGACTTTTCGGGGATGACTGGCCACTGGCTCTGAACTGACATTGATTCCAAGAGACTGAAAACGTCACTGTGGCCCTCCAGTTGTAGTAGAGGTTTAGGGGAGTCAGGTGATTAATGCAGCTTTAGCTCAGGTCCAGTGGTCCCCAAACCCATAATGTAGTTATTTCCCCAGTTCAAAATGCATTATTGGAATAGACAGACTTAGCAGCAGGCAGAATCCCCACATTGGTTCCCTAACTAGGGGGTGAGGATTATTATGATAGGGAAGGCCAAATGGAAGCTATTAGAACTGCCTGTACCTAAGACAATAGTAAATAGAAAATAAGGTAGCATTCTTGAATGGTTTTCAGAGACTAGTGCAACCATCAAGGACTTGAAAGATGCAGAGGTGGTGATTTTCACCATATTCCCATTCAACTCTCCTATTTGGCTTGTACAGAAGACAGGTGGATCCTGGAGAATGGCAATGACTTATTGTAAGCTTAACCAAGTGGTGACTCTAATTGCAACTGCTATATCCAATGTAGTTTCATTCTTGAACACATTAACACATCTGGTGCCTGTTATGCAGCTATTGTTCTGGTAAATGCTTTTTCTCCATACCTGTCCATAAGGCCCATCAGAAGCAGTTTGATTCACTGGCAAGGCCAGCAATACACCTTTGCCTTCCTACCTCAGGGGTATACCAACTCTTCAGCCTTATGTCATAATCTGTTTTACAGGGATCTTGATTGCTTTTCCCTTCCACAAGATATCACCCTGTTCACTTCATTGATGGCATTATGTTAATTGGACCTAGTGAGCAAGAAGTAACAACCACTATGGATTTATTGGCAAGACATGTGCATTGTCAGGGGCCTGGAAATAAATCCAACTAAACTTCAGGGCCTTCTATCTCCATGAAATTTCTAAGGGTCCCATGGTGTAGGGCCTGTAAAGATAGCCCGTCTAAAGTAAACGATGAGTTGTTGGCATCTGGCCCCTCCTACAACTGGGAAAGAAGCACAATGCCTAGTGGACCTATTTGGATTATAAAGGCAACATATTTGGGTGTGTTACCCTAGCCCATTTACTGGGTAACACAAAACCCTGCTAGTTATGAGTGGGGCACAGAATAGGAAAAGACTTTGCAACAGGTCCAGGCTGCTATGCAAGCTACTCTGCCACTTGGGCTATGTGACCCAAGAGCTCCAATGGTCCTTGCTGTATCAGTGGCAGATAGGTATGCTGTTTGGAGCCTTTGGCAGGGCCCTACGGGTGAATCACAATAGAGGTCTTTAGGATTCTGGAATGAGGCCTGGCATCATCTGCAGATAACTACTCTCCTTTTGAGAGATAGCTCTTGACCTGCTACTAGGCCTTAGTAAAAGCTGAATGCTTGGCCTTGGACCAGCAAATTACCATGTGACCTGAACTGCCTACCATTAACTGGGTGTTATTTGGCCCATTAAGCCATATAGTTGGGGAGACACAGCAGTATTCTATCGTCAGATGGTACTGGTATACACATGATTGGGCTGAAGCAGGTCCTGAAGGCACAATGGTAAGTTACATGAAGCAGCCCAAATGCCCATAGTCCTCACTCCTTCTACATTGCCTGCTCTCTCCCAGTTTGTACTATGCCTTCATGGGGAGTTCCCCACAATCAGTTGACAGAGGATGAGAATACCTGGTCCAGTGGTTTGGCTGAATGGTCAAGGACTTGGAAGGAACATAATTGGAATATTGATAATACCGAAATTTGGGGAAGAGTTATATGTATAGACCTCTCTGAGTGGGCAAAAAATGCAAAAATATTTGTGTTCCATATGAATACTCACCAAAAGGTGACCTCAGCACAGGAGGGTGTTAATAATCAAGTGAATAGGATGACTCATTCTGTGGATACCAGTCAGCCTCCTCCTCAGTTACCATTGGCATTGCCCAATGAGCTCATGAACAAAGTGACCATGGTGGTAGGGATCGAGGTGATTCATGGGCTCAGCAACATGGGCTTCCATTCACCGAGACTGATCTGGCTACTGCCTCGCCATAGACTGAGCACTCACAGACCAACAGTGAGCACTCAGAGACTAACAGTGAGCCCTAATATGGCATCATCCCCCAGGGCAGATTGATTTCATCAGACTATTTCCATCACAGAAGGGGCAGCATTTTGTCTTTACTGGCATAAACACTTACTATGGATATGGATTTGTCTTCCCTGCATACAATGCTATTGCCAAAACTACCATCTGTAGACTTATGTAATGGCTTATTCACCGCCATCCTGTTCCACACAGCATTGTTTCTGACCAAGGAACTCACTTCACAAGGAAAAAGTGCAGCAATCAGCTCATTCTCATAGAATTCACTGGTCTTAACATGTTTCCCATTATGCTGAAGAAGCTGGCTTCTACAGTACCAGTTAGGTGACAATATTTTACAGGGCTGAGACAGATTTTTCCAGAAGGCTGTATATGTTCTGAATCAACATCAAATATATGGTACTGTTTCTCCCATAGCCAGGAGTCATAGGTCTGGGAATCAATGGGTAGAAATGGAAGTAGAACTACTTACCATCACCCCTAGTGACCCACTAGCAAAATTTTTTCTCACTGTTCCTGCAATATTATGTTCTTCTGACCTAGTTATGAAGGGAACTTGGTTCCAGAGGGAGGAATGCTTCTACTAGGAGACACAAAAATGATTCCATTGAACTGGGAATTAAAACTGTAACTCAGCTGCTTTGAGTTCCTCATGATTCTTGAGTCAACAGGCTAAAAAGGGAGTTAGGGTGCTGGCTAGGGTGATTGATCTAGGCTACTAAGGGGAAATTGGCCTATTGCTCCACAGTGGAGATAAAGAATAGTATTTCTGGAATACAGAAGATTCCTTAGAGAAGTTATTACTATTACCCTGTCCTGTGATGAAGGTCAAAGGGAAACTACAACCACTCAATATAGGCTGGACTGTGAATTGCCCAGACTCTTCAGGAATGAAGGTTTGGGTCACCCTGCCAGGCAAAGAACCATGACCAGCTGAGGTGCTTACTGAAGGCAAAGGGAATACAGAATGGGTAGTAGAAGGCATGTATAAATACCATATACAGCCATGTGGCCAGATACAGAAATGAGGACTGTAATTTTCATAAGTATTTCCTATTTTGTTAAGAACACATTTGTATGTATATTAACATGTCTTAAGCAAGTATCTTTGTTTTCTTTTGTCTCTTTCTCCTTTATCACATAACATAAGATTTATTGACAATATCAGCCTTTGAATATTGTTAATTTTATAATTTTATATCAGATTTGAGTTGCAGGAGATCAGAAGAGTAAACAACACTCATGAACTTTATCTTTTCTTATGAGGATGAGATTAGTACATGTTGACTTGTAAACAGGATAGTTTTACCATGTTGGACAGAATTATGACCTTTTTATAGTCTTCATTTGGAGATTAGGTGTGGTTTAAAGAGGTGCATAATGGGTGCCAAGCTGGCAAGGGATAGACTTGTGATGGGTAATTTTGTGTACCAACTTGACTGGATTGAGGGATGCCTAGATGGCTAGTGAAGCATTGTTTTGGGGTGTGCCTAGGTGACTGTTTCCAGAGAAGATTAACCCATGAGTCAGTGGACTGAGAGAGAAGACCTACCCTGAATGTGGGCGGGCACCATCCAATCAGCTGGGGGAGCAGCTGGGACAAAGCAGGTAGAAAAAGGGAGACACTCAGCTTGCTCTGGCTTTCTCTCTCTCCCTTTCTGAGTAGGAAACTTCCATCACAGAAGGTGCTGTTTATCCTCCTTCCCTTGGACATTCAGCTCCAGGTTCTTCAGCCTTTGGACCCTGAGACTTGTACAAACAGCCTCCTGGGAGCGGGGTGGTCTAAGGCCTTCAGCCTCAGGCTGGGGCTCCACTGTTCACTTTCCTGGTTTCTAGGCTTTTGAATTTGGACTGAGTCAAGCCACCAGCTTTTCTGGCTCTCCAGCTTGCAGATGGCCCATCATGGGACTTTGCCTTTGTGACTGCATGAGGCAATTCTCCCTAATACATTTCATTCCACATGTATTCCTTATTGTTTCTGTCCCTCTGGAGAACCTTGACTAATCTGATGATATTTTATAGACAAGTTTTCCACCTCCCATGAGAAGGCAAGGACAGATAGAAGAAATAAATACACTTATTTGTGAAATGCATTATTCAGTACTGGACATCAGCCATTCTTAGCTAATTAATTATTGGAGTGCTCCTACTAGTCTAGCTTAGTTAACTATTAAGTAAACTGATAACAGTAAAAGAAGATGTAGGAAAGCAGCTCTTAAAAACCAGACTTTTTCCAGGAAGAAATAACTTAGCTAACCTTAAGCTGAATTATGTAGGAAACAAGTCAATTTCAAATCCAACCAAAACAGTACAATAAACCGTATATGTTCTGAGAAACCAAAATAAATGCCCACTTATTAACTAAGATTAACCCTAAGGTTAAGGAAACAAAAGTTACTTTCAGGTTGAGTGTTGGGAGCTTGACTATCATGGAAACTTCCTAAATTCCTATGGCTACAAGAAAAACCACACTCTTGCTAAGCTCCCTAACAATAAGAGATATCAGAAAAATTGTCAGACCCTTCCTAACTGATTTATAGTCCACACCACTACAACTTTGAGAAGACTGAGGGCCAATCTTACATTCTTTCCTGAGAAGTAACTGAAGATCTCAAGCCAGTTTTGGCCAGCTTGCAGAGACTGTCCATAAACTGTCTTTGTATCCTATATTTCTTTAACAGAAAGAGCCAAATTCCTCCTCACTTTAATGCTAAATCCTCACCCCAGAATAAACATGGGATGTACATTACATATATGTTTACCTATTGGGCATGTGCTTGACTCTGCTAATAAATATGTATAGCTTTTTTCCCAAACCTGCTAAATATGTATGCCTCTATTGTGTAATACAGACTCTGTGAGGCAACTACCCTTTCCCTCTTAGAAGAGAGAGCATCTTTGGTACACACTGGAGACTGTCTCTTCCCAATTGGCAAACTGATATTGCCAGTAAAACTCACCTTTCTACTATTTGGCCAACCTGGTGGGTTTTTGGATGATACATTTCATCCCTGCCATTCACTCTCACTATAAATATAAATATGTTTTCAAAGATATCTATCCCTGAGGACAAATGGTAGAATTAACGTAAAAGATAATTTTTTAAAAATTTGCACTACCTTTCTGACGGTTTAGAAAAGGGACAATCTAAGGTGAAAACAGGTGGACTAGGCTTTATTGTAGAAATGACAGAATTGCAGTTAGTTGCTCAAAGAAAATTTATTGGCACTCGGTAAAGACAAATGCCACAAAATCCCATTGAAACAGATATTTGAAAGCACAAGGTGCTGATGTAGCCACTAGATGAATCTGTTCGATAGTGGTTGAGCCCGGTGAATTAAGGAGTTTACAGCTGTTATTTATATGGCTCATGATGCTTATTGAGCAATCTGCAAAAATGGATTCCCTTTCTCACACAGGGCAAGGTAGATTTCCAGCAAGCATATCAAAATCGCCAAGCCTTTTGGTCAAATTAGAGCTGCCACCTTTTGCATGAGGTTTTACTTAAAGGTGTTTACTGATGGATAAACTCACACTTCTGTGAACTGGTTCTTGCTTCTGGAAAAAAAAAAGGGTACTTATTTTAATAATTTAGAGAAAATGCTGTAAAGAAGTTGTGAAAAAAATGTAATACCCATTTATAATCAGCCATGATTGTAAAAAATTACTGTGGTAAAATTATGAAGAGAAACATAGTTGACATATTTTCCTTAATTTTTAATATACTTTGCTTTTGCTATTGAAACTTTTATTCCATCAGTGGTGATCTTAAGATGATTCATTTTTTTATAATTCAACTTACTTTTTACTCTACTTGAATTATTGCCTGGATTCCTATAGAGTCCAACTCTAGTTATCATCAACTAGAGCAGACACTCTCAGAATCTAATGAGAGATTATCTTGAAACCTATTAATATTGTCTGCTAACAAATAGTATGCAAATACTTGGATGTAGAATTTTATTATGTAAAGAAATGATATTCTATCTGTGATTTATTTTCAAAATAAAATAGAATAAAATCATGTTTCTTTTTCCTTTATCCACAGAAAATATATTTCTCCTATTAAAAAAATGTTGAAATATGCTAACAACAATAAAGTTTCTGATTGAATTACAGACCTGGAAGGGCTAATGCTGTCACATAGGTTATAACATGATTTTCAGGTGGAATTGTGCTCTATCATTCCTTAATCTCCTGAAAAGGCATCAAGAAAATTATTAAGTCTTGTGTGTATGTATATATGTGTATGTGTGTGTATCTGACAAGTTATAATCATTCCCAATATAATCTTAATTTTTTGTAATTTAATATAAAAATCATAAATAATTTCTTTAACTCATAAGGATTTGGTAAACTCATAAGCATTAAGATGAGCTATAGAAGGACAATTTTGGCTACATGTGGGTTTTAGAACAATCCTAAACTCATTGAAATTAGGTTTCTTCTCTTTACTATTTACCAGACTTTATATTGATTCCATTTCCAGTTTAGTAGAGTTAGGGAAATACACTTTTAAGGAAAGAATATTGTACATTGAAAAAAGCATACTGAAACATAAATGCTGAAAGTTACACCATAAGAATTATATTTATTTATTTGCACACAAATGTGGCATAGATTTTGTGCATCAACACAACAAATGTCATAAGCTCTGAGTGATACAAGTAAAATAATAGTAAAGACAGTACTGGCTAAAATTGTTTTTTTTGTTTTTTTTTTGTTTTGTTTTTTTTGAGATGGAGTCTCGCTCTGTCACCCGGGCTGGAGTGCAGTGGCCGGATCTCAGCTCACTGCAAGCTCCGCCTCCCGAGTTTACGCCATTCTCCTGCCTCAGCCTCCCGAATAGCTGGGACTACAGGCGCCCGCCACCTCGCCCGGCTAGTTTTTTGTATTTTTTTTTTTTTTTTTTTTTTTTAGTAGAGACGGGGTTTCACCGTGTTAGCCAGGATGGTCTCGATCTCCTGACCTCGTGATCCGCCCGCCTCGGCCTCCCAGAGTGCTGGGATTACAGGCTTGAGCCACCGCGCCCGGCCGGCTAAAATTGTTAATCATAACAATGAGATATGACACAGAGAAAGAAAAAAATCTATAATACTCAATAAGGACCATCTGCTCGGGTTCCCGTTAAACAAATGGGAGGGACAAAATGCATACCTTGGATGAAAAGGATTAGTGGAATCTTCTGGAATTAACTTCTAATATCCTGACTATATCTAACTATGAGCAAACATCTCAGAGTTACTTCAAGACAGTTGAGCTTCACAGACCACCCCTACTCATAAATTTAGTATAGAGTACATCATCTGATAACTCATCTTCCTGCCAACCCAGATCCTTTCTTGTCCTAGTCCTGCCACTCTTGGGAAAACATTTTATCATCACCAAGCCAGCTAATAATCTCTATGGGAATGCAGGCATGCTCCTTCTACCTTCTTTCTTACTTTTGTCATCCATGCAAATACAGTGGATGGGGCACACACACACACACACACACACACACACACACACACACATTCTCCCTCTCTTTTTCATACACATACATAGACTCACACACACAATATCACTTAAAATATCCTGTCAGAATCCTTCCATCAGTAGATTCGGAGCACACTTTTTGCTCTGGAGGGAAGTTTAGAGAATTTAACTAAACCAACCCATCATAATTAACTTATAGAACATGATACAGGTTACTGTTTTTGAATTTGAGCAAAATAGATGAAAAGCCCCACCTTTTCAAAAATTAATTTTGTGATGTTAGGCAAATAATTTAGGTTCTCTGAGTGAGCTTCACTTTTGTCAGACTAAAATTCTTTTCTTGTACAGTTAGCTGTAATTTTTTTTTGTATAGATGACCAATGGGTGAATAAATAAATGATATAAAATTTCACTCCCAATTTCATAATTTTCAACTTTTAAAAATAAAAATATCTGTGAGATATAACTAATCTTATGAGCACATGTGTAAGCCCATTGGATAAATTGTGCTAAGATTAAACAGAAGTAGATTTGATGAAGCAATTATGCTAGTCTTTGGGTAAGGCTTCACAGGAAATTCTTTCCTCTTTCTGTCTTTACTCCTACCATGTAGCTATACCATAGAATTTTCTGTGTGCTATATGAAACTGTGAAAAGAAATGAGAAAGTTAGATTCATTTGTAATACTTGTATACACCTGTGATGGAGACTTACTTCACTGCCTTAGACCTCAGTTCTCACCTTGGATTTAGATATGATAATATCTAAATTGTGGGGTTATTTGTCTGACTAAACGGGATAGTGACTGTAATAAAACTCAGTATATTTCCTGGAACATAAACATGTAGTTAGTATAATATGAATCTACATTTGACTTGGCATTAACACCAACATAATTACAAAGATCATTTACAATACATAATACACAATATTGCATTTTAAGAATATAAACAATATATAAAGTTTAATTGGTGAACTATCATAATATATTAAAATACTATGCTAATCATAAGGCACATTTGATCTTTTAATAATGTTAATACTTTCCCATCAATTTTAAATGTTTCTTTTACTTCTAGTGAAAAACACTCCTAGTTTTGATTTTAAATTTTTTAACCAGTGATATAAAACCTATTCCCATTTTTTTGTTTCCTACTGAGAAAATTTATGAGCTTTTCTAGCAAAAACATAATTTAAATAAACCATAAAATGTTAAAAAAAAAAAAGCAACCATCTAACTCAATAACTCATGTGATATTTTCTAATTACAAATGTAGGTCATAGGTACAGTGATTAAGATTTTGAAAAATGTCCTGAGGGTAATGAGGAAATTAATATTTTTAGAAATTCTAATGAAGTTGAAAATAACAGACAAATCATGATCAACCCAGACAATATGCAGCATTGCATATTATGTAGGGTACATGATTTTTGTTTGAAGAATTATAGATGTCATTTTAGGGAAACCATCAGGCTTTTGCTTTGTTGAATTGATTAATCTTTAGACCAGAACTAAATTGTTCTGAAAAATTGGGAGTATTTTAGAAGCAGAATGAGAAGAGAGATGGACAGAGACCTGAAATCAAGAGGAACAGAAACCTATAGGTTTTGGAGAGAGAAGAGAAGAGTGGTGACAAAAGAAGGGATTTCTGTTCTTCAAGGTGTAAGGTTAAGACAACAGAGCTTTCAATAATTTGGAAGTACTTTTAGTACTTGGAGCTGGGCCAGTTATTGGGGATATATGACAAAGTCTTGAGCCTGTCCTTGGTGTGAACATTACACATGAACCCAGTCAAATTCTGGTCACACATCAAACTCCTATTAGATGAGAGCAGCACCAGAATGAGAGAACTGTCTCTGAGAGCTGTTCCATACCTTGTACCCAAAGACTTTAGCTTACTCTGCCCTATCATCTCTGTTCGACAGTGCAACATCCAACCCAATACTCCCTTCCCCATTATTACCTCTACTTCCCAAATTTCCGTACTTCTTGTCCCAGAGTTTTCAGAAGCCACAAAACTCCCATGCACTCTTGCGTGCATTACTTATATTGCAAAGTACAATTAGAGCAAGTGACTAGGTTTGAGGTATCAGAAAACATAGCAAATGCAGACATAAAACATGAGCAGAAACTTTTGGGGAACAACCCTTACATTCAGTCTGCCCTTTTGTGATTTATTAGATTTTTAAGGTCATTTAGCTAACAAACAAAAACATAGTACCAAATAGTGGGTAATACTATTTCATTTATGTGGACTCACCATTAACATCAGACTTCCACTAAGTGGAACCAACTTTCCTCTAATTAACATTGACAGAGCTCTCACCTAGCCCTGAGTAGGAGGCACCAGAAATCTGATGCTGAGCACCTCTTGACTTCTGCTCTCAAGAAAAAAAGGTGATAGGCATTTGTTTGCACTGGTACATAGGGGGTCTCTATAAATATTTTTGTAATGACTTGATTAGTGGTTCTCAACCTTTTGTCAAAATCCATAGTTTTTACATTTGAAACATACTCCAATCATATCTCATAATACACAGTGGCTCTCATTGCATAGAGAAATGGTGCATGCACCCAAAGCAGAATGCCAGAACCTCGATAAGCCATGTGTAGTTAAATGTCCTGTCCAGCTCCACTCTCTTACTAGAACTCTAATTTGGGTAGGCCTCCTGCAAATGCATTTCTCACTTCTTATTTTGAGAATGCAAGGTAGAATATGATAAGCAGTCTAACTACACTACAGTATGAAAGAGATAGCTATGTTTATAAAACTAAGTGATAGTCTTCTTGGAGAAGATGGCATTTTAATTGAATCTTGGAAAACAGGTAGGATTTTAATAAGCAGAATGGAGGAGGGGGCCCAGGAAGAGCATTCTATGAGGAGGGAAGAACAAAACCAAAGGGAGACATAGGAAAACATAGGCGTAGCTAGACTTCAAGTTGTGTGAAGAGTAACCTTATGTTCCAGGACCAGTCATGACCTTGTCCACTGGTCTTCCCAGGAGTAGAGAGCAAACATTCCAGGGTGCAGCAGTATGAACCAAGATATAGATATCATGCAGGATAGATACAATGGAACTGTCCTATCCCTAGATGGATATAACTACAAAGGTTCCCATTGCCATTTCCTGACTTCATCCTGCCAAGGTGAAGCTGGCTCAGATTTAGATCTGTACTTGGCTTGTCCTGACCATGAGCTGATATTTCCTGCTGTTCCCCTACACGTCCTGTTGCACTGATTTAAATGCACAAAAGTGTTCTACCTGGACCTTCCTCTGTGAACTGGAGAAAGGTCATGTTGAACTTTAAAAAACAGTAGTCCAGATGATGCTGATAGGCTGCCCAGGTTGAAAACTATTGAGTTATACCTTTGTAATAAAAGAATGAGTGAATGAATGGATAACACACAAGCACACACTCACCATTCAAACAATTATTTAAGCTCTTCTAGGGTTAAGTGACTGAATATCGCTTCTTAGAACTTCATGATTCTTATCTTCTGAAAGTTCCACTCTATCAAATGCATACTCCTGCTCTATTGTACTGCTAACATGATGTAGAACATGATCTGAAGATGAAGCTGAAGAAGTTAAATTGGAAATAGGAACAATAAAGGAAATGTATAATATAATTCATTTAATTTACTAATAATTTAAAAAATATAAAATTACTAACATGATCTCATTTAAACTTCTAATTACATTTTGAACCATAATTAGAGAATGATAGCAAGCTCTAGTTTTTATTTCTGAAAGACTTTGTTTTTCTCTGTTTGATTATTTGTCCCTTTTGAAATCTAAAATGTACACGTATATTCTCTCAGAATTGCTTAGGATTCAGTCCTGGGAACTTAGAAGTTATAATGTAAAGCGAAGTAGGCTTTACATGAAGGGTTTTGATTGAATTAAAAAGATAGTGGAAAGGAATAGCAAATATTTTATGAACACATGCCTTATAAACACAACTTTTTAAAGTAATTCAATATAAAGCAACATTGACATGTTTTCGTTACTTTCAAAAAATCAATTTTTACTTTCTCTAAACAACAGATGTGGAAGAGTGAGGCCCACTGGTGAGTACTAATAGGCATTGCTGGCAAATAGAAAAAAAAATGTGCTCAGAAAGCTCACAGAGACACATGAGATAAAAACTACAGATAAATACCACAGGGGAATGTAGGTCTTTGAGAGTCACTGCTCTGTAACTGGTTTGGGTGGGGTGCCAAGTCTAACACTGCTATTCATTCTCCCTGAGCAGCTTGTTATCTAGCAGTACTAAACGTGATTAGAAAATATTCACTGAAAAAGCCTCTCTAAGTGTCCACAGAATCAGAGCTTGGGAATGGAGCCAGAAGCCATTCAGCCTTATTTCCTGATGACGTCCATGGACACAGACCTAAGTTTTTCACAGAGAAGCAAAGGAGGAATATAAAGGCGGTACTCAGATTGATCACTTATTTATTATTCCAATAACAACTTTTTCACATGCACTGAAAGCAAAAGGAAGACTCGGCCTGATTCAAACTGTGATACTTTTCAGAAGGAGCAAGAGAAACTCTGAGTCAATTAGGGGAGGGTAAGACAACTGTTTCTTGCATTTATTTTAAAAGTTCTCTACATTACACACTGTACAAAAAGAAGGGCAAATTCACTATTTATACTCTGTTACAATCCTCAAGTTTTTAAGCTGGCTTTTATAATCCTTTAAGTATTTTCTTGGAAGAAATAGTTTACATAATTCAATTAACACCTTAAGATTGTTCTACACGTTGCATAAAACAGAACAGGTTGTCTCATTTGTTTTATATTTATTTTATTTTTATTATACTTTAAGTTCTGGGATACATGTGCAGAATGTGTAGGTTTGTTACAGAAGTATACACTTGCCATGGTGATTTGCTGCACCCATCAACCTGTCATCTACATTAGGTATTTCTCTTAATGCTATCCCTCCCCTAGCCCACCACCCTCTGACAGGCCCTGGTGTATGATGTTCCCTTCCCTGTATCCATGTGTTCTCATTGTTCAACTCCCACTTATGAGTGATAACATGCTGTATTTGGTTTTCTGTTCCTGTGTTAGTTTGCTGAGAATGATGGTCTCCAGCTTCATCCAAGTCCCTGCAAAGGACATGAACTCAACCTTTTTAATGGCTGCATAGTATTCCATTGAGTATATGTGCCACATTTTCTTTATCCAGTTTATCATTGATGGGCATTTGGGTTGGTTCCAAGTCTTTGCTATTGTGAACAGTGATATAATAAACATACATATGCATGTGTCTTTATAGTAGAATGATTTATAACCCTTTGGATACATACCCAGTAATGGGAATGCTGGGTCAAATGGTGTTTCTAGTTCTAGATCCTTGAGGAATCACCACACTGTCTTCCACAATGATTGAACTAATTTACACTCCCACCAACAGTGTAAAAGCATTCCTATTTCTCCACATCCTCTCTAGTATCTGTTGTTTCCTGATTTTTTAATGATCATTCTAACTGGTGTGAGATGGTATCTCATTGTGGTTTTGGTTTGTGTTTCTCTAACGACCAGTGACGATGAGCTTTTTTTCATCTGTTTGTTGGCCACATAAATGTCTTCCTTTGAAAAGTGTCTGTTCGCATCCTTCACCCACTTTTTGATGGGGCTGTTTGTTTGTTTGTTTGTAAATTTGTTTAAGTTCTTTATAGATTCTGGATATTAACCCTTTGTCAGATGGATAGATTGCAAAAATTTTCTCCCATTCTGTAGGTTGTCTGTTCACTCTGATGGTAGTTTCTTTTGATGATAGTTTCTTTTGCTATGCAGAAGCTCTTTAGTTTTGTATAAAGTGTAAGGAAGGGGTCCAGTTTCAGTTTTCTGCATATGACTAGCCAGTTTTCCCAACACCATTTATTAAATAAGGAATCCTTTCCCTATTGCTTTTGTGAGGGTTGTCAAAGATCAGATGTTTGTAGGTGTGTGGCGTTATTTCTGAGGCCTCTGTGCTGTTCCATTGGTCTATATATCTGTTTTGGTACCAGTTTCATGCTGTTGTGATTATTGTAGCCTTGTAGTATAGTTTGAAGTCAGGTAGCATGATGCCTCCAGCTTTGTTCTTTTATTCGGATTTCCCCGTGATAAAAAATGTCTCTTTTGTTGCTCAGTTTCCTCCTGAAATATGTCTTTGACATTATTAACCTCAATGGATATAAAATTATGCATTTAATTTGTATCACATGATTCAGTTCCATCACATTGAATCACTTAATTAAAAGAAATTATAAGAAATTATAATTAATTATAATTAAAATTATATAATTAAATTATAATAATTTATAGAAATTATAATAAATTAAAAGAAATTATAAAAGAAAAAATAAGCTTCTAATCATTTTTCTGTAAAGTGATGAAACATACTTGATAAATGTTCTTTGAATAATAGTATTTTAAATACACTTAATTTAGTAATCACACATTGTTTTTCACTTCTCTCCTGAAACAACTGCAAAAGCTTATTGTGTGTCTTGATGAGCTGATACTGTGAATTATTAGCTGATCTGGTTTTGTTTCTACTTGTTTGTTATCACAGGCTCATGCCTATTTAGACAAGGAGACACAGGGGTTGTTACCAAGCTACCCCAGAAACAAAGGCATCTATCCTTTGTCTTCAAATTCAAAAGCCACATCCATGCATGGCTAAAAGGTTTTTGGAAAATACTTAATCAAGTTCTACCTTCCCACCCATACTTGCAGAGGGGATCCAGGTTTCTCACTCCCTGGACATGGATCTAGGTTTTCCCCAAGAGAAGCAAAAAGGGGTATGAAGGTGCCATTCAAATTGGAGGAGGGAAAAGTTTAACTCCTTACCCTTCCAGTGACATTTTTTTCACCCCCTATGAAACCAAAAGTAAGGTATAAGGGAGAAAAGAGTTGGAAGATTCAAGAGACTTAGACAGTTATAGTCTCTGAGATGGGACCTGCTCTCTGAATTTGGCCATCCCTGTGCTTTTTGAGTTATTTCCGAGAGGAAAGCAAGAAAGAATTCTGAGAAAAAGTCAGGGATCCAGGGGTTAGAGAAGATCTTTGTCATGTTCCCTTATCCAGCATTCTGAACAAGGTGGGTGTTCTCAGCATGCAAGGAATAGAGGAGGGGCGGCTGTGTAGAATGTCAGGGCAGGAGAGCCTGAGAGAGTGCCTGCAGTATTCAGTCAACCCCAGTGACTCTGTGATGTGAAGAGCAGCCTGTCCTTCAGCCCTGAGAAGTACAATGAGAAGGAGAATAAAAGAGAGCAAGCAAGCTGTGGAAATCAAAGATGTGGGGACCTGCACTGGGGAAGCAAGGGGTCAGAGTCAGAAGGTAATACAAGCCAAAAACCAATGGGGGCTGTCTGTCTGGAAAGATGAGAGAGAGGCCAGAGGTCAAGCAAGGACCTGATGCTCATCCGAAATCCATTAATACCACGGCACTAGTCCCCAGGGACTGCAACACCATCTAAAGAAGGAGGAAAGAGAGCTCAGAAACACTGGATTGACCAGGCTTACTCTGATTCAGTCAGAACACTTAAATGATAAGCTTTTATTTTCTTCAAACAGGTAGCATGGGGACATAGCTAGAAACTATGTTTGGTCATAGAGAAATAATGAAAGGTATATTATTTATGCACCTGATTTGTGGCCTAAGGATATGATACGTACAGACTTAAACAAAATACTAATATTTTAAAAATGTTTGCGCAGTATTTGGATTTTTTTCCTGTCTCATGTTTTCTGCAAAATCCAAAAAATTCCTGCTGAAACAGAACAACATTTGTGTTGTCACGGATAAATTTTAAAAAGCATCTTGTTGAGTGGAAAGCAATTCATAAAGGAATATATATGGCACAGTTCCATTTATACTGTTTTAAAACAGACAAAACTAAACTATACATTGTTTAAAATTATACAAAGAGGGATAACAGCTTAAAAAAAGAATGATTATCACAAAATTCAAAATAGTAATCAGCTCATGGGTGGAAGAGATGGAAATAAATGATTAGAGAAGGCATCAAGAGGACTCCAAGGGCATGGCAAGATCATGCATTTCGTATTTTGGGGTCTAGATGGTAGATTTTCTACCTCTCTCCTTCCTTCTTCCCTTCTCCTCCTTTCTCCACCCCCTCCTCTCTCTCTCCCTGCCTCCCTCTTGCTCTCTTTCTCTCTCTTTCTTCCCCACCTACTGCAGATAATCATTTGAATTCCTACTTCGTGCCAGTCTCTGTTCAAAGAGCTTGGGATACATCAGAGGTAGAAACAAACATCCTTTTTTAAATGAAACTTATCTTTAAGGGGGTGAAACAGATAATAAAAATGAAGCATAATAGGTCAACTATTTGTAAGCTAGACAGGAATAAATGCCATGGGAAAGTACTTGAGGAGGAAATCAGAAGGGCAAGGGAGGGCTGTGGGTGGAATTTGAAATTTTTTGCCAGCCTTGCTGACAAGGTTACAATGTAAGCTAGACTTGAAGGAGGACAGGGAAGCAGCCTCATAGTATTTGGGGGTAAAATGTTTCTGACAGAGAAATGCTGTAAAAAACTCCTACAGCAGGAAATACCTGATGTGTTGAAAGAAAGACAAGAAGGAAACAGTGTGGAGGTTAACGTGGCTGGGGTAGATACAAAAGCCAGCGAGGGGAGGATAAACGGGAAATTGAGTAAGCCAGATAAGGAGTTGGAGACAGACATGGCTCATACAGGGCCTTGTGGACAGCAGTGTGGTGCAGCTGGCCTCTACAGGCTCATCAGATCGGACTGTTACTTTTCAGGAATGTTTGCAAGGTGGTTGTTAAAGACATTCATTATTAAAAATTAAATTACATAAGTTTAGAATTAAATTATATTTAAAAGAAAGATAATAAATGTTTATCAGTAAAACTCACTATGCCTAATTATTTTGAGGCATGGTACTGTTATCTATGTCTTGAGGTTAAGACATGTCCTGATATGTCTGCCATATCTGTATGATGGAAATATATGATGTGCACATCTTTTCCCAGCTCCACGCTCAGATACATCATATTGATAGCTTGAAACTGGTCACAATGGGAGTGTTTACACCATGGATATCATCAAAAGTTATGGATCAAGTCTTAACTTATTGTTTTATTATTGTTTAAAATGATGGAGATAATGTTTAAAATAGAGATTAAATTTAAACATGTATCGTATCTTTAGCTATTACATTATAAATAACATATGATTTGAGAAAGTTTTTCTAGTATTCAAAACCAGTATCAAATCAAATGACCAAGAAGCTGTTTCCATTTTTGATGAACAAGTCAAGTTCTGACCTATGTCTTCTATGCTTTCATCATATTTTTAGAGACAGGGTATCTCTGTGGTGCTCAGACTGGTCTTGAACTTCTGGCCTCAGCCTCCCAAAGCACTAGGATTGTAAGCATGGGTAACTGTGCCTGGCCTTTAACATTTTTTTTTCCAGGGACGGGATCTCACTCTGTTGCCTAGGCTGGAATACAGTGGTGCAATCATGGCTCACTGCATCTTGGAACTCCTGGGCTCAAGTGATCCTCCTGCCTTGGCCTCTGTAGTCACTGGGATTGCAGGTAGGCACCACCACACCTGGTTCTATACTTCTGGCATAAATGAAATATCAACCAACATTCATTTCTAAACTATACTCATTTTTCAGTAGCAGTCATAAATGACTATGGACAAAATAATTTGGCAAAAGTCAACAAAAAGCATTCTTTGAGAATCAGCTATATAAAATTTACAATAAAGGGTATTGTATATTTTATTATTATTATTGTAAATTATATGTTATACATTCTTTTTATCAGTAAAATATATAATAAACTTGCATATATGAATGTTTTGTGTGTATGCATACACACACACACACACACACACACACATATATATATACAGGCCACTAATGAAAATGAGCTACATTTATGTGACCCTATAAAATTTAGACATTGTTTTTCTGTATATGATTTCCTTTGTTATTAGGGGGTATTTATCATCCTACTGGTCCAGTATAAGCAAAAGTGCTCTGATTTTTCCCTCAATTCCATAGGTATCTTCCTCTCAAAGCTGCTTCTTAGATCTTCAAGAATCTGGAGCAAACTTCTTAGATCTTCAAGAATATGGTCAAGGATTCATGAGAGTGTCTGCTTCCTTGAGTAGTGAACTTTCATTATGGCCAATGTTATTATCTCCATAATTACATATGTTGAGGCCAAGAAAGCTTACATGATTTGCCTGGGACTTTATGGGTGGAAATAGAAGGGAGGGACAATTCTCATTATTGCCCTCCACCTGCCTCACTAGAAGAATAGCCATGCACCCGCTTAAAATCTCCTGTTAGCTCTTCAGCAGTGCAGAAAAGGGTGCAGACTTAAGATGCTGAGAAATGCTGAACTGATGAAAATATTTTCCTCACCGTAAGTGGATAAAATTAAGCAAAAAAGGAAACAGTTGGGGGATGATGAAAAGCATTGTTTTACTTTTTGAAAAAAGCCCCTTGTCAAAAATGTGTCTACATACAACATTCTTAGACAGATCTTCCAAGCTCCTTAATAGAAGAGTTACTGAATAAAATTCTTCTTTAAAAAAGTTTTGGTATATTGATGACCCAGGAGCCTCACACCTTGGAGCCTAAGCATCTACAATCTCTCACTGCTCTAGGACTAGGGAGATGTTTCTGTGATATCTGTGAAATATAGCTTAAGAGTTAAAAAGATGATGACCAAACATCTGGAATTCTCTTCAAAGCCCGGATGCTTAATTAATATTCCAAAGCTTTAAACATCATATGACCTGCTTATTTTCATCTCAATGCAATTGTAATAAAGAAACTTTCATTTTCAGCATATAAGACTAGAAGTGGTAGGTACTGGAAAATTAAAATGGTAATATCTGATACTCACTGACTTTAAAATTGATGACTATTTCAGTAGACGTACTTTAATAGCTTATCATTTTAAAATTTTTATGCAATATTTCATGTATATAAATGAATTAGATATGCATATATAAAGCACATGTGTTAGACATAATCATAATGATAAAATGAACTTTTATGTGTCTAGTGCCCAATCTAGGAAGTAAAATTCTACTTATTTCTAAATAAAAAACTCATCCTACTCCCTAGAACCATTCTGAATATTTCAAAAAAGTCCTTTAGTTTTATCATATACATATTCTAAAACCTATTCTTTAGTTTTTAAACTTTCTACAAATGGAATCTTGCTATATTTCAGCAGTTTGCTTACTTTTTAAAATTTTACTTTAAGTTCTGGGATATATATGCAGAATGTGCAGGTTACGTAGGTATACATGTGCCATGGTGATTTGCTGCACCTATCAACCCATCATCTAGGTTTTAAGCCCTGCATGCATCAGGTATTTGTCCTAATGTTCTCCCTCTCCCTGCCCCCCACTCCTGACAAGCCCTGGTGTGTGTTATTCCTCTCCCTGTGTCCATGTGTTCTCACTGTTCAATTCCCACTATGAGTGAGAACATGTGTTGTTTGATTTTCTGTTCCTGTGTTAGTTTGATGAGGATGATGGCTCCCAGCTTCATCCATGTCCCTGCAAAAGATATGATCTCATTCTTTTTTATGGCTTCATAGTATTCTATGGTGTATATGTACCACATTTTCTTTAACCAATCTATAATTGATGGGCATTTTGGTTGATTCCATGTCTTTGCTAGATGGGTAGATTGCAAGTATTTTCTCCCATTCTGTAGGTTGCCTATTCACTCTGATGATAGTTTCTTTCGCAATGCAGAAGCTCCTTAGTTTAGTTACATCCCATTTGTCAATTTTGGCTTTTGTTGCAATTGCTTTTGGTGTTTTTGTCATGAAGTCTTTGCCCATGCCTATGTCCTGAATGGTATTGCCTAGGTTTTCTTTCAGGATTTTTATGGTTTTGGGTTTTACATTTAAGTCCTTAATCCATCTTGAGTTAATTTTTGTATAAGGTGTAAGGAAAGAGTTCAGTTTCAGTTTTCTGTATATGGCTAGCCAGTTTTCCCAGCACCATTTATTAAATAGGAAATCCTTTTCCCATTGCTTGTTTTTGTAAGGATTGTTGACGATCAGATGGTTGTAGATGTGTGGTGTTATTTCTGAGGTCTCTGTTCTGTTCCATTGGTCTATATATTTGTTTTGGTACCAGTACCATGCTGTTTTGGTTACCGTAGCCTTGTAGTATAGTTTGAAGTCAGGTAATGTGATGCCTCCAGCTTTGTTCTTTTTGCTCGGGATTGTCTTAGCTATATGGACTCCTTTTTGGTTCTGTATGAAATTTAAAGTAGTTTTTTCTAATTCTGCGAAGAATGTCAATGGTAGTTTGATGGAAATAGCATTGAATCTATAAATTCCTTTGGGCAGTATGGCCATTTTCATGATATTGGTTCTTCTTATCCATGAGTATGGTATGATTTTCCATTTGTTTGTGTCCTCTTTTTTCCTTGAAGAATGGTTTGTAGTTCTCCTTGAACAGGTCCTTCACATCCCTCGTTAGCTGTATTTTTAGGCATTTTATTCTCTTTGTAGCAATTGTGAATGGGTTCATTCATTCATGATTTGGCTCTCTCCTCGTCTATTGTTGGGGTATATAAATGCTTGCAATTTTTACACATTTATTTTGTATATCGAGACTATATTGAAGTTGCTTATCAGCTTAAAGAGTTTTGGGGCTGAGGTGATGGGGTTTTCCAAATATAGAATCATGTCATCTGCAAACAGAGACAATTTGACTTCCTCTCTTCCTATTTGAATAGACTTTATTTCTTTCTCTTGCCTGATTGCCCTGGCCAGAACTTCCAGGACTACGTTGAATAGGAGTGGTGAGAGAGGGCATCCTTGTCTTGTGCCAGTTTTCAAAGGGAACGGTTCCAGCTTTTGCCCCTTCAATATGATATTGGCTGTGGGTTTGTCATACATAGCTCTTATTATTTTGAAATATGTTCTACCAATACCTAATTTATTGAGAGTTTTTTAACATGAAGGGATGTTGAATTTTATAAAATGCCTTTCTGCATCTATTGAGATAATCATGTGGTTTTTGTCATTGGTTCGGTTTATGTGATGGATTATGTTTATTGCATCCCAGGGATAAAGCTGACTTGATCATGGTGGATAAGCTCTTTGAAGTGCTGCTGGATTCAGTTTGCCAGTATTTTATTGAGGATTTTTGCATTGATGTTCATCAGGAATATTCGTCTGAAATTTTCTTTTTTTGGTTGTGTCTCTGCCAGGTTTTAGTAATAGGATGATGCTGGCCTCATAAGATGAGTTAGGGAGGATTCCCTGCTTTTCAATTGTTTGGAATAGTTTCAGAAGGAATGGTACCTGCTCCTCTTTGTATCCTTGGTAGAATTTGGCTGTGAATCCATCTGGTCCTGGGATTTTTCTGGTTGGTAGGCTATTAATTACTGCCTCAATTTCAAAACTTGTTTTTGGTCTGTTCAAGGATTTCGAGTCTTCCTGGTTAAGTCTTGGGAGAGTATATGTGTCCGGAAATTTATCAATTTCTTCTAGTTTGTTTGCACAGAGGTGTTTAGAGTGTTCTCTGATGGTAGTTTGTATTTCTGTGGGATCAGTGGTTATATCCCTTTATCATCTTTTATTATGTCTATGTTGTTTTTCTCTCTTTTCTTCTTTATTAGTCTAGCCAGCAGTCTACCTATTTTCTTAATTTTTTTGAAAAAGCAGCTCCTGGATTCATTGTGTTTTTGATGGGTTTTTCATGTTCTATCTCCTTCAGTTCTGCTCTGATCTTAGTTATTTATTGACTTCTGCTAGCTTTTGAATTGATTGCTCTTGCTTTCCTAGTTCTTTTAATTGTGACGTTAGGGTGTTGATTTGAGATCTTTCTAGCTTTCTGATGTGGGCATTTAGTGCTATAAATTTCCCTCTTAATACGGTTTTAGCTGTGTCCCAGAGATTCTGGTACATTGTTTCTTTATTCTCATTGGTTTCAAAGAACTTCTTGATTTCTGCCTTAATTTCATTATTTACCCAGGAGTCATTCAGGAGCAGGTTGTTCAATTTCCATGTAGTTGTGTGGTTTTGTGTGAGTTTCTTAATCCTGAGTTCTAATTTGATACCACTGTGGTCTGAGAGACTGTTTGTTATTATTTAAGTTCTTTTGCATTTGCTGAGAAGTGTTTTACTTCCAATTGTGTGGTCAATTTTAGAATACTGAGAAGAATGTATATTCTGTTGATTTGTGGTGGAAAGTTTGGTAGATGTCTATTATGTCCACTTGATCCAGAGCTGAGTTCAAGTCCTGAATATCCTTGTTAATTTTGTCTCGTTGAACTGTCTAATATTGACAGTGGGCTGTTAAAGTCTCCCACTATTATTGTGTGGGAATCTAAGTGTCTTTATAGGTCTCTAAGAACTTGTTTTGTGATCTGGGTGCTCCTGTATTGGGTTCACATATATTTAGGATAGTTAGCTCTTCTTGTTGAATTGATCCCTTTACCATTATGTAATGGCCTTCTTTGTCTTTTATGATCTTTGTTGGTTTCAAGTCTGTTTTCCATTTTTTTATTTTCTTTCTTGAGTTGGAGTCTTGCTCTGTCACCAGGCTGGAGTGCAGCCTCAATCTTGGCTTATTGCAAGCTCCGCCTCCCAGGTTCAAGTGATTCTCCTGCCTCAACCTCTTGAGTAGCTGGGATTACAGGCACACGCCACCATGCCCAGCTAATTTTTGTATTTTTAGTAGAGTTGGGGTTTCACCATGTTGACCAGGATGGTCTCCATCTCCTGACCTTGTGACCCACCTGCCTCAGCCTCCCAAAGTGCTGGGATTACAGATGTGAGCCACTGTGCTGGCCCTCAAGTGTGTTTTATCAGAGACTAGAATTGCAACCCCTGCTTTCTTTTGCTTGGTGAATTTTCCTCCATTCCTTTATTTTGAGGTTATGTGTGTCTTTGCACATGAGATGGATCTCCTGAATACAGCACACCATTGGGTCTTGATTCTTTATCCAATTTGACAGTCTGTGTCTTTTAATTGGGGCATTTGGCCCATTTACATTTAAGGTTGATATTGTTATATGTGAATTTGATTCTGTCGCCATGATACTAGCTGGTTATTTTGCACACTAGTTGATGTAGTTTCTTCCTACTGTCGTTGGTCTTTATATTTTGGTGTGTTTTTGCGGTGACTGATACTGGTTTTTCCTTTCTATATTTAGTGCTTCCTTCAGGAGCTCTTTCAAGGGAGGCCTGGTGGTGGTGAAATCCGTTAGTATTTGCTTGTCTGCAAAGGATTTTATTTTTCCTTCTCCTGTGAATCTTCATTTGACTGGATATGAAATTCTGGGTTGAAAAATTCTTATCTTTAAGACTGCTGAATATTGAATATTGTATATTGCTCCCACTTTCTTCTGACTTGTAGGATTTCTGCTGAGAGATCTGCTGTTAGTCTGATGAGCTTCCTTTTATAGGTGACCTGACCTTTTTCTCTGGCTGCCCTTAACATTTTTTCCTATGTTTCAACCTTGGAGAATCTGATAATTATGTGCCCTGGCGTTGATCTTCTCATGGAGTATCTTAGTGGTGTTCTCTGTATTTCCTGAATTTGAATGTTGGCCTGTCTTGCTAGGTTGGGGAAGTTCTCCTGGATAATATCCTGAAGTGTGTTTTCCAACTTGATTCCATTCTCCCAGTCTCTTTCAGGTACTCCAATTAATCACAGCTTCAGTCTCTTCACCCAGTCCCACATTTCTCAGAGGTTTTGTTCATTGCTTTTCATTAGTTTTTCTCTAATCTTGTCTGCATGCCTTATTTCAGCAAGATGATCTTCAAACTCTGATATCTTTTCTTCTGCTTGATTTATTCAGCTATTGATAATTGTATATGCTTCACGATGTTCTTGTGCTGTGTTTTTCATCTCCATCAGGTCATTTATGTTCTTCTCTAAACTGGTTATTCTAGTTAGCAGCTCCTGTAACCTTTTATCAAGGTTCTTAGCTTCTTTGCATTGGGTTAGAACATGCTCCTTTAGCTCAGCAGAGTTTGTTATTACCCATCTTCTGAAGCCTACTTCTGTCAATTAACCCATCTCATTCTCTGTCCAGTTCTGTGTCCTTGCTGGAGCAGTGTCACAATCATTTGGAGGAGAAGAGGCATTCTGGCCTTTGGAATTTTCAGCGTTTTTGCACTGTTTCTTCCTCATCTTCCTCATCTTCCAGGTCATCTTTGTGACTGGATTTATCTACCTTTGATCTTTGAGGCTGATAACCTTTGGATGGGGTTTTGTGGGAGGTCATTTTTGTTGATGCTTTTGTTATTGTTGCTTTCTGTTTGTTAGTTTTTCTTCTAACAGTTAGATCCCTCTTCTGCAGGTCTGCTGCAGTTTGATGGGAGTCCACTTCAGACCCTGTCACCAATGGAGGTTGCAGAACATCAAAGATTGCTGTCTGCTCCTTCCTCTGGAAGCTTCAGCTCTCCTGGATGAGGTGTCTGTTGACCACTGTTGGGAGGTCTCTCCCAGTCAAGAGGCACAAGGTCTGGAACCTGATTGAGGAAGCAGTCTGTCCCTTAGCAGAGCTGGTGCACTGTGCTGAGACAGTCGCCCTTGTTAGGGTCAGCTGCTCTCTTCAGAGCCGGCAGACAGGAAAGATTAAATCCGTGGAACCTGCAACTGCAGCCTCCTCTCCCCTTAGGTGCTCTGTCCCAGGGAGTTGAGAGTCCTGTCTGTAAGCCCCTGACTGGAGCTGCTGGATTTCCTGCAGAGATGCCCTGCCCAGTGAGGAGGAACCTAGAGAAGCAGGCTGGGCACAGCCGCTTTGCTGCGTTGTGGTGAATTTTGCTTAGTCCAAACCTCCCAGACTCCTTCGCACTGTCAGAGGAAAACCACCTACTAAAGTCCAGCAGTTTGCTTATTTTGCACAACACTGTGTCTTTCATTCCTGTTGGTGATTAGTTAAATTTTAACAGTTTTATGCTGTTCCATAATATGTACATACTATAGTATATAAATCAATTTTACTGTTTTTTCCACTTTATTTTGCACTCGTGAACAATGCTGCTATGAATATTTTAGACATGTCTTTGATGCATATGCGCAAAAGTCTCTCTGGGGTAAAAATATAGAGGTAAAATTGTCAAGAAGTATGGCACATGCATCTTTAAATTTCCTACAGAGTGCCAAATTGTTCCATGAAATGATTATATAATTTTACCTATATACAAGTAATGTGTAAGAAAACCAAAAAATCTGGCATCATTCTTGATTCTTCTCTTCACTTTGTTTCCTACATCTAATCTGATAACAAATCCTATCAGTTCAGCTTTCAAAATACCTGGATATCCAGAATCCAATCTCTTTTTGCTTACCCTCCTTCTACTCATGCATACTGGTTTAAGCCACAGTCTTTATGTATCTAGAAATTATACACCCTCTCAACCATTACTACCTGGTCTAAGTTCCCATACTTCTCCTGGGTTATGAACAACAGCCTTCTTTCTGATCTCCTTGTTTCTATTTTTACTACCCAAACAAAAGAATATTTTCCATTCTGTAGCAGAGTAATCCTTTTGAAACCTCAGTTCATATCAATCAACTTTTTTTCCTCAAAACTCTACATTTGGTTTCCTGTCTTTCTTGAGCCAAAACCAAAGGTCAGGCACCACATTGCCCACCCATCACATCGCCTACATTATTCCTTCTTGTTCAATTTCTTCCTGCTTCACTGCCCTTCTTATTGTTTCTGGCATGTCAGGCAAGCTCGGTCTCCTACATAATGTGCTAGCCAATCCCTTTGTTTAAAAATTTGTTACCCCCCACCCTCCCAGGCCTCTCCATGGTTCTCTTTCTAACCTCCGTTGTGTATTTATTTAAATTATTTCTTCCTCAGTGAAGTTTTTCCTTACTGGCTTATTATAGAGAAAGTATCCCCAATTTCCATAGTAATTTGATTTTCTTAATCTGGTAATGTCTTTAATTTTCTTTATTTCTGAATAGTTTTGCTGGATTTAGAATTCAGCATTAGGGATACCCCTAGTTACTATATAATAGCCCTATAACCCTTATTTCTAGAACACATGGCAGAAACATAATAAATAATAGTTATAGTGATAACAGCAAACTCATATAGCACTTAGTACTCTAGACACTTCTAAGCAAATTATATTAATAAATTCATTTAATTCTCTTAAAACCTATGGTGAAGAGGAAGACTTCCTGCTATAGTGATGTAAAGAAGTCGAGTATTTTCTCTTCTTAAAAAAAGAGTGTAAAACTAGACAGCATTAATAAAAACAACTGTTCAATGACTCTGGAAATCAATCAAAGGGACATAATAATTTGAGAAACATTTATTCTTGAAAAATTCTTGGACATTCAGGTAAAAATTGCAGGAGCCTGTGACCTCCTTGCCTGAAGTTACTCCCATTCCTCCATCTTCCTCTCCAACTCTGACCTGGGAATGGAAGCAAAAGCCAACCTTCCTGCTGGATGTGATAGAATCAACTTGGAATGGGAAAGAAGCAAGTAATTCTGGTTACTTGAACATAAAATGGTGAATCTGCTTAGACTAGATGGGAAAAGTCCCAAGCTTTGCCAGGCTAAGGTTGGGGTGCAAGTTGGGGTAAATGGTAGACCAGCAGGATTTCATAGAAAAATCCTAGAAATTAGAGAGCCATAGAGAGGCCATTTATATAGTCAGTTTTAAAATTGATCTAAAAAAATTCAAGACAAGTTTTTAAAATATGTTTTTAAAATTAAAGAAAATAATTTTGAAGAATTAAAGGAAAATATGCTAACAATGAATGAAAATATAAAATATCAAGAGAAATAGACATTATAAAAAATAAGCAAATGGAAATAATAAAATTGAAAAAAAGTAGCTGAGATAAAAAGTTAATTCAGTGAAATCAACAGTAGGATTGAGGTGGCAGAGAAAGAAACAGTAAACTTGAAGATAAATCATTAGAAAACAGCCAATCAAAAATGAATGAAAAAGGAAGGAAGGAAGGAAGGAAAGAAGGAAGGACAATTAAAGAAATTGAGAGAGATCCAGAGCATCCGGGACAATTTCCAGAATCCTAAGTTACGCATAACAGGATCTTCAGAACGAGAGAACAGAGAAAAAGAGGCAGAAGAAAAACATTGAACAAAATGGCAGAAAGCTTCCCAAATTTGATGCAAATTATTAATGTATGCATTTAAGAAGCTCAATGAACACTAAGTAGAATATTGAAAAAAAAACCCTAGATATATCATCATCAAATTGCTGAAAGTCAAAATAAAGTCTAGAAAACAGAAAGAAAAAAATAAGACTCAGTACAGCAACAATACAATTTATTTTTGGTCAACACTGTATCAGAAACTACGGAAGCCAGAGGCAATAGAAGGACACATTGAAAGTGCTAACAGAAAAAAAAAATTATTCAACAATTCTAAATCAAGTAAAATTATTCATAAATAAAAGTAAGATACAGACATTCCCAGATTAAGAAAATCTAATTGTCAGCATAACTGTGTTATAAGAAAATACTTAAGGAAATACTCCAGTATGAAGAGAAATGACACCAAATAGTAGCTCAGACACAGGAAGAAATGAAGAACATCATAATGGCAAATATGTGAGAACATATAAAAGATTGAATATATGAATGTGTGTGTCTGTCATCTGTCAAGTTCTGCAGGAATTAATGTGTTATTTCTGGCTCTCTGATCTATTCCTGAGGCCCATCTTATTATCTCTGCATCACAGTCACACTGACTTTATTACTTCAGTATAAGAGTAAATTCTGATATACAGCAAGTGCTCCTCTTTTCCTCTTTTATTATCCTTCGGGATTGTCTTGACTATTCTTAGCTATTTGCAATACTATATAGATTTTAGGATCAATTTGTTAAATTCTATGAAAAATATATTGGAATTTTCACTGGAAACATGTTATATTTATGGTTGACTTTTGGGATAATTGAAAACTTTTCAATATTGTGTTCCTCTGACTATAAATGTGATTTAACACTCTATTTTGATGTTATATTATGCATTTTAAGAAAAATAAGTTTATTCCTGAGTATACTAAAGCTGCAAAAAGCATAAGGAAAAAAATTTCTGGTTGAAAAAATAACTACAAAGACCCTGGAGTATTTTAAACTTCCAAGAGGCCATTGTGCAGGGAGTGTAGTGTATGAGGGAGGCAGAGCTGTGGGAATGAGTGTGAGAAGAGGCAGAGGCCAGATCTGGATATAAAAGCTAATTCCTGCACGAAAGATAATAACTGTTTGGATACCGACTCACAAACCTACTAAATGGACTAATTAATTTGAAGCAGCTAATATGTTAGAAATAACTATAGCTACCTTCCCATTCGATTTCTGTGGTGGTTGATTACTAATGATTTCCCCAATTCTTGTCAAAATTCTGAGTCAAAAAAGCAACTTAGTGAAACAGAAAAAAACACACCCAAGTCTCTGACATGAAGTGATAACACCTTTAATGCAACACAAAAGCTACTTGCCAAGTAAAATCCAGGCTGGAAAGTACCTCTACGAAAGCACAGGAGTCTATATTGTAGCACAAAGTTTTGTCACCATTTCATTATCTCATCTTTCAGTATCTAGTTTGCCACCACCCACTGATGCACATATCTGCAGCCCATGTGGCACAAACAAACCAGAACCTCTTTTTATCTAATAAATGAGCCAACTTTCTCATGAATAATCAAAGAGTAGCCAAATTCCAAATGCCATCAAGGGCTTACACATTCTATAGAAGAAGAAATCTAGAAGAAATAATTGAAACTCTTAGAGGAGAAGTGAAGACAGAGCGAGATGGCAGTAAAGCCTCATAAACAACACTACCTTGTGCAGCTAACTCTTTCCACCTCTCTTTGTTCTGCTGAATGATGTCCACCAGGTTGTTCTTGAAGCTCTTCAGGTCCACTGCTGCAAGGGAGTAGTCTGAGGAATAGGACCCATCGCTCATGGAACCTTTTGCATTTGGTCGTCTTAGTGCATCAGCAATGTGTAACCCCACAATGGTGGTTGAGCTAACAGTAACAACCAAACAAACCAAAGAACACCATCAGGATATGGGGTGAACGAGGAAAACCTGAAAAACTTTACAAAACCGACTAGAAAAGCAGGGTAGTAGATGGTCAGTACAAGTTCTGAGCACGTGGCAGCTGCTCACCTCTTTTCTCTCCCACCCCACACTGGATTCTCCTTAGTACAAACCTTAGTATTTCATATTTTGTGTATTAAACTTCAGTTCTCAAAGGCAGATGCAATATAATATAAAGCCACTAGGTGGCAATACTCCCTAATAATTCTTGTGAGAATTCTCTGCCTAGATGTGAGAAATATAGATAATCATTAAGGAAAAGGTTACTAAACATCACAAAGATGAAAAATGATGCAAAAAAGAAAATATCATACCTGCTTGCCACATAGGAAGAAGTAGTTTCGGCTTTTGAGGCTTCCTCTATAAGAGGAATAACAATTTTCTCTGTTGAGTCTGTCAGAAGAGAAAATGTTGGCTCTACTATGAAATCGATGAAACCTACAAAAGCCAAAATGAAGAGAGAGAGAGAGAGAGAGAGAGAGAGAGAGAGAGAGAGAAATTCAAGTGTTACAATTTCCTGAATTCTGAAATCAGAAATAATGAAGAGCCTCTCACAATCCTGGGATAGCGAGTATCAACTAAAATACTGGTTCTGCTTACCCTTTGTATTGTTTTAATCTAATAACAATCTTTAGAGATGGTTCAACTGCTCTATAAAATAGTACTTGAAGCCATGGAAGTGACGCAATTTAAGCTTGTTAACTCAAATATATTGACTTTTCTATTTACTATTCAGCCTTAAATAATACACTATTGCTAACAATAAATTTAGATCCAATGATAGTGACTATAGTTTTCTCTCATCAACAGGGATCATTATCCTTTTTGAAAGCACATCATGTACATTTTGGATTTCATTATTTACTAACAAGAAATCATATCTAAGCTCCAAAGAAATTAAGTAATTGAAGGTTTTTCTCAGGTAACAGGACGACAATTGCTTTTTGTTTCTTACTATATCAGTCAGAGCTTTCTGCCAGTGTGTTAATATTTCAAATGGCTGTTTATTGTTCTCTGGATGTAAAGTGTTAGTTCACAGCATGTGGGTGTGTTCTGTCAAATCAGTGAAGAGAAAAGTAACATCTCTGGGAGACAGCATTAATCCCACCACTTTGAGATGTCAGTATTGAATGAAGACTTTTACATTTAAAGTACTCGTCAAGATAGAATATGACACACACAGAAAAGGGCATTGTCCTCTGGAAGCCTTTTCCATCCCGTGTTTAGGCAGAGGAGGAGACAACAACCTATTCTAAGGTCTGTGTACATGGCAATATCCCAGATCCCAGGACAGCTGTGGGTGCCTCAAGTCAAGAATTTGTTGTTGGAAACACATCTGAGAGCAATGGACTACCACCCGAATAAAGAAGAATAGCTGGAGGGGGGCTTCTTAAGTGATAATGTCCTGTAAAGTATGCACATTTAAAGATTGTCCATCCAATGCTTGGATAAAAGTAATTCACATTTCAAGTAACTGCATTACTTTTAATGTATAATAAGACACATTTTTAATTTAATAAAACTTCAATAGTTTTAATGGATGCCTTCATGTTAAATCAGTGTTAACTGACCACCCAGGGTACTATTTTAAGTTCTATGTTCTTTTTTGTGTGTGTGTGAGAAGGAGTCTCACTCTGTCGCCCAGGCTGGAGTGCAGTGGCGCGATCTCGGCTCACTGCAACTTCTGCCTCCTGGGTTCAAGTGATTCTCTTGCCTCAGCCTCCCGAGTAGCTGGGATTACAGGTGCCCGCCACCACGCCTGGCTAATTTTTTGTATTTTTTAGTAGAGATGGGGTTTCACCATGTTAGTCAGGATGGTCTCGATTTCCTGACTCGTGATCTGCCCGCCTCGGCCTCCCAAAGTTCTGGGAATACAGGTGTGAGCCACCGCGTCCGGCCAGTTCTGTCTATGTTCTTAAATGCCTGAGATGTGTAGACTGTCAACTGGGGCGTCACCTTTACTAACATGGCTGCAATTTATATTACAGCAACAAGCCTCAGAAACTTCCATTCGTAGCTTGCCACATCAGGTCCTTAGCCTGCCACATTTACACTTACTAAGCAAGAATAGGCACCTGTGTTATGGTCTCTAGAAAAACAGCTGTTGAAACATGGATGGGAAGGGGAAGAGGTCGGAGCACGCAGCTTTCCCACAGCTGACTGCCCCAAAGCTTTGTGATGGGTGGTGCCGCAGCATAACTACACAGGTAAGAAGTGATCCTTGTGTTTATTGATCGTATTGTTCAGTAACAAAAATGCTGGTTCAGCGAATAATTATTACAAGTATTTGAGTCATGCAACACAGCAATAATATGTTTTAATAATGAACTGGACTTGAAGTCCCCAACCCAAATACAGATGATAAGAATGAATGTGGTTGGGGGCATTATCATTTTGCAAATTTCCTGTTGTTGGTTAATCTATTCACGTCCTGAGAGAAAATTTTTCCAAATGAAATGTGCACTACTATATTAAGCATACCATGGAAACTTAGTGATAGAACAAGTGCACTAATATTTTCATTGAGTTGACCTCTGTCTAAAGAATTAAATTACAGAAAACAGTAATCAGCAATAAAATAACATAAAATAGTCTCCCACACAAGACAATGTTATATTTTGTAAAAGGGTTAGAACCATGATAACAATTACATTTACTGTTACTTTATTGAATTCATTTTGTGAAAATGCTTCAATAATTCTTATTCAGCACCATAGAGATCCATTTAAAAATCAAATGTGTCATGAACATGGAGTGAGGTTTTCATGGAAGTTACCCCTTTAAACAACATGGTTTACACATTTCAAAACTGACAAGCACACACTCACTTTCCGCCACCACAAATCATCAGTATTACCTATTTGTGACTGGGCCACCATGGTTGACTTCCGATCACAAAGTGGGGAAAAGGGAAGCCCTAATTCAGCTTCTTTATCTCCCTGGAGAAAGAAAAGCACATTAATATAGACTTGGGTTGGAGAAGCTAAAATAATGAGCAACCTAAGATACAAAGCCTAGAAAATTCATATCTTTCATTTCTTAATTAGGAATACTTTAGTCTTATTTATAAAAACAAAAGCTATAGTCCAAGTTTATGTAATTTTTCTTGGATGGTCTCCTTTTGGGGACATTTTGCAAGGAGAAAAATGATGAATGTTTTCAGGACCTGGAGACCTTGCTTTGGCATTACAATCCCTTGACTTTTAAGAGACAAACGTTTGCTTTTGGAATTTTCCAAAGTCACCATAAAATAGCTAGCCATCTTAGTGTGTTACCTGACATTTATATAACCATCCAAGTTAATTCATTTATGCCAAGTATATCAACAGACCTTAAGTATCAAAATTTTGTGACAGAACTGTTTTTCAAAATTAAAAGTATATGATTTGAAACACCTTTCTATTCATTAACCAAGTTTCATTAAATCTTCCACAACATATAATGAGGAATTTCTTCAACATTCTTACATTCAGTGTGCGTAAACTTATTTTAATATTTTCTCCTCAGAGAAAATTGAAATATCAATTTTTTTATTATTTGATCTCATCTAAAATAGATTAATTGAGCACATATGTTAAAGAATTCCATTTATATTTGGGTTTTACTTCAAGAGAAGTAATTAAATTTTCATCTTCTAAAACAAAGTTTGCTGTTCTGGTCAAACCTTTAATATCACAAGGTTTATTAAACTTTGGTTCTTTCCTTTTGCATTAAAGGAGATGTGCTTATGAAAGAAAGAGGAGAGGATCCTTCCTTGTTCTTGTTCATTGCAATTGCCTGGCCATTTGAAAGAATGTTTTAGATTCTATTTTCTCCTAATTTATTGGCTGTATACCTTCATGAGCAACACCAGCCTTGCATCGTAAGTCCATAACTTAGGATAAAATACCTAAGGACCCACGGTTTCCTTTCACTCTGTTTCCATTAACATCTTTCTATCCTAATCTTTACAATGTCATGTCAACATGTAGCTTTACAATTTTTTGAGAATATCTTCTAGAGCAGTTCCCCTAAACCATGCCTTTGATTATGAGAGTTATAGGCAGAAAGTCTGGAATCAGAATTGTTGGGGAAAATCCAGATATGACCATCAAAGAAATAGGAAAATTAGTTACAAACAGGAACATTTCACTATGTTATAACTCAGAGAAAATATAAGGAATAAGAATTTCTGTGACCTCTGCTAGTAACTCCCCTAATTCCTCTGGATAATAATAACACTAATTCCATGTGAAATTGTTATTTATACTCAGGTTAAAGGACAGACGGAAGGGAATTATTAATGCCACTAGTCTTAGAGTCAGAAGATACAGTCAGCTGAGTCCCTGCTGTTCTAGGGGTTATTGCTGTTACTTCAGACATAGCACAACCTTTGCTGAAATGAATTCTCCTTATCTGTTACCTAATTTTGTGATCTTGATTTACTTGTTTTAGGGATAAAATATAATAGATATAATAGTATCTATCCTGAGGTTATCTAAGACTATTTATATGAAGCATAAAGACAGTGCCTGCCACTTAGTAGTCATTAAGTTTAGCTAATAAGAAACATAACTTAGGTCAGGCGTGGTGGCTCACACCTGTAATCTCAGCACTTTGGGAAGCCAAGGCATGTGGAACACAAAGTCAAGAGATTGAGACCATCCTGGCCAACATGGTGAAACACTGTCTCTACTAAAAATACAAAAATTACCTGGGTGTGGTGGCCTGTGCTTGTAGTCCCAGCTACTCAGGAGGCTGAGGCAGGAGAATCGCTTGAACCCAGGAAGTGGAGGTTGCAGTAAGCCAAGATCGCACCACTGCACTCCAGCCTGGGTGACAGAGCAAGACTCCAACTCAAAAAAAAAAAAAAAAAAAACCAAAAAAAAAAAAAACCCCATAATTTATAATAGGAACAATATGAATGCAATATGTACAAATTAAAGGTATTTATGTCTAATATACTATGATGTCTAATAATGTCTAATATATTGAACAGTTTTAAAACACAGGAAATTGAAGTGTGCTTAATTTAGCATGTAATAAAGAGGCATCAGCTTTTTCGCCCTCTTTTTTTCTAGCAAAGAATTGACAAGAAAGGATTTCCACTTTTGAAAGATTGGTTTGTCTGCAGTATGAGACATGACTTGGGGTGAGTTAAGGATGACTCCTTGGCTTCCAGTGTGAATGGAAAGGAGGGAGGGGTCTGTTGGTGCCACTAATGGAAACCAGATCATCTGGGTGGGGGAAAGATTTAATACTATTATGGATTTGGTTTCTGACATGTTGAGGATAAGGTGCAAGAATAATGTCATCAATCATTTATGTTAAAATATTAATACTAATATTACTATTGATGAAATAAAATAGAAATAAAGCTGCTGATAGGCTCTTGGGAACCTGATATTGGAGATGCTTATATAATATATGCAGATACAACTGCATTTTATTCTTGTGTGTATTTGTTAGGTTGGTGCAAAAGTAATTGTGGTTTTTGCAGTTAAAATAGTAGTCTTAGAGTCAGAAGATACAGTCAGCTGTATCTTTGGCAATTAAAATTGCAAAAACCACAATTACTTTTGCACAACCCTAAATATTATAAGACTGTATCTATTAAATGCAGCTAAGCTACATTTAACTTTTGTTTGTTTGTTTGTTTTTTGTTGTTGTTTTTTCTTTAGTTAAGATGCTGCTATCTGGTGTTTTAAGGACACAAATGTAATAGATGTATTTTTATACTCTGTGGTACAAGCTCTTTGGCCCCCAAATGGTAACTTTGGCCTGAGAAAGGCATTATGATAATTTACTTTCTTTTATTTTTATTTTCTTATTTTTTTGAGACAGAGTTTCACTCTTGTTGCCTAGGTTGGAGTGCAATGGCGCAACCTTGGTTCACTGTAACCTCTGCCTCCCAGGTTCAAGCAATTCTCCTACCTTAGCCTCCCGAGTAGCTGGGATTACAGGCGCCTGCCACCATGCTGAGCTAATTTTTTGTATTTTTAGCAGAGATGAGGTTTCACCATGTTGGCCAGGGTAGTCTCGAACTCCTGACCTCAAGTAATCCACCTGCCTCGGCCTCCTAGAGTGCTGGGATTACTGGTGTGAGCCACTGTGCCCGGCCACTTTCTTGAGTTAAATTTTATAGAATGTTGAATGGCAACATTTTTCCTATAGGGCTTAGGACAGTTACATGCAGGGATGACATTCCTATAGATGGAGCAAAGATTTTATATTCTATTTGCTTCCTGTACCCCACAATTAATTTAGAATATTAAATTTTCACTGTCAAATCACATTGAATGCTAAAGTACATCAATTATTTAATTTATTTATAAATATTTCAAAGTGTTATTTACTCTTTAGGGTGAATAAAGGCCAAGAGTGCAAGATTAGTAGGGGGCCCTGTAGGTAAACTATGAAGGAACTAGAACTCTGTATAAAGAGAATGTTAGAATCTCTGAGTATAGATTTGGCCACCTTTATAATTTCCTCATTCTGTCCCAGAATAGGGAATATTTATTTTCCATCAAGGTAAAAGCAGAGGTCATCACAATAAGCATTGTGAAAGAAGAGTTTATATTTTTCTTGGAGGTTTTGCTGTCATTTGAGGACGCTGCCTTCAGGGGGCCAAAATACACTTTTAAAAAGGAGGAGGAAGTAGAAAAAGTGGCCCCATCGAAATGGAAACTCAAGGCAGCCTGAGGTTCTCAGGCCCCACAACTTGTACCTGTCTTTACAATTCCCTGGAGATCCTTCAGGTTTCTTCTCTGAAAGTCTATAACAGAGAACTAGTAATTGTTTTTAAATGCTTTCCTACCGTTGTAAAGTGCTCTGACAGCCATTAATAAGGTATGAAATCCAATGACATAACAGCACCTTTTTGTTGTTGTTGTTGTTGTTTGCATTTCTCTGAAACCAAAAAAATTTCTATAGTTTTGTTTTTTTCTTGAGAGAAGTCTCACTCTGTCACCCAGGCTGAAGTACAGTGGCACGATCTCGGCTCACTGCAACCTCTGCCTCCCAGGTTCAAGCGATTCTCCTGCCTCAGCCTCCCGAGTAGATGGGACTACAGGCACCTGCCACTACCCCTGGCTAATTTTTGTATTTTTAGTAGAGACAGGGTTTCACCATATTGGCCAGGTTGGTCTTGAACTCCTGACCTTGTGATCCATCCGCCTCAGCCTCCCAAAGTGTTGGGATTACAGGCATGAGCCACTGCGCCTGGCTAGTCTTGTTTTGTTTTGTTTTAATGAAGAAGAAAAGACAGGGTAAAGTACAGAAATTTTGAGAAAACTCTTCATTGAAACTTCAGTATTAGAGAAACAAGCAACTTCAATAACAAATATGCAGGAAGCCCCTGACCACAGGGACAGGGGCTTAGGAGACACTTTTCCTAAGGACAGCCTTCGGAGACATTCTACAGCTGAGGGTGAGATTTGAGAGACCTCTTGTTCTATAGAAGAATTTGATTGGGAGAGAAGGATGCACTAATTTAGCCTTATTTGGAAAACTTCAGGAATTTAGGCCCTATACCCTTCTTTACTTCTTCTATAAATGGGCCTTTCTAAATTCGAAGAACATCACGAAAAACATTTAAGCGTTTAATAATTACAGCAACTAATACATTCAATTTCAGTAAAATATTGATCTGATATAACTGTATTTCTGTGAGTGTTATACATATTTTATGGAATATTAGAACCCCTGGTGTAACCGGTGTTTATAGTACTTTTATGGCTTTTGAAACTAAAACCTTTTTTACATTTAAAGTTATCTTGGCTCATAACTACAGTTCTTTTCATTTCTGCAATTTTAGGGGTTATGTTTATGATTTTTAAAAAAAACCAGATTCTTGGCTGAGAATGGACTAACTAAATACATTTGTATTACTATGGAAAATGAAATTTATTTTGAAATAACACTTTATACTACTTCTAGCAACGTTTAAAAATAGAGAGACCTGACTGTATACAATTCAAGGTAAAATAAACATTTTGACCTTTCCTTCCAAATAACTTGCATTTCCAATTATTTTTTTCTTCTTGGCTAACAAGGTAATAATGATTAATAAATGCAGATTTTGTTCAAATATATATTTTTTTCATGTGTCACAAAACAACTAGTGGAAGGGAAAAATTCAGGTAGTCATTGTTATTTAGTTTAAAATACAAACATATTTTGATGGAAGTGACTATTTTTGTAAAAAAATTAACTGCATTGACTTCTTATCTTGCCAACCTGACATGTGTGTTCAAGAGGAGAATAAAAAGCAAAAACCTGTCTTCTGTTACTAATGATTATTTTTTTTGGCTGGTATGTTCATCTCTGATCTCTCTCTTATATCAGTCATAGTTAAAATAAATGCAGCATCCTCCAAATCTACCCATTACTGTCAGTAGAGGCAACCGTGTTGATCTGCGTGAAAACTCGAGGAGACATTAATTGTATTGATAAATATCACAGGCTTGTTGCAAAAATGCCTTGGAAATGAGAACCTGCTCTACTGCCTTTTACCATTAGTGGCTTATTCAAGAGTCAGAAATCAGTGTTTCTCATGACTGCAAATTCTGGATACAATTCTGATCTCTGGCTAGTTTCCCATGGCTTTAGAGGGTGAAACTAAAGTAGTACCACTAAAGAATGAGATAATGCTGATAGGATTTTTAAGAATAATATAAATAGCTTGTCTTCCAGAAATACACAGCATTTAAAAGTTTCTTAGTGTCTCTTTGAATCCATTTGTTAAATAAAATGAGTTTGGTAGACAAACTAATAAGAAAATTATTTAGAAGTTAACACATCACAAAATTTATCTGCATTTTTCTGAAATATTCACACACACACACACACACACACATACACACACACGAACCTTTCTTGAAAGGTTGCTCTTGGAAAATTCTAAAAATCAGCTCCTTCCTTTGCTACTTTTCTGATTTTTTGAATTTCTATCCAGGCTCTAATTTTGTTCAAAACCAATAGAAGGAATTGCAAGTCTAGCATTACATTCTGCAGAGCAAAAAGGAAAATGCTTCTCTGAATTGGCTACTTTTTAAACTTGATGATTGTGTTGGAAATGTGCTTTTAAATTGCACCCAGATCTTTAGAAATTCAGCATTAAGTAACTATCAAACAACAAAATACTTCATAAGCAATGGTGTAGTATACTGATACTTTGCCTTGGAAAACTATAAAGCTTAAAATAGACTAGCAGGATAACAAATACCACCAATTCCTCACATTTGAAGCCCTCTTACATTTATTCTATCACTTTGTTCTTCACAGTCATCCTGGGAAGTAGGCAGGATGTGAAAAGGTAAGAAGGTATATGGAGACAGGAAGGGGAAGACTCATCTCTCCCACTCCTGGAAGAATGAAAAGCTAGGGCTTACCCTTGAGTTTTCTAAAGTCAAGTCCAATGATCTCTCTAATTCACATTATTAGGCTTCTTATGTTTGACCAATGTACATAAAATACAGTCTTTAACAAGAAACACAAGATGTTTACATTTAAACTGTAACTGAGGGCCATGATGAGTTCTGGACAGACCTCCTTTGATTTACCTCAAAATCTCTAGCACAGCCGGTGGAATTTAAGACACAGTATTTAGATTCTTAGTACCTTCCAAAGGAATGAAGACACGTATTTGCAAATTGCTTTCTAAAAGTGCTGTTTTCACTGTATGAGATGAAAAACCCAGTCACTTTGGCTAAATGCATAGCAGAATGGCATCAGTATTGTGGGTCTGACAAAGTGATAGTTTTACAGATGGCTATGTGAGGATGAACAAAAATAAAACATATGAGAACCACTGCAGTCCTGCTAATTTCTAGGACATCTGCATAGATATATAGACACAGTTCAATATCTTACGTCAAATCAGAGCAATACATACACCAAGGAATTTCAGGTTCATTGCTTATTTACCTCCAAAGGTGTACATTATGCAGTATGACTAAGAATAAGTAAGAATACTATGGGATTTATTTAGTTCAATGCAAGAAAACATTTTACCTGTTGGAATCAATATCATATTTCAGCATAAGTTTCATAAAGAAAACCTTGTTTAGCTTGAAAGACAAATTTGTTGGCAGTACAAACTTACTTATTTTGACCTTTAACTCCACATTTTTCTGTTTTACTGCATATGTTTCTGAAGGGGATTTGAAAGTCATTTTTTTAAAAAAAAAATCCAGAAATTGGTGAACTTTCAAAAGATCTGAACTCAATTTCATTGAATTCATTAATCTCATGATCCTGTCAGGTATTCTTTGTTTTGAAATCAGTAAAACAAAAGGATAATACAAATCATGATATTATTTGGAGATCTAATGGTAATCTTCAAGAGTCTCTGGGATTTTAGTTTTGTTTTTTTCCACAGGAATTATTTTAGGATCTTCTTTAAGTCAGAGATGAGCTACCTTCATTATGATATACTCTTTAAAAAAAAAAATAAAGGGAAATTTGTGTGCCAATCTGAAGCGTATAAACAGGAACACTTGTATAACACTCAGTTAAGATGTAGAGCATTTCCATTACCCCCAGAAAGTTGCCTTAACCTCGTCCAAGGAATCCTAACCCATATAGGTACCTACTGTTCTGATTTCTATCACCATATATTAATTTTGCCAATTTTTGAACTTCACATAAATTTATTTATAGTATGTACTCTTTTGAGATTTATTGTCATTTGTATCATTAGTCTATTTTTTATTGTTGCATGATGTTCCATTGTATGACTATACCATGTTTTATTTTTTATCCATTTCTATTTTTGATGAATATTTGGACTGTTTCTAGCATTGAGATTTTGTAAATAGTATTGTGATGACTGCTCCTATATAAGACATTTAGTGGGCATAAACACTAATTTATCTCGGGGTAAAAGTGTTGGGTACTAAGGGATATTAAGTATCCCTTCATATTAACTTCAGTAGATGATATCCAGTAGTTTTCCAGAGTGTTTGTAATAATTTATCCTCCCACCTGTGATGTATGCATGATACCTCCAGTTGTTCCTCATTTTTGGCAACACTTTATATTGTCAATTATTTTAATTTTAGTCATTCTCATGGGGCTATATGATATTTCATTATGGTTTAATTTACAATTCTTTGATAAGTAAAGACAACGAGCATACTTGTATGTATGTATTACCTACTTGTAGATTTGCTTTTATAAAGTATCTGTTCAAATTGGCCTGATTTTCTTTTTACTATTGATTTGTTGGAGTTCTATACAAAAGTGGACACAAGTTCTTGGACAGACATTTGTAGTACAAATATTTTCTCTCTGTCTATGGTTTGCATTTTCTTAATAGTGCCTTTGGAAAAACAGAATTTTGAATTTTGCTTTCTTCCACTTCATTTTTTTTTCTTGTATGAGTAATATTTTATGTGTCTTCTCTAAGAAATATTTACCCCCAAGATTAGAGAGATCTTCTCTTGTGTTTTCCTCTAAGAGCTTTATAGTTTTAGGTTTTGTGTTAAACTCCTTAATTTTCAATTAGTTTTTATGTAAGGTGTACGTAGGGGACCAGTTTCCTTTTCTTCCAATATATTCAATAATTGCTGTTCCATTTCCTTTTGTGGAAAGATTTTCCTTTCCCCATGTAGTTGTTTTGTTGCCTTTGTAGAAGATCAAATGACTTTACATATGTGAGCCTGTTTCTGAAATCACTCCTCTATTTTAATGATCTATTTGCCTATCCCTATGCTTTATGCCAATAACAGTGCCGTGATCACTGTAGCTTTATACTAACTCATGTAAGGAGGAAGTGTAAGTCCTCGAACTTCTTTAATCTTTTTCAAAATTGTTTTGGCTGCCTTAGACTCTTATATTTCTACACAGATTTTAGAATCAGCCTTTCAACTTCTACAAATAAGCCTGTTAACATTTTTGATAAAGATTATGCTAAATTTATTAAAATTTTGGAAGAACTGACATCTTAGAAATATTGAGTCTTTCAGTCATTAACATAATATATCTCTCCATTTATATAGGTCTTAAAACTTCTCTCAACAATATTTTGTAGTTTGCAGTGTGGAGGTTTCATATACATTTAATTAAAGATATCCCCGAATATTTTATGATTTTATGCTGTTACAAAGTATACTGTTTTCAAATTTTATTTTCAAAATGTTTGCAGCTTGTATACAGAAACACAATTGGTTTTACAACTAATAAACTCATTTATTAATTCTAGTAGCCTTTTGTAGATCTCTTGAGGTTTTTTATGTAGATGATCATGTTTCTGCAACTAACAGTTTTAGGGGAGCTTCCAAAATGGCTGAATAGGAACAGCTCCAGTCTGCAGCTCCCAGTGTGAGTGACACAGAAGATGGGTGATTTCTGCATTTCCAACTGAGTTTTGAAGAGAGTAGTGCTTCTCCCAGCACGGAGTCTGAGATCTGAGAACAGACAGACAGTCTCCTCAAGTGGGTCCCTGAACCCCGAGTAGCCTAACTGGGAGAGACCTCCCAGTAGGGACCGACTGACACAGCATACAGCCAGGTGCCCTTCTGAGATGAAGCTTCCAGAGGAAGCATCAGACAGCACATTTGCCATTCTGCAATATTTGCTGTTCTGCAGCCTCCACTGGTGATATCCAGGCAAACAGGGTCTGGAGTAGACCTCTAGCAAACTACAACAGACCTGCAGCTAACAGTCCTGACTGTTAGAAGGAAAACTAACAAACAGAAAGGACATCCACACCAAAACCCCATTTGTATGTCACCATCATCAAAGACCAAAGGTAGATAAAATGACAAAGATGGGGAGAAACCAGAGCAGAAAAGCTGAAAATTCTAAAGATCAGAGTGTCTCTTCTCCTGCAAAGGAATGCAGCTCCTTGCCAGCAACAGAACAAAGCTGGATGGAGAATGACTTTGACAAGTTGAGAGAAGAAGACTTCAGACGATCAGTAATAACAAACTTCTCTGAGCTAAAGGAGGTTGTTCAAATACATTGCAAAGAAGCTAAAAACCTTGAAAAAAGATTAGACAAATGGCTAACTAGAATAAACAGTGTAGAGAAGTCCTTAAATGACTGGATAGAGCTGAAAACCATGGCAGGAGAACTACGTGACACATGCACAAGCTTCAGTAGCCGGTTTGATCAAGTGGAAGAAAGGGTATCCATGATTGAAGATCAAATGAATGAAATGAAGTGAGAAGAGAAGTTTAAAGAAAAAAGAGTAAAAAGAAATGAACAAAGGCTCCAAGAATTATGGGACTATGTGAAAAGACCAAATCTACTTCTGCTTGGTGTACCTGAAAGTGATGGGGAGAATGGAACCAAGTTGAAAAACACTCTTCAAGTTATTATCCAGAAGAACTTCTGCAACCTAGTGAGGCAGGCCAACATTCAAATTTAGGAAACACAGAGAACACAACAAAGATACTCCTCAAGAAGAGCAACTCTAAAACACATAATTATCAGATTCACCAAAGTCGAAATGAAGGAAAAAATGTTAAGGGCAGCCAGAGAGAAAGTTGGGTTACCCACAAAGGGAAGCCCATCAGACTAACAGTGGATCTCTCAGCAGAAACTACAAGCCAGAAGAGAGTGGGGGTCAATGTTCAACATTCTTAAAGAAAAGAATTTTCAACCCAGAATTTCACATCCAGTCAAACTAAGCTTCATAAGTGAAGGAGAAATAAAATCCTTTACAGACAAGCAAACGCTGAGAGATTTTGTCACCACCAGGCCTGCCTTAAAAGAACTCCTGAAGGAAGCACTAAACATGGAAAGGAACAACCAGTACCAGCCACTACAAAAACATGCCACATTATAAAGACCATCAATGCTAGGAAGAAACTGCATCAACTAACGAGCAAAATAACCAGCTAACATCATAATGACAGGATCAAATTCACACATAACAATATTAACCTTAAATGTAAATGGGCTAAATGCTCCAACTAAAAGACACAGACTGGCATATTAGATAAAGAGTCAAGACCCATGAGTGTGCTGTATTCAGGAGACCCATCTCATGTGCAGAGACACACAAACCCACAGCCAATATCATACTGAATGGGCAAAAACTGGAAGCATTCCCTTTGAAAACTGGCACAAGACAGGGATGCCTTCTCTCACCACTCCTATTCAACATAGGGTTGGAAGTTCTGTCCAGGGCATTCAGGCAAGAGAAAGAAATAAAGGGTATTCAATTAGGAAAGGGAAAGTCAAATTGTCTCTGTTTGCAGATGGCATGATTGTACATTTAGAAAACCCCATCGTGTCATCCCAAAAGCTCCTTAAGCTGATAAGCAACTTCAGCAACGTCTCAGGATACAAAATAAATGTGCAAAAATCACAAGCATTCCTATACACCAATAACAGACAAACAGAGAGCCAAATCATGAGTGAACTCCCATTCACAATTGCTTTAAAGAGAATAAAATACCTAGGAATCCAACTTACAAGGGATGTGAAGGACCTCTTCAAGGAGAACTACAAACCACTGCTCAATGAAATAAAAGAGGACACAAACAAATGGAAGAACATTCCATGCTCATGGACAGGAAGAATCAATATGAAAATGGCCATACTGCCCAAGGTTATTTATAGATTCAGTGCCATCCCCATCAAGCTACCAATGACTTTCTTCACAGAATTGGAAAAAACCACTTTAAAGTTCATATGGAATCAAAAAAGAACCCATATTACCAAGACAATCCTAAGCCAAAAGAACAAAGCTGGAGGCATCACACTACCCAACTTCAAACTATACTACAAGGCTACAGTAACCAAAATGCATGGTACTGGTACCAAAACAGAGATATAAACTAACGGAACAGAATAGAGCCCTCAGAAATAATACCATACATCTACAACCATCTGATCTTTGACAAACCTGACAAAAACAAGAAATGGGGAAAGGATTCCCTGTTTAATAAATGGTTCTGGGAAAACTGGCTAGCCATATGCAGAAAGCTGAAACTGCATCCCTTCCTTACACCGTATACAAAAATTAATTCAAGATGGATTAAAGACTTAAATGTTAGACCTAAAACCATAAAAACCCTAGAAGAAGACCTAGGCAATACCATTCAGGCCATAGGCATGGGCAAAGCCTTCATGACTAAAACACCAAAAGCAATGGCAACAAAAGCCAAAATTGACAAATGGGATCTAATTAAACTAAACAGCTTCTGCACAGCAAAAGAAACTACCATCAGAGTGAACAGGCAACCTATAGAATGGGAGAAAATTTTTACAATCTACTGATCTGACAAAGGGCTAAAATCCACAATCTACAAATAACTTAAACAAATTTACAAGAAAAAATCAAACAACCTCACCAAAAAGTTGGCAAAGAATATGAACAGACACTTCTCAAAAGAACACATTTATGTAGCCAACAGACACATGAAGAAATGCTCATCATCACTGGCCATCAGAGAAATGCAAATCAGAACCATAATGAGATACCATCTCACACCAGTTAGAACGGCGATCATTAAAAAGTCAGGAAACAACAGGTACTGGAGAGGATGTGGAGAAATAGGAATACTTTTATGCTGCTGATGGGCTGTAAACTAGTTCAACCATTGTGGAAGACAGTGTGGCGATTCCTCAAAGATCTAGAAATACCATTTGACCCAGTCATCCCATTACTGGGCATATACCCAAAGGATCATAAATCATGCTGCCATAAAGACACATGCACACGTATTTTTATTGTGGTACTATTCACAACAGCAAAGACTTAGAAATGTCCATCAATGATAGAGTGGATTAAGAAAATGTGGAACATATACACCATGGAATACTCTGCAGCCATAAAAAAGGATGAGTTCATGTCCTTTGTAGGGACATGGATGAAGCAGGAAACCATCATTCTCAGCAAACTATCACAAGGACAGAAAACCAAACACCTCATGTTCTCACTCATAGGTGGGAATTGAACAATGAGAACACTTGGACACAGGAAGGGGAACATCACACACTGGAGCCTGTTGTGGGGTCGGGGGAGGGAGGAAGGACAGAATTAGGAGATATACCTTACGTAAATAACGAGTTAATGCATGCAGCACAGCAACATGGCACTTGTATACATATGTAACAAACCCACATGTTGTGCACATGTACCCTAGAACTTAAAGTATAACAAAAAAATAAAAAAGACAAAAAAAGTATTATTTATAGTAAGCTGTAGAGTAAAATCATAATTAAAAATATCCCTTATACTGAAGTATAGTTCAGCAAAAGCAGTATATGTTGAAGATGAAATGCTAGCTAATATCAGAAGTGATAGAAGAATAAAAATAGATCGATTTATTGAATTTCCTCTTTTTCTCTTATTAATTCCCTAAGTTGTAGTTCATAAATAATTACAGTAATTTATTTTAAAATGTACTAATAGATAAAATATTTTTATTTTATTAGAATGTATTAGAATTTTTAAAAAAGTTTTATTTATTTTTATTCAAACTATACTTTGTTTTTCATTACCTTCCTGCATTGGCTAGAACTTCAAATGCAATGTTGAATAGAAGAGGTAAGAGTACCTATAATGATCTTAGAATAAATGTGTTCAATATTTCATCATGAAATATCACATTAGCTATAAAACTTTTATGAGGTTGAGAAAAGTCTTCTGCTTCAAGTTTACTAACAGTTTTTATAATTAATGTCTGTTGAATATTGTCAAATGCATTTTGCACATCTATAGGGTTGATAATATATTTTTTCCTTTATTTCCTTTAATATGGTGTATTACCTTAATTTTTAAATATTAAACTGACTCATTATGATATGATATGCACTTTCTTCATAAATTGCTGGATTCGATTTGCTAAAAACTTTAAAAATTAAAAAAAATTTCCCCTTTAGTTTTATGACAGATGTGGATGTGTAATTTTCTTTACTTGAAAAGTCTTTGTCAGGTATTGTCAAGAATTATGCTGTCAAATTTTCCTCTTCCTCTATGTCATAAAAGAATTTGTATAAAACTGGCATTATTTCTTCCTGAAATGTTTGAGAGAATTCTCCATCTCTCAATTGAATTGAATATTGAGAATTGAAATCAGAAATAGAATTAAAGTCATCTAAGCCTGGAGTTTTCTTCATAAGAAGAATTAAAGTACAAATTCAACTTTTGAAAACAGATATATGAATATTCAGACTACATGATTTTTTCTTGTGTCTGTTTTGGTAATTTATATCTGTTAAAAATTTTGACAATTTCATCTAAGTTTTCAATTGGCATAAATTGTGCATAATATTCCTCATCCTTTTGATGAATATAGGCTCTATAATGATATTCTCTCTTTCATTTATAGTTTTTTCTCTTTTTGATCCTGCAAGTAATTTCATTACTTTTTCAGAGAGCCAACTGTTATCTTTATTAACTTTTGTTATTGTTTGTCTTTGTTCTGTTTTACTGTTTTTTACTTTTATATTCATTATGTCCTTCCATCAACTTATTTCGATTCAGTTTTCTTAACTTCTAGCTTCTTAAGGTGAAACAGATATAAGTTACTTTATTACACGTTTGTTTTTTTCTAATATAAGTATGTAAAGCTATAAAATTTCCCCTAAGCACTGCTTCAGTTGCATCCAACAATTTTCAAATACTATGTTTTCAAAATCATTCAACTTAAGATATTTTTAAAAGTGTTCATAACCTAAAAAACCTTTGTATCTCTTTATGTTTCTGTTTTTGCATCTCTAATATCACAGGGCTATTCGGAAAGATCTCTAAGGTCTCTATACAATTATCATTTTCTGGTTGATTGGTTGAGTATATTGTTATAATTTTTAATTGACCATAATAAGCAGTTAACCTTTAGAATTTGGTAGGTTTTTACACTTAGTGTATTTTGTTTAGCACAAAGTAAATTATTAAAACATTTTTCCAATACTATTTTTATGATCAAAATATTTGAATTTAGAAGATGCTACTCAGTAACTTTCTCTAGGAATATGAATTGCAATGTAAAAATAAAACCACACATTATATCCATCAACAATGGGAGACAGAAACCTGAGTCATCCAAACATAGTAATCTATTTGGTGTTTATATCTTCAGAACAGGTATAAAATCAATGAACAAACATTCACAACAAAGAACAATACTGAGAAATGAAATAATCTGAAAATACAGAAATGAAAGAACTTCTCTAAATGGGACTGTGATAAAATAAAACAAAAAAAAATGTATCTGATATTCATTCCCAGTTCCTGGCACGGAGCTTCAAAAACCTGTGGAATTTCCTGAGTGATAGGAGAGTCTATGCTAATGAGGCAACTCTTGGCCTATCCCCTAGATAGTTTCAGGATAGGGCCTGGTCACCAGAAACCAACCACATGATTAGAAATTTGGAACTTTAAGCTAGTCAGGGGATATCTGGGAAGGAAGCGAGGCTGGAGATTGAGTTCAATCACATGTCCAGTGGTTTAATCAACCATGCATATGTAATAAAACTCTGATAAATACTCTGGACAGGAAAGCTCAGTAGCACCTCCTGGTTGGTGAAAACATTGACAAGGCAGGATGGTGGCACTGGCTAACTCCATTGGAGATAGCACGGAAGCTCTGCATCCAAGACCCTCCCAGACCTTTTCTTATGGGCCTTTTCATTTGGCTCTTCCTGGATTGTATTCTTTATAATAAAATTGTAATTGTAAGGATAGCACTTTCGAAGTTTTGTGAGTCATTCTAGCAAGTGATTGAATCTAGGGAGGGTTGTGGGAACCACTGAACTTGTAACTGGCTGGTCAGAAGTGCCGGTGTCCCACGGCCCCACTTACAGCTGGCATCTTAAGTGGAGCCAATCTTGTGGAAGACTGAGCCCTTAATTTGTGCAATTTGATGCTAACTCTTAGTGGTTAGCATCACATTTGTATTGTAGTACTCCAGCTTGGATTGTGGGGGTTGCAAAACAGGCACGTGTATAAAGAAAAGATGTGTACTTATGGCAGAGAACACCAGTTACAGTCCTTATCCAGTCTTGTTTCTGACGTAACATTAGATTTTTGTTGCTGTTATTGTTGCCTATTTCAGTTAGGCATGTGTCCACCCAGCTAAAGCAATATTTCTCGGCCTCCATTAAAATTCTGGCCAACAAGATTTATGCAGAACTGTTATACATCCTCATCTACTCTTTTTATTATGAAAGCTATTTGCTGTCTCTGCTGTGGTACTTACGTCTTAACAGCAGATAACAATTCTTAGCTGTTTCTGTTTTTCTTTCCTGAGAGTAGCATCTGAGATCCAAAATTTGAATCTCTTTAAAACATGTCTCGCACTACATAGACTTAATACATTTTTTCTGAAAGATTAATAAATTTTGTTGAAACCCCCAAGAATGTGTGGTGGCCAATTGATAATAGTAAGTCACAAGCCCTGGATTACATACAGAAAAGGTGTACACTAATATGCACAGTCACTATTTCCAAAAACATTTGCACAGAATGTGAAAGAGGCACCTGCAGGAAAAACTCCTCCATTAGGGCCATGGTCCACCGATAGTGCAGCTTCCAGGATTTGGCTGGGTGGCTGATGTCTGCTGCATGGAGAATCAGGGACATGGTTTTGGCTCTGTCGATCCTGTCAAACCAAGGACATGTTTATATTATTCAAAACAAAGGAACCAATTACAGTCTTTCCTGAGGCCAAGCCCCTAGAATTTTAACATGACAAACAAACTAACAAACAAAACCTACCCTTCAGGCTGCTGTAAATTGCTTCTTATATTTTTAATTTGCTGGAAGTGACCTGACATGTCTGTAGATAAAACCATTTCAATCACTAGGTTCCGAAGGTCCCTGTAGAGTCACCAAAAGGAAAGGTTCATTCAGTCCTTCATTGGAACATTTCTATAAATAATCACTCACCATGTTTTATTGTTCTTAATGGATATGAACACAAAAGATGCTACCTTTTAAATGTGCAAGTCCACACACAAGTTTGACATTATTTTACCTTTTAACTGTCATGGATCTAAGAAGTTGCCAGCAGCGTGAATGGCAATGATGTTCACACCTCCCTGAAGAGCTAGTGCTTTCCCTTCTCACTCCCACAACTCTTCTGCAGTCATAATTCCTAAATATTATTATTTTTAATCTGAAAGGAACTTTAGCCATTTTAAAGAAAAACTATTCCAAATACAATATTATATAGTATTTCAATGCTTTGGGGGGAAAAAAGTAGTCCAGTAGAGCCTGAGACTATTCTAAATCCATATGGTCAACCAAACTAAAAGGTTTGATGTCTCAGAAAAGAGACAGGGATAAAAAGGGCATGAGTTTTCAAGACCCTCTCTGATCCTTCTTCATTTTGCATTTTTAAACAAAACTACTACTATTAATAAAACCAGCGCTATTCATTCAATATTTATTCAGCAAGGCACTGAACTGTAAGGATTAAGTGTCTTCACATAATACATATGGATATTAGAATACTTCAGAAACTAGTTGCTTTGTATGTACATAAAGACATTTAATCCTCCTAACAATCCCTGAGGGAGCATTAATATTTCCCAGCAGAGGAGACTGAATCACCCAGTCACACAGCTAATGCGTGGCTCAGATAAGATTCAACCCAAAAGTTCCCACTTCCAAAGCAGACACGTGGACCACTCCACTGTGCCGAGCTCCCATCATAAGAACCCCAGAGAAACCAAGATGCTAAAGTGAGTAGTGATTGTCTAAGCTTTTGGGATCTGACCCTACATAACATAGACAGAGCCATTGGTATTACTATTTTAACCAAGACACTGTAAATATAATAACCATGTCACAAAGCCTCACACTTAGTAGAAAATAAGGCACCCCAGCAAAGGCTTGCATGTTCCACAATTCCCTGCTTGCTCTATACAGATAAGTTAAATAAAATCACTTGTACTAGAAAATATATTTCATTTTCATTGTGTGGTGTGGCCAGTAGGATAAGCTGAACCAAAAATGTGAAGGAAACTTGAATTATGATCTTGCACAAAGATATTTTACTTAAAGATGATATAATCTATTCGATGATTTGTTTTTTAAAAAACTACATATTGATAGTTCTTGCTGAAAATCATGAGCACTCAACATTTCTATTGAATTTTTAGATGGAAGCCATGAGAATCAATACTCTGCTTACTGTTTATGATATTGGATAGCTTGCTTACTTTTATTCAAGTAGTAAGGGAAAGGAAGCTATTAATAAAATTATTCTCAATTACATTTTTTTCTCTGAAAATATGACAAGACCCATATTTGAAAAGCAACTGAATAAAAACATTTATGTTAGCTAAGGAAAATGAGACTAGAGTTTAAGGAAATAAATAGAATCTAATAAATGTATTGTGCTTTGCATATAAATGATCAGTAAATGCCAGATGTTATCAATAATCAACTAATTATATGTCACTAAATTAGGCAAAATAAGAAAACGTTACTTAATTTATAAAATTTTCTTGTTAAAACTTTTAAATTAATGCATTTATTTTTACTAAAAGTACTTTAAGAAATAAACAGATATGTAAACAGAAAACATGAGTCTTTAAGAAGATATCCATATTTTGATTCTTAGTAAAATGTTATTAAAGGTATAGTATCAAATATGTATTTTATAGATTTTTAGAAAGTGTTGAATCTATTAAATTCTAAAATGTATATAATATGTACACTATTTGTTAAAACAATTCTTTAAAAACATTCAATTAAAATGACTCTGAAGTTACCAAACAGAAACTTAGACAATTACAGCAGTAAACTATTAGAATAAAATAGTTAGAATGGTAAATAACAAAACATAATGGGAAATAAAATTGCACTGAAATAGCAACAAAGTCAACTTTGAGGAAAAAAGATTTATTTCTTCGAATAACAACAAAAATTAATATTATAAAAATTATCTATGGGAATGGTAATCACTGATTAAGAAAATAAACTAATACCCTAGATGTAAATAATCTCTTAGGCTTTAGGAAATATCTCATAACTTGTCTGCTTGTTCCTACCTTTGACCATCTAATCGCTACATAGCCCAACAGTGGTCTCTTTAAAATTCTTTCACAGTTAGATCCTGGCATTTCTAGACTGTAAATCCTCTTGGGCTACTATTTCCTACAGAATACAGTTAACCCTTGAACAGCATAAGTTTGAACTGTGTGGGACCACTTATATACATATTTTTTTCCCCCTCCGTCACACCTGAGAAGCAAAACCAGTCCCTTCTCTTCCATTCTCCTCTTCAGCCCACTCAACATAAAGACAGAGGATGAAGGCCTTTTTGATGACCCACTTCCACTTAATAAATAGCAAATATATTTTCTCCTCTTTATGATTTTCTTAATAACATTTTCTTCTCTCTAGTTATTTTATTTTAATAATATTGTATGTAATACACATAACATACAAATTATGTATTTATCAACTTTTATATTATTGGTAAGGCTTCCTATCCAGAGTGAGCTATTAGTAGTTAAGTTTTTAAAATGTCAAAAGGTATACATGGGTTTTTAGCTGAATGGGGGTACCCCTAACCCCTGTGTTGTTCAAGTGTCAACTGTAAAATGAAAGGACTGAACTGTGTCTCCAAGAGAAAGTTCCACCTTCCCTCTATCTGACAGCATTTTCTAGAGTTGCAAAAATGAGCCCATATTTCTAGAAATGGCCTTGAAGAACCAGGAAACTTTGAAAATTTGAAAAAGTACTCACAGGAGATTTAGGCTTATTTTAAACTCTGATTTTTATCTTTTACGTTTTTTAATATTTTTATTGTCACTTTCCTTTTTGATATTTCTTTTTACCTTGATTTAAAAAACAAAAATGAAAGCAAAAGGCTTTGATATTTACATTCAAGTGGAAACCTTTTCTAGTCAATTAAATGACTTTTAGTACGATTTTTGTTAAAGATAAATATAGGTCTTTTCCTTTTCTTATTATAAGTGAGTCCCATAGAATATTAGCGACATAGGCGAAGAAGATTCTATGATTACTGAAGTTCATATTCAATTGATTGTCCTTTACTTTTATTTGTGAAGTCCAGCAACCCTATTGTCAATTGAAGGAGATGATAATGACCAAAGGATCAAGAAAAAGAGAAGAAAGGTTATACAGAGGGATAGGGGTACATCTCATATTTCCCTACATAGCAATAAGTATCAACATACCATGTAATTTTTTTAAGCAAACAGATGCTTTGGAGAAACATGTAAGATTTCCTCTGCACTTGGGTCATTTTAGTATATTGGAATTTTTTCCCACATGTTTAATTTTTTGTTTTTAAAAAACCCTTAACTCCACATCTTTTAAAAAATAATATATGAAAGAATGAATATAATGTCAAAATGTTGAATTTATGTAACACCCCTATAAAGATACCCCATATTGATAAACATTGAGCAGAGCTCCATTCCAGAGAGTGTATAATTATGTATGTAAAAGTATTTATTGTGTTGTGTGTGGTCTTATTCAGACATACAGATGTTGAGTTGACCTGGAAATACTTCAGCTCCCTTTAACAGAGTCTGGCTCTGAACAAAGTCCCTAAGTACTAATCCTTCTCAGAGTCATCCAGTCAACAGTAATTACATTTGTAATATGGGGAATGCATCAACTTTCATCTTTTTTCTTGACTTTAAATCACATAATTTATTCCTTTCCTGAAATTAAATTTCCCCTAGGTTTTCTCTGAAACTCACCTCCAGTCATCTTTGGATAAATTTACCAAGATATTCATTTCTTCTTCTTGCATAAGTCGATAAGCTGCACTCACATGGTGATTCTCAAGGACAGAGCGATCATTATACAAAATGGCAACATCTGACCTAAGAATTAAAAACAAAATGCCCAACAGAGGATTTCTTTAGACATCATGAATGTCTAATAAGACTTACTCAAGTATCAGGTCATCTGACCAGTAAACATCCTATAATTGAACAGTGAGAATTATGGAAGGATTTAGTTTCTTTTATTTTTTACTGTATAATATTTTAAAATTTTATATAAACTTTATTTATTAGAGAAGTTTTAGGCTCACAGCAAAATTGAAGATGGTACAAAATTTCCCATATACTTTCTTCTTCCACACATGCATAACCTCCCCCATTGTCAACATCCCCAACAAGAGTGGCATTTTGGTTACAATTGATGAACCTACACACACATATCATTATCATCCAATGTCCACAGTTTAGATTAGGGTTCATTCATGGTGGTATACATTCTATGAGTTTAGACAAGTGAATAATGACATGTATCTAATATTATAGTACCATACAGAGTAGTTTCTCTGCCCAAAAATCCCTCTGAGTTCCACCTCTTTGTCCCTTTCTCTCCCCTAACCCTGGCAACCACTGATTTTTTTCACTGCCTCCATAGCTTTGCCTTCTTCAAAATGTTATATAGATGGAATCATGTAGTTTGTTGCTGACATGGTTTGGCTCTGTGTCCCTACCCAAAACTTATGTTGAATTGTAATCTCCAGTGTTAGGTGAGGGAGGTGATTGGATCTTGGGGGCAGACTTCCCCCATTCTATTCTTGTGATAGTGAGTGAGTTCTCATGAGATGCGGTTGTTTAAAAGTGTGTAGTGCTTTCTTCTTTGCACTCTCTCCTGCCACCACGTGAAGATGTGCTTACTTCCTCTTCACCCTTCCATGATTGGGTGATTGTAAGTTTCCTGAGGACTCCCAGCCATGGCTCCTGGATGGCCTGTGGAACTGCGGAACCTCTTTTCTTTATATGTTACTGAGTCTCAGGTAGTTCTTTATAGCAGTGTGAGAATGGACTAATACAGAAAATTGGTACTGAGCATGGGGTATTGCTATAAAGATACCTAAAAATGTGGAAGCAACTTTGGAACTGGGTAATGGGCAGAGGTTGGAACAGTTTGGAGGGCTCAGAAAAAGAGGAAGATATGGGAAAGTTTGGAACTTCACAGAGACTTGTTGAATGGTTGTGACCAAAATACTGATAGTGATATAGACAGTGAAGTCTAGGTTGAGGAGGTCTTAGACAGAGATAAGGAGGTCTTAGATAGAGATGACGAACTTATTTGGAACTGGAGTAAAAGTCACTCCTGCTACGTTTAGCAAAAAGACTGATGGCATTGTGCCCCTGCTGTAGAAATCTGTGGAATTTTGAACTTGAGAGAGATAATTTAGGGTATCTGGTGAAAGCAATGTCTAAGCAGCAAAGGTTCAAGATATGGCTTGGCTGTTTCTAAAAGTCTATGCTCATTTGCATGAAGAAAGAAATGACCTGAAACTGGAACTTATATTTAAAAGAGAAGCAGAGCATAAAAGTTTAAAATATTTGCAGCCTCACCATATGGTAGAAAAGAAAAACCCATTTTCTGGGGAGGAATTCAAGGCTGCAAAACTTTGTATATATAAAGAGAAATGTAATTTTAATAGCCCAGACAATGGGAAAAGTGTCTCCAGGGCGTTTCAGAGACTTTCATAGCAGCCCCTCCCATCACAAGCCTGAAGGCCTAGGAGGGAAAAATGGATTCATGGGCCAGGCCTAGGGCCCCCACTGCTCTGTGCCTGCACCCTGGACATTGTGCCTTGCATCCCAGCTGCTCCAGCTCCAGTTGTGGCTGAAAAAGGACAAGGTACAGCTCTGGCCATTGCTTCAGAGGGTGAAAGCCCCAAGCCTTGGTGGCGTCTACATGGTATCGGGCCTGTAGGTTTGCAGACAACAGTAATTGAGGCTTGGGAGCCTTTGCCTAGGCTTCAGAAGATGTATGGAAATGCCTGAATGTCCAGGAAGAAGTCTGCTGCAGGGGCAGAATCCTCATGGAGAACCTCTAGTAGAGCAGTGTGGAGGGGAAATGTGGGCTTGGAGCCCCCATAGAAAGTCCCCACTGGGGCACTGCCTAGTGGAGCTGTGAGAAGAGGGTTACTGTATTAGTCCATTTTCACAATGCTATAAAGATAGCACCTGAGACTGGATAATTTATAAAGGAAAGAGGTTTAATTGACTCACAGTTCTGCATGGTTCAGAGGGCCTCAGGAAACCTACAATCATGATGGAAGGCAAAGGGGAAGCAAGGCACATCTTAAATGGCAGCAGGAGAGAAAGTGCAGGGAGAAAACTGCCACGTTTAAACCATCAGATCTCATGAGAACTCCCTCACTATCATGAAAACAGCATGGGAGAAGCCGTCCCCATGAGCCAGTTACCTCCCAACAGGTCCCTCCCTCAACACATGGAGATTACAATCTGAGATGGGATTTGGTGGACACAGAACCAAACCATATCAGCCACTGTCTTTCAGACCCCAGAATAGTAAATCCACCGAAAGCTTGCACTGTGCACCTGGAAAAGGCAGGGGCACTTGACACCAGTCAGTGAAAGCAGCCATGGGGGCTGTACCCTGCAGAGCCACAGGGGTGAAGTGCTCAAGGCTGTAGGAGCACACCCTTGCATCAGCATACCCTGGATATGAGACATGGAGTCAAAAAGATTATTTGGGGCTTTAAGATTAAATAGCTGCCCTGCTGGGATTCGGATTTGCATGGGGCCTATAGTCCCTTTGTTTGGGCCAATTTCTCCCTTTTGGAATGGGAGCATTACCCAATGCCTGTAACCCCATTGTATCTTGGAAGTAACTAACTTGTTTTTGATTTTACAGGCTTATAGGCAGAAGGGACTCGCCTCACATGAGACCTTGGAGTTGGACTTTTGAGTTAATGCTGGAGTGAGTTAAGATTTTTGGGGACTGTTGGGAAGGCATGATTGGTTTTTTGAAATATAAGAAGGACATGCGATTCAGGAGGGGCCAGAAGTGGAATAATGTACTACTCCATTTTCACACTGCTGATAAAGACATACCCGAGACTGGGCAATTTACAAAAGAAAGAGGTTTATTGGACTTACAGTTCCACATGGCTGGGGTGAGGCCTCCCAATCACAGTGGAAGGTGAAAGGCAAGTCTCGCGTGGTGGCAGCAAGAGACAGAATGAGAACTAAGTGAAACAGGTTTCCCCTATCAAACCATTAGATCTTGTGAGACTTATTAACTAACATGAGAACAGTATGGGGAAAACCGCCCCCAAGATTCGATTATCTCTCACTGGGTCTCTCCCACAACACAGGGGAATTATGGGATTACAATTCAACATGAGATTTGGATGCGAGACACAGAGCCAAACCATATTATGAGCCAAAGGTTGATTACAACTCAACATGAGATTTGGGTGGGGGACACAGAGCCAAGCATATTATTTGATATGGTTTGGATCTGTGTCCCCTGCCCAAATCTCATATTGAATTGTAATCCCCAGTATTGGTAGAGGGATCTGGTAGGAGGTGATTGGCTCATGGGGTGGGTATCCCCCTTGCTGTTCTCATTATAGTGAGTGAGTTCTCATGAGATCTGGTTGCTGAGAAGTGTGCAGCACTTCCCCCTTCACTCCCTCTCCTGCCACCACGTGAAAACATGCTTGCTTCCCGTTCACCCTTCTGCCATGATTGTAAGTTTACTGAGGCCTCCCAGCCTCCCCAGCCATGTCTTCTGCATGGCATATGGGACTGTGAGTCAGTTGAACCTCTTTTCTTTACAAGTTATCCATTCTCTGCTAGCTTTTTATAGCAGTGTGAGAACAAACTAATACAATTGCCTTCTCAAATTGGTTCCTTTCACTTAGTAATATGCATTAATGTTTCTTTCATGCCTTTTCACCGATTGATAGCTACTTTCCTTGCAGCACTAAAGTTTTCTTATCTGCATATACCACAGTTTGTTTATCCAGTCACCTACTGAAGGACATCTTGCTTGCTTCCAAGTTTTGGCAATTATTAATAAAGCTGCTATAATTATCTGTGCCATAAGTTTTTGGGTGAATGTATTTGCAATTTTTTTGAGCAAATACCAAGGAGTGCAATTCATGGATCATATGGTAAGAGTAGTTTCAATTTTGTAATAAATTGGTAAACTGTCTTCAGAAGTGGCTATACCAGTTTTCATGCCTACCAGCAATGAATGAGAGTTCCTGCTGCTCCATTCTCACCAGCTTTTGGTGGTGTTAGTGTTCTGGATTTTGGCCATTCTAATAGACATGTATTGCCTGTTGATCTATTTGGCATCTCACTGTTTCAATTTGGATTTCTCTGATGAATGATATGGAATATATTTTCATATGCCTATTTGCCATTTGTATATCTTCCTAGCTAAAGTGTCTGGTAAAGTTTTTGGCTCATTTTTAAATTAGGTTGTTAGTTTTTCTTATTGTTGAGCTTTAAGCATTCTTTGTATATTTTGCATAACAGTGCATTATCAGATGTTCTTTGCAAATATTTTCTTCCAGTTTGTGGCTTGTCTTTTTAGTCTCTTGATAGTGTGTTTGGTAGAGCATAAATTTTTAATTTTAATGAAATCCAACTTATCAATTTATTCTTTCATATATTGTGCCTTTGATATTATATTTTAAAAGTCGTCACCAAATCTAAGGTCATCTAGATTTTTCTCCTATGTAATCTTCTAGGAATTTTATAGATTTTTGTTTTAAATTTAGGTCTGTGATCCATTTTGAGTTTATTTTGTAAAGGGTATCAGGCCTGTGTCTTAGTGTGTTTTATGCTGACGTGACAGAACACCTGACGCTGGGTAATTTGTTTAAAAAAAAGAAACTTATTTCTCACAATTCTTAACTGGAAAGTCAAAGATCAACATGCCTTCGTCTTAGGAGGGCTTTCTTGCTGTATCACCAAATAGTGTAAAGCATCACATAGTAGAAAGGCAGAGAGTGCAAGAGAGCAAACCCTCTCTGGCAAGTCCCATTTTATAATGGCATTAATTTATTTACAAAGATAGAACACTCATGACCTCAATACCTTCCATTAGGCCCCACCTCCCAACCCTGTCACATTGGGGGTTATGTTTGCAACATATGAATTCTGGGGAACACAATCAAACCATAGCAGTCTGTGTCTAGATTCTTCTTTTCTTTTTGCTTTTGCATGTAGATGTCCATTCGTTTTAGCACCATTTATTGAAAAGATTATATTGATTTTATTCCTTTGTCAAAGATCAGTTGACTATATTTTTTGTAGGTTCATTACTGGGCTTTCTATTCTGTTTTCATTGATCTATTTGTCTGTCCTTTTAGCAATGCTACACTGTCTTGATTACTGTGGTTTTGTAGCAAGTCTTAAAGTTAGGTAATGTCAGTCCTCCAACTTTGTGCTTCTCCTTTAAAACTGTGCTAGCTATTATGAGTCTTTTGCCTCTTCATCCAAACTTTAGAATCACTTTGTCAGAATCACAAAATAACTTGCTGGTATTTTCATTGGGATTGCATTAAATCTATAGATGAAGTTGGGAAGAACTGACATTCTGACAATTTTGAGTCTATCCATGAACATGAAATATCTGTCCCTGTATTATTTTTCATCAAAGTTTTACAGTTTTTCTTATAAAGGTCTTGTATATGTTTTGTTCCATTTATACCTAAATATTTAATTTTGGGTGGTGCTAATGCAAATGGTATTTGTGTTTTCAATTTCAAATTACATTTGCTTATTGCTGGCATATAGGAAAGCCATTGAGTTTTGTGTATTAACCTTGTATTTTGCAACCCTGCTATAATCACTTATTAGTTTCAGGAGTTTTTTGGTCAATTCTTTCAGATTTTCTACATGGACAATCATATTATTTGCAAACAAAAATAATTTTATTTCTCTCTTCCTAAGATGCATGCCTTTTAATTCCTTTTCTAGTTGTATTGCATTAGCTAGGACTTCCAGTATGATACAAAAATTAGTTGTGAAAGAGGACATCTTGTCTTGTTCACAATCTTAGTGGGAAAGCTTCAAGTCTTTCACCATTAAGTATGATGTTAGTTGTAGGTTTTTAATAAATTCCTTTCTTCTAATTAATTATTTACTTTTTAATTGACAATTAAAATTATATATATAATTATCATGTATGAGATGATGTCTTGAAACATGTATATCTATCTATCTATCATCTATCTATCTATCTATCTATCTGTCTATCTATCTATACACATTTATATATACATACACACATAGTGGAATGGCTAACTCAGGCTAATTAACATATGTACTACTTTACAACTTACCATTTTTTGAGGTGAGAACACTTAAATCTACTCTTGGCAATCTTTTAGAATACAAGACATTGTTATCAACTCTAGTTGACACATTGTACAATAGATCTCTTGAATTTATTTCTCCCATCTAACTGAAATTATGTATCCTTTGGCCAACAACTTCCTATCTTTTATCTCCACCCGAGTCCCTCATAACCACAATTCTACTCTAGTATAGATATTCTTTATCAAGTTAAGGAAGGTCCTCTCTATTCCTAGTTAGAGTTTATATCATAAATGTGGGTTGGAGTGTTTTGTAAAATGCTTTTTCTGCATTTATTGACAAGATCACATGATTTTTTTTTTCTGTACCCTGTTGATGTGATAGATTATATTAATTGAATTACGAATGTTGAGCCAGACCTGCATACCTGGGATAAACCCCACTTAGTTTTGGTGCTTAGTTTTCTTTTAATTATCATTATTATAGTTTAAATGTGCTTATGCCTTTTCCTTCTGATTTGTAATCCAGACACCTGCAAAATACTCTAGCTATATCAAAGAGAATAAAATTACCTAACGTCTTATTCAATCAGTGAATGAACAAACCCCTTTGTACCCATTCAAGAGTGTTGATATCATCCCTGTTCCTTTAAACTAAAATTACTTTGGGTAGCAGGAAGGGGATGAAGAAAAGCATTTGATCCATTTATGATTCTAGTTTTTTACTCACTTATAATGTTGTGATTAAATTTTTAATGTTATAGATCCTTTTGTTTTAAAATTAAGATGGAAAAATCATTTTTAAAGAACACTTAAATGTATGCTTCATCACTCATTTAAAAGGAACATTTTATTTTTTAAAATGATGAATACATCAAGGGAAGGCTTTTATTTCTCACCTGTCTGTATTTTAATATAATTTGATTATCAAATAAATTGGTATACTTCAAGTTGCATTGATGAATTTGGTGTTCTAACTCTAAGTCTGAAATATTTCAAGCATTCTCAGATCTGTATAATGGAACCTGGGCTTCTCCTTCCTCTATCTCCTAGGTTGCCAGATCATTATGCAAGTGTGGAATGGAAGCAAAATCACTATGTTCAATCTCTTAAAATGGTGAACTCATTCATATAAGTTGGCAAGTTGAAAGTTGGCAACAAATAGAGCAAAAAAGAAAGTCAAGTTAAAACTTGTAGCAAGTTTGCTACCACTTACCCAACACCAAGGCTTCTCTCACTCTCCTATCTCCTGGTAGATACTTAGACTTAAAACTCCTCACTCAGACTTACTGTTTCAGGCTTTTCAGTGGGTAAAGTCCTAGTTATAACTGGCCCTCCCACTGAATATTTATGATAGAGTAGACAAGGACAAAATAAAAAACGAAAGTTCCTACTAAAACAACACCACTACCACACATGGGTAGCTATGTGAGATCATGGATATATTAATTTGCTTCTGTATAATAATCTTTTTACTATCTCTCTATATTTTATAATATCATGTTATATACCATAAATGTGCACAATAAAAATTATTTAAAAACAACAAAGAAAACAAAAACTAAAGAAATCTGACATTTTATACAAGCAGCCTGTTTAAAATCTGTGTCTGATAGTCTGCCAGATATACCAAGCTTTATTATTCATCCAACATATGATAAATGACCTACCAGGCACTGTTACTTTCTTTTTTGTTTCTAGCACTATCATAAAGGTGAAATAACATATGTCTTTAATAGCACATATTTCTAAAATAGATTTCCATTTAACAATCTTAGTTAAGGCCTAAAAAGGACTTAATCAATAATCATACCTCAACATACAGAAATGTGAACTGGCAAAGCATATGTATAATCCTCATTGAAGAGATAATCAACTAGATGTTTCCCAAGCAAAACACTGTGTGCATTTCTAGAAGTTTGCTGAGATCATGGGGAAAGCTGTGATTTTCCAGTAACATTTGCACTATATGGCACCAAATCTAGCCATAGCAGATTTGTCAGAGTTAATACATGATATGGCTCCAAGTATCACCATTTACTTGTTCAGAGACCAGCTAAAATGTGTTTTTGAACCAGATTTAATTGTAGGAAAGTGTGCATGATTTTGTCTCATAAAGCTAACAAGGATGCTGAGAATGCGGCATGGTCTAATGCTTGAGATGGTCTTTGACTGCTAAGAAAAGAACAGACTCTGAGCAACATCCAGTATCCATGGCAACATGTAGCCTGGCAATTTCTTTTCACAAAGAGGAAATTATTTCCATTTATTTACACTTTCAAGGATTTCATGCATTATAATATCTGCATTGAACTCAAATCTAGCCTTGCCCTATGTTCCAAATCGCATTTTAGCCATTTTGTATTCTGTAGTAAATTAGTTTCCAGATTGGAAAAAACACTCTCAAATCCAAGTAACAATGAATAATATAAAATAAAATATAATTACTGATATAAATGACATATGACCTTATTTCTTCTTGGATGAAGGCAATATTGAGAGCTAAAAATCATGTTATATTGTTGCATTTTGGTCATTACAACATTTTGGTTCACGGAATTTTCAAGTTCATGTCGAATTCATTCATTAAATAGTTTACTCTGTCAGGCAATTTTTTTCCCATTTTTATACAGAGTTTTAAAATATAAATTGAAAAAAATAGGATTCTTCTTTCTCCTTCTCTGCCCCCATCTGCCCTTCCTTGTCCTCCTCTTCCTTGTCATCCCCCTCCTTTCCTCCACCTCCTCCTCCTCCCTCTCCACAGCCAAATGCATAAGTAAATCAGAACTCTTCATCCAGTCGCAGATAAATAGTAAAAGGAGAAAGCCAGAGTGATGATCTAACACTGCTGCTGGAAGAGGCCAGCCCACTGGCCTTTACTTTTCAAAGTCGAAAGGGCAACTGGTATTCACTGATAACAAATCACTTGCTTTCTTCTCAAACCCCTAGAACTGTTTTCCTGTACAAAGCCTAGCTCAGTGATGAGCAATCTTTAATTAAAATCCTCCATGTTGCGGATCCAGTGGATGTAGAGACCCTTTGGTAAGCAAAATGATCTGCATAGTCCTGTTTTCCTTTGACATTAAACACAAATAAAAGCAAAAATCTCCCTATACTCTGCAAATATGGGTAGAAAAATAACATTCCTGCTACATAACCAGACTCTGAAGTTTTCCTTTTCCCTTCAACCTGTGTCAATCTAGGAGACCCTGGGGTTTCCTCCATTCCAGAGACAGACAGAATGCCCTCCCCAACACTTCACTGTTTGAATTGTAACTCTTCCTGTGTCTCCATTAAAGGGTTACATGTGTAAGCCCACCCCATTTCAGGCTTTAACAGGTTAGAATTATCATGTGTCTGTCTCTGGCCGTGGGAGCACGCTTGTATAGGAAACTGGATTGACAGTGAGTGTCCCTCTTCTCACTCCTCAATTCTGCCACTGCCATCACCTGACCAGGTGCATATAGACAGGTCACTTCACCTCTCGAGATCTTCATTTTCTATTTTTAGATGATGGAAATCAGACCAGATGATCTATACTGTGGATCTCACTCATCTTATGGTCCTTTAAGTTCTAAACTGTCTAATATTTTAATAAACTGTTTCTATATTCCCCACATCAAACAATAACTCCCACATCTGGAAAATCAGTTGTTAAAAATATATATATTTAAAAACCAAATGAACTGACCACACAAGAGCCTGCACATGTATGCTTATATCAGTGTTATTCATAAGTGCCCAAATTTGGAAACAACCAAGATTTGCTTTAATAGGTGAATACATAAACAAAATATGGTATGTCCATGCAATGGAATAATATTCAGTGATAAGAAATAAGCTGCCAACCATGAAAAGACATGGAGGAACATTAAACACATTCTTCTAAACGAAATAACCCAGTCTGAAAGAACTGTATACTTTATTATTTCAGCTATATGACATTTTGGAAAAGGCAAAACTAAAGAGTCATTAAAGAGACCGGTGGTTGCCAGAGGTAAAGGGGCAGGAAGAGAGAAATGATAGATGAAGCACAGGAGACTTTCAGGGCAGTGGAACTATTGCCTGTGATACTGCAATGGTAGATACAGGACATTATACATTTGTCAAAACCCATAGAACCCATAATGCAAACAGTGAACCCTCATACAAACAATGGACCTTAGTTAATAACAAGTTATCGATATTGGTTAATCAGTTGTAACAAATATCTCACACCAGTGTAAGATGTTAATAACAAGGAAACTTTAGGGTAGCAGGAGGAAGCATATGGAACTCATAGAACTCCGTACTTCCTGTTCAGTCTTTCTGTGAATCTAAAACTGCTCTAAGAAACAAAGTCTATTAATTAGAAAAAAAATCAGATTTAATCTTTCCTCAATAAGAATGGAGATTTATGCAGTGGTTCAAGAGACACATCAGCTCTTAACATATATATCTCCTTATTAAGCATCCTTAAGAAATTTCAGGATCCCACACATATAAAGTAAGCTGGATCCTGATGGGGCCTAGACCAAATCTTGCTTCTCAGATACTGACTTCTCTGCCTAACTAAAAAGAGTTTAGGCTAACTCTCTGTTATAGACTGAATTGTGTCTGCCCTAAAATTCATATGTTGAAGCCCTAACCCTCAGTGTGTCTGTATTGGAGATAGGGCTATTAAGGGTGTAATTAATGTTAATGAAGTAACAAGAGCGAGGCCCAAGTCCAATATGACTGGTGTTCATATAAGAAGAGGAAGAGACACTGGGGTGCATGTGCTCAGAGAAAAGACCATGTGAAAAAACAGCAGGGAGGGTGTTGTCTGTAAGTCAAGATGAGCAACCTCAGAGGAAACCGAACCAGCTGACACTGTGATCCTGTACTCCCAGCATCCATAATTGTGAAAAAATAAATTCATGTTGTTTAAGCCACCCATTCTGTGGTATTTTGTTATGGCATCCCTAACAGACTAACATACTTTCACTCTGGTATTTTGATTTAAATAACTTCCATTGTAACCATCATTAAATAATTTCATTTTCTAGTTATTTTAAATTTAATACTTCATGCTGGCCTGAAAATTAGATTTAATTTTTGGATTTTATTTTCAGAAGTACAATTTTATTACTTTCAAATACATAACGACATGAAATCAGTACCTTAAGCATTATGTTGCAAGATTTGCATCAGTGAATAGATGTCTGACTTGTGTGGTAGTTCACAGTGTAAGTTCTGGGCAGGGACAGATTGCCTTAAACATTTTCATGTTCTTTAAATTGCTAGATATGCCACAAAATACTATACACAACATTCTGGAAAAATAGTAGTCGACTGATTCAAGTGTTAGCAGCTTAAGAAATTTTGCTAAAAATTCATTAAACCTGTTCTTATTAGAATCTTTATTATTTTTTAAAAATTATCTTAAGTAATATGCAGAAAAATAAATTTCAAATTTTAACTAATGAAAGTTAATACTTTTTCAAACTTACCTTGTCTGAATGTGAAAGTTGTTTGTTGTCCCTGTATGCTCATAATCATGAATGGCAGCAGCAAAGACCATTGCTAAAATTTCCAGTTCAGTGAGCCAGTGCTAGTAAATCACAGAAAGAATCTATTATATTCAAGAAATAAATACCATCTTTCCTTTCTCTGAAAAGGACTTTCAGCGCACCCTGTTTATGTAATCATATAAAATTATTTTTTATTTCTTTTAATTTTTTCCCTATTTTTACCTCCACTAATTGTGCATGATGGATGCTTCATAAGGTCAATGATGGTTTCATGACCTATAAGTTCAAAATTCAGAATATAATTGTCCTTGCTAATTGAAAAAGGAGCAGTTTCCTATTATTTAAAAAGTGAACCCTAACTGGATTTTGAATTTACAGCCATACATGTTTGGGTTCTTCTGAAATCAATTACAGTTTGGTGATTTTTAACATATAGCTCACGCAACATTAAAATGTCTTTTAGCCCAAGTGTTGTTGAACAATCTACTATGAAAAAAAATGTTCATCTAAAACTTAAAAATATTCACTTCCTTACTAGAGAAAGTACACTTCATATTTATGTTTAGAGATTTAGAAAAGTTTCTGAAATTCACAAAATTTTCTATTCATAACACATAAAAATGGCTGTGCAATTAACTTCAAATAATGCTAAAAGAATAAATCCTTTCATGTAAAATCCATGACTATCCACTTTACATACATTTACCTTTCAGTTACTAGCTAGATGCTTTAACAAAAGTTCTCTGCTATTATTAGTTCATTTAGAAATAATTCAATAGTTTATTCATCACTCACATTTTGTAAAACCCTTATACTGCACTGCCCAATATGGTAACCACATGTGACTATTTAAATTAAAAATAAAGAAAATTAATTAAAATTAAATTCACTTTCCCAGTTACACTAGCCATATTCCATATGCCTATTGGTCACATGTGACAAGTGGTTACCATATAGTACAGCAAAGACACAAACCATTTCCATCATCACAGCAAGTTCTACTAGAGAACACTATAAATAGATGGCACTTGATGGTAGAAATGCGGAATCCAAAATGCTATGAAGCTCACTCGGAGTGGTCTTATTCTATACACTTAAAACAATAAAAGACCTTGCAAAAAACAACAGAAAGAGATCATGTAAACTTTGTGCACACTTGATAAAAGTTTGCAGAATAAAGATGCAATTTAAGAGCATAGACAGAAAGGCTAATTGGTGGCAGTGGATCTTGGGAAAAGGATGGAAAAAGATTGATAGTTAAGTGCAAGGATAGAGACAGAAGAATTTTAAATAGAGCAAATGTAGAATCATACTATAAGGTCTGTATTAAAATAGAATTGTCATTAGTACAATTGTGTTGGAGAATCAAGTGAAGTGAAATTGAAGAATATGGAGAGTATGGAAAGAGTGAATGGACTAATTTGATGAGAATTGATGAATTTAGATTTTGTGTAAAAGGTAAAAGAAAGCCATTGTAGGTCCATGGGTCAAAAATGAAGGCAGTGACAATTGCTGAATCTCATAGATACCAAAGCTATAATCTTATTAATCTTAGCTCCCTTCACATAACCTATCATGATATTTGGCACATATTAGGAACTTAGTATTTGTTAAATTGCAATTAGCTAGTTTTGCATTAGAAAGAGGTAACAGTGGTAAGAGACCATGGAATCAGTCCTGGTTTTAAATCTCTGTTAATCCTCAGGAAAATGAGTTATTTACCCTCTCAGCTACAGTTCTGGTGACAATGGCATTAGTAACCTTTCCCCTATGGGGTTTAAGAAGAAGTTTTGAGTTAATGTATGCACTGTGCCTATCATGTCTTGTCATATGGTAAAATAAAGAATAAATGGCATTTTGCTAGGAACTTACTATGTTAAATGCATTGATTAAGGCATTAAATCTGGGAAATAATAGTTAAAATATCATTAGTGATTGTAATTCAAGTACAAACGCCTCACAATCAGATGAAGCAGAAATAATTTTCAGAGCCAAAAGGAGTTAATATAACTAGCTGTTCTGTGTTCATAGACACATTTAATTATGAGTCATTAAAAGGAAGAAAGTGACCTTATAGAGGTCTGAATTGGGACTGAGCCGCCAATGTTCCCAATGAAACTATGGAACTATAAACACCATGAAATGAATAGCAATTGAAGTTAAACTAGTTTTGAACCCTAGAAACCCACTGTTTTATTAAAGAAAATGATTTCTTTTTAAAAAGTCACTTATTTAAATTTTGGGGTGGGCTCAAATTATGTATTTATAAATATAGCTGTGGTTTTTAAAAGGCAGCATTCATTATCTACTATGATAATACAGAATATAAAGTGTCAATAGTAAAAAGAAATTAAATTAGAAAATCAGAGATGGAATTAATTAGTGATTGACTTGTAAATATTTAAAATTATTATCTTGCTAGCTGTGAAAATTTATTATAAACACATTTCCTGTTTTTATTCTGGTTCATTTCTGCCTCCCATAAATAGTACTTTCTCCACAAATTCCCCTTACTTATTTCCACACTATGGACTAAATCATTAAGTTCCACTACAAACTAGTATAGGAAGAGAGAAACATTGAACTTTCACACTTAATTTAAAAACACATCTACTTTGTATTAGCAAAAGTAGAATTCTGGACTGATTGTTAGTTTCTTAGCTGCTGATTCATTTTGTGCTAGTATCAAAAAGAATTCTAACTCAGAAAACAGGTGCTTAAATTCATAGATTTTATAAATGACTCCTGAGGGCAAGCCAGAGAGAATGAGGCTAAATCCTGTCACTCTTTCCAACTACAGCAGTGGTCAATACAAATCCAAGTTTCTTCTGATTCCTAACAGGCAGAAATAAAGGGTTAAGATGATAAGTCATGAGCAATGCAGACACTGTATTTCATCAGACCTGTAGGTTGTATTTTGTCTGGAGAAATGCTCAGGTTGGCTTACTCTAGAATGGGCAGTCATCAACTTATAAAGAGGTATTGACTGCTATTAGCCACATGTATTAAAACAGAAACAAAGGAAGGGAATTATTAACTGGACACTTTAGTTAGCTGGTCTCATTAAATTCTTATAACCACTTCATAAGATGGTTATATGTAAATATTTTTATACCTATGTTGCAGATAACAAAGCTGAATCCTAGAGAAATGGATCAACATTTCAAAGTTCACGTACCTATCTAGTGGCAGAGCAGGAATGCAAACCCAAATCTGTCTGATTTCAAAGTTTCTATTTCTTCCACGGATCATGATAGCATTCATTACATAAAGAAGGCAATATGCTGAACATATTCTTCTAAGGTTTCAAAAGGAGAATTTCTAGCTAATTTTACTATATGAATGGGTAGAGGCGAATAGAGTTTTGACTTAGGACTTATAATGTAATTTTCATATCTGAATTACTCAGGATGTGTGTGTGTGTGCGCCTGTGGGATAAAAAAAGTAAATACGTGTATTATACAAAGTATATATGTGTATTATATAAAGGGTGGGGAGAATTTCACGTCAGAAAATCACATTTATTTCTTGATTCCTTGAGTATCAACAACTCTTTTAGCTAGAATTTATGAGATTTGACACTATTTTTCTCTATTCCTTTGAATAGGCTGAAGAAGTTTGCTGTAAGTTACCAGTATAGAAAATTGGCATATTACAATTAATTAATGAAGGTATGTTAATAGCTATTATGTTTTAGGCACTAGGTTAGGTGCTTTACAAATGTGATTTTATTTACTCCTCATTTCCATTCTATAAGGTGGCTGGTATTATTAACTGCATTTTAGTGACAAGGGAAGCAATGTAGAGCTAGCGAATTAGAAAGTGGTGGGGCATGGGTTTAAACTCATGTCTGACTGCTTCCTGAGTCCACACTCTCTTTCCTCTTCCAAACACTATCATATTGGAAGCCATTTATAAGAACAGAATTTCCACATAATTTGTAGAAATATGTAGTGCTAAATGTACTGTAGACTAATCAGAGAAAAATGCAGTCATTCCAAAGTGTGGAAGACTGTTTCTGTGTAGTCAGTGCACTAAAAATTCCAAAGGAGCTTGATGTAAATTCATCTCTCTTCCTTGTACTCTTAGTATTAGAGAGAACGCAATGCCAGGAACCCTCTAATGCAAATGTCTTCTGGCCAAGGCCCTTGGATAATTTCATATTCAAAGAGACATTTGAAGGTGGCTTGACAGCACTTTATAAAACATTTGTTCCTTAGCAAATGGACTGAGTTATTGCACATCACTGTCACCATGGCACAGGACTACAAATGAATCAAGCGACAAAAGGAGAGTGAGGGGGACAAGCAGGTGTATGAGCATCAACTCTCCTCGGCATTGTCTACTCCCAGACTTGAAGGCGTCCCTTATGACATTAACAAACAGAAGGACGATGGCTTAATTGCAATCCCTTTCAGGAATGGTCCTTAAAACATCTTGCAGATGACAACATGCATTAGTCTCCTGACAGTACTGGGCTGCTACCGGAGTGCTTCATAAATGTCACACTGATAGGGCCATCCTGAAATAGCAGGGCATCAACCAAAACACTAGAGTAGATGACCCAGTCTTCTTTATATCAAATCTGAGGGGTGAGAAAGAACTAAAGAGTTTTTGCTAATGAAAATTTCTATAAAGCTTTTTTGTTACAAAGAACCAACACATTCGTATACATGAAATGTAATAGTCACCTATCACTACTTTTTAATGTAGGCAAAACTTGTTAAAATAACTTTCCAAAAATTGTGAAGCTGACAGTGTAACCTAGTTTTGACAAAATAGTCAATACATTCATAAACTCATTTTGTCTTCCCTTTCTCCATCTATGGTAGAATTTCTCATTATTCTCTTTAGTTCAAATGTATTTTCTTGATTCTGGACAACACTAAAGGTCTACTACCAGACTATTTTTGTAATGGCCAAATTAATGGATGAGTAAAGAGCCCAGTGACACATTTTTGCTAAAGGATGAATACAATCAGAAAGTTACATTTATATTTGGTAAGTCATAGCTCTCAGAAAGTGACTATGTGATCTTTGCTAACAACTTTAACTTTCTAGGAGTCATGCCAGGCTTGGCCAAATTCCCCAGTCTTACAGAGAAGTTGGAATGGCCTACTAGGTCCCACAACAGTCTTCCTTATAATTCTGAGAGTAAAACCACATTGTAGATTTGATTTTCTCTGTTTACCAATTAATATGACACCCACATCTCTTCAATGTCACCTTCACACCAGATGTTCTGAAGGTGATATAGGAGACTTTTATTTGACTCCCTTTACACTTGTAGCAAATGTAAAAAAAAAAAAAATGCATTCAAGCAGGAATATTTTTTGTAAATGACAAAATTCTGGTTGCCTCCTAGGTTGAAATGGCATTTTCTCACTACACTTCACAATTAAAGCAGGTGCTAGGATTTAGAAATCTCACATGGCCTGCTCCTTTTTTGAACCCAGCTCAGTTTGGCACCTTCACAGGAAGGTCAGTTCCTCACTTTTTACCTTCTGGGAATCACTGTGAGTTTTAAGACATTACAAAAATTCCCAGCTCTCTCAGAGTTCCTGTCATACACTCACTGTTATTTCAGGCTTTGCTTCGCTGAATCATTTAGTCACCCATTCATTGATTCATCAAATGCAAAGAAGAGGAAAGAAAATTTGGAAAAATTCACATGAATAATTTCCCCAAATCCTATTAGAATTTGACTGTGACTAAGAGAGCAAAAGCGACTAAGGTCAGGTTAGGAGCACATAATGAGTGAGAACAGAGTGCTATAACTTTTATTCTAAAGACTTTTTCTCTAGGTCACTTTTTTTGGTTGATTTCTATGGAAAAAATGACTTTACAAACAAAAATGTTTGGTAGTCCAAATTTGGGGAAACATATATTTTTATTTGCCTCTGGTTATCTTTTTTGCAGTGACTTAAAGTATTTTTTGAAAAATGTATATTATAACCCATGAAGCTTCAAAAATCCAAACAATTATTATTTATAAAACTTATTACTTTGAATACCTCTATGGGCATTAAAGAGACAATAGGAACTTACAGGAATGGAAGTTGATGCTTCCAAATGAACAAACCTCAGTTACAAAGACTTTCTTACCATGATACCTGTGTGAAGCATTATGTAATGCACAGTTTGAGTGACATCAGCTGCATGAATCAAATTGTGATATGGATTTTTGTACTTGCTGTAACCAACTTCTAAAGCTTCTGCAAAGGTGATTAGGCAAGAAACAGGAATCTGTGGAAAGTAATAATTATAATTATATTTTGACCAAAAAAGTGGTACTAAATCAACTTGAGCACAGTTTGTCGTGGAACATATTAGTGAGTCAGATGTGGACAACAGTTTCTTTATGTCAAATGTCGATTGTTCTGAAAAACCACTTCATGAACATGTTAGCTTTCATTCCCAAAAAGAAGGATTGTAACCCCCTAGTATTTAACTAGGACAGATTAAATTACAGACTTACTCATACTATTACACTGAAATTTTAGTATCTTCCAGAGAGTAGGAAGGCTAGTTCTTAAAAGGGTAAATATTTCCAGTTACAATTAGTGGAGTCTAGTTTTTCTATCTTAATACAAAGAGGTTAAAATAGATTATCTCCCAGTACTTTACAGCTCTAAAAATGTGATTATTCTATAGGAAATGATGAAAGTAATAAGATACAGTCTGCTCAGTAGTCTGTATCAAATCTATTGCTTGGATGGTTCTAAATGAAGTTAATTAGAAGACCCTTCAATCTAATTTAAGAAAAGCTGGCAGTAAAGGTTCATTTTGTATTTTAAGAATGCTGGAGTAGTCATATTTCTTTAAGACATAGCTGCCAAACCTCATGTGAGTGTTTTGTGAATAAGTCAGGGGATGTTGGCATCTTGCTGGAATGAGGCTATAGTGGTCTCATGATCTCTAGGTGCATATATAGATGTGTCAGTGAGTTGTGAAGAATGGTTCTATCATGTAAAGACCTCATCCCCTTAATTCTGTGACCTGCTAAGACATCCTAAAATGAATTGCTTAATTACTCAAATGTTCTGCATTTTCATTCTTATTCAAATAACCAATTCTAAGAGCATTTCACTTGTGTTCCATGTTTCTGACCTTGAAACGGTTGATAAGATCATATCTGGTAAACAGTTCATAAATCATAAACTTCAGACTATGCTCTCCACTTGCTTCATTTAGGGCAAATACATCAAAAGACCATTTATCAACATCCTGTAGAAAAAAGAATAAGTACTTTAGGTGCCAATACAATAATGTTTCTATGAGAATTTATTCAAAAGATAAGGCATTGTACATTTAGCAGGTCATCTTTCAATTTAGCATGCCAAACTACACTTTGACCAGAGTTTCATAGGACAGGACCACTTAGTATCCATGGGTCCAGAAAATTGAGGCCATAATGCTGAATAAAGCACCAAAACCTTTTCTTTAATCCCAAAGTTACTAAACTGATTTAATGCATTTGATAATACCATAATACTGTCATTATCTTTAATCTCTCTCCAACTTCCTCCCATAAATCATTTTCTCAGAGTGGACCTCAATTTAGCATAGAATTGCTAGTTACATAGGTGATGTCAATTGGGAAATACAGAAGAAATAGTGCCAGTTTTTCTTTCTTACTCACTTGCTACATTGCTTGAAATTTCACCATAAGAGTTTGCAGTTTGGCATAAAGTTTTGATATTTACGTCCTGTTATAAGATGTAAATATTGGCCTGGTGCAGTGGCTCACACCTGTAATCCCAACACTTTGGGAGGCCAAAATGGCCTGATCACGAAGTCAGGAGTTTGAGACCAGCCTGACCAACATGGTGAAACCCCATCTCTACAAAAAATACAAAAGTTAGCCAGGTGTGGTGGTGCACACCTGTAATCCCAGCTATTCAGGAGCCTGAGGCAGGAGAATCGCTTGAACCCAGGAGGCGGAGATTGCAGTGAGCCAAGATCACGCCACTGCACTCCAGCCTGGGTGACAGAGTGAGAGTCCATTTCCAAAAAGAAAGAAAGAAAGAAAAATATATAAATATCATAGAGAGATAGAGTATACACTATCTTTAATTATTAAAAGGTATTTTTTAACACTACTTTTCACCTATTATTATTTGCTCTATCTTTGGCTGACTTACTAATAATTTGCTCGAGGGACAGGTGGTGAGAAAAAGGAAGTGGGCCTTTTGATTGAGGAAGAGGATAGTAATACTCGTATTTCATGCAATTCCCTAGGGAAGCAAGCAGGCCAGAAGGGAAACTAGAAAGTACCCCATAACAGAGAGAGAGGGCAGTGAGCAGGGATATAAACCACTCCAACTACCTCATGATTTTGCTTTGAAAATCTATAGAAGCACTGTAGTCCATTCTAATGGTTATCAGAAACTGCTAGCAAGAAGGCCTACTGTTTACACACATACAGTAGGTTTAGTATTGAACAGCAAGTGGGCAACCATAAAGCTATGCATTAATTTTCTATTTGAGTAGGCATGTTTCAAATTTCATTCAACACATTTTTTCTGGAGGCCAACTCTATGTGCTATAATATGCTAGAACCAAATTAAAAACCTGATAAAAAGTATTCAGTCTCTTTTAAAAATACTTCCTTCAAAAAATAAGAGCTTCAAATGGTATTTTTAATCACTTGGAAACAAGCACCAATGAAATAGTTTTTGGTTTGCTTGTATGTCATTAAATTCCTTGCATTTGGCCCTTATTTGATCCCCAAATGCTTGCTTTATCTCTTTATATATTGAAAGTTATTATAAGTTCTGTTAGAAGGCATTTTACATCAGTAAATCTCAAAGGAGGCCAACAAATCTTTTATCAAACTCCAAAGCTAACAAACAAGAGTTAGTCCAGACTCTTAGAAGGTTGCTATTTATATTTACAGCTCCAACTTGGGTGTTCCCACTGAGTAAAAGGTTAATTCTTTATTTCTTGAGAATTTTTTTATAAACCCTGATGATTTACATTTGTAAACTACTGCAGATGCTTGGATTTTATGTCATCAGATTGAGAACGAACAAGACAAGGAGGCTTCTCAGAAAATAAGAGTTATTTAACTAAAACATTCTTTACTTGGTGATATTCCCTTTCTCAACCTGTTAGTTTATATCTTTTTTACTATACGACATGTTAGAAAACATACTACATTCTCTCACACTAAAATATTTTGTTAGTTGGTTTTTAAGGGAAGATTCTTAAAATAAATAAAATAAAAATGAGTAATTTTCTTGCTCACTGTTAAGGAAATAATAGAGAAGGCAAAATCTCTCAAGAACCGAGGAATGATTAATATCCTTTAATGCAGTGGTCCTCAATATTTGGGCACCAGGAACTAGTTGTGTGGAAGAAAATTTTTCCACAGGTCGAGTTGGGGTTGGGTGGTTTTGGAATGAAACTGTTCTACCTCATCAGCCGTGCACAACCCTCACATGCACAGTTCACAGTAGGGTTTGCGTTCCTATCAGAATCTAGTGTCCTCTCTGATCTGACAGGAAGCAGAGAAACACAAATATAAAAAAGCACCAAAGAAAAACGAGCTATTTTTTAAAATTAATGAGATTAAAATCTAACATGCAGCAGAGAAAAAACAAATGTGAAGAAGATGCTTAAAAATTTTGAAAACACAAATTTAAAATTAAAAAGGAGTACAATAAGTCAGAAATAAATCAACCCAAGATCTGCTGCTGCCAATATCCTTTAAATTCTTGGTTAATGCAGAAAAAGCAACATGAAGATGTTTTAGGAGACAATGTTAATTTCCCTTAACCAAATTAGGCAATAGAAACAAGGAATTTAGAAGGATGAGCCTACAAAATGCCTCTGTAGAAATAACATTTAGAAACAAGGCACATGAACACCACACACACACACACACACACACACACACACACACACACACACATAAACATACACACACAATGGGGCATGTATGTGAGCCAACAACTTTACTCACTTCAGAGTTTCAACTCTGATTATTTATAACATATATAGCACTGCAATTGGGCCTTAGAATAGTGTAGCCACAGGAGAAGCCAAAGATAAGAGAGATAAGGTTTTTTTTCTTTCTTAATTTTATCTTACATTTTGTATTTTTCAGACCTACAATCCTAAATAATTTCCTTCTATATGTTTTGTCATTTAAACATAATTGACTAAAACATCTTTTTATAACATGCATTTAACTCTTCCATAATACATTCATAACAAAATATGTACATTTTGACAAGTACTAGTGCCATTTCAAAATAAATTCAAGATCCCCATAAATAAAATTAAGAAAAAAACCACACGTATGTATACATACAAACATGCATATATATACGTTGATATAGTTTGTGTAAATCAGTCATTTAAATCTACAATGAGTCATGATTTGGAACACAGTTCATTTGTTAAATTGTTAGAATATGTTGAATTTTTTAACGTTCTAAGATGTAGGCTGCAGTAAAGATCTATTCTCGTTTTCTCCTAGCCTTTTTAAGAACATTTTTTAAATGACCATTTTAAACATGAAAATAATGAAATGATTTCACCTTTAATGTTACGATGACAGCTGCTGGATATGCCAAACCAACCATATGATATGTTTTTCGGTACATCCTAAAAAAGACAAAAATAAGTGTATATATAAAACTCATTGATTCAAAGTTTTCAACTATTTCTGAAATGTAAGGGAAGAGATTACTTTTGACATGTTCACCTCTTATCATTAGTTACAGACTCCCTTTGTGTCAACAATGATAACTATAGTCACCTTTTACTAAACATCTACAATTTGACAATGTAATATATTCTCTATTCACAATCACCTTGTAAAGTTAATGTGACTTTAGTTTCCATGTAAAGATATCCTTCCCTGAACTTTATCATATTGAAAGATGCACTACACTTTGCATATGCAACAACTTTCTAACATGCCAACATATCCCTGACAGCAGAACATTCTGTTTTGTGTCCATTTATATGACAAAATTTTTAGTCTGGAAGCTAAATGTCATTAAAATATTTCCTTTATATTTTTATATTAAAATTATAGGGGGGGAGATGTAGTGTCATCAGAATTTACATAGCTCCCTTCTTTTATTTAATGATATTGGGAAATTAATATCAGCAAAACTTATTTAAGTTTGTTCAAATTGTCATTCAATATTAAGAAAGGTTATTCAGAAAGAAAACAAGGTTATTTTCATTTCCATAATAGTATCAATAACAAAAGTGTTTTTTTGTTTTTGTTTTGTGTTTCTGTTTTTTTTTTTTTTTTTTGAGATGGAGTCTTGCTCTGTCGTGGAGGCTGGAATGCAGTGGTGTGATCTCCGCTCACTGCAAGCTCCGCCTCCTGGGTTCAAGCGATTCTCCTGCCTCAGCCTCCTTAGTAGCTGGGATTACAGGCACGTGCCACCATGCCCAACTAATTTTTGTATTTTTAGTAGAGACAGGGTTTCACCATGTTGGTCAGGCTGGTCTCAAACTCCTAACCTCACGATCTGCCCACCTCGGCCTCCCAATGTGCTGGAATTACAGGTGTGAGTCACCACACCGAGCCAACAAAAGTGTTTTTAATAATCAGTGATTTGATTTTTTCTATCTTCTGCTGGGCAACCCAAATAGCATAAACCAAATATAAGAACCCCCTCCATGAATTCATGTGAGAAAAGAATCAATATGATAGCCTAGTGTGTGATATAGCAATAGTGCTTCCATTCGGGACTCTGAAAGAAACATGTTTCCTCCTCCAAGACCTGGGAAGAAAGAATTCAATTGATTATTAATCATGTCCTTTAATTTTTATATCAAGTTAGTCCACAACAAGCTGAATTTCTAGGCTATATCTGTAAATTCTCCCTACAAAAGGCCTGGAGAATGCCATAGCTTAATTAAATATGATAAATATGTTCGATGTAAGAAACGGTCACATGGGCAATATTCTGCGTCTTTTATAAAACCGCTATAGAAGATACTAAATTTTTTGATTCAATGTTCCTTATGTTAAAAATGCATGGGACATATTACTCAGTTTCTATGTAAAAGTCATCATTTGTTAAAGATAATCAAAGCTAAGCAATTTATCATGTTTTCCTGTTAAGTCTTGACTAGTTGGAAGTTCAGAATGAAAATATTGTGTTTAATTACATCTCTAGCCTAGGTTTTCTTGATGAAGTATCTCTCCATTTTATTCTAGAGACCTTAAGCACAAAGGTTTCATGCTTCCACTTTATTTTAAATAATCATAAATTATTTTTGGATGTGGGTGATTAGGTAAAATAAGAAATTATCCTATATCTCTATTGAAAGATTTTAGAACAGTTAAAACTAAGAATACTTATATTAATTACTTCATTGATATAAGTATAATTATTCTAATCTTGCAGAGCAAGGAAACTACTAATCATACTATACAAGATCTAGAATAATTACTATCGACAATGATACTTAGGTTTTTTTTTTGGAAACAGTCTTTTCCATCTGTTTCTAGTCATTACCATTAATACTAAAAAATGGAGGTGCAGGGGAAATTGAAGGATGATGAACAGGGAAAAGGATCAATATAAAAATCATTCAGGATTAAGAAATTTTAAAATGTTAATTAACATTAACTTGACTTTATGGCACAGAAAGGCAAAGAGAACACACGCTTTGAATCACATGTTAGCCACTCACTGCTGTGTGACCTTTGGAAACTATTTAATGTCACTCATTTGTAAAATGAGAATAATTATAAGCTTTTTGTGAAGAGTAAATGATTCTCAATACAAGAAAGTCGTCATTTTTATTATTATTGTAACTGTTCTCATTACTTTGCAGCCAATATCATTGGTTCGAAACCTTGTATCTTTAGAGCTCTCTGGCCTCAATGGGACCTCTGGTGCTACTGAGTTTCTTAAACCTGGGATAGGTTGAGAAATGAATACCAATATACTTTCTCATTACATGAAATGTAAAGGAAGACAAAGAGGATTACCCTTCCAAAGAGACAGCAAAACTTTCCCATTATCATACTTTTCTAATTCTATAATCAGGAATAGAATTCTAGGATGGAAAATTAGAAATAGTAAACTAAGATGGAAAATTAAGATGACTCATCCTTGAATTAGAATGAGTATCAGAGGCCGGGCGCGGTGGCTCAAGCCTGTAATCCCAGCACTTTGGGAGGCCGAGGCGGGCGGATCACAAGGTCAGGAGATCGAGACCACAGTGAAACCCCGTCTCTACTAAAAATACAAAAAATTAGCCGGGCGCGGTGGCGGGCGCCTATAGTCCCAGCTACTCAGGAGGCTGAGGCAGGAGAATGGCGTGAACCCGGGAGGCGGAGCTTGCAGTGAGCCGAGATCGCGCCACTGCACTCCAGCCTGGGCAACAGCGTGAGACTCCGTCTCAAAAAAAAAAAAAAAAAAAAAAAGAATGAGTATCAGAGATATCTTAACCCAGTTGTCTCACACTTTAGTAAACAGGTGATATATTACAACTTTCTGAAAAATGACAATGAATTTCCTGGGCTCTAAAGGTGGTGAAAGTCTAACTGGAAATGTAGTGGATTATTTTTGGAAGTTTCCATAATAGTTACAAGATATAATTCAAAAACTCCTTTAAAAAATACTATTTTAAGGCCAGGCGCAGTGACTCATGCCTGTAATCCCAAAACTTTGGGAGGCCAAGGCGGGTGAATCACCTGAGGTCAGGAGTTCGAGACTAGCCTGGCCAACATGGGAAACCCTGTCTCTACTAAAAATACAAAAAAATTAGCCAGGCAGGGTGGCAGGAGCCTGTAATCCCAGCAGGAGAATCTCCTGAACTCGGAAGGCGGAGGTTGCAGTAAGTAGAGATCACGCCACTGCACTCCAGCCTGTGTGACACAGCCAGTCTCCGTCTCAAAGAAAAACAAAACAAAACAAACAAAAAACAACACTATTTTATACTAGGCACTCTGAGAGGCAGCAGACTTATTCAGTGGAAGGCAAGGAAAATACTGCTGCTGTTTCACAGGGCTTATTCCAGTGGTGAGGAGAAATGAAATATAAGAGACAATATATGATTACAAACAGGGATAAGTGCTGGAAGGTAAACCACTGGCTGGGGGCAGCAATAGTGAGGAACAGCAATAGAGTGATCCGGGAAGACCTCTGGAACGGTAAAAGGGCCAGCCCGCTATGTTGAAGGGTGGGGAGAACCACTTCTGACAGAGAAAATAACAGGATGAATGGCTCCAAGGCAGGAAAGAGCTTAGAAATGTCCTTGAAATTGAAATCAGGCTGGTATAGGTGTTCAGTCAAGGATGAAGTTTGCAGTAGATGAGGCTAGAAAGCAAAATGGGACCTAACCAGGCTCAAGTGAATTGGGAAACCCTCTGGTAGTTTGAAGCTTAAGAATGAGAGGAACTAGGCCGGGCGCGGTGGTTCACGCCTGTAATCCCGGCACTTTGGGAGACCTAGGCGGGTGAATCACGAGGTCAGGAGATCGAGACCATCCTGGCTAACATGGTGAAACCCCGTCTTTACCAAAAAAACCCCAAAAAACTAGCCGGGCGAGGTGGCGGGCGCCTCTAGTCCCAGCTGCGCGGGAGGTTGAGGCAGGAGAATGGCGTGAACCCGGGAGGCGGAGCTTGCAGTAAGCCGAGATCGTGCAACTGTACTCCAGCCTGGGTGACAGAGCGAGACTCCGTCAAAAAAAAAAAAAAGAAGAAGAATGACAGGAACTAATTTGTATTCTAAAAACATCACTGTGGAATGGTTTGGTTGGCGTGAGCAAGTGAGGAGGAGAGGAGCCCAGTTAGAAAGTTACTGTCATATTTCTGAAGGCAGATAGTGGAGGCTTAGATTGTGGTTGCAGGAGTGGAGATGAGGAAGTGAGTGGATTCAGAATGCATTTGGGTAAGTAATTGCCAGGGCTTGCCGGGGAATTGAATCTTGGGAGGAAGTGTTTAAAGGAAGAAGCAACAAGACTTCAAGTAGACTCAGCTGTCAGGATTGAAGATGATTACTTTTGAAAAGTTCCAATAAACTTGTCCCACTATTTTTATGCACCTACTAGTGGGGATTCAACAGTGATTAAAAAAAGACTTTTTTCCATATGTTCTTAGCACACTGATTTCTTAAAGACTGCTTACTAATTTAGTTACCTGAAGTACAATTTTATACTTTTATAGGCTACTAAAAAAGTTTACTTTTATAGGCTACTAAATAAAATTTTATACTTTTATAGGCTACTAAATAAACATATGAAAAAATGGAAATTTAGCATATTCATATATTTTATGTATTATAACCTTCTCTTGAATCGAAATGGAAATTCGGTTGATCTTCCTCCACAGTTTACATTTTTTCCCAGTTTGCCAAGTTCTGCAATTTTTTTTTAAACAAAGAAGACAAAATATACATTTCTTTAGCAAATCAAACATACTCTCATGTTTCATCTGTGATTCTCTCACAGATTTTCTGATGTACTATTTAGATATTTTTAATTCGGTGCTAGAGAAAAGTCATCTTCTTTAAATTGCGTAGTGTATTTAACCATCTTTAAGTTTTATAATACATTTCTTGCCATGCATTCTCATTTGCACTTTTAGAAATTCAAATGTGCTTTCCATTGTCCCTTTAGCAGAAGAAAATTAAAGTTTGTAATGTTTATTAACAGTAATACCTAGAGATATCAGAAGATGAGAAATAATGCATTTTCTCTAAAATTTAATTTTAAGCATATTGGCAAAATGTTCTCTGTTTCTCAACTTTACTAGTTTCTAAAATATTCAAATAATCGTTCTATATATAATTTCATATAATTATTTTTTAATCTAAGGGATTTCTGATAACTACTTTTCAATTTTGTCAAACATAAAATGTCTATTTCGGGTCTTTTGTAGTTTTAGTTCTAGGAAATATCTTGTTTCCTAGATGGAAAAAATAAGCTGTATTCCTAAGGGCTGAAAGAACATAAAATTGGGTCATATTAACATATGTTTCACGTTGAAAACTCTGATGATATAACTAGGCGTTTCTAGGGGCCATCAAATATCCCTTGCTTCAGTGACAGAAATGTTGGGGGAAAAAAAAAACTATCAAAAGTGAGCACGAGAGGGATTTCCTCCATTATGGAAAGATGGGAAGTGAATGGGCTTTTATCTTTAGGGCAAAGGAAGGCCTGAGTGATCTTGACATGTAGATTGCTACCCAATGTAGAATGTATTTTATGAAATGTTACATTTTATTCAGGTAAAATTAGTTGTGTAACATATACATGTGTCAGAATTGTTTTTAAACAGTTGTTCACAAAGGTTCATTTGAGGAGAAAGGTCATTCAAAAGTCTTTGCAATCAGTCTTCATGTCAACTTAAAATAAATAAAAAGAATGCATCTGGGACCAGGTGTTTTTGTTATAGGTAAGTTCATCATAAAGTCCCAAATTTGTTCATTCTAGTTATAATTATGATTACAGTTTTCCTCAATAAGTGAAATATAGACTGCTCATACCTTTTATAAAATGAATGTATCTGCTGCCTTTCAAATATTATTGTCTTGAGATGCCAACAATTTCACTTACCTTTCCACAAAAATTCCAGCTTGAACAGCATGCACAATGCTCCGAAATTTTGGTTTTTCCTCAGGTTTCTTTTTTGTCATCCCCATTTTCCGTGTAAAGGTAGAAGCCAACCAGTCCCGGACTTCAGATGGGACTGAGTCAGTCTGAATGTCACTGAGCTCATCTTCAGTATCCAGAAGTCTTCTACAAAAATTTATACAGATTAAACATTTTTAAAAAGTGAGGAAAAACTAATAACAGGAAAACAAGGATTGCAATGGAATTTAAAATATAGCCAATACCGCTCTGTTTATTCCTTAATATGTACTCTCTAAAGAAAAAAAAAAAAATCGGGCGGAGCAAGATGGCCGAATAGGAACAGCTCCAGTCTCCAACTCCCAGCGCGAGCTACACAGAAGACAGGTGATTTCTGCATTTTCAACTGAGGTACTGGGTTCATCTCACTGGGGAGTGCCAGACGATCGGTGCTGGTCAGCTGCTGCAGCCCGACCAGCGAGAGCTGAAGCAGGGTGAGGCATTGCCTCACCTGGGAAGCCCAAGGGGGAAGGGAATCCCTTTTCCTAGCCAGGGGAACTGAGACACACAACACCTGGAAAATCGGGTAACTCCCACCCCAATACTGTGCTTTAAGCAAACAGGCACACCAGGAGATCATATCCCACACCTGGCCGGGAGGGTCCCACACCCACGGAGCCTCCCTCATTGCTAGCACAGCAGTCTGTGATCTACCGGCAAGCAGCAGCGAGGCTGGGGGAGGGGCGCCCGCCATTGCTGAGGCTTAAGTAGGTAAACAAAGCTGCTGGGAAGCTCGAACTGGGTGGAGTTCACAGCAGCTCAAGGAAACCTGCCTGTCTCTGTAGACTCCACCTCTGGGGACAGGGCAATAACAAACACAGCCGAAATCTCTTCAGACGCAAACGACTCTGTCTGACAGCTTTGAAGAGAGCAGTGGATCTCCCAACACGGAGGTTGAGATCTGAGAAGGGACAGACTCCCTGCTCAAGTGGGTCCCTGACCCCTGAGTAGCCTAACTGGGAGACATCCCCCACTAGGGGCAGTCTGACACCCCACACCTCACAGGGTGGAGTACACCCCTGAGAGGAAGCTTCCAAAGCAAGAATCAGACAGGTACACTCGCTGTTCAGAAATATTCTATCTTCTGCAGCCTCTGCTGCTGATACCCAGGCAAACAGGGTCTGGAGTGGACCTCAAGCAATCTCCAACAGACCTACAGCTGAGGGTCCTGACTGTTAGAAGGAAAACTATCAAACAGGAAGGACACCTACACCAAAACCCCATCAGTACATCACCATCATCAAGACCAGAGGCAGATAAAACCACAAAGATGGGGAAAAAGCAGGGCAGAAAAGCTGGAAATTCAAAAAATAAGAGCGCATCTCCCCTGACAAAGGAGCGCAGCTCATCGCCAGCAACGGATCAAAGCTGGACAGAGAATGACTGTTGACAAGATGAGAGAAGAAGGCTTCAGTCCATCAAATTTCTCAGAGCTAAAGGAGGAATTACGTACCCAGTGCAAAGAAACTAAAAATCTTGGAAAAAAAGTGGAAGAATTGATGGCTAGAGTAATTAATGCAGAGAAGGTCATAAACGAAATGAAAGAGATGAAAACCATGACACGAGAAATACGTGACAAATGCACAAGCTTCAGTAACCGACTCGATCAACTGGAAGAAAGAGTATCTGCGATTGAGGATCAAATGAATGAAATGAAGCGAGAAGAGAAACCAAAAGAACAAAGAAGAAAAAGAAATGAACAAAGCCTGCAAGAAGTATGGGATTATGTAAAAAGACCAAATCTACGTCTGATTGGGGTGCCTGAAAGTGAGGGGGAAAATGGAACCAAGTTGGAAAACACTCTTCAGGATATCATCCAGGAGAACTTCCCCAACCTAGTAGGGCAGGCCAACATTCAAATCCAGGAAATACAGAGAACACCACAAAGATACTCCTCGAGAAGAGCAACTCCAAGACACATAATTGCCAGATTCACCAAAGTTGAAATGAAGGAAAAAATCTTAAGGGCAGCCAGAGAGAAAGGTCGGGTTACCCACAAAGGGAAGCCCATCAGACTAACAGCAGATCTCTCGGCAGAAACTCTCCAAGCCAGAAGAGAGTGGGGGCCAATATTCAACATTCTTAAAGAAAAGAATTTTAAACCCAGAATTTCATATCCAGCCAAACTAAGATTCATAAGTGAAGGAGAAATAAAATCCTTTACAGATAAGCAAATGCTTAGAGATTTTGTCACCACTAGGCCTGCCTTACAAGAGACCCTGAAGGAAGCACTCAACATGGAAAGGAACAACCGGTACCAGCCATTGCAAAAACATGCCAAAATGTAAAGACCATCGAGGCTAGGAAGAAACTGCATCAACTAACGAGCAAAATAACCAGTTATCATAATGGCATGATCAAGTTCACACATAACAATCTTAACCTTAAATGTAAATGGACTAAATGCTCCAATTAAAAGACACAGACTGGCAAACTGGATAAAGAGCCAAGACCCATCAGTCTGCTGTATTCAGGAGACCCATCTCACACGCAGAGACATACATAGGCTCAAAATAAAGGGATGGAGGAAGATTTACCAAGCAAATGGAGAACAAAAAAAAGCAGGGGTTGCAATACTAGTCTCTGATAAAACAGACTTTAAACCATCAAAGATCAAAAGAGACAAAGAAGGCCATTACATAATGGTAAAGGGATCAATTCAACAGGAAGAGCTAACTATCCTAAATATATATGCACCCAATACAGGAGCACCCAGATTCATAAAGCAAGTCCTTAGAGACTTACAAAGAGACTTAGACTCCGATACAATAATAATGGGAGACTTCAACACTCCACTGTCAACATTAGACAGATCAACGAGACAGAAAGTTAACAAGGATATCCAGGAATTGAACTCATCTCTGCAGCAAGCAGACCTAATAGACATCTTTAGAACTCTCCACCCCAAATCAACAGAATATACATTCTTCTCAGCACCACATCGTACTTACTCCAAAATTGACCACGTAATTGGAAGTAAAGCACTCCTCAGCAAATGTACAAGAACAGAAATTATAACAAACTGTCTCTCAGACCACAGTGCAATCAAACTAGAACTCAGGACTAAGAAACTCAATCAAAACCGCTCAGCTACATGGAAGCTGAACAACCTGCTCCTGAATGACTACTGGGTACATAACGAAATGAAGGCAGAAATAAAGATGTTCTTTGAAACCAATGAGAACAAAGATACAACATACCAGAATCTCTGGGACACATTTAAAGCAGTGTGTAGAGGGAAATTTATAGCACTAAATGCCCACAAGAGAAAGCAGGAAAGATCTAAAATTGACACTCTAACATCGCAATTAAAAGAACTAGAGAAGCAAGAGCAAACACATTCGAAAGCTAGCAGAAGGCAAGAAATAACTAAGATCAGAGCAGAACTGAAGGAGATAGAGACACAAAAAACTCTCCAAAAAATCAATGAATCCAGGAGTTGGTTTTTTGAAAAGATCAACAAAATTGACAGACTACTAGCAAGACTAATAAAGAAGAAAAGAGAGAAGAATCAAATCGACGCAATTAAAAATGATAAAGGGGATATCACCACCGACCCCACAGAAATACAAACTACCATCAGAGAATACTATAAACACCTCTACACAAATAAACTGGAAAATCTAGAAGAAATGGATAATTTCCTGGACACTTACACTCTTCCAAGACTAAACCAGGAAGAAGTTGAATCCCTGAATAGACCAATAGTAGGCTCTGAAATTGAGGCAATAATTAATAGCCTACCAACCAAAAAAAGTCCAGGACCAGATGGATTCACAGCTGAATTCTACCAGAGGTACAAGGAGGAATTGGTACCATTCCTTCTGAAACTATTCCAATCAATAGAAAAAGAGGGAATCCTCCCTAACTCATTTTATGAGGCCAACATCATCCTGATACCAAAGCCTGGCAGAGACACAACAAAAAAAGAGAATTTTAGACCAATATCCCTGATGAACATCGATGCAAAAATCCTCAATAAAATATTGGCAAACCGGATTCAGCAACACATCAAAAAGCTTATCCACCATGATCAAGTGGGCTTCATCCCTGGGATGCAAGGCTGGTTCAACATTCACAAATCAATAAACATAATCCAGCATATAAACAGAACCAAAGACAAGAACCACATGATTATCTCAATAGATGCAGAAAAGGCTTTTGACAAAATTCAACAGCCCTTCATGCTAAAAACGCTCAAGAAATTCGGTATTGATGGAACATACCTCAAAATAATAACAGCTATTTATGACAAACCCACAGCCAATATCATACTGAATGGGCAAAAACTGGAAAAATTCCCTTTGAAAACTGGCTCAAGACAAGGATGCCCTCTCTCACCACTCCTATTCAACATAGTGCTGGAAGTTCTGGCTAGGGCAATTAGGCAAGAGAAAGCAATCAAGGGTATTCAGTTAGGAAAAGAAGAAGTCAAACTGTCCCTGTTTGCAGATGACATGATTGTATATTTAGAAAACCCCATTGTCTCAGCCCAGAATCTCCTTAAGCTGATAAGCAACTTCAGCAAAGTCTCAGGATACAAAATTAATGTGCAAAAATCACAAGCATTCTTATACACCAGTAACAGACAAACAGAGAGCCAAATCAGGAATGAACTTCCATTCACAATTGCTTCAAAGAGAATAAAATACCTAGGAATCCAACTTACAAGGGATGTAAAGGACCTCTTCAAGGACAACTACAAACCGCTGCTCAGTGAAATAAAAGAGGACACAAACAAATGGAAGAACATACCATGCTCATGGATGGGAAGAATCAATATCGTGAAAATGGCCATACTGCCCAAGGTAATTTATAGATTCAATGCCATCCCCATCAAGCTACCAATGAGTTTCTTCACAGAATTGGAAAAAACTGCTTTAAAGTTCATATGGAACCAAAAAAGAGCCTGCATCTCCAAGACAATCCTAAGTCAAAAGAACAAAGTTGGAGGCATCACGCTACCTGACTTCAAACTATACTACAAGGCTACAGTAACCAAAACAGCATGGTACTGGTACCAAAACAGAGATATAGACCAATGGAACAGAACAGAGTCCTCAGAAATAATATCACACATCTACAGCCATCTGATCTTTGACAAACCTGAGAGAAACAAGAAATGGGGAAAGGATTCCCTATTTAATAAATGGTGCTGGGAAAATTGGCTAGCCATAAGTAGAAAGCTGAAACTGGATAATTTCCTTACTCCCTATACGAAAATTAATTCAAGATGGATTAGAGACTTAAATGTTAGACCTAATACCATAAAAATCCTAGAGGAAAACCTAGGTAGTACCATTCAGGACATAGGCATGGGCAAAGACTTCATGTCTAAAACACCAAAAGCAACGGCAGCAAAAGCCAAAATTGACAAATGGGATCTCATTAAACTAAAGAGCTTCTGCACAGCAAAAGAAACTACCATCAGAGTGAACAGGCAACCTACAGAATGGGAGAACATTTTTGCAATCTACTCATCTGACAAAGGGCTAATATCCAGAACCTACAAAGAACTCAAACAAATTTACAAGAAAAAAACAAACAACCCCATCCAAAAGTGGGCAAAGGATATGAACAGACATTTCTCAAAAGAAGACATTCATACAGCCAACAGACACAGGAAAAAATGCTCATCATCACTGGCCATCAGAGAAATGCAAATCAAAACCACAATGAGATACCATCTCACACCAGTTAGAATGGCGATCATTAAAAAGTCAGGAAACAACAGGTGCTGGAGAGGATGTGGAGAAATAGGAACACTTTTACACTGTTGGTGGGATTGTAAACTAGTTCAACCATTATGGAAAACAGTATGGCGATTCCTCAAGGATCTAGAACTAGATGTACCATATGACCCAGCCATCCCATTACTGGGTATATACCCAAAGGTTTATAAATTATGCTGCTATAAAGACACATGCACACGTATGTTTATTGCAGCACTATTCACAATAGCAAAGACTTGGAATCAACCCAAATGTCCATCAGTGACAGATTGGATTAAGAAAATGTGGCACATATACACCATGGAATACTATGCAGCCATCAAAAAGGATGAGTTTGTGTCCTTTGTAGGGACATGGATGCAGCTTGAAACCATCATTCTTAGCAAACTATCACAAGAACAGAAAACCAAACACCGCATGTTCTCACTCATAGGTGGGAACTGAACAATGAGATCACTTGGACTCAGGAAGGGGAACATCACACACAGGGGCCTATCATGGGGAGGGGGGAGGGGGGAGGGATTGCACTGGGAGTTATACCTGATGTAAATGACGAGTTGATGGGTGCAGCACACCAACATGGCACAAGTATACATATGTAACAAACCTGCACGTTATGCACATGTACCCTACAACTTAAAGTATAATAATAATAAATAAATTTAAAAAAAAAAAGAAAAAAAAAATCATTAACATTTGGAAAGCTCTTAATTTCTCAAATTGATCATATGAAGGCAACAACTAATAGATTTTGCATTTGCTGCTTCCCAAACATTTCAGCACAATGATACACTAGTCTGGAGGTACCGACTGTTAATATCTTTAGTGTGCTGTTCTGATAATGAATAAAACTAAGGAAAGATATGGAAGAGAATTCATAAACAGATGTCTGCTATTAAAACAAGCAACTGGAGTGGAAAGAATAAAGGGGGATTGAATCCATAATAGCTGTCATATACTTAATAATCTAGTGTATGTCTTACATATAGTACATGATATTTGAATAAGGCTTTGCAATGTATAAAAGTCATTCACAGATACTATTTCATTGGATAAGTACCCCTAAATTTTAGGAAAATAACAACTTAAGTGCTCTCAACGATATCCATTCTATCAATATCACAGATTTTAAAAGTGAAAAAAAAAAAGAATGAAAACACATGAAAATAAATAGATTATGTTTAAAGCACATTTCAGGTGACCAGTGGGTGGAGATCTCATGGGTTTAGAACTGCTGGCCAAGGAAATCAACCCAGTGAGTGAGGTAGTGAACAGGAACTGAAACAATGACCACGCTCTGTGTAAGCTCCAGGTAGATAAAATTGACTGGACTGCTGAGTAATAACAGCTGCCATTAAAGAGGACACTCAGGAAACATCGCTATTTTAAGGCCAGTCAACTTCAGGAGTCAACAACTTCCTAAAGGTCTGAACTGGCAACATCCCAGAGGCTCCCCACCAAATACAGAAACAGCTTACAGAACAGTTGTGCTTTGTCTCCAGGAGGAACACAGGCTGCTCTGCCTGCCATTTGACTCGGTTCTTTCCTTATCTGTGCACCAATCTAAAAACTCATTGGCACATGTTAGCTTTAACCTTTGGGTTTCATCTGCTTTTGAAAATCTCTTTGCACAGACCTAGGCCTAAGGGTTTATGAGCCGATGTTGGAAGGTGGCAAGAAATGGTTGTACATGCCAACGCCTCAGAAACAAGGCACAGGCCATCTCAAGAAGCAGGGACAAAACAAAGGACAAAAACCAGGAGGTCTCCACAAAGAACTCAATCTGGCCAAAGAGAGGCTCAAAAGGTAATATGCAGAAGAGGAATTTTTCATGTTCCTTTAATTGGCCTCCTGTATACGCTGCTGTTTCCCATAAACCTGCAGAAAATAGTCATTTGCCAATATTTCTTTTCCATGGTATTAAATAAGCATGAATGTATTTATGAAATACCTTATGAAAAAAGTAAACATAAGTTCTGGAGTCACAAAGATACATGTATACCTATAAAGATTAAAAAGATTTAGAGTTGAATGTTAATACTGATTAATACTTACTCTATTCGATTTTTAATTTTCTTTCTGATCTCACATTTGGATGGTTTTGATTTACCCCTAAAACACTGAACTAGAAAATTAAAGCAAAATAGTTTGTTTTTCTTTTTGCCCATTTGAAATTAGATTCCCTAGCCCATTTCAGCAAGTCACTAAACTACATGGCTTGAAAATTTCACTACTTTAAAGATTATGCCATTTCTACTATCTCTTATGCAGTGATCAAATACAGGGCAGGTGGGACAGGTAGAATAGGAATCATTGTGGTGTAATCTTGTGATGTCACCATGCTCCAAGCATTCCACTGCAGCCTAGTTTTGTCAGCTAATCTCCTTAGAATGACAGAAACCTGACTGATGGTGCCAGTTCCTCCACAGTAAATTTCATGTTGATGACTTTAGGGCTATATGTCCTATTCTCATAAATGATCCAAGAAAGATCATCAAGCATAACAAAACCAGCGTATGAAAGTGATATTCCACATAGTAGAGTGGTACTTAGGAGGCTGGAAATCCTTAGTCATGATGCATGAGGTCATTTACTGAGAAGAAAGTGAATATAATTTTAGGGAGAAAGAATGATATGGATATGGATTAATTAGGGACACACAAATAAAGGACGAGAGTGTGTTAAGGGAAGAGCATGGAATATGCTATTGTGTAACTTGAAAAGGGAATCTTGAAAAGGCAACAACTACCTCCATGAAGTTTAATTTTATGTGTCACCATAGGTAGGTTATGGTGGCCAGTTGTTTGGTCAAACACCAATTTAAATGTTGCTGTGAAAGTATTTTTTAGATGTGATTAACACTTAAACCAGTAGACTTTGAGTAAAGCAGATTACCCTCTAAATTATGGGTAAGCCTCATCTGATCAGTTGAAAACCTTAAGAAAACAGATTAAGGTCCCCCAAAGAGAAAGGAATTCAGCTTCCAGAACGCCTTTGAAATCAAGAATGCAATAACGACTCCTGCCAGGGTTTCCAGCCTGCCAGTTTGCTTTGCAAATTTCAGACTTGCCAGCACCAATAATCACATGAGCCTCTTCCTTAAAATACATATCTCGCTCTCTCCTCTCTCCTCTCTCCTCTCCCTCTGTCTCTTTCTCTCTATCTCGTGTGTGTGTGTGTGTGTGTGTGTGTGTGTGTGTGTGTGTGTGTGTATGTTGTGTACCTATTGGTTTGGATAAGAAATAATCTTTCCATCATTTATGAATGCTGTGTGATAACTACCAGTGTAGGTTATAAATGAAGTAGAATATAAAGACTGAGTTCTCTATTAACATTCATTTAATAGAACATACCAGTCCTATTTCTCATGTAAAAATCCTGTTTGCAATGAACTAACATGCCTTTTTAGCAATTATAAATCTAAACACCATACTGTTTAAACATTACAGAATTATTGTCAAACTAAATGAAGTGATTAAAAATGGAAAAAATGAGAATGATCCCTTCTCAGGTGGAACTTATATTTTAAAAGAAAGACGAGGCTGAGACCGCGTCCGCCCCGCGAGCACAGAGCCTCGCCTTCGCCGCTCCGCCGCCGGTTCACACCCGCCGCCAGCTCACCATGGATGATGATATCGCCGCCCTCGTTGTCGACAACGGCTCCGGCGTGTGCAAGGCCGGCTTCGCGGGCGACGATGCCTCCCAGGCCGTCTTCCCCTCCATCGTGGGGCGCCCCAGGCACCAGGGCGTGATGGTGGGCATGGGTCAGAAGGATTCGTATGTGGGCGACAAGGCCCAGAGCAAGAGAGGCATCCTCACCCTGAAGTACCCCATCGAGCACGGCATCGATGGGACGTCCCACAACTGGGACGACATGGAGAAGGTCTGTCACCACACCTTCTACAATGAGCTGCATGTGGCTCCTGAGGAGCACCCCGTGCTGCTGACCAAGGCCCCCCTGAACCCCAAGGTCCACCGCGAGAAGATGACCCAGATCATGTTTGAGACCTTCAACACCCCAGCCATGTACGTGGCCATCGAGGCGGTGCTGTCCCTGTACGCCTCTGGCCGTACCACTGGCATCGTGATGGACTCCGGTGACGGGGTCACCCACACTGTGCCCATCTACAAGGGGTATGCCCTCCCCCACGCCATCCTGCGTCTGGACCTGGCTGGCCGGGACCTGACTACCTCATGAAGATCCTCACTGAGCACGGCTACAGCTTCACCACCACGGCCGAGCGGGAAATCGTGCGTGACATTAAGGAGAAGCTGTGCTATGTCGCCCTGGACTTCGAGCAGGAGATGGCCACGGCGGCTTCCAGCTCCTCCCTGGAGAAGAGCTACAAGCTGCCCGATGGCCAGGTCATCACCATTGGCAACGAGCGGTTCCGCTGCCCTGGAAGGAAGGTTCCAACCTTCCTTCCTGGGCATGGAGTCCTGTGGCATCCACGAAGCTACCTTCAACTCCATCATGAAGTGTGATGTGGACATCCGTAAAGACCTGTAGGCCAACACAGTGCTGTCTGGTGGCACCACCGTGTACCCTGGCATTGCTGACAGGATGCAGAAGGAGATTACTGCCCTGGCGCCCAGCACGATGAAGATCAAGATCATTGCTCCTCCTGAGCGCAGGTACTCTGTGTGGATCTGCGGCTCCATCCTGGCCTCGCTGTCCACCTTCCAGCAGATGTGGATCAGCAAGCAGGAGTATGAGGAGTCTGGCCCCTCCATCGTCCACCACAAATGCTTCTAGGCGGACTGTGACTTAGTTGCATTACACCCTTTCTTGACAAAACCTAACTTGCGCAGAAAACAAGATGAGATTGGCATGGCTTTATTTGTTTTGTTTTGTTTTGTTTTGTTTTTGGCTTGACTCAGGATTTAAAAACTGGAACGGTGAAGGTGACAGCAGTCGGTTGGAGCGAGCATCCCCCAAAGTTCTACAATGTGGCCGAGGACTTTGATTGTACATTGTTCTTTTTTTAATAGTCATTCCAAATATGAGATGCATTGTTACAGGAAGTCCCTCGCCCTCCTAAAAGCCACCCCACTTCTCTCTAAGGCGAATGGCCCAGTCCTCTCCCGAGTCCACACAGGGGAGGTGATAGCATTGCTTTCGTGTAAATTATGTAATGCAAAATTTTTTTAATCTTCACCTTAATACTTGTTTATTTTGTTTTATTTTGAATGAGGAGCCTTCGTGTCCCCGCTTTTTTGTCCCCCAACTTGAGATGTCTGAAGGCTTTTGGTCTCCCTGGGAGTGGGTGGAGGCAGCCAGGGCTTACCCGTACACTGACTTGACACCAGTTGAATAAAGGTGCACACCTTACAAAAAAAAAAAGAAAGACTAAAAATAAAATAAGGATTATGATATAGGTTAATTATGAGAGGAAACACTACTTTAGATAAGATGATCAGATAGTTAAGACCCGAACAATGAGAAAGTATTAGATATAGGAAAGTCTGGGGGAAGTCTGTTCTATCTATTCCAGATAGAAAGAAGGGCAAGTACAAAGGCCCGAGGCATGATCGGTATTGGCATGTTTGAGGAACAGAAAGGAGGCCAAATGTGGCTGGAGTATACTGAGTGAGAGAGTGACTCAAGTTGGGAGGCAAACATAGGTCTAAGTAAGCTAATAGCAGGCCTTGGAAGGATTCTGTCATATTTGCAATGGCAGGTCATTGAATTGTTTCAAGTAGGATGTGATATGATTTATGTATCTAAAAGACCAATGTGCATGCTGTGGGAGGAATAAAAAAAGTTGTAAGAATAGTGTTTTGAGTTTAGTTAGTTTAGTTAACTGAGCACAATTGCAAAAATGGTCTTTTATTTTGGAAGTTCACTACTTTTTGAAGACCCTAATTGGTATGGAATTGGGCATCATTTTTTCCTGTAAACATATGGCTCAAAGTCTTACTGGTATATTATTTTATTTACTTATTATTATTATTATTATTGAGATGGAGTTTCGCTCTTGTTGCCCAGCCTGGAGTGCAATGGCGCGATCTCAGCTCACCGCAACCTCTGCCTCCCAGGTTCAAGCGATTCTCCTGCCTCAGCCTCCCAGGCACATGCCACCATGCCTGGCTAATTTTGTATTTTCAGCAGAGATGGGGTTTCTCCATGTTGGTTAGGCTGGTCTCGAACTCCTGACCTCAGGTATCTGCCCGCCTTGGCCTTCCAAAGTGCTGGGATTACAGGTGTGAGCCACCACACCCGGACTTAATGGTATATTATTAATGTTTTCTCAGACTATACATTTTTTTCTGTTCCATTTGTTTTGTTCTCTTCTTCAGGGAAATGGATTATGCATATCGGAGATCTCTTTTATCTAGTTTCCATATCTATCATTTTTCCACTAAACCTTTTTTTGAAAAACTAATGTCTTGATCTTATCCTGTTTTGTTTACCTTTTTCTTTCTTTCTTTTTTTTTTAACCTTTAAAGTGTTTTATTTGTAAAACACTCTACTGTGTTTTCAGTAATGTCTCTTTTAAGTTTTGTGGCTTATGGCTTGGCTGTCTCTACAGGGTAGCCTCATTTTCCTCCTCCTTTTGCTGACTGTGTTGTGTGTACACGTTTCACCTCCTTGTCTTATCATATTATTTACCTCTTGAAACTTTTTTCTTTGTTTTAATCGTATTATTTTTTCTACAGAATTGATGATTTCATGAAGTTCTTGAGTTCACAGGATGAGCTCACAGATGTGTACGTTCCTCTGGCATGAGTTCTTTGACATGTGTTTTTCCCTATCCTTTCCACCTTTGTTCTTGTGGTATTTTTTTGTATGGATTCTGTGTTGGTTTCTTTTTGAAAATTGTTCATTCTTATATGAGAGAACTTCTTTCCAAATCAGAAGGTTGAAGAGAAGGACCAGGAGAATGTGTATAGCAGAAAAGAAGTGAATCTGGGTATGAGGTCAGATGTGTGTCCCTGTGTGCAAGAACTGACTTAACTTTCTCTTCAGCTGACAGAAATACTAGCTGCAGGTCTGTTTCTCAAAGATTTTTCTCTGTGCTACAGCACAGTTACAACAGTGGCCTTTGAGATCTTCATCTGCCTGTGCATACATCTCTGCTACTCCAGCGTGTGAAATGGGGGAAGCTTCCATAGCCAGCTGGCATACCTTGACCTTTTTATTCTACTCAATAAGTTTCTAATTTTTCCTTTTTGAATGAGCATGATTACCTAGAGAACTCTGTCCTATGCTATCCCTGCCTGAGAGCCACAATTTCAGGCACCTTCATCATTTAGACTTTATTTTTTAAGCTTATAGAAAAATTGAGTGTATAGTACAGAGAATTCCCATTCATCTCATCTCCACCCCCACCTTTACAGTTCCCCTATTATTGACATCTGGTATTATTGTGGTACAGTTATTTCAGTTGATGAGCCAATGTTAATACATAATTTTTTTTTTTTTTTTTGAGACGGAGTCTCGCTCTGTCGCCCGGGCTGGAGTGCAGTGGCTGGATCTCAGCTCACTGCAAGCTCCGCCTCCCGGGTTTACGCCATTCTCCTGCCTCAGCCTCCTGAGTAGCTGGGACTACAGGCACCCGCCACCTCGCCCGGCTAGTTTTTTTTTTTTATTTTTTAGTAGAGACGGGGTTTCACCGTGTTAGCCAGGATGGTCTCGATCTCCTGACCTCGTGATCCGCCCGTCTCGGCCTCCCAAAGTGCTGGGATTACAGGCTTGAGCCACCGTGCCCGGCCAATACATAATTATTAATTAATATCCATAGTTTACATGAGGGCTCACACTTTCTGTTGTACATTCTATGGGTTTTGGTAAATGTATAATAACATATATCTACCATTACAGTATCATACAGGGTAGTTCCACTGCCCTTAAAACAATTCCTATACTTTGTCTATTCAACCTTCCTTCCTTCCCTCACCTCTGGTCCCTGGCAACCACTATCTTTTTGCTGTCTCCTTAGTTTGGCCTTTTCCAGACCATCAGATACTTAGTATCATATAGTAAAAGGCTAGACTTTTTAGTATTGGCTTATTCCACTTGGTAATACGCATTTTTCTCCATGTCTTTTCATGGCTTGATAGCTAATTTCTTTATATTGCTAAATAATATTCTATTGTATGCATAGATAGTTTGTCTATGCATTCTACTATTGAAGGACATCTTGATTGCTCCAAGGTTTGGCAATTATGAATAAAGCTCCTATAAACAGGTGCAGCTTTTTTCAACTCATTTGAGGAAATGCCAAGGAACACAATGGCTGGATGGTATCATAAGTGCTTAGTTTTTCAAAAACTGCCAAACTGTCTTGCTATACCATTTTGTACTCCCACCTGCAATGAATGAGTCAGAGGCCAAGCTGCCATCATCTCTTGCCTGGCCTCCTGTGCGGCCTGCTAACTGGCCTCCGCCTCTTGCTCCTGACCCCTGTCAGTCTCCTCTTCCCTCTATAGCCAGAATGCCTCTTTTAAAGTTTAAGTCAGACCATAATGCTTTATTCATCAAGCTCCATATAAGTCATCTCGAGCTAAGTCTCTAACCTCACCTTTTAACCAGTTCCCCTATATTCATTTTGCTCCAGTGACACTATTCTTGCTGGATGCAAAGCTGCCAAGCTTGCTTTTGCTTCAGGGCCTGTGTACTTGCTATTCACTCTACTTAGAGTCTTGTACTCAGATATTTGTGTGAATCATTTGTGTGAATCATTTCCTTACTGCATTTAGGTAGAGAGGGCATCCATGTGCCCACTCCCAGTAGTAAATATTCTTCGCTTTTATTTTGCCTTTTTATTCTGCTGTAGTCTTCTTCCTTCCTTTCTTTTCTTTCTTTCTTTCTTTCTTTCTTTCTTTCTTTCTTTCTTTCTTTCTTTCTTTCTTTCTTTCTTTCTTTTTCTTTCTCTCTCTTTCTCTCTCTGTCTCTCTCTCTCTCCTTCCTTCCTTCCTTCCTCCCTTCCTTCCTTTCTGACAGAGTCTCGCTCTGTCGCTCAGGCTGTAGTGCAGTCACGTGATCTCGGGTCACTGCAGCCTCTGCCTCCCATGTTCAAGCGATTCTCCTGCCCTGCCCCTGCCTTCCAAGTTGCTGAGATTACAGGCATGCCACCACGCCCAGCTAATTTTTTGTATTTTTAGTAGAGACAGGGTTGGGTTTCACCATGTTGGCCAGGCTGGTCTCAAACTCTTAACCTCAAGTGATCCATCCGCCTTGGCCTCCCAAGGTGCTGGGATTGTATACAGGTGTCAGCCTCCAGGTCCAGCCTTACCCTGTTATAGTCTTCTTAGCACTGACCACTACTAGATGCCATACCATATGTCCACTGGTTTGTTTGTTCTTTTTATACTTACAGTCTAGCAGCCTGGGCTGCAAAGACCTAGAGAGCAGAAAGTTGGCCTTCTGTTGTACACTGCTGTATCGTCAGCTTCTAAAATCATGTGTGACACAGAGCAGGGGGCCAATATATATCCATTGAATGGCTATAAAATGTCTAGAAATATTTACATTAGACTAATTGTAACTGATTACCTTCATGAGTGGAGTAAGGATGGAAATGGTAGAAGTTTTAGCGTATAATTCTGTGCTATTTGATTGATATAATCAAATTTATTGCTGCTTATGCAGAAACAACATCTTGGAAGCAAATTCACTGCTGCCAATCATCTCCTTCATTGCCTTTAGATTAAGTTGTTTCTGAATAATCATGCGTCATATTATTGAAACAAATTGTGGGGAAACATATATATTTGGTGTAGAGAAAAAAACTAAACATTTTTTATTGCATTTTAAAGTCACAGGAAAGAAAACTTAAAAAAAGTATGGGTTGTTTATATGCCTTTAGCCAAGAAACTCAGTATTTCTGTCAAATATTAGCTCCTTTATGCTATTTATCACACAGAGAAGAGTAAGAAACTTCTAAAGAAGACATAAGTCAGTGTACACAGGTTCATAGAAGAGTAAGAAACTTCTAATGAAGACATAGGTCAGTGTACACAGGTTCATTAAGATAGTTATTCCAATTTGGAGAGAAGAAAGTTGAAAAACAGGTAGTTCAAACCTAAATTTGAATGAATTTTGAAAATAAACTAATAAATCTAAAGACATATTTCTCCCTACTCCCCTACATTTACCTCTTCTTACTTATTCATTTTCCCTTTCCCTCATACCCGCCTTGTACTCTGTGTCTTCTTCCTCCTGAGCAACATGAGCAGCTCCTCAAGTTTCATCTGACCATGGTAGACAGTGCAGTAACAAAAACTATAATGTAATATGGACTAGTCATCGTCATCCCGGACTTTTCATAGACAGAGAATTATTATAAAGAATTCTCCTATATGTTTATCTAAGACATGAAAATATCTGAATACTTGTATAAGATTATGGCACATGTAAAACATATATGACTACATTTTGTCCTCATTTCATTTTTGAAAGAAATTTGTGCAAGGAGGATGATAAAATAGGATCTCAACTATCATAACTAATTTTGTTTGACAAACATCTAATGACTTCATTGCTCTTTATTCTAATATTAAAGGGCAGAAGTATGCATAATCATTTACATTTTAAATGCTTTTTAAAAATGAAGACTTTGTGTTTAAGAAACATACAACATGGAAAAATGATGACTGGTACATTTTCCTTAGGAATTCTTAAAATGTGTCAAGACCAGCCTGGCCAACATGGTGAAACCGTCTCTACTAAAAATACAAAAACGTAGCCAGGCATGGTGGTGTACGCTTGTAGTCTCAGCTACTGGGGAGGCTGAGACAGGAGAATCACTTGAACCCGGAGATAGAGGTTGCAGTGAGCCAAGATGGCACCACTGCCCTCCAGCCTGGGCCACAAGAGCAAGACTGTCAAAAAAAAAAAAAAAAGGAATTCTTAAAATGTGCTATACAGAAAAAGAAATGATAAGGAATATATGTGTAAAATGTTATCACTGTTTACCTCTGAAAAATGCTCCCACTGGTGTTTGATATGACTTTAGTTTTAGTCCCAGTGGACTCAATAAAGCATAAAGTCAAAGGTTTCTAAACACGACCTGGGTGCAGATGGGGCCCGGTGAACTGTGAAAACTGACCCTGCATCCAATCTGTGACTCAACTAATCCTTCAGAGCTATTTATAATCGTAATTTTCTCTTGAAATCAGATGACATAACTCCCAAAGGGCTTATATTTTGAAATAAAAAGTTTGCAGGGAAGGGAAGTAAAGAAGGAGGCGGCCACGGAAGGAGAGGTCATGGGATTTTGACTCTTACAATTACATGTCAGTGAAAATATTTCTGTCCACAGTGGACTCTTGGAAAATGACTACACTCATGTACTGATGTGGTTATTTCTGGGCAATTGGTGCCTGCAATTACACCTTCTAAGTGCTAAAATTCAAGTGCTAGGTGCGGTTAGGAGATACTGGTTTCTCAAGTTTGAAATGTTCTTTTCCTGCTTTACTATTCTTATAAAGGACATGTTTCACGCAGCAACAAACTCATTCAGTTCTTTCCCTTAACATTGGATGGGGCCAGGGTAGGATCATATTTCATCCAAATACCATTTAACTAAATATTTTAAAGTTATATATCAGGTGAATAAACTGCTGTATGTTCTATCCTTCTACCTTTTAATAAGTTTCATAAAAGACAAACAAGTTGGGTGAACTGAAAGTTCTCAGCTCCTTGTGTGACAACACTGGGCCAGCAACCTGCAGCTCCACTCTGCACCACAGGTGGAAACCTCAGCCCTGAAGTACAGTCTCCATCAACCTACCTAGCTTTGAAAGGAGCTGCTTCTTGGCCACTCCTTGGTTTGAAAGGGTACAAACACCAATGGTGTCCTGGGTTCCTTGGGAGGAAAGACCTAATAAGAAAGCCCAGTAAAATGTAGGAGACAGGCTTGGGGACCTTTGGGTAGAGAAATCCGGGGTCTTCTGCTCTAAATATGGTAAAGGAACATACTGGGAAAAGCAGGGAATTCCAGGGTCCTATAGTACCTGGAGGGGGAAGAGGGTCATGGGCTTCAGGTTCTTCTTGGTCTTGTGGGGACACACCATGGTGAGGGGAACACCAAAGAGAACCTTTGTCAGCCTCCCTGAAGTGGGGAATGGTGCCCTGGGAAGCAGCTTCACTGGCCTGGGGCTAAGGGTGATACTGAACTCATACATTGCAAATATCTTCCAGGACAGCCAGAGGAATTAAAGGTGGTTGATCTTTCCATAGTACAAATACAGCCAGAGGAATTAAAGGTGGTTGATCTTTCCATAGTACAAATACTCTTTTTGGAGTAAGTGGTTTCCTCCTAGGAGAGTCCATTAGTATTATTTCTTCCATTAACCTATGTCTGTGTTCTGAGCTGCTTGTGCCCTTCTCCACCGTTATCCCCCAACTGCCGCAAAAAACAAAAAACAAACCAAAACTCTAAAGGTAAAACCAATCCTTCACTCAGACTTCAGAACTGTTTGAGGACCGAAATGGATGATAATGCCAGTTGCTTTGTTGCTGTCTTACTAAGAACCAGGCAAGAAACCAAGCTTTAGCTTATTTAATCCTCATAATACCACCACGAGGAAGATCCAATTATTATTGCTACTTCTATTTTACTGATAAATAGACTGAGGCACAGATGTCTTGAGTGATTTGTGCAAAGTCATTCAACCAGGAGTGTCCATGTCGCATTTTTTGGTCATGTATGTCTGGTTTCAGGGTCTGAATTACTAACTGATAAGTTATCCTCCACTTTAAATGCATATTTTTCTTACTGAGTACCCAGATTGCCTTCACATTTGGTCAACGCTAATGCCAGTAATCATTTTCTAGATCTCATCTCTGCCTTGAAACTTAGGGTTAAAAATAATTGAACTTAAAAAGTCTTAAAGGAGTTTGATCTATCAGTAAATCTTTAGTTGGAGGAAGCTTAAATTTAATTTACAATGCTAGCATGTTGAATTGTTTTCTCATAGAGAAATATATCTGGATGACAAAATTTCAGGACACTTTGAAGTAAAATAAATGTAAGGATGGAAATAGGTAATACACTTGAAATGCCATATCTACTTGTCAGTAACCTACTTACTATAGTGCTAAATACTTTTGAATTATTTTTCAGGCCACCACTGAAGCATGTTTATTTATTCCCTGTTTTGTTCCAAAGAGGATTTAAAATGGCAAGCTTACAAATTTATCTCAATAGCTTTTTATAAAAAAACAGTTTCCTGATAGATTTGTTCAATGTTCCTCTGGTATTGTTAGCCTCTCCCCAACCCAGCTTTTTTTTTTTTTTAACTGTGAGAAGATGATCATTGTATATGAGTGACTATGAAGACTGAACTTTTGGGTGGAGAAGTCAGTCATGCCGACCTTAGCTCAATTCCCAAAAGGCAAATCTTGGCGTAAACGAGGTCAACTAAGGATAATATTGAAGTTAGATGTGGCTTTCTCCAAGGTAAGGCCTACAAAGTGCTTGGTGCCTCCTTTGTACCCAATCTAGGAAGCAAAGGTGGAGGCAGTAGAGGTCCTGTCCACCAGGAGAGGCAGAAAGGACTCAAAGAATGTTGAGGGGAAGGGCCTGAGAAAGAGTCAAATTGCTTGGAGAGCTGGGATCAAGATTGTATTTTTGGAGTCATTTGGGGATGGAACTGGGGATAATGGGTGAGGCAAAAAACTGCCCAAGGCCTTGCTGATGACTCTTGGCTTCCCACCAGGAAATCCTCTTGGCTTAAAAACATTTTTGAAAATATTCCATTAGGCACAGAGCCTAATGCTCCACTGATTAACAAATTTTGATTAATAAGCATCCTCTGTAGTTAGAAAGACTGCCTCGAGTCAAACTCCTGGCTTCATCACCTATTGGCTGTGTAGTTTTGGAAAAAGTATTTCATCTGCGTGAGACTTAGTTCCTTTGTCAGTACAAAACAGATGGTACTAATAGTATGCCTAGTGGTGACATTGTGAGAATAAACTGGATAAATACAGAGAAAGCCCTTAGAACAGCATCTGCTCATCTGTTATAAAGCAAGCCCTTGGTAAACTTCCCACTACCTACACATCTGCATAAATTGGTCTGAGCAGATTCCCTTTTTCTAACACGTAGAACAAGGAGGGCCTCACGGGAATGGAAGTGTTGGAGACATTGTGGGAAGAAGTTGGTCAGAGTGGACTCTGGGGAGCCAAAGAATAAAGTAAGGATTCTCCTAAAGTAAGGGTTGTGAAGAGACAGTGGGAGAGATCTCCAAAATTAATTTTTACTTACTTTAGGATGTTCCCTAGTAGAGTAGGCGAATTCATAGAGGCAGAAAGCAGAAGAGCAGTTATCGGGGTCTGAGAGTTATCGGTGGGAAATGGAGAGTTATTGTTCAAGGGTTACAGAGTTTCTGTTTTGGATGATCAAGAACTTCTGGAAACAGATGATGATGGTGGTTGCATAACATTGTAAATTTACTTAATTCTACTGAATTTTACACTGAAAAATAGTTAAAATGGTAAATTTTATGTTATATATATCTTTTCACAATAAAACAATAGTTTCCTAGTATTGATCTTCTTCCTGCTCCACTTTCCAGAGAATAGATAGGTTGCCTCTTCTAACTGGGGAAATAAGACATAGGAGAAGGGCATTCCATGCTTCATCTGTGTCCTTCCAAGGATTACTAAGAGGGGCAGCCTGGAGAAAAAGGGTGGGGCTGCAGCTCCTAGATGAAGCCTAAGGGTCTATGGTTTCCCAGACCTGGGAGAGGTGACCAAACCACGGACCAAAGGACAGGCCTGGCCTCCAAAGAACCCAAGACTTGTTGCTGTGAGGCACTGCTAATCTCCGATTCAGCACCTCTTGCTTATTGCCCCTATTTCCTAATGAGATTTCCTGGAGGTTGGAGTGGGGGGACATTTTAGCACAAAGTTATCTCATTTACAACTTGGAACAACACTTGGGGCATAGTCTTGATAAGACCTTAAATTTCTAACCATCAAATTTCTAATGGTCTCTCTGTTTCTCTTTTTGTGTGTGTGTGGTCTCATTGTGACATCATCTAGTAGAGTAGTTTCAAACTGTGGTCACTAGACCAGAAGAATTAGCATCACCTGGGCACTTGTTAGAAATGAAACTTCCCATGCTCTAAGACCTATTGAATCAGAAAGTCTGGGAGTGAGGCCCAGCACCCTATTTTAGCAAGCCCTTCCAGTGATTTCAATGACTACTAAGGTTTGAGAACACTGTTCTCCTTCATTCACAGCTTGCCAATTAATGGAAGCTCTATACTAAGAAAATGCGATTTACTTATTTTCTGACATGAACTGAATGGCACTGCTTATTTCCTTATGCACATTATTTCACCATCAGTGATGAGGCTTGTTGGTGAATTATATCAGGAGGAACAGTCAGAAGAGTCCCCATGAAAGTATTTTAATTAATGAATCTTTTATAATGATGTTACAAATGGGAATTATCTGTATGTTATTTGATTGCGAACTAAAAAAGTCAATTTTCAACAGACCATGGGTGGAAAATGTGTCCTCAGGAGAGCAGGGGTATATTTGGAAGACAAGAGTGTAAGGGGAGGTAAGGAATATATTTCTTTCTAAACCCATGAGGCCAAACTACTAGGGATGATGACAACTGGGAGGTAACAATAGCCAAAGAGAATAGTGAAATAAGTATCAGTGTATATAGTGAGTCCTTCATAAATATTTGTTGAATAAATGAATAAAAGTATAAAAAACATAGGCATAGGGTCCCTGGTTTTACAGATTTTTAAAATATTCAGGTATTTGCACTAGTTAGGTATTAGCCCAGATGAGGAATAGTCACTTTTATTTGTTTATTTTGATGCATATGTTGTATATGTCAATGTTTTTAGTTACGTCCTGTTTAATGTAGAAAAAGATATTTTTCATGTGTAAAAAATTTTAGAAAAACAATTTAAAAAGTATTTTCTGTGATCCTGTAACTCTTTGTATATATGCTCAGCCATGAATTCACTCACTGACTCAAGTTGTAAATGACACAATAACCTGAAGGAGGGAAAAATCCATGTCCCATGGAAGGAAGAGAGACCCACGAAAAGACAATAGAAGAATATGTGATGAGTCCGAGCAAAGTTTCCATTCCTGTGATTATCCAAAAATATGCCAGATTAATGAAGAGTAGTCAGAAAGGAAGGCAGGAGAGATCTTGAGAAGGAACACTGGATCCTGCCTGACCTCTAATCCAGGACAAACTGTGAGGAGGATGGGAGCATGCCCCAGATAAATTTCCAGGATCCTGGAGCAGAAGCCAGCTGAATGCCCCACCCTATCCCTATCCCCAGCCCCTACTCCTGGGTGGAGCCTGCAGGACGGCAAAGTCCCTGTGTGGAACTGACTAACGTGTGTCTAGACAGATAGGCCTGAGACAGTCTCACAGATAATGGTGACTCCAGCTAGACTGATGGGGATGGAAATGAGATAAAAGAGATGCAGAGTAGACAGAAGAAAAATATATTTGGAAGTAGGCTATATAAATATAGTAAAGAATGTACAAACATCTTTGTATGTAGAAAAATGTAAGTCCCTTATTTCTAGTACTTGATACTTGCTCAAGAAACACCTATGTTGTTCGACTTTATGATGGTATCAATGTTTTGAGGGTTACCTTGGAAACTTAACCTATTACCTTGTTTCATGGGAAAATAGATTATGAATTATTAGTGGCTAACTTAGAAATCAAACATTTTCATTAGGATTTAATGTTAAGGTAAAGTGACTCTTCGGAAGAATTAGAGATGAAGAATATGAATTTGGAGCAAGTCCAACCTACCTGGCTGTAAGAATGCTGTCAATGACAAGTGACATCAAACCTAAACGAAAGTGGCTCAAATAATATAGAAATTGACTGATTTCCTTAAAAAAAAAAAAAGGTTAAAAGTAAGGTGACTCCGGTAAGGGATTTTTTAAAATCAGGAAGTCAACGATATCACCAAGGACTAAGGTTTCCTTCATCTTTCTACATGAACAAATTTAGTATTAGGTTTAGCTTTCTGCTTGAAGCAAGATGGCTGTATTCATGGTAAGCATCAGATATGGATATATCACCTAGAAGCATAAGATACCCTTTCTATGAAGAGGAACCCTTCTGCCAACACAGTCTTCATTCTGCCCTTTATGCAATTCTCATTGGCAAGAATTGCATCACATGTCCAAGCCTAAACTCACTGATTAGTGAACTGGGGAATAATAACTGGTTTATAACAATTAGGAGTCATCCATCCTGAGCCTAGGACTGATGTTGGTGTCCCCTGAATCACTTGGCCTTAAAAAAGGGAGAAAATAATTAGGAAAAAAATGGGTACTGTTGGCTAGGAAAAAAGAGAAAAATAGACATCTGATATATTCCTTTTAAATTTGAACTTGTCTCTGATGCTTAATAATTATATAATCCTAAGCTAGTCAATTACTTTCTTTATGCCTTAAATTTTTTAACTTTATAGTGGAAATAATATAAGTATCTAATTTATAGGCATTTTTGAGAATTATATAGAATCATATTTGCAAATTGAATAATACATTGCCTTGGATTTAACTGTCAAATGACTTTCATTATTATTATTATCATTATTAGACAAGAATAACATTTAAAACATCTTTTTAAAATTCAAGAAATATTAATTTATATTATATTGAATCAAAACATCACAAATAGTGAGATCTTATTCAACACATAGAGCTTTTTTATTAGTCATTTCTCAAAAGACCTGGTCAGGCTTTTCTCCCCCTTTTCACGAGTGAGGCTGTTTTTGAAAGTTTGTAGAAAGTAACACATCACAGATGGACAGAAAATAGGAAAACCAACCAAAAAGTATTGCAACTTTTTCTAAGTGATTTTCACACTCCACCTACAGGGTGAGAACAGCCTACAAACACAACACTCCAAACAGCCATCCCTCCCCACAACTCACACCATAAAAATGGAATTCAGAAAAATCATTACTTGATTTTTAATGATTCACTGAGCTCCAGCAACGTCTTAGCACATTTTCCTCAAACTGATTTCCTCGGGGACTTTTCCAAATAGAAGTAATTTGAAGAATACAAGAGCCCATATTTATAAATGCTAAGCAAATGATAAGCAGTTTCCTCCTGTCACCCTCCTGGTTGTCAGGGTAATTGCGTCATAAGCAGGTCTTTACAGGGGGACTTTGGAGCCATGGATAAAATCACACGATTCCAGAACAAAAAGAGACTGGAGACTTTATCTTCCATGTGAAAAAAAATAATGAGTAGAGACTAATCATTAGTAGGAGCAAAGCCAAGAAAGGAGTTGCTGAACTGCCAGTCGAGGGCTTTCCACGACATCCCACACAAACCCCGATCCAGGTCTCCCTGCTTGTGACACTAGCAGAGACATTTTAGTTTTCACTGCAGAGAGAACACAGTTGTGGTTTTAGAAAGCACTCTCCTCCATTCTCAGTTCTTAAGCATATGATTTAAATAGAGTTGACCACCTATCTTGCTCATGGGATGCTTGACCACTGACCTTGTATATTCAGCTCCCCTGGACACAATGATTGGTTGAGGGATAAATATGTTACCTAACTAGAGCCAATGAAACATAAGGATATGTTTATCGGATCATTTGGGAAAGAAAACTTTTCTCATTCCTGATTTGATGGTGTGAGGATGTGAAGCTTAGAAATACTGTCACCATCTTGCTACTAGATAAAGCATCAAAAGAGCCATTCCGGAGCTAGCAAAACAGAGGTGGACCTGCTGATGTCATTTGTGCCCTAGTTCAACCTATGTTTATAGTCACCACTAGCCATCAGTATTTTGGGCCATGAAAGTCAGTAAGTTAATCATTTGTTTAAACTGGCTTGGTTGGGTTTCCTATCACTTACAATTGAAATATTTAATAAAAGCCGTTCATTAATTAGCCCAATCCATTTCTCTTTTTCCTCTCTCTTATTCTGACTCTAAATGCCAAAGGAGCACACATGAGTGAGTGCCATCATGATGTGCAGGTTGTAGTGATTAAACACAAAGAGTTTGCTCTCCACATCATCCCCCAAGTTCAGCAGCTCATTATTCATACCTTAGCCATAACTATTGCAGCACATTTACTCATGCTAAACAGCTGAGTTTAAAATGAAATGCCAGTGAATCTTTCTGATTTTACAATGCTACTCATGTTTTGCTTACTTGAAGATCCTTGACTGTGCACTGGTTAGTTCCAAGTTCATCTACGCTTTCTTTTCTTTTTCTTTTTCTTTTATTTTTGAGACAGAATCTTGCCCTGTCAGCAAGGCTGGAGTGCAGTGGCATGGTCTCAGCTCACTCCAACCTCTGCCTCCTGAGTTCAAGCAATTCTCCTGCCTCAGCCTCCCAACTAGCTGCTACTACAGGTGTGCACCACCGCACCTGGCTAATTTTTGTATTTTTAGTGGAGAGGGAGTTTCACCATGTTGGCCAGGCTGGTCTTGAACTTCTGACCTTGTGATCCAGTGACCTCATGATCCACCCACCTCGACCTCTGGGATTACATGGATGAGCCACCGCACCTGGCCACATCAACATTTTCAACCAATGTTTGACTATTTCTCTCTTCCTAGATAACTTCCCAAGGATAACTTCTTGGCCTAATCTTTCTAGGAAGCATTTTTTTTTCTTGTTATGCTAAATATGTTTTATAAACTTTTCATTTCTGGGCTACAGATACCAGCCTTTCATCCCAAAAACAGTGTGAACAAAAACACAAAACGGATTCCTCAAGTATATGTCCAGAGCAGTAGATTGGTCTATCTCTGTTTTTTGTACTCTAGCTAATTCTGGAAAAATAGTCTATACTAATTTCTTCATGAAGCCATTCCACATTAATTCTTCATAGTATCATCTTCTGGCTGGTAGCTTTTTCTCTTTGCTGAAACTCTACTTCAGGGCATTAGGAATTTCCCAACTCATCCAGTGGTTCACCCTGTGGCATTTAATGTACTCTTTTCAGTAACCCTACTTTCTGCTAATTTGGCAATTCATATTTGTCCTATATGCCTGTTGCTTTGGTGTCTATTCTTTCTAGTCTCCTCTTTGGTAGCTCCATGCCTTGCCTTAAATACTCACGTTTTCCTTAACTATCTGTCTGTCCTTCACTACCCTCCTGTTCCACACCTCCAATTTTATCCCCTCCTTTGATTTCAATTACTAGGATAACATGGTAGCCCATTTTGATATGGAATTCCAGGAGTTTTTAAAACCTTAATAGTTGAAAGTGAAAAAACTTTGATATTTGAAAAGTCAAAAAATTGGCTTATTCTATACAGATAGGCTTTATTTTACCTTCAGTGCAGACTAACTCTTTTGTTTCATAAAAAATATTTTGAATGGCTCTTTTAGTTACACTAAAACAAAGTAAGGGCTCTCCTCTGGCATTTAGACTGAGACAATGGGATTCCGAGAGGTTAAACATCTCCAGAAAGTAATGCACAGGTTGTCTTCACCGTGAGCAGAGCTGCATCACTCTCGGGTTCTGTGTCCTTTAGAAAATTGTCATTTTTTTTCTAAATGTGAATTTAGACTGAACAGTCTTTTAATGTAGGGGTTAATCCTCAGAGATGAATGACATTAATTTTGATTGCCCCCTGTCTTTATTTTGGTCATAGAACTTGAGGTCCTGAACTCAGGACAGCAAGGCATGTCAAAAGGACTTCTGTAGTGGAAAGTCTCTGTGAGATGGGCATCAGGCATTAGAGGATGCAGCAAGATGCTTGATAAGGGACCTGTATGAAAGGGCTTAAGTTGTAGATTTTGAAAGCATCAATCGCTAATGCCTTACAGCAATTATAGCTGATGTTAGCTTCAGTTTGGAGAACAGGAGGAAGGAGGAAGGGATTGAGCTCATGCTTGGGAGCCTGGCTATAGATAGCTGGACTTGAGGAAAAAAAATAGGTAAGAGAAAAAAATGCAAGGGAACAATTCATCAGTTTGGAGCCAGAGAGCTGGCTGCAGAAAGTGATAGCCAGGACAGACTGTGAAATAAGTAAACATTCACTGGCCATTCTCAAGAACTTTAGGATGGAGAATATATTCAAATAGCAAAGGAGTTCCAACTATTGAAGGTTAGCATCAAAGTAAAGGTATTTAAAAATTATGAGACCCTTGAGTTATGATTCACGTCTCTAATTGGCACTATATTTCTGGGCTTCCATGCACATATATCTAGCATATTCCAGACATATTTTACCTTTAGTCCTCTTGTTAGAAACCATGTCTTTAAGAATAGGCAGGGAGAGCTTTGCCAGAGAACAAACTCATTAACACTCAAAAATACCTGCAAGTCTAGAAGTCTAGACATATCTGTTTTGGAAGTCTGACACTGTATAAATTCTTACCTCATGTTACTCCCTCTGGTTATGAGTTACTGCTGATACTTGGTGTTTCCTGCTTGTAATCTATCACTGTTGCTTGGGTCTCTCTCTAAATCTCTCTGTTTCTTGTTTGAGCACTTGTTCTTGTGCCTAGGTTTGTCTTCACAATTCTAGACCCATTTCTAGCCACCAACTGCCTGCACAATTTTGCTCCTTATTCTGATTACCAGTGTGTCTAGTATTCATTTCAGGTACTCAGCAGGTATTTGTTAAATGAGTGAAGATTCCCTGGAAAGTCCCTCTACTCAGTGATTTCAAGGATCTTAGCCTCTAACGTACCCTGAATGTCACTCAATTTCTTTCTACCAGACTAACTTCTCAAAGTACCGATTGATATCAATGCAGTATCTATCCGCAAATTAAGGACCCTTAGATTTAGCAAGGCACAAAAGTCAACTGAGGATGTTTTTACAGAGACAATTACTCTGTATTAAGGGAAAGGCACTCTTTTCCATCATTAACACAGGGATAATGCCTCTGTATTAAGGGAAAGGCATTCTTTTCCATCATTTTATGCTCTCATTCCTTGGTGACCAGAGCCCACCTGTTTTCATTTTCTCAGGATTAAAAACTGCTCTCAGGGAAGCGTTTAATACCTTCATTAGAATATGTTAATCATATACCTTCATGTGTTATGTATCTGAGAGTTATTTGCATTTTGCTCATACATAATAAATAATAATTTTATTTAAAATAGAAATATCTTGTTATTATTTAAATTTTGCTCTGTTAGGCATTGTTATACATTTAATTCTCATATCAACTTTATGAAGTAAATATTGTCCTTATTCCCATTTTGTAGATGATAAAGCCAGGGATGTAAAGTAACTTCCTTAAAGAAAAAGTATTAAGTAGAGAATCCAGACTTTGAACAACCTAGTCTTTCTGAATCCAGAGTCTATGCTCTAATCGTGGTAATTATGAGACAGATTGGTTCATGTTAACCAAAGAAAGTTATAAATTGTGTTTTTAGGAGGTATTAGTAAGCAAAATTCCCATCTTGAAAGTGTACCTCTTAGGCAGCTGCCTGCCCTGCTATTCATGAGGCCAAAGATGCTGCTTTGCTTGGCAGTATCCCAATCCAAATAAGGACAATTGAACATATTTTTTGAGGTCACATGTTTCTGGATTAAAACTTTGTAAGTTTGAAAAACAATAGCCTCTAGAGACACATCTAAACACAAGACTCATAAAGGATTGGCATTTGCATTTGGAAATGTCTTTTAAAAAACCCAACAGTCAAATTCATTAGGGTATTGTGCTATAATCTCCACTAAGAGTCAGAATTCAGAAATTGTTTTTATTTTTCTCACCAAAATTATCTTTAAAGGGAGATTTTTGCTTTGATTGCTTTCTTAACTGAAATTCTGCAGTCATTAAGGCTCCAATTAATAATTTGTGTTTTATACTGCTTTATTTTGTGCTGACTTTTTTCTTTTAGTCCAGCCCAACTTTCAAACAATACCTCTCTGGAATACTCATGGAATCATTTTTTTCTAGAAAGAGAATTTTCCATCAGAAAACATTTCAGAAGTCAAAAGGTTTTTAAAGTTTAAAAGCAACGAAATGCTTCTTGGACCTGACTCCTTTTCCATGATCTCTGTTTTACTGATAGTTTTAAGGGAAATGGTACTTTAATAATTGTATGGACATCTCAACAGAAACATCCTCAGTTTACTGCTGTGTGTCTTACTAAGTATATAGAAAATCAATCACATAAATTATTATTGTTCTAAACATTCTTAAGCTGATATTTTGATCATAAAATCGCAGCTCTTAGGAGATTTATAAGAGGTAATCTTAGGTATGACCTGTGGTATGAAGGTAAATGTTTAACAACAGACTCTCCAGAAAAAAAATAAATTCTGATTTGTAGCATGTTATTTTTCATGGGTGTGAATACTCCCACTGTAACCATTTTCAAGCTAGCCACGTGAAATTACTGAAGGCAGAATTGGAAAGAGATGGCACACAATCAGTATACTACTGGGGCTGATGATCCTGACAACCTGTGCACTTTCATCAAAATTCAGTGTCTCTGAAGTCACCTTTTCGTCAAATGTTAGAAAAGGGATGACGATGAGATTTGCACTTCATGGCCCAAGTATTAGAGTCAGACTGCCAAGGCCCTAATCCAACTCTTCAACTCCCTGTCTTCCCTTTGGTAAGCTATGCAACTTTTCTGTGATTTAAGTCTTCTCATATACAATCTGGTAATAATAGAGTTTCTACCTCATAGGACTTTTATGATGTTTAAATAAAATGGTACATATAAAATGCTTAGAAGATTTTTTGGCATATACTAGGCCCTTAATACATGTTAGCTACAGGATTTACAATTCCAGCTATCACAATGTTTTATATGTTGTCATCTAAATCTTTCAGAGGTCATTAAAAACCCTTCTGTTTTACAGGAACACTCTGAGAAGAGCCAGGTATAGAGGAAGGAGTACTAAATAAGAAGTCATGGTTTAGGTTTTAGTCTCAGTTTTGGCAACACTCCCATCCATGACCTGTATCAAACCATTTTCCTTCTAAGAGCTTTAATTCTCTCATTAGTAAAATGCAGAAAGTAATAATCGTCCTGCCAATCACATAGGATTGTGGTGACACTAATGTGAGATAATGAAACAAAGAGCTCTTTGAAGATGATACAAATGTGGGGTATTATAATTAATCCAATTTAAAACTCATGATGCCATGGAAGAATTACATTAAAATAATAAAAATTTGGAATAAATATTAGGAATAATGTGGTGTTAAGAGATGGAATGTTTTGTTATAAGAAGGAAAAAAATAAATGAATTTCTACCACAAAGCCGGGCAGCATTGTGCTCAACCTCTTTTCCCCTCAAAAGAGCAATTTTAAAATGAAAAAGAGCTATACTTTAGGTATAACATACATTTAAATAAGTTAGGGATCATAAGGAACTAAGTTAGCAAATATTCATGGAGTCATACTTTTCAGGGAACAGAAATGCACCAGAAAAAATGAATGAATAAATAAAGCATATAATAATCTATCAAATGACAGACAGGACACTTAGGCAAACCAGGTGGTTAGCATTATGCCATTAGAAGATGAATAATGGAAATCTTCAAATCGTTCTTTGGTTCTTAAGTTTTATAGATAAATAGAAAAGAAAATATCTGTTCAAGGACAGATTGAAGAAATCTTAAACCTGTTAAATTCAGTCATCTCATGAACAATAAGAGCCACATGAAAATGAGGGAGCAAGGGAAAGATATCAGGTATTTTTAAAATTTGCACCTTGGATTCTGTTTACTTAGAATCATGTACATTCATACACATTCAGTGAACATTCACCAAGAAAATAATCTTCCTTCCTTCCTTCCTACCTTCCTTCCTTCCTTCCTTCCTTCCTTCCTTCCTTCCTTCCTTTCTTTCTTTCTCTCTCTCTCTCTCTCTTTCTTTCTTTCTTTCTTTCTTTCTTTCTTTCTTTCTTTCTTTCTTTCTCTTTCTTTCTTTCTTTCTTTCTCTTTCTTTTCTTCCTTTTTTCTTTCTTCTTTCCTTCTTTTATTCATTTATTTATTGACATGATCTCACTCTGTCACACAGACTGGAGTGCAGTGGCACAATCTCAGCTCACTACAACCTCAGCCTCCCTGGCTCAAGTGATCCTCCCACCTCAGCCTCCCAAACAGCTGGGACTACAGACACACTCCACCATGCCTGGCTAATTTTTGTGTTTTCTTGTAGAGATGAGGTTTTGCTATGTTGTACAGGCTGGTTGTGAACTCCTGGGCTCAAAAGCGATCCTCCCACTTCAGCCTCCCAAAATGCTAGGATTATAGGTGTGAGCCACTGTGCCTGGCCTGTTTTCTTTTCCTCAAATAATTTCTCCAAGCTATGCTTTAGCAGAGGAGTTTCATTCTGTGGGCAAAGAAAGAATCACTTGTGCAACAAAGCTCTCAATATGGCCTCTTCTGCCAGCTATTAGTAAAAATTCTCATTGTTAAATATTTTAAAAATCAGAATACAATAAAAGGATACTTTTAAGTTTCCTTTTTCAGTGAGAAAAAGCAGAATGAAAGACTGTTTATGTAGTATACTACCTTCCATGAAACGATGAGGGGAAAATACAAAATAAAAATATGTAATAAATCACTGGAAAGATATATAAGAAGTTTATGAGAAACAGAGTAGGCTGTGACCAGGGTAGAGGCAAGAATTTCATCATGTGAATTTTTTACTTATTAAACAATGTGTGTGTGTGTGTTTGTGTGTGTGTGTGTATCTGCATGCCTGTGAAGTCCAGTACGCATAGGTAAATAAAAACTAAATGTTATTTAGTTGCCTATCTGGTTTAACATTGCTCATGTTCCCCAAGCTTAGGTCTGGCACAGGCACGGATACCTGCAGAGTGGAAGGGGCCTGTTGGGTGTCCTCACCTCCATATTCCCACTCACTGCTGCTTCTGGTTGTCTAGCAATGCGGTGCAAGAGGCAGGAAATTATAGGACCAAAGGGTCTGGCCAGACTGGTGGTTTTGCTGCCATCTATGTGACAAATGCCCAAATGCTGCCTATTTTTTTCTCCTGGGGACCATTTGTGGGTCCTTCAAAGACAACTTGCTAACACCAAGAGAGTACTTTGAATATACATTTTCTACTATTTTATCTGAATTTTTATAATTCCTACCCTGGCTCTTATACCATCACTTACTCTTCGTAGCCTCTTTTTCACTATTTGACTTAAGTACTCTTTGGTACTTTAAGAGACTTCTATTCTACCTGATTTATGGCTGTGAAAAAAAGTAGCACCTTTTCCATGTCAAACGCTGGAAATGCATGCCTCTCTCCCCACAGGTTCCCTCTGACCTCTGAATTCACAGGTAGCCCTGATTAGCCTGTCACTTTTATCCCTTTTGAAAGGAGAATTATGAACCAGATATCTTTGAACACCAAGAGACACTGGTCACATCTCCTGGACTTGCCAAATATCCTCCAGCGGGTGAATGGCCTCTTTCAGGGTCACAGCACTAAGCTGGCAACCCTTTTCAAATAAGTCCCCCTTTCCTAATCTCCTTACCACTACTAATTATGAGGCTAGGTTTGGATGATCAAAAACACACATTTGGGATGCCCCTTAGCAATCCCTGCATAAAGGGCCTGATAGACACATCTCATGACAATGTGTGGGCATGTAACACCATTTTCCTAAAGGGACTCTGAAATTTGAGATAATAGGGAAAATCCTGACATCAGTGAAAACCAATATAAGCCTACACATAACTCTGACATTTAAAAGTCTGAGCCCAAGGAGAGTGAGGGTGGGGGAAGAGGAGATTTTTTTTTTCACTTTAGTGTTTGACTATTTTATGACATTCAAACATTTGGATTAAAATGTGTATTAATTTTAGAGAATCACAGTCCAGTTAATTAGCTACATGAAGAAGAACTTTTCAAATTTTAATAAGATTTGATTTTGGTTTCACATGAAGATAAGCTAAATTCCTGTTTGAGATAAAGGAGGGTCAAGAAAGAGGAAAAAAAGGGGAGTGAGTCAAAGAAGATAAAAGAGAGGAAGGCTAAAACTTACCTTGTTTCATCGATATAAACTGCTTCCAGCACAGATGCCGCATATTCAATATTCTTCTTTAAGTCAACGACGTTAACGTCACCTCTTTCCAGCTGCTTCACTAAGCATCTTAATCTATTTCAAAAAAGTAGCCAAAGAGAGAAACAGCAAGAAATTTATGGTAACTATATGGCAAATAGTACAGTATTAAGTACACTAAGTTAAGATTTTTAACAAAGTTGTTTCTAGGTCAACAAATAGCAACATTTTTCAGAGATTTTTTTGATATAATTAAGACCAGTCTTTATTATTTAAGGAATTATTAAGTATTATATTCAGCTCTCAATAATATTAGGAGTATAGGTAATACTCCTCAGCTCTCAATAATATTAGAAGTATAGCTCTCAATAATATTAAGAGTATAGGCTACTTTAAGTACAATATTTCAGAGATAGTCCTCCTGAAAATTCAAGACAATATAGACATTTTCAGAAAAGTATATTCCTATAATTTATTCTATGACTTTCTGTTTTTTCAGCGTTGGCACTAGGAGAATATTCAAAGGATGCTCTTCTTAATTCACAATTGCAAAAGTATGGAACCAACCTAAGTGCCCATTGACCAATGAGTGGATAAAGAAAATGTGATATATATATATATATATATATGTATATATATAAAATATGATATATATACACATACAGACACACACACACACACATACATACACACACCATGGAATACTACTTAGCCATAAAAAGGAATAAAATAGTGTCTTTTGCAGCAACTTGGATGGAGCTGGAGGCCATTATTCTAAGTGAAGTAACTCAGGAATGGAAAGCCAAATATCGTATGTTCTCACTTGTAAGTGGGAGCTAAACTGTGAGAATGCAAAGGCATCAGAATAATATAATAGACTTTGAGGACTCACAGAGGAAGAGTGGGAGGGGATGTGGGATAAAATACTATATATTGGGTACAATGTACACTGCTTAGGTGATGGGTGCACAAAAATCCCAGAAATCACCACTAAAGAACTTATCCGTGTAACCAGAAACCACCTGTACCCCCCAACAAAGCTACTAAATAAAAAATTTAAAAATAAAATTAAAAGACTTCAAAAAATAAACAAAAAAAACAAAGAATGCTCTTCTGACTGCTAGATTAGCTATTATTCACTGTATGAAGCAATAAAGACAAAGACGAAAGGCAAAAGTTCTGTGAAAAGTTAATTTGAGACAAGAAAAAATACATGTATGTATCCTTAGTGTATTTACTGCACTCGTTTTCCACTTGAGGAAAATTTGAAAATATTTTCTCGTGTTTGAGTCCGTAGGATGATGCGTCCCGAGGCTCTGAGGAATTTTAAAGTATAGGACTCAGCTAGATTCCTGGGTTACAGAAACCATGAGATAATTCATGTTATTGTGTTAAGCCCCAAACCTTGGGATAATTGCTATACAGCAATAGGTAGCTGACAAAGTAAGGTGATACAAATTACCTTAACAAGTTTGTAATAGCTTTGGCAACTTCTATGCATTAAATCGTAAGCTGTGTGTTTCTGAAGATACTGCTCTTTACCAAGTACAAAAGGAAGATATTCCTTACTCTCTCCATACTATAGATAAGCAACATGAAGACTACTTGTCTATTTTCCTAAGTCATCAGACAGAATTTAATTCCATTCTATTCAGAGGTATTGCAAAAGAGAGAGTAGAGTGCGGCTACTTTTAGGCACTCCCTTGGAGACAATTTAGCAGATTTCCTAGCAATTTATTTTGGATAACTTTCAATGCCAAGGGTGAAGATACAAAGGCAAGTTAAGAATTTCAGCAAATGTATCTGACAATTCTCCACCCAAAAGAAATAGTTCATTCCTCTATGGGAAAAAAAGACACACCTAGATGAAAACTTCTTATTCAGGAAGCTGTAAACAATTACTTTTTTGTGCCATTTACTTTTGCATGATAAAATATCAGCAGGCAATAACATTGAAAAATAAATTGTATGTATCAATAAATATGTCCTATTAATACAGAATAAGCAAAACAAAGCACAACAAGAATACAAGCAAAACAGTTTCCTTAGGAAGGAAAAATGAAGCCTGGCTTTGAGGCTTGTCTGAAACACCGAATGTGATGATAATGGATCAAGATGCAGAGGGTTTTGGGATTTTTGTAATGCTTACGACCCAGGAACATTATTCTTAATCACACTGTCCTTTATTTACGAAAGGAAAAGAAAGAGGTTTCGTTTTTGTTTTCCCATAGTCCTGCAATGGCTTAGAAATATACTATCATATGTCTTTCTTGTGAAAAGTACTTGAGTTCAGCTTGGTTGTACAATGTGGTTTAAAAATAATAAGTACTTGAAAGGGTTGCCTTTCCTTTTCCCTGAAAAACTGTATTCTATTTTTATTTGTTAGCGATTCTCCCACTAAAAACACTACATTTTCTAAACTCTCTTGAAGAGTATGGTCACATTACTAAATTCTTGTCAGAGATGTGCATGGAGGTTGTTGGTGAGACTCTCAGAACAGTTCTTTGGAGAGAGCTAACTGCACTGGAAGGAGTTCTCTTGCATCCCTTGCCTGTGCCTTATGGCCTGGAATGCAGCGAACTTTCTAAAGGCCAGCAGCCATCTGGGATCATAAATGACCTGGCAAAAGAAAGCCACACACTAAGAATGGTAGAAAAGAAGAATGGAAGTGGCCTGGATATCATGCTATTCAGATCCACCTGAATGAAATCGCCCGTCTCTGGACTTGTTTTTGATGCAAGAACAACAAAAATTGCATTTAAACCACAATTATTTTGTGGTTTCTTTTATATGAGGATGAACCCAAAACACACTGATAAATGAATAGAGAATGAAGCAAAACAAGGTAGTCAAGAATGGATAAATCTTTATTATCAAACGAGACGATGAGTACCCTGGGAGACCATCAACAAGTGCATTTCCTAACTCACAACAGCCTGTGGTTGTTCCTAGGGGAGTCATCCCGTCTGCAACTATAACTGATAAGACTTGTGATAATCAAGAGGCTCTAATGCTTGCACAATGAACATGCCCTTTCACACAGAGATCTCAATGTGGTTTAAAAACAAAATATTATGAATTATGTCTTGATAATTCACAATTAGGTATATAAACCTATAACTGGATATAAAACTTCCACTGGGGAAAAACACTTCAGTAAGGTTTTACCACCCAACTAGAAAACATAATTACATATAGTTATAACTCAGTAAACTCATATATCTCCTCATAGACACAAACACACACACACATACACACACGCACACATGCCTATATTCACTATGCCAACCCCAAAGGACTGGATAGAAATATATATTGGGGGGTTACTAGGACTTGTTTTTTCTTTGCTTATTGCACTAAATTTTCATTAATGAGTGCACATTTCTATTTACATAAAAAGGAAAAGCTTTTATTGTAAAAATATTATTTACAACTAGAACACCAGCTTAATGGAATTATTTATATCATTACTATCTTAATTGTAATCATTTATATCATTACTATCCTAATTGCGAATATGCTTTTGTAATCAAATTATATATACAATAATCCTCAACAATATTATTTCAGCTATTATTTTACTTTCTTCCTAGTTAATACAAGGTCAAACATCTTAATGAATAATTTTCAAATGACCGTACGTTCAGTATTGGTGGGTTCCAAAGTGTTAAGGCTTTATTGTATATATCTGTACAATTTTTTTTTATTTTTAAGAAGACAATCACATCCTATTTGCCTATTTCTTAAGCCATCCAATAGGCAAATTCTCAGAGTTGAAAATAAACAAGTTCCCTTAATTTAGCATAAAATAAACAAGTTCCTTTAATTTAGCAAAAACTCTTTTTAATAATGATTTTTCTTCTTTCAACAATCAGTGTGGGCAAGCTGAGTAGAAAACAATGTTCTTAATTTCTGGCATAGATAATTGGTCTGGTTCCCAAAGCTTAGGGTGAAGGCATGTTCTTGATGTTCTGATCTGAGCAGTTTCTGACTCAGAAAATTGTGGATGAGGACTCTACCGGCTACTGTGTTTGGTAGTAAAACAAGTAAACTGCTCTTGTATCAACCAGTATAGACAACATTGCTAAAAAGGTATTAAAAACCCAGTGCAGTTAGATACATAATTTGGGTATCTATTACTGCACCTGGAGCTGTGTAAAAGAATATATATTTATATATAGATATTAGTACATATATAAGTATATATGTATATGTAAGTGTGTATATATAAGGATACACATAAAACCACACTGATATATATGTATATGCATATATAATGTGTGGATACCTGTGTGTGTACCACAATACCTTCTTCAAGGTATTTGCAATCTCTGAGGGTTGTATGACATGCAAACAATGTGGTCAAATGTCAAACTGCAAGTATTTCCCATTGCTTCTTTTATGCACACCCTAATTCCTAAGCAAACTGGTGTAGTCACTGTTCCTCAAAAACCCTTACATCATCTTAGATTCAAGTGTTTCTCTCTTGCTGAAATCTCTTTCTCCATGTTCCTACCATCTGTTACTGTCTAAATCATGTTTGGTTACCAGGCATATCTGAGATGCTACCTATCTCGTAAGTCCTTTGAAGATGCCTGTTCATTGTGATTGCTCTCTACATAGAAACTAAACCACATTTTATTTGTTTCTCATTGACAACATTTGCATTTCTCTGACTTTCATTATAATTTCAATTTTTTATGTGGTATTTCCCCAACTGATCTTTCGTCAAATAAAAAATTTTCAGGCATGCAAACAAGCAGGAAAATTCACCCATGATGAGGATAAAAATAAATGAGTTAAAATTAACTCAATATGACAGAGATGATAAAATTAGTAGACAAAAATGTTGGCTGTTATTATAAAAACAAGCTAACAAGTCACAAGCTAAAAGATATAATCAGTAATTTAAGAAAGAAAAAGGCTATGGGCTAAATAGATGCTATTGATATATACCTTCTTTTTTCATAAATTTTATTAAAATATTTCAACTTCTAAGTTATATTATCAAAGACATGAAAAAAAATCCAAAGCATCATTAAGTTCCTAATGATCTTTTCCCAAAGAGAATAACACAAATCTTTGATAATTCATAAGACTTTAAAAATCAGCCTGAAAAAATGTGCTGAGAACACTTTGATATTCTTAGTTTTTAAAGGGACTTCCTTACCTTCTAATGATCAGGACACTTAAAAGAAGATGGAAACAAAAATAGCAATACCATCTTTGAAAGCAATTTATTGGTTCTGTGATTAAATCAAGCAATTGCAGAAGACAAATAACTTCTACTTTTGAACAAAGAGTACTGAGTTGTAGAAAATTATTGAGTATTTTTATTCAAATATAGAACTGCTACATTCCAAATGAAAAGTTACTCAATGTTAAATGATGCAGTTTTTATAACCAAGTACTCTGAATACCTTCTAAGCTATTGTTACATAACTGAATCTTGCAAAATGACCACCTACATAACTAACAATGTTCTCATATGGAGAAATCCTGCATGTCTATGCATGCCTTTTTAAATTTTAGGATACAAAATACACAGGATATCCCTCATGTGACACAGCATGAATAACAAATAATAATTAAATAAATAAAATTTATTAAAATAATTTATAATTATTACATTACTATAAATGTTCCCATTTGTAATCTAATTGAAAAACAAAAGTGAAAAGGATATGGTCATAGGAAATCCACACTAAGAATCAGAAGAGGTAAAGTTAAAAGTTATATACCTATAATATATATTAATATTAACATTAAAATCTGGCCATAAGCAGAAGTGCATGAAATAGCATAAACAGAAACTATCAGAACAAGAAGCTACTGTGTCATTTTCAGTTAAGTCCTGCTTGACTCTAAAACAATAAAAAATTGATAATAAAATCTGTTAAATCATGAAGTCATTTATTCTGCAGGTCGATGCTCAGGAAATTAAACCCTAAACTTAGTCTAAAATGCAGGGTTTATGGACATAAAGACTTTTCCAGTATTTTTTTCATATAGGCAAATAGAAATGTAAAGCTCCATGATACCTTTATTTTATAGGGTAAATAATTCCCCAAACAATTTCTATAATTAAGCAAAATGAAAACAAATGACATCAATGGCATAAAGTACAGCATGAGGACTACAGTTAATAATATTGCACTGTATACTAGAAATTTGCTAAGAGAGTAGACCTGTAGGTACTTTTACCTCCAAAAAAAAAAGCTACTTAGGTGAAATGATGGATATGTTAATTTGCTTGAGTGTACAAATCATTTCACTGTATAGGTATATAAAACATCATACCTTAAATATATACAAGAAAAAACAGTATGGCAAACAGTATTACTCTTAAAAATGTGTCTACAGTCTACATGTAAAGGAGCAAAATAATCCCATTGAGGCAGAGAATATGTGACTGAAAAAACTCTTTTAAGTACAAAGGAATTTATAACTATTCTCTCTCTTACCCCAAAGTCACAATTTAGGTAAACTATTTCTTTACTTCAAGAGGTATTAACCTTTTCTACAAAAATGGACGTTATGTAATTTCCAGTTTGTTGAAGAGTTCCTCATCAACAAGTACAGTACAGAGATGTAAATATTCAAAGAGTTAGAAGATCTTAGTTTTCTAGATCAATTTGTTTCTCCTTGAAGATGAGAAAACAGTAATATCATATTGAATCTAAACAAGGAACCAATCAAGTGTTTCTGGTCAGTGTTACCCATCTGAAATAACTTACTCATATTATATTATTTAACTGTGGTATAATTTTTATATTTTTCGAAAAGAAATAGACAAAAGAGTATTTATGGTTTGCATTAAATCCTGGTAGATTAAAAAATGTCTTTACTGGTGCTCACCACTGAAACATTAATGACTTAATAAATTGAAATAGAGATTGAAAAGAACCATTAAGAAACAAGCAAAAACTTTGAGAAAAGAGATTGATCCACGATGCAAAAACATGCAACTTTTTAAATGGAACAAATAGTGATGAAAGGGCTTTTGGAAATTAACAGTAGGAATTTACATGAATGCAGAAAAGGCCTTTGACAAAATTCAACAGCCCTGCATGTTAAAAACTCTCAATAAATTCGGTATTGATGAAATGTATCTCAAAATAATAAGAGCTATTTATGACAAACTCACAGCCAATATCATACTGAATGGGCAAAAACTGGAAGCATTCCCTTTGAAAACTGGCACAAGACAGGGATGCCCTCTCTCAACACTCCTATTCAACATAGTGTTGGAAGTACTGGCTAGGGCAATCAGGCAAGAAAAAGAAATAAAGGGCATTCAGTTAGGAAAAGAAGAAGTCAAATTGTCCCTGTTTGCAGATGACATGATGGTATATTGGGAAAACCCTATTGTCTCAGCCCCAAATCTCCTTAAGCTGATAAGCAACTTCAGCGAAGTCTCAGGATATAAAATCAATGTGCAAAAATCACAAGCATTCTTATACACCAGTAACAGACAAACAGAGGGCCAAATCATGAAAGAACTCCCATTCACAATAGCTTCAAAGAGAATAAAAAATATCTAGGAATCCAACTTACAAGGGATGTAAAGGACCTCTTCAAGGAGAACTACAAACCACTGCTCAGTGAAATAAAAGAGGACACAAACAAATGGAAGAACATACCATGCTCATGGATAGGAAGAATCAATACTGTGAAAATGGCCATACTGCCCAAGGTAAGTTATAGATTCAATGCCATCCCCATCAAGCTACCAATGACTTTCTTCACAGAATTGGAAAAAAGTGCTTTAAAGTTCATATGGAACCAAAAAAGACCCCACATTGCCAAGACAATCCTAAGCCACAAGAACAAAGCTGGAGGCATCACGCTACCTGACTTCAAACTATACTACAAGGCTACAGTAACCAAAAAAACATGGTACTTGTACCAAAACAGAGGTATAGACCAATGGAACAAAACAGAGCCCTCAGAAATAATACCACACATCTACAGCCATCTGATCGTTGACAAACCTGACAAAAACAAGAAATGGGGAAAGGATTCCCTATTTAATAAATGGTGCTGGGAAAATTGGCTAGCCATACGTAGAAAGCTGAAACTGGATCCTTTACTTACTCCTTATATGAAAATTAATTCAAGATGGATTAGAGATTTAAATGTTATACCTAAAACCATAAAAACCCTAGAAGAAAACCTACATAATACCATTCAGGACATAGGCATAGGCAAGGACTTCATGTCTAAAACACCAAAAGCAATGGCAAGAAAAGCCAAAATTGACAAATGGGATCTCGTTAAACTAAAGAGCTTCTGCACAGCAAAAGAAACTACCATCAGAGTGAACAGGCAACCTACAGAATGGGAGAAAATTTTTGCAATCTACTCAACTGACAAAGGGCTAATATCCAGAACCTATAAAGAACTCAATCAAATTTACAAGAAAAAAACAAACAACCCCATCAAAAAGTGGGCAAAGGATATGAACAGACACTTCTCAAAAGAAGACATTCATACAGCCAACAGACACATGAAAAAATGCTCATCATCACTCGCCATCAGAGAAATGCAAATCAAAACCACAATGAGATACCATCTCACCCCAGTTAGAATGGCAATCATTAAAAAATCAGGAAACAACAGGTGCTGGAGAGGATGTGGAGAAATAGGAACACTTTTACACTGTTGGTGGGATTGTCAACTAGTTCAACCATTATGGAAAACAGTATGGCGATTCCTCAAGGATCTAGAATTAGAAACACCATTTGACCCAGCCATCCCATTACTGGGGATATACCCAAAGGATTATAAGTCATACTGCTATAAAGACACATGCACATGTATGTTTATTGTGGCACCATTCACAATAACAAAGACTTGGAATCAACCCAAATGTCCATCAGTGACAGACTGGATTAAGAAAATGTGGCACATATATACCATGGAGTACTATGCAGCTATAAAAAAGGATGAGTTTGTGTCCTTTGTAGGGACATAGATGCAGATGGAAACCATCATTCTCAGCAAACTATCTCAAGAACAGAAAACCAGTTATCACATGTTCTCACTCATAGGTGGGAATTGAACAATGAGATCACTTGGACACAGGAAGGGGAACATCACACACCAGGTCCTATTGTGGGGAGGGGGGAGGGATAGCATTAGGAGATATACCTAATGTAAATTATGAGTTAATGGGTGCAGCACACTAACATGGCACATGTATACATATGTAACAAACCTGCACGTTGTGCACATGTACCCTAGAACTTAAAGTATAATAATGAAAAAAAAAAGAGAGAATTTACTTGAAAATGTCAGCAGAAGGGGTAGAGAGAAAGTCTAATTTCTATCCCAGGAAGTGGACAAAAAGACAGCAAGATGGATACTAGAATAATAAAGAAAAAAATTAGAGAGCCTGTTTGGGAGATCTAATATCCACCTAATTGGGGTTCTACACATAAAGAATACAGAAGAGAATTAGAAAAAATTATTGAAGAGTCACTTTCCCAGAACTTAGAATCTCCATGCTGAAAGGACCTACCAAGGCTAGCTTCATGGGCATGAACCTGTGCAGTCACTCAGGGCCTTGCACTTGGGAGGGCCCCACACTTTCCTTAGTGCTCTGCTGCCGCTATCTTGAAATTCTTGATAATTTTGAGCAAGAAAGTGCATATTTTCATTTTTCATTTTCCACTGGGTCCTGAATGTTATGCAGATGATCCTGGGTCTGACCTAGAATTCTATACTCAGCCAAACTGTCAATCTAGTTTGAGGAAAGAATAAAGGCATTTTCAAATATTCAACAACTTCAAAAATTTGAATTTTCTACACTCTTTTTCAAGAAGCCACTGGGGAGATGCATTTGACCAGTACACGAACACAACAGAAAATCTAAGACAGATAAGTTGGGAAGGGAAGTCTTACAATAGGAGGTATGCGTCCATCCTAGAAACTAACTAGTCCAAATTGAAGTATGAGTACAGAGGAAAGGACGTGTGATAGAAACCTGTAAAGGAAAAAATTGAACTAATGACCAATGGAACTGATAGAATGTTTGGAAATTCATTTTGACAGATCAAACATTTATAAAATTGTAAAATATATGTATGAAAAGATACAATAATTATGAATCTAGGAGTAAGAAAGAAGTTGTATGAGATAGGAAACAGTCACAGTTCACTATCTGATTGACAGATGAATAACATATACAAAGTCATATTACTATAAACACTAGTAAGTTTAAAACAAAATAAGAAACAATATCTCTTTTGAGAAGATTAGAGTAAGTAAGTTGATGAAGTTAATGTACAAGAGTTATTTCCTCTATTATCATTGTGGATGTCCATAAAGTCTGAAATTGATAAATCAAAAAGAGTACAGCATTTTAATTTGGAAATATAAATCTTCCTCCAAAAGAAGGAAGGACTAAAAGAGCTAAAACATTGTGATTATTTACTTCTGGGAAATTGACTGATCTCTTTTGATAATAATAAAAATAATTTTAATGATGTAGTGCCCTATTTAAGTTAAATGTCCAAGTCACAAGGAAAGTGACTTAATTTAGAAGTCAGGTCCTTTACTTGGTAGTTTTGGAATCACTGACCATGACAAATTTAAAAGACTGAAAAACAAGATGTCACAATTCATCTTGAATTTAAAAGATTTTGAAAGGGTATGAAGCATTCAAAGTTGATACTGATGTTGAGATAGAGTTCTAGGCTCTTTTAGGCATATGGTAAAGCCAAGAGTAAAAAAAAATAGATTTAACATTTTATATATATATATATATCTTTTTGTCACATATATCATGCTTATGTACTTAACTAACTGAAAACAGGCACATATTTCAGGTTTGAGGTAGATATACAGAAGAAAATACATATTAAGTGAAAAGAGAAAGAGAAATATGATGAAACAATGATGGCTGAATTTATCTTTTCTTTTCTCTTTTTGCAAAATCAGAGGAAAGAAAAAAGTGTGTTAAGTACTTTTACAAAAATCAAATTAAATTGTGGCTTAGAAAGAATGAAAGTGAGTAGATAAAAGGTTGGCTGGGTGAAGAACTTTGAGATTTGGGTGCCCCTGAAGCATTAAGGGGGTGAAAACCAGTAAAACCTATTACTATATTGGCTGAGCAAAGCAATCTCAGCACCAGTTCCACCAAAAATAACAAAGAAATGGTTAAAAGTGGTATATTAGAGCAATTAGGCTGCTATAACAAAATACCGTATACTGGGTGGCTTATAAACAAGATAAATTTCTTTCTCACAGTCCTGGAGGCCAGAAATCCATGACCTAGGTGTTGGCAGATTCAATGTCTGGTGAAGGCCTTCTTCCCAGTTCATAGATGGCTGTCTTCTCACTGTAACCTCACATGGTAGAAGGAGCAAACCAGCTCTCTGGGGCCTCTTTTATGAAGACACTAATCCCATTCACGAGAGCTCTGTCCTCATGATCTAATCACCTCCCAAACGCCCAACCTCCTACTATCACCTTGGAAGGGTTAGAATTTGAACCTATGAATTTTGGGATGACACAAATATATCAAATGGCTTGGGATATTTATTCTTAATTAATGCAGTACCATGTACCAACACACTTCAAAAGTGCACTAGCAGAGAAGAAAACTTTTAAAAATAGATTTTTACACAAACATGCATACGGAAAAAAAACACAGAAAGAAAAGTCAACATGATATTTTTCCAATTACAATAGATCATACAACACAAAAATATCTAAAAACAGAAATATTTCCATGGCAGATACTATCAGAGAGCAGAGAAGTCCTTCTGTTACTCTTGATACTCAGTGATAGAAAAATTGGTTCATTTATAAGAAAAGTCTCTTGAAAGACCAATTTTTTGGAGATGCAATTTGTGGCATAAAAAGCAATCAAATCAAGGTCAAAAGAATTGATTGAGAAGATAACTTTTATTGTGAAGGTTGTTATATGTATTATAAAAATATTTTAGACTCTAATTTGATTGATTCTCTCTCTCTCTTTCCCTCCCTGCCTTCTTTTGTATATGTATTAATACCTAAGTTTCAAGACAAAACTAAAATTGAATGACAAAAAACTCATGTTTGATTTTACAGAATTTCCCTTGCTTCTGTAGAAATGTAGCTTTTATAGCCATAATCTCTCAGAATCACTGTAAATAATTCTTTCTTTATATCTTTGAAGCATTATATTGACATTGACAGAAGTAGTTTTGAGAACGCATTATCACTGTTATAAACTTCTGAGTTGCTTAGCAAGGCTTAACAATAAGAATAAAAAATAAAACACTACTAAATAAATTAGTTAATGTCTAACTAGGAAAACAACTCTGAACATTTAAAACTTAGTTTAATTCTTGCAATTGATTACTTGGATGATGGGAGATGAGAAAACAACTAGGGAATAGTGAGAATCCCCCAAATAAGCAACTGCAGGAAGCTTTTGGAGGGTCAAAAGAGCGAGACAGTATCACCAGACCCCAGTGGCTTTGGGAGTTCCTGCAGAAAAGAGAAACACCAGTGGGGACTGCCCACAGCAATCTCGAACCACAGAGGAGACACAACTAATATAAGAGAGGCTTCCTCAAGGCAGACAGAGAGGTAGAGGAATACCCTGGCTTTTACCTTCCTCCTCACCTATCCTGACTTTATATGCCATTGGCCAGATCCAAGCACAAGCCAGCTGACAGGAACCTGGAAAATTCAGCTATGATTTTACAGAGCACTTTAGGGCAGGGATAAGGCAGGGCAGGGATAAGGCAATAGATCACAGACTAGCAGGCCCAGAACCACAATACACAGTACCCAGAAGGTGTCAGAAAGTTTCTCTTGAGATTTGCAAATAAGGCAGAAAGGTGGGTGGCATGTTGTTTCAGTCACATAAAGGCAAAGCCAACCAAAAGGTATATAGAATAAGGCATTTAGTTCATTTTACTATTTGATGTTGATTAAAGGGCCAAGGTTTAGCAAGACTGTTTTGTTAACTTGCAGATTTTTGTCTGGTGTGAATAAAAATAATTTTTATTTGGCAGTATAGACACCCTGTAAATTCATAATCTCATTAGACATCAACTAGATTTTCTTCTAACCCAATCATTTTATTGAAACATTGCCTATATATATCTAACTTTCTAAATGCTCTTTCAAGTTTCAATCGTAACTTCTTACTGATTCCCTCATTATTAATGATTTAAATAGAAACATTGGCATATGCTCAATTTATATTTGCATGAGAGTGATACTTTTGCCTTTGGAAAATTATGTATTAACAAGGCATTACAAATTTTGCTACAATTAATTTCAATGCCTTCAACATATAGGATAATAAATAATGCTACTAACTCCAGAAAGGAAGGAGGAGTCTAAGAGATATACAATTAATGACCAGAAAAAACATTTTCTTCCTCTCTCCTTCCTTCCTTCCTTTCTCCCATCCTTCCTTCCTGTTTCCATTTTCTCTCTTTTCTCTGTTTATTTGTTTCTGGTTTTTTTCAAGACAACGAATAAAGACATGGCTCTCATGAGTTCCTAGAATGTAGACAAAAAATCAACAAAAATTGGTCTTAGAAGCTGTACTCCAAATAGCAAGTGTTGCAGGAAGTCAGGGACCCCGAATGGAGGAACTGGCTGGAGCTGCAGCAGAGGAACATAAATTGTGAAGATTTCATTTTAATATGGACATATATCAGTTTCCCAAATTAATACTTTTATAATTTCTTACACCTGTCTTTATTTCAATCTCTGAACATAAATTGTGAAGATTTCATGGACATTTATCAGTTCCCAAATAATACTCTTATAATTTCTTACACCTGTCTTACTTTAATCTCTTAATCCTGTTATCTTTGTAAGCTGAGGATGTCTGTCACCTCAGGACCACTATTGTACAAATTGATTGTAAAACATGTGTGTTTGAACAATATGAAATCAGTGCACCTTGAAAAAGAACAGAATAACAGTGATTTTAGGGAACAAGGGAAGACAACCATAAGGTCTAACTGCCTGTGGGGCTGGGCAGAATAGAGCTATATTTTTCTTCTTCCAGAAAGTCTATAAATAGACATGCAAGCAGGGAAGATATCACTGAATTCTTTTCCTAGCAAGGAATATTAATCATTAAGACCCTGGAAAAGGAATGCATTCCTGGGGAGAGATCTATAAACAGCCGCTCTGGGAGTGTCTGTCTTATGCGGTTGAGATAAGGACTGAAATATGTCCTGGTCTCCGGAAGTATCCTCAGGCTTATTAGGGTGGGGAAAAAAATCCCACCCTGGTAAATTTGAGATCAGATCAGTTCTCTTCTCTTGAACCCTGTTTTCTGTTATTTAAGATGTTTATCAAGACAATACAGGCACAGCTGAACATAGACCCTCATGAGTAATTCTAATTTTGCCCTTTGCCTTGTGATCTTTGCTTTTGTCCTTGCCGTTTCCTCAGAAGCATGGGGTCTTTGTTCTCCTTTTTTGGCCTTTGAAGCATGTGATCTTTGTGACCTACTCCCTGTTTGTACACCCCCTCCCCTTTTGAAATCCTTAACAAAACTTGCTGGTTTTTTTGGGTCAGGTGGGCATCACAGTCCTACCGATATGTGATGTCACCCCTGGAGGACCAGCTGTAAAATTCCTCTCTTTGTACTCTTTCTCTTTATTTCTCAGACCAGCTGACACTTAGAGAAAATAGAAAGAACCTACGTTGAAATATTGGGGGCAGGTTCCCCCGATAAGTAACTCATTTGGGAATGCCATCATCTATTTGAATTTTTGATTTTTAAAAATAAAGATCAAGAGCCAAGCATTTCCCAGGAGACCACCATAGTCTCACTGCACAGGCATGACAGAATTCTTCACCTAGTTGGGCTTCTCTTGTAAGTTCATATCTGCCCCTAAATGAGGCAAACAAAGCAAGTAACTCAGCAAGACGAATTTCTGATCTTAAACATAAAATAATGTACTAAATAACAACAACAAAAAATTGTCCTAGGTTGTCTTCAAGGAATTCTTAGTGGTCTAGATCCTTGCTAGAGAGCTACTGGGTGCAAGAGAGACACCTGATTTTTAAGTGAAGTTTTTCTCATTCAACTGAGGTAAGTGCAGTTTCATCTATATTGAGATGCACTGAGGTTCAGCAGGTGTTTCAGATGGAATTAAACTGACCTGTGGAAAAAACAATGTGGTACGTAACACTGTCAGAAAGCTCCTCACCTAGAATGGCTCACAATGTCAATTGGTCTTATCCTACTCTACTGTGTCCCTACCATGACGAGGTTACACTGAATAACTGTCAAGTACCATCCTCCATTACAGTGTATTCAATGTCAATCAATTCACAGTACCAGACAGATAAATTTACCATATGCAGTCTGGCCAAGAGATTTTGATGACTTCTTCTTGGAAGATCAAAATTTCTTCATAAAACATATTTAATATAGTGATTAAACAGAACAATTTCTTAGTAAGTCTTGAATTCTCAACCCTTTCCTGTGTCCCTACAAAAATTCCAACTCACATCAAGACAAGGACTGGTCTGAAAATGGGCACATTTTCACACTTAAGGATCACATTTAAGGATATGATTTAACAAGCTTACACAATTGAGTTGAGTCTTATAATTTCAAAGTCTCTAGTGGATGAAACACACAAAAAAGTGGATATAACACAAACAATCATCAATCTGCAGGAGAAGACGAGCTGTAGCATAAACTTTTGACATTATTTTTGCAAGTATTTAAACATAAACAATGAAAGACTTCAATTCTATGTTTTGGTAGACTAAGATACAGAGAAAGTTTAGCATTAAAATAGAGTCTTCAAAGAAGTATCATCAGTAAAATTTACATTTCTATCATATGAGAGGTTTATAAGTCATTTTGATTGTTTAGCAGTTCATTCATAGTTTTGATCTACTGTATAGTGATAAATAGAGATATTGTTTATATATTATGGACTAGACTTCAAAATTATATAGATACTTATCAACACTAAAAATCTCACTGAAACAGTAATTCATGTTGGTCCAAATGTAAGAGGGGCCTCAGAAGTGAATACCTGTTTGACATTCCAGAAAGAGCCTTCACCCTAGTAAGTTCAACCCTGTTCTCTATAGTAACTCAGCAATGATTAATTTGGAGGGGAAGAATAATCTGGTAGAATTGACTGAAACAAGAATATGTGAAGTTCTTTTTAAAATTTTTAACTTTTTAAAGTAAGCCAAACATAGTTTATACAGATTTGTACAGAGTATTAGGAAGAGAAGCATTAATGTAAGACCTTAAAGTTTAAATTCCAAGGTTTAAGTTCATTTCTTTACAACTCAGATACCTTAAGTTGGTAAATGACAGAGACATTTATAGTTCCTAATAGACTCTTATAAATTATGTTCTTTTAAACAATAACCAAAATCCTAAACCAAAACAATAACCAAGGTATAATGAAAATAGGACATAGAGGCAGGATTCTTAAAAAGTAAATTATCATTTTTTTAGTTTAGTTTTTAATCTTATGTAGGCAATGAATGTTCGCTGTCAAGAGTTGGAAGATGAGCAGATTTTCAACAACAGTCTGTAGTAGGAGAAAAAATGTCACTCTGTAATTCTTAGGCAAGCACAACCTAAATTATTGTAATGTACAGAAACTCCCAAAGCATGCCAGCACCATAGAAAATAGAGGAGTCCCATCAGTCTTCTTTAGGATTTGTTCCCTGGGGAGCCAATGACCATCAAAACAGAATGGCTTTGATTACTGATAAGAGTAACCTTCCTTGTAGAATATATATTCATTGACCAGATTTTTTAAATACTACTTTCTTTTTCTTTCCACAGTCAATACGCTTCGAAGAATATCAACCCTGAATACCTATCCCATAGGCTTTAGGGCTTCAATGGTATAGGGTCTACATATCTTAAGGAAAATATCTTTGTAAGTCTAAATTTTAAGGTTTTCTTTTGTCTTTCTCATCCTCTGAACTTCACTTTTAAAACAACTTTATTGGAGTAAATTATGGAAAAAAATAAACAGGCATATTTAATTTACAAATACATATAGTTTTAAAGTGAAATTAAATATATTTAATTTCTCTTTCTCGCTACCTATCTCTGAAATCTTTTTATAAAAATTAGCAGTTTAGCAATATCTGGGTTCCAAGATGTCCAACTAGGAACATCTCCAGTCTACAGTTCCCAGCATAAGCGACGCAGAAGATGGGTGATTTCTGCATTTCTAACTGAGGTACCAGGTTCATCTCACTGGGGCGTATTGGACGGTGGGTGCAGGACAGTGCGTGCAGCCCACCGAGTGAGAGCCAAAGCAGGGCGAAGCATCGCCTCACCCAGGAAGCATGAGGGGTCAGGGAATTCCCTTTCCTAGCCAAGGGAAGCCATGACAGACAGCACCTGGAAAATCGGGTCACTCCCACCCTAATACCGCACTTTTCCAAGGGTCTTAGCAAACGGTACTCCAGGAGATTATATCCTGTGCCTGGCTCAGAGGGTCCAACACCCATGGAGCCATCTTCATTGCTAGCAAAGCAGTCTGAGATCAAACTGCAAGGCAGCAGTGAGGCTGGGAGAGGGGTGCCCGCCATTGCTGAGGCCTGAGTAGGTAAACAAAGCTGCTGGGAAGCTCGAACCAGGTGGAGCCCACCGCAGTTCAAGGAGGCCTGCCTGCCTCTGAAGGCTCCACCTCTGGGGGCAGGGCATGGCCAAACAAAAGGCAGCAGAAAGCTCTGCAGATTTAAATGTCCCTGTCTGACAGCTTTGAAGAGAGTAGTGGTTCTCCCAGCATGGAGTTTGAGATCTGAGAACCGACAGACTGCCTCCTCAAGTGGGTCCCTGACCCCCTAGTAGCCTAACTGTGAGGCACCCCCCAGTAGGAGCAGACTGACACCTCACATGGCCCTCTGAGATGAAGCTTCCAGAGGAATGATCAGGCAGCAACATTTGCTGTTCAGCAATACTTGCTGGTCTGCAGTCTCTGCTGTTGATACCCAGGCAAACAGGGTCTAGCGTGGACCTCCAGCAAACTCCAATAGACCTGCAGCAGAGGGTCCTGACTGTTAGAAGGAAAACTAACAAACAGAAAGAACATCCACACCAAAACCCCATCTGTACGTCACCATCATCAAAGACCAAAGGTAGATAAAACTACAAAGTTGGGGAAATAAACAGAGCAGAAAAGCTGAAAATTCTAAAAATCAGAGTGCCTCTCCCTCTCCAAAGGAATGCAGCTCCTTGCCAGCAATGAAACAAAGCTGGATGGAGATGACTTTGACAAGTTGAGAGAAGAAGACTTCAGATGATCAAACTTCTCCAAGCTAAAGGAGGATCACAAAGAAGCTAAAATCCATGAAAAAAGATTAGACGAATGGCTAACTAGAATAACCAGTGTACAGAAGTCCTTAAATGACCTGATGGAGCTGAAAACCATGGCATGAGAACTACACGATGAATGCACAAGCTTCAGTAACCGATTTGATCAACTGGAAGAAAGGGTATCAGTGATTGAAGATCAAATTAATGAAATGAAGCAAGAAGAGAACTTTAAAGAAAAAAGAGTAAAAAGAAATGAATAAAGCCTCCAAGAAATATGGGATTATGTGAAAAGACCAAATCTATGTCTGATTGGTGTACCTGAAAGAGACAGTGAGAATGGAACCAAGTTGGAAAACATTCTGCAGGATATTATCCAGGAGAACTTACCCAACCTAGCAAGGTAGGCCAACATTCAAATTCAGGAAATACAGAGAATGCCACAAAGATATTCCTCGAGAAGAGCAATTCCAAGACACATAATTGTCAGATTCACCAAAGTTGAAATGAAGGAAAAAATGTTAAGGGCAGCCAGAGAGAAAGGTCGGGTTATCCACAAAGGGAAGTCCATCAGACTAACAGCGGATCTCTCAGCAGAAACTCTACAAGCCAGAAGAGAGTGGGAGCCAATATTCAACACTCTTAAAGAAAAGAATTTCCAACCCAGAATTTCATATCCAGCCAAACTAGGTTTCAAAAGTGAAGGAGAAATAAATTTTTTTACAGGCAAGCAAATGCTGAGAGATTTTGTCACCACCAGGCTTGCCCTACAAGAGCTCCTGAAGGAAGAACTAAACATGGAAAGGAACAACCAGTACCAGCCATTGCAAAAACATGCCAAAATGTAAAGACCATCAATGCTAGAAAGAAACTGCATCAACTAATGAGCAAAATAACCAGCTAACATCATAATGACAGAATCAAATTCACACATAACAATGTTAACCTTAAATGTAAATGGACTAAATGCTCCAATTAAAAGACACAGACTGGCAAATTGGATAAAGAGTCAAGTCCCATCAGTATACTGTATTCAGGAGACCCATCTTACGTTCAGAGACACACGTAGGCTCAAAATAAAGGGATGGAGGAAGATCTACCAAGCAAATGGAAAACATAAAAAGGCAGGGTTTGCAATCCTAGTCTCTGATAAAACAGACTTTAAACCAACAAAGATCAAAAGTGACAAAAAAGGCCTTACATAATGGTAAAGGGATCAATTCAACAAGAAGAGCTAACTATCCTAAACATTTATGCACCCAATACAGGAGCAGCCACATTCATAAAGCAAGTCCTTAGAGACTTACAAAGAGACTTAGACTCCCACACAATAATAATGGGAGACTTTAACACCCCACTGTCAACATTAGGCAGATCAATGAGACCAAAAGTTAACATGGATATCCAGGAATTAAACTCAGCTCTGCAGCAAGCAGACCTAATAGACATCTACAGAACTCTCCACCCCAAATCAACAGAATATACATTCTTCTCAGCACCACATCACACTTATTCCAAAATTGACCACATAGTTGGAAGTAAAGCACTCCTCATCAAATGTAAAAGAACAGAAATCATAACAAACTGTCTCTCAGACCACAGTGCAATCAAACTAGAACTCAGGATTAAGAAACTCACTCAAAATCACTCAACTACATGGAAACTGAACAACCTGCTCCTGAATGACTACTGGGTACTTAATGAAATGAAGTCAGAAATAAAGATGCTCTTTGAAACCAATGAGAACAAAGACACAACATACCAGAATCTCTGGGACACATTTAAAGCAGCGTGTAGAGGGAAATTTATAGCACTAAATGCCCACAAGAGAAGGCAGGAAAGATCTAAAATTGACACCCTAACATCACAATTAAAAGAACTAGAGAAGCAAGAGCAAACACATTCAAAAGCTAGCAAAAGGCAAGAAATAACTAAGATCAGAGCAGAACTGAAGGACACAGAGACACAAAAAACCCTTCAAAAAATCAATAAATCCAGGAGCTGATTTTTTGAAAAGATCAACAAAATTCATAGACTGCTAGTAAGACTAATAAAGAAGAAAAGAGAGAAGAATGAAATAGACACAATAAAAAATTATAAAGGGGATATCTCCACGAATCCTCCAGAAATACAAACTACAATCAGAGAATACTATAAACACCTCTACACAAATAAACTAGAAAATCTAGAAGAAATTGATAAATTTCTGGACACATACACCCTCCCAAGACTAAACCAGGAAGAAGTTGAATCTCTGAATAGACCAACAACAGGCTCTGAAATTGGGGCAATAATTAACAGCCTACTAACCAAAAAAAGTCCAGGACCAGATGGATCACAGCCGAATTCTTCCAGAGGTACAAGGAGGAGTTGGTACCATTCCTTCTGAAACTATTCCAATCAATAGAAAAAGAGAGAATCCTCCCTAACTCATTTTATGAAGCCAGCATCATCCTGATACCAAAGTCTGGCAGAGACACAACAAAAAAAGAGAATTTTAGACCAAAATCCCTGATGAACATCGATGCAAAAATCCTCAATAAAATACTGGCAAACCGGACCCAGCAGCACATCAAAAAGTTTATCCACCATGATAAAGTGGGCTTCATCCCTGAGATGCAAGGCTGGTTCAACATATGAAAATCAATACACGTAATCCAGCATATAAACAGAACCAAAGACAAAAACCACATGATTATCTCAATAGATGCAGAAAAGGCCTTTGACACAAATCAACAGCCCTTCATGCTAAAAACTCTCAATAAATTCGGTATTGATGGGACGTATCTCAAAATAATAAGAGCTATTTATGACAAACTCACAGCCAATATCATACTGAATGAGCAAAAACTGAAAGCATTCCATTTGAAAACTGGCATAAGACAGGGATGCCCTCTCTCACCACTCCTATTCAACATAGTGTTGGAAGTTCTGGCTAGGGCAATCAGTCAGGAGAAAGAAATAAAGGGTATTTAATTAGGAAAGGAGGAAGTCAAATTGTCCCTGTTTGCAGATGACATGATTGTATATTTGGAAAACCCCATCGTCTCAGCCCAAAATCTCCTTAAGCTGATAAGCAATTTCAGCAAAGTCTCAGGATACAAAATCAATGTGCGAAAAATCACAAGCATTCTTATACACCAATAACAGACAAACAGAGAGACAAATCATGAGTGAACTCCCATTCACAATTGCTTCAAAGAGAATAAAATACCTAGGAATCCAAGTTACAAGGGATGTGAAAGACCTCTTCAAGGAGAACTACAAACCGCTGCTCAATAAAATAAAAGAGGACACAAACAAATGGAAGAACATTCCATGCTCATGTATAGGAAGAATCAATATGAAAATGGCCATACTGCCCAAGGTAATTTATAGATTCAATGCTATCCCCATCAAGCTACCAATGACTTTCTTCACAGAATTGGAAAAAACCACTTTAAACCACTGGATCCCTTCCTTACACCTTATACAAAAATTAACTCAAGATGGATGAAGACTCAAATTTTAGACCTAAAACCATAAAAACCCTAGAAGAAAACCTAGGCAATACCATTCAGGACATAGGCATGGGTACGGACTTCATGTCTAAAACACCAAAAGCAATGGCAACAAAAGTCAAAATTGAAAAATGGGATCTAATTAAACTAAAGAGCTTCTGCACAGCAAAAGAAACTACCATCAGAGTGAACAGGCAACCTACAGAATGGGAGAAAATTTTTGTAATCTTTTCATCTGACAGAGGGCTAATATCCAAAATCTACAAAGAACTCAAACAAATTTACAAAAAAAAAAAAAACCATCGAAAAGTGGGCAAAGGATATGAACAGACGCTTCTCAAAAGAAGACATTTATGCAGCCAACAGACACATGAAAAAGTGCTCATCATCACTCGCCATCAGAGAAATGAAAATCAAAACCACAATTACCATCTCACACCAGTTAGAATGGCGATTATTAAAAAGTCAGGAAACAACAGGTGTTGGAGAGATGTGGAGAAATAGGAACGGTTTTACACTGTTGGTGGGACTGTAAATTAGTTCAACCATTGTGGAAGACATTGTGGTGATTCCTCAAGGATCTAGAACTAGAAATACCATTTGACCCTCCCATCCCATTACTGGGTATATACCCAAAGGATTATAAATCATGTTGCTATAAAGACACATGCACACATATGTTTATTGCAGCACTATTCACAATAGAAAAGACTTGGAACCAACCCAAATGTCCATCAGTGACAGACTGGATCAAGAAAATGTGGCACATATACACCATGGAATACTATGCAGCCATAAAAAGGGATAAGTTCATGTCCTTTGTAGGGACATGGATGAAGCTGGAAACTATCATTCTTAGCAGACACCGCATATTCTCACTCATAGGTGGCAAATGAACAATGAGAACACTTGGACACAGGAAGGAGAACATGATACACCGGGGCCTGCTGTGGGGTGGAGGGAGAGGGGAGGGATAGCATTAGGAGATATACCTAATGTAAATGACAAGCTAATGGGTGCAGCACACCAACATGGCACCTGTATACATATGTAACAAACCTGCATGTTGTGGACATGTACCCTAGAACTTAAAGTACATAAAAAAAATAATAATAAAAATTAGCAGTTTCTTCATTTACTTAGTCCCATCCTATGTTCTGCTCACTGGGACATCTCTTTAAAAATACTTTGATTTTTTTCTGGAATTTTACTCTACATTTTAAAATGGTGTGCTTATTCTGCTATCTCTTGGTTTATTGATACTGGATACTACCTATTGACCTCCTGTTATGGTGAATAAGGACTTAGGTGTTTTTTACATATCTGCCCCATTTTACCTTACCCTAAGTTACCAAAAATTCTGTTTTATAATACTCATAACTTTTTAATAATCAAGGTTTACATTTTTTTGATCAGACATGTAATGTTCATTACATAGCTGAATAGTGTATGAAGATTACATTTCCATGCCTGGGTTTGTTGTTGTTGTTGTTGTTACGCAAAGTAATGAATTACTGCATTTTTTACTAACATTATGTTCTGAATGTCTATCCATATTTTCCCCCTAAGCCCCATTTACGTCTTCCAAATATCAATCAGCACTTCCTCTTTTATGCTGGAAACCTATCTTGGACCTCTATCTCTGGCTCACATTCAGATCAATTGCTCTCCAGATCTTACAAAGCTGTCATCTTGAGGCTGCCCTCTACCACATTCCCTGAAGGATCCCCTGTTTCTGGATTCTATGACCTCACTTCTGAATTCTCTTCTGTTTTGCACATTCTCCAGTAGTTTCCAAGAAAGTGTGTATGTGACATAAATCATTGAGTTTCTGAATGCTAAAAGTTTTGCTCTTTCTTCCCACTTGATTGATAGTCTGACAGAATATTCTAGATTGAAAAGAATTTTCTCTCAAAATTTAAAAGCTTTTCTTCATTTCTTCTGTTGGGGGAGTCCTATGCTTAGTGATTCTGCTCTGCCAGTTACCACTATTTCTTCTGTTTACATTTTTCAAAAATTTGCTAAAATATCCTATTCTCTAATGCCTTCACTTTTTTTCCTCTTTGATTTCGTGGGTTTATAAATTTTTATTTTCAATTTTAGGGGGTTTCAAGTTGGAAGGAAAATCAATACATATGACCATCCATCATCTTATTCAAAAGTAAGAATTGTATTTTCTTGCTGCCTGACTAAATTGCCAAAATGATATTAATAAGGTGGCAAAAAGGTAAAAACTTCTTTTTAACGATGTACTTAAATAACTGCACAAACTAACAATGAAAAAACAAGAAAGTTACAGGGCTGGTGCAAATGGACATTACCTATTTGGTATTGGAAAAGTTATAGAGATGTTTTTCACAAATAGAAGATAATCTCTGTGTTTTTTCTGGGGCAGAAAGAATAACTGAGGAAATAAAAAATAAAGAATTGTAACAGAAAGTCCATTTAAATAGTAGGGAGAATCAAGTTTGATCTAGAAACTTAAGGGAGTCTGTGCATTCTAAAATGCATGAGTCATTTTCATGTTTTAATTTTAGCATTAATTTTGTGTTTTCATCAGTTACTTCATTTTCCTTTGAAGGTGTGATATTCTGTCAAGTTGTATAACACAGATGCTGGTTTTCTACTACAATTTTCTTTTGAAATGTCCAATGGAAAAAAATGCTAAAGAATGTTATAATGAGTGCTTTGTCTTAGTGATGTCTAAAAGAACCTTGCTTTTCAAAGAAACTACTTAAAACAAGCCTGTGGAACAAATGGTCATGCAACTTTAAAATGCTGCCAGTAAAATAGCTAAGTAATCTCAAGAAACCCATCTGAATGCTAACTACCTATACCAGAAAACTCAATCCAAACTCCAGTAATCAACTGCTTCGTGAAAGAGCCAGCTGTTGAAAAGATGTTCCTCCTACTGCTGCTAAGAACAAAAAAATAACCATGCATAATCTATGTACCACCATATTCGCCACATACTTTTACAGTCAGTGGAGTGTGACAAATATCAGTGTGTCCAAAGAAATCAGTTTGTGAAAATTTCATTTTTTAAAAATTACCCTTCTCAATGGCTGCTTAGATTGTTTTACCCTTACTCTGATTTAGCAAGTGAATATTGACTGGAAGGGAAAATATTTTTTAATGCTGTGAACAAGCAAATGGTCAATTTTGCTTCCAACACTAAATGTCTTAGAGTTTAATATTAAATATAGTTAAGAAATTTTAGAAAAATAAACCTGAGACTAAAATGATAAAAGAAACAAATATATTATTGATACCATTTTGTACACTTATTATTGACCACCCAAATCATTCACTCAATACCTGTGCCTTTCTGTCATCTGGAACAATGTTACCCTCAATGATGTTATTTTAACAGACAGGATGATGACAGTTTAATCTTGATATGGGAGTAGGCCCATCTAGTTAACTCTGGTTTCTCAACTCACTCACCTCTAACTCTCACAGAAGATATTTAACCATAACCCTATTCTTCTACTACTATTCCACTCGCTTATCCTCACTACTTTGTCACTCTTGAGCTCTTTCCTCTCTCCACTATCCATGCTCAAGTAGGTCTTGGCTATCTCTCTGCTCCAAGAAGAGATGATCACTGTCAGGAAAAATCACTGTAGCCTCCTTATATACATGTGATTTTCAAATAAGTGACCTGGATCCTCTGATGTCCTGCCGTAATTTTAGCTATCAAATATCTTCCCTAAGAAAAACTTTCTATGTGAATAAAAGTCATCCTTTTGAATTAATTAAGTTTATAGGTGTCATTGTTACTTAACTCAAGATTATGAAAACCTCAGCACCAAAGCATACATTCTCACCAAATTTCAACTCTCAGCTCTATTGCATGCAACAGACTCAAACATCCCAATATTTATATGTAAGAAGACATCCATATCATATTTCATATCCTAATATTGGAGATACGTGCTAGTTATGTGTGTGTATCTATATATATTTCCAAAACTTGGCATTATTTTCTTACATACACCAATAATTTAATTTGTTTATTTTTCTGCAATTTATAAATGATTGACTTGATATATAAATATATAGTCTATATGCATGTTTTGTGTCTTAATAAATCTTTTAGTCCTTAATTATAATTGGAGCCCAATTTATTCAATAAACTATTAAAACTTACTTAATCTTCACAAAAGCCCTCATGAAATAGTCTCAATTGGAAAATGTGGACACTGAGCCTTAAAATTTTAAAGAACCTGTGCATAGCCGTACTGTTGAATCATAGAAGAGGCATGTCTTAAAAAAGTAGAACTTTCTCAGAATCCATGCTATTTCCATCTATATAAAGATGGAAATAACACTAAGATTATGAGTAGTACATTTAGTAAATACCTTAAGTATTAATCAATATTAGTAAGCAATAGGAAATAAATTCTTTCAAATCCTTAAAGTATAAACTGTCAACTCAATGTAATCGTTCCTAAGGACTAGGAAATGTAATGGCAAAGTAAAATCACTGGACACTTGTTGAGTGTCCACATATGTGTGGTCAGGTAAGTTTTACACACAGTAGTAAATGGTCACTTACAGGTTATGACTGAGTGATTCTGATGCAATGTTTTGACTACCAAATCTTTCCCAAAATAATAAAACAAATTGCTTAAACTGGTATATCTCTTTGAATAGTCTACCTTATCAATATGAGAACATGATTTTGGTGTAAAGGGTACCTGAGTTACACACACACACACACAAACACACACACACACTTTATGACTCAGTGGCAGCCTTCATTAAGTGCTATATAACACAAACTATTAGATTTGAGAAAATGACAAAACAATATAGGGCTCTGGACTTTTGATATTATTTATTTATGAAGCTGTTATGAGTTTAAAAAAAACTTTTCAACTTTTAGCTCAGAAAAATATGAGTTAAATAGTGAGTTTTACAAAGATACAACCTGAAGTTTTCCTAGAAGGAAACAAAAGATACATTCACCCAGAAGGAAATTAATCATGCTTAGGAACTGGGGTCTCTATCTGAAAACAAAAGACAAAGAACCATCACTACAACTTGACACATTTTGACAAAGATGTAAAGATTATGAAGTGAAAGTACAAAGGAGGATGCTTTTGATTAAATTAGTGGTTAGCTAGGACTCTGAAAAGCGTCATGGCTTGTAAAAGATTATCCATTATCAAACTTCATTTTAACATCTTTTTCTATGGATAGTGAAAAACTTTGATGACACATGAAGCCTATTGCCACTTAGGATTTCTAGGAGGTGGTTTTTTAACAGTAAAAGTTATAAAAATCAAGTACATACCTTCTTTTTCTCTGGGGTACAGCCATATTAGGTCCCAGCTTTCAAGTGGCTAGTGACCAGGCAGCCCTTACCTGGCCTATTGCCAAGAATCAGTTTGAGAGAATAAGTGGCAGTAAGGAACGGAAATGGCATATATGAAAGAACAGAAGGATATAACCTGAGGCTTCATTGTCCATGATTTTAAATTCTAGTTTGAGGAGTCTGTGTCTTACAATACATGAAAGATTTTAAGAAATTGTCAGATAAAAGCAGTTTTTGGTAAATTGACTTAGCTTACTTCTTGGCTAATCAAATCTTAAATGCAAAATAACATTTATACTTATAAATAAATAGCTGCATTAGAGGATTTTTACTGACTGATATATCACCAAGATTTTAATAAGATGACTGATAATTAAAATATAAAATTGGAACATAAAATTAAATTGAGCAAACTCACAAATTTGGAGAAGCATTGGCTAATTTGTTATTTTCACTATCTTTGCTAAAATGCATATAAATATATTTTGGATGGAAATGAGTATAAATTGAAATTTTATATAATATCATTAATTATCAGATACACAACAAATTTATCTTGCTTAAAGGGGGCATGTTGGCTTAAATGATTCAGAAGAAAATAATCAGATTTCTCCCATTTACCTAAGTCTACAGAAAATATAGATGGGTGGTAATTTTTTAATAATAAGGACATAATATAAAATCCCCCTAAATTTTTAATCTTTTCTTTATACAATCCTTTTGTCATCAATATAGGATCATGTTGAATATTTTCCCATTCTGGAAATAAAACAATAATAACTAACATAAGCACTTTACATATAATAATTTCTTTCATCTCACATTGATTTTGTGAAGTAATTTACATTTATCTTCATTTTATGATGAGGAATCTGAGACACCGTGAGATTAAGTAACTTGCCTAAGGTCACACAATTAGTGGGTAGTTTCTTAGATAGTTAGCCATGCAGTCTTAACCACTGCACGAGTTAGCTTAGCTATCTTCACTTTCCTCAAGCCAGCATTCTTATACTCTTGTACTTTCTCTTCATAGCAAACTTGCACGCAGATAATCGTTTTGCCACTTCTGATTCCCTCCCCAGAGGTGGCACTGCAGCCACTCTTGCTTCTGCCATCCTGACTTCTCCATAGCTATATCTAAGGATACACCTTGGTTTTTATGTTTCTCAAAGCTCTGCAGCATCTTTCACTTCTGGACACTCTTTAGAGTGTTTTCCTTTTTTGTTTTCTCTGGCATCATCTTATTTTTGTTTGAGCAATAAAGTTGGTTTTTTCCCTCAATTTCCCTTTCTTCCCTCCCTCTGCTGAGGACACATAAAATGCATGAACCAACCCTTATTTGTACCAAATTTGCTAACCACTAATTTAATCAAAAGGACTTAGCAGAGGAAAGGAAGCAAGTGGCCAAAAGTCAGATTTACTAAGAAATGATCTGGTCACCTTATGCCTAAGGACACTTAGTAGAGGGAGGGAAGGAAGGGAAATTGAGAAAAAACTCAGTGAGTAGAGTATAACCTTCTTTTCCTAACCATTTCCCATGTAGATGTTGATTTTGACAGTATGAGTTACTTTGGCCAATGGAAAGTCAGCATCTTGAAACAAGTGTCAGCATTAAATGCAGCAGGTTGGCTTGGCATCTCAGGCTTCTGTGACCCACCATAGTAAGAACATATCCCAAGTAGTAGGTGGATGACGACAGTGAGGAAATATGTGGAGCAGACTTGAGTCTAACCTGCAGCCTGGAGCCAGGCCCAGCTGATCTTAGCTGAGTTCATCAGAGAAAGAGCAGATTTGCAGACCCATTAATGATAAATCAAACAAATACTATTATAAATCAGTGGAAAGGTACAGATTCAACTGCAATACTTATCATGAAACTTTAATATGGGCAAGCTATTTATCCTCTGTAAGTCTTAGTGTTTTGATCCGTAAAGTTGGAAAATGAATAGTTTGCTTTACTTGATTTGTAGAGAAAATTAAATGAAGTAATATATGTGAAGTGCTTAGCACAATGGCATAGTATGAGCCCAATTAATGCTAACTTAAGCAAAGAATGTTTTCCTTATTTCCAGACTCAAATATCATGCTAGAAAGCTGCTCTTGGAGGGTACTTCGAGACCTCCAAATCAACAGGTGTCATAATGAATTCATTACATTTCTTTCTCTGATATCTAACATTGTAAATGACAACCTTTTTTACACAGCTCACAAACGAGCAACTTAGGGGTCCTTCCTACCTTCTTCCTTACCACTTTTCTGCAATTTTCAATCAAGATTTTTTTTATTTTATCTCCTGTATATGTTATCTATTCATCACCTTTCCTTCATCATAACAGCCACCATCTAAATCACTTATTTTACTGCATCAATATCTATTTTAGTTAAGGTAAGGCTAAACACTGTAAGAGGTAAAATCCTCAATCCAGTCATTACCTAATCAGTTTGCTTCTCACTCATAAGAAGTCTTAGTTGTGAGTTCCTGATTAGTGAATGATTTTGGACCTAAGCTCTTTCCATCACATGGTGTCACCATTTTCAATACGTGGCTTCTTCCATGGTCCCTGTACTCATGTTAAGCCAGTAGAGAGGGAAAGAACATGGATGGTTGTATGTGGAAAGCTTTATGGTTAAGAGTTGGAAGTAGCGCTCATAGCTTCCACTCATATTACATTGAGGAGAAATCTATCATATGATCACATCTAACTTTAAGGGAGGCTGGAAAAGACAATCTGACTGTATGCCAAAGAAAAAGAGGTCATAGATATGACCAACAACTAGCCATACATTGCCCCAGTTCCCTCAGTGGCCTCCATGCTTTCAGCCTAGTCTTTTTACAATTCAGTTCCTACAAGAAGCCAGAGTTTTTTTTGTTTGTTAAACATAAATTGGATCACCTCACTCTTGTGTTCAACATTTCCAATATCTTTCAGTAGGGCATTGACTAAAACCCAAACTCCTTACCTTGACTTCATAATCTTGCCCCTGCTTTACCTTGCTGAACTTGTCTCATTCCAATCTCTTCATCATGCACTATGGTTTACTCACATGGATTTTCTTTCCGTTCCTTGACCATCTGAAACAAACTCTTCCCCTAGAATCTTTATACCAGCTCTTCTTTCCTTCTAGAACAGTCTTCCATAACCTTCACGTAGCTGGTATCTTCCTCCCACTAAGACTTCATTTTAAATGACACCTCTTCAGAAAAGCCCTCCCTGACAACCCAGTCGAAAATAATTACCCAGTCACTTTCTACCACATTGATGTATTTTAACGTTCTACATACAACTTACGAGAATTTGGTGGGTTTCTTTCTGTCAGGTAGCTATTTACTTTTTTTTCATCTGTCCATCATCTATCTATCAAGTCTATCTACCTATCTATTTATGCCTCCACATGCAGACAGAGATCCTTGAGTGTTTTATTCCCCACTGAACTCTATTACCTAGAATACTAGCCCTGTTTGGCACATGGCTCGTTGAGTAAAGTTTGACTCACTAATAAAGTTTGCTGAACTTTCTGTGCACTAAGGTAGGCACATTTTCATCCCACCAACCAACTCTACTGAACTGAAAAAGACAAAACAAGTGTGTTTCTTACATTAGCATTACAAAAGACACCTGTGGCTGAAAGTCAGGTTTACTAAGAAACCAACTGGTCAAATTATGCCTAAAGAACTGCTTAGCTGACCAATTTACTTGTAACCTTTTCTCTTTCCACTGAGTCTGAGACTTTGAATGTAAGGTATGATGGTAGACAATACATTTTTTCTCACTTAGGCAGGAACCTGTGTTTTTCCTTTCAAGGAAATTTTATTTTTATGTGTAGTAAACCACTTAATTTTTCAGCCTGGAACAAATATCCTCTTTAATTTAATGAATTGAATTGTGTGTCTTGTTTACATTGATAAATCTCAGTTCAAAGGGAGAACAAGTGTATTACATGGCATTTAAAATTAAAAATTAAAAAGAGTTTTACAAGGAAAGTCAAATTATTGGTACTTAAAACAATGAAAGACATTTATTAATATTTGATAAGTGTTTTAGTACAATTTTAGTTTACAAATGTGGAATGAAGACTTCTATTTTATTTCCTTCCAATAGAATGTTTGTAGTAATAAATTCATAGCAGTTAATAGTTGCTGAGAACTTTTGATATGCCAGTCACTATCCATGCTTACTTTACAAGAACTGTGTGAACTTAGGCAAGTGAGGCCTAAAGAGGTCAAATTACTTTCCCCAAATTAGAAAGCTATCAAAGGTAACCACCATACACAGTGCAAATGCAATTTACAAATCACAGTGCAATCTCTTATGTCCTGGACTACAAGAAACTGCAGTTAACAGGTTCATCTATCAACAGGCATTCTATCTTAAGTTTGAATATTATCATTTTCATAAGGCATACTTTTAAATTCAGTCTATAATAATCATCCAGTTCTCCTGGATGATGTGAGGCATAGTAGATTCTGGCAAATCTACCCAGAATTACCTTCGTGGCCAGCAATTCAATACTTGCAATAAGAATTACCAATAACATTAGTTTCTGCCCGTGGAAGACACCACAGAAAACGCAAGTACAACTAGCATGGGGGAAACTTGAACTCTTAAACAGATCACCAAGGTAGCATCAACCTCAGACGTGTTATCCGAAAGGAGCTGCCAAACCTGCTTGTGGAATTACTGTGGATGACTATGCTTGCTTCCCTCTCTGACTTTGCCACTTCGTCAATCCCTCAGCCCATTCCTGCTTGAGTACAATCAAATATTAGAAATGGTGCAACATTAAAAGTTAAGAAATCAATATGTTTCAGAATTTCAGACTTTGAAAGACTTTTAAAAATTGTAATCTGGTTTAAGATTTTTCTTTTGACAATGAATCAAATCATTTCAGAGAGATTTGCCATTAAGAGCAGTCAGGACTAGAACTCCAGGCCTCCTGCTCCTGGACACACATTCCCTTTGCTATACCACTCTTCCTCACCTTGCTGCTTCTGGTTGTTCATAATTCTTTGGAGTTCCCTACATAATTCCTGAAGTTAGAATCCCCGCCCATTCCCATTACAACACCAATATTTACCTATTCTGTTTCCTTTATTCTCAGTGTTCTCTTTCTGTTTGTTTAGATATTAGAAAATTACATAAATTAATTCTAATGCCTATATTAATGGAGGCTAAAGATTGAAATACTTCTTTCCCTTTCTAGCTAAAATTTTGTTTATTTAAAAACACACCATTGCAATTACTAAGATTTGTGGTAATATAGCAGAGCAAGAAGAAAGACATTATGGGCAGGCATTTTTTAGAGCCCCTCACATCACTTGAGGGAGAGCCCAGCTTCACATAAAAGACACAGAAGCGGGGAAGCAGTGGTAACAAAGCAGCCAGAACGAGTTAAATAAGGTGGATATAAATATTTTAACTAGGGCTAGACATCACTCCCTGTGTTTTAATATTGTATCTCTCCTTTAATCACAAACTCTTCTTTGTTTAGTTTTCTCTTCTGGTTCAAGAAAAGGCAGATTTCAAGAGGGGCCATTTTATCTTTTAACAGGAAGGACATTTTCTACAGTTATTTTCTCAAATGTAGCAGTTTGTTCAACTTCTTTTTTTTTTTTTTTTTTTTTTTTTTTTTTTTTTTTTTGAGACAGAGTCTTGCTCTGTTGCCCAGGCTGGAGTGCAGTGGCCGGTTCTCAGCTCACTGCAAGCTCTGCCTCCCGGGTTTATGCCATTCTCCTGCCTCAGCCTCCCATTGTTCAACTTCTTTATTGGATTTCCAGGCCTGAAACTTATTATCACCTTTTGTCTACTAATGGCAAATGTATGTATGTAATTCTAAAATTCTCATCTTCTCTTTTGATTCTGTTATTACTCCTAACTACAAGTTACTTTTTTGGTGTTTTAAATCAATGTAAATAAAATCAGTGATTTTCAAACATTATAAAAAATATTCAAAGAAAAATAACTAGAAATGTAATCTCATCTTGAGACAGACTCAGCTATGTATGGATCAAACATATTCTGTACTGACATAAACCCCATAGTAGGTTTCCAGACAAATTTGTTAAAGTTTACATTAAATTATCCTAATAAAAATGTTCAATTTTGCTAGGAAAAAAATGCATGCCATAGTAACATGAAAAATATAAAAAGTAAATAACTCTCAATTGTGTACTTAAATTAAAAATTAAAAAGTCTCTTTTACTCTAAAGCAATATACTCAGTAATTGAGATCATCAGAAAATTAGCTCTGAAGACAATTTTACGTATTTTATAGCCTTTTTTTGTCCATTAAGGTCAGGAATTACCAAAATTAATTAATGTCAAAACTTGAGAAGAAAAGTATATGAGTATTGAGTATGCATGTATTAGTATGTTTGTATGCATCTTCTGGGTAAGTCATTTTTTTCAAAATAAAATAAAATAAGATAAATATTTAGTAATATCCAAATCTTTGGGTGGAAAAACTAAAAGTCTTCAGGTGTTTACTAATTTCTCTCAACCTTATGGCTATTGTCTAGCAATACTAACTAGGGATAAAATGAAAAAACAAGGGTAGAACTAGTGGTAACCTTGGTTAATCTTAAAACACGAAAACACTATAACAGATGAGTCTGTGCCCTACATACAAAGAATAAAGAATCCAGCCTCTCTCTGCTTGCTAAAGGGGCCTCCCCATGTCCCTTCTTTGAAACTCTGTATTTCTATGGCTTGTATGCCTGTCACTGCACTGATTTCTTGTTTTGCTCCAATCTAGTCTCTCCTTTTCAGAGCCTTTTACTGTTTCCTTTCTCATTCTTCTGCTAAGATGATAGTGTTGTCAAGGGTTCTGTTGTTGATTCTCTTCTCATTTTAGTCTACATGCCCCTGAAACTCTCCTGCCACCTATCAGCACCTCCTACTTGAGTTCTCTATTTAGAACTTTAACCAGTAACTTCACCCTCCACAACCCCAGTTGGAGCTCATGATCTTTCCCCCAAATCTGAATTTTATATAAATGGCACCAGCATTAGCCCAGTCCTGCAAGCTAGAAATGTGGTTTTCATGTGATCTGACTTCACACACTAACTCATCATGTACAGTTATACATTAAGTGCCACTGATTCTCCATCATAGCTCATCCATTTAAACTTTCTTCTTCTTTCCTGCAGCCACTGGTAGCTCTGATCCTGACCATCTCTTGCTTGAACTAGTAATTCAGTCTACTAACTGGCCCACCGTCCTTCTCGACCCTCCAAACCTCTTGCCCTGCCTAGGCAATCCTTCATGTACATTACTACTGATCTTCATAAACCACACATTCAACCAAGATTAAACTCTTCAGGCTTCCTATTGCCTTCAGAGATTTCCAAAGGAAATTTCTCATCATACCTACACCTGGAAACTCTGCTAACTGCTAGTCAGTCTTCAAGAACTAGATCAAATGTTTACTTCTTTGTGAGATCCTTCATGATCTACTGATGCAGAGTTAATCACCCCTTTTGGTAACAGTATTGCACGTAGTGCATATCTCTTTTTTATATTTACCACACTGGTGTGATTATGTGTTTACATGACTGTACTGCCTCTGGATTGTCAACTCTTTGAGGCTCTGGCTGTAACTATTTATCTCTGTGGCTAGACACCTTAAGTTTTCTGCAGAAAAATATGCCAATTCCCTCTGGGAACATGAGAGACAAACAGAATTTGCTTAATTTGGAATATAATCCGGCAACAGTTTAGAGCATAAAGTGGAAGAATGAGTGGAAAATAGGGACAAGTAAACAAGTAGGAAGTAAGTTGCTGCAGTACAAACACAGAAGAATGACAAAGTCCTGGATAAAGACAGTGCTGGGGGTCTGCCGAAAGGGCACTGCTGGATTTTGGAGAAAACTATTTGCCTCTTCATAGGATTTAAATTCTGACATTCAAAGAAAATTTTTAAAATTTTGTTTAATAATATTTGGAGGCAATTTGGAGAATAAATATATTCATTGTGTTTCCCCTCCCCTAAATACCCGTTTGCATCATTGGGAGGTGAAACAGATGCTCAGGAAGCATAATTGTTACTTGTAGTTTACAAAATGACATATTTCTTGGTTTTAAAAAAGACTAGTAGTATAGTATGATCTATAAAACTGGAAATAAATGTCTATGATAAAGGTAAGAGATGTTCTTCTTTTTGAACTGTTCATATAATTGGATATGCTTTGTATGTATAAGGGGCTTCACAAGTGCTCTTTTTATAAGCTTCTGAAAGATTAGAATCTCTCTCTCTAATAATCCTATCATCTGATTAGAATGCAGATATTTTGGAGAAATTTATTTTTTGGTTATTTGTGTTGATCTATATTTTATGCCTAAATTTTAAACAATTAAGCTTCTAAGAACCCAGTGTCTATAGATCTAACACCTTTTATGACATTTATAAACAAAAAACTATTTTACTAGTTTCTCCATTTGTCATGTTTTCATATTTTAAATGATTTTTAATTAAAATAACACTTTAACATGTTTTAGCCCTAATTTCTGCTTAGGTTATCTGCGACACAGAATTTGATAATTATTTCTTTTTAAAATATATGTTCCACAATAGTGAGACTATTCAATATTCAAGGTGTATTCTTATAGTACATTCAGAATCTATTCTCATCAAAATTATGTATTTCTGAATAATAGTACAAAATTTGCAATTTTTATTTTTTATAATATCATAATGCAGAAAACAGAAACAAGAAAGTAGAAACCACACATGCAATTGCAGCATCTTTCAGGAGAAAGTAAATTAGGTAGTAAAACTCTCTCTCTCCTCTCTCTTTCTTACCTTTTAAATTAAAAGTTTGATGTTTCTCATTCCACATTTTTCCAGTGGTTATAATAATATGCGTCTATACAAATATTTGTATATATAGCATAGCTTTTTGTTACAAAAATGAAGTCATATTGTATATTCTATTTTGCAAATTTTAAAAAAATTGTCAGTGTATCATTCTGAGGTTTCCAATTCCGTACATAATACATAAAAATGTAACTCCTTTAATTTTTAAAATTGAGGTATAATTTACCTACAGTGAAATGGATACATCTTGAGTGTACAGTTCAATGAATTTCAACAAATGTATAGACCAGTGTAAACACGTACCCTTTTCAAGATTTAGAATCTTTCCATTTGTTAGCTGATATTTTAAAGGTATACCATAGAACTGACAGTCATATGTTACCCTCTGTAAGAATTCTTTAAGAGGATCCAGTTCTTTGAGAACACTGGATCCTCTAGAAAGAAAGTTGCATCAAATTCTTCCTCAGAAATTTGAAAGTAAAAGGATGGAATTTCCAGATAACAAATAATGTGACAACTCTTGTATCATTAAAACTTATCTTCAAGAAAATAAATTAGGAAAAACAGTAGCACTTTGATTTAAAAAAAAACCTCAGAGAACAGCAATTCTGCAACAACATTATTACTCTGAACATTTTACTTAAGTATTAATGATCTATATTTTTTTCCTCTCACCTGGTACTGAAACTGTGCATTTGCTAACACATATTTGAAGAAGAAAAAAAAAACACCTATAACATTTAATGAGCTAATTATCACATACAACTTCCATGTACATGATGGTAGTATGAATAATACAATAGTGTCCCCTCATTCGTGGGGAATGTGTTCCAAAACTCCCAGTGGATGCCTGAAACTACAGAAAGTACCAAATACACAGCCTACGTGTGATGACATTTAATTTATAAATTAGAGACATAAGAGATTAAGAGCAATAATTAATAAAATAGAACAATATAACTGTAATAGAAGTTATGTGAATGGTATCTCTCCTTCTCAAAATGCCTTATTGTACTGTGCTTATCCTTCTTATGATAATGCAAGATGATAAAATGCCTACATGATGAGTGAAGTGAGGTGAATGACATAGGCATTATGAGGTAGTGTTAGGCTACTAATGACCCTCTGACAATACTCAGAAGGAGGATCACCTGCTTTTGGGGTTCCTGGATCATCAAGCCATGATGATGTCTACGGTTTGATGTCAGGAGCAGATGATATTGATGACTGATGGGTAAGTAGCATATATAGCACAGGTACGCTGGACAAAAATGATTTATGTCTCTGGCAGGACAAAACGGAACAACAAAAGATTTCATCACACAAATCAGGATGACACACAATATAAAAACTATGAATTGTTTATTTCTAGAATTTTCCATTTAGCATTTTTGGAAAGCAGTTGACCACACTTAACTGAAACCTCAGAAAGTGAAACCGTGGATGAGGGGGGAACTATTGTACAATATAAGTAAACGTGATAAATGTAAATTAATCAGAGAGCAATTAATCTGGGTTCATTAATGAGAAGTTTTCAAAATAACTTTGACTTACAGAAAGTATGTTTTTCACTTAATTTTAGCTTTTTATTTGAATGAAACACTAATATTTTCATGGCATTGTTATGCTTTTAATAATAATGGCATTAGTAACTCATATGAGTTTTATAATTCACAGATTGCTTTCATATACAAGATCTCAAGTAAGCATGAAAACACACATATGAGGTAAATGTGCTAGGTAGACATTGACAACGCTGCTCATACATTCTTTTTTAAGAGAAAGTCCAAACTCCCTTCTATAGGATCCCTATAGGCAGCCATATTTAATATTGCATTACTCTGTGTCTTTTAGCATCAGCTAATTGGGCAAAGTTGAACACTGATTCAAGGGTGGGAGTTTATAGAATATCAAGTACTATATGATGTAGCCTGGCACAAAAGTTAAGCTGGGACCAATAGATTCTCTTTTAAGAAATGTGAATTGAGAAAGAGTAATCATCAAGCAGTTAATAGTGGCAGGTAAAGATGAAAGGGCGTTTACAGAGGTGAGCCATGAGGGGCAATCAGGGTCATAAGGTGTGATGACAAATCAAAGTTATAAGGGAACAGAGGGAAACAGAAATGCCAGGAAAGAGAAACCTTTGGCCCATGAGAGAGAGAAGGATAGGTAGTGCCCAGAGTTGAGTGTCCCGGTTTTCTGCAAGTAATTTTAGGTAACTTGGTTAAGTCTCTGTTTATTGCAACAACAACAAAAAAATAATCAAAATAAAAGGTAATCTTATCCCTACTTTGTAAATCGAATAACAGAAGTTCAAAAGAATAGAAATCACCTATCTACTATCAGATGGTCCTAAAGTGTTTTCGTTGGTAATGGAAAGCAAACCTCTTAAAGTCAAATAAATGTTTTCTTCACAGATGTTTTCTTAAATCTAAAAGGTTGTCAGAATTATTAGGAGAGTTTTACAACACACCAATTTCCAGGCCCTGATTGGAACCTATGGATTCATAGTCTTCAGGGATATGACAATGGCTTAATTTCAGAATTTTAAATGAGTTCCCTGACATTACTCTGTGATCATTCAGATTGATAGCTAAATTTTCTACTTTTAAAATAACTTAAAACTTTCCAAATTTGTCTCTTTGTAAAATTAGCTAAAGCCCTATTTTTGAATAAAATATATATATACTGAGAGAGAAAGAAAAAAAAATGTTTGATTTAACATTATCGAACAAGAACTATGTTCAAATGTGAAGTCAAGGCACACATTTGCTTACTTATCAACTAGGGTGAACTGAAGAAAGAAAGCACTTTTGGTTTTGCAAATATTTGGATATCTGAGTACATGTGGCTACTACTGGGGAAATCCTACTCATAGATAGATGATATAGATATATAGAGACACAGATACAGATATAGATATAGGTACAGATATAGATATAGACCTTTCCCTAAGGGCATAGCAATGAGTGGCCTATGACCTATTACCTAAGAAAAATAAGGCTAACTAATAAAGAGGCCACTGATCTTCAAGTGAGGAACATCTAGCAAAATTGCCTTTGGAGGCTCTAAAATCTATCCCACCAGCCACTGAATGTGTGTGATGATTAATTTTATATCAACTTGACATAGAGTGATCAGATGAAACATTATTTCTGGGTATGCTGTGAGAGTGTTTCCCAATTAGATTAGTATTTAAATTTATGGGCCCAGTAAAATAGATTGCCCTCACTCATGTTGAGTAGACATCATCAATCCATTGAAGGCCTGAATAGAACAAAAAGGTGAAAAAAGAAGGAATTCACCCCTTTTCCCAATTGAGCTGGAACATCAGTCTTCTTCTGCCATTGGTCAAGGATTTATGCCATAGGCTTCTCTGGTTCTCAGGCATTCAGACCTGGACTGGAATCACACCACCTGCTTTCCTGGGTCTCCAACTTCCAGAAAGCAGATCTTGGGACTTCTCAGCCTCCATAATCATGTGAGCTATTCCTTATGGTAAATCTCTTCCTAAATATATCCTCTTGGTTCTGTTCTTTGGAGAACACTGACTAATATGATATATTATGATTTATATTCTGCCACTGAATTGGTTAACTATAAAGTAATTTTTGGCAGTTACAGGGTTATAAAAACTGTTACTTACTACACAAAGCTTCCACTGTCTTTTCTTGCTTTTGATCTTTCCCATTAGTGAAAACAAAATCCTACTAACCTTCTTTTCCTCTTCCTCCTCCCACCCATTTGCTTATTAAACTCCATTTCCTGAGCTCAAAGGAGAAAAAAAAAACAAAAGCTATTTTTCAATCTTTGTCCTTGGGCTGGCCACAAAGAGGAGGTTTGATCATTAAATTGGATTGGGGCTCATTTTTATAAAGCCACTTTTAAGTAAGTGAAAACTAGACAACATTCCCTAAGGACAAATGTGAAAGTAACAGTCTAATGTAGGATTACCAAAAAAAATCAAAAAGCCTGTGTTCTTGTTTCCATTCTATTTCACATACACTAAGACATTAGATGTCACTTATAAAAGATGCTATCAGTGCCTTGCCCGTATCTGTTCAGCCTTTACCATTTCATTCCATGTCTCCTCTATTTTCAACATCCAGCACCTAAATCTCTACCTGGGAACTTTCCCTGTATAATAGAGCCCACTCTGCCTATGCATGTGCCTATGCTTCCAGAATCACTCCTTGATTGGTACATGAATACCCTACCCTCTCACTCCCTTTATGGTATAACTCTGAGGTGTGTGTTCCATACTGTTTCCTAGAGTTTCCCAGCAAGCTCCAGCTGCCCAGTGGTAACTTGCTAAGTAACACATTATTTCCTCTATTACTTCCCCCTTCCTTACCAATGATCCTGACCAGCAGCTGGTCTGCTTTGAGGAATCATATGCAAAGACATTATTGTCTTATATTAAGTAGCAGATACTCAGGATGTGTTAGCAGAATTGGGTAACTTGCTAGCCATATGACAACAAGAATTCCATTGCTGGCTGTAACTGCAGTGGTGATAATCCCTGAAGTACTACAGCACCACAATTGTTATCTCATCTGTGAAGAATTGGGATAAAATACAGATGGAAGAAGATACTTACACATAGCATCTGAGAGCTGTAAAGGCAATGGTAGTTATAGGACCTATGAAATTGGGCGGCTATTGATAAGTGCCACTGAAGTGCTTCAAGCAAGAAAATGACAGTGTCAGTTGAGCTCTCTGTAAACTCAGGGCAAGGTGTGAAGACCAAAAAGTCTCTGTGGCTGTATTTAAACACACCTGTCTTCTCCAGCTGGAGTAATATGTTGCCTTATTGTGGGAAAGGCTAAAACACAGAACCAGTAAGTCCTATATGGTGAATAAGGCCTTGAGAAGAAAGAATAAGACCATGATATGTGGGATGGGGACAATGCGGGTGGATGCATTTGGTAACACTGAGCCCTCTAATTTCTTAGAACCCCAACAGAAGTGCCTCACCCCCAGTTGTTAGAGGATAGCAGCCTTTCTTTTACTGGAGACTATGCAAAGACCTCACCTGAAGCAGATGGCTCACAAGCTAATGTTGCCCCACTTTACCTCATTACTTCCAGATCAATAATAGGGTTAAGTCTCAGCATGACCCAGCTGGAGAAACAGTCCCTTCTATAAGAGGAAGGTGATTATTAACCAAATTAACCATAGGATATCAAAATTGTATATTATCAAAAGCTGAGAGAATATGCCTGAGAATAAGTCTTGAGGACTCTAGACTTTAAGCACTGAAATATAAGTAATGGAATATAAGGTTGAATATATACACATACACACACACATTTAAAAACAGATCAAGATCAGGGAAGCTGAAAAAGCTAATATTTGACTACAGTGGAAATTTACAATTTCTCAGCCAGTGTTCCAAGCAGAAACAGTGTTAGATTCAAAACCCATTAACTAGGAAAGCTAGGTCCCCTTGTAGAAGAATCCTGCAACACCACAGCAAATGTACAGAGTATCAATTCCCCAGTATTTCTCCCAAAATACCAGGGTCTCTGTACACTGGGGAAAAATACATATTTTAAGGTGTGTTGGATATCAAGAGACCCTGAATACCATCAAGGCCTGACTGTTATAGGGTATATAGGTGCCAGGTAATAAATGGAGGCCTGGCCCAAGTGTGTCTCACAGTGGACCTAATATGTCCGCGAACTCATCTGGTGATTATTTCCCTAGTTCTTGAATATAGAATCTGGATCTATATACTTAGCAACCAGCAAAACCTTTCAGTTGGTTCCCTGATCTTTTCAGTAAGAGCCATTATGGTAGGAAAGACCAAGTACAAGTTCTTAATACTACTTCCTCCTCTCTGGCCAGGAATGTAATTCAAATGCAATGTGGCATCCTAGATGAAGTGGCAGAGATTAGTACCACCACCAATGACTTAAAGGTGCAGCATGGTCATCTCCATCATATCCCCAATTAATTCACCATTCTGGACCTGCAAAAACAGCCTGCAACACGGCACATGGCAGTCAAATACTACAAATTAAATGAAACAACAGCTCCATTTACAGTTTCTGTGCCAGATGTGTTACCTGTTCTACAGCAGAGCAAGAAAGCCTCTGATATACAATGTACCACTAGTGAATTGATAAATATTTTTTCCATACTCATCAGAAAGAAGGATCAGTAGCAGTTCAGATCCACATGGTTGCATAACAATGTGTTCTTGATTATACACCAAGACTGCTAACTTTCTTGCTGTCCAACAATGTAGTCTGAAGAGACCTCCATCATTTGGACATCCTTCAGAAAGTCACACTGGTGCATTATATTGATGACAGCATGCTACTTAAACTTGAGCAGCAGCTAGTAATAAGGACAACCACACTGTGACATATCTCAGACAGACAGTGGGAGGTAAATCTTCCTAATTCAGGGGTGTATCACATTGGTGAAGTTTGTAGTAGTCCAGTTTTCTGGGACACGCTGTCCTAAATGCCCCAAGGTAAAGAACAAGTTATTGTACTTTGCACATCCAGCACTAAGAAAGAAACATGACCCTTAACATTGCCTCTTCAGATTTTCAAGTCAGTTCTGCCCATTTCAGACTATTCACTGATCTGTTCATCAGGTGAGTTGGATGTTAAACAGATAAAGCCTAATATACTAAGTATACTGAGAAAATGTAAATAAGCTTCAAGAATAGGTAGACTAGACTTCTATGTTTCACTGACACGTTTTTTCATACCTATGGCTTCATGGGAGGTTCCATATGACTGGCTGATGGAGCTAGAGTAAAACCTGGACTTGGTTCTTTGATAGGCCATTGTGATAAATTGTTGGGAGTTGAAAATTCTGTAATAGATCCTCGCTCTGTGATAGCCCTGAAAGACAACAGTATGGACAAACCCTCCCTTGGGCACAGCTTTGAGCAGTGTATCTAGCCATCAATTGTGCAGGGGGAGAACATATATTCAAGAGGAGGATATATATGAACTACTGAGCAGTTACAAATGAATGTTTGGTAAGTGGCTTTGGAAAAAGCAAGATTGGAGGACTAAGGATTACAACGTCTAGAGAAGAAATAGTGAAAATAATTATAGAAGCAGGCACAAAATATGTAGATCTTGGCCTCTTGTATAAATGTCCTCTGAATTAGATGCACTGAACAAACAAATGGATAGAATTACGTTTCTAGTAGAACAAGTTGTTTTTGTTTTTCTTGGCTACTACACTTATTGTGTAATGGCCCATGAAATGAATAATTACTGTGACATGGATGTACGCTATGCATGGGCTCTCTCTTACAATGTTGTTCAAGCTACTTCCTCTGTCAAATGACTGATTTCTCATAATCAGAGACGAACTTGCAACTTGATTGCAAGTTGATAATATCTGACCTTTTCCTACCTGGAAAGAGCAGTAATTTTTCACTATTGCGATCAATAAATATTTTAGATATGGGTTTAACTTTTCTGTCTAAATGTCTCATCTAGCAATATTATCCAAGGACTTGGAAAATGGGAGATTTATCATCACAAGATGGCGTATGATACCTCCTTGAACTAAAGAACCCATATTACAGCAAAGGAAAGATGACAAAATATAAATGACTGTGAAATATCACTCATTTTACAATATATTGCATTACCCCAAATCTGCTGGCCTGACAGAATGTTGAATTCGTTTCTTAAAGGCACAAGTAAACAAACCAGTCTGTGGATGGCACTGTTACTCTGTGCAATTTGGATACTATCCTTTAAATGCCAATGGCTACTATGTGGTGTTGTGTCTCTAATAGGTGGAATACATGACTCTGAGAACCAAAAGGTCAAACTATAAGTGCCCTTTTATTATC